>NC_133751.1:160444039-161864039 GCF_036562045.2 Rhinolophus sinicus | reverse complement strand
CTAGAAAAGTTTAGAGATAGGTGCAAATTTAAGCTGGAAATTTATGTTAGGTAAGGCTTTCCAAGGCTCCAGCTACCAGGCTATTGCCCAACTTTCATTTCCCAGGTAACCTGCACTATGGATGGTCATTTCAGGGGTTTCTATCCCCAACCAGCTCAAGTGGGAAACAGCGAAAGTCTTGGAAGGTTACAGGCAGAGGAGATTCTCACCATTTTTTATAAGGAAGAGCAATTTCTCACCTACCTAAGATTATGATATTAGCATGTGTGGGTTTTCAAGGAGAGATTCTGGATGAAGCAGGTAGCCTGTCCATTCCCACCGGAAATGGCGACAACCAAGGAGAAGGAAGTGGGATAAGAAGTGGGCCTGTGAAACCATATCAACATACCAGCTAAACTTCATGATCAATTGGTGATCCAGATCTGACTCCAGAGAAAGCTGCTTTCTCTGACACATCAGAGTCTTGGGGATTTTTTTCTCTCACTCACTATGGCTCTGTGCACCAGAAATGGGATAATAAGTGTCACTAGTGCCAAGCCTAGGTCAGAGGTTCTCAGCCCTGGCTAGACATTAGATTCACCCAGGAAAGGGAGACTTTAAAAACAATACCAATACCTGGATATAACTCCATACCAATTGAAAAGTGAGGCAGAGGGCTAGCATTGTAATGTTTTTTGAAGCACCCAGGAAATTCTGTTGTGGAGTTAGGAATGGAAAGCGCAGGTCTAACTAATGTTTCCCAAACTGGTCTCATAGAGCACCGTTGCACAGAATATTAATAGACGTGCCACACACCCACAAAAGGTGTTTTGGTAAATAAATATTCGATCAAATAAAGTTAAATAGGTGACTGTACTGCACCATTTCTGAGACAGCATATACTCATGTGCCTCAGATATAGAGTACCAACCTTGCCCAGTTAGTTTTGTCCGCACCTTTTTCAAAGCCCAGCTGCTAAATGGCTTCTCTAACAGGGTGCCAGGGAACCCAGTCTGAGTACATGCTGGCCTGGGTCCATGCGTTGTCAAAAGAAAGGCACAGAGAATCCTGAGAAGAAGGAGTCCCGGCATCCGCCTCTCTACCACAGGATATGCAGATCCTGGCATTAAGACTCTTCTGAGAATGAGCCTTTAATTATGTGCTCATCCTTAAATAATAGTTGCAATAAAGACTTGTCTCAGGAATTTCCAAAAAGCAAGTCACTTTAATTATAGTAATGTGTATTTCAAAGCCACTCTGTTTTTATTATCAGTATTTCTACCCGGAAAAGAAAATGCGTTGGTGTTTTGAGTTGTAAATTGCCATAAAGAAGGGGAGCTCCTGAAGATTCATATTGCCTTGGAATACCCAGAGACACTCAGAGAGCAGGTCTTTACCTCCGGCCAGGGATCTCGGAAAGGCGGTGGAAATAAAACGGAATTGACAGTGATATTGAGCTTGAGTATATGCAGGAATTAATGATGTACTAACTATCTAACTGCCTAAAATAAAAATGGGTAGTCAGTGATTTGTATTTTACTGGGCAGAGGTGGCAGGGTTTCTTACGTGCAGCTGAGATTATGCACTGCTGCAAATGAAACCTCAACTCCAGTTTTCAGGATCTGAGAAGGGAGCTCACTGAGCACGCATCTTCTCTCTGCCCAGGACATTCTCTAAATATGTGACCTATTCGTTCTTCCAACGACCTCACCATTTTTCTATTTGTAGTTGGTAATATATAACAATTAGCAATTTCTAAGTTACAGTAAAATAGTGGCCATACTCCATGCCAAACAGCCAAGGGCCTCAGGAGTTATTCAAGTTAGGTGTAATGAAAATAATAGTAATAACAATTATTATTGCTGTCATTTGTTGAGCACCTACTATGTGCCAGGTACATGTGTTACCTTAATGTAATCATCAAAACAACTCTCTGAGATTAGTGATTTGGGCTTTCTTGACCTGATGGGGAGCTGCAGCTCAGAGAGGTAAAGTGACGTGTTCAAGTCAGTATCGAAGCTGGGATTGGAGCTACCATCTATAATGCTCTTTGCAGTAAGCCTTGCTCTTAAATGTATGGTATACCGTGTTCCATCAGTGAAGGCAAGTGACAATTAATATAGAGGAGAGAACAATACGTGTTTATAACTGCCTATGTGACTGTTTCAGTATATTGAGATTTGAATCTCTATAATATTTTTAAAGCATTTTTCCATTTTTAAAGAATATTTGGCATCATATTATGTATTTGTGGTTCTTATTTGCAAAATGATTTATGGGACTTAAAATAGCAGATTAGTGAACATGTATACATTAATGTAGATAAAGACAGATACACACACACATGCCAGCTTCTATTTTGTCTAGTGAGCATCCTTTGATGTCTTTATTATGAGAAGATGACTTCCCAGACTCATTTCTGTGGCATATTAACTCCTAGTTGTTTGGGGAGCTGTGATATTGGATTTGCTTTATCTGGCCATATTCCTTTAATGAGCCCCTTCATGACACATTTATTGGTAAGAAAGTTGGCTGGAGTGAGGATCATAGTCTGTGGCCATAGAAAATAACAAAGCTAACTGGCTTCTTAATTCCACAATCACTACCCTGAAAGAGAACAATAATTTTTGACATGCTTAATCTGACTGAAATATGAATCTAATGTTTGGCGACCTCTGGGAAGAAAGTGTAAAGACAGAACAATAACACCCCCCACCCCCCAAAAAAGGCAGTTAAAAGATGAACTCTTTTATCTCCAGCAAAAATAATGGTAGATAGTTGCTAAAATATATTGTGTCTGATGGGAAAGTAGTCCACTCTGGTGTATACTTGCGATAGCATACCCTGTATTTGACTCAAAGAAAATAGCTTTTGGCATTTCTCCACATTATTTTTCACCCCCTAATTTGAAAGCAGAAAAGTTCTAGTTCTGACAAAAGGCTATTTTGATATTTTATTTTTATTCCCCAGAAAGCAGCTTGCAATGCCAAAGAATAATTTTATCAATATAAATAATCTATCTTCAGGTGTTTTATATCATAGTCAATGACAAACTAGGAAATGTAACATTTTTTGCTTTGACAGCCCATGAAATCCATCATCTATTTTCATAGATCTTTCATTCAGAAAAAGATTTGGATTTTAAAGATTTATGGTCTGATCAGAAATATTTGAATAAAAGATTTGCAGCTTTTCAAATCAATATCAGGATTTACTAGTAGAAACCTAGAGTCAGTTGGTGAAATGTTATTGTAGTCATTTATCCTTTGTGACCTTTAAAAGATTACAAAAAATAACTGCTGTCTCATCCCCATAGTTTATACCCAGCAACCCTAGATAAGACCAAGGAGCTTTTTTCCTTCACCCTGCAGTTCATGACTCTTCAAGAATTACCTATATACTGTTGCTAGGAGGTAGAGGGCACTGCATGATTTCAGATTTAATAAGACATGACTAGATATGACAGGAAAAGGGCTTTATTCACCTGGTGTGTCTTTACAAGAGGACCCGGAATGATGAAAAATCATTACTTGATTCATTTTCAGAATATAAATATAAATTTCAGAATATAAATTTACAATCTGTCTACTCTCTTTCTTAGATGGGTTAGTGTGCATTTCTCCTATACGGGTTCATAAAATGGACTCAATCTACAATTTCCATTTAATTGGATCATCATCATAAAGGAAAACTATTTCCTCTCAGTGGTAATTACAATTTTAAGGATGTTCTCTCTTGGATACATTTTATTATTTATCATTTATTATATTTATTAAAAATGTTTCCATGTGCTGGAATTTTCTTGGTATAGCAGTATAAATGTGATCATTAAGTTAAATGCGTGATCTGAAATGCCTCACACTCAAGGCAAAGCTACAGAATACTGCTAGCCAGAGTCCTACCTAAGAGAGATTGGGCAGAGCACCCTGAATGTTGGTAACTTCTGCCTCAAATGGGGTGGGGGGAACTTGGAAGGGGCGACAGGGTCTGGTAGAGAGAGCCCTGGTCTGGGTATCAGGAGATTCTGATCCCGACATTAGACTGGAAGGCACCAGCCTTCTGTCATTTTCAGACCTTCTGAGTGATATTCAGAGGCCCACCCCATTCTCCTTCGTTCCTAATTAGCTGAGCTGAGGATGAGACAGAAGTCTCTCAAATGCTTTCCTGAAATCCCTGAAAGCTACAGGCAATGCAGTTCGAGGCAGGCCTCACTTTGGGTTCTTGATCCAAGAACGCAAAGATTCAAACTGGAGCTCAGAATTGGGTGGGGGTGGGGGTGGGATAGGAAAGAAGAAAGGTGAATAGACTCATTCCAGCATCCCAAAGGATTTAAGTTAGTCCAAGAGAGCTCTTTGGAGTACTATCCAAAACACCTCCAGCATCAACTTCTATTCTTTCCTTCAACAGTTCAGAGATCCAGAGCCATCTTGGACTTGGCCCAGACTCTCCTTAGCAAACTACCTAGACTGCTCGCAGCCCACCTAACAGTGAAGTGTGGTGGCTTAGGTGCAGGGAGGGCGGGAGCCCAGACTGCTGAGAGCTCAGGGCCCAAAGTGAGTGAGTGCAAAGTGGAGCCCTGAACCAAACTCAGAGCAGAGTAGTTCCCAGAGTAGGGGCTGATTTAGAAATGGGAACCAAATTGCCAAAACAGGGCACAGATGAAGGGACGTTAGGTATTATTTCAGGAGCAGTGAAGCAGCTGTCTGACAAAATCTTTTGTGCTTCTCAAGCTACTCTTTCTCCTCCACTAGCGGGAATTCTACCCAGAGCACCTTGTATGGAGGACCAAGTCAACCATTTCCCCATGGCTTCTTTCTTCTACCACCACCGCAGTAAACCTTCAGACACTTCTACCCCCAGCCTTTAACCAGCTGAGATCCTGGGATGTTTTCCTTCCCTTCTCGTCTCCTCTCCTGTGCCCACCCACCTCATATCTGTCCCCAACCCATAGTTTTGCTTGCGGTAGTTTCATACTTTCTCTTCTAGATAGTTATTAGGTTTCCCCAGCAGTTAATATCTACCTTATTTTAGTAAGCCTTATTTGATATTTATATTAGGTCATCCCAATCCATCTTTTATTACCTCCTGCTTAGATTTAGCTCTCTATATTGCAAGTTTCATTGTTCATCACCTTTTCTTCTCCTCTTCATCTTTCATTCTCTCAGAATCTCGATTCAGACTCACTTGTTTGGTTCAAAGCTCTGAATCCTTACCTACCCTCAGACATCTGTCTCTCCCACTGGCAGGTAAAGCCCATCTTTGCTGGGCATAGGAACCTAGGATTACAGATTTTATTGTCTCACATGTGCATAGATGTTATCTTTTTGCTTTCAAGGTTACATTGTGACATCAAATACCAATCTGATTCTTTCTCCTCTTTAAGTTACTCAATATTTCTGTTTGGCAGCTTGTAGCTTTTCTTCCTTCTACCTTAGATTTCAGGAATTTTATCAGAATATCCCTACATGTAGGGCATTTTTCATCATTTCTACAGACTCTGGTCTTTCTTCAATTTAGGGAAGTGGACTATTTTGGTTGTTTAATTATTTTCTTTCCTCAGTAGGTTTCTTTGCCCCTTCTGGAATTCCTGGTGTTTGCTCATTTTTCTCCTGGATCTATCCTCGAAATATTTTGTCTTTTCCCTCTAGATTTCCAAATGCTTATATTTTTCTTCGTGCTTCAATATATTTCTTCCACTTGATCTTCCAACTCACTGCTTTGGATCTCAACAGAAACCAGCTTCTTTCTTACCTACTGATCTTTTGTTTTTAAGTCATGTTTTCAGTCCCGTTTTTCTGCTGTAACCCATAGATGTGATGGTGATGCGAGTGATGGCACAAATTCTCTTCTGTCTCCTCCAGCAGCTTTTTTCTCTCTGGTGACTGAGTCCCTTCTTATGCATTGTCCTTTTCCTTTGTTCACTGGGGCTCAGGTCCAGCTCCTGGGAGATTTCCGTGGCAGCAGTCTAAGGAGCATGGGAAGGCATAGAAGCCCCATGGGTAAGCAGTGAGCTAACAGGCAGGCCGCCCACCTCTATGGAGACCTCAGCAAAAGAACCGGGTCACGTGGCAGTGCGAGGGCATGTAGAATCTTCTCAGATGGAGGGGAGGGAATAATCAGGAATAAAAATACCATTCATCATAGTCACTGAGTAGGAAAGCATTCCTTTCAGAAGTTATCCCCATAAAGAGGCCCAATAAGGAAAATCACCAGATAGAATAAGGTGATCTGGACCGATGTCCAGTTCCACCTCCTGCCTGGCAGATCTTCTGTCATTCAGGAAATGGGGAGATGTTCTTTCTCCTCCTGCCTTCCATAGTGTGAATGTACAAAAAAGGAATTCAAACAAGGTTCCAACACACTTTGGGTTCATGCTGATCTACTTAACGTTACAGAGTCCAAAAAAAGCACAGAACATTCAGAGTGGTCCAACACTCTCCCCCAGCACAGAGCACCACTGTCAGACCTCAGGGACAGCCTTCTAGGATGCGTATTTTTCCTCCGACCTCCCACTCAGAGCTCTCCCACACACTCCTTTTTGCCTGTCCCCCATTGTCTCAGTCTTTTTCTATCTCTAGCCCTTCGAAGTTCCCTCCTCCCTCTGTTTCCTGAGCTGGAGTCCCTCTTTGGTCTTAGAAATTTTTAAGTCACCAGCCTAGCTGTTCCCTTCTTGCTTGGTTTCACTGCTGGGCAGAGGCAGAAGAGGACGGAGGGGAGGAAAACCCCAGTGTGGTCTGGACGCCAGGTGGCAGCTAACTTATTTTTCTTTCTGAATGATCCAGGTGCCTAAAAAGCACAAGCTGTCCCACCCAGGCAAGGCTGACATGGATTTCAGGCTCCCCTGCCCAGACATTCTCTCATTGTGAACTTGAATTTCATGCATGGACCTACTCAATGATCCCTTCCTGATTCCTGGGCATTACAGTTGTAAAATTGTCCAAATCATTAGGCTACCATCCTCTCTCCCTCTTCTCTTTCGATTTTTCATATCTTCTTAACGTATTCAAGCTTCTTACCAGCATGTTGGTTAGCCTTGCTGAGCCTCATAGGGATGTAAATATTCAATGAGAAACTAGCTGCAGGTGGTAGCCACTCAGAAAACGCTAGTTCCCTTCCTTTTTATTTCTCTTCAAAGGCTCTGAGTGACCTATTATTTCTTGGCCATCCTAAATTAGGTGAGGGTGATTTTGGAGGCATTTCTACACTGTGCCCTGCTATCCGATGCTTGCACAGTTGAAAGCATACAGTAGGTGCTCAGTAAGCACTTGATGACCCAGCTTCCTTCCTTCAGTTCCCTATACCTCACCTTTTAAGTTCCATGCCGTCTGCATACGTCCTGTTCCTGTCTCCTGTCTCTCACAGCCAAAACCAAGAGAGCAGCATTTGTACATTTAACTCTTGTGTGGGGCTAATGACCAATGATCCTAGTAATCGTAGACTGTGAGTGTTTAACAGAAAATAAGGGCAACAGCAAAGTACCACTATTTAAAACTTAAGTTCTACTTGTGGTATCTGTCATCAGCATCTGTTTTAGCTTTGACCCTTCTATCCCTCTCCTTGCCCCAAAGAGAAGTAAAGGAAAGCAATTATAAATGGCTTTATCAAATGACTCTTCACATCATTAAATCACTTTGCTGTTTATACAGAAGCAGGATGGGAATTCAGAAACACATTACCCACAAATTACAGAAACAGCAGAGGAGGAAGAGAGCAGCAGATACGGAGCTGCTTGGTAATTTCCCTTGTGACGAGGTTGGTCCCTAGCACTGCCCTCATGCTGGCTCTGCCATGTCCCCTCTTACGTGGGGGCCCCTCTCTCAGAAGAGAGGCTGAGAGTTCAAACCTCTGTTAATCTCTGCTGCCCATTGGAAATGGAGCTTTTCTTCAAACCTCGAGAGACTGCTTCCTCTTACATTTCTAACCACCTCTTTCTTCTGAGGAACGTGTTCTCAGAGAAGGTATCCTTTCACATCTGTCAGTTGGATTTAGCTAACGTCACGGAAAGCCTGCCAAGTGGCAGGCCCACTGGGTGGTTCAAAAATGGAGCCGACAAAGTTTCTGTTCTGTCCTGTTCTTCAGGGAGTCCCTGTCTGGTAGGATAAACGGATACTTCCAGCGCTCTGCAAATTACCTGGCACATAGTAAGCCCTCACGGAGTATTGTTGAATGAATGAGTAAAAGAATGAACTACCCAGTAACAGAGAGCAGACTGTGGTAAATGCTATAGGAGAGAAACAGGCAAACTATAGTGGGAGAGTTAATGCAAGAGACTGCCAGCGGTTAGAGGCACTGAGGAGGGCCTCACAGGGGAAGACAGGGAAGAGCAGAGCCTTGCAGATGGAAAAGCTCTGTTGAGCCCAGTGGGGTGAGACAAACTGAGGTTGGCACACCAGGGCTCTCTGGGAATGAGAAATCTTTCCTGGGCCTTTTCTCAGCAGCATAGCCATGCAGTCATTTTCTACCTAAGGGAAGTACAATGACAGAGACACGGGAATGGCAAGGGCTCGTTCAACAAGATATTGGGCTGAAGAATGACTTGGTAGCCAGCTCTCCGGAAGAGGATCCCCTTCCCTGGCAGAATGGGGAACTGATTTCATATTAGACAAGTTTATAGACCCCCGATCCTTATCTTTTGAGGTGTTTAACCTGAGCTTGATGAGTCCTGTTTTCCTCCAGTGACTCTTGGATACCCCCACACTGAATATATTTCTTTCTAAGAATGAATATCGTGCAGTTTGCTGAGGAGAGAAAGCCTTTTTAGATTGCTTTTCTAAGGAACCAGGGAGAGGAAGGACTAGAATTGTAATCAGGATACTTTTGAAGGGGACCACGATGCCTTGAGTCTGACATGAGTCACTTGTTTTGAATTCCTGGAAAGTTAGTATTCGGTTAGCCTGCAATAATGACAGTCGTCTACTGTGGATGGAACTGTGTTCCCACCAAATTCATATGCTGAAACCCAACCCTAGTACCTTAGAATGTGACTGTGATAGAGATATGGCTTTTAAAGAAGTAATTAAGGCTCAATAAGATCATTAGAGTGGGGCTCTAATCCAAAATAACTGGTGTCCTTATGAGAAGAGGACAAGGAGCCAGGGACACCCACACACAGAGGAAAGGCCATGTGAGGGCACAGCAAGTGGCAGCCCTCTGCAAGCCGAGGAGACACACGTAGGAGAAGACAAACAAGCCAATATCTTGATCCTGGATTTCCAGCCTCCAGAACTGGGAGAAAATAAACTCCTGTTTGCTTAAGCCACCCAGCCTGTGATATTTCGTTATGGCACCTTTAGTAAACTAATATGCTGCTGCCATAGTATATTGAGGGCCTACTATGAGCCCGGCACTGTGCCAAGTGTATAATCTCACTTAACATTTTTAATGACTGGAGAGAGATTCCTTTTTCAGAAGAGTAAATAATAGATGCCCAACCACAGTTCTAGCAAGTGGCAAAACTCAGATTCAAAGGCATATCTGTTTGGCTCCAGACATTATGCTCCTAGCATACCACCAACCTACATTTATTAAGTACTAGCCGTGAAAGTAGTGCTAGGCTATAATAATTGCTGGTGTTTGCGTATGTTAGTCCTTTCTTTATGGAACTTATAAATGATGAGAGGCAGACTTACAAAGATAAATAAATACATACATACATACATACTACATGGACAAGAACACATGCAATTAATAATGCCATGGCAATGCCACAGTGAATCAAAGCTAAGAGAACAGTAAAATGATTATAAAGACAACATAGGGTAGAGGTTATGAACATAGGGGGCAAAAGGCAGATTCAGCAGTTTTCTAGTCATATCTTGGGCAAGTGACTTATGTTCTTAACCTGAGTTTCCTCATCTGTGCTGGGGGAGCTAAACTGGTACTAATAATGGAACATTACCCATTGGGTTGTTGGAGGATTGAGTGAGATACTATAAAGTGCTTTGCATGATGCTTGGTGCATAGTTCCTCTCAATAAATGCACCACAATGAAAAAAATCATTCTTCGAATGTGCAGTCTACTAAACACTAACAATAGCTAACTTGTCTTAACATGGTTGAGTTTCTTCATTTAAATAAAAATTATTAATGTTGAATTTATGACTATTTTTACTGACCCTTATATATGGGTTTCTAAATTTATAATTCTATTCCCAAAATAGTTTTTTCCTGTCTCCAGTACACTCAGCTTAAGTCAAATACCAACAATACAGTCAGGGAAAAATTAAACTGTTAGTGTGGATGGACAATCTGACAGAACGGCAAGAATTAAAAATAAAATGTGTGTGTGTGTGTGCGCACGTGCGTGCATGGGCACACACACACACACACATACATGGATGTATGTATGAGCATATTTTTAGGAACACCTCCATCCATCTGAGACTAAATCCAGTTATGATTCAAGGCAGGGAATCGTGGCTGAGGGATCGGCCTTGCACCCCTCTGCCTCCCTTGATAGATAGCTTCTTCACTATAGGTGATTGCTTTATTCTGCCCTAAGAGTAGAAACTTGTTTTTATAACACTTCATATGCTTTTCTGGCACAAACCAATATAAATATTTACAGGATCTATCCGTAAAAGTATATAAATTCTTATTCATCTTGCATGGAGGAATCGTGAAAAACATGTGGAAGGTTGAGTCTATTTTTCTCCAGGAAGACAACTAACTCCATACTGAGGCAACAGCAGAGAGATGCTTAGTTTCAGACGTGACAAAGAGGCTCTACTATACTTTTTTGATGCACCGGATGGGAAATAATTTCTATTGAATGCATGAATATTGAAATATTTTTTTCCCACCAACTCACTGGAAAGTGATGATGGGGCGGCCAACCACATATGCTTGTGGTGACAGATTGCACTCTTAACCCCAACTGCCAAGACGAAAAGATGGGTCAGGGTATGGAACAAGGAGGGAGAGAGCATGGGATCAGGCCAGTGATGTGAATGGAAAACACAAATAAAACCATGTCCTGGTCAGTGACTCTGCACCATCGTCTTCACCCCCAGGGTGGCTCACTCTTGCCATTAGCTACTAATTCTAATCCTAGTGTTCATCTTTTGCCCTGCCCTGGCTCTGCGCCCATGGAGGGGTGTGGAGCTTTGGACCAGTGCATTGGGACCCACCATCCCAGCACACACAGGACAGGATCAGGCGGACTTTTACCAAAACCACAAAGAAGGGAAGTTGAGCTTCAAGTTCGCTTTGGTTCCCCCAACATTGTTCTTCTCTATGACGTCACAGGTCCCCAGGCCCCAGGCCCCTTGCTGTTCCCTGTGCCTTAGGCGTCATTGTTCAGTATGAGTGTTTGCTTGTTCCTGTGAATTCTTATTAGTGGTAATTCTGTCATAAACCTGTAATTTCAAACTACAGAAACAAAGGAGTATGATGTTCCTTACTCTTTAGCTGTTTTTAATAAAGTGAAGAACAAAGTCACCTGGTCCTTATTACTGGTTTCCAAACCTTGATCCATCACCAGGGGCTGATGGCCTGGACAGCCTCTCCTCTTACTGGTGCAAAAGCTCCTGGTGCAAAAGCTCTCTCACCTTCTTTCTCCTTTCATCTTTTTTGGTCCAGTTGCCAAAACAATTGTCAAATTGTTGTCTCATTTCTTAGGGTATTATGCTCACTTTCTGCCCTGCTTTCTGAGTCTTTCCTTCCACCCCATTGCATCAAAGGTGTTTTCATTTTAATCAGGAAGAATGATCTACATTGATGAAACTCTAAAGGTGACGTTTCATACAGAAAAGAGAGAGAGCTCACCTGGAATTGTGGCTCTTCCCCGTAGCCTAACGTATAGACAGTTACCTGTTCAATCCACGTGGAACTCATATTTGTGCATAAAGTTGCATTTTTTTCTTTACACCATTCCCACCAAGAGTTGGGAATTTCTGGCTTTTTTTTTTTTTTTTTTTTTTGCAAGTTTCTGTGTGTGAAATTAACATCTAAGCCTTCTCATTAAATCCATACCTTTAGAATAATTACAGCCGGCCAAGGCCAATAGCAGAAAAGTTAAGTGTTGGGTGAAGTTGTTTTATTTGTTTTCTAAGATACCTAGATTGTTCTAAATCTAATATAGAGTGGCTGTTGGTCGGAATAGATGGCACTTAAGCTGTAAGAAGCTGACATTTAAAATGTTTTTATTCTTTTAAATGGAAACAATGTGATTAAATCTATATTACCTATTATAGAATCTGTATTATTTCCTAAATGATGACCTCAGTTATCTTCTATAAATCTCTTTTGTAATATTGTTTAACTTCCTATTCCTCTTTTAGCACTCTTCGGGTGGACTTAGGTACTTAGATAAAGAGTTTACCCTCATTTAGTACACAGGTATAGAGTCCCTGCTGTGTGTCCTGCAAGCTACCAGGCACTGTGGAGTATGGAAGGAGCATTGAGGCAACAAGTTCAGGTTGAGGTGGGCAGGAAGCTTTGAAGATTCAACCGAGCATTGCATCAGAGAAGGAGAATACCAAGGAGATCGGTGGTTCTGGCGGGGCCAAGACCAGAGGCAGCAATTTGTGGATGAGCAGCACTTGGCGTTAGGGTGTTCACATCGCACATCTCTAAACCTTAAGCTCTAATGCAATCAACACAGACGTGGTGCAAATATACACCATCTTCCCATGATGAAGACGTGAGAAGAAGGATGCTAACAGAAGAAGTTCATGATAACCGCATGGGGCCACCATGTTGCACTCACGCATCCACACAACAAGGTTCCATCTCCTTCTTGGAGGGGGGGATGAAGCAGGCTATCTTCCGATTCTGAGTCACACAGTGAGTAAGCTCAGATGGGAGCCTGAAGACCGTGGCCACAGGGTTAGGGGCTCCTCTCTGTGTCTCCTGCTCCAAATAGCTCCAGTGATATATAGACAAATAATGTATTAGGTTCAAAGTTCGAAGGCTACTTGACTTACTTATATTACCTGATCTTGCATTTCTGTGTGTGTGCGTGTGTGTGTGTGTGTTTGTCAAGTGTGAAGTATTCACGGGTGGTTGGCAAAAAGTCCTACAACCTCAAATCCACCAGGGAATTTGGTGGCATGGCTTGAGGAGAACTGGTAAATAACTTCAGTGAGATTATCAGGCCTTCATTCACTTATCCAATAAATATTTAATGAGTTTCTTCCATGTGCCAGCTACTGCCCACAGTGGTAGACTGTGCTGGGCATTTAGGACACAACAATAAACAAGGTAGACACGAGCCCCACCCTCCTCTATCAGACCTGTAATAAATATTTACACAAGGTAATACTAGTGGAGCAGGGATGTCATTCTCCACTGCTCCAGATCTCAGGGTGTCTTGAGTTGGTTCATTTCAGCTTTCACTCAAGTTTAGGTGTGCAGGGCTCCTGCACCAGCACTCCTCTGGGTACGTAGGATCCTGGCCCTTTTTCTTGGCTTTATTGGCATCCTTTAGGTGTTATGTGTTTGGGGATTGAGCAAAGGTGCATTGCCCAGACAGGTGTGACTCCGATTGTGTGATCAGTGGGTGAGGTGCTAGACATTGAAAGTCTTCACCAGTCTTCCGGTGGGGGAGGAATAGCTGGTGAGTCCCCAAGAACAAGCAGTGGGAGGTATCTACTTGAGCAAAGGTAAGACAGTCCTGATTCAACTACCATGTACCATGTGGGAGCTCAGACAATGCTTCCATGGTGGTCTTTGGCTAGGTGCATCTATTTCCTAGGTATGTCCCCTGGATCAACTGCCATGCTCCCAGGGGCTCTCTCCTTTCTCTTTTATCCCATTCCCCGACCTCTGTGAAGTGAGGATATTCTTCCTTCCCCTTCTCTTAACTCTCCCAGAAGCACACTCTGTTCTCTTCTGGTTCTTTCAAAATAGATCCTGATCGCCCATTGACTCAGAGCCCCACTCAACCAAAAACAGGTTCCCTTTCCTGGAGGACAGAGAGCTTCTTGATCTTCAAATTCTCCCAAAAGAGGAGGGAAAAGGGTTGCTGCTGAGTGCAGCAAAGAAAAAGGGAAAAGGAAACAAAGAGGATTGCTTTTCTATATGAAGAATCCATTCACCTATCAACTGCCACAACAAAAACTGTGACCTGAGCTTCGAAGGGGAGGTTCTGGGTGTTGTGCCTACAGAGGACAGAGACTAGTCACTGCCAGGGGACAAGGGAGCAGTTGAAGGGAAGTCAATCCTGGAGTCATAGGCAAGGCAGGGTCCTGGGCTGTGGTCCAAGGCCATTAATGGGAGCTTCAAGCTGATGCCTCCAAGGCTCTAAAGGCCCATTACGGCAAGTACTGAATCAAGCAGCATTTTCATAAACTCTGGGGCCTCTAGGTCTGAGTCTCGTGGTATTGTGCCATCTTCTAGTGAGATGGAACTCTGCTCTGCTCATGCTGTTCTGTCTGCCTGGAATCGTCCGTGATTCCTAATTCCCCAGGGGAGCTCACATTCATCCTTCAACGTCCGCATCAGACGATCCTCCTCGAGTATTTCTTGGCCTCCTATATGCTCCCTCCTCCGGTGGCATCAGAACTTTATGCTTCTATTTTTTCACTAATCATTCTGTTTACTCTTCTTTCTCCTTGAGTAGACCATGAGCATCTCAGGAATGGCGTCAATAACTTTTCTTAGATCTTTTCAACATCTCCATATAAGCTCTATGCATATAATCTTGAGAAACTTTTGATAGAGTATTTTAAATTATTCTAGATATACTTTATAAAGGTGAAATTTAATGATGATTTAGAATTTATGCAAGGACACTAAGCTAGAGGTATTCCATCAAACTCTCCCATGGGTTCCTACAGTGCCCTGCGTTTCCCCCATCACAGCACTTACCACACTGTATTTATGGTGATTACGTATTCACTCTGTCCTCCAGCAGACTGAGAACACAGAAACCGTACTGACTTCACAAATGTATCCATGGTACAGTGCAGAGCCTCTTGTAGAGTTAGGCGTGCAACACACATGTGTTGAATTAAATTGAATTAAATTTAAATATCTCCTAAGGGAGTGGGTAGAGTTGATTCTTCAGAGTCTAGTCATTGAAATTTCCCATATCCATCCTTGAGGCTGACGTCAGTATAAAAACGAGTGTAATACTGACATGCCAACAATAACCATAATTAATAACAGTCACTAGTATTCAGTATTTCCTATTTCCAAGCCCTGTGCTACACTCTTCATGTTTGTTATTTCATTTATTCCTTGTAACAACTGCACAACACAGTTTTATTATTGTGTACATGAAGAACGCTCAATCCAAGGCTTACTTCAGTTTCTTGCCCACGGCCACTTAGCAAGGAGGTGTCGGAGGTAGGATTAGAGCCCATATCTGTTGTGAAGAGTGTTCTAGGCAACTACAAGGAAAATTTAATAAATATCTTTAAGAGAAAATAATTACTGAAAGAATTGAGATCATACTTTCTAGTAACATCCCTGCACAAATCCCTGATAAATTCAAACCCTTTTCTTGGAGGCTGTTTTGTTAGTTTGATGCTTCATCATGTGTTGACAGTGAATTAATTTTTTCCCAACATCTTATTATGAAAATTTCCAACCATTAAGTGTGTCAAAAGCATTGCACAGTGAACCCTCCTCAGTCAGTGGCTTTTCACTTCTTTAAAGAACCTCTTATAACTCTGCCTTTCGTCCCCAAAATTTGCACACCACCCAAAGCCGCCCCAGCTCTGAGTAATTCGCTTCTGTGCTGACTGGGGAGCTAATGCTTAGAGCAATGGTTCTCAAACGTTAGTGGCACGGGAATCACCTGGAGGGCTGGCTAAACACAAGTCGAATTTCCAATTCAGAATGTGCATTTCTAACAAGTTCCCAGGCAATGTTGATGTAGCTGGTCCGGGGTCCACACTTTGAGAACCACTGGCTTGGGAAATTTTTCCCTGGAAAACACAAGAGACATTTCTCTCTAGACTCAGAGATAGTATAGCTGTGTCTCTATGGGTTTCCTTAGCCCCCGCTTTTTTTTCAGTGTTATAGACACTGTAAATCATCTCACACATCAGATTCTCTTTGTGGTGGTTGCTAGGAAGCTGACAAATGTCTGGCTATTCTTACAAATGCACTGATACCGTGGCATGCATTTTGTCTAGTAACTTCATTTCTGGTCATGTTTTGTATTCCTGTCCTGAATTCCCTTTGATTTCTCTTTCTGGCCTATTTATACTTTCCTTTATTCTTCTGTTATTGCGTTGATCTTTGAAATCCACATTAAACATTTTTGAGGGGAACAAAGCAGGTTATATATACCACTATCACCAGCAACAACAAAATAACACTTTGATGTACCATATTGACTTCACTTTCATCAAAAAGCGGTAAACTTTTGTAAAAATAATAGAGATTTTTTTTAAAAGAAAAACTCCTTCATAGTACCCACCTCACTAGGGACCATAGGACCATTTTAAATGAAAGATTCTACACATCATCATCTTAGCTGATTCCCTTTCACCTTCCACACTGCCTTTAAGATCATTGTAATGTACACACTGCAAAATGGATTAATCTTATAATCTTACTTTTAAACAGTCTTCTTTCACAAAGTAACTACAGAAAACAGAAATATAAACACGTATTAGATCACCTGCCTTGGGATATGTGCATGTGTGTAAGAAGAAACACTTGATGCCTTTTCTTTAAAAATAACTTATACTAAATTGTTTTTCATTTAATTTTAAATGTTATGTACTGGAAAACAGAAAATCACTTTAAAAATCACCTGTTTTGCTGAAATTCAGTATTTAAATTTTCAGTGCTGCTAAGGAGAATTGTTTCACTGATAAACATAAACAAAGAGGGCATATTAGAAACATCAAAGAGCCAGGTTTGAAAAGACAGTCGCGTAGGAGAAAGTTTCTCTGTTTGAAAGAGGGATAGTCACTATGTTGTTTCTTTTTCTTTTAGTTTTCACCATGACAAGAAAATAAGTGGGAACAGTCTTCCCATGAGGCTTTATGTTGCTGCATGAAAGATTACAAAGGCAGTCTCTGAGATTAATAGGAAACAGTTCTAGATATGATTGTTTCACTAGAAGAGTTCAAACAGAAATAAAAGGAAAGCCATTCAATTTTTAACTTCTGGTGAAAGTTCTGAAATTCACATATAAAGAGGGAATAGCAGTTTCATTTTCCTATTAAGAGATTCAAAGTAATCAAGGCTAGAACACCAAAGTGAATTAAGCAATAATTGGGAATTAAAGGTTAGTAAGAAGGGGGGGGGTGTTGTACTGAGGAGATTGTATTTCTTTCAACTTTCCTCTCTTTTTTTAATATAATCATTATTGCCTACTAATATTCCTTGCTTTTACTTGGTTAGCCATTTAATGGGAAGCTGTGTGCTTTCACGGTGAAACAGGTATTCACGGCTACTAAGATCCTAAGAGCAAACAGTTCATGGGAAGTTCTTCTCAAATCTGAGTGTACATAAAGATCACCTAGGAAGGTTATCCAGCTACAGAATCCCTGGTAAACCACAGCAGAGTCAGAAGAAAGCTATGGTCCCCTCCCCCAAATCACACATAAAGCTACTCAAGGCAATCTGCGTACATGATTCAGGGACCGAATTCCTGCTCTAATGGGTATGCTTGAAAACCCTAGAGTATAAAGCGACTATAAATATTACAGGGATTTATACAACTGCAGAGAAGTAAAGGTCACCAGAGGATAAGATAGGAATGAATGAATGGGAATGAACTTGTAAAGAAGATGGGGTTTAAATTTCCAGTGGCACTTCTTCCTTCCAGAGAAAGGAAGAAGTCAAACCCAATGGATGTGGGGGTAGAACAATCTAAAGCCATAGAGGGAGAGACAAGAATAAAAATTATAAATTGCCCAGCCTGATGCTTCCATAGAAGACTAGAAGGTGATAGCCCTGAATTGGCAACACGAAGCCGGTTTATGAAGAGCCTTGAATGCCGAGCTAAGGAATTTGACTTTATTCAGCAGGCCACATTGAGCCCTTTAAAAGCATTGAAAGAGGGAGTGACATCGTAAAAATGGTATGGGCTGACTTAAAGGGAAAAAGTCTATGTTTTCACTTATAGGCATATACTATGTTATATATTTTAATATGAGATAGGATAAGACCTTATTATTATTCTTTTAGACATATTTCTTGGCAATTCTTGGATGTTTGTATTCACTCTTACGTTCTATACTGTACTACTTCTGTATATAAATTTAACCCAGGAGCTGCAGAGTTGAGTCATATTGTATGACCAGCCCCAGGGACATGACTCTGGTCTTCACATCACTCCTACACATGGCACCAGGTGGCGTCACAGCCCTTCCTAGTTTCCGGTTTGTTTGTACGAGCCAGTATAGCCTGTACGTGTGGGGGACCAGCACATTCTCTGTCAGCTAACAGAGCAGTACCAGCACTTTATTGCTCTCTCTCGCCTTGGAATTCTGTATCTTTCCCCATAAGTTTCATGTGTGGTGGATAAACCTGTGAGGCACCTAAATATCCCAGCTTTCCCTGGTTGGAAGGTGGCACAGGTACTGGGATTCATAAGAAACTGCGTCCTCCTTTCCTGAGCAAGATTAGAAATTAGTTAAAGTTTCACTCTTCACCGCTGGAAATGTCACTGTATGCTGTCTAAACTACTAGTTACTGCTACGACTTTTAGTCCCTCTAAAGCCAGTGTGTGTATGTGTGTTGAAGCATTTCTCAGCCGTGTCCCAGATGTCCAGAGAAACCTTCCCAGAATTCCATCTGGACAGAAGGCTCTCTTAACTCCCTGCTCTCCACTTTACTACATCACCTTTTTCCCGCTTCCCTTTTTTACCAAGTTATCTTGCCTGGCCAAAGGTGGTATTAGAGCAGAATGCTCTGCTGGCCTGTCTGAGCTAACGTCACCCTCTGCCTGAAGTCTGCCTCTGCTCCCTCAGAGGACAAGTTATTTTTTCAGGGTGGTCTTGGGAATTCTGAGCTGATTCTGTGTTCGCTCTAATCAAAACAAAACTAATCACTGGGGCTTATTTCATAGTCAGTTGTAAGTTTAGATTTCCCCAAATGGATTCATCTAAGACCAAAACTTTGTCCCCTCAAATGGATCCAGGCTACTCATCATAAAAGAAAAAAATGGATTGATAAGTTAATCATTTGGCTCTAAATCCCAAACACAGCCCATGGTACACCCCAGTTAGTTTATATAATGCAGGAATGGAGAACCCTTTGGCTTGGCAGCAGCCCACTTTTAGAAATAGTGTAGTGGTTAGGAGCCAGTCTGTAAAACCAGACTCTCCAGGTTCAAATCCATCTCTGCCAATCACAACTGTACAAATTTGAACAAATCGCCTATCATCTGTTTTAGTTGCCTCATCTGTAACATGGGATTAAAAATATTACCTACCTCATAGGGTCCTTGTGAAGATCAAACGATTTAATATGCAGAAAGTGTGAGAAGAGTCCCAGGCATGTAATAAGTGCTATAACAGTGCTGGTGAAACAACAAAGTTTGTAGTCCCTTTCACGTCACCACAGCCCAGTCTCCTGTCTTGAATCTGAGAATCCTAAAGTCCCCACTTCTGCTTCTGTTCAGAGGGGTAAGTGAGTGAGTGGGCTAGATTGGCAACAAGTCAATTCTCTTTTGAATGGCGAGGGTCAGACCACTGCCCATTTTCTTGTTTTCCTTCTGTTTTCTGAGCATCACAAAATGTAATATTGACGTGTCAAAGGATCCAGGATTGTATTTTAACATTTTACAGCTTCTTTGTAAGGCTACCTTTTCAATTTTAGAGGAGGCAGTTTTATGACTCCCTTTGATAACTACTTAACTATTAAGACTCAAACAAAGAAGAAGAATGGTCAGAGGATATCAGGTAGTCCCAGCCTGCTAAAGTCCTACTTCTTGAACGTTATTCAAATTAGCTCCCAGACTCATAATTCTGTGTTTTCATTTATTGCTGCAGTAAAGTAAATGGTTCTTTTATCCAAATGTTATTTCCTGGCTATTAATTCAGTAGTTATTTTGGATTGTAGCACTCTTCTTTGATTTAGGGATATGGTACCTTATAAATATTTAAAAGTTAAACACTGACACTTGGAGAAATTGACTTTGATTTGTTTTGTTAATATTCTATGGCTAGAGTAATTATAGCTTCGGAAGATACAGTCCCGTTCTCTACTTACCAGAAGAGATGAGGAGCTTGTGTGTCCATAACAAGGAAATTTGGCAACAGAAGGCCTTTCCCAAATCTTTTACAGACTAGGCCTTCATGCACACCTCTTCAGGACACACACTACTCTTTATTCTTCATCGTTTTCTCCAAAAACTGCTCTTGAATTCAGGAATGTGGATGAAAACTATCCATACATCTCAAAATAGCTGGAAAATGGTCATCCCTGAAAGGCTTGGACTTTCTCTGCCTCTACAAGTGCCAGCAAGGGTTTACGACAGGGCTCAGGGTGATCTATAGACTGGTATGATTTAACTGTGGATCAATCAACCTATTAGGGGGAAAGAGACAAGGTCAATAAGGATGGGTCTTGGTGAACCAGAGATCATCCTACATTTTTCAACCTAATGTTCTTATTTCCTTTCCATTAACATTTCATAATGAAAAAATGCCTATATTCTTTAATTTTTAAGATAATTAAGTGAATTTAGTGCCTTTGAAGGGTAGAGGATTTATAATGGTCTCAGGGAATACACTATTAATAACCTACGAGACAGGGGCCACCTGGAGAACAGCAATGCCGTTTCCATCGCTAGTTCTGCTCCTTGGTCACAGTTAGACCTCCTTTCTCAATTCAGAACCAGTCTCTTCTCCTGAGGCCAGGAGGACTTGTGTCTTCTGGGACAGGGCTTCTACCCTTTGGGAAGTGGTTTTCCAATTATATTTGAGTTTGAATGTAAACAATTACAACAAGCACAGATTATTTTAAGTGCATAGCATTCTGTTTGCAAAGCCTTGAAACATGTGGGAAGTAGAGTCACTTTGGAGCTTCCCTAAGGGACAGAAACATGGCATCTGCCTCTAAGATTGTTACAACCTAATAAGCGAGGTCAGGATTGACACATGTGAACACGCAGGGGCTCATAACAAGTGAAAGAGGTGTACATGGTTGCAGCCAGGCCCATGCACATGGAAACTAAAGGACTAAAGACCAAAGGCTAACTTAGCTCTGAGTTCTCCTAGCTGGTCATTTAAGGCATCATTTAATAAAGATCCTTTCCATAATTTTTAAATAAAGATGATACACACACACGCTTTCTTTTCTTCCTTACCCAAATCACACTAAAATAACAATAAAGGGATATTTTTTAAGGCATAAGTTCTCAAAGACAAAGAAATGGATAAACATTAAGCCCTTTAATGGACAAATACTAAGTGATTTAGCAAACCGAAGAAAGCCAAAGTAAGCTAGCCATGGGAAAAAACTGAGGGGCAAACAGATTTATACCATAGACCTCTCTACCCCCAAATAGCTCAGAAATTGACTAATTAACTACCTTTGGAAGTGGGGATGAAGGTGGGGCAATAAACAGGGAAATAGAGAATCTAAGAAGCAGTTAGATCTCCAGATACTTTGTCTCATTCCTCCACTCCATAAGGACTGGTGGCTTATCCTTTAAAGAGAGTATAATGGCACATCTTTGGGTTAGGGGGACACCAGTGCGGAGCTTTAGGGTAGGCGCACAGGGGGATTGAATAGAGTTGTAGACCAATGCTGAGGCTCCTTCTTCACCCTCCCTTCCCCACCAGCTTCATCCAGAAGATTCTTCTCTGAGGAATCTGAGTAGCTATAGAGCAAAGATCTAAAGATACCAACATTTGGTGGCTTTCCCAAAGAAACAGTCAGTCAGATCTCCTTATAGGGAAGCCCCCAGAAGCTCTAATAGAAGCTTTTAAACAGGAGTAGAAAACCAAAGATCCCCACACAGCCAGGGAAAACCTCTAGCACCGCTAAAGGCTCTACTAAATTAAAATGACTTAATGAAGGATAGGCTGATTAAGCAAAAGAGTAGACCATTGACAGATGAATGCACAAAGAAATGTAGGATATATAAACAATTAAATATTATTCAGCCTTGGGGGGAAAAAAGGAAATACTGTCATATGGCGCAACATGGATGAACCTTGAAGATGTTATACGGAATAAAATAAACCAATCACAAGAAGACAAATACTGCATAATTCCACTTATATGAGGTACCAAAAGTAGTCAAAGTCATAGAAACAGAATAGTAGAATGATGGTTGCCAAAGCCCTGGGGGGAGGAGGAAATGGGGAGTTGTTGTTCATTGGGTGCAGAGTTTCAGTCATGCCAGATGAAAAGTTCTAGAGATCTGTCATACAACCGTGTGCCTATAGTTAACAATTGTCTGTACACTTAAAAATTGTTGACAGGATAAATCTAGGTTACGTGTTTTTTACCACAATAAAAAAAGAGACTAAGACAAAGTGAAGGATGTGAAGTAAATTATTAAGGGAAAAAAAATGTCAAGTAGAATTATCATTAACATTCTCAGAGAGGTAAGAGAAGATATTGCATTCATGAAACAAAATTAGGATGCTATTTTTAAAAATTACAAAGGAATATCCAGACAAGAAAAGAAGAACCCCTAGAAATAAAAACTGTAATATTGAATATCAAGAATAGCAGAGAGGATACTTCCTAGAAAATAGAGCAAAAAGAAAAATAAATAGAATATAGGAGAAAAAAGAAATTCCAGTTCAAAGATCAATAAAAGGAATTACAGAAAAATAAGAGGGATTTTTTTTTATTTTTATCAAAGAGAGTATTTTTAACTTTTTACTAGAATTAAAGGACATGATTTTCAAGATTAAAGGGTTCACAAAGTACCAAGGATTATAGATGAAAATAAACTCACACTGAGGTACATTTTCATGAAATTTCAAAACTCTGAAAACCAAAAAGCAGATCCTACAAAAATGCTCCAGGAGAGGGAGTCATTTTCACTCTGAATGACTTCTGACTATTAGATATCCAAATGTAACATCTAAAGCTAAAACAGCAATGCCTTCCAAATTCTAATGGGATTATTTCCATCCTAGAAATCTGTAGCTAGACAAACTACCAATCAAATGTGACAATAATATGAAAACAATTTAAGACATGCAAGGTTTCACAAATTTTTCTACCATACCCTTGCTTTTTTTGGAAGCAGCGGGAAGGTGTATCTCACCATACTTAAGAGAGAAACCAAGAAAAGAGAAAGATGTGGGATAAAAGAGAGATGAAAGCACCCCCAGAATTATGGTGAAAAAGATATCCCAGGATGAAAGCTATCTACCAGACATTGAAGACTGCCAGTCCAAATTGCAGAAGCTCAGAAAGTTCCAGGAGAGATTTCTTCATGAAATTTGATGGAATACCCAAAGTATTTGAACATTTTCAGATGAGACTTAGATAACTGGGGGAGAATTTAAGGGTTGAATTAGTGATAAGCACATTGAAGTATGCGTTAAAGAAGACAATTATTAACTCTACAGAATACAAAATGCTGTCAAGGAAAGGAAAAATAATCATAGTAAATTACATGAGTTAGCGATGAATGTCTTTTACATAGCCATGAAAATATAACCCTGAATAGTTTTCTAAACAAAGTTATTATATTGTTATGTTGAGTGAGAAAGGTTAGTGTATGAGGCAGCAGAGGTTGACAGATACAGTGTGAGACAGCTTAATCTTCATTTTCGATGATGGAAAACTAATAGAAAATGCTTAGAACAGAAAATATTCAAAAAACAACATTGCAAGCATCCCACTTTACCAAATACAAAAAAATTTAAAGTATCTAGATGATTTGAAAGTGGTCACTTCTAGGTAAGGGAAAATTTTAGTACAAGAGTTCTGTGTGTGTGTGTGTGTGTGTGTGTGTGTGTGTGTGTGTGTGTATGTCTAGCCTTGCAGACCTAATTTACTCTTTTAAAATATATTTTAAAATATATTTAAAGTAAAAAACAAAGTAGTAAAGAGCTTAGCATAAGGCTAGAAACTCCGAATAAGGACATATTTCTACTACCACCATGTTTGAATTTCCAAGGAGCTAGATTCTACAGACATGTTAACATATTAAAATGATTCACTGGAGGATACGCTAATTAAATTTTAATGAAAATAAACAATCTGCAGAATGTAACTAGTACTGTAACTTATGTGTTTGCTCATTGTTCTTCCATGTTGTGGAGACTAACCACTGTCTGGATTTTAGCCTAGAGATGTAAACTCCTGTGGAGGAGCATGGAGGTGGAAAGAAAGGATTGATTATATGGTTTCAGGGATGTTTAGAGTGACCAGAGTTAGATTTTGTTGCTCAGCCAAAGTAGTTCCAGAGTATACTCGTAAATTACTGCCTGGGTAATTTACACTTGGCGAACAGGCTGGGAATATGAATACAGAATGGTCTTGATAATCTGAAAACATAGAAATGATTCCCTTATAAGAGTGACCCAAGGGATGTGGTAAACCCAATTAAATCAGCAAAAAAACTATTCCCATAGATTTTTTTTCCCCTCTAAATTTATGTAGGACAACTGATTGACAGCTGCCTACCAAGAGTGTTTTGAAAATACTGAATACAGTCAGCCCTCCGTATCCACAGGTTCCACATCTGAGAAGATTCAACCAATGGCAGATCGAAAATATTTTGTAAAAAATGTTACATTATTGCTGACATGTACTATGTAGTTAGGCCTATGATGGCTGCATCTGTACTGAACATGTACAGACTTTTTGTTATTCTCTAAGCAATAGAGTATCACAACTCTTTATATAGCATTTACATTGTATTGTATTGTATTGTATTGTATTGTATTGTATTGTATTGTATTGTATTGTATTGTATGTAATCTGGACATATTTAAAAGTGTACGAGAGGACGTGGTTAGGTTATATGCAAATTCTATGACATTTTAATTAAGGGACATGAACATCCTCGGATTTTGATATCTACTGGGGTCCTGGAACCAATCCCCCAGGGATACAGAGGGACGAGTGTATGTATGACCAGTATTGTAATTATGTTGTAATGTTCATAGATAATGAAGCTGAAAAATACTGCAAATTTATTCCTTCAATGAAACATAGGCTTAAACTAACCCTCCAAATATCTGTTTTATTAAGAAAACATATTTTGCACCAGAGATGTGTTGTCTGATCCTTTCCATCCTTCTCAATATACAGAACATGTGTGTAACAAAGAGCACGTGCACAGCTACAGGATGTAAGGATACAAGAAACAAGGCAAAATGGTGTATCCCCATGTCCTTCTGCTGAATAGCAACAATTAGAATTCACAGCTGCTGGCTGCCCAGATGTTTCTTGCATTTAGTGTTCTGCACTGTGTATCAGAATGTATTATATGACTGTGGTTTCAGTAAACTAGACAGCTTTGTATTCTAAATTCTGCAGGCTAGATCCAGTGCGTATATTTTTTTCTTCAGATTAGCTTCCCTCTCCCTTCCCCCTTCATTTGCTTGGGGCATTTGCAGTTCAGAAACAAAAGACATTTCCAGCTCAGAGTTTAGCTGTATCAGAGTGTAAGTGTAGGTCAGGTCTGATTTATGTGGCATGTCTGATAAGCAGGAGAGGAAAGCAAGATGAGGGGTCTGGGAAAGCTGGTGAACTTGACTTGACTTATGCCTTTTGCTTTTGTAGGCAGCCAACATCCCTTTGGTGTCAGAACTTGCCATTGATGACATACATTTTGATGACTTTTCTCTTGACGTTGACGCCATGATCACAGCTGCTCTTCGGATGTTCATGGAGCTGGGGATGGTACAGAAATTTAAAATCGACTATGAGGTAAGATGTTTTGTGTTGGGTGATTCCAGGAGTGCACCTGGAACAACATGGTAGCCACTCTGAGCCTCAGGTTTCCCAAATACAAACTAGGGATGATGATATTTTCTCTGCACACCACGTGAGATTACTGTAAAAATTACATGAGATGTTCCTGGAAGGACTTTGATCATTAAGGGTTACTCAGACATAAGGCATCATTTTGATAATGGTCCCTTGGAGACATACAACTGCCTGATTCACCTCCCCGTTCCCATTTCAGACACTGTGTAGGTGGCTTTTAACAGTGAGGAAAAATTATCGAATGGTTCTGTACCACAACTGGAGACACGCCTTCAACGTGTGCCAGCTGATGTTTGCGATGTTAACTGTAAGTGTGTTTAGTGATGGTGGAAGTTCATTTGTCATTATGTGGCCCTATGGGCCTTCTTCACATTTCTGTGTCTGTGACAAATTGCCATGTGATTTATTTTGCATTGGAACTTACCTACCCTGGTTATTTCACAACGATGTCTGAGCTTTAAAGCTGTAGCACCACTGACATCTTGACGTAGGCGTAGTCTTGGAATGATTGCTTGAGCCTCTTTTTAATGTTTTATTTTGGGAAACTGGTTCTTTTTACAAAAGAAATGCTTAGATTTTCAAGGTAATCTTTCTGCAGAGGATATGGGGATGAGTAACTGAACCAAGATATCACCAGATAAGACTCCCTAGGCAGGTGGAAAACCAAAGTAAGGAAGCGTGAACACTACCCAGAGAGACACGGGAATCCTGAGAGATTGGTTCTCTGGGAGAATGCCCAGGGAGGCCAAGGGGAGAAAATGCTCTCAGGGTTTAATGATGCAACAGGCTTAAAGTCTCTGTTCCAGGGGCTGTAATCCAGTGAAGATGGCCAGTCTTTGTTATAGAGATAACTAGGGCAGCTGGCCAGAAATAAACCTTGGAATTTAATCTAAAAGCAAACATTGTGGCAAAGATTGAAGCAAAATCCTCCATTCATCTCCACTTGCTGGCAAGAAATAAGGCTTGTTTTGGCCTTCTTTGCCCTTAGATGTTAAGCTATCATCTAGTAAAATGTTTCCTGGATCAAATTTATTGATTTTTATTAGCCTCATGGTTATATATCCATACAGATGTATACATACGTGTGGGTGTATATGTGTGTAAACATATTTACTATACAGAAAAAAAGAGAACACAAGTTTTGGATTCGCATAACATAAATCTAAATACCATACATCACTTCACCCAGATTAAAAATTAAACCCAAAATAGGGAACTCCAAATGACATACATTTTTCTTTGGTCCAAATGAACGAAGACTATTCAGCTCCCTCCTCATGAAATTCTCTGCCCTATTCTCTGCCTATTAAAATTTTACTCATCCTTTAAGGCATTGATCTAATGCCAGTTTTTCCACTAAGTCTTCCCTTTTCTCCCCAAGCATCAATAATTACTTATTTCTCTGCACGGTGTCTGGTACAACACATCTTTCTTTCTGCCATGTATTTTAAGTTACAGTCTCTCATTCTCCTATAGAAGAGGCTGCTTGAGGCTGAAGAGATAATTTCTTGTTCTGTCAATAACCTTCACTTATTTGCTCAACATCCATTTATTGAGAGTCTTAGCAGCGCCTGGCACTCTATCACGCACTTGGTAGGTTTTCAACAAATACATGTTGGATTGACTTGGATTCAAATGTGCATATAGCAGAGAAGACGGGACCATAATATCTTCACTGTTATACTCAAGGCCTTGGGTTTCTTTGAATCCTCAACTGCTTAAGAAAGCGAGCAGGCTAACCTGGAAAAACCGGACTGGCCCCCGTCCTTCGGTAACATATGCCAAGAAAGCAGTCAGCCAGTCAAATGAGGAAGAAAGATGCTTTGAACTGTGAGCCTTAATTGCTCAAGTGCCAATGTTGCTCGAAAATATTAGGTTGGTGCTAAAGTAATTGTGGTTTTTGTAATGGTTTTTAATCTTTTAAACTGCAATTACTTTTGCATCAACCTACTACATAAAGAAATAACCATGTTCATCTTGCTTTTTCATATAAAATCTCAGGAGACGAAGGAAAAGGAATGGCCATGACACTGTGAGTTAGAGATGTCAAAGACAGAAACAGACTTTATGACAAGCCTTAAAATCGTTGGGATGGGGAAAGCTGGCAAGAGCAGCAGGATGAAGGTGGACACTGAGGAATAAAAGGGAATGCGTACCCCATTGTCTTCAGTAAATGTTTCCATAACATGGACAAACTTGATCCTTTCAAGAACTTGAAGAAAACAAGATCCACAAACTATGTCACCACAATGGGGGTACTCAATGCCACAATATTTCAACGGTATGGTTATTTTTGCAAGTGTGCAACCTTGAAGAGTATCACTTTTTAAGAAGATTTGGGTTCTGTTTTTGTATTAATGCCAGCACCAAAAGAGAAGAATTAACTGTTAGAGTTCTCTTGGAGGTGGAGGGGGGAGGGGACTGCAAAATAACAAAATATATTGGTCAATGTTATTTTTTTCTCCCTCACATTGAACTGCGTAGCCACATCTGGAAAAGATATTATTTTCTGCTCATTAAATTTTGTTGAACTTGACCAAGGGTTACAATAGGTTGAAAATGTCAACTTGCGTTTGTCCTAACAAGGCGTCTCTTCTCCAGCTTGACCATGGGCAATCTGGATAATCAGAATTTTTTAAGCAAGAAAATAATTATAGAGTTACCAAAGATTATTTGATCAGTGAAGGAAAACATGAACTGAATTCATTCATCAATTCTAATTTCTGGAATACCACCTCAGCTTATGGCAAAATGATAACCTACTGTTTTCCATGAATGGACACTAATGCTTCAGGTCCTCCTGAAGACTATTAGGGTATTTCACTGTTTTGTGCTCGTCAGTGGTTCTATTTCTATTCTAGTTATATCATATTCTATTTCAATGTGTTGAGATAGAATCAAAATCTGTATTAATCTGAAAAAAAAAAAAAATCACCCTACACCAACCACTCAGCCCGTCACAAAGCCAAGAAAGCATGACACACGTACACGGAATTTCCTCTAGATGGCACTCCAAGGCAAAGTTTCCCAGCCAGTTGCCAGAAAAGGGAAAAAAAAAACCTTACCAACCTTCGCTGGAAGTGTTCTTTTCCTTCTAGGACAGGAGCTACTGAGGCACACGCCCCCACACTCTTTTCTTAAAAGAGACACCAACAAAGCCAGTCCGTACAAAAAACGGCCCCTCCTGTCAGACGAGACTTGTATTATAACTGCCTCCTTGCCCACTGAGCCGTTAGCATGAATAATAAGGCATGCTCCCTGTGACTTGACATCTGTGGGTGTGTTATATTTCTAAGCCCATTGTCTCTGGGAACGGCAAAATGCACAGTTGTGTGTCATTGCTGAGCAAATTATGACACCACGTACAACAGGACAAACAAATTATAAATATATGCACCAGCTTCCTAACATTTAACCTTAAAATTATTTCACACACAGAACATAAATTTATTGATTGGAAATTACATTTTGCAAAAATAGTCAACCTTATATCTAGGTAACAAAGCAGTTTTGTTCCTTTGGAAACTTTTTTTTTAAAAGAATGAACTGCTTTGTAGGATACGCAATTTTATATAAAATGATGGAAATTTAGTTCACTGGGAACCCTATTAATGACTTACTCATTTATTCCATGCTTCTGGCCTAAAATTCCAGATTTTTGAAATGAAAGCTTCAACATTATTCTTTGCTTCTAAGGAGATATTTAGGTAGCTAAAATTTTCCAAATATTTTTTATTCCTCGGATAAATACAATATGTAGGCCAGTTTCTGTTAATAAAAACCTGCAAATCAAGAATAATTACACAGATTCTTTTTTTATGGAAGCTTGTGGAATAAATATTACATCAAGCACGCACATAATGAAAGATGATAAACACATTTCTTATATTCACAATGCAGACCAGATAAAGGAAACAGCTATGCTTTTGTTTGTATTCTGTAAAATAAAAGGCACATAGTGGTGCCAAGATTGCAGAGACATTTTTCGGTTTTATAAATGATGTATGAGCACTGACAGATTTTCCAGGGGGGAAAAAAAGGTTTCCTTAAGAGTCAGTATTCTTTACTATCCCATAAATGTACTCATTAGCACGTTGGGCCATGCCCTGCATCCTATAGGGCTCAATAAAGATTCACTGAATGAGTGGATTTAGTTTAGGGTAATATTATTAAGGGAACCATGTTGCTCAGTGTCCAGGTTTTTTAAAAAGCTATACAATGATGAACTATCACTGGTAGAAATCTTGTTCTTTCTTCATATCACACCAAGGTTCAGCTAGGGTTCATATAGAATATTATGATCTTGCAGAATTCACTGGATATGAAAAGAGAAGAGCACATGATCACATTAAAATTTATGGTGGTGCTGGCAGCATGGCGCTAGTGGGGAAATGCAGTTAAACACTAATAATAACCAAGTATCACAGCAAACACATTGACACCCCCTGACATTTACTGGGGGCTTCTTAAATCTTAAATGTGGAGGTAGCGTGTTTAAGTCCATATTTGTGTTGTCACCAAGGTTATTTTCAGAGATAAGCCAAGTCGTTTTATTGATAATTCAAACTAGAGAGCAGAAGGGACGTTTAGGAAGAAAAATCTGTCCGATTCACCAGCTTGAGGATAATGCACTGTCTGCAGTCTGCCGTGTTCAGGAAAGTCCTTGATTTTTGAGGCAGAAAATTTCCTCGGAAAGATCGTAGAAGCACAACAGGAACTGTTTTTCCCCCACCCCAAGGGCAGAACCAATTGAATTTTAAAGTAAAATGTTTTTGCTCAATAACCAGAATCCTGATTTCAACAGAAATAGAATTTCTTTTAGACTGTAACATTGGAAGGTACAAAGAGATCTACATGTTTTGTTCTATAACTGACCACAATAAAGTAACAAACAATTATCATATTTATCATCATCAAACATCATTTTACATTGCATTTCCTTATAGATGTAAGTGGTAACTAGTTATATTTGTTCTTAAATAAATGGCATCATTATCATAATAATAAAATAAAATCTGCATATTAGAAAAACCAATTCTTTAATCTTCATGTAGGTATACCTTGATTTCTAGTGTAATTTCAAAAATGGCAAATTATTAATTTAGGGAAGAAGTGATTTTTAATGTTATGTTTTTGCAGGACATCAGCACTGGGTACTACAAATTAACTATGGAGCTAATCAATTTGACTACAGTGTGTATATTTAAGATTCTTGCCTTTTAATCTTTAAGAAGGTTTTTATTTTTATTCTTTCTGGCCACATCTCAGAGCCCCAATCAGGTACTCCATGTTTCTAGCTGACATTCCTTTTATCTGCATTTGTTTTATAAAAGGAAAAAGGCAAAGCCACACATAATTAAGAACCCGGTGTGCTAATAACCAAACATACAATTGGGCAGAAGGATAATCCAATCCATTTCCTCACACAGGAGAGTAACCTCCATAACTCACTTTAAGCGCTGCCATTCATGAGTTATGGGTCATTCCCTTTCTAGTGAAAATAAATTCTTCCACACCATCAGCCAGAGCTGAATATTTTTCTTTGGACATGTAAATTATAAAAGTGTATGAACATAATCATGTCCGGCATTTTGGGGAAAGTCTAAGCTCTTACTCATGGACAGAGGCTTATAAGGAAATCTATGTGTTTTCGGGACCGAGGCTGCCTACTTACAATACAGGATTTTTGATTAAAGGGAATTTATTCCTGAGATTTTTACGATGTTGGTAAACTGCTTAATCTGTCGCTTTGTGTTTTATGACACCAGCCGAATCTGCCAGGTCAGGGAGACCCAGCCATACAGCCATGGTCGTTTGTCACAGCCTCCATATTCTATGGTTTATGACTTAGTAGTGGCACTTTCTTGGGGCTGAAACCTAAGGGTGTCAAGTTGGGAGCTTTAAAATTTTTAATTTTTCATGAGTCTCATGTTTAATTTTGGCTCAATGATGGCTAATAAAAATTTCAGTAAGTTTTAAAGAGGCCTTATATCCTTGAAATTCATCAGCCTGGCCTCTCATGGCACTTGGAGAGGGTTGTTACTCTGCCCATGTTGACCAAATGACCTGTGTCATTTTCTATAGTCACAGACCACAAGTCATATTATATATTCAATTCACTAATAATTTATCATAAAGTATAAACTATATCTGTGAAATGAACAAAACATGCTATCTTTGTCCTCAAAAGAATCCTACAGCACATATATTCTTAGTGTTGAGAGCTAAGTCCTTAAGACTCTAACATGCATTTTCTTTTGTTTCTGTTTGAAATACAGTATGTATGCTACATACATAGAGCTATGTTTATTGTATTATCTAATTTGAAGTAGAAACCCCATTTTTTTCATATCTTATTAAGATATTTACGCTGAAATTTTTCTTGTACCATTTGTATATCTTTATGCACATTTTATCAAAATATGAGAGCAGAGGTATATTGGTCGATTTTTATTTGACCACATCAGGACTTCTTGAGAATGAAATAAAGAGTATTGACAGATGCCAGAGGTTTGTTTTGAAATACTCTAGCAAACAAACAAAACAATGCATGTGAAGATATAGATGAAACAAGACTGGTCAAACATGGATTCCTGTTGAACTTAGGTAATGAATACATGGAGGTTCTATTTTGTGTATGCTTTTAACTTTCCAAGATAAATAATGTTTTAAAAATTATGATAACTAGTATATAGGTTAAAAATTAAGTCATATAAATGGTTAAAAAATAACTCAATAAAATTGATTAAAATCAACCCAATTTTTTTATTCATGCATCATTTACCCAACATATATAATTGTACCAGACGCACCATTAAGTTTTTGCTGCTTTGCCATTCTGAGCTTTACACGGGCAAGCATTTGCAATATTATTTGAGGTCGAGAGACAAGGTATGTCCAAAACATGACTTATGCTTTACAATTTGATAATAAGTGCCTCAGAAACTTCTGGTTGTAAAAGGAAGTATTCAAGTGTAAACTGTAAGGTCTTCCTAACTCTGAGTTTAATAAGGAAAGGATCATTATAGACTTAAATCGATATTTAATTAATGCCAAATCAATATTTGCTTGCATTCATCTTGAGAAGAAAGAGAAGCAAATTTGATCAAAACTATCCTAGTCCTGTGGAGAACTAGACCAACTACAGCTGCTTTGTGTGTATTGCATGCTCTGGTGAGGGAGACATACAAACGTGGTGCTGGATGGTGGTCTCCTAATAGCTGGACAGGTTCTGGTGTCTGGACCATAAAATGGGGCTGACGTGCCCCTTGTTCAGCCTAGCAGACCCAAATATTGGCAGACAAACATTACCGTAAACACCAAAGGAGTATGACCATTAAGTCTAGATGTTACGGTTTGTCCAGACGGTTATATTCACAATAGAGGATTGTAGTTGTGAACACCTGTACTTCTCCTCATCACACACTATGTCTGGTTGGCAAAGATAAGATCATTTTTTTGAAAAGAAGATAGATGTGGTATCAGGTAGTATACATTTATTTGTAAGCACGCTTGGTAAGCAACTGAAACCTATTTCCACCTTAAACGTGATCAAGTCCTCTGCCTAAAATCATTGCTTTGGAGCATATTGAATAGGTTGATACCCATCAGCCTGATCCTCAGATTTACATTTTGAGAGGTGGTCATTCCATTTTAAAGCAAACAAAATAGAGTCCCAAAAAGAAACATGCTGGGCTTACTGTAAATGCCCATGCCATGCCGCCCAAACATGTGCCTTAACAATTCTCTCACCACTCTCATCCACTCACAACTGGGATGTGTGCTGGATTGAGTGGGTGATTGAGGGCACCTTTCTCATAGAGCTTTGGGTCCTTGTTAGGAGATTTAAATTTCTCAGATAGACAGTTCATGTAAAGGACGGTCTAGCGGAGCTGGGCACCACTGACATTACAATTTGGGGCAATTTTTTTTTTTTTTTTGAAAACACGAGCACCTTATATATGGCATTTTATAGTGAAGCCCTCAGAGAGCAATCTTTGGCTAAAATCAATTTGATTTTAATACTATACCAAACAAAGGCCCCAGACAGTGACTCTACGACACTGCATACCAGAAATCAAGAAATGCCAGAAATTCGATGCTTCTCTGTAAATTTCGCCTTTCAGCCCCAAGCTCACATCACTTTTGAGTTGAAGTCACCTACAGATCGGTGGAGACATAATGACACAGATTAGGGATAGGGTATGCAGATTCTTCTAGATGAAGCACTTCCTTGAGAAACCATGTTCTTCAAAACCCCTCAGAATGGTCTGAATCATTCTCTTTGCTCTTTCTATCCAGAAGAAAGAGAAAAATGATGGCGAGAAGAAAGACTCTACCAAAAAACCATCATGCTCTCTCTCAACCTGAGCCAGTCCACTGAGGGCTCCATTTTAGTGCCTGGCCATCAGCATCCATGGAGGAACATTCAGAGCCAAGAACCTTTTTTACTTTGGGATTTCTGGGAATTTCCAGTACATCATTAGATTCCCTCTCTCTTAGTCTGACATCTGCCAGATCTCAGAATCAACAGGACAAACTCAAGAAATCCCTCTTCGTTCAGTACGTCTGACAGCCAAGTTCAAAAAGAAATGTGAAGGGAGAATTTCTGGCTTCACTTTCTTGGATTCCCAGGCCATTGCCGCATACATGGCAAAGGGATATAGCCCATGATGCATCTTCTCCAGAAACAAAAGAGGGGCAGCTAGCCACTTTCACCATTACTTTCTTCCACAAATTGGAACCAATGTTGTGGTGGCTTCTCACTAGAAAAGGGTGCCCATGGCACTGTTCTGGTTAGCTGGAAGTGTGACAGACTATGCATTCAACAAGGGTAACCACGCCTGTCTTCCAAAGTGCTCTGTTCCAAGTGCACTTTGTAAACAGAGTAAAGTCTTAATAAATACTTTCTCAACGAACAAATGAATGGATGGACACTCTTCAGGATGTCACTATTTTATTCCAAGCAAGGATAGTTTGATTAAACATGGGTTTATTCTTTAAAAAAGAATTCACACACACACATACCATATATATATATATTCTAATGAGTAAATGTTCTTCATGGAAATTTTTGACACAAAGGAAAAATTTTTAAGTCACCTGTGATCCCACTATTGGTAACATTTTGATGTATATCCTGACAGTCATTTTCTGCATATATTGAGACATTTTTAAGTTGGGGTGGCACATACAAACCATCGTATCTGTATTTCCTCTCCATTATCTCATTTGTAAAGCACTGTTTATTATCAGTTACATCTTGATGCACAAGAGCCATGTTTAGGCTCAAAATGCCCAATGGCTCTGCAATATCAACCTCTTACTATTCAAGGATGACATCCTTCATAGAATAAAGCACAGACCAAGTGGTTCTTTAAAGCCCTGTTATCTAACACTCTGTCATCACAAGTGTTAGGCTGCACAACAGCACCTGCACCCTCACCTGAGCAGCGAATAGCACAGTGGATAAGAACAGACTGAGGAGCCGGCTTGTGTGAGGTCCAAGCCTACCTCTGTGACCTTCTAGCAGTGTAATCTAGTGCCTCCAGAGCCTCATGCATAAAAGGGGGAAGAGAAAAACTATCCCCCTCACAGAACTATACTAAGCGCTACAGAAGTGTTAACTTCTATCAGTATTATCCGGAGCCTCTTTTGTCAGATACAACAATTGCTTGATACACAATAAGCACCTAATAACATTTTTGTCAAATAAATAAAGCTTCTATAGCACTATCTAATATTGACATTATGGATTTTACAGAGCCGCAAAGCAACAGTCATTTTTCTCTGGCCATGTTAGTCCTCCATTCACTGATATGGTACAGGATCAGCTGTGATTTAGGGACATATCCTAGCTGGTTTAAATTTTATGTTGACTAAATGATAGGAAATTACCGGGTAGTGTAGGGGACCCTATGAAGCAATGTGACTGTTTGGGAGGAGTTCCAGTGATTATATGCTATAGTGACTGGGGGTAGGGTTATCCCAGCATATGTGTTAGCCCAGCAAAGGGCTGTCATTGGTGGCCTGCTCAGAGGGTTGTCACAGGCTTCTCTGGAGAGGGTGATGTGGGAACTAGGCCTATCTGCCTTAACTGTCTCTTTACCTACACATATTGTATTCACTGCTTTACATTGCTGAATACATGTGGGAATACAGGTAAGAAGATAAATGAACATTAAGGTCAATAAAATCCATAATTGGATGAGAAGCAGAAAAGATACAGTTTATTTGAAAATAAAAGAATAAAATAGTCAAGAATAGAATAAATGCATTAAAATATACCTTTGTTGCCACTCTGTTCTCTTTTGAAAATATATTGTCTTCAGTAGGCAGTTGACTTTTTTCTCAATGTGAGTAAGTGTAGGTCGGAACAGATAGGACCAGAAAGAAGATGGATGAGGGTGGGGGAGGGGCAAATGGACACTTAGCGGCAGGTGGACTCTTTTCAGGCCTGACGACTCTCAGAAACCATTTACCAGGCAGCTCTAAATCACAGTCAAGAGATAGGTGCTGCTTCAGTAACTCAGGTATCACAGTCGAGAGAGGTAAATATGTTTTGTATGACTGGGTATGTGCTGTACTTCAGGGTTTCTTTATTCTGAGGATTCAGAGGTGGGCTCCATGGTCTTTGAACACCATAAAATCATAGAATAATTTCTGGGAAGAGGGTCCATGGCTTTCACCAAATTCTCAAAAGTATCCATGATACAAATAGTTTAAGAACTAGGTGCTGGATTTTCAGGAAGGGGCAGGGGCTGGGAAGGAAGGCAGTTGCCTTCCCAAGAACATTAAAGTAAAATATATACCATCATATTATATAATGCGTGATAATTGATGTCTTAAAAATGATTTGGGATTTTGATCTTGGGTCTATTATATGGCATTCAATTTTAACTTTTAATTAAATTTGTAGTCAAATTACCTTAGCTTAACATTATCCCCATCCCTATTCGTACTGTTCTAATTCATCGGCTAGTTCTAATCAATAGCATTTTCAAAGGTAACATCTTTTCAAATTTCTATGCTGTTTCATTGTTGTTCACAGTGCTAATTTCTGTAGTATTGTTGATAATTTCTTACTTGATAGACTTCCAGGATTTACTTAGTATTCACAAGATCCAAACCCAACTGAACTGACTTACAGTTTCAAGATGACAGACAAAGATATTGATATCCTCTTCGCCTTTCAAGAATCACCCCCAAATAACAGGGAGAACAAGAAATAGACACAAATTCCAGCTTTCATGGAAATATAATATATAAAGGCAGAAAATGGAGGAAGGGTAGTTCATAGCTTAGCAGAGAAAAAGGAGGTCCAACCCAAGTGCCTTAAGGGTTAGTGAGTAGAAGAAGGGGTACACATGAGAAACAGTGTCCCCCCAGAAGCTGTCAAAGCTCAGGAATTGAAGGCATCAGATGCCACAGAAATGGGATGAGGTGAGGCGAGTCCACAGTCCCCACCCCCTATCCATGTAGTCAGAGGGCTACTGTTCCCTTCTTCTACTCAGGAAACCAGAGTATCTGCTGGAGAAACTGCCCCCCAGACTTGGGGACATCAGCAAAAGAAAAGTTAGGGTGAGATACATCCTGAAAATAAGAGAATTAAGGGAAAGTCTACATCCTCAAAGGTGAGACACTCCGTTCTCTGTTCTCAGACTGCCAACACCTGTGTTTATGCCATTTCCAAGCAACAGACTGAAAAGTCCAAAGGAAATGAGTTTAGATACCAACATGTAGGGGTCTCCAGCAAAAAACCAGCTGTCCATCTGCTCACCCTGTGTCAAGGGCCCAACAATCTACTCACCATCCCTGTGCACTGGTGTGTGGTGAACACTGTAATGCTTTACTCTCGTGTGAGTGAGCTACCAGGCACTTGAGGAAACCACCAAACACAAAGAAAAAGTTCAGAGGAAACAGGCAATCAGGAAGCAAAAGAGAATTTCAGAGGAATTATAATTAATATCCTCAACAGACAAGAGACAATAATGTATTAATGAGAGAAAAATAGTATGCTATTAGAAAAAGAGCAGCAGATAAGAAAATGCTTATAAATGAAAAATATTATTACTCCTACGATATAAGAGAGAAAAAGTAATCATGGACAATGGAAACGAAAAGGTAGGAAAACAATGAAATCAATACAAGAAGTCCAATGTCCAACCAGTTGGACTTCTACTCAAATAGGACAGAAAAAAAAATAACGAAGAGGAAATTATTAATAAAAAAGAAAGATTACAAGAATGTTGTACTGAAGAAAAAGCTAATCAAGCAAAATGGGGAGAAAAGTCCCAAACCAAAGCATATCTTTGTGAAATTACTAAACCCCAGAGATAGACGATTCTAAGAGAGAAAATCAAGTAACAAAGTATTAGGAAGAAGAATGACATATGTTTCTCTAAAGTAACTTCAGAAGTTAGAAAACAATAGAGCAATCCTTCAAAATTTGGAGTGAAAATGTTGCCCCCAAAAATTGTTAGCCAAGCTAACAATTGAGTAGGAGAATAGGTTAAAGACATTTTTAGTCAGGCAAAACCTCCAAAAAATAAAAAATTAACTCCCCTAGTGTTAAAAAACTAACACCCTTCCTCGTGAAGCCACTGGCAGAAGTATTCCTGAAAACTGGAGAGTAAATGAAGAGAGGTTTGGGATGCAGGAGATAGGAGATCAACCCCAAGAGAGGAAAGCTGGCAGCAGAGAATCCACACCAGAGAGAATGCTCAGACTATATAAAGCAGGGTCCCCAGTACAAGAAGGGATCTGTGACTGGTTGCAGAGTTGTGTAGGATGTGAGAAGACTTATATGTTCAAAGAAATCTTAACTCCAGGAAAAGAAAACATTTACATAAGAAAGGAAACAATTATCAGATACTAGCTGACTTTGCAGTGAAAAGTATCTATAGAGTGATCATCAGGAAAGCACTGTATGAGACCTTGGGCACATAGCATCTCTGTGCCTGTTTCCTCATCTGTACCTGGGGGTAATGACAGTTCCTACCTCACAGGTCTGTTATGAGAATCAAATAAGTTACATAGTTGTAAAGCTCAAAGGAGTGTGTCAGGCACGTGGAAAGGACTATATAAATACTTGATGAATAGCTAAGTGTTAATAACACATTGAATACTATTTAGAAATGTGGTGGAAAATACCTACCAAATTAGGTAAAGAAGGAAATGGAAAGTGGTTGCCTTTGGGAATCAGGAAAGGGAAAGGATGAGGGACTGCTGTTCTTGGTTCTAAGTCTCTTACAACAATTTGAATTTTTAAAAAACTACTGCATGTAATACTTTAAGTAAAATAAAATTAACTTAAAACCAACAGCTATTTCCAAATTTTAAAACAAAAGGGCACACGCAACTTTGATATGGGCTATTTCATCCCCTCCCAGACAATTTATTAATATTCGTATTTAGTATGCAAATGGAATTATATGTATTTCTAAATGTAGCAGTGGACCCAACTCAACTTTTAAAAATAAAATTGTCAGCACAGAAACTTCTTGAATTAATTCTGCAATACAATCGCAATTAATTAAAAAACAAAGTTTTTATTGATGTAAAAGAAGGGTCTTACAGATACTAGCTAGTGATCCTAGATTTGGGGGGAAAACACACGTGAAAACAGAAGTGATGTGAACCCTACCTTTCCCTTATTCTTGTCCTCTGATGAAGAGTTTAGTAAGTAATGAAATGGGAGACTTACAAAGTAAAAGCGGGGAGACATGATGGCCTTGGAACAAGATAATGCGTAAGACCTTTTTCAGAGGTTTGCTTCCTCCTCCAAGCTGCTGAAGGGACAGCAGGAAGCAAAGAACCACTGCTGCTTTGGGTTGCACAGTGACATCACACTGCACCTCAAAGAAATCACACCACACCTGTGCGTTTCACAAGCACGCTCCCACAGGATAATGAAGAAAAAGAATTCCATGTAATGATGCTCCAACTTCAGGTGGCTAATCCTCTGCCAAATTCTAGTTTTCAAGACAAGCACTGCCTTATTATCTGTCTGAATTTAATCTGTCCTCCAAGCTAATATGAGTTCCGCTATTTACAAGATACCTTCCAGAATAATATCATGTAACAATTTCAGTACTTCTAAGTTGCTTCTCTAATGCAAAACAACACAAAAAACAAAACAAAACAAAAAACTGGTTTCTTTGGCCGGCTTTCATTTGAGTGGCATCCAGTGGATATAGCATTCAGTTCTTAATTCACCCCCTTCTCCCCCACCACTAGATGCTTATCAATAAAATGTAGACTCACAAAACACATTTTGCTCTGGGCCTTTGCCAGACTGTCACTGTGTCTGGATAGTGCCGCCTCTTCTCTAAAAATGGAACAAACGCCGAAGTTTGTTCTGGTGTGCCAGCGTGAGCCACTGTGACAGTGAGCTAATTCATCACTGCGGGGACCTTAGGCTGTGCGACTGACCACCCAACTCACTGTCATCCAAGGGAGTGGCAGTTAATCATTTCCTTAAATGATGTGGGTATGAAAACAGAGCTGACTGTCGCTCAACAGACAAACCTTATCCATCCTCCTTGCCCTGAGTCGTGACTGTTGCCATTTTCTCTTCTTCCCAGACCGCTGGGTTTCAAGAGATTCTGACCGAAGTGGAAATTTTAGCGGTGATTGTGGGATGCCTGTGTCATGACCTTGACCACAGGGGAACCAACAATGCCTTCCAAGCTAAGTAAGTGTTCTAATTGTTGTTATTTTAATGCATTTGCCTTTCGGTTCCGAGCCAAAGGTGACCAGTGCTAAAGAGTAAAGCATTAATTTCTGGCATCTGAGGCCAAGGCCAGGCCGGCTTGGGCGTGCATGTCATGGGGCCCATCCATCTTTATAATTCCCTATTCTTCTTTTAATTGCAAATTTGCCCTTCATGTCATGCTTGTTGATTTGGTCTGTCTCTGTTGACCTCAGTCAGATGACAAAGCTCAGATTTTAGAGGGCCTATTTTTTTTTGTCCTTCCAGAATATTTGCTTTCATGGCATTTATAAGCTTCTTGGATTTGCTACTCTCAAATCCAAGAATAGTTTTGAGATTATTAATATCAAAGTGGTCTTAGAAATTTTATGAAGCAAAATATCTCTTCCTTCCCCAAGAGAATCTCTTCCAGGTTCTTTTGATGCTGGATCTCATATGAACGGCAGAGAAGTAACGATGCAGGAGGAATAAGGTCTCTGCTCCTCCCTTGCCTCCTCCCACGGAAAGGTGGGAAACAAAGGAATTACATCCACACTGGGATGTGTAAGCTCATGATGTGCTCAGACAGAATCATCTGTCCCTAAGCAAGCTGAACTGGACAAGCTAGCCATTGCTTGGTGGCTCACACCGAGGCCAAGCCATAGAATTTATGGGTGCCGGAAATAAGACCAAAACCTAGATCTCCTAACTCCGGTATTGAGGGTCCAGTTTTAATGTTCTTTTTACTACCTGTCTCCAAACAAAATATGTGAGTTCAGAGACTGCAGAAAAAAGTTTGGGGATGGAGAAGTAAAGGAAGGCTTCAACAACATGGTAACGATTTCAAAGCCCCCATAGAACAGGTGTACCTCCAGAATTTGCGACATCAACAGATCACTGTGTGTCAACAGCTCACCACTCTTTTTTGTTCCACCAAAACACCTGCCTGTTGAGGCCGTGGGGTCCTGACCACTTGCGTTTGCTCCTGATCTAGCAAATGAATTTGATTGTGTGCCCTTCTCTCTCCATCCTGGATCTTACAGCCCATCACTTCAACTCGCTCTTCTCAATAGCCTATAATTTCTTGGCCCGCTAACCCTTCTGTGACATCCACTCTGCAAACACTCAGCCCCAATTCAAGTTAACAGTTTAATTTCTTGCTACTCTGCCTAGACTTTTAAAGGTTTCAGGAGAAAATGCCACCGTTGTGAGAGTCTGAGATACACCAAGTATACATTCTCCCAAGTCAGCCAGATGTTCAGTACTCCCCAGATTCTGTGTCGCTAGCCAGCTCTGCCCCCCCATTGCTCTTAGCAGTTACATACACAGAATGGTCTCCCTTCCTAAACTGTTTCCTGTCTACCACCTCCTCTGCTCCACTCAGCAGATCACCTTGCCTCCTCCTTCACTGAGAAAATTGAGGCCATCAATCGAGAACTCTCTCAATTTCCTCCCCTGCCACATACAAACTTATCTGTCTGGCTCCATCCTTTCCTCCTAACCTCCTATCTCAGTGAAAGGGCCGTCCTTCCTCTTGTCTGAGGCTAATGCCTCCACCTCAGCTTTGGATCCCTTCCTTGCTCCCTCCTCTGAGACCTTCCTCCATCAATCTTCCTCTCTCTGCCCTGTATCTTCCTTCCCCTTTCTACTAGCACTGAACACCCTATTCATATGAACAATTCTCGTCCATCTTAAAAAGCCCACCCCAATCCCCACTTCTCCCTCTAGCATCTGTTCTGTTTCTCTTCTGTCCTTTCTAGTCAATCTTCTTGGGAAGTTGTCTGTTCCTTGCCTTCACTTTCCGAACACCTGCCCCCCCACATGGCTTCGAGTTTGGCCTTGCCAGGGCAACTGCCCTCAGTAATCCTGTCAGCATCCCCTTTTCTCAGAGCTCTGGACACTCTTATTGTCCCTCTTGCTTGACTCTTCTTGCCATGAGACCTATTTTCCACTCCGTCCTTCCTAGAACTGTCTCTCTTCCATTGTCTGCCAGACAAAGGATTTCATCTAGGCTTCTCTCCTCCTGCCGCAGCCTGCACCGCTGAAGGCCTCTCCCTTTGCCCTCCTGCTCCACACGATCCTTCATGCGGGGCCTCCACTGCTCGGCTGAAGCCCCAAACCCAGACCCTCTGAACCGTAATTCTCTGCTTCTCCCCAGACACTTACCCCAGCTGCCTGACAAATACCTCCTATGTGAAGTCTCAGTCTCTCCCCTTTACACCTGTCCCATTTCTCTTATTCTCAATCTCAGTAAACAGCACCACCAGAAATCCACACATCACCCAGATTCCCTCCTTAGCACCCCTCAAAGTCGACATCTCTGCATTCTGAAGTAACTCCTGCTTCTTTGCATCTCTCCTGGATTGCTGCAACAAACAGGCCAACTCTTCTCCTCCAGACTTCCCATCTTGGCACTCCAGAATCATGTTTGTAATTCACAAAGCTGATCAGCTCACTCCCCTGCTTAAAAGCCATTCAGCAGCCTCCTGTGGCTTTCAGGATAATGTTTAAATTCCTTAGTTTAATCCTTTAAGGCCCTTTTCACTCAGGCTCTTGCCCATTTCTCTGGCCCCACCCCTCCCACCCCCACTGAACCCATGCGTCTATGTGGTAGACTCAAGAGATGGGGTCTGGCTAGTTCACTTCTCTCTGCTCCCCAGTATTCTGTCTCCCTTGCCTGAAATGCCCTTCTCTCCTTCTTCCCCCAAACTCCTCTGAGAGCAGCCCCCCCAGGGTTCTGTTCCTGCTGCACCTTCCCCTTGTCAAATTTGTGTGTCCACATAATGCCCCGACTATGCTTTTTCAAAAGTGCATCTCACTCTATTTTAATCGCTGATTAACAGGTATGTCTCCCCTTCTCCTTGAATTCCATGATTTATAATAAGTACCAGGAGCATAATAAACTGCAATGAGTGTTTGCTGAGTGAATGAATGAATGATGAATGCATAAATGGATGAGATTTTAACTATATTAATACAGCTTTTCAGTAAAGTTTTCTGATTTCTTAAATAAGTGTAACCTGTTTTAGATTATTATAAAACACAGTTTCTATACATATAGGCTTGATGTTGTACTTAAGACACTAGTGGCCCTGGGACCTACTGAAGTGTAAACTGTGTATACTTTCATTATACTTTCATTATATGATAATTCCTTATATTTGGGTTCCTGTATATACATTTCATTATTTTTTAGGATGTCTCTCTGTAAGGGCAGTGGAATCATTGTATCTTCCTCTAGCACCCTCTCTCCAGCCCCCTACCGTTGTGCCTCTTATGCATAAGTAAAAGATAAATGTGTTAAAATTGTGTCTGTAAAACAAGAGTGAGAACCTTGTGGGTTCCTATAAGGGTCAAGTGCACAATACTTGTACTCGGATACCCATCACCCCCTCCCCAGTGGGAGCCTCTGTATCACACTGAGAGAAGCAGCCCTTCTTACTAGTTGACCTCTCAGCTCTTTGGACCAAGAGTACACACCTAATCAAAATCCATCGAATCGTATTTTATCTCTCAGGAATTTGAAGCTGCATTACCATGATAATTGACTCAGTTAGCTGTTGAGATCCAAGCTGCAGATCCGGGTAGACTTGAGAACTGAGGCTACCACTTAGGAAAAGCTATGAATGACCACATCCCAAGTGGATAAAAGAAATAAGAAAGCGAATCTTCAGAGAGAAGAAAGTAGATAGAGAGAAGCAGAAAGAAGAGACTGTACAACTTTAGAGAAACAGAGATAAAGCAGACTTGATTCCTGGCTTTCCATATCTCTACTCCTATTTCCAGGAGACCCAGCCGTACTTGTGATAATTGAGCTCCCTCAGAGCTGTTGGCACCATTTAATCAACCATTTTTCAGTGAAGCTGATTCTAATTTATTTCTGCCCTTTGCAACTAACAGGCCCTGAGACAATGAGAAGAACTACAATTTACTTGTTCTTTACTATCTTAAGCACCCACCCACATACGTGGAGGGTAGGTATTTTTGTCTCCATTTTATGGGAGAACCTAAGCTTCAGGAAGTAAATAACTCGCCCAAACTCGTACATCCAGAATATGGCAGAGTGGTGTTTAGACCCAAGCTATCTAATTCCAAAAGCCATTCTTTACCCACCACATCATACTGTCTCCCATGACCAGTGATATTTATTTTGGGCCTTTGAGCTTCCAGTTTATTGGCTGACTTGCCATATACATGAGCTATGGAAAACTAAAATATGTTTTGACATCCAGAAAATCAAGACGTGGAACTATAAAAATCATTAAAATTAAACTAGACCTTGGTACTAATATTTTTCAACACCTTAATTTTACAAAAATGGAACTGAGATACCCAAATCCTAGGTTACTCGCATAAGATTAAACCGTTTTCATACATATTAGATAGGTATTAAGTCGCTGGTACGAAAACTCAAATTTTATTTCATTTATTTATTTTTTACATCCTCATACCATATGATCAAATCTGCTTATTCCAAGATGGTCTGATGTGTATCTTCAAGATGACTAAGGAATGGGGTGTCCATTAGTCCTGCCTCTATCTGGTGGAACTTAGGACCCCTAGTGCCACCGCCAACCAACCTCAGTTATTAGGTTGGTGCAAAACTAATCGCAGTTTAAAAGGTAAAACATAATTGCAAAACTGCAATTATAAAATTTCCTTTGATAATGTATGCTGTTAAAGACCTTTTATGTCATGGTAAAGGAAATATCTTTGTATTGATTAGAGTAAGATTTATTCGGTAAGTGTGCCACTGTTTAGAAAATCCCTAGGAAGAAATCTATATCTTTAATTCCTTTCTTATTCCCCAATAATTGAGTGCTTTCTATTTGCAAGGCACTGTGCTAGGCATTGTGGGAGAAATAAAGACGGATAACAAACAGTGCCTTCCCTTAAATTATTCACAATCTGATTCCCACCTTTCAACTGATTTGGAAATGGAATTTAAATGCACCAATTATTATGTAAAGCAAAACATATGCTACCTTTTTTTCATATATAAGACTATAAAAAAAAAACAGGAGACATTTAGCAAGGGACAAATTACTATATAAAATGCAAAATGCCCCTACAATAAAAAGTTGTGACTTTAGTTATAGCACAATATGATTTATTCTCTTAGCCTTTCTGATAAGTGAACCTTTGCATTTTCGTATTTTATTCTTAATTTTTAAGTATTGGAGTACGTGCAATGAATGATCAATAGGTAGAGAGGGCAGCGATCCCACAGTGCTTTGAAATGGCTCTGTTAACACCTCTCTGCTGTTTTCTCCAGGGACAGCGTTTCCCACTCATCCCCCTCTCTATTACAGCTGCCCCTGATGATTAAATATCAGTACCGAGCAGCTTTGTAGTATATTCTCCTAGGAGACTTCTTCTATTCATTTCTAGCATAATCTCTTACACTCATTTCTTGGGAATGAAAACCCATCTTGTCGCTTTCGGCCAGGTCCCAGAAGTGAAATACTGGGGCACATTAATCTGCCACGACAGCCAAATCCCATTGCTCGCCACCTCCCAACAATTCTCAATTTCCTAATTACCTTTCATAGTTTTCCTTCTTAAAGTTTCCTGTTAGGTCATGGCTGCACATTCCCGTTAAGTCACTTTTTCAAAGCATATGCACATCTCGGGAAGTTATGAAGGTACATTTCCATTTGCACACTTTTTTTTTTTGGTGCCTGTGCAAAGTGCTGAATGCCTATAGGGACAGAATTTTCACTCTGACTTTTCTTTTTAATAAGTTTCCCCGCAGTGTGCTGCCTGTCTGGAAAGGAAAACCTTTAGTATGTTCGGATGACCTCATCAATAATAAGCATCAGGAATAATCACATGCATAAATATTCCTGTGCTTATGGAATTTGGAGACTCGTCTCTTCCTCCTTCTCTCCTCCTCTCTCCACAGACACACACACACACACACACACACACACACCGTATATGTATACACACACACACCATATATGTATATATATATATACTATTAAAGTGTGTTTGCCCCAAAGCTACTTATATGATGGATATACTTACCACAGACAATTAAAATGAGGTGTGGTGTTAAAGTCAATTTTTTCCATAGGTGATTGATTTGGGGCGGTTTGTTTTTGTTTTTTTTCACATTTTACATGAAAAAGTGGAAGTATGCCTTTACACAAAGTATACTGCATGAAAGACATAGCCTCTTTTAAGCAATGAATTTATAACCAAGTCAGATTGGTTAATGCTGCATATCATGTTTCCCTCCTGCAGAATCACAACGCATATTTTCACATACTGATGCTGCTGGGACATTATACAGTGAAGAAACAGTTTAACTTTTTAAACCCAGCATTTCCCAAACATATTTGACCATGGGACCCTTTTTATTTCTGCTCATAATGCGATTTGACATTCCAAAGAACTAGTATTCTGTAGAAACTTTTTGATAAAGTTTATCCTAACAGATACGTTTTCGCCACTTAAAACAATTTTTATCAGTGTAGACTTCACTCTTGCCATCGCAGGAAATTCACAGCATGTGTGTATACCTCAGGAACAGGCAGAATGCTCAGTGAGCCGTGGCCTCAGAGAAAAAGCACCAAAAGGTTTTGCAGTCTTAGAAAATCTGACAGAAACCAACTCTAATAGTGTAAATAAAGAATCCATAAAGAGATGGAAGCATTCTTCCTTAGATGATTTTATTCTAGAAAACTCAAAGTAGAGTTAGTGCCATGTTCCACTCTATGAATGCTAAGATGGCGTCTTGCTTGCAGAAAGGTGAGCATTGTTAGTGTAAGTCTGGTCAGAGACAGTCTCCTACAGTTATAAGAGACTGTGAACTTCCTGAGGGCAAGACGATGTCTTACTTATCTTTGTATTCCACATGCTTGCAGCCTGGCATCATAAGTCATCAATACTTGTTGGTTGAATGAACGTTAATTGAATGACTGAATGTGTTAGTTAATTAATCACAGTGTTCTCCTGCACTTTCATAGCATTTGTCTGGTTCAGTGGCAAAATTTTATTTTTGTGATTAACTCAGTATTGTTTGAGGGTGAGGAGAATGTACGATGGAATTGAAAAAGGGAACAAAAAGGGAGTCTGATGATGAAGATGCTGAAATCACAGGCAGTCAGGCTGCATTTGTACAAACACCCTAAGAGTCCTTCTGATGAAAAGCAGCAGTTCAGAAGCCACGTGGACCTGGGGGAGAGGGAGAAGGACAGCGTAAGAGGCACCAGGGTATTCGTCATAAGCTGTTCCCTGGTTAAGGAGGAAAACATCCTACCCATCCTGAAAAAATATATATAAAATGATTTGTGGTCGTCTAGCTTGTTTAACTTTATCAGATCTGCTAAACCAATGCGATAAAGGAAGAGATAATATTTTTGCATCTTGACCCTACTTTACATCAATGACTGTTATCAGGATTCACACCAGTAAGAGAGACATCTGGGCATGGCTGATTAGTAGAAACAAACCACAGAAGTCTGAGCCTGTGGTTAGCAGTTATACCAGTAGAATTCTGAATTAAATTATGAAATCTTCTTTCATTGATGACAACCATCTTGGCAAAAATTGAGAATGGAATATCAGAAGTGTGTGAGGTATAATTAGTTTTCTCTTTATGTAATGAGAAGAAGCTTAAAAACTTGGATTCTAATCCAGAACTTTACTTACTAGCTTTATGACCTTGGAAAAGTAGCAGAACTTCTCTGAGCCTTGGTTTCCTCATCTGTAAAGTGAGAAGACAATACTATTTCATGGTCGTTGTCAGGACTAGATGAAATAACATATGAAGTTGTTAATCTGTTGCCTAGTGCATGATAGGTACTTACTCAGGATAGCTATTACTATTAATAACATTATTATAAAATATGTTAACATGCTTATTACTGCCAACCTTCCAATTTTAACTATAATCTCTAGACATACTACTGCAAGCTTATTAGCCAAGCAGCTAATATTCTTTTAAGCACCTACTCTGTGCCAAGCATTAGGATGTGATACGCATATAAAACATCCTAGAAATTCAAAAGCCAAGACAAATATAGCCAAGACACAATATAGTGTGCTTTTTGAAAAATGAATTTTCATAAAAATGAACTCTATGTTAGAAAAATAGTAACTAACATTAAATATTAATCACCGATTACTAAGATTAGCCTAACAAATGTTCACTTATTAAATGATATAGATTAAGGTAAGATTTAAAGAAATAACACATGCCTGATTAAAATCTAGTGCCCTGTTTAAGAACCCCTATTCATAATAATCCCTACAGAACCTACCCGGCTGTGTTTTTTCCAACACGTGGTCAGTTCTGAGTCTTTTCAACTGGCCGTGATCTTGGGCTGCCTCACCCTAGAGGGCAGCTGGTGACCAAAATCCTTCACAGAGCACTTAGATGCAGTGTTTGCTCCTCTCACTAGCAGAGCAGACTATGAGCTGTCAATCTCCAGTGTTTCCAAGTTAAGACTAAATTGCCCTTTCAATGTCCAAACTCCTTGCAATGAGTAATAAAGAACACAAGAACTTGGATATGTCTTCAACAGAGTCCTATGACTGCACTTTAAACCCTTGGCATCTCTGGATCTCTTTTGAGTCTTAAGAAGCTTTTAATCCCATGCCCAAAGAATTGGAAATGAATACACTTGAATGTTTTAAATAAACACTTTGCCAAACTGACATTGTTGAGGAATGGTTTGTTCTACGTAAGCAAAATGTTAAGATAATTCAGAATAATACTTTCAAGGATCAACTAACATTTTATTTATTTAAAATGGAAAAATCTAGATGAGTTTTAATTATTAATATAGACTACAATCTACTACACGCCAGGTACTGTGATAGGCACTTTCAGATATTTTATTGTATTCTCATAAATAACAGGTGAGGTGGATAGTATTATCATAATTTTAGAGACAAAGAAACTGACGCTTACTATGACCAACTAACTGCCCAAAGCTATAACCAAGAGCGGAGGTCTGACTCCAAATTTAGGAAGCTTTCCAGAGTTCTACACTGAGATATTATAGTGGGACTGTGGGCTAGAAAACCTTAGGAAAAGCTTATAAACCTTACATGTAAAGTTGATAAAATGTAAAATATTCACAAGGTCTTTTCCCATGAAGAGTCAAATACATTTGGTATAAGACAATTGTTCTGGACACACAGAAGTTGTGTAAGGTTTAGTGCATGCAGCCTATCCTGATCCCCAAAGCCAGAAATTATGTCTCTTGTCTCAGAGCATCCACTGAACATGGAACATTTTCTGTGGTGTTTGTATTGTGTGTTATGTGCATTATTTTCCCTACGATCACGTTTCATCTCCTTTACTATTAAATTTCTTAGAGTCATGAACTATGTCTTATTCACTGTTGTATCATCCACAGCATCTAGCCTAACACATAGAAGGTTCTTGAAAGGTTGCTTTAACAGATTAGTGAACTACACAAGCAGTTACCTGAAAGTGTATCGGCTCACGGTCCTTGGCCAAAGCACAAGAAGCATTTTGATCCACAGAGCTGGTGTGGGGTGATCATTGACAGGTAACGGGCCTCCATCACTGACCCTTCTGTGCTCTTTCAGGAGCGGCTCTGCCCTGGCTCAACTCTATGGAACCTCTGCTACCTTAGAGCACCACCATTTCAACCACGCCGTGATGATCCTTCAGAGTGAGGTACAGACCTAACGTCCTGCTTCTTCCCTTGGCACAAAGCCAATGGAAGTACGTTTCCGACCTCTCTTTCTTTGTAGTGTCACAGGTAGACACAGAGAAGTGGGACAAGAGTTTTAAGCCCAATTAAAGACCTTTCTTTCGTCGCTTTTTATATTCATTCAGATGCCTAAACAAGGATCGCATTCCATTTCTTCCTGAGCTGATTCATTTGGATTTTATTATTGGTTTGGAGGCTTTTCAGATTCACTTGGCAGAGGTGACTGCCCAGGGCTTGTCACCTTCCGTAAGGGGGACCAATCCCACTAACACAGTGACTCAATCCAAGCAGTGAGTGGCCCAACCTTCCCATTTTGTGAAACCCGAAGCCATTTTGAAAGATGGCAGAAGCAGAAACAGGGTGAGAAAGTTACACTTTATTAGCACAATTGAGAAACCTATAAAAAATAAAAACTTTAAATTGCTGGTGGGACTAGTTTGAAAGTGAGAATTGCAGCTAAACTTGAGACCCAGGGCTAAGGCCATATGCCTTATTTTGCTGCATGTGCCATTGCAGGACTTGGAAGTACTTTTATACTTTTAGCTCTCCATGGAGAAAAAGAAAAACCACTTACTGACTCTGGCTGAGGCGTGCATGAGTTTGAAATTGCCAGGAAAGGATCTGTTTAATTTTCTACAGGCATACAGACTTTCTTTTCTTTTTTTTTCTTTTTTGAGGCCAGGAAGGGATCATCTGTTCCCCATTATTTGTCAGTTCTCTAGCTGTGCCATTAATTATTATTATTATCATCATTAAGGCCCTGCTTCGCTGGAATAGCATCATTAAATACGGAGGTTTTTTTCCTCCAGTCTATCTTGAGAAAGCATGTCTTTTGCAATATCATGAAAGCTTTCTTCGACCCCATAAAGGAGAGTCAGCACTCCGGAACCTGGATGCAGCTGGGGAAGGGCGATCCCACTGGGGGAGATATATTTTCAGTTGGGAAGGGAACATCGAGGGTCAGGCTCTCGGTAACTCTGACAGAAACCAGCATCCCGGCATCTGTGGCTCAGGAATTTTCCTATGAAAACCTGTTTTAGCCAAGTGCTGTGAAAGAGGGAAGAAGGAACAGGAGGAACTGGGTTCAGATTATGTCTTCTGTGCTACTAATATGATGGGTTTATACCTCGGACCCCAGAAACTCCCACCTTTGTTTGTAATAACAGGGATTATAAACAGGATGTCAAGGTTTTCTCGAAAGATCATTTGTTTGTCTGGAAACAAACCCCACTAACTCAGAATTTGTTTTCATACAAACAAAATCCATCCAGCTGCCCTTCACTTCGGAGTTACCTATGAAGAACGCAGCGCAACTGGGGCATGCAGACCCTGCCCCAGCAGTTCCCCCACCACCACCGCACCCTCATCCTGCCTATCAGAAAGGCAAAAAATGCAGAAGTCGTTATCAACCCACTTTCCAAATGATGCAAAGGCACAGAGAGGTTAGATGACTTCGTGAAAATTGCCCCAGACCTTTCTCCCTCCATTTGGTTCTCTTTCCATCAGTACCACACTCCTCCATAAACAAGTGGAAGCAGTATTTCAGGGAGACAAATCTATTTCAGGGAGCAAACCCTTGAGGCACTGGAGGAGGCCAATTGCATCTAAACAATACACTGATGGCAAATTAACTTTTTTATTATTATTAAGGCTGATCTGGCTCACTTTGTCACCTGTCCTTGAAAAGTAGTCAAATGCACTCTCTCACAAAATAACCAAGATCCTCAAATTCAGACCAGCTTTCTCCTGGACCTCACGTTAGTTTTTACTGTACCTTGCTCATAGTAGCTATCCAGGCATACCTTGGAGATTTTGCAGGTTCAGTTCCAGACCAGCGCAATAAAGCGAGTATTGCAAGAGTGAGTCCTAGTCTTTTTGCTGGTGAGGGTCTCTTGCCTTCAGTTTGTAAAAAACGCAACATCTGTGAAGCGCAATAAAGTGAAGTGTAACAAAGTGAGGTATATCTGTATTTCTTTCCCGGGAGATGGTAGACATGTGACTACAGTTCCATAGCTTCTAACCACTACTTCCCAGGCCCAGTGCACCAGTCTGTGATTGATCCGTGGGACAAGGCTCAGGCAAAGAAACCCAGACAGAATTATGGTGTGGCATTCCTTTAGTTATTTGTCTTCTTCCTAAATGACTGAATTAAGAGTCTGGAAGAGTTCATTTGAAAATTATTATGACGATTGGACCTGCTCCCTGGTAGAACCAATATACTCTAGTCTTTAAGGAGTGGCGGATTCGCCCAATGAGATAAATTAACTCAGGGAGCAGATTATCATCTGGTGCCTGGTAGGCGGTAATTTGCTAATTGATATTCTGTTTCCCTGAAAGAATTAATTTACCTCTCATTGGAGAATAGTTTATTCTCAGGCGGTCATTCCACCCACTTCTTTCTGCACCATCTTCTGGCTCTCAACACTGCGGTTAAAGCTGGTCAGTTCCCAGACCACATATTTATGAGTTGGTATTTCATGCTAAGAAAACCTGATAAGTGAAAAAGTCCTTGACTATCAAAGCAAATTAAGTGGATTTTCAGCCACTTCGTAGAAGGATTTTTCACTTTACTAAAGACATTGTAGAGCTGCCTAATGTGACTAAAACAAATTTTGATGAAAAGAAGTGTGCTTTTCAAAGGTATGGAGATAGAGCTGTATTTGCAAGTTTTGCTAGGTCAGAGTCCTCTTTAGAGTTCCAAGAACTACGCCAAGAACAGTATCTTATATATTCTAGCTACTCAGTAATTATGTACTGAATTTAATCTAACACACTTCATCAAGATGGATCTTTAAAGGGTTGCTCAATTTTAGTAGTTTTAACTTGTTGGGCCATGTAAATCTTTGTGGTTCGGACTGCCTTGTGCATTGTGGGATGTTTAGTAGCATCCCTGGCCTTTTCCCCAGATTCCGGTAGCACCCCCCTCAGTGTGACAATCAAAAATGTCTCTAAACATTGCCAAAAGCCCCCATTGCTCACGTCTCCTCCAGTTAAGAACCACTGGTCTAATATTTTTTCTCCTCCTTGAAATCATTTTTTGCCATCGCAGGTACTTCCAAAATAGCAACTAAAGTCCTTAATAATGAAGCTAGGATTTATTTTAGGGTCAGAAACATCTGTGAGCTTCTACACTCAGTAATTCCACAGGAAATGGGTGTCTCTTGGTTGTCCTCCTCAGAAATGATTGCACTTTCTGGCTTTGCTGTGTTTGCCAGGGAGTCAGTTTGTATTTGTGCACAGTTTCATTAAGCTTTTTTTTTAATTGTTTTATCATGTTTCCATATACAAATATATATAATATAGGAAAAACATGTACTCAACAACCTCAGATTTAATGTTGTCTTTTGTGACTTTTCACTTTCTCATTACAGGGTCACAACATCTTTGCTAATTTGTCCTCCAAGGAATATAGTGACCTTATGCAACTTTTGAAGCAGTCAATATTGGCAACAGACCTCACGCTGTACTTTGAGTAGGTATTGGCATTTGATCTTTTTGACAAATGGATATCTAAAATTTCAACCTGTAATTAATTTTCAGGTCCATATTGGGGTTTGCTTGTTATTCTAGCACTGATATCAATGTGTTTTTCTTGTTTTTCTCTCATCTAAATGAACTTAATTAACGTGGTATCTGCAAAACAAACAAATTAGGACTACAATCAAGAAATTTATATCTTTCTTCCGTGTTATGAGCCTGGTTTGAGATTTTTGACTCTGAAACTAAGTGATGGCCATTTTTACTTTAAAGACTAAGATTGCTATTTTAAACTATTATTTCTTCTGGTCAGATCTATAATAGCATTAATAGTGCTAATTGAAAAAGATTTGTTGCTAAAAGGTTGACTAGAAATCCAAGCCTTCATTTCTTGCCTCGCCTCTAGCTCTCTTTCTCAGAAGACTGTCCCCCTTTGGTTTCCAATTTCAGGCTCTCATTTGAACTGGAAATTCCATCTCTCTCATCTCCTCTTAGACCTGCTCCATCAGGTACCACATCTTTTGGCAGCCTGGAAATCTCTTCCTTCACTGATATGCACAGTTTTCTCTTAAAGACCAACTTCCCTTCCTTAAAAAATTATTTCACTTGCCCTGATGGAGATCTTTAATTGCTTTTCAATTTACCTTTCTTTTACTGCCTACCTTTTAAAATAAATGGAGCACATTAGTACCTTTATTTTTCTAACACACATTTACACCTTAACGAGCCACATCCACCTTCACATTCTATCAAAATTGTACTTTCAGAAGACACCAGAGACTTCCTTGTCCCCAAATTCAATGATCTTTACTCATGTCTGCTATTTTCTAGCTTCTTTGAGGCATCTGAAGGTTTACTGGCTTCTCATGGTCAATTTCTACTCTTTTCTTCCTCAACATCCAGCTGCCTTTCTCCTTTTCTGGATCCTTTGTGAGTTTCTTTTCTCCTTGCTCTCATGTATGAGTTCTTGAACCCACGTTCTTCTTTTTTTACTGTACTTAGATTCACTCCCCTGACTTCATCTCTATAATACCTTTACATAAATAGGTATAGAGAAGACTCTGAAATTCTTCGCTCTAAGCTTCCCTCACATTCAAGACCTGTGTCTCCAACTTCCATTTCAAAAGACTTCAGTAGTTTCATTGCTTTCAAAGCAACCTCTAAACTTGGTTTGACTTTCAAGGCCCTCCATAAACTGCCTTCAACCTTTTTTCATGTTTATCTTCCACTTCTTTCCTACACGATTTGTCTACTTCAACCAGACAGGTCTACATGTTACCCTTTGAAAACTCCTTATGCAGCGCCCCTCTTGCCCCAATCATATTACTGTTCCAACATAGAATCTTATCCCTCCACTTCCCCATCTGGCTGAATTATCCTTTAAGGTTCATCTTTTCTACCACCTTTTCTAGGAATCATGTGTCACTTGCTCTGAAATCTTACTGCACTTTGGCATTGTATCAGTTAGAATTAGATTCAACTGTAAGGGACAGAAAACGCAAAATAACAGTGGCTTCCTTTTCTGTCACTTAAAAAAAGTCTGGAGATAAGTAATCTGCAGTTGGTACAGTAACTATGTTAAGTCTTCAGGGACCCAGTCTACTTCTTTCTTTCTGTACTGCCACCTTCAACACATGGTCTCCACCTTAGTCCAAGATAGCGGCTCAAGCTCCAGGCATAATGTTCACATTCTACCTAGCAGAAAGAAGGACGGGACAAAGGAGAAAGGAACCAAATGGTAACGCAAGATATCTTTAAAGAGAATTTTCTGGAAACTCCACGTAACACTTCCACTTATATTTCATTCATCACAATTTAGTCATTGGGCCATACCTTGGTTGAAGGAAGGTTGGGAAAGGAAGCCTTTATTCTGGATGTAGTCATGTGCTACGTAACGTTTGGTGAATAACGGAGCACATATACAACAATGGTATACCATATAGCCTAGATGTGGTAGGCTGAACCATCTAGGTTTGTGTAAGTGCACTCTGTGATGTTCACACGATGATGAAATCACCTAACGATGCGTTTCACATAACATATCCCCATCGTTAAGCAGCACATGTCTGTAATCACATGCCCCACTAAAAACCAAGCATTCTATTACTAAGAAAAAATGGGAGGAGAGATACGCGAGTAGATAACTGACAGTGTGCCACATGTATTTATCATTGGCTTCTGCTACATGGGTTATTACATGGTAACAGTGGAGGCAGTAAAGGCTTTGGAATTATTGGTCTGGATTTAAATCTCATTCTGTCATTCTAGTTAAACCTGGTATAGTGAGCCCAAGTATCTATGTCTCCTCCCTCCTTAAACTTTGCTGAAATGGTAAATGAATTTAAAAGGCATAAATCTATAAGAAGGAAGAGAAAGGGTACATAACAACTGATAAGACATGTCAATACATCTGTGGAAAGTGGAAGGCCAACTGGTGAATGATAACTGATCTAGCCGAGTAGAAGTGAAAAGTAGGACCCACAGAGGAGCGCAACTCTGAGAGAAAAGCCAGTTTGTCTTGTGGAACTTGCTTGGGGCTCAGAGACAAAAAGTGCCATGAAAAGTGGATGTGATACTCAAGGCTTAAAACAAGGAGATTATTAGAAAGTCAGTTGCAGAACACTCAAAGCCTATGAAGTTCTCCACCGACACAGCCAGAGAACCCCTTTTCTCCTACCCCTGGAGGAGGCCAGAGGTTTATTCTCTGGAAAAATGGGAGAAAGAACCCTGTGAGTGTCTGCATTAAAAACCCATAGCCCATAGCCTAGTCACCCAGAAGCTAGAAGTCCATAATCCACATACCCAGGGTTGTCAGATTTAGCAAACAGAAATACAAGAAGCCCAATTAAATTTGCATTTCAGATAAACAATGAATAATGTTTTAGTATAAACATATCTCCTGCAATGAGTTTGTGTGACACATACATACAACTCCTGCTTAGTCTTTTAATGTCTTGCTATTACACACAAACAGATACCTAGGATCACAGATCATTGATGAAACCCTCCCATATGAAACACAGAGGCCGAAACTAACAACAAAAAATGGAATCAGAGAAAACAGGGAGTGGCAGAAATCACAAAAACTATTGTTACTATCCTTAGGGAGTAAGATATTACATCCATGAAACAAGAACAGGATGCTTTAAAAAATAATAGGGACACCACAGGTGAAGAAAGAGCTTGTGTAATTTTAAAATATGGTGGCCAAACTAAAAAAAAAATCATATGAAAGCATTGAGAAATACAGTCAAAGGATAAGAAAGCAGCAATATTGAAAACACTGCTTTAATGTATAATACAGTTGACCCTTGAACAATGCAGGCTCGCACTGTGCAGTTCCCTCATACAGATTTTTTTCAATAAATACAGTCGGCCCTGTGTATTTGGGGTTTTCACATCCATGGATTCAACCAACCATGGATCGAAAACAGTATTTTCAGTCCTCTGTCGGGATTCCGCGGTGGCAGAGGGCTGACTGCATGCATTGTTCTACACCATTTCATATAAAGGACTTGAGCCTCCCTGGATTTTGGTATCTTCAGGGGTCCTGGAACCAATCCACCGCAGATACTGAGGGGTGGTGGAAGTTTTTGGATTCAAAAGTTATATGTGGGTTTTCGGCTACATGGGATGGATCCTTAACCTCCACATTACTCAAGGATCAACTGTATGTTTTTTAATGCTGTTTGATTTGTTAACTATGTGTGTATTACTTTGATAAGTACAAATTTTAATTAGTTTTAAAAACATATTTAAAAACTTAAAATCCCAGCTCTGCCATTACCTAGCTGTGTGTCATCAGACAAATCACTTACCTCTCTGAGCCCCTTTTCTTCATGTGTAAAATGGAGATTACAATACCTATGTTATTTGTCTTATAAACATCTTATATCTTGTAAATGTCTTGTATGTCTTAGAAATGGCTACATCTACATCCTCATTTGCTTTATAGCCTATTTATTTTGCATGTTTTGTGTCTCTCATGTTTGACTTAACTACCATGATCTTCCCTCTTTTTCTGAAGTGATCTTTCATTTGAGACTTATAGAAGCCTATATCCCTTTAATGTTTTTATTTCCTGTCTCTGACACTTGCAAGATTTGGTCAAATTTTCCTTAAAGTAGAAGCATTTTCCCAAGCCGACGTTTCCAAGTAACTTCTAAGGGAGAAAAAAATGTCACCAGTTGGAGTCCATTTATTAAGCCCTGTTAGGGATGTGACGAATGACTGAGTAACCGCTGGAATGCAGTCAAGGAAGTTGGTTGCTACTCGTTTTCTCATTACTCTGTTCTTATCTTAATGCTGCAGCCCCTGCTAATGTCTGCCGGCTCCCAAAGAACCTGGCTGGTTCTCTTTTTGTCAGCGTTATTGTTTTTTGAGGTTCTGAATAGCTGCTCATTCTCTAATCTAGACCTTCAGGAGGGTGATTCACTTGCCTGTCTGAAGTTGCATTAACGTGTTGCCATATTTTTAGCCAAAACAATCCCTAGGGTTAATGAGGGGGAAAGCAGCTAGTACAAACTGTCACCCAGATGCTTTTATTTCACAAATATACAGTGTGGAACTGGAAAGGATGTTAGAAATGATGTAATCTAAGTGACCTTTTTTTTTTGTAGATCACGTACTGAGCTTGAAAAGGTTAAATAGTGTAGTTTGGGTCACATATAATTAGTGGCTAAACTGGAACCCATACCTCTTTGGGGGGTTTTTCCATCATCATTGTATTCCCTCTCTAATGGAAAAATCAAGAAATAGTTGTCACTTGAATTGGGGCTAAATTACATGGCCATAGTGACCTTCCCAGGCATGCATGAATTGGTTTAATACGAGAACCAGCGTGAGTTCCCTGTGCCCTGTCCCGAAGCAGAGCTGAGACAAGGGCTTACCAGCGGTACGTTTGTCTTAGAAGTGACATCATGAATAGGAGACTGGGGACTGTAGGGGACTGGGACAGTGAAACTGCAAGTAGGAAAGCTATTGTAGGGACACAGTTCCTTGTTGGTCACCACTGTAGGCCACCAAGCTTGATTCTGCAGGGACTGTCTGAAGTCTTGTCTGCTGCACCTCAATGTTATACACCAGCCTCCATCTTCTATCAGCCAAAGTTATTCCATGGGGGTTAACCCCACACTTTCAGGACACGCACGCCTGAGGGCTGGGGATTCCTGCAGCATCCAGCCCCACACATGGAGTCAGAGCAGCACGAGCACAGAAAGTAAGCAAGGCACAGGGCCAGCAAGGCAGGAGCTGTGGCACTGGTTGAAGCAGCGCTGGTTGAAGAAGCGATGGCTGGAGAAACGCTGGCCAAGAGGAGGTGAGGCAGCTCCATACAACCACTGTCTACAAGTCTGGATTGGCATCAGTTCTTCTGCCCTGACTATTCAAATCAAAAGTCGTGATACAGCTGAGGTCCACCAAAGAGGCAGCTCACTGCTTCCCCCCCTGGAAAGGGCCGGAGCTGTCAAGAAGAGGGCGAGGCCTTTTAGAGAGGGGTCTATGACTCATTGTTCGGGGCAGGATCTCTTGCCATGCAAAAATGTAAGGTTCCTGGAAACATGGAACCCCTTTCAAAATAACCACAAAAAACATGTAACTAATTTCTAATGGCTTTAGGTGTCCCCAGGATTCTGTCGTATAAATGACAGATAAAAGCAGACTTCACAAGTTTAAAAAACAAAACAAAACATGTTGGTGTGAATTTCTAGGCTTCACGACCTAAGTCTGGGGATTAATTCTTCAGTCTGATTTTCCAACTCACTGAAAACATTTTTCAGTTTCTCCTGAGTGATTTTCTAAAAATGATTTCTGTGCCTATTCCCGAGTCCCTGCAGTGAATAAGGCTTTGATAATTAAATAGTAATTTCAGCATCTCAAGCAGGAATTAGATGCACCTTATCAGTCACCAGACATGTGACTTTGAGGGAGTCACTCAATCTCCCTTTGCCTCAGTTTCCTGGTCAGCAACATGGGGATAAACACATCACCCAAACCAATCCCTGAGGGTCGTCCTTGTGGTGACCAAAGGAGATTACCTATTTGAAAGACAATTTGGTAATTTAAATAATTAAAATTTAAATAATCTAAATAACTATAATTTAATAACATTAATCGTGTAAAATACCTTATAAATAAACGAATCATTTAGCCAGAACATTTTTTTAAATTTACAACATAAAAGATGAAGCGTGTTGGGGTGGGCAGAGAGAGAAATCCAAAATTATATGTTTTAAAATTTCAAACAGCAGGTGGCTGTTAGCTCAGTTGGTTAGCGCTAATAACACCAAGGTTGCCAGTTTGATCGCCACATGGGCCACCATGAGCTGCACCCTCCTTAAAAAATAATAATAATAATCAAATAGAAGTCACAAATGTCCTGTAATATTTATCTGCATATAAGTCAACAAAAATGACCTATGCAACTTGCACAGTTCACAATAAAAACAACTCCTACTATTTCCTGAGTGCTTACTTAGGAGCTTTATCGCTTTAAAGGACACCTTATCCCATTTAATACTAGGAGCAGTCTCATTAGAATAAATACTATGTTTGACCTCACATGCACATGAGGAAACAGGTTTGGAGAGATGCAATAGATTGCTCACAATGTGAAATGGTAAAGCTGAGAGCTGAGCCAAGTAGTTGGACTCCAAAACATCTTAACTATTCTGCCATGCTCTCTGCAGTCATGTAACTGTTACCATAAGACTACTAAAGGGGAAACTGAGGCCAATCCTGGGAACATTCATGCGTTCAGGGCAGCAGTAACTTGAGTATACCCCCGTCTGAGGCCAGTGCCAAGCACGCTAGGAAGCAAGCCAGAAACAATTCAACTAACTGCAGACTCTGCCAGCAGAATGGAGGGCTGGTGTGGAGGCCCCAGGTTAGAGCTGCTCAGGAACCTAACTGGTGTAGCAGAGACTGCAGTTAGAGGCTCCATACTTGCAGTTGGGCTAAGCTGGGGCATCAGAGATTGGCAGTTCTCTAGCTTACATACAGTGGTGGAGGATGTTGCTGTCAGGTAGCAGTTATAGTTTAGCATCCATCCCCAACAGGTTGTGATCACATAAGACTATCTCTTGTCTGCCAGGTGCCTGTTCCGTGCCCAGTGCTGTTGTAGGCACTGCGGTATCTCCCTGTATTGCCACTAGAATGAGAGCACCATAAATGCAGACATCTCACTCTTGGAGCCCCCAAACTTGGCGCACTGCCTGACATAACAAGTTCTTAAAAAATATTAACTTTTTTGATATTTACTTTTCAGATCAACCTATAAAATAGTTATTGTTATCCCCATCCTATAGATAAGGATACCTAGGCTTAGAGTGGGTAAGAATTTGCCCAAAGTCAAGTTTCTGTGCTCCTATCTCCATACCACCTTGCCTTAGACCACTGTTTAAACCAAGAGTTATCCAATAGTTCAGATTTTATAAATTCATTTATAAATGCCTTTTGGGTTGGTTTTTTAAATTAATCAGATTAATCTTCAAATTGAAAATTTTTCATTCCCTTTGTGCTCTACAAATATTCATCAGCAACTAGGAAAAATGCTCAGTCCAATGGTTTATTTGTCTTTCCAAAGGTATGCAGTAAGTGGTATTTCTCAAAAGCCTCTGATAATGACAGCAAAATGTACTAAATTATCTAGGATTGTTGGAGCCACAGTTTGACCTTCCTTTTAAAATTAGGTTAATATCTTGAACAATTTATTTAAAAAATACAAGAGGGTCTCAACAAATGTTTCTACTTCTATGCAGACAGGAATATATATTTATTCATCATTCAACAAATCTTTATTAAGTGTTTTCAACTTCCTCAGTTGCCTGCACTCAACTAACCACCATACTGGGAAAGAAGACAATAAATTATGGCATAGCAAGGTGTGATGCCTTACAGGGATTAACCCGTTGCTCTTTCCCAAACATTCTTATATTTTAACAACACCTGATCAATTAATCCATTGAAATTATTGTAATGTTAGAACAACAGGCCCTGGGGTAGGTTGATGAAAGAAATATTTTGGTACCTCTTGATGCATTTCAAAGCATTTTTACATCTATTCATCCTTGTAGCCCCATTCACATGATATTGCAACTGAATTTAAAAAATGAGACATTTATCCGCTAGCACCTTTTGATGCCTTCTTTATGTTAGGTTCTGTGCTAGTTGCTGGGGAGACAGAGGTAGGTTAACACTCAAAGTCAGTGGGGAAGAGAGAAGAACAGTAACACCATAACGTCACGAGTGCTGCGGCCAAAGTTAACGCAGGGGCTATAGGGGCACGTGCCATCTAGCAACACCCTAAACCACTTCTTGGCCTGGTGATTATGGTTTGACTGAATTGATGGTTAGGGCCTTGTGTTGTCTAATCTTCTGCCATTTTCAAACTTCAGAGTCATTCTAATCTTTCCATGTCCTGCATTTTCCCAATTTTATTCATGCTGTCAACCTCAGCCCAGCCTCACACAGGTCATTGTATTCGTAGCTGGCCCTTGTGTTATCAGTGTTGGTTTAAAGCAGGGAGATAATTCATTTTCCAAATTAAATATATAAATTTTTTTCCTTTAGTCTTAAGTACTGGAGTTAACATGTATATATTAATTTTCTATTCTTCTCTGGTGATTTTACACCCAAAGTGCAAAATCTCTCCAGAATCTTCATTTAACAATCAATTGCAGGTGTCTGATTGGCCTTTTACATGAGCTGTGAGAACACTGCAAGGACAAATCTGCTGCTCCCCTCTGCACCCACTCCCGCCCATCCACACACGCACTCCTGCCTCCTCTGCCTGATAATTCTAGAGTTGAAATTGTGGGAGAATCACAATCATGATTTGTTACCTCAGCAGCAAAACCTTCCTAACATTCATGGACTTTTAGTGGATTCAGAACAGTTAGATAAGTAGCTAGATAAAGAATATACATGCACACATATATATGCATAGATATATAAATTTACAAAAAATATTCCTGATTAAAATATACACAGGAATGGGGATTTCTTGCTTTACAAATAAAAGGTGACTTGCAGATAAATTACAAACCAGAAAGATTTGCAGTGTAGTGATGGGTGACTGGTACCAATCTTTAGAATTATTTTTGAGGGTAATTTTAGCAATTCTGTTCAAATGATGCTTTTGTAAAGACTGCTATTTTTCTGAGAGACTCATGTGTCAGGAGAGCGGGATAAAAGCCTAATAAAAACATATCTGATTATAAATAAGATTTTCCAGTAGGTTGCTTTTCACTAGCCGAGGTATTTGCCATTGTCCTTGAAAATCAAGGTTCCCAGTGATCTGCTTGAGAAGTTAATGATATACGTAGTTCCTCGTGACAGGGAGTCTGGATCCAGGGAGTATTACATAATTTTGTGGATTTTCAACTGTTCATTTTATCAGTCCCATAATTTTAAAAGAGCTCCTATCTTTAGCATATTCGCATATGCTCATGCTGTTGATCCTGTAATCCACATACGCGTACATATATAGAGGCTAAAAGGAGCAGCTGTGTGAACACATTCACTTCTCAAAAGCACAGTGATTTTCACATTGTTGTTTTGTTAATGATTATCACCAAGGAGGATGTCAGAAGTAAGCTACCTGGAGCTGTGAACCACCAACCTGGCCTGGGCCACCTGCAGCTCTTCTTTGGAGCATCCCCTGTTGATAATGGAAAGACCTGTCTGGTGCCTGCCATGGTACTCAGTACTGGGTGCTGCCTTGGTAGAGCAGCCTGCAATGCCATGGCAGCTCATGAAGGGGTTCAGCCTCTGCTGCCCATCTTCTCACCACACACAAGGCTAGCTGGCCTCCAAGGTTCGTGCTACACACGGTTTACAAAGATGGTCTCATGTGCTAAAACTGGTAGGCTGGGGACCTGAAGTCCACCTAGATCTTCCCATAACTCCCCTGGGACCCAGAGCAAATCAACTTCACCTTCCTTTACCTTCAGTTTCCTCACCTATAAACTGAGAGAATTACAGCAGATTTTTCTCAAGGGTCCCATCCCATATACCTTTAACAGTCTGTAATTATAATGAAAACTCAAGTTAAATATAGAAAAGAAATCATTCTACGACCCAGCAATTTCCTATATATATATATGGGAAATATGTATATATATATATATATATATATAGATAGAGAAAGAGAGAGAGAGAGAGAGAGAGAGAGAGAGAGAGACAAACAGGGACAGATAGGGACAGACAGAGACAGAGAGAAAGAAAAAAAACAGACAGGCAGAGATAGGAGACTCACAGAGACTCACAAATTCACAGAGACATATACAGAGATGTTGATAACAGCACTGTATATAATAGCAAAAAAAAATTTTGAAGTAATCTACATTTTCATCAGCAGGAAAAGGGTAAATCCCCATGGATATGCTAATACATGGACTACTATGCAGCAGTGACAAGGAATGGCCTAGTTCTATACATAGCCAGCTGGATGAATCTCATAAACACTGAGAAAAAGCAAATTGCCAAAGAATACAGTCACTATGATGATAACTTTTATAAAACATGCAGAGCAACATTATGCATAATCTGCCTAGTAAAATTACAAGGCTACATGTGAAGATGACTTATGCAAAATTTAGAAACTGACCATCTTGTTATGGGAGGGAGGCAGAATCAGCAGGGCAGAGACGCCAGGGGCCTCCATGGGACACGTAAAGCTTTTATTTCTAGGCTGGATGGTGAACAGAGAGATAGATTCTATATGTCCATTGTGCAATTTTATACCTTTAAAATATATTAAATAGGCATAATGAATTTGTTATGTGAACTTTGCACATCATCACTTCTAAAATCCTTTTGCAGCCTTATGAAAATGATTAACCCCATCTCTTGATCTTTCAAGACGTTAATTTCAGAAACTTAAAAAAAAAAATTAAATGTACTTTGGTTTAAACTTTAAAGCATCTATTTGGCATTTAAAATGACCAGCTATATTACCAGATGTGTGATGTACCATGGTTCCACCAGTGACTAGGCTTTTCCCGTGTTTATTTTCATACAACTATGGTGTGTAGGAAGTACTCTGTTACCTTCTGAGGTCACAGCCAAACTCCAGCATAAATAGAACCTATTATGAAATTGCATACTTTTGTTAGTAGAGGAAAAATAAAATTAGTATGCCACATTTTTCTGTGCCCTATGAAAAAATTCCTCCCACCTTCCTCTATCCACCATTCCCTCAGGAGAGTGGATATTCCCTCTGGTCCTGATACAATAAAATCTAGTTTTGTTATAACGTGAGATGAAGCCTATGACTGATTTGGGGTTCAATAGATTTAAGACTTTCATACCAGCAACTCTAGCTATTAAACTTTTCTGTCATTGGGGAATTTATTCTTATGGTGCTATTTGGTTCGCAGGTCATAGATTTGTTGTTGCTTTTTTAAAATTATTTTCTGCATCGTGTTAGCTACCTAGGTAATATGCCTCCACTTTGCATCAAAGATGTTATGTCTCATGTATCAAACATAATCGCAGCAGATATAACAATTATCAGTGGACGGAAGATCAGACATTGGATGGGAATGGTGTTTAAATTTCCCACAACTTTTAATGTTGTCCACTTGATTCAGGTTGCAATCTAGTATTCAGGAATCTGACAGTTGTTTTGTTTCATGTTGTTTTGTTTTTCAAAATAAGAATTTATTTTTCTCTTTTTCTAATATTTGTATTTTTCTTGGATAGATTTCATGTTCTTGTTGTTTTTCAAAATAAGAATTTTTCTCTTTTTCTAATATTTGTATTTTTCAATTACAATTGACATTCAATATTATTTTATATTAATATGGTGATGGAAAAGGAACTGACTGGGTGGTGAACATACAATGTGAGATATAGATAATATATGACAGAATTGTACACCTGAAGTCTATGTAACTTTACTAACAATTATCACCCCAATAAACTTTAATTTAAAAATATATATATATATATATATATATATATATATATATATAATTTTATATTAATTTTAGGTATACGGTATAGTGGTTAGACATTTATATAACTTACAAGTGATCACCCTGATAAATTTAGTACCCATCTGACACCATACATAGTTATTACAATATTATTGACTACCCTGTTTCCCCAAAAATAAGACCTAGCCAGACAATCAATTCTAATGAGTCTTTTGGAGCAAAAATTAATATAAGACCCGGTATTATATTATATTATATTATATAGTACACAGTCTTATATTATAGTAAAATAAGACCAGGTCTTATATTAATTTTTACTCCAAAAGATGCATTAGAGTTGATTATCCGATAGGTCTTATTTTCAAGGAAACACGGTATAGTCCCTATGTTGTACTTTACATCCCATGACTATTTTGTAACTCCCAATTTGTACTTCTCAATCCCTTCACCTTTTTTCACCCTCCCATCTGGCAACCATCAGTTTGTTCTCTGTATCTATGTGTCTGTTTCTGTTTTGCTTGTTTATTTGTTTTGTTCTTTAGATTCCACATTTAAGTGAGATCATATGGTATTTGTCTTTGTCTGACTTACTTCACTTAGCATAATACCTTCTAGGTCCATCCATGTTGTTGCAAATGGTAAGATTTCATTACTTTTTATGGCCAAGTAATATTCCACTGTGTATGTGTTGTTTTTCTTATCTTAATCTCTCCAAATAGCAACTTTGAAGATCCCAGAACAGTTAGAATCTAGGTGAAACCAGTGGTTGAAGAGTTTTTTTTTTTTTAATGAATAGCTTTATGAGAGAATCTTTTTCATTCATTCATCAATACAACAAATATTTATTAAGCTCCTACTACATGTCATCACTGTTTGTAGGCACTGTGGATCCAGGAGTGAACAAAAACTGTCCAGGCCCTTGTCCTCATGAAGCTTACATTCTAGTGATTTCTTAGAATAACTCACAGGATTGAAATGACATCCAGGTGCACGTGATAACAGGGATGATGACTGACAAGCTCTCTAAGAAAGCCTTCCGTGCTCTCCCATGATTTTCCAAATTAAGCTAAGTGCCTTTCTCCGTGCTCCCAGGACATCCAGGGTATACGTAGCTGCTTGGGGCAGCTGTTATTCCAACAGGTTCTTTGTGACCCAATTATTCCACAATTATTCAAAAGAAGACTGATATCCATTCAGGGAGAAGAGAGAAGTAGATGACATCTTCAATTTCCACGTAATACAATTAGTCCATTGTGTATTGTTGTTGGTAATAATATTACTGATAGTATTTACATATTAAAGATGACTGTTGGGTATGGAGTATCTACCAGCGCAAAACGCTTGATGGACCTCATCTCAAAGCTGGAGGTCCAAAGCTCAGCAATGTGGAATCACTTGCACAGGACCACACAGCTAATAAATGACAATCAGCATTAAGCCCAGGTCAGTGTGAGTCTGAGCTCTTTCATTCTATCACTTCCCTTTCTATTTCAGTTCATAGTCATGGTCGTGATATGGAAAAGGCCTGACTGTGGTCATAGAGAAGGGAGTGGACGATTGAAAAATACGATAAAGTTATAAGAAGAAAAGTTATGTATATACTTGTACACCCAAAGGGGAGAGGAGCTGCTAGGTCCTTCCATGTAACTGTGCCGTGCCACCTTTGCCAGTTGCTATGAGATTGTTGTAGAGATTATTCCATTCTGTCCTTTGACCTTGACCTGTACCACTTGAAGCAATAAATCCAGGGCCTGTCTTTGTGTCTCGAATAAGGAAGTGAGCCACATATCCTACTGACCTGCTCCCTTTGGTGTAGTAAATGGAGTTGAATCTGGTTGGATAACAAGAAGTCCATACAGCTGGTCAGCAGTGATGGGCAACCCAGACCAGGAGAGCCAGTTGCACTCAGCATTTTGTCCTTTGTTCTCCAAACTCCAATGAGTCAACACTAAGGATCTAAGATCGTACTCTGATTTCCACCATAAATGATATGGTAGTATTTTCCAAAGGTTATTCCTTAAAATATCAGTATGTACTATGGAATGCTGTGCTTTAAGGTTAAATAAGCCTTTTCTATCTCAGTATTTCTCAGAGCCCTCAAAAGGCTAATATGGCCTGGAAACTCGGAGAGAGAAAGATTACAGGCAGCATTTCACAAACCCACTTGACCAGGAAATCCCTTTATATGGAATACCTCCTAAGACTAGCATTTTGTGGGATGCACTTTGGGAAACAGTGTGTCAGGATCCTTTAAATAATCTCTCACTAGGAAGTGCCAAGATGGGAAATGATTCTTAAAAAATCAAAATAGTGATGTTTCTTTTTTCCTTTCTCACTATAATAATGAAAAGTCATATAACTAGATTTAAAAAGAGTTTTGAAAATAGATGTAGATCACCCTTATTTTTACAACTTGAGGATATTCCCTCCTCTTTTCCATATCTATACATCTCCAAATGTGTATCCGTACATGTGCGTAGCCAGCATTTACAATGTGCAGACACTATACGAAATGCTTGGCATATGTCATCTCATTTTATCCTCACAATAACTGTGAGTTAGCACATCTAGTCTTCATGTTAGAGGCTAGGAAATGAGGCTCAGAGGTTTTAAGTGACTTTCCAAGGTTGCAGAACAAGTAGGTGACTGACCTATTGTTTAAGCAGTTATTTTTTCCTTCATAGCTCATATATTTAAGCACTGAAATACTGAAATAGTTATTTTAGTTATTTTCTTAACTAGAAAAAAGTATTTGTCCTGAATTTACTGCCAGGGAGTTTACCTTATCTTGGATTATCCTACAGTTCAGTTCTATGTTGAATGACAAAAGAACATTCCAGAATTGTGCCTACTTTTTATTTGTCCTTGCTTTTCTTCTCTGATTTTCAGTAAGTGCCAAAGGGCTTCACAGCAAGTAATCCTAAATGCAGGACCACATTGTTTTCTGTTTTATGTCTCAATAATCTCTGTTGTAAATACATTCAGAAATGATTGTGGCTTTTTCTTGAAGCTTCAACATTTTTTTTTTAAGTGATTTATTTTGATAGTGCTTTACCTCATGATTTCATATATTAAGTTACGTGGTTCAGGTGGTCTTATATTTTCCCGTAAATGTATTTATGTCACCCTGCAGACTGAGAAATTTCATTCCAGGTGTTTTTTTCTTTCTTTCTTCATTTGATTTCGTGCAGGAGGAGAACTGAATTCTTTGAACTTGTCAGTAAAGGAGAATGTGATTGGAACCTCAAAAATCATCGTGATATATTTCGGTAAGAAAAAGTTCTTGTTAATGTGTTTCTTCCTTATTTAAAGATTTAGCCATGCTTTTCTGACAGTGCTAAGAGCACGGAAGTGATTTTTAAAGTAACAAATCTTAGCTTACATTCAAAGTTAGAGATTAGTTGAATAATTAGAGAAAAGATAGAGACTGTCTTTTTGTCTTCTAATTTATTATATTTTTGCCTCCTTTCCATAAATTTGCATTTAAAATTAGAAAATGATATTCAAATCAGTTCAGTTTCAGCAAGCCATGACGTCCTCTTTTTCCAGAGAAGGCAGCATGCAAGTTGGTGGAGAGAGGGGATTTTTGAACCTCAGAATACAAAGTTACAGAGAATAAAGGAAAGTGGAGAGTTAACTTTTGTTTTTCTTTACAGACAACAGGTATTATAGATAGAAAACCAACGGGAACACCTTTGGTGGTGGAAATAAGGAGTCTGTTCTAGGCTTTTCCCAGGAGTTCCTCCCAATTGTTTAGAAAAGACAGCAGCAAACCATCATTTTTATTTGTCCCATTTTAACCCCCACTTACAGCTGGTCCAGCTGCTGAGGCACTGTTCCTCTTTCTGTGATGCACTGGCTTTCCACTGTCCCCTCCTCACACATCCTCAGACCTTTTGCTGTCTTATTTCTGTTCAAAGCTGTTAAGTATTCCTAGGAAAGCTCGTGAGGCCAGGATTCTGGGCTCCCTGTGTCTGCCCCACAGCCAGACAGCCACTGGAATCACCCCGAGAGGGATCCCTGTCACAGTTCCCATCTCCCATGTTTGCTCTACGGTGTGTAACCTCTGCCACCAGCTTCAGAACTCAGAGCTCTGCCTGCCCCTTCCTTGTGCACCTGACCTCTCTTCATACTCTCACCAGAGGACCCCCTTTTTCTCCCCTTTCTGCATTAATATTTCTCTGTGTTATCTTTGCAGACCTTTTTCTTTGTCCTTTCCTGAGGGTGAGAGGGAACCTTCCCTTCCTCAAGACCAGTACCTCCACCTGTGTCCTAATTCCATTCCCTCCATCTCACCCACCCCCCACCCCCAAACTCACTGTATCAGTTGTACTCCTTTGGCTTGTATTTTAAAAATCTGGGTTTGTTTATTTGTTTTCATTATGACCTCTCTAGGCCCAAATATATGCTTCTATCTCCTTAGCCAAAAAAAATCGTCTCTAAAATCTGCCTTCTTCTCAAGGTCCATTCTTAGTTCTCTCCTTCCCTTCAATTCCACGCTTCACTCTCACTCCTCCTAACGTCTTGCAAGGCAATTATTTAAAAATAATTTTTAGTACCGCAAGTAATTATAAGAATATATTTTTCTGTAACAAATTGAAACATTGCAGATAAAGCCCCCACTCTCCTTTGAGCTTTCCTCCCAGTTCCCGTACTGCTGCACAGCTATGCTCTGTTATCAGTCAGCTGCATCTTTCCAGATCATTTCCAAAGCATGTACATCCATGTACACCCACAGGAAAACTACCATCTAGTGTGAATTTGTCTTAACATGTAATATTATATATTTACATATCAATCTGAACTTGCTGTTTGCTCAACTATATGCCTTGCAATTGTTTCCATGTCCATAACGCATCATCTTTTATCGTTGCATAGTATTCCAAAGTATAGATTCACCACAGAGTAGTTAGTCATTCCTCCATGGGGGTAGTTAGTCTGTGAAATGTGATTTCTACTCCTTTTGAAAGTCACTGGTCACCTCCCAAGGATCTAGCTTCTTTGATCTCTTCACAAACCTCTAATTGCGTTGGCTGTTCCTTTCTTAAAACCCTCTCCTGCCTTGGATTCTGCAAAGCCATGCTCTTCTGGATATCCTACTTTCTTTCTGACTCTGCCGTCTCCTCTTCGTCCCTGCCCAGCCCTTGCTCCTCCCCACTATGCCCGAAATGTAGCCCCATGGACCTGTTTTTTGATATTGTTCTCTTGTTGCTCAGCATCCTCATGGTTTCAGCTGCCATCTCTTCTCAAATGTCTCCCACCACTTGGGCCTGGCCTCTTCTAAACAAAACTCCTAAAATGCCAGTGCTTATTCTACATCTCCACCTAGATGTTTTCCTGCAGAGGTTTTCAAACATTTTTGGCAGGGACCCCATATGTTAAAAAAAAATCTTATTTGGAAGCACAGTATGTAAAATAGAGGCGCTCCAGGAGCTCTCCACGTCCCCCCAGCTCTGCCCGCCCTCCCGGTTCCATGGTTAGGCTCTGACCATGCGCACCAGCTAGGGGGCTCTGAGGGAGCTCTGTCTTCGAGAATTTTAAAATAGTAATGAAACCAACTAAAAGTCTGTCTGGTTTTTGTCATTACTGTGTGTCTACAATCTAAACAATGTCGATGATGAGATACTCTTCCCTGAGAAAAATCTTTTTGTTGGTATACATTGTAAAGAATTGCTGAGGTTACTGTTGAGTACCCAAATAATTGATATGAAAGCTTCAAATTAGCATGTTATTACTTATCCTTTAATTGTACATGTACTGGACACGTAAGCTAATTCCAAGGACGCCCAGTTATACAGTTAGCCCCTGGCACAGGTGGACGCAGTTCACACTTTCAAAAGTAAGTTCCTAATGGTTCAGAACCTTTTGCACTGGCTCCGGGTGTAGTTTGGAGTGTGTTCAGAGTAAGCAATGATAACACAGTGATGGTAAGAATGAAGAAACATAACTCAAGTTACTTCTATTCTGTCATTTATGTGACCATTCGGGGGTTTTATTTGTGTTTGAAATTTAAAACAGTGAAACAGTGCAAAATGCGAGGTGTGATATTTTGTTCAATAAATGCAAAATTCAGTTCATACAGGAAATCTTTTACTGATTTGGACTATATCTTTAAAATTAAGTTTATTCCTTTTAAGTTGCTAATTGTTTTAAAACTAGAGAACAAACCAAGAAAATAACCATTATCACAACATTTTTATTCAGCTACTTTTGGCATATAGAGGAGAGACATGACAAAACTGACCTGCTGTGGTACCAGGTTCTCTATGTACAGCACCGTCCTTTACCCACCCACGCGGACAGAGGGAGTGTGCCCTCCTCATTCCGCATCAGTCATTCATTCCATTGCACCACTTAACTGTAAATTGGACTAGAATTACGTGGACCTCGAGACTAAAACAGTTGGTAAAACTCCCTCCCTGCTGCTCTCTTCCTCTAGAAAAGACCTTGCACTTCTTGCAGAGACTTGATCTAAAAAATAAGATGAAGATGTTTATTTGCCTCCTTCAGTTCTTTCTGTGTAATCCCCACCCTGACCTCACCTTTCCATTCTTCCTGCCTCGTTTCAGGCCCTTGTCAATGAAGGATTTCCAACTGGTCTCCCTGCTTCCGTTCTTTCCTTCTTCAGACTAGTTTCACACCTACCACCTAAAGTTCTCTCCTTAAAGGTGTAGCCACCTGAGCTCCAGCCCCCACCCACCCAGTTCCCAACCTTAATGAATTCCCAGTGCCAATCTGATAAAGGTTTCAGACACTCCACCATCCTCCCTCCCAGCCTTTTCCTGTCTTCCTTCTCTATAAAGACGTTCTGCTCCACTGTAAAATATTCACTGAAAGTAGAGACTCTTCTGTCAGACTTTATGGATTCCAGTCCTCTCTTTGATACTTCCTAGCTGTGTAACCTCGGGCAATCAACCTAACCTCTCTGATCAAGGAACGCAAAGCACTATTTATTTTATAAGATGGAGATGATATTCCTGCCTCATATGGAGACTATGTAAATCACCCTGTAGTACCTGCTCAATAAATGGTAGCTGTAGAATTATCATCATCTGAGCACCTAGCAGATCAATAAACTTATTGATTCACTGATTAATGGTGATATGAATATGAATTTGAAAAGTAAGCTTCAAATTATCAAGTAAATGGAGCCTAAGTAATTATCCAAACTACAATACAAGTAGGCAACCTCACAGAGATTACTTCCTGTCCAGGAGGGAGACTGCAAAGTCCAGTGCTTTTCCTGCAGTCTTGTCCCACTCTGGTATCAGCAGAACCTAAGATGAGAAGCATCGGAGTGTAGCAAGAGGGAGTCCGGTAGCTTTGTGAGAAGCACAGAATCCTGAATCCTTTCCTCGCTTTGGGACAGTGACTTACCCTCTCCATGTTTCCATTTACCTCTCTGTAAAATAGGAATCAGAGCACCCACCTCCAAAGCTTATGATGAGGATTCATTTAGTTAGGAATGAGTGGTTAGTTGGAAGCACCTAGCACAGAGGCAGGCACTGTGCACTGCAGAAGTACTTGTTACAGAAGATGGAATATGAAGACTAGACAGATGTGTCTCTCTTCATAGCGCTTACCAAGCCCCAGTGTGTGGGGGCTTCCGTGAGAGGGCGGCCGATGCTGGTATGCCTGGTGGTGCTCTGAATGACCTCTTGTTACCTGCCGCTCTGCCTCGCTCCCTGGAGGGGTCTCTGGGGAAAGTTACACAAACCCCACTGCCATCTAGGCATGCTCTGCCATCTGGGAAGCAGACATGTTTCCAAGGCAGTGGAATGTGGTGGGGTATGAAATGTGAACACCTGACATCAGGGCAGCCCTTGACCTTTAACAACACACCCTTTCTTCCTGCAGGAGTTAGCCAAGATGTGGTTTCCCAGCTTAGATCTGGCACTACTTTTCATCACCAATTGCTGCGTTCACAAAAAAAGCAAATTTGGGACAAAGAGTGTGTCTTATTTTTCCTCTTCCTACTACATCAAATTATAAGCACCAGAGCTCTGTACATTTTGAATGTTCCCTCTGTTTCTGTGTCCCCAGTTCAGTGTGGATTCTGGTTAAACCCAATAGAAATCCGCCCCTCAGAAATCTGATTCAGATCTTTCCTGCGGTTTCTTGTGTGCTCCAATTAAGGGAAGCTGTAGCTGAATATGTTTCTTCATAATGCTTATAAACCATGGTTGTCGCCAGGTAGTAAACTGGAGTGAAACAGTGTGGCTCTCCCCCGTGAATCCACGGAGCAGAGGAAAAAGCAGCAGCTAACATGGCGTGTGCCTTGCCTCCTGGGTGTAGATTTTCTTCCATTCCTATCAATGAATGGTAAGCTGGTAAATAGATTCATCAGCCATGTTTATACTATTATATACTGATTTCCTCGCTGATAGTTAAAATAAAAAGCAATGTGCGTTACAAATTATTGTAGGCAGAGCTTGCTTAGCTCAGATATAGAGAATGCCGGGCTTTTCTTTCCCTGATCTGCCGCAGACAAAACAAAAGGGCCACCTGGGGTGTGTGCCAGCTTTGTCTTCCCTAAGCAGTGTGGCCACAGGATGGAGATGCCAAACCTGGGGACCATAAACAGTGCTACCCTTGTTGAGGAAAAGAAGATGTGAGCTGGCTTTCACCACATTTTGTTTATTTATGTATCTAGGACGGGTTTGTTTAAGAAGGCAACAAAAGATTATTCAGGCTGTTTTGTTTGGTTCTGTTTTTCAGATCAATGTTAATGACAGCCTGTGACCTTGGAGCCGTGACCAAACCGTGGGAGATCTCAAGACAGGCAAGTGGTGATTAATGGCAGGGCTCAGCAGAAGAAGGATTGGGGGCGACTATATTCCCAGAGTCCCCACTATCAGGCACTGAAACCCAGTCAATTTGCATCAGTATTAACATGGTGTAAAAAGTAGCAGGAGGCTTAGTTAGGCTCTGCACGGCTTATTGCACAGACTCTCTTTATTGGACTTCCACTCACTAATAATATTTCTGACTCCGTAAGATTTTTTTTTTTAACACACTAAACCCAAATAACACTATAACCATTTCTTAAGGCCAGAGTTTCAAAAAATAGTGTTTTTGAATATAGGTAATCATGTTTTAGCACAAGGTTTGGTTTTTTTACGTCTGGAAAAAAAAACACAAGGAGGTAAAAAGGAAATTCTGTTTTTCCCTTTAAAGACTGTTTAGAGATCACAGGGTTCTCTGGCCAAACTGTGCAGTATCCAAATTAATCTGTACCCAGAAGTCATGCCTTTACCTTCTATCTGGTTTCACTGCCAAAAAGTGTTAGTTCTGAATCAAGAATAGTTTCCAAGCTGTAACTACAGAATTTGAGATCCTTGATTACTGACAGTATTTGAAGTTAATGTCTCTTTAAGTTTTATGTGGCACCTACTGCGTGGGCTGTGGGGTCTAAAATAGGAACTTGGTATCTTAAGACTTGACATTTTAGGGCAGTAAGCTACATTCGTATGATAATGCCTCGCTAATATTATTGGTTGAAGAAGTAAATAATATTAAATGACTGCTTTATCTGTATTATATCATTTAAATTCTCAGAACCCTCTTTGAGGTGGGTGTAGTTACTGTAGGTTGCTGAAGAATGGCAGCCCAGGGATATCAGGTCCTGATCCCTGGAACTGTAAACATTGCCTTAGAAGGAAAAGGGGTCTTTGCAGATGTGAGGAAAAACTATCACTGTCATTATCATCATCATCATCGTCATTGTTATCCTGGATTATCCAGGGGAGCCCTAAATCCTAGCAGAAGTGTTGTTATAAGAGAGGCACAGGGAGATGACACGTTCAGAGGAGGAGAAAGCAAAGTGACACAGCCGCTGACACTGATGCCGCCAGAGCAAGGGGATGCTGACGGCCACCAGCAACTGGAAGAGACAAAGGATGGAGTGGCCCCCAGAGCCTTCCCGGAGGGTGGCCCTGCCAGCACCTTGATTTCTGTCCAGTGAACTGACATTAAATTCCTGGCCTCCAGGACTGTGAGAGCAATTCCTGTTGCTTTAAGCAACCAAGTTTGCGGTCATTTACGGCAGCCCCAGGAAACACATACAGTGATTATCCCTGTTTCACAAATGGGAAAAATGAGGCTTAGAAAGGATAATCGCCTGAGGTCATAGAGCTAGTAAGTGGTGGAGCTAGGGATTTAAATTCTAGCAGAGTAGGCTCCCAAGCCTTCATTCTTCTCAGGGCTTTATGCTTTCTTACACAGGATGCATCAGTCAGCGGTTTTAAGGGATGCAAGTATACCAGCAGAATAGGTGAGGTTGTCACTAAACCCAGAATCTCAGTGGCTTAAACCAACAAATGTCTCCCGAATGTATTCATCCCGGGTGGGCACCTCTCTGTCCTCATTCTGGACTGGGGTTGAAGGAGCAGCCCCATCTGGATCATTCCAGCAGAGGTCCTGGAAGGTCTAGCCCTGACAATTAAATGCCTCCCTCCCAACCATTCGTTGGCAAGAACTTGTCCCAAACCCCCGCCCAGCCAGGAAATATAATCCTTCCATGTGCCCAGAAAGTAGAAAGCCAGAAATAATTGATGAAAACATGACTACCAAAATTTGCCCTTTTAATCACCGAAAACATGACTCACATTCCTTCCCGCCGGCAAAATGTGCTCATCCTCTCCCCAAGGGAGATGACCCAAATGTCCCCTAAGTCGTGGCCTCAGGCTCGAAGTCCAGGATCTCTGGGTGATATGTGCTGGTCTCTACATGAGGCCAGGATGCACATTAAAAACTACACACACCCAAAATATAGCATCTAGCATACACCCAAACCGCAAAATACTCATTTTAATACTCCATTCAGAAAGGGAAGAGATGGCAACACTTGGCAGTTAGGGATCCACAGCAATTCCAGAATCCCACTGGGCATTTACTGTGAGAGGCCCTGATTCTCTGGGAGATGCCCCCAAATTCATTATTTTCTGTGGTCTTTAGATCCACACTGGGAACTTACTCCTTTTCCATTATTCTCTTTGCCTACATCCGAAGGCCAAGCAGCTTTCTCAGCCTGCTTCCCACCTAAAGAAAGTTAAGGGCTCAAGGCTTCTTTTAAGTTTCATGTAGCCACAGACTTGTGGTTAATTTTGGTACCAAAAGTCTCTTAAACATCTGGTCAACTTCTATGTCTTTGATTCTAGTTATTTCCATTTGTCAATAAACACAACCACAGCTCTAGTGTATACAAACTGTTTAGATCTGCTGTATTTCTTTGCTTTCTAATACTCGGGAACAAAGAAATATACATACATACATCTTTCACGCTCTCTCATTCCTAGTCCTTTGAACCTAAGAGGTGCCAGTGAGAGACCATGCAGTTAAATCATTTCTCTGGGCCATTTTGTCCACTTGAAAGAGTGTTGTGTGTGCCAGCTGATTCATTCAGAGTTTTTAACTATGGATGTACCGGCCATACCTTCCATTTGATTCTTGTTGTGAGGCTGTCTTGATCAGCCTTTGTCATTCAAAACTTATCTCAATTTTTATTTTTACAGTATGGGGTTAAGAATCAGCTTCATCTTTTCTCTCTTCAAGACCCTGAATCTGACTTTATTCCCTTTCATTCCTGGTTATAAACCTGCCAATCCTTTTCTGAGCTCACTTCTTATAACACCTAGCAAAACACAGTCACAGAGACCATCACACGCTACTAACGTTTTGTTTTCCAGTCTCTCCCTCTAAGGCTGTAAGTTCATTATCTGCTTTATCTCAATGAGAATTGTACAGAATATTTTGCCGCTATGTAAGATGGGTCATCACCCTTATAGCCTCTAACAACCACTTCCTCACTAGTTATAGCTGGCCTCCAAGCTACTACCACATATTTTAGGGCCTTTTCCTTTCTTTCTATGTTTTTCTTCCCTTCCCCTCCGCTTTCTTTCTAATGGCAGCACCTCACTTTCATACCAATTTTTGTGTTAACCAAAGCTAGGCTCAGCTTTGCTGCAATAACAGATACATTCTCAAATTTCAGTTCCTTAACACAAATAAAAGTATATTCTTGTTCACATCCCAGACCAGTGCAGATTGGACAGTTCTTATAGGACTGTCCTTCAATAAATCGCTCTCTTCCAGTTGAGCTTTGGTCTTTATTTTAGTGTGACGTATTTGAAGTTACCCATAGCAGGGTAACGGTGAAGAATCTGTGTGGCCGAGTAGCTGATTTTTACATCTCTGCCCACCATTCACTTCCCTGGTGTGGAACAGCCTCCCTTGCAGTAAAGTCTGAGAGTAAACTGCAGAGAAGAGGTAGGTGGCTCTTCCAGCTATTGGGGAAACGTGTAGGACTGTGGGTGGCCACTAAGGCAAGGAGGGGAGGGGAGTGGGGTGGTGAATAAGAGAGAGTGAGGGGGGCCTGGGGAAAAAACAGGGAAGATGAGAAAGGGCGTGGAATGAGGTAAGATGTGCCAAGGCCTTCAGTGAAATACACGTCAAGAACTAAAGGGCCAGCAGCCAATTTGGGCGCAGGAAAGTGACAGGACAAAGTACTTGGAAGGAAAAACGTTTCTGCATTGATGTTTTAAACCAAAGAGGCTGATGGCCACCACTTGTAGGTGGTCACCTGTCTTCTTGGTCACTGATATAAGTATTATTGTTGTTGTTATTATTATTATTATTATTATTATTATTATTATTATTATTTGGGATGCAAACCTCTGCTGTTAAGTGCAGAAACTCAAGAGATCAAGAAAATAAAACACCAACCCATATTTTCCCAAATGCTTCCATTAGAAATCTTGTCGCAGCTCTCAACTGGACATCTCATTTGTGTTTGTCTCCAAGTTGAACAGGTTCAGGTATTTTCAAGAACATAATCACTTCTATAATTTTAGGAAACATTTGACAAAAGCAATGGAAACTTCTTATAAAAATATAAATATATTTCTAATTTCTTGGACATTGACTTCTTAAATTCCCTTTCAAAACGTTTTTTTCACTGGAGTCTGCCCCACGTTTCCTTCCTCACAAACAGGATTCTAAGCGTGTGGTTTCCCCACTGATCCCCGAAGGCCTGATTAGCATCTCAATTTCCTTCTTTAATAAAAAATTCAATCCGGAGCCACTTAGTGTTCCCGATTGGGTTTTTAAGTACAAACAAAACAGTGGTACAAGTTGAGCTGTGAAAGAAGCATAGTGGAGATACCAGGGACCACTTTAGAAAGATCAAGGACAGGATTTTGTTTTCATTTCTTGGCTTTCCAGGAGCTACAGACCTTGTAGGACTCCCACCTTTGGGGTGACCTGATTGCAAGTTTCTATTCTTTAGTGGCAAAGGACCCACCTCAAAGCAATCTGTGGGAGAGATCTGGAAACTGAATAAATAAGGCCAGGCCCTTAGGGGACCAGCCCTTCTTTTAAAAGGCCAGAGACGGGAAGAAGGAGGCCTGGCGAGCTAAAGGGAAAGGCAGTGGTGGAGACTAGAGAGGAGAAAAGTGAACCAACTCTTAGAGAACACACAGGAGATCTCCAAGATTTCTGATGAAAAGGCATTTGGGAAAACAGATGCTTTGTGTTTTATTTCCTTGAACTCTTTATTTCCTTGAGTTTCTGCCCTCATCAGCAGAGGTTTACCTCCTAAAAACAAAATAATACTTACAGCAGTGACCAAGAAGACAGAAACCCCCTACAAGGGGCCATTGGCCTCTGTGGTCTAAAATATCAGCACCGAAACTTTTTCCTTTCTAAGTACTTTGTCCTGTGTCAGTTCGAGCTAGTTTTATGTTGTTGAATTTTTTTTAGATGTTTAAAATCCAAACTGACTAGATATTCTATTTCTTTATAAATGACTTTATACTTGCTACTTTCAAATTTGTGTGTGTCTGTATGTGTGTGTGATGTTTTTACGTTTTATCAATTTATGGTTGACGAAAAAGCTCTTGAAAGATACGCTTAGGTAAATTATCTTGATTCTGTGCACTTAATCAAAATTAAATCATTCTAGTCTTTGCCAGGCCTAAGAACCTCATCTTTGTAAGAGCCTGAAATAGGGGGGAATTAGTCTGGGGATCCAGATCATCTTGCCATGAAGTTGTCTAGGATTTTTTTCCTGCTCGCTACTATTTAGTAAATCTGGCTAGTTCATCTCAGACATTTCCTAGAGGCACTCCACAGTGTTGTTGGATATACCTGCTCGACACTTATCTGTTATATCCATTTGCTTCCCATAAAGCTGTCCTTAGAGACAGAGGGCTTGGAAAAGAAACAAGTCTCTTTAGGCTGACCATGAACAATAGCTTCTCATCAGCCACACTAATGGGTGAAAAGTGGAAAAATACAGGTCCGTACTTTGGAAAAATATCTATGTGTTAGGGTAGAATAGCCATCCCATTGTGCTTGTACCAACTAGAACCTACCATGCGTGAGTGCTTTGCGTACATAGATTCAGACAGACTGAAGAGCAGATCATGTTCTTTGAACTATATGGTGACATATTGTAAAAGTCTGCTAGACACAGTGAATCTGCCCCTTGTCTGATTGCTCCCCACGGAAGCCGAGCTGTGCCCTGGGGGTACCCTGTCCAGAGTGCACACAGATGTCCTTAGGGTGAGATGGTTCAGGAGTTTTTGTGAGGGCAAGATTAAACCAGGTTAAGATAAGAGTATGCAGCAGTGTAACAAATCTACATAGAAACAACCAAAAGTGGGCTAAATTATTATTACGAATATACTACAATAACATAAACTACTGTTAGGTTAGTCTTTGCTTCATTTTTCTGGATAAGAACATTTCCTACTTTGAAGCTGGCAACCTGGGTGCCTCACCCCAAATATGCAGGCTACACTGTTGGAAATTATACATTGGCATGCATCTAAAAATACATTGCACGCATTCTTCTGATTAAAAGGAAATCAGTTTCATTGATTAAATTGTGTAATACCATCAAACACAAAAGATTAATGTATTTCCTTGTAATCTTTTTAAATGATTATGTGTGTTGAAGACACATAAGCCAGAAATAACTTCTGAGTCTTGTGATGAATTACACATAACCAAAATTAAAATATTTATGTTTCAGGTGGCTGAACTTGTAACCAGTGAGTTCTTTGAACAAGGAGATCGGGAGAGATCAGAACTCAAACTCACTCCTTCAGTAAGTTCATCCTTTTATTATGACATGTTTACTCTTTTGAACATCATTTTTTAAAATGACTCCAAATCATAACTTGAAAGTGGGAAAGGCTGAGAATGGATTTAAGGAAGCACTCCTGAATGTTTACAACTTTAATTAAACTTAGATGCTCAGCACTCTTATTCCCAGGTTTCTGCTTAAGAGTGATGAGCTCCTTAACAAGAATTTCCTGAGCACCCACAGGGGGACAAGTAGGAACAAGGGGGGATTTGCAGAGTGGCATTTGAATAACTCAAAGCCCGTGCTGGCATTTCAGATGTTGTCAATGGATACTTTGAAATAGAAATACAGAAAATAATATTAAAGGCAAGCTGTTCAGATTTGAGGAGTTAGAACAGACAGCTGCCAGAAGTAGTGGAGAGTCTTAGATTTTATTTTCCAATTTTGAACATTCTAAAATCTCTGAAGCAAATCCTTACCAGTCTCTGTTTCTTACCTTGTTTGCAAAATGAAAAGTTTCACCTGAGGAACTGGGTTCTACTGATTGCAGTGCTGTTTACTTGGGATTCGTCCATTGAAATATTTGTAAATGCTTACTGTAGGCTCAGGATGATGCTGTTTTAACTCATCAGGATGCTAAAGGTATAAATGACTTCGTCACTACCCTCAAGAAGGGAGCAGCTTCTTTATTTTTAATGAAAGGTTAGCTAAAAACCCAACGACTCTAAGAATAGTGCAAAGTATTTTAATGCCTGGTACAGCACAGTACATTCAACGAAGTTCAAGAAATGTGTCAGTTGATATGAGTATTCAAAGCAACTGAGTTTTGAACATTGGGAGATACTTATAAGAGCTTTACATTTTAAGACACCTTTCTTTGCTGATATTTAAAAGCTCAGAAAAGTAGCAGAACTAGCTCCTACCTTAGTTTCACCTATTTGAAGCCAGAACTGACAGTCTTACTAATTTTGACTATTCTTAATTTGTTGCTTACCTATGAAAGGTCAGAAGACTCCATAGGTTATAACACTCCCCGATTATTTTAGTTTCCAAAGCCACATCTGTACTGTTTTCAAAACATGCCTTTATTCTTTTTTGGTGGTGTCACCAAATTTGGTTATAAAAATAAAGATACTAGATTGGAATACATAGTTAATGTGTAAAACCTAGTCCAAACAAATTTATCTCAGCTATCTATTTTCAAACAAAAGTTTTTCCTTTCTTTAAAAAGTTATTTCAGAGGCATCCTCAGAAGGGTTTACCATGCGGCAATACTACAGGTCATTTAATTAAATGGAAAAAAAATGTGAGTCAGTTGCCAGCATTGGTGAGCTGGCACGTGCAGTGGCTCAGCACTGAGAGCCTTTGTCTGCAGGCTCAGGTAAGGCAGGCGTATGTTTTTTGAAGACATAAATGAAACTGATTTTGCGATGGAAGATAGGTCTAAATGCTACTCTCTCCTCACAAAGGTCACTTAACACAGCTGATGACTGGATCCTGGCTGCTGTGGCAGAGGTATCCCTTATTAGTCCTCCTTCAAAAATGTGGAGAAATGCATGCACCCAGAGCCTACACCTACTGTGTCCATTATTCTTTGCTATTTAGGGAGAAAATTGTCCAGGAGCCACCTTGAGGTGTCATAGCTCTAACTTGATGAAGATGAAGGCTCATCTAGACAACAGACTGAGGGTTAATAGTAGAATCAGTGAGTCAGTGAATAGGATATGCTTGAGCACTTCCGGGTACCAAGCATGAAGCTGGACACTGTGCATCCAGCCATAAGCATGGCACCATCTTCCTCACCCTCAGAAAGCTTGTTAACTAGTGGGAAATAGAGACCTATTAAAGAACTAATCACTAGTAATCAATTCCATGATGCCAAATGCTATAAAGGGAAAGCACGGGACAGTGTGTTCTCTCACACGTTTCCACTCATCAGACATTTATGAAGAAGTGATTGGTCCAGAAGTGAACCCTTACAGTTATGGTGAACTTTTTGACAAGGGTGTCAAAACAATGCAATGGGGAAAAAAATAGTCTTTTCACCAAATGTTGCAGGGGCTACGGGATATCATATCCAAATGAATTTGGAACCCTATCTCTCATCATACCCCAAAATAACCTCAAAATGGATCATGGACATGAATGTTGGAGCTAAAACTATAAAACGTTTAGAAGAAGACAAGGTATAAATCTTCTGGATTGGATTTGGCCATGATGTCTTATATATGATACCAAAAGCACAAGAGACAAAAAATAAAATACATAAATTAGACTTCATAAAAATTGAAAACTGTGTGTGTCAAAGGACACTATTAAGAAACTAAAAAGACAACCCAGAATGGGAGAAATTATTTGCAAATCATATACCTGATATCGGCCTAGTATCTAGAATATATAAAAACCGATTACAACTTACCATAAAAAGTCAAATAACCCAATTTTTAAAATGGACAAAGGCTCTGAATAGACATTTCTCCGAAGAAGATATATGTAAATGGCCAATAAGCACATGAAAAGAGGCTCAAAATCATTAGTACCTGGGTAATAAGAATTAAAAGTATAGTGCGATACCACCTTGCACCCACTAAGATGGCTATAAACAAAAAGTTAGACAGTAGCAAGAGTTAGCAAGGACGTGGAGAAATTGGAACTTTATCCATTGCTGATGGGAATGTAAAATGATGCAGCTGCTTTGGAAAACATTAAACATTAGAGTTGCCATAGCAAAGGGCCCAGCAATTCTACCTCTAGGTGTATCCCCAAGAGAAATGAAAACATATATCCAAACAAAAACTTGTACATGAATGTTCATAGCAGCATTATTCATAATAGCCAAAAAGTGGAAACAACCCAAATGCCCATCAATTGATGAACCTGTAAATAATATATGGTTTATCTGTACAATGGAATATCATTTGGCAATAAAAATAAAGTGCTGATGCATAGTATGGGAATAAACCTTGAAAACATTATGCTAAGTGAAAGAAGCCAGTCACAGAAGACCACATAGCATATGATTCCATTTATATGAAATGTGCAGAATAGGCAAATCTATAGAGACAGAAAGTAGATTAGTGGCTGCCCAAGGCTGGGGTGTTGTGGGGAGGATGAGGGGTGACTGTTCATAGGTATGGGATTTCTTTTTAGGGTGATAAAAGTGTTCTGAAATTGACTGTTAATAGCTGTACAACTAATTGTGAATATACTAAAAACCACTGAATTTTAAAAAAGGTAATTATACTATGCACCAGAAACAGAGTAATTAAATAAGAAAATTGCACATAACAATGAGAGCTGTAGAGAAGGTAAAACAGAATAATATTTTTTAAAGGAACATTGTGGACCAAGACTCATGCAGTTCCCCAAGAACCATCCCTTTTTCCAGCACATTTCACAGCCCTCTCCAAATTATAGTCCTCTTTCCTAATATTTAACATTTCACATTGCAAGACAAGGACGTGTGGAGCCTGCGGGAGTCAGTGACCTTCTCCATAATTTGCAGATATTTTCCTCAGCAGTGCCCTTCTGCCTTCTCATGAGCCTTGGCAGCTAGTGATTTCTGCCCCACCCACACCACCCTTTTTCATAAGACTGAAGGCTGCAGGATTTTTCAGCATCTCTGGACCAAGGGGATGCCTTGCATCTGCCTTCAGGACGTATGTGAAAGCCAGAATGAGGTGGATGGCACATTTTGTATAGAAGAAAGACCATAAGGCAGGGCAAGGTCAGTGGTTTCTTAGACCCTGGCCTTAGTCCTTAAGAACAAAGGGAGGGGCAATTTTCAGTGGCAGTATTTGTTCAAGGAATCCATTTTAGCCCTCTGATAGTAATGGATTGTTTCCCTTTTTATGTCTCCCCAACAGAACTATGTCACTTCCTTTTCTCAAAAATATACCTAAATTTTCCAAACATTCAAATATTATAAAGTTTAAAGGCTGGGAATAAGGAGAGATGGGCACCTTCCACCATCATCTATCCAGTGATTGATAAAAAATTAGGAACTTATTCATGACATATAGAACCTTATTGAAAAACACACAGAATTGCCAAACCAACACCCCACCCTGAAAAAGTAATACAAGTAGTTTATTTTTAAAATGAGATTGCTTTTAAGGATCTTTTCTAACCTATCCCACGCTCTTTCACCATAAAAATAAAAACCTGCATTATTTTTCTGGCACTAAAACATTGGCTTGAACCCAATCCCCAGTGACCTGATGGCTTGATTTAGTGGCAGTTACCTATATCTGAAGACAGATTTTGTCCCCAAGGAGTTGTGTGCTATAAAGTTCAAGTAAGTTCGCTTACAAGTCTCATAAAAAGAGGTGAAAATCCTTTATTTCTCATCATAGATAAAGGAAAAGAAAGTACGTGTAGAAATTGATTGTGATTTGTGAAGTGTTCAGTTAGTAACATTTGGATCATTGCGGCAAAATGTTAGATAAAGCACCTGTGGGGGCAGAGCCCCAGAAAGAAGTTTCCAGGCTCTCGGCCTCACATAGACAGGTGCTGGCTCAGGTAGTAAATGGCCATTAACTGTGATTGAATGGCCATCAGCTGTGGCTAGTTGGCCGTCAGCTGTAACCAGTGAGCCATTGGCCACTAATATAACTGCTGTGGCTACGCTAGCAGAAAGAGAGAGAATGGGGGCTAGCAAGAAGATGGCGGCTGGGCTGGCAAGCGTGGATGGTGGTTTGCGGACAGTGTGGATCCAGCCTCCAGTGAGAGTATAGTGCCGCCAGAGAGAATATAGTGGTATGACTCCCCTACCTATGGCTCCGTGGGTGTTCCTTTTTGGCCTCACCATATCCTGCGTTCTTATGTGGGGAGTGGGACCAGAGACCCCGCAGGCCGCCCCGCACGACAAATGGCGCAGCGAGCAGGGTCTCCCGCACGACACACCTGTAAAACACTTCAGTGTATTAAAGCAAGTTTCTTCTCCATTCTAGGCTATTTTTGATCGGAACCGGAAAGATGAACTACCGCGGTTGCAGCTGGAGTGGATTGATAGCATCTGCATGCCTCTGTATCAGGTACTCATTCGTGATTGGGGAGGGGCTGTGCGTCCTGACTGAGCCAGAAGACTGTACGTACCATATTGTCAGAAGCGTTAGTAGGAGACCCTTCCTGGTGTATATATTTCTAAGAACTATGGTTACAGCTTCTCTTTTCTCAGGTTCCTGACCACTCCCTAGGAAAAGTTGGTCCTAGAAGGTTTGAGACCTGAGTTCTCTTCCTACCATGTTTCCCCGAAAATAAGACCTAGGTGGACAATCAGCTCTAATGCATCTTTTTGAGCAAAAATTAATATAAGACCTGGTCTTATTTTACTATAAGACCCGGTCTTGTAGAGTAGAGTAGAGTAGAGTACCGGGCACAGCACAGCACAGCACAGCACCGGGTCTTATATTAATTTTTGCTCCAAAAGATGCATTAGAGCTGATTGTCTGGTGAGGTCCTCTTTTCAGGGAAACACGGTAGGACATAATCACCATGGGCCTCAACACCCTCAACTATAAGTTAGGGATCATAATGTTTTTCTCAGTGTTTCCCAAACTGTGGCCCATGGTACACAAGTATCCAGCCTCAGCCTAATAGGCCCTTTCTCTTCAAAAAGGGCCCTCAGGCCTGATAACTAGGTAAACTCCACTGCACATCAAAATAATGAATGAAGACTCAGAGAAGTCCTTCAGGAAAGAAATATGTTAAACCTTGATTAACTCTGAATTTCTCAAACATTTGACCATTTTTTCCATTTTTTCTTTTATTAATATCGTGAGATACACAAGGGTTCCATGAATCATGGCTTTCTGTTCAGACCCCACGGTCTGGGCCACGGAGTTTTGAGAAGCACATTCCACCTTAAAAACCTGCCTCTCTGAGATGCAGGTGACAAACACCGACCACTGAGACCACTGACTTCTGAGCAAAAGATGCACTAATCGTTTCTAGCTCTGCTGCCTGGTGTTCGGGAAGGCTCCTGGCAAAGAGACAAGTGTCATCAGCTTTGAATGTTCACACTCCACTTTTTGAGTATAGTTTAGGGCTGGCACCAGTTAACTCTAACAGTTTAGTGTACATTGGCTTTTCATTCTACTTCTAAGCATTTGCTTTCATGTGTAAAACCTGGCGAGTTCTTTACCCCCCACCTAGCTCAATCAGACTGAACTTCTTTTCTAACTTCAAATGAGAAACACACGCAGGGAAAGTAAAACCGCTTTACTTTCTCACTCTGTGTAACTCCATTAAAAACACAGTATTGTTTTTTAAGGACCTCACCACCATTAAGTTTCAGGCTTATCTACCACTTCGTTTTCAGTACTTTTAGGAAGTGCTGAGCCCTGTCACATTACCCTAACATAGTAAAAGCTTTAGAATACTTTCTTGAAGATGGAAATGTAACGTTTAATGATTATAAATAACAAAAGTAAATTCATGTTTTGTTCTATGTTATCCATTAAATACATGATAGTATAAAATCAAAGTTTAAAATAATCCAAAGTAGATTATTTCAGTTATGAATGGAATAGAATGTTCTTTTATTTAATAATGAAAGGTCAGATGGAAAAAAATCAAGAATTATGTACCTTTTATTCTAAGAGGACCCTCAACTCTCTTTGATTCCTTTTTGCTCCTCCATCCTCAATCCTTTCGTGTCTCTGAATAAGATGAGCCCCCATGTGTAAAGCCCATCACTGTTGGGTCAAGTGTATTTTCCTTTGCTAAATTGACCTTGACAATATATGTTGAATTATTTTTTTTGTGTTATTCAGTTTCATGTGCACATACGGGCAATAAATGGAATGAATAAATTATTCTTTCAATTAATAAATTCCTTCTGTGTGGGTAAAGCTTAGGAGGATGAAGACATGTAGGTGTGGAGCTGATAAATTTTTGCTACTAGTTTGCAAAGCTACCTTGGAATGAACCAAAAAGTCAACAGAACCTTCCTATGTGATTTCAGGAAATGCTGGAAAGGACTCTCATGTGCTTTTCCATGTTAATGAACTTGTTTCATTACTGACTCATAATCATTTTGGCTTATAGTTCTTAGTGAATACTTTGAAAGCTTCCGGTTAAAACGAAGTTACTTGGATTTAAACTGAAAATGGCAATTTCCAGAATTTAGGGAGTACCACATCACATTATCTATCATTCCTCACTTTTCACATCTGTTTTACTTTACTATTTATCTGTAATGTTAGATACACCTGCTATTTTTATCCACAGGAAATTAATATAGAGAAATGTTAAGTGACACTCCCACCAAATTAGAGTTGTGTGTGTCTCACTCACCTGGGGCTTTGGTTTTGGTGTGATGGCCTTTCTACTGCCCCATTCCACTTCTGCTCATTCGTTCTGCTAGTTTTTTCTTACCAAACTAAGTGGGGAGAGTCATTACACTCTAACGAGGAATGTGGAAAGAGCTGTGTATAAAAGTGCATATTTACACCTGCTGCTGTATCTTCTTGGTTAACAAAGCATGAAAATCATGTTCTTTTTCAAATTCCTTATCATCACTCATTTTTAGAAACTTTCTCATGGCTTTCATTTGTAAATTCTTTATAAGGTTGTGAAGCCAACATTTCAAAAAGCCCGCAAACTGAAACTTTGTAGAGTGATTTTAAATATCCTCTCTAAATTGGGTCCCTATTTTGTTCCATCTCATGCAGTGGGTTTTTCCTTATTGCACATGAACTGTTGGTGCGTCAGGACTAAAATGGATTCAGTCAGTGGACAGGAATCACCATTAGTGCAAAGATAGAAAATATTGAGGAAATGACTCACCAAGCAAGGAAACTCACTGATGTGGCACTAGTCACAGAAGCAAAATGTCTGCAGGAACTCGGGCAGCTGTTAAAAGGCCAGTTTGGGGTTTTGAACATGAAAGTGCAATAATAAAGAGTCTGAGAGGATTGAAGGCAAATGGGAAAGTATGCAGGTGGCAGGAATTCCAAATGTGATTGATCTGAAATGGCATGGCCTGAATCATAGAGCATAAAAATTCACCATGGTCTTGATAAGTCAGTCTGGGCACAGAGCAAGAGGATATAGAATAGTACAGCTGAGACAAAGAATGTCAGTGTTAATGGCCAGGGTCCTGACCTGAAGGTGGGCCGGTTTGGGTGGCAGGAAACCTCATGTAGAGCCTCAGGTTACTTACACAGTGAGCTGGAATCCCCTTGCAGGAGGGTCTGTGTGGAGAGATGCAGTCAGGCGGATAGCGACCATGGAGGCTGGGTGCCTTGTAAGGCAGAACCAGAGTTTGGTGGGGGAGGGTGTAGCTGCAGCTGGGCAATGGGTACAAATATGGTTTTCAGACAGCTTTTCACTTCATTGACTTCACAGGGCAACTCGGTTTTACTTGCTGGTGCTGAAGGGGTCTTGCTTGTCAAATATCAAAATAGATCATGTGCTGTCTGCTTGAGCTCCAGGTTGCTGAGGTTTGTCTCTCCCCCAAGCAAAGGCTAAAGACAATAGCTGCTCTTGGGTGCCTGAAGGGCTACTATTTGTGTGCTGAGGTGGGAACTCACAAAAAGTATACTGGTTCATTGTGGGTGCCCTTTACATTTAAAATTGAAACTCTCATCTGTGGGACCACTTCAGTTTCCAACCGATTTGTATGTTGAGGTAAAACAACAAGAACCCTTTCTCCCCCAAAATCTGCTCATTAGGAAGTGACTTCAGTAATTGAGCGATTGACTGAAATTCATTGACAAAATAATACGTAAAAATATAGAAAGAAAGCAGTGGGAAAGGAAGGACCCTGTAAAGAACCGTCCCAGATACAGATAGTTACGTAATACGACATGTTTATATGTGAGTATGTGATTCTTTAACACTTGCTCATCTTTTTAATCTTAAGCTTCCAAACTTTTCTTAAAAAAAAAAAAAAAGAAAGAAAGTAGTCCTAATAGGCAGAAGTCATGATTTATCTGTGACAGCATTTTAATCAGGAAGCATATAGGGAGCCCAGAGTGGGCAGGGAACCAGCAAAGCGTGTTCCCCCAGAGAGGACGAATGGCTGCTTAGTTAGCTCTGTCCTAGCAGGGTATCTGGGAGGAATACATTGACATCTGATTCCCGTGCTTTCTGCTGTCTTTGCCCCCTGCTGGGGGCCCATTAGCCTGCTGCTCAACGTCTTTAGTGAGAGAAAAAATAGAAAAGAAAAAGAAAGAATTAAAGGGGAAAAAAAGACACCATCAAACTTCAAAATCATTGCTGTGCCAGCCTTAGGGATAAACAGAAAGCTGATGTCGCAGCCTCACACTGGGCAGCTCTGCGCAGGAGCGAGCTATGTTTTTGCCCTTTATTTTCATTCTCAACTTAATCAAACCTCACCGTACCTAGAATGTCAATGACGCACAGAGGCATTCTAAATCTTCTGTTTGTTAAGGATTGAGGGATTTAATTTTTCTCTGAACATCATATTTTCAGCTCATGCCAAACTGGCGCTTGATTTTGGAGTGGGTTTTTCTCACAGATTATGCAAAAGCGCTTGACTTGGACGGGATCTGGCCAGCGTAATTGTCTCTCCATTAAAAAAAGGAAAAGTTTGACAAGAGTCTTGCCCCTTTATAAAAATGTCATGGGCCTTCTGCAAGGCAGGGCTTCTAATGTTACAATTATAGGAACTTGACTTTTTTTCTGCCTTCAGTTGTAATGGTTGTTATAGAAAACATGTTCCACCTGATGCAATTATTAATATGCTCTCTGGAAAAGGGGGAGAAAAAGCTTTAAAATGTAGTTGGAATTGTAGAACCTGGGAGTTAGAATTGATAAACTGAAAAGAAGGGTGTAAGATGCTACTCCAAGACAATTTTTCTGGATTTCAGTAAATGTACCTGAAAAATAACTCAGTGTTCCACAGATGGTTCATGTGTCCAGTTTTTTTAAAAAAAGAATAAGTAATGAACTACTGGGTAGCTAGTTAGAATATAAGATCATATCCTTTTAAAAGCCTACGAGGAATGGGATGTGAGTAGGGAAAAGAACAATTTTGTCAGATGCTTAAAAAAATGGATACCATCCAAGTTAGTATCCTATAAATGTTTTCCGTATGACATTTAGCATTCTTATGAATGAGACGAAAAAATAGTTGCAGCTAATTTCTTATCCTTACAAAGCAGGGACATATATGGAATGATCTCATATATAGCTCAGAACACTCAAGAAAAAATGAAGGAAGAAAGGGGGAGTTGGGAGGAAGCCAACTGAGTTAAAGGGTCGGGAGCCACAGGCATCACCATTGCAGCAGAACGAAAACACAGCGGTTTAGTATTTTTAAGATATTGACCTTGTTACTTGTACTATACCCAAATCTGAGTGCTGATAGCCAACGCTGTTTAAGTTTGAAGTAAACATTCAAAATTTTCTATGTACTATTAGTCAAATATGAATGGAAGAAAAATACAAACATTCAAGTGTCAACTTCATATAGTTTATAGGCTACAGTCTGTCTCCCGAACTTTCACCAAAATGATCTTCCTTAAAAAAAAAAAAAATGGATCATGGCATCCCCCTGCTTAAAAACCTCAGGTTACTAGCACCATCTATAAGATACCTTCCGGATCCCTTAGTTTAGCCTTCCAGGGCCCCCTTGTACGAGGCCGCTGCCTCCCCACTTCCTCACCCATGCACCCTTGGCCCCAAAGCACAGGACCCTCTCACCCTTTTGTGGGTCTTCCCTTGCCTTTGGGAAACCTCCCTCCCTCTTCTTTCTGCCTGAAAGACAGCAGCCCAAACTCTAATCTCTCCCGTTAAGGCTTTACGCCCCCTCAACACTTCTAAGGCCCCCTATCCATCTCTTCATAATCACACGCAGTACTCTGTACGGTGATTATCTTTCTGTGTGTCAGTCTCTTTTCCACCTCAGACTAGTTTCTTGGGACCATCATACGCCTGGTACCTACCACGGTGCCTAGCATATTCGAACTGCTCAGTAAGCGTGTGTTGAACAAATGAATGGAGAAACAGAAGAGTGACTGATGGGATGCAATACCGTAGAATTAATTATAAGCAGTGGAATGAATGTATGAAGCTGGGTTATAAGGTCATTTTAAATTATCATCTATAAATATATAAAACCTTTCATCAGAGTATATGTGCTGTTATATTTCTGCCCATAATCTGAAGTATATGGTCTATGATATCTTTTTTAGAAAGTGGTTTAGTTCTCATCGTGGGTGAATTGGCCCTTAATTCTAATGTAAAAGACCAGTTTATAGCCATGAATTTTTCAGGGCTTTTACTTTCTCAACTACAAAATACATGAAAATTTCTTGTATTCAGCATTACCAGAAAGTGTAGTCTTCTAGTTGTTTTAATACCGAAGTTGATAGAGAGAGCTATCACTCACACATAGATTTCAAGAAATTATATTGTGTACATGATTTCAAGAAATTATAATACAATCAAGCACACCAAGTTTATCATGATTAAAATTAATCTTTCTTTGACTTAGAAGACTTTTCAGATCCCACAGTACCTAACAGTTATCAATACAAACATCAAATAATAATGTGCTATGTAGGACGAAGTGCTGAATAGCAAAGAGGACTCATTAACAGAACAGCACTGAGGTTCACGCCACTTCCTGCTGAGTGTCAGGCAAAGGCATCTCCCACCCTTAGCTACATCTCAGAGTTCTTCCTGAATACCTGACATACCAGGATGTTTAATTTTGTAGTGAATTTTCCACCTCCAAATAATGTTTTCCTTTATAAAGCAACCAGCTCTATGTACATCTCTAATAAATAACACGGACTTTAGTTTTATTTCATGCAAGTGAAAAGAAAGAAAAAAAATTTCTTCTTTATATAGTAGCACTTAATCCATTCCTACTCAAATGCATTTTATGAGCTCAAAACTTACATCATGAATCCATATTAAAATGCTGGACTCTGGTAAAAAAAAAAAAAATGATAATATACTCCATACATACTATGGCCTTTGAAGGTAGAATTCAAGGTAAGATCTACTTCTCCTTATCCAGCTGACCAGCATAAATAACTCTTTTTAAAAGTGTTTCTGGTTTGGAATTATGAAACAACGAATCACTTAACCCCAAGTCCATACAAGGCTTGGAATGTTGTCTTCAGTTACTTTCCAGTACTTCTAGAAGGCATATTTTAGAAGCTAATGTACCTCTTCTTCATGGTGCTTTCTTCTTTGACTCTCTTCAGAAAAAACAGGGAGGAAAGGAGGGAGGAAGGAAGGGAGATAGAAGCAGAAAATTGCATTTTTTTTTTTCTTTAACCAAGATGTGAATTCAGGCCTCTTTCAAAGATTGTTTTTGCAAAGTAAGTGCCTCTTCAAAATTTCTGCACATTTGAAGGGTCAGTGTGATTTGAGCTCCTGGGAAGTGAAGCATGAGATAAAGAAAGCATTCTGATTGTTACTGCAGAATAATCTGTACCATTCTAAATATTTTCTAAGAGAATTCAAGGCGGCACTACCTGAATCCTCAGTTGTCACCACTCTTATATTTAATTATCTGAGCTGCAGCGTTAAAAATATTAAATAAATCACTCAAGTCACATTGCCTCCTTTTATAGCAAGCAGACACTATACAGCAATGTGATCAGAGAGAGCCCCCCACCTCATGCAACGACCAGTGTGGTAGTCCAACAGCTGAGTCTGTTAGCCAGAGTCTCAAACAATATTAGAGGCTCTGTCAGACTGAAGTTTTGGAAAAGAAGTTCAGGATCAGAGTCCTACAGACACAAGGATATCTTTATGCATACTTTTTCAGTAAGCAGACATTTATTGAATACTGTTTGTCACTGGATAAGGGCTTAAATTTTAAAACGTGCAAGGTGCTTTTACATACAGAATTAAATTTGACCCTAACTCTGTAAAGGAAGAAAATACTGATTCTGAATCCTGTAATATCTAACGACCTAAGTTTTACACACGAGGAAACTGAAACCCAAAGGGGCTAATGGACTTATTTAGAGTGAAGCCGTTAATATAGAGCCAGAATTTCAAAGCCTAGTCCTCTCGGTCTTACTTTGCTGCTTTTTTCCTCTCCACTGTCCTAAGAAAGTGAAAGACGATTTCATTTTGTCCAGCAGTGTTCTTCCTTTTTAAACCTCCCATTTACAAAATAAAACTAAAAATCCTTCTGGGAGAAGGATACAGGGACCCTCAAGAGGAGAGATTCTAGGGAGAGCAGTTCCTAGAGGACTGAATGGGCTAATAGACTCTGTTTAGCTGGTTACTATAGAAAACTTTCTCAGAAATATTTTATGTCAAGTTTTCCTTGATCTAGCACTTTTACCTGTAAAGTGGGTTGATGTTGCCAATACAACTTCAGTAGTTTATTTCCTCGTCCTCCTGAGAATTCCATTAATATAATAATAAAGGAATTTTTTAAAAGACAGACTTTCTTGGGCAATGGGAAGAGGCCGAAAGAATTCTGAAGAGCTTGATAGAAAAAACCTAGATTGCCTCGAACAGACTAGGCTATTAGGAGAAACAGGGACCTCACATTCTCCTAATCCTACAATGCCCCTTCATGCTATTATTCACATGCAAACATATCTTTACCCAGATACGCTAATGTGTTCTGCTCTGATCACTTAACATCAAGTTCATAACATTGCTAACATAATTTTCATATTATCCTTTGAAACAGCAGCCAAGTATTCCTATCAGTTGACTTGCATTTATTCATTCATTCCCTACTTTTCCCTTTTCATTTTTTTTCTTTTCTTTTTCTTTTCTTCTTCTTTTTTTTTTTTTTTTCTAATAGAGATAATTCTGAAATGAACTGAACACCTTTGGTCAACGTTTTATTTACTTATTTAATACTATTAAGTGTGATTGGAAATAATGAAGTTGCATTTCCTTAAAAAAAAAAAGATGGAAACTCTCAAGAACAACAGAATGTAAGAGGAGATAAGATATCCTCAAGTCTTGGAAGGTGTAAAGGAAGTAACTTCCCAGAAAGAGTGCAGAAGGGGACACCAACAGCAAGTGAGCAGATTTGTCTTTTAAAAGGAACTCCTGAGAGGCTGAGGACTCGGAGGGGCCAAGTCCAGCCAAGAGGGGGTGTATTAGTTTCCCAGGGCTGCCTAACAAAATACAAAGTGGCTTAAAACAACAGAAATCTATTCTCTGAGAGATTTGGAGGCTAGACCTCTGAAATGAAGGTGTGACAGGGTTGGGTCCTACTGGAGGCTCTGAGAGGTAATCCGTTCCATTCCTCTTTCCTAGCTTCAGGTGGTTGCCAGCAATCCTTGGCATTCCTTGGCTCATAGATGTATCACTAATTTCTACCTCTGTCTTCACGTGTTCCTCTGTCTTTACATGGTCTTCTTATAAGGACACTAGCCATTGGATTTAAAGCACACTCTAATCAGATATGACCTCATCTTAACTTGATTACATCCCAGAATACCCTATTTCCAAATAAGACCACATTCTCAGGTACCGGGGGTTAGGACCTCAGCATATCTTTTGGGGATGCAATTCGATTCATGACACTGAAGTTGAGAATTGAGCCTGGATACAAGAGGAAAGGCTGCAAGTCAGTAAAGGGGTCTTGGGGAATCTCCCACAACCCACACAGCCCGGTAGGTAAACAGTCTCTGCAACCACTGCCAAGGAGACTGGAGAGCTCTTCTATCGGAGCACTAATTGGGAGAACTCATGATTGAAATTAAAAGCCTGTGGACTGGCTTGACCTTCAGATACCCTCCTACTCTGTATGCAGGACACCAGTAGCCAGATACTCCCAGAAGCAGCGCAGTAGGATTTCTGGCTAGGAAAAACAATAGCCTCAGAGAAAAGAACTGCATGGACTTGCACGTGGGACTCTCTCCATGAAAGAGTCAACTCCCTGCAGGATGACCTTACATGAAATCCACCAGTCAATCACCACTTCTCCCACATCCCTCCCCACTTTACACACAGCCTTGAGTAAATCTTTCAGTGCCTTGCACTTAAAATATATGCAAACAGATGAGGGCCACGGATTGTTTGAGGGAAACCTGCCATATGAAGGAATGGAGGAAGTAAGTCAAAAAACAGGAAGGAAAAAGGAAGTCAGAGCACACAATAAAAGCAATACCACAAAACAACTTCAAGGAACCTCTAGTATCATCAAAAAGACAAGGAATATGTTATAAAACAAGACCAAATGCCTGTTGTTGTTTTTTTTCTTCTCTATTATTTTCTCCATTTCATGAATTTTGTCACTCCCCTAGGTCCCCTGTGCTGGAAGGGCTCTCCTGACTTGGTCTCCACAGCCAGTTGCCTCCACTCAGACCCTTGTCACTCTCAGTGGCCCCTCCCCAGTTTTACCCCTCAATCCTATTGTCTGCGCTAACACTAGAGTTATTTTCCGAAAGCAGATCTGAGTGTGGATCCTTCAGAGTCTCCCTCTCCATTTACTAGAGGAAATAACATCTAAGTTGGTACATTTGACCTTCCCTTGCTCACCTACTCTCCCTCCTTCCTTTGGACCCTCTGCTCTTGACATAACTGGCCACTCACTATTCCCTAAATTGCTGCTCTATTAGTATTCCAACCAGTTGTCTTGTCATCATTTACATAACTAATGTTTCACACCCCCATGCCTTTGCTCACAAGCTCTCTCTGCCAGGCTTGCCTTCCCCTCTTCTCCCCCAGAAAATCCTATTTCTACTTTAGGAACATGTTCAGATGTCCTGCAAAACCGTTCCTCACCCCCGGGAGATAGATATTCCAGCCTCTGGGACTCTCTGCATTTTCCCTTCTTAGCATTTTATACTTATTTGCATTCACTGTCTCTGTTAGTCAGCCCCACTAAGCGCCACAGCCCCCACCCTCATCCAAGCTGGAGCAGCGGTGTTTAAGTGGTTACTCAGCTGCTGGGAGACCCCTCGGGATTGCCTCAGCAAGACAGCCTGAGTTGTGTGTGACAGAAACAGAAAGGAGTGGGTTAGCACATTGCTGCTGGGAAGACTGCATTCCCTCCGCCTCTTGTACTTTCACTGTGCCCTGAAATAACCCACAATTCCTGAGTTGCCCTGTGGCAGGCGTTAGCATTTCTGTCTTTATTTCACAGTTGAGAAACCAGGGAGGTTATACTTGCTGCTCCGAAATGCCCCAGTGAGTCAGGGGGAGTTTCAGCATGGGAACCAATGCCTCCTACCAGCAAAGGGAGGGCTAAACTACAGAACCATAAAATAACAGAAAAGCAAGAAGTCCAAGCCCTTGACTTAATATGTCATCTATGATCTCACGGCTATACATGGTCTGAAAAGCTGGAAGATCTAAGGAGGAAAGGATAAAGAGAGAAACAGAGCCAGACGAAGAAGAGTCAGAGGAAAAGAGAAAACAGACCCAAGATGAGACGTAAGGGCTAAGTGTTTTTCAAAGCGTCCTCTTTCAAACCTTCCCTCCGAACTCATAAAACCTAAAGCTCATTATCCTCAGCTATCCTTTTACGGTGATCACCACTGGCTTGTAGGTTTGACTGAAAGCAACCCCACTCTGCTACCTTGTTACGGTCTCTGGCCTTTCAAAGTGACTTTCTTCTTGGAACAAATGGAACTGGTGGTAGTTAATATCAACCCTTCCCAGCCTCGGAACCTAAGGAGGATGAAGTACATGGAAACGCTTTCACTTTATATGTTAAAGCCCTCCATACAAGTGAGTCATTATTATTGTCATCGTCATTAATGTGCTCTCTAAGCTTCAGTGGCCTCTGTTAAAAATTTGGATAAAAGTAGCCAAACTGCCCTTCTGACGGTGATGTGGTGAGTCTGCAACATTTCTTGAGCCCTTACTATGTTCCAGGCTCCAGACTGACTTTCCACCATCTGATTTGATTCTTTTAGCAATATCAACTTAGATGCTCTTATTGTCCCCCTTTTTAGATGTGAAGACTGAGGCTAGTGAGTTTTCGGAACTTGCCCAAGAGTACACACATATTAAGTGACAGAACTTAGATTCTTTCTGCTTCCACATCTGGGCTCCTCACCAGTACAACCTACTGCCACCGGAGATAATGTATGTGTAGGCATTAGCATTATATAAATCTCATGTGCTTATTGAGTCACCTTAAACAGAAGCAGCATGCTGTTGTAGTCTGTCGTATAAAATGTTTAAGCAGAAGCGAACTGGCAGGTCATCTGTAGGTGAAGAAGCGAACCCTTGAAAGTTCACTCGATAGTGGCAAAGCTAGGTTGGGAACCAAGACTTCTGACTTTAATTTTAGAGTTTGTCCCAGTACGCCCTGGCATCTATGTATAAAATTTGAAACCTTTTGTCTCCAAGTTTTCAAAGCTATCTGGAAGGGACAAAACTTGAATGCACATTTCAAACAGAAAGCAGACTGAGTCAGGGAGTTGGTTTTGAAGGACAGCACGGTAAACCAAGATGCCTCCAAGAATGGGGGGAAATGGAATGAAAAGTCAGCAAACAAGGTAGAAAAGACAGCCCTGAGAGGGCCTGAGAAACTGAACAGAAAATCTGAAGGAAGATAAATGGATAATTTAACAGCCATTCAGTTTTTAAGAAAGACAAAGAATAAGCTACATTGCATCAGAAAAGGCCTAGAAATGATGATGGATGGGGCCCTTCAAATGAGTGGTGAACACAACAGAATCACAGTTGCCTGCACAATACCCAGCTGAGGGCAAATTTGAGGAACTAAATAAGGATACGAGACTGATACGGATTGAAGAGTTTTTCAAAATCTATTTAATGGCCAGGCAGGGGACATTGATCGCTTTTCGGAGGCAATGTTTAGGACCAGTGAGGTAGTCAGCCCTCATTTGGGATGTGGATGGGTGAGTGGGTGGGGGAGGGGTTTATACACATCGTAACAAACATTAAAGTACTAAAATAATCTTTTAATGATGGTGGTAAAGCACTACCTTATTTTGATCTTTATGAAATAAGCCATTTCTCCTTTGTATCCTTGTACCTGTAACCTTATTTAACTATGAACCATCAGATGACTTGTTATTTAATGATTCGAACACATGATCAAAGATTGCTAGTTCTTTTATCACATTAAACTTTTAAATAAAATATTTTATTGTTAAATAGTTTACACACACCCAGAGAACAGAATTCAAAAGGTGCAAAAGGCACAAAAGTATTAGAGAAAAGTTGTCTTTACTTAAGTTACTTTCCAGGCACTCAGTTCCTCTCCTTCAGGACAACCACTGTTAACCAATTTCTCCTGTGTCTAAAGACAATCTACATAACAGCATAAATACTGAGTGTTTTTACAGTTTTTGTACAGAAGGTTTACACTTTGTTTTATAGAGTATATATATATATATATGTGTGTTTATACTCACATTATGCTCACATACATATGTACATATACATGTATTTACACATGTATGTATACATGTATATGAATATAGACTATATCCCGCTCCATATCTTGTGTTTTTACACTTAGTATATTTGTGAGATCCTTCCTTTTCAGTCTCCATATAGCAACTGTCTCATTCTTTTTGATAGCTGCAAAGTATTAGATTTTTATAGATGAAGAATAAAGTATTTAACCAATAATTAATTATTTAATTATTTACAGACACTGGTGTTATTTCTAAGACTTTGCTATTGTAAACAATGTGCAATAAATATTCTTGTAAATGCAAGGATAGAAGTGGATTACTGGGCATTTCATATATGGACATTTGAAATTTTGATAGATATTGGCCAACTTTCCTTCTGTGGATTTTAATGAATTTCTGTTCCCACCAGCAACGTCTAAGCTGCCTATTTCTGCACACCCTAATTAACACGACGTTATCAAACTTCTTGAATTTTGCCAATAGGATAAGTGTAAAATCTGTCTTTGTAGTTTTAATTTGTATTTTCCGTATCATAAATGAGTCTGATCATATTTTTAGTATAGATTTATTTACTTAGGAGCTATTTGTTGTTGTTTTTTTGTAAACTTCACATTTTTGTCTATTTTTCTGTTGGGCTGGCGGTCTTTTCTTACTGATTTGTAGGAGATCACTATATGTTAAAGAAATAAATCTTCATCTGTAGCAAAAGTGGCAACTATTTTTCCCAACTTGTCATTTATCTTTTCATTATGTTTATGCTATACAGAAATACATTGATTTTACATAGTCAAATTCATGAATCCTTTCTTTTATAGCTTTTGGATTTTATGTCATACATAGAATGACTTTCCCATTCCAAAATCACAAAATTTTAAAAACTCTCAGAACTTATTTTCATATTTCATGGTTTCATTTTTTATATGTATATCTGTTATTCATTTGTCTTTGCTTTATTTTATTGGATGTACAGTACGAGGTCAGAATCCAACTTTAGCTTTTTTAGATCGCTACCCAGTTTTCCCATCAGGTTTTGGCTAATATTTTTCCTTATGATTTAAAATGTCATCTTTATCATATACTAAATTTCCCTTGAATTTAATTCTATTTTTACTCTTTGTATTCTGTTCTATTGATCTGCCTGCCTAGTCATACTATTATAATTAATATTGCTTTATAATATATTTTAATGACAAGCCTAGTTTCACCTTCCCCACCATTCTTTCAGTATTTTCTGGGTATTCTTGTTTAGTTTTCCATATAAACTTTGGAATTTAGTTCAAAAACAAATCTAGTGTGTGTTTTTACTCGAATGCTTATTTAATTTTAACTGGTCAATGTTTGAAAATTGAATTACTATAAAACTTCCCAACACTGAATAGACAGAAAATGTTGCCCATTAGGAAGTTTTTGTTCATACAGTTCTAATGTTCTCTTCCTTAAACTGCACCTCAAAAATGTAATAGAAAATATTCAGGATATTGGTCCTGCTGTCCCCACACATACAGACTTTTCCCGTATCTTAGTTAGCCTTTGGGTGTTAGCAATGCCATTAGAGAAAAGCCACAATAATAAACCCTCAACGAGGTCTTAGAGTAGACAGATTGGCCCTTTTATATGGACAAAGGGAAGGCCAGCTAATAATACCCCGTCCTCCTCATACACCCATGGTATATGTAAAATATTCCTTTCTTGGCTTTTCTTTCTCTCCAAAATCTCACTTTCTTTATTATATTGTAAAATTAAGAAAAAGGAGATTCTCTTCCCATACAAAGTGAAACCACCAAAATAATTGAGGATTTTTGTCCCCAAAAGTCTTGACCTAAAGACAGAGTATTTCTCATGGGTGCTATAATTCTGGTCCTCTGTAGATCTGGGCACTGGGGTGCCGGGCTTTGATGGCTTCTGCCTGTCTCTCATCTGGGCACTGTCTGATGCTGAGCGTGAGGACCATCTTCAAACTCTCACAAGAAATGCTCAGTAATCATTGGATTTGCATGGTCCCAACGAAGCAATTCATTAGTTCAAATAATTAGTCTTTTGACTCTTTTTGGACTCTCAAATTCAGTCAGCCCTCCATATGCATGGGTTCCACATTTGCAGGTTTAACGAACCTCAGATTGAAAATATTCAAATATTCTAAAAAAGGTTTCATTGTTGCTGACCTGTACTGTACGTAGTTAGGCCTACTATCTTTTAGTCTGCACTGAACATGTGCAGACTTTTGTTCTTGTTATTATTCCCTAAGCCATACAGTCTAACAACTATTTGCATAGCATTTGCATTGTATTAGGCATTATAAGTAACCTAGACATGATTTAAAGAATACGGGAGGATGTACATAGTTTATATGCAAATACCATGCCATTTTATATAAGAGCCTTGAGCATCCTCAGATTTCGGTAACTGCAGGGGTCCTAGAATCCCCTGTGGATCCTGAAGGATGATTGTTTACACTGAAAAACAGAAGGGCAAATGCTAATAGAATATTCTAGAATCCATTCTTAAAGGTCCTGCAATACCTTACTCAGGACACTATTCACAGGCAGGACATGGAATTGCTGTTCTGCATTTGTACAGCCCTCTCCACACAGGCATTGTATCCATTGTGTTAGTAGAACCCTAGGACTCAGAAGTGTCCACTCTATAGTAAATGAATTTATGCGGCTCAGTATAGTCCTTTTTACACATTGAACTTTGCAAAAATAATAGATTTTATATACTATTTCGATAAAATCTCAGGTGCATAGTTTCACCAGAAAACATTCTGGTGTGTGAAGAGGTGGATTGTTACCATGTGGCTGTGTTTTAGTTACATGTTCCAACCACCTCTTATATGAAGCCCCATTCATCAAAGGCTGTAGCTTCTGGGTCAGCAGCGTTCCTTCCAAGTCAGATGTTGCCTACACAGTGAGGGTGATTGATTAGCTACCAATCGGCTCTGAAAACCCAACCAACAGGATAACCTATGACAGTATCCTAGAGGGGCTCATTATAACAGAAGAGATGGTTCTCTTTGCTGCCACTTACACAAGCTATCTTTAAGCCTGCCTGTTATTTACTATTTAAAACCCTTATTTTCTTTTCCCAGGGCAACATAGACTAGATGAGTCTCAAATAAACGATTCACTGTCTACACCTAATGTTTGGGAGGTGGTGTTCCTTCATTCCTCAGTGAGGCCACCTCCCTCCTGTGAATTTCTCTTGAAACAGTGTCGTGATCACTAGAACTAAAGAGCTGCTCCACTGTCCCAACACGGCGGTTCGGTGTGGGACACCTGTCATTATCAATGTCCCAGCTGAGAGCTCTCATGTGAAGAAACTGGGGCTTTGTCCACACAGGCCTGGACTGACAACCAGCTCTGCTGTACACCTCACCATGCCAAGTGTGGCTCTTCTAACCTAATTTCCCCAATCTCAGGCTCCTCATCTCAAAACACCTACCTCACAGCATTGTTGTGAGGTTAATCTGATCACATATGGAAAGGTCCTGGCATGCTGTGGCCTGGAACACAGGACACATTCCATACTCAGTAGTTAGTTCATTTTGGCAAGATGCGTTTCACTGTCTGTCACAGGGAGCAAACAGTGGCCCATGGAATAGATTCAGCCCACAGACATGTTTCATTGAGCTGAACACTGTTTTTAAAACGGTAAGATGTCCAGTTTGCCACAGGCTCCACCACTCCCAACTGTATCACTCAGCCCCTATATTATGGAAACAATAATGCTGTTAACCCAGGGAGGCTAAAATCCCTGCCTCATAAATTCAGAATATTAATGTCATTTGCTAATATCATTTTCCACAAAGGAATAGCATATAAAATAAAATAAGCTAAACAAGCAACCTGAGAGGTTGTGAAGGAAATGGAAATGGAAAGAAAAGAGGGAGAGAAAATTACTGTAAAGGTTTGTTGTGCTTTCACTTTTATAGGCACTACTAAGCTGCTTCAAACCTTGGAAAGAAAATGATCTCTTTCTAAGTTATCACTACTGCTGTAATTAGCTTTCAGGATATTAGACATCGATGCTGCAAACCTGTGTTGTAACTTGGCGAGACTATGCCCGTAGGATTCCGATTACAGAGCTGCAGCATTCTTGCCATGGATTGTAATGAGCTTGCTGCCCTCATACTAAGCATTACCTCTGTGGCTTTATCATCTTTACTGCTATTTCAGTACCTGTCTCGCATTACTTCGATTTTAAGATCTCAAATATCACTAACAAACAAGTTCTGACACTATCTTTTGTCATTTGCAAAACTCTGACACAGCTCACCTGTTACTGCGGAATGGTAACAGATCCACAGAGTAAATATCATATATAGAAAAATCACTTTCTCAACTGGAGAAATAATCTCACCCCATATGATAAACATGGAATAACAATGAACTCCCACTAAGGAGAAAATAACATCTGGTTGCTGTGTTTCCTTCCTGTCTGAGTTCACTTGGTCCAGGCTAAACGGATGCTGCCACTCAATTCCTTTGAGTCCTCCTTCCTTGGAGAAGCCCTGCTGACTCTGCCACCGGAAGGCATCGGCCTCCTCTGTTAGTATTTTCTGAGTCCCTATAACATGGCAGGCTAAGAATGAGCAACCTTTTTAAACCTTTTAAAGAGTCTGGCAGACTCTGGGAGTTCACAGAGGGAGATAACTGCTAGCTGGTCCCTGACTCTCATTAATTTGGGTAAAGAGGGCTACGCAGCGAGTGTTAGCAGCAACTTTTTATGTTGAGCAAGTTGAGACTCCTCATGTCAGCCAGCAGTTCAAAGTCTGGTGGGGATCTCAGTCTCAAGTAATTCCTGGGGGTGACAGAGATCAATAAGTGACAATAGCATAAGACTCCTTATTTGGAGCTCAGAAACTCACTCAAGTTAGTTTGATCAGAAATGGAAAACTTGAGCTCAAGTAACCGGGGAGCTTAGAGAAACGGTTGGCTGGTGGCCTTCAGCTGGATCCGGGGAATTCAAAGGCTACCATAAGACAGCTGTCCCCTTTTCCCTGCCTCCTAGTTATGTTTTGACTTCACCCAGTCAGGCTTTCCTCACATGTCTTGGCAGCTCTAAGGTCACATGTTTATTACAGGAATTATTCACACCCAAAAAAAAAAAAAAAAAAATCCTCATTTTCAGTAGTTCCAGTAAAATCTAGAGAGAGCTCTGATTGCCTTAGTGTGGGCCTCATGCCATCCCTCCACCAATCACAGGGGTTTCCTGTTAGTCAGTCATGAATTATGTGCCAACTCAGAGCACATGGAACGGATTCTGTTACCAGGGGAAGGATAAAGGGACAGTGTCTAGTGTCTGCTATCTACTACAGTTTGCTTATAACGCACTGCCAAAAAACATGAACTCATAACTCCCCAAGGAGTTTGTTCAAGAATTTGTTCAAGAGGATGCCAAGAATCCTCTGACACCTGCACAGGTAGATAGAAAATAAAGACCTACAAAATAACATCAATTCGTTCAATTAAGAATTGCATACAGCTACTAGTAACAGACATCTGAAATCACAATAGCTTAGACAAAACAGAAATTTGTTTTTCTCTCTGATGAAAATAATCCAGAGAAGTCAATTCGAGGCTGCTACGATAGGGCAGTTCCATAGCCATCAGAGACCCAGGCCCCGTTTATACTCAAGGGTGCCTCATAGTCACAAGGTAGTCACCGTAGCTCCAGCCATCATGTCAATATTCCAACAGGTAGAAAGAAATTAGAGCAAGGGCAGAAAGATGCACTTCCCAGCTGAATAAACTCCCATTTAAGAATTTTCTCAGAAGCTCTTCCTTATGAATTCTGCTTGCTTACACCTCCCTGGCCATTCCTAAGTTCAAAGAAGGCCGAAATGCAAACTGGGAAGGCAAACTAGTGATCTCTGTTAGAAACACCACAGTCCTGGTGTCCCCAAATAAGACAGAAGTCATAAGGCTAGAGCCCTTTCGACTCTATTCCATCCTAGCCTGGAAAGAACCCAATAGCACCCAGTGCCTGGCACAGTAATATGGGTAACATGTGTAAACAATTATTAATGTTCTGATTTTAGCAGTTAGACACTGGAGATTTATTTTAAAGCCAGTTTCTTTAATGTGAATGTTTAAAAACATTTATCCAAAGAGGTCTTGGCTTCTGTGTTCACCATTAGTGGTTGATTATTTGTTTTTCAAATCAAGTTTTAAAAACTGCGGGAAGCCTCCTGTGGTAGTTAATACATTATCTTAAGCAATTTAATGCAAATTAATTTTTACACAACCTTGAGTTTCAAAGGCCATTGAACTGGGGAGGGAAGGAATGACGTTTAGGAGGAATCTGTTTGCTGCTTCCCATCTGGACCCCACAGCCAGTTCCATCTGCCTTCACATGTCGTAACTAACGCTTCGGCTACTCCCCTGCCAAACACACCATGTGGAGTTCAGCTTATTTTTTTTCACTCAGAAAAATGTTAAAATGCATAGACAGATGTATATTTCAGGTTTTCCAGAAAACTTGATGGGATTATTTTGGGCATTTCAAAATTCTGGTTTTGTACCATACCCCAAGTTTTCTATCAGATTTTATGTTTTTCTTCCTCTTCTGTATTTTTTCTGGATTTCATTCTCTTTTAGTAGTACTGCAATTCTCCTTTTCCGGTCGGGTCTTATAGCACATTCGTTATCAAATGGGAGCCGCTGCGAGGTTCTGGGTAGAGTGACGAGCTTGGATACGTGATTTTGATTGACCCCTCCAGGATCACTACACTGTGGAGAGCTGATTGGACAGGAGCAAAGGGAAGGCAGGGAACCCAGTGAGGGGGCTGCAGCAGGTTAAAGCAATTGAGAAGATGATGGTAGTCTGAACGAGGGTTGTAGAAATGGCAATAGACCGACTCATAAAGATACTTTGGAAGTAGGATTGAGAAGACGTGGTGCTAGTTTGGCTGTGGGGAGAAAGGGGAGATGTCTGGGATGACCCATAGATTTGTGGGCTGGGCAGTTGGGCGAATGTGATAATGCTCAGACCCCTGAGTGAGTAAACCTGAGAGCAGAGGAATGTTTGGAAGAAGGTGATGAGTTCGGTTCTGGGCAATCATTTCACTGTCTGGCCTTTACAACACAATGGAAGGGTAGATGGTTGGTAAGCCAAACATAATTCTTAGCCAACCGCCTCATTGCAGCATGGCATGTAAAATTCCAGAATATGTCAGATTAAATCATAACCTTTGGGAACCAAGAAAGATTAGCAATTCAACAGTTCACTAATTTAAAGTTTGGGTTTGCTCCCAGAACAGGCCACTTCCATCTGAGGTCATGTACCTTCAGCGGAAGCCTCATCTGTTTCTCAGTTACGCCCCTTGCACACGTGACTGGCCAGCCACGAGAATTCAAGAGAATGTCAGGGCCTGCCACCACTGACATGCTCTGCTGGCCCTCCCCTCAGAGATCTGGGCAAAGATGACACCAGCTGGGCCTATCAACACTGATTTTCCATTTCAAAATACCAACCCCCAAATGAGCTTTTTGACATTTTCACTAGGAAGGTAAATAATTACAGTACTAAACCGATCATACCTTCGTATGAGGAAAATTGTCTCGAACAGATATTTGAGATGGTCTCCAAGTCTATTTTTACATTTTACCAAAGAATGGATATTTAGTTATACTTTAAATTCTGTCTTCTCCGCCATGCATTGTATATCTTAGTTTCTGATTATTTCTCTTGGGTGAGGTGAAGATGGGGGAAGACAGAAAAGCAATGTCTTATTGCCAACACTCTGGAAATACATAATTCAACAGTGGGACATGAAAACCATCTCCTTTCTTTGGCGTTAAAAATAAATAAATAAATAAATGGTCAGCTCAGAAAATTTCTTCAACATTTGTGGGGACAGAGCCCCAGAGAACAGTTTCCAGGCTCTCGACCTCACGTGGAAAGCTGCTGGCTCAGGTAGTAAATGGCCATCAACTGTGATTGGATGGCCATCGGCTGTGGCTAGTTGGCCATCAGCTGTAACCAGTGAGCTGTTGGCCACTAATACAACTGCTGTGGCTACGCTAGCAGCAAATGGGGGCGAGCAAGAAGATGGTGGCTGAGCTAGCAAGCGGTGCAGTGGGGGTTGAGAACAGTGTGGATCCAGCCTCCAGTGAGACTATAGTGGTCTGACTTCCCTATCTATGGCTCCGTGGATGTTCCTTTTTGGCCTCACCCTGACCTGCGTTCTTATGTGGGGAGCAGGAGCAGAGACCCCGCAGGCCACCCCACACAACATTTTTAAAACGTGTTAGTAACACAGGTGAACATTTTGGGGTTCATTCAGTGGGGTTCCTCTATGCCCCCTCCCAACAACAGAGTATAAGAGTAGTGACTTGTTCTAAGAGCATGGCTCTCTCTGTGTGTGTCCCCTTGTCCCACATCTGCCCTACCTGGCCAGCAGTGGAGTTCCAAGAAGTGATTGTGGTCAGCTAATAAGCCCACACCAGGCCAGATGATAGCAGGTGTGGATCATACTGACAGGGAAAGCAAGGGCAGAATCTGACTCCTAGCAGCTTGGTGAACTAATAAAAACAAGGTCTCAGGAATAATGGTAATAAGAGAGAATACTGTGTTCATTTCCCAAGGGGGTCATTCTGGGTTTGTTTTTACAGCAGGATTTTGTAGCAGGTCAGAACGTCCTGACCCTCCACTCCACCGCTGGCAGCTGTTCTCGCCTTACCCCTTCCTCCTGCCACCACTCTGTGGGTGGAGTAGAGGCGGGGCTGTTGATCCTTGGGGTCACTGTGCTAGGAACAGAGATGCAAAGAAGAAAGGCCTTATTTCCCCACTCCCTGGGAGCTCTTGGAATAGGATCCCAAAACAGGACAGTTTAAAACCAATAATAAGAGACTTCCAGTGCTGGCCATGAGAGTAACGGGGGCTATATATATATATATATATATATATATATATATATATATATATATATATATATATATATATATATATATATATATATATATATATATATATATATATATATATATATATTTTAACCCAGAAAAATACATGAAACAGTTTTCAGACAGCAGACAGCAGGCAGCATAATACAATGATTCCTGAGAGTGGTGAACAAATGAAGTGAGCCCTACAATTGTCCCAGCTAACTACCTGGAAAGAGTTTCCAGGCCACAGCACAGGGAGGGGGGACCCAGGCAGAGCCCAGTGGTGTCACTGAGCTGAGGAGGCAGAGCCAAGAGTCTGGGGAGGCCAAGGAGGTATATCTCCCAGGGATGCATACCAGAGAAGAGAGGTGCACAGGAGCTCCCGAGAGCTGCACAGGGCCCCCTCGAGTCTTCAGTGCTCTTCACCACATGCATGGGAGGAAACTACGGAGGCTGAGGCAAGAACCAGCAAAACGGAGCAAGTAGAACAATCCTCAGAGCTCACTCAGGCTGGGGAATAGTCTCTGCTCCCACCAGCCAGAATATGAAAGAAAAACCTTGTAATATGTGAGGTACTGGATACGATTCTCAGAAAAGTATTGTCTCAGTGGGGAGGCCTAAAGGAGACCTAGGTTAAAGGCTGCTCTGGACCCACCTACACAGCTTAAAAGCAAGCCTGAAAAGGATCAAACTATTTCCAAGTAACCTGCCTGCTTTCCAGAACAAAACTGAAAAATGTTTAAAGAAATGCAAAAAAAAACACCCCAAAAAAACAAAAGAGCACCCAACAACACAAAATTCCCAATGTCTGATATCCAATAAAAAATTACCAGGCATTCAAAGAAGCAAGAAAATTTGACCCATAGTAATGAGAAAAATCAATCAATACTGACTCAGAAATTATACACATTATGGAATTGATAGAGAGGACATTAAAACATTTATTATATTTTATATATTCTAGAGAGTAGAGGAAGAATTGAGCATGACAGAGTCGAGGAAAATATTTTTGAAAAGACCCAAATCAAACTTCTACAACTGAAAACTACAACTTTTGAGAGGAAAACTATAGTAGATGGGATTCACAGCAGACTAAGCTCTGCAGAAGAAAAAGTGACATAGCAGTGGAAAATTGGAATTTGGTCCCTCTCCTCTCTACATACTCCAGATACTCATTTTACACAGTATACTTGTTCTCAATAAAGGATGATAATAATGTTGTTACACAAGGTTTTGATTTCACTCCCTCTCTGAGGGAAACACCTAAAATGGTGAGGGAATCAAGTTAATTGTGCATATACACACATATATATATATATATATATATATATATATATATTAAACATGTATAATGTATTATACATATACATTATATACATCTACATATATACATTGTAGACATATGTATACATACTTACATATACATAAAATATTTCTTGAAAGATATGCAAGTTGCCTCTAGGGAAAGAATCTAGGTGTCTGGGGCAGGGGGCATGAAGAGAAATTTTACCCTATACTTTTTATACCCTTTGCATCCATTGAGTTCTGTGAATATATTACTTATTCAAAACACAAATAAAATATGGAATAAACAGTATGTGATTGTCACAAGTGGGCACAACAGTGGAGTGCGAATGGAATCAGCAAGGAAGTGGGGTGCCCCGGCCACCTGGAGGACTAGATGCCCAAGACTGTGTCCCCTGGTGGAGTAAGTATCCCAGGTCCTGTCTGTGAAGGGCCAGGAGGGAGCTGGAGGGAGCTTGGGAGCCCCAGTGATACACACCCCAAGCTGGGTGGTTAGGTCATGTCCGCTGTAACCTACCCTGGAGCAGCACACGAGTCATCAGTGCCACACTGCCTGACTAGATTCTGGTTTAAAGGGGAGAGCAGCCATTAGCTAGAAGTTACAGGGATATAGATTTCAGCTCAATATAAGGAACAACATTCTAAAATCAGAGCAAAGAGTAAACCGGAGCCCCTGGGAGGTAGTGAGTTCACTGCCTCTGAACACATTCTAACACTGAATGGCCATGCCATGGGGACGCCACAGAGATCCCACAGCCGCAGCTGATGGCCCCACGTACATAACCTTTAGAGTACCTCTGTGTGTACACAGAGAGTGAGCAGACGGGTGAGAAGTATCCCCTTTCTCTTTCGCTAAGGGAACAGCAGGTCAAACAAGACAGACATTAGTAGCATTTGCACAGAAGTCATCCGGTGTCACTCGCCGATGAGAAGTTTTGTAGGGATACTCATACCTTTCTAAATACTGGGAGCCATTATCCTCCTGATGGTACATAACCACCGTAAGCCTTGGAATTTAGGCTTGTGGGTAATCTCTTGCTCTCTCAATATTCTAATATTCCATAGTCTCTCAGTTAACTGCATTTGTGTAACAGATTTATGGGGTAAGAGTAATTCTTTGGGATGGGATTTTTGCTACCTTTGTGTAGAGCCAGCACCTGCCAGGGGAAACAATAGTCTAGTGAATCAGTTCTGTGTTTGAGAAGAATAAAAACAAAGAGAAGGAATTCTGAGAAATATGTACCCCCCCCCCCAATTTTTTTTCAACACAAAGGAAGCAAGACCTAGATAAAGGAAAGAAACCTCTTTTGGAGGGTGAAGCCAAATAAACTTAAATGGTTTATGGAATAAATTGGTGGAATAATTCGAATCATGGGCAGGTGCATGAATGTAATTTAGTAAATGCTCAGGAACCTGCCAAGAAAAAGAAAAATGTGTTGTTTTTGAGATCATTTCCCAGCAGCTTCATAAAAGAAAACTGATTACAGGAATTTAATAAGTAAAACAGAGCCAGAAATATAGTAATCAAATGAGTTTTTAATTACATTTCAGGCAGGAAAAAAAATTCCAATTTGTGCTCCTGGGATTAAAAAAAAAAAAAAGTTTTAGAGAAATGCTTTTGTAGCAGGAAAATAACGTAAACACTAATTTCCATAGAAATTATAGTAGTCAGTTTAATTAAAAGGCTTGATCAGAGTGAAGAGGAGCTAGTGCCAAACTCTACTCAATAAAACCATGGCCTTCACTGCTGCCTCACACTTTTGTCTAAATAAAAGCACCGCGCGTGGAGCAGAAACAGGCACCTGCATTTTTCTCATGGAAATAAAGGGGATTTTGATCACTGCCTGGGCTATTATGTTTTATTTTCATATGGAACAACTAATACATCTGGTTTAAAATTAGATGTTGTTGCTTGGTGTCATATATACCACTTTTAAGGGAGAGAATATGTTCTATTTAAGGGACATTGATGTGAAGGGCCACCACCTCAGCCAGGTGGGAGACCTCACTGCTCGGTAGGACACCTGATTATTTCTGGCCTTTTCAACCCCCACTTAATTTACATCTGGTTGTATTCTACTTGTATCCCTGTTTAAGTACCTGGAGTGAACAGTTATTTCTGGGGATGCACAGGTGGCCTGCAGTCGTGCTCAGGGAAAACCATCCCCAACTGGAAGAGCCATTCATCCTATTGGGGGACTTTGCTCTGAACCACCCCCCATCACAGGTCATGCTTGGAGCCAGCTTTTCAGGAGGTGCACTGAAATTGCAGTGGTTTTGCTCCCCTGGTGGTGAATGGGACACACCAGCAAGGTATCTGCATGGGACTGGGGGTGTAATCTGTGGCCACAGAACACTGACCCAAGGCATAAAGTGGAAACGTGAAGTGTTCCCTTTCCATGGGTCAGCACTCCATGGCTCCACAATCCTTGCTTTAGTCATTGTTTGTTCCACTATAGGGGCGATCCAAGTTTAATGAGCCCAGAAGTTTGTACCATTTGAGAGTAGGAGTTTTTAAAACACACACACACACACACACACACACACACACACACACACAAAATTAAGTGCAAAAGAAAATATTTAGACGGGTATCCTGTAAGACCTTGAATCCTGAGCTTCATTAGCCTTGTGGTCAGTCGGCCTCTGACCACCCCTACTTTCCCTCTTCTCTCATTTCTCCTACACCCCTCCATCCCTCTCTTCCACATTCTTTTCTCTTATGTCTATTTTTCCATTCTTGTTCTCATGGTGATCTGTACATTTGGCACAGCTCCCAGATCCTTAGCTTTAAAAATGAGCACCTCCTCGTTTCAGGATTTTACCTGGCTTTTCTTCTTCCGATAAATTTACCCACAGTCACCTATGCTGGAGCAAATCGTAGGTGTATTTCCGTAAAAATTTAAGTTCATGGTCTATTGAAGTCTGGAGGCCTCCATGGCAGGCAAAGATAAACATATTAGTAGACATGTGTGAGCTGGGTATTTTGTTTGTTTCCTGTCTTGTTTGATGTGGATTTAAAACAGGGTCCTAATCTAATTAGCTGGTACCCCCTGGAGTACTACACAGCCACCTGTCTTATTTTTTCATTTTCTGCAGAGGCTCCATTAATATAAAACCATGGCATTAAATGCATATTTACTTCTTGTAAATAGCTCACGATTACCAAAATAATTATCACTTTCATTTCTTACAGGCGGTTTCCATTGTCACAAGTGAAAGCTGGAAAATCATGTCAGTGACTCCAGTTCCTCTCTCCCACACCATTTTATTGTTTTATTTTAGGCATTGGTGAAGGTCAATGAGAAACTGAAGCCAATGGTGGATTCAGTGTCTGCGAACAGAAGGAAGTGGGAAGAGTTGCACCAGAAAAGGCCGCTAGTCTCACCCTCCTCCGCCAGCCTCACGGTGGCCGGGGCCGACAGTGACTAACCCACCAGGTCAGCCGCTGCTGCCAAGGGACTGCATCCTGAAGGCAGCCTTGGTCCAGCCACATCATCCTTTTGTCCCTTTAAGCTCAGACAGACAGAAAGTCTTGAGGATGCGCTGGAACAATGCCTGGGCTTTCACCTTGGAGTGCGGTCAGCAGGAAGGACAGAGGAGGTGGCAAGGGCCCACTCCAGGACCCTCGGCTTCCCCTGATGCCCAGACATGGCTGAGATGGACACGAGATGGCGCTGGGCAGAGGACTGTTGTGGGTCCCGGACCCCAGGACAGCCAACCCTGCTCCTTCTGAGCCAGGGGAACACACAACAGTAAAGGTGTCATTCGCGCTGCTTCATTTTGTATGTGGCTCTTTTATCTGTTACAGGTCAAACAATGCCTGCCTTTGCAGCCTCTCCAGAGCACCCTTTTGTGCCAGGCTGTCCCAAGAATCCCAATTTGGATTCTGCAGAGGTATTTTATTTTTCTCCTAAAGCTTCTTAATGATGGCTCAGAGCCTTTGGACTTGCCTATCTAGCAGATAAACTGTAGTATCCTCACAGATACCAGCCATTCCCAGTTTCCCCCTAAAAAGGTCCCTGTTAGAAATACAGATGTGTTTTTCTGATCGGTGTTTATCCAGGACTTGCAACACCACATTGGGATTATGAGCCCCTTTTTGAGGTTTTTAATCCAACCTTTATTGTAGACCAAGTCTACTCCCGGAAGGAATGGATTAATAGACTTTAATTTAAGGAAGGATGAAAGGGAAAGGAGTTACCACAGGTGGCATATGAATGTTTAGGAACGATTTCCAACAGTGAGACATTTCACAGGTCACAGCAGAGCCATGCAGAACCATCACTGACTACCCTGAATTCTCCCAGTGATGGTTTTGGTATAAAATTTAAAGTGACTGTCAGTACCAACCTACAGCCAAATGCAGGAGTTCCCAATTTTGGATTTTTCCTTATGTACAAGAAATAATGCTTGAAAGGTTAAGAAATAATGGTCTGTGCAGAGAACAAATATACTATTGAAAGCCAGGCTTATAATGGGTAAAAATAAACTACAGTAACTGGATGCAATGACTAGAAAGCTACTTGTTCCCCGTTTTACAAGAATGAGGACGTGATATGCCTTATCCACATTACGCAAGAAGCTAGACGTACACCCCTAGCTTGGGCACGATTAACTGGGTGATTTTGGACAAGTCACTTAACTACTCCCAGCCTGTCTCATTTGTCAACTGAGATTGCACTAGGAAATGATTTTCAAACATGTTTTAACCTTAGAAGTCTTTGTTCAAATCAATCTTACAAGGATTGCCCAAGACATAATATGTAAAAGCCCAAGTCCTCTGTCTGAAGCTGGGTAAGGAGATACAGAGTTAAAGGATTTAGGTAGTAGGACCCCTCTTCACCCCTACTCCTGACTCCTGCCTCTTGAGACAACCACTTTTGGTAGTTTTCCCAATTTACCTCCATCTTTCCAAGTAAAATACTTATACTGCTAAAAAAAAAAAAAAAAAAAAAAAAAAATCCTCATCTCTTTGATTTCATGCATGGTGGTCCATAGAAGGGGTCTGAGGAGTTTCAAAATCCCTGGACCAGAAGAACCTTGAAGTCCATTCCAGCTCTAAAAAAATGTAAAATTTACAAACCACTTTTTGTTCTTGTTGTCACTGGTCACTATCAGTTATTAACTTTATTATTCAAATGCTAAAGGGGCCAAGTTCCACAGACAGCATTGTTTTCCTGACACATAGTAGACATTCAGGAAATGTTTAAAGAATGGGTAAATTAAGGTACCAAAATGGAGGTGGGGGAAGAGTAGGTATTCACATGGAATAGTCTACGTGACAAGAATAAAGTAAGAGAAAATTGTAAACCAAGCGGAGGGGTAAAAGGAGGGGGGAGGGGGAGGAGGAAGAGGAGAAACAAAAGAAGATGAGCAAGTAAAGCTGGGGACCAAGGCAGGTGATAAGAGAACTGCCGAAGGGAAGGTGAAAGTCAATCCAAACAATGAAAAACGGCACTTCTAACCAAAAAGATGAGGGTACAGAATCCTGTCCTCAACGGTTTAGAAAAGAGAGACACTTGAGCAGGGAGGGGTTTGACAAAAGAGAGAAGGAAGAAGTGGGAGCCCTAAAAAATAATGTTCCTAGCTACCCTTTACAGCTGCCTCTGCAGGGAAGAATGGAGAAACTAGAGGAGAAGATGAATGCAGGAGAAATTGCCTCCGCAGGGCAGGTAAGAGGAGGTTGTTCAGATTTATGGATTTTATTAAGCCAGTTTTCTGAATCACTCTGCTATAAAGGAAAATAGCTGGAGCCGGGCTGTGTCTCCTCCTCAGGTGAGGAACAAAGGGTGGGTGGAGTTAGGGTGTCTGCAGCTCAGAAGCGCGACCGCTGGTGTTTCTATCTGTTGTGTCACATGTTTATATCACAAACGGGAATTGAAACTCAGTCCATGTGAGGCAGAGATGAACCCACATCTGTTCTCCTCCCCAACAATAAATAAACACATAGCCCAGACAGACGGATGCCAGTCTATCTAGAGCAAAATTTTAAAGCATGTGCTTTATGAGAAAACTAGACCTAGGGTCTGAGGGAAACAGCAGGCAGCTCGCTAAAGCCACCCTGAACACTGATGCTGCGTATTGCTAAGGGGAACATAATTTATAGCACAAACCCTACCGGCTTCCACTAAGGTTGAGTTTTCCTCTCATTTTCTTGCCTTTTTATTGGCTTCACTGCACGGTTGCCAATAGCAACATCCAGTGGCGGCAAGGGGAGTTCAACACCATTGCAATCTGCCATACAGTGGAGCCCTGACAATGTCAACCATCAATCAAGTAGCTGTTTGTAATTGCCTCCATCTATTTTTCCTGTCTCAAAGTATCTTTCCTATTGTGGGTCAAAATTCAGAAACCGCTGACTAATGCCATGGGTCTGTTCCTTGGAGACCAAGAAGCAGTAGAAAAGGAGGGTCACAGCCTCCCTGGTGCCAACAACCGAGGTGGTTAGAGGTTGAAAACTTGGGAGTTTGAGATATTTTTAATCCCTTTTCTAAATAACATATAATTTTCCAAGAATGTGGGGTATGTATAATTATCCATATATTCTGCTTTCCCAAAAGAGAGAAAGTTCCCAATCCTTATTATTGATGCTTATTTCCTCTTGGTGGAAGGCATTTAAAATGTGAACCTTCTTATAAAACCTCCAACTGACCAGACTATTTGCTTCCTCAGGTGTCTTGGCATTCATGATTGAAATAACTTCATCCTACTTTCTCCATGAGATGCATTTTTTTTTTTCAGAGATGCTGTTTATTCTCTTCTTGGTCAGTATGTACATAATACACGCACAACCTGCAGTGTAGCCGGCAATCCTGGCCGGTAGGGACCACTTGGCGAACGGTAAAAGGTGCCATGCAGTGCACATTAGGCCTGGGGCACCATCCTGGCATGACCACCAGCTGGACCTGCTATCTTGGGACGCTCCAGGTCTCAGGTTTTCTGTCTGTAAAATAAAAGTGCTGACTTTTATTCAGTTCCTTTCTACACCAAAGGGCCAAGCAGTATTTAACTTTTAAAATGTTTTCCAGATAACTGTCTTGTCTACTCTTCTCAAATAAATTAGGAACAACCCTAAAAAGATCCTAGAAAAATGTCCTTTTCTCATTGAAGACAAAATAAAAAGTTACATGTATGGGGTAGATATAAAACCTTATCCCAGATTGTCTGAGCCTGCCTCTAGTCATCATGAAAGACATGGTCATCAGTACAATTTTTTAATATACCCTTTTATTTCATAAAGGACAATTTTAGATGATCTCATATCGTAGGTAACCATAAATGGGAGTCAATTTAATTTAGAAAAAAATTTATCAAGTAAGTCAAAAGAAGTTAAAATTGCATGTGTGTTTTGTTTCTAAAATCTGAGATGTCTATACATTTGCAGGTATATTTACGTACATGTTGAATTAGAAATACTCTTTAAATTTTTGTTAGTGTAATAACAATATCGCTACAGAAATTCAATTGCTTTTCTTATGTATCAACATTTTTCATACTTTATCCACTTACCTTAGGTCATTAAAAGTCTGCCCAATTTACTTTGCAGCATAATTATTTTAAAATCCATTCCTCCTGCTGACACTTAATGAATTGCAGAAATATAAAATACAGTTTATCCCCAGTAATCGTGTGAAACAATTTCCTTTATGCAGGACCAAAATATGAACATATCAGGGGAAGATTTTTCTAAAGAAAAATGTTCTGGCTGGTAAAAAGAAAAACTCAAAAAGCATTTGATTAAAGCAACAGAACAGGGCAGACGGGTGGCTCAGTTGGTTAGAGCACGAGCTCTGGGCAACGGGGCTGCCGGTTCGATTCGCACACAGGCTAGCGAGCTGTGCCCTCCACAACTAGAATGAAATCAATGAGCTCCCGCTCAGCTCCCAGGTGGCCAGACGACTCAGTTGGTTGAGACCACGGGCTCTCAACCACAAGGTTGCCAGTTCGACTCCCGCAAGGGATCGTGGGCTGCGCAACTAAGATTTAACATGGCACCTTGAGCAGAGCTGCAGCTGAGCTCCCGAATGGCTCAGTTGGTTGGAGTGCGGGCTATAAGAAGGCCAAAATTTCCTGTTTCATAAGTGAGCAATAATAGAATAAAACACACAGCTGGCAGAAATAAAATGAAGCGTGTGTGGAGTAGTTCATGATGAGCACATGGATTCAGCAGAGCCTGATGTCCTCTTACAGTGTCTGTGTTACTACCTTTTCCTCAGCTAGTAGTTTGGGGTTGTATATCTTCTCCAATCTCATTTTGAATGTTCTTGCATATTTGTTACATTTCTCTACAGTACTAAAGATAAGTTGTTTATCTGTGTAATACACACACACACACACACACACACACACACACACCAATGTCATTGAATGTATGCACTGGTACAAAAATATGTTTTATTAAGTAGATAAAGTATTTGCTGTGAAAAAACATTATTTGAGGCCATCTTTTATCTTTGTGTATATGTATGTTTATTAGAATCTCATTTTTTGTCTTCAGATTTAGACTAAATCATATCTGGATGAATATTTTTTTAAAAAAGAACAGCACAGTGTGGAAATAGGCTAGGTTTTGTTGAGTCTCATTCCCTTGGGGGAAAATTGCATTTGCCATTTTATTTTGATGTACAATCATCTAAAAAGGATCCCTTACTGATTTACTTCCTAATTATTATTGTTTTACACAAAAGAAGGAAAATGTTTTAAATTGAGCTCTTTTAAGTCACTTCCTTTGTGTACATTTCCCAGGCTGATGTTTCTTGTAAGAATACTACATTATAGGCTGGTTGGCCATTTCATAAGCAACTAATTCATTATTTTGAAATAGTCAGCTTTAGGAGACTTAAATATCTTTTTTTTTAATAAAATGCTTAAAGTTTAACTAAAGCTCTAGAATAATCTTTATTTTTCTAGAAAAGGATGATTTAAGGGCTGAAAAGAGGCAAGCATGCATCCAAATACCTACAATTTAAATTCTGACTGTCACTTTAGCCCATTAACCCTGTCTGGATCTGTGGTGTTTGCCTGGATCTGCCTGGATCTGGGACAGCCAGTATTTCAAGTGACAAAATGTTCTTCGAATTATTGAAGTTTTTCTAGAGGGAGAAGACTCTGCAGCCAAAGCAGGTTCCTGTGTCCTTACAGATTGCTCAAATTTACATGGGCAATTACACAGGGGGATGGCATCCATGCAGGGCCGCCAGCCACAGTGATGCCGTACAATTACACGACGGCTTCGGTGCTTAAACTTTAAAATTCTTACACCATTGTGCCTCTTCTATTAGAACAAACTGCAGCAAATGATCCAAAGCCAATTCAAATGACTGGAGAGGAGGTGCCCGGGGAGACAGACAAGAGGTGCAGTGTGGCCCCTACTGGCCAGCTGAAGCAATCACCGGTCCCCGGGTGCTGGCTGCAGCAACCACCAGTTTCTTTGTGCTTTGCAGTCCACGCTTTTCAAGTGGGGCCAACAATAAGAATCACCTAATTCACAGAACAGCTGTAATAATTAATGAGAGAAGTTAGGCAAAGCAGGACTCGGTCTTGAAAATACCCTTTATAAACACATGGGCTAGAGTCGCTTTTTGTTTGGATGGTTGGTTGATTTTTTTTTTAAATGACAGTATCCACAGTTGTGCCTTCTCTGCTAATTCCTTTTATAAACCATATGCTACTGTGCTCTCCCTGATATGTTAATTTAGATCATAACACCATAAGCCTCAAAATATAAACTACTCGATAAAAAGCAAGGTATGTCCAAGAAGAAAATCTAATTAAAATATTAATAAAACTGGAATTACAAGGGAAAGGAGAGTTCATAATGAGGTTAAATGTCTCACCACCTAAAGATAAATGTTCCCAGGCATTGATCTGGTATAAAATCTTTCCAAAAGTCTTAAAAGATTGAACAGATGCTCCTAAAAAATCAGTCAACTAGATTACCTATTTGGCACTAATTTATTCTTTTCTTCCCTGTTTATGGTGGGAGATGGCGGGGAGAGGAAGCAAGGTAACTAAGTTCCCCCCCACACCATCCTCCAAACTGGCCATCCTGCAGAAAATGGCCTGGAATGAAAGGGGGAAAGAAAGAAGAATCGGAAAATGGTTTTGCAGGAATTTCTTCCTTTAGCAAGGAAGATGTCTGACCATAGCTGTGGTTGTTGAGATGTTAATAAATTATCAATGGTTACCAACAGGAAGTAGTCACATTTATAGGATAAATAAGAAAACACACCTTCCAACTAGTTTTAAAAGTTAATGACAAATAGATTATACATACAAATTGAATGTGGGATTTCATCATCTCACATTTTGGCAGGCAGAAACAACCATGTTAAAGAACCAAACATGCTTTTAGCTTCTGTACATTTTGCCTAAATGGAATTCTACGTGGTAAAAATGCCTCCTCTTATGCAGCAAAATCCACCCTGAGTCCAACGTCATTTTCCCAAAACCTAATTCCTTTCAATAGGCACTAAATCATTTTATTACAACCAGTAAATGCTTTCTTATTGCTAGGAATGGTAGGGTACACTTACTTTTTGATATATGCTCCAGCTTTTCAAGATTCTGTTGGAAACAAAATGATCCTTATGACATTTGATAATATTCCACCCCATTTTTCGCTTTCCAGAATTTCTATCATGAATTTAAAGGCTTTCTTTCACGATCTCCCTGACACCCACACACACACACAAAAACAAACAAACAAACAAAAAAATGGAATCTATTCCCTGACTGCCTATCAGAGACTAAATAAAAGTCAGTCTATCACAGCAGCAATGATGGTCATGCCAATTTCACAGTGTGATTTGTGCACTCATTTCATTTTGAAAATGACCCTGCCCTCCATCTGTCTAAGCCGAATGTCCTGCTTTTTTCAAGCCAGACCTCAGGAGCAGCAGCACATGAAATATGGAGGAAGACACAGAACGGCCTCCCTCCTGCCCCCTTCAGCTGCCACATTCACAGATAGGTGCCAACACAAAGAGGGGAACCTCAACTGATGCCTGTAGGGATCAGAGAAATTTGGGGGAGAGCAGACAGTCCTCCTATTCTTCATACATTTCCGGGAAGGCATTTGAAGGTGAATGTTTTCATGATGCAAATAAAACTCTCAGTAACAGTGAGACAGACTAAAGATATAAAAGGTAATTTCCTGTTTCCATGTTCTGTCATCTTACCTTGATTTAATAGCAATTTACCCAAGGGAACAGTCATACATAAGGATTTTAAAATAGTGAGCCTGAGTTTCCAAGGGACAAGTGTAGTCATGCAGCCACAGAGGTGAAGATCCTGCCCGACTCACCCTCGATTATTGAGCAGCACTAGCAGCGTCCCTCAACCTCTCTGGGTTGAAGGCCCTTCGAGGGTACACTCAGGGACTGGGTTGTAAGAAGCCTCCAAGTGGGGTTATAGTGATCCTCATCAATGGCTTTCTCTGGGCAACTTCGGTGGCCCAGAGCCACACTCACTCTTGAAATGGGCATGGTTTGTGCCTGTGCTGGTATTCATGCAGTGGGAGTTTCCTTTTCTGGTTCCACCCATAAGAACACAGCTCTGCCAAGAGGAAAGACTGAATGAGTACATAAAGTCAGTTGTTTTATGAGGGGAGCAATCACAGGCCCGCAGAAGTCTCCTCCTAGCTATTCCAGGTGACTAGGAGCCATACCACTCCCACTAGTTACTTCCTAATATCTGCTCACAGCTGCAATTCAGGCCTCGAAGTTCAAATTTCTACTGCCCACACCAACTTGGTTGGGTTTTTTAATGGAGAAAAAAACACACCAATCTTCCATCATATAACTTGGCACCAAACACTCATCTATAGGAAGTACATAGAGTTGGTTATTCGGCAGTCACTATTTCCCACTGAAATTAGCTCTTGGTTATCATGACAAAGCCACTATTTTCTGTATGGACTTGAGAAAATTATTTGAATCTTTCTCAAACACAGATTCTTCATCTATAATATACAGAATATAGGGTGGATATTAAGATTAGAATTAATATATGTAAATCGTCTAATAGAGTACCATATAATATAGTTGACGTTGGCTCTGAAATTTATATATAAAAAAGATGTGTGGGCAGCAAACTATAAAGGCAGATAAAGGACTTGCATTGAAGTCTTTAAGTGTATAGCAAAGACATGCTTTTATTCAGACACCATTTATCTTGGGTACTAGACAGGCCAATACAGATCATGGAAAATCAATGGAGCACTAGGGAGATCAAGCAAGACTGCTTTCTTATTCTCAGTGAAAGTTGGAGGGCTGGCCTGGTGGTTCAGGTGGTTGGAGCGCCGTGCTCCTAATGGTGAGGTCGCTGGTTCAATTCCCACATGGGCCAATGAGCTGTGCCCTCTATAGCTAAGATTGTGAACAACAGTTCTCGTGAGCAGCTGGAGGCTGGCATAGGTTGGCGTAAGCTGCCAAGTGCTGCCAAGGGCTGCCAAGGGCTACTGTGTGCCACTGTGAGGGGACAGCAGCCATTGTGACCTACAGCCTCCGCTGGGGGGAGCACAAGACTCATAATACCAGCATGGGCCGGGGAGCTGTGTCCTACACAACTAGACTGAGAAACATTAAGGCTTGAACAGGAGTTGGGGGGAGGTGGAAGAAGGGGGAAAAAAAAAAAGTTGGGGGCCCAGGGCAGTAAATATGGCCAGGTTTAAATACCAATATCTGCTCAGTAATAATTATTTATTAAAAAGGGAAGCGGAAGACAGTTGGATCTAAAATTGAGAGTCTCACGGCACTGTACACCTGAAGCTGATGTAGGATAATACTGAATGTCAACTATAATTTCATATATATGTATATACAGGGGGTGCCAAAAATGCATACAAATTTTAAGAAAGGAAAACTATATTAAAATTGTAATATTCAATACATACCAATAACAAAAGATGAATACAGTCACATTTGACTTCTGCAATTAAAAGAGGTGCTCAAAGTGGTTACCATCAGTGTCCAGACACTCCTGATTACGATGAGCTTGAGCAACGATGACCAAAGTGTCTACTTGTATACATTTTTTGGCACCCCCTATATACACATATATATGGTCACGGGATGTAAAGTACAGCATAGGGAATATAATCAGTGGTAATGTAACAGCTATATACGATGTCAGAGGGGTAGTAGACCTGGGGGGAGGGTCATCACTTTGTGAGGGGTGTGAATGTCTGATCATTATGCTGTTTTGTACACATGAAACTAATATAAAAAAATAAAAGTAAACTGAAAACATAATAAAATAAAGGGGGTCAAATATTTGGTGATGGAAGGAGAACTGATTCAGTGGTGAGCACACAATGTGATATATAATGTATTACAGAAATGAACACTTGAAATCTATGTAATTTTACTAACCATTGTCACCCCAATAAACTTAAAAAATGGAAAAACTAATAAAATAAAATGAAATTGAAGAACTCCCAGTACAAGATTCAGAAAACCATTTCCTATTGTCAACCTTGGAAACGACAAAAGTAAGGGCTCTTGGTCTCTGCATATTATGTTCTTGGAAAGTATGCCATCAAGGCAGCTTAGAAACAGAACCTACTCTAATTCTAGGAGAACTCCAAGGAAATATTCCAGCTTTTCCTTCCCATTAATTTCCAAAAACAAAACGCGAAACGACACCATATGTATGAAGCACACAGTGTATAGGCTCAAAAATGCAAGGCACGTAAGACCCTAAACTTTCCAACGCCGCCCGAGACCAACGTTACACTACAAGCAGCCAGCAACCCTCACCTACTACAGGAACAGGCCAGCGAAACCCCACAGGTCCTTCCGTAGAGACTACATCTCCCAGTAAGCAGCGCGCGCACTCACAAGCCGCTGGATGCCTTTGACCGGTGCATGCCGGGAGGTAGTTTCCTTCTCTGAACTACCAGGAAGACTTTCCTCTCTCTTCTGTGATTCACGACCTCCGCAGCCTGTCTTGGAGGACTGCATCAGTAATCGAAAAACCCAACCTTAGTGATTCCTTTTTATTACTAACGGTTTCCTTCCGTGGCAAGAAATCTCCGGTCAGCTTTCCGTTTCCGGTTGGCTTTGTTGCCTTGGTAACCAGGACGCACAACCTCCGTGGCGGTTATGGCGGGGCTGGGCGGCACTCAGATCCCCGACGGGGAGTTCACCGCCGTCGTGTACCGGCTGATCCGGGATAACCGCTACGCCGAAGCGGTGCAGCTGCTGAGCGGAGAGCTCCAGCGGAGCCCGAGGAGCCGCGCCGGCCTGTCGCTGCTGGGCTACTGCTACTACCGCCTGCAGGAGTTCGCTCTGGCGGCCGAGTGCTATGAGCAGCTGAGCCAGCTGCACCCGGACCTGGAGCAGTACCGCCTGTACCAGGCCCAGGCCCTCTACAAGGCCTGCCTTTATCCAGAGGCCACCCGGGTGGCCTTCCTCCTCTTGGACAACCCCACCTACCACAGCCGGGTCCTCCATCTACAAGCTGCTATCAAGTACAGCGAGGGCGACCTGCCTGGGGCCAGGAGCCTGGTGGAGCAGCTCCTGAGTGGGGAAGGGGGAGAAGACAGTGGGGGCGAGAATGAGCCCGATGGCCAGGTCAACCTGGGATGTTTGCTCTACAAGGAGGGACAGTATGAAGCCGCGTGTTCCAAGTTCTTTGCAGCCCTGCAGGCCTCGGGCTACCGGCCTGACCTTTCCTACAACCTGGCTTTAGCCTATTACAGCAACCGGCAGTATGCCTCCGCTCTGAAGTACATTGCAGACATTATTGAGCATGGCATCCGCCAGCACCCAGAGCTAGGTGTGGGCATGACCACCGAAGGCATTGATGTTCGCAGTGTTGGCAACACTTTAGTCCTTCACCAGACTGCTCTGGTGGAAGCCTTCAACCTCAAGGCAGCCATAGAATACCAAGTGAGAAATTATGAGGTGGCCCAGGAAACCCTCACTGACATGCCACCTAGGGCAGAGGAGGAGTTAGACCCTGTGACCCTGCACAACCAGGCGCTAATGAACATGGATGCCAGGCCTACAGAAGGGTTTGAAAAGCTACAGTTTTTGCTCCAACAGAACCCCTTCCCCCCAGAGACCTTTGGCAACCTGTTGTTGCTCTACTGTAAGTATGAGTATTTTGACCTGGCAGCAGATGTCCTGGCAGAGAATGCTCACTTGACTTATAAGTTCCTCACACCCTATCTCTATGACTTCTTGGATGCCATGATCACTTGTCCGACAGCTCCTGAGGAGGCGTTCATTAAGCTTGATGGACTAGCAGGGATACTGACAGAGCAGCTCCGCAGACTCACCAAAGAAGTGCAGGAAGCAAGACACAGTAGCGATGATGAAGCTGTCAAAAAGGCAGTGAATGAATACGACGACATCCTGGAGAAATATATTCCTGTGTTGATGGCCCAGGCGAAAATCTACTGGAACCTTGAAAATTACCCAATGGTAGAAAAGATCTTCCGCAAATCTGTGGAATTCTGCAATGACCATGATGTGTGGAAGCTGAATGTGGCTCATGTTCTGTTCATGCAAGAAAACAAATACAAAGAAGCCATCGGTTTTTATGAGCCCATAGTCAAGAAGCATTATAACAACATCCTGAATGTCAGTGCTATTGTACTGGCCAACCTCTGTGTTTCATATATTATGACGAGTCAAAATGAAGAAGCCGAGGAGTTGATGAGGAAAATTGAGAAGGAGGAAGAGCAGCTCTCCTATAATGACCCAGACAAGAAAATCTACCATCTCTGCATTGTGAATTTGGTGATTGGGACACTTTACTGTGCCAAAGGAAATCATGACTTTGGGATTTCTCGAGTTATCAAAAGCTTAGAACCTTATAATAAAAAACTGGGAACTGATACCTGGTATTATGCCAAAAGATGCTTCCTGTCCTTGTTAGAAAACATGTCAAAACATATGACCGTACTTTGTGACAGTGTTATTCAAGAATGTGTCCAGTTTCTAGAACACTGTGAACTTTATGGTAGGAATGTACCTGCCATTATTGAACAACCCCTGGAAGAAGAAAGAATGCATAGTGGAAAGAATACAGTCACGTATGAATCCAGACAGTTAAAAGCTTTGATTTTTGAGATTATAGGATGGAATATGTAGTCATGTCTCATATTGGCTTTGGCTTTGTTAACTCTGTTTCACTCTTTAAATCTTACTTATCCTTGGCATCTTTACATTTGTTACATGTTGAGCTTTGTACACTTAAAATTATAATAACAAATATTGTGTAAGAAAGTTTCCCATTTAATTTAGAGGAGTATGGAGCATACAGTATGAGCTAAATCAGTTTTGCATTCTCTCTGCCAGTAAGTCTCCATGTCTTTCCCTCAAACAACAATTGCCAGAATGGCATCTTTATATAAGCAGGTAACCCTAAATCGCCATTTATGTTCTACTTTAGGCTGTAAAAAAGAGTGTGGCATGGTGTGTTTGCATTCCTCTGGTGACTAAATGATTGCAGCCCATGGCTGGACCATTTCTCAACCAACAAAGACAGGTTCAGTATGCCATTTTAAGATAGACTGTGCTGTCCAATAAGACCAATTCTGACCTTAACAGTATGACTCCACTCCATTTTTGCAGTCCTTTAACCTCTGTGTCTCAACAAAGTCGACTTTGGATCCTGATCTAAACTCTTTGTGAAGTACCAGTATTAAATGGATGATTTTTTTCTTGGTTCTTCTCAGGTTATGAGGTGTGGTTTGTGACTTAATTTTTCTTCCGTAACTTGGTTGATTGGTTGGTCTTTAGTTTTATAATCAATAGTTCCCTTCATTTTCCAATTTTGATTTTCCAGAACTGATTGTGTCTCCTTGTGAATACTGACAACAAGTATGAAAGCTTTCTAATATGTTTAATGTAGGGGAAAATAAGCACTGAACTGGCAATGAAAAGACTAAGGTATGAATTTCAGACCTTCCAGTCAAATTTTAGGCCATAAGAAATTCATTTACCCCTTGAGGTTTCAGTCATTTGAACTACTAGGTGCTCTTAACAGTTATATCTGACTGTAACATCTGATTCTCTATAAGCCATATAGAACAAAGTTGCCTTCTTTTATGACCTGAATGTATAAAAACAAGTCAGTAAGGAAATGAAATATATAATTGTATTTCAAATGAATTTTTTCTGTTGCTTTGTATTATATAATAGTAAATGTTAACACCTAATCTAAATGTTAGTTGTTATTGTTGGATGCTATAACATTGATTACTACTAAGAAATTTAGATTTTTGCCCATTTTTACTTGGAGTTTTTGCTTACAACTCAAGCTATGAAATGTATATAAGGCAGGCCTCGTTCTCTGCTGTGATTTTGCAGATAAAAATTTTGTAAGTATTTATAAATTCTTTAATTCTTTTAACTTCCCCTTTTAGTTTACTAATGTATATATTTGGGGGAAAGGGGAAATTTGCTTTTAATTCTTCCAAAAAATGATATCCCCAAAATGATATAAATGATATATATGCAGGCTATTGTAATAGGCATTTGTTATCACTTATTCTTGAACTAATTAGAGCCTCTCCTGCCCCTGAGGAGGAGAACTCCCACTGCCAGTCTGCCAGAAATCTGGAAACAGGAACAGGTGAGGTGAAGATGAAGTGAAGGTTTAGCTATGTGATTTACTTCACAACCTACCTTGGATTCCCTTCATGTCCAAATCTCAGTAGTTAATCAAATGTCTGCTGCCGTTAACAGAACAGAAATAATGGATAACAGAGTGGAAGTAATAGATGCCAGAGCTACTTCTGTAACTAACTCACCTAATCAAATCATCAGTCCTTACACCCTTGTTTTATTTCATACAAGGAGGAGAGGTCACATAGACTTTCCCAAAGGACAAAGCCACAATGAACAGGAAGACAGTCCCCAGGTTATAAAGCTTTCTCTTAGAGTGTTTCCTTTTTCTGTCTTCAAAGGATCTATTTAGGAGATAGTAGTGTTTACTAGTAATATACTCTTAGAGGACACTTGCTTTTCTGTATCCATAATCATCTTATCTTGAAAAGTAGAGCCAGGCATTAGCCATGTATCACAAGATAAGAAATGAAAAATCTACCTACCTTACCACCTTTTGTCAATTACAGGGACACGTCTCTGATAGCTGGCAGTTGAAACCACAAGCAGGTGTAAAAGGTACATAACAACCTTTTAACAAGTGTTAGGTAAGAGAGCACTGGTTATCAAAGTGACTTTAGAAACCATAGAACCATGCATTTTTGTAAATGAGGTAACATTTATCAATTAAAAGTGGCTCTCAAATTGTTAAAGGCAGAGAAAATTTTAAGAGCACTCACAGAAAGCATTGGATGTACACAATTTGTAGAATACAGTGAGGTTTATTTGGATACTTGCCATAATCTCTTTTTCTTTTAAACTCTATTTGACCACAATAGAAAAACAGTGACAAATTTTAAGGATGTGTGATATACTTATTTAAAATGTCCTATGACATTGGGAATTAAATATACTCTTAGAGGACACTTGCTTTTCTGTATCCATAATCATTTTATATTGAAAAGTAGAGCCAGGCATTAGCCAGAAAGTAATTAATTAGCCATAGGTAGAGTGTGGTCTTATTTTAATATTCTCCTGGCTGGGCGGGGGGATTTGGAAGGTCTTTACAGGCGATTATTTTATACTTAGGTCCACAATTAATTGAGGTTCTTTGGGTTGCTTAATTAAATCAGCTCCCTTGGATTTGGGCCAAGATTGATCCATCACATACTGAAATCCTGTCTACAACATCATAATGTTTATATATTAGAAAAGGAATTTCCTTCATAGGGAAAAATTATTTGAAAATAGAGAATTCTATGTGCACTTCAAGTATGAAAGACGTGCATTTGTTAATTTAAGTAGGACCACCAATAATTTGATTATGAATATTAGGTAAACATGTAAACTGAGTCCAAGTCCTTTGTTCAAAAGTGAAATTTCCACGTTTGTGAAAATGAACACATCATTATCAATGTCCAGGTACCTCAATTCAAAATAACAAATGGCTAAAATCATACTGTGCAAATGGGAACCAAGAAAGGTGAATGAAAAAGCATGTATTGCTATTAATATTTTGTTTCCAATTATTTTAGTACAAGAACCAAATGCTTAAGACAAAAGACACATGACTAAAGGTTTCACCAGCACTCATGGCAACTGCTCTAAAAAGTATGTCCACAGTGTCCAGACTCCTGAATTCACCAGGAAATCGGTTGTTTAATAAGTATTTCCCAAAGTACACTTAGTGAGCACATTCCTGGGCTGGCCTAAATTATATGATAGTTTTCAAAAGTGTGCCGAAGGGAATTTGAGTAGGCACCATATATTGTTTGCAGCAGGCACAGATTTAGCTGTGGTACACGCTGGGTTGGACAGAGATTATAGACCCACCTATTGTTTCATCATCTCTTTTTTTTTTAAATCACTTTTTATGATCCGTCTTCAACTTAGTGATGTTCTTCTCTCCACGATGGTCTCTAGCCACCTCCCATAGTAAGAGCAGCTGTCAGAAGGCTTCTCTGCACCTTAAGTGCAAAGGGCTATGTATGAGGTACTTACACAGAAATCGCAGAAGAGGGCCAGCTGCTTCCACATGTATTTACAGTGTTACCAGAAACTTGTGAAGCTTCATAAAGCTTTACCTTTACTTGCAAAGTCTATTTGAGCCAAGACATTAAACGCTCCCACTCTTCCATGAGACTGACTACTCAGTTTAGCTTAGATCTTGGGGAGGAAAAATTAAAAGCAAGCTAAGAACAAGAGAATCAATTGAGTACCTGTTACCTACCTTCTTTTTTTCCTGTCTACTAATAACTCTCAGTCTTCACTCCACACCAGAATCAGCTGGGAAAGTTTTCAAAAATAGAGATGCCTGGGCCCTAACCCCTAAAGATTCTGTTTTACTTTATGGAGATGGGAGTGGAAGAGAGGGGTCAGTTTTTTAAAAGTCCCCCCACATGACTAATGTGTAGGTTGATAACCACTGTTGCATACAGACATAACAGGAACTACGTGAAAGATACATGCCGCCATGAAGAGTGGGGCACAGTCTATTTGAGAATGAAATGATCCTGATACTCAAACTAAAGAAATTATTTTAAATGAATAAACAGAAAAAATCAGGACATCTGAACTTTTTAAGGCATTCAATCTAGATAGAGTATTCTGGTTTACTCATACGCAGCTTTTTAACCAGTAAAACCTCTTAATTTTTTTTTATTGTCATGCATTCACGAATTCTTAATAAATATTTGGCTTTCAAAGAAGGAATCTGAAAAATCCTGAACTATCTAGAAGCTATGAACTTTGATAGTGGAAACTTTTTCAAAAGGGTTTCCAGAATTTAAGAGTATTCTCATACTTTTTTTCCTTCAAAGGCGCCTAAGTATCATTTACTCTAATCACTTTTTAGTTCCGTGTGCTTTGCTAAATTTAAAAGTAACTCTATATATGTATTATCATAACCCTCCCCGTAAATAATTTTGATTGGCTTTGGATGTATCCAATTTGTTCTCCTAATACAGACCACACTCATCTGGTCTCCTTGTAGATAGGGATTCCTCCAAACCTGACTCCGATACCATGTGTGCATTTATACATGCACATACATCTTTTTAAATTTACACTGAAAATATAACAATATTCAATGGTTATGATGGTTTATAATCCAACATCCTTTCCTTACCTCTTCTTCACTCCCACTCCAGATGTTTACATTTATGGTTCTCAAAAGCTCTGTTCACAATAGAATCACCAGGGGAAGCTTCCAAAACTCTCAATGCCCCAGGCTGCATCCCAGGATATCTGCGGGTGGTCCTCAGGTGTCAATATTTTTCTCAACTTCCAACATGCACCAAGGCTGAGTACCATTGGTCTAAACCCACTGTTGTAATCTGTTTTTTCCTGTGATTGATTTAGAAATAAGCATGTGACCCAATCTTTCCCACGGCATGAGAAGGCTTCCTTCAAAAGCTGCTGAGAAAGCTTTCTTCACCTCTTTAAAAAATAAATAAATAAAAAGGATCTAAGAAGGATTCTTTCTTTGTCTGGGCGTTGTTAATCTGACTCTGCTGCCACCACTTTATGACCACGACAGAAATCAGCCTAAGGGTGAAAGTGAACTTTGAAGATACCGAGAAAGAGAAAGAACTTGAGTCTTTGATGACATCTTCGAGCCTCTGTATTACCTACCCAAGAGCCTAACCAACCTCTGGGTCTCCTACAGAATGGAAACAATAAATTATCTTAATGTTTAAACTTGTTTGAGCTAGATTTTTATGTTACTTGTGTCTGAAAGCACTCAGACCACACGCAGTCTACTAAGATCATACATTTTGAGCATTGTCCAGGAGGTGATGAATTCTTACGCATATTCTCAACAATTTAGTCATCCATTCTTCTTTGAGAATCAGCATCACTCCTGAGGTTGTAGTAAGCAGGACAAAGTTAGTTGATCTTTGCAAAGACTTTGCTTGAGACCTTGACTTCATTAGTATTACCTGAAATTGCAGCAGCTACTCATGAGGTTGGGTACACTTTCACCTTCTTGGGCAAGCATTCACTTATGTAGAAGTAAGTGGAGAGTTCAAGGGCTCTGCCCAAATGAGCTGCCCCGAAGACTAAGCCTTGCTCACTTCTTCTTGGCAAAGCCACAAGGTAAGCAATACACATCGTTGACTCATATGGAAAATGTATTCCTCAATTTTAGAATTTCTTCCACATTCATGTAAGCTTGTGTCAGTAAAATCTCAATAATAATAGAAGAATAAAAATGAAAATGAAAACAACAGAAGCATTTATTCATGTATAGTACCTAAGTTTTAAAGTCACGCAACCTAATCTTCTCTCCAGTGAGAAATGCTAACCTATGTACTGCACTATTTCAGCTTTGGCCCTTTCCAGTCATAAACCTGGTTATAGAAAAAGCTTCATAAAAAATAAACACTTTAGTTCTTCATAACCCCCACAGCACTGTATTTCATATATCAGGCCCAACTTATTTTGAGTTGTTGACTTACATCGGTTCTCTGGAAGAAAGACGAAAGAAACTCAAATTCAAACCGGATGGTCCATATCACATCAGGGCATTGAGACAGTTGATTTACTCATATAATCTCTTTAAACATCTACCAGAAGAGGTTCTAAGACAGAATTTATTGCCTCTGCCTGCCATCTTTGGGCCTACAAAAAGCAAAGCAAAATCCTTCTATGAAATCTGAAACTCCAGTCACTGATTTCCTGACTGATGTCATTTCAAAGGCACGGTGTAGCCCTGTGATAGTTGCAGCGGAAATCTGCCTGTCTATGGGGTTTCCATCTGTTTGCCATCAGAAAGAACCTCTTCGGGGAGCCACAGCAAATACAGAGCACCCACTCCTCCCCATGGGTCCTGGAGTCTTGTATTAGTGTTTTTAACATCAACTGTTACTAGGATTGAATTTGCTTAGATTTTCCCAGAATAAGAACATATATAGAATTATATTGCTGTAACTTTAGTTTTCATTCATGTCTGGCTTATAATAAGCTATTTTGTAAAAATTTTCCATATAATTCTGAAATAACTATGCAAATGTTACCAAAAATGAAAATTCACTTGCTGAAATTCTTTCCTTTTGGAGAAGAGTTTTCTAACTTTATGTAGTGCACTTCTTATTCTAAAACAGCCTGCATTTGAAGCAACCCTTCCTGAGCTCTTTGGGTCTGAAGTTGCTTAAAATATAAGTATTTTGTATCAAAAGGCTATTTATTCACTTCTCATTGAGGGTCAACAGAGAACATATAAGAGGTTAAAGCAAGAAATATAGATTATAATAACAAGAGGTTTCCAAACTGGTCTTTTACAGAACAGCATATATATATATATAATTCCACTGTAAATAATTGGGGGTCCACAGTGGTACGAAGCTATAAGTAACTGGGAATTGAATGTATTCATCCAGCAACAAATGCATAATGGTTGCCTTTATTACTGAAGAAACAAAGCTTCAATTAATTCCAGGGGAATGTTTAATAAGGGAAAAAATTTAATGACGATCAGACTTCTTCTCATCTGCATTCGCCCCTACAGGTATTACAAATTTCACAGTGCCTGAACAAAAACAGACGCTCCATTATACTCCTCAAGGAATCATTTATTAAACATGTTTTTATAAGTTGGACTTTCTGTGTTTACGTGTCATTTCCTCAGAGAAGGCTGACTAGAAGGATGAAATAGAAATAACATCACTTTTCAATATTCCTTAAGCCTGAATTCCTAGAAAAAGACAAGAATACAAAGGTCTCTTTATTCATTCTGTCAAATACCAGTTTGTTTCAATATGGTTTCCTGGAGTTCAGTATCAAACGAGACACAGTCTCCAGTGGGCACTAGGGAGGGAAAGTTTTCCTCACCTCACTGGGGAAAAGGATATATGCATACTGATCCAGAGGACTGTGAAAAGATGGAAAGGGGATGAAGGAAGAAGTAAAAATAGTGGGAAAAGCACAAGGGAGAGACCAGGTGAAGAAAAGCAATAAACAACTTACCGTTAATGGAAAGATGAAATTATGACTACTATATTTATGTAATTTAAACCTGAGGTATATTTACCTCAGTATTTTCTAAAGCATGGTAAACACATAATTAAATGAGGTGAATTTAATTGGCACACTCTTAAAAGAACATTTTTAAATAGCCATGTATTTATTCTATTGTGTGCGTGTACACACCCACACATATACACATGTCAAACGTAATATTTCATGTTTTCTATTGAATGGGATGAGGCTAAAATAAAACACGACCTGATTGAAAGAAAAATAATAAGACACAGAGTACTCGGCTGATGGCAAGAAGCTTGTCAGTGATACTTGTATGACAAGAGTTTAAGAAACCTTGGTTTAGTCAATGGAACACAGAATTTCATGTGAGAGAGTGGGAGAAAGTGCCATTTTTTACCCATTATTGATTCAGTGAGTATTTGTAGAGGGGCTTCTATTTTCAGAAAGCTAACTGCACATTTTAACACACAGATTTTTTCCACCTAGTGTGAAAATTTCCTCAGTAGAATACTGCCTAACAAATTTATAGGAAAATAAGTTTAAACATTTGAGATCTCTGTTTCCTTGTCTGAAAAGCTGGGATTTTAGACTAGATATTTATGTTTCCTAATCTGTTTTGACCCTGTGTTATTTTTTTCCATTTCCCACAACCCTAAGTTCTGGCTTTTGGTGGATGACAAATCCTACCAGTAGAGGGGGCCTCACTCTGCTTGAAAAAATGTTCTGAAAAGTCCACTTCATGGTTACCGCACTGGGAAAGAGGACTGTCAGTCCATTTTTTTTGTTGCTTTCCACCCTATCGTTTTCCTCTGAGTTAGAAATTTTAAAATGAGACGGCTGGCCTGTGGATCAGGCTGGCCGCGGGCGTGCTGTCACAATTCAGTCTCTGATTCAGTCTTACGTTTTCCTAAGGATCTGGCGAGCCACTGCACAATGCATCTTTCTAAAACAGTGAATGCTCTAATCGTTACCACATTTTTCATTATGTGTGTAGTAGTTCTGAGCTGACGAGGCAGGGGTCCAATTGTGTTCGTTATGAGTTGGATTCAAAGTTTCTGAGTTAAAAGAATTTTTAAGAGCATCTGTTCCAGCTCTCTCCTATCACAAACGAAAGATAGACACTCAAAGCACTTAGGTCCCACATAATGATACTAGTGTGGAAATAGGACTATTTTGCTTATGTAAAAAAATAAAATAAAAAAGTCATTTGCAGCCTGTTTAGTCTTGACTGTCCTTAGGAGCTGTGTGCCAGGTCATTTAACCTCTGGGCCTCAGTTTCCTTTTCTGTAAAATAAAGACACAGAACCAGGTAACCACTAAGATCACTTCAGCTCTATCTTACTGGGCTCTCTACCTCTAAAGAATGATTGCTTTGGCTTCCATTTGCAGGCAATTCTAAGACTTCTTGTTTGCCTGACGGTTCATTCATCTTCTTTAAGTTTATAAATGTGTTTTACCTTTATGAGTACAAAGGGATTAAAATTCAACTATAGAACAAAAGTTATAACAGCATTAGGAATACATCCATTAAAAATATAATCCAGGACAATAAGAGAATGTAGAAAAGTGCAAACAGTTGGAGTATTAAGGTTGTAGAATTATGGTTTGTCTTTTTCTAAAAAAATGTTTATAACCATTGTGTAATAAACATAATTCAGGAGGACGGAAAGGTCCATCTAAAAGGCAAAGTGGAGGTTAACGGTATGAAACCACGGCCAGCCAGGGATTTTTAGGAGGTGGAATGAAAGTAATCAGCAGAGCCACAGCCTCTCAGCCCCACGTCCCCCACTGCTGGTGTACTTCGGCCCTGCAATAAAGCTTCCCATTTTTCAGGATATTAAATTTGAGTTCAGGGAAAGCCAGACATCATGTAATCACAGTTTGGAATTACAGTATATATCTAATAAAAGCTCACAGAACTTGCCAAAAAAAAAAAATTCAGAATCTTTTAAAGAGCTATGTGTTTGCTAAGAAGGAGGGAGGTGGGAAAGAAATCATGTGTAAGAGAAACCTTTTCACAGAACCCAGGTGACTCCAGACCAGGCATATATACTGGCAGACGGATTAAAATTAGGACTCCTTTCCCCACCCCCTATGAAGGAAAGGAGGGAAGAGGGGCGGGAATAGTCTCCATTGCAGAGTGAAGACACCTTGGTTCTGACTGGGACCGTAGGGAAGCCCACCGCACCTCTCTGCCTGCTGGCACTCCTGCTCTGCGGAGATGCAAAGGTCTCTGAGTGCTTGTAAAACGAAGGCAGCAGAGAGTTTCCATGATGTGCCCTACACATCGGGATTACTTCTGCTGGAGGCAGGGCTGGCTTCATGGGCGGCTGTACAGTCACACTGGCCTCTACACACAGAAGGGCCCCAAGCTGGGCTCAATCCTCTGCTCTCACTGCTGTGAAATGTATAATAATTTAGGAACAAGGGACCCCACATTTTCCTTTTGCACTGGGCTTTGAAAATGATGTAGCCGGTGGGGCTGGGCATTTTTGTGAGGCTGTTCACATTACTGCATGTATTTCTCACATCGCTGCTCCATGGTCGTGTGGACATTTTGTATGTGCTCAGCCGCGGCCCACTGTGCATGGAGAGTGTCTTCCTACGCGTCCACACTGCAGCCTGTGGGGCTTTTCCGGAAGGATCAGTCCTTTCTCCCCCTCTAAACTCCAGGCCAGAGCCCAAGTCTTGTCATATGCATCCCAGCCTGCCTTTTGTCTCTTCTCCAGGTCCCAGAGTCCCTGTAAGGATGCACTACCTTCTTAGAACCAACAGTAAGAGCAGCTGAGGCCTTCTTAAAACTTTGCCTGGGGCAAAGGTTCATGTAAACTCCTGCTATTGAGGACACTCCACAGCACCTTAATCAGGCCAGTGTGTGGCAAACAGCAGAGCGCCACCCCACCACGTTGCACCCCCTCCCCACCCACTGCATCTTGCTCAAACCTCTGTTGACCCTTAACACTTGGTCTTGTGCAGGTCAGGGGCTGCTTCAAGGCTGAAAGTGGTTCTTTCGCGTGGGTAAAATACAGCGATTTAACTACAATTCGAATTACTTCTGCAGCCCCAAACCCATGGGCTTCCCCAAGAACTGAGCACTTTGCGAGGCTGTTCCCAGTACTCCGTCCTTCAGTCCTTCCCACCCCATCCCCACACACGAAAGGCCTGAGGAGGATGGGAATGGCCCTGGGTGATGAAACTTCTTTATTATTCCAGCTGTCTTCTCCTTCCTGCACCTCCACAGCCCCACCCTGCCCCAAGGAAGAACAGAATAGAAACCAAACACTGTTCTGCACAAATAAATGGGGCTCATTGCCTCAAAGGGACAGGAGAAGAGGGAAGAAAGTAGGAGTGAAGAGGAAAGGCATCTTGCAAATTTGGGAAATACTTCTCACTATCAATTTAGACTGTATTGTCCCTGGAAATCAACGTGGCCACTGGTGACTGGCAGACACAACTACGTAAGAGGTGAAGTGGTGAGCAGGCTTATAGCTCTCCCTGGTAGAAATAATAAAAGTGAACCTAACCGGCGGACTTCAGGTCTACTGCCCTCCACCAGACAACAAGGAGCCCTCGTCCCTGGCTGTTTTGTGAAGTTTAAACATCCAGCGGCACCACTAACCATTTTACTGAAGTCCCAGATGGTTTCTGCAGACAAAATGACTGAGATGGGAGTGGAGTGGAGTTTTCGCAAAGGAAATGGGGTGCAGCTGAGGGCTGATGAGCTAGTTGGGACCTAGGTTGGAAGTGGGACTCCACCAGGAATTGTCTGCCTTTGAAGTTCTGGGCAAAGTCCAAATTAGCTAAAGTCCTGACTTTCCCTCTGTTGTTGGGGTGGGAACATTTCACCTTTCTCCCCTTCTAGGTTCTTTGGCTGCTCTAATAATTAATTTGACTTAAGACATTAACAGGAGAAAAACAAATTTAAGTTTGTACATACGGGAGCTCCATGAAAATATGAGACTCGACGGCAAGTTGGCCAATTGAGGCTAATATGCCATCCTGAGCTAAAGAACAAGATAAGGGTCTGGGATCCGAAGGGGAAGAGGGCAATTCCCAAGAAGATAAGAGTAGATGTTTGGTAATTAGATGTTTATCCTGCCATGCAGATAAGTCTTTCAGATAAAAATCGTTATATCTAGTAACAACTCTCTTTCTGGTACAGGCCCCTATCTAAAGTCTTTCAGGCAGCTAAGGGAGAGGTAAAAGTCTTTCCTGAGTCTGCTGGGTCTTCACGGCCTTCAGCTCAAAATAATCCACATGCCAAAGCGGCACATTTTGGGGTGGCATATTCTGCTCCCCTTCACTTTGTAGTTCCTCCCCAAATCACGGAGCTTTGCGTGGACTCAAGGACAGACAGTCAATCTCTGGTCCAGGGGAGGGACATCACTTTCTCAAGTGAACGAGGACTCAGAGGGCTCAAGACAGAAAGTAAACTGAGGCTCTCTCCTTCCTCGATCAGTGAGAGCTAGCTGTCCTCTGAAACAGGAAAGGCCTGAGATTGGACACTTAGGTGACCAAGACACGGGGTCACGGTCATGGCGTAGCAGGGAACCTGCAATGCTTCTGTTCACCTTCAAAAGGAACTCTGTGAAAATGCTGCCATCCGTTCCTAAAGGACCGATGACCAAGCCGGCCTTCACATTTCCCTCAGCTTGACGAAACTTTGGGTAGGCTTCTCCCCGACTCTAGGCCCTGCCCTCCCTTTTCCTAGAGTATTTTCTCTAGAAAATTTGTAATTGGAATTCTTTCTCTGTCTCTTTGAGATATATATATATATATATATATATATATATATATATATATATTTTTTTTTTTTTTTTTTTTTTAAGAAGTTTCTTGCCAGCTTTACATCCCAAGAATGTCTTTCTCAAGTACCTGCAAGCAATCTGTTTGAAATGGAATCATCAAAGGATGATTCATCAAAGGAATCATCGTCAGCACTAGCTGTGCTATCTCCCAGTTCCTTGGGAGAGTAGGAGCCTAACTTCTGCAGGCCCTTTGCTCCAAGTTGTAAGACTACCTCCTCTTGTAAAGATACAAGAAATTTACTCTCCCTTGGGTCAATCCAATTAGCAAACACAGACGGCCCATGATAATTTTCTCACTCCAATGCTTAAAAACCCTAACCCTCTTTGTTTCCATGGAGTTGGGTTCAGACTGAGTTCTGGCCTCTCTCCCCTTCTGCAAAAGCCTTGAAAAAAGTCTGGCTCACATGTTTAACTTTGGTGCAATTTTTGCTTTGACACTAACCATGTAAATAATGTCAAACAAAATGTGTTGTGTTCCTGCAAACCCTGACTGCTTTCTGTGTTCCTGAAAAACCTGATTGCCTTACAGCATGAAAAGATCAGTGACTAAATTGTATGAGGCAAAGTGTCTCTTGGTTTGTGCATCTCCCTCGGGGATCCTGGGAAGACTCATCTGGGTCAAAGCTGACATGGGAAGGAGGACTGTCACCAACCGCTCTCCATAACTAGAACATTGTCAGGGAGCAGGAAGGCATTGGCTGGAGCTGGGCAGCTGCTGCCCACTGGATTTAACACAACCTGACAGAGCACTCACCTCACACCAGGCACTGCTCTAAGCGCCTTACAAATAATAGTCATTTAATTCTTATGATAACCCCATGAAACAGAGTTTACTAAAAGCCCCATGTTTCCAGCTAAGGCACAGCTTTGGCACCACAGAAATCTGAAGCAAACTTGTTCAAGTTCACACTGCTGATAAGCATAGATCCCTGGCATATCAGTTCCAGCGGCTGTGTTTTAATGCCAGATTCTGTGGCTGGAACCAAAGAGCAGGATATCCCCAGGCGTGGTAGCAGGCCCCTGAGACCTGATCAGGAAACCAGGTACCTGCCAGAGAAGTCTCCAAGTCACTACCAGAGAGCAGCTCCCTATTTCAGAATCAAAGTAGCCCATGACAGCTGCTACAGCCTCCACCTACGTTCTGTACCCCACAGGAGAGGACGGTTATGTTGCAGTATCCCATCATTCCCTGCAGTTAGAGGGGATTCCTGTATAGCAGGAGCTGTAGATCCTTTCTGTAAATCTGCTTTCACAATGAGCACAAGCGGGCAGTTCCAGGAGCAAAGCCTGTTTTTCTGCAAAGGGATGTACAGAGGTGTCAGTGTCTGAGAACAACGGAACAATATCCAAATTCTTTCCTCCCTGCCGTTCGGAAGGTCCGAGTGACCTTGGCTGATCTCTGCAGTATATGCTGAAAATACAATGGTGGCTTTGACTGCCACCAAGGGCAAACCAGATTCCACATTTAGTGTGAAGAGTAGCTTTTCTCCTCCCCCAGTGCACCTTTCCAATCTACTTACTTCCCTTGCTGCTTCAGAAAGCGCAGAAGACCTTTGGCAGAGGGAGCTGATACTTGCACATAGGAAAGAAAGTGCAGCTTGCACACACACACAAACCCCCCCCACACACACACACACACACACAAAACAAATGAAAAACCAGATACCTCCCCTGGGTCCCCATCACCCCTGAGGAGCCCAGGAGGTCTGCCCGCCAGCTCTGGGGTAGACAGGAGCAGACCCGGCTGTGGCGCCCAGCTCGCCATCATTCTCTGAACCTTCCTTTTTCCATCTGTAAAAAGCGAATCACAATATCTGCGCTTTGTGCTCTCCAGAGCTGTTATGAGGCTCAAATGAGATAATGTATGTAAAGCGCTTTGTAAACTGTAAAATGCTCTACAAATGTAAGGGATTATGATAAACCACAATACAGCCATGTTTTATGCTTTTATAAAACTACTGGCTGGAATTGCAGGAAGGGGAATCCCAGTGGTGATTTTTATTTTGGAAACAGGAGGACTTGGGTTTGCCTCCTGGCCAGGAATTGGATTCCTGGCAGCAGCTGTTTATTCCATTTCGCTGGGCGCCGCGCATATGGCGGCCGCGCGCCACCCGCCGAGCTGCCAATATGTACTACTTTGTTTGAGCATATCAGGAAAAGCGTCTTTTCGCCTCCCTCGCTGTTTCTAACTTGCCAAGTCTAACACCTAGGAAATAGAGACTTTCAAGTCGCACTTCACCACCGCAGCATTTGTTTTTTAAGATGAGATCTTTTTTCCTCCCTAGCAACCAGAAATTTACAGCCGGACTCTCACCATAAAAAACAGCCTTGCCTTGAGCAGATTTTAAAAACTCGGATGCTGCTTTTATAAAGCTTGGCCGTGGTTAAAATGAACATGATATTAATATTTGTCCTGGGACTGAGTTTGGAACAGCTGAAAGGGATTAAGCCACGAACAGGTTTGCTTTTCCGCGTCTCTGCAGAGCAAGGAGAGGCGGGGCGCGCGCTGGGAGCCTGGGGCGCGAGGGGAGCAGAGCGCCCCACAGCTCGGCGCGGAAGCCTGCACCCGCCCTTCGTTGCAAGTAGCCACTCGCTGCAACCTGAGGTGTTTTGAGATCACGCTGCATCTAAGAACTACTACTTGCTTGTAAATGTCAAGAGGAATTATGAACCTTTGTAGAAAAGTAACTGTTTGACTAATTTCCGGTTCCACGGAGCAAATACACTCCCTATGTATTTAGAATCTGGTGCTGACAACCAGGCCGTGGCAAGTTTCAAGGTTATGGGATCATAAATGGGATTAGATAACCCAGACAGTGTGGCTCAGACTCCAGCACTTTAAAAATATTATTAAAACCCCCAGAAAACGGCAAACAATTTTGAAGGGGAAGATAGAACAGACCCCAACAAAGAGAAAGGAATCCTGGAAATGGTACTACGGAGCGACTTGGAAACCCCAGAGCATTTCTAGAGTACATGTTAGAATAAATGAATATTTTAGAACATAAAAATATAAAGAAACAGGTGGTGATTTATAGCTGAGAAAGATTTTTCTCTTAGATTTGAGGCATGGTGAAAAGAAAAAAGGAAAGAAAAGGATGAGAGAAACTTACTGAGAAGACCAGAACTGACAGCGGTAATTTGCACACCCAGATAGCAGAATGCACCACCTGGAAGCCTTTGCATTTTAAATGATCTATTTCTTTTTAATTGACTAGATTAATTATTTCCACCTTGCCACTTGGCAGGTAGGTCACTGTTCCTTTTCACAGCATTAATGAACCCATTCACTTTTTCTACATGTAATTAAGACTGTGAGTTACAGATCACATTCTTAAATTGGCTTAGTGTACAGCCAACTCAGTCTTTATTAAACAAAATATATGACATCGGGTATTTCTCATTGAAAAAGTGTTGAATTTCTACTGAGTTTTCCTCCAGTTGTTGTGAGAGGGGTGACTTTGTTCTTTTTATTTTTTGGAAAAGAAATACAGACCTATAAAGGTTATAGCATCCAGCATCCAGGATGGTGTTTCATTCTTAATGTACTTAAAGTCTGGAGACTTAAAGGGCAGCTGATGGATTCATGTTCAAGTATTTCTATTGCCACCAAATTTTGACCAAGGCCTTTCATGAGCTATTTAAAAAGAAATAACTTTGGGTATGCTGTTAAAGTTAGTTAAGTGAAATATATTGCTCTCTTCTGTTAGCTTTATTTCTAGGCTATTTAGGAAACCCTAGGAACATTAAGAGTTACTCAATGCACTGAATACAGTAGCAGAACACAGTAGAGAAAGCTTTGTCTATAGCCCTCAAGAGAGCAAGCCTTAATTTAAGCCAACACAAGCTGTCTCCCAAAGCATTCGGTTTCACTCAGGACTTCTGGATCTCAACTTGCTTCCCAGAGGAACTAAATTTAGAACTAAAGGTTGAGGTGCTTTAATCTTTCCAGGATCTGAATGGGTGAAAATGAGTCTGGTGGAGCACCTAATCGAGAGGAAAACTATTGGATAGATATCTTAAGGGTAGACATCTTTACTGCTGGCAAAAGACTAGCAACATGAATTCAAAATATCAGTAATACCAAGCATTGTTTTTCATACTGAAAGCTTGTGAGAACTTGTGTGCATTGTCTGAATACAATGGGATTGAGATAAAAGATATAACAACTGATGTTTTTCCAATTCTTACTCCATTTCTTTGTGGAAATGGAATCTTCTAGTCACAGGTAATAACTAAGCTCTACTAATCATTGCGACAAACCTACTCAAGTATGTAACATAACTTATTTCCTAATTTTTTTAATGGAACCTACATTTTGCAATCTTTTGTCCCACAGTTGTAAAACTTTATGGCGTTCTCCTTTTGTCTACTGAGATTTCAGGTGGTTAACTGCTGTATTTCCTTCTACCCTAAAATGCAAGTGTAGTAATGATATCCATGTGCTCCAACTAAGGCACGCTGGGCTGTGGTTATGTTTTAAATCAGTGCCCGAACACACATCCTCACACAGAGTCAGAGTCGGCTGGAATGGCATTTCATCTTGGTCTCACATATAGCAGACTATGGTCGTGACAAAAAACATACAAAGCTAACTGCACCATGGCTTAGCGTAGCTCTGTCATGAGCTAAAAGGGAGAGCTTAAATGCATTTTACCCATTGTTGGGATGGCTTGAAACAGTGTGCAGTCTTACAGGGCATTTCAAATTCATGTCACAGGCATGTGTGGGAATAGAGGTAATGGAAAAAGAAACCTATTTCAGGAACTGGAGTGCTTATACACGCTGTTGGAGTCCTCTTTGGAGACTGTACCCAAATTGTTTTGTGCTGGTTAAAGCTGAAGGCTGGGGCCCTGGTAGCACAATACTTAAAGGAAAACCTGCTCAGAGAAATGAGGCTTTCAACTTCCAGTAAGCAAACCAAACTAGGGAACCACCGCAACACATTACGACTCCTAGCTGGACAAATGTCACCATGGGGATAGAGTCATTCTACATGAGGGCAAGTCCATGTCTCTGCTTCTCCCCCTCCCCCCCACCACCCCCACCACCTTCAAGAATAGGCTGCCAAGAAGCAAAGACATTTCCCTTGGGGAAATCTTTGGGCATCGTAAAAGTCCCCCCTGCTCCCCCTTCAGCTACGTTTTACTTCTGTGCCGGCAGAGAGGGCTTCCAGACACAGCACTCGGGAAACCTGCATATTGTAAGGGCCAGCTCAGCTGCCCTCGTTTCTAGCTCGGTTCTCTGGAGCCATATCCTGACCAACACCTCCCTTCTTGCCTCCCTCCACCCCCTTACCAGAATTAGCTGATCTCATTCCAGGCTGGAGTCTGAATCAGGAGTCTTGGGGACTGAAAGGAGAGAAAAATGGGAATCAGGACTGGACTAGGTCCCACTGTATAAAATACAGGATTTGCCATTTAAAAATAATAATCATGAGGGATCTATCCAGTGATTGCAATACTGATTTTCAATTTTCTGATGTTTGGTATACTATACTATTTTATGTTCAGAAATACTGGTATTTCTGTTGCATATTGTAGTAATGTTATTTTGGTCATCAGTTAACTTAGATCTCCAATTCCAACCCTACCTGCCCCCTACCTATCTCCCACCATTATCACTGATACCCTCACCATAAGCCCTACCAGCCCCTCTTTACCATTCAGCTTTGTAAGCCCCCTGTTCCCCTCTTCCTACCCAAAAAACCAATGGCTTAGCTGGAGTTGGTGGAAACGGCCAGATCTCTCTGCTAGGGAAGGGCCTGGGTAGACCCCAAGTGGGTTCCTACCCTCTGGTCACTAGGAGAGAAATCACACTGCGACAACTGCAAATTACTGGCCAGAGCAACCTGAGTGAGTGGCAGAGGGGCACAGCGATTCTGTGATGACCCTCTGGACTCTCACACCCAGAAACACTTAGCTCTGAGCTGCATGCTCGCTGACAAGAAGGTGGGATCCTAGAGGCAGACTGCTTCCACAACAGCTCCTGCCGTTGACTGGAGGCAGTGTGGCCCGTGCTGACATGCCCTCAGTGGCTCTCTGCCCTCTCCCCATTGGAGATGTGAGGGTATTTATTGGAAACATCCCTGTAGAAACGTACCATCTTGCAGTACCTGACTATTCCTTTGCATGCATTAATCCCACTGTCACTTATCCCAGATCCCCTTTGGGGGTGACTGGGTTTGAGGAGGAAGTCTAAAGCTTTGCCCTAAGCAAAGATGAAGCTCACTGAGATGCATGGGCATGAAATAACTGGAATACATACCAGACCAGGAGAATGGTTCCAAGGTAAAAATGCCTCTAAGTGGTAACATGTGACACAGTTTGGCCCAATCAAAGTACCTCATACACTTATTTCCAAAAACTGGTCAGACAATCCAGCCAGGACTAAACAGAACCTTCCCAGTGATTTTTCAATGATAACTTGCCTCCTGGATCACTGAACTAGGTCTCCACTTGAGGGTGGCTCATTTGATCTTGTTCTTGCCAGGATATTCAATGGCACTGACAGCTACTGAACTCAAGTGTGGCTGAGCCGCCTGAGTTTCGGGGTTTGTGGACAATGTACTGTACCCCGCTACTTATGACAACAAACTTAGCCATTTCCCTGCAGTTATGAAGCACATTTTATGCCTACTCGTCCCGACCGATGTTCCTTGTAGTTCACCAGTCTTCCTCAAAACCACTGGCACTTCTTGACCCTGACTATTCACCATTCAGAAGGCAAGGGCCACAGGAAGCTCCAGCTCAGGCTCATCTAGCTGGACACCTCCCTCTGCCATTTCTATCTTCCGGCATCAGGGCGGAAGTGGGGCAATGCCTCTCATGAGTCTCCTGAGAGGTATACAGCCTTTTCAGATGTCTGTGAAGATGCAAGGAATAGCCATGCTCTTAGATAACCCTCAAGCCCATCTGGATGTTTCTCCTACAACAGCACCCCCAAAGGTTGAACCCCAAGTGGGGGAAGAGTTGAGAATACTCAAGCCTGACCTTTCATGTTTCTCCCTCTCTCTTGCCTCAGACGAGCGTCCTACTTCCCCTTCCTCTTTAATAGGGATGCCCCTTGGTCATGTTCTCATCTCCTTTCCTAAGTGGCGTCTGCCCTGCCTTTCCTTGAGAAAGTGATGTTGGGGAGGCTGCAGAGAAAGAAAATGAATCTCCAAGATGGGAAAACACAAGAGAAGTAGCATCCCTGTTACTCCAGCAAAAACTCAACAATCTTAGATGAGTTTCCTCATATTTTATTCATTCAAGAGGTATATGCTGAGGAGGTAAAGACACAGTCCTTGCCAGCATTAAAAGTACTTAGTTTGTGGGAAGGCCAATGAGTATCCAACAATTACAAAGCTCTCAGCACCTGTAACACTGGATTACACACTCTCAATTCCATGTCTTCCCTTGAAACACAAGGAGACCTTTGGCCAAAAACTGTAGCTTACTCTGTAGCACCTAACACATAGCCTAACACAATGGTGGTGTTTTAAAAAAATGTTGTTGACTAGATGAATCACTGAATGAATGAAAAGGATAGTGCTGTCAGAGCACACACAGAGGCCATTCTATGAATGCACAGAAGGGCTCCCCACTTTCACTGGGTTGGGGGATGTGAATCAGTTAAGGAAAAGAACCTGGAGAAGACGGCGCATGGGCTGAGCCTTGCTGTGGAGCAGACGTGCAGAGGTGGAGAAGGCACACGTCACACAGCTGTACTGTGATGGGGAAGAGCCCGCCCCTTCCAGTAACTGCATGTTGGATCTGCAATTGCAACGGCCCTAGAATGCACGTGGCTGTGTGGGCAAGACCTAGACTATGCAGGGCCTTCTGCCATACAAGCTTCATCTAAAAGATTTCTATTCTGTGAGGAGAGAGATTTTGTCTATTTGTTCACCATCATATCCCTTGTTCTTTCATCGCTTCTTCCCCATCATATCAGCTTACTCATGGTTTCAATCAGCCTTACAGCTTATGTTCCTGGACTGCCTCCATCTCTCCACTTTTCCCAATTCAAACATCCACAAGCATGCATTGGATTGACACAGTCCATATTTTACCACCAGGCCACATTATGGGTCAGCCAATTGGATGGCTCTTCTGGGTGAGGTGCCCAGCCCTGGTCTAATCAGCCTGGGCTGCAGGGGCAGGTCACATGGTACTACATTTGGCCACCTTGGCAGGAGGGCTGTGATCATGGTATTTCTTTAGAGGATTGGGGGTGAGTCAGTGAAGCAGGCACAGGACTGATACATACAGTACAGGTCTAAAGAGAGAAAGAAAAAAGCAAGGCCACGTCTTCCTCTTACGTGCGTCCCCAAAGCCTATAGTGTTCCACATATGTTCAATGAATGGATAAATGAATGAATGAACATATGAGGGAATAAATGAAATTAATGAAGCAGAAGCAAGTGCTACTCAGCAGACAATTATTCTAACACCAGGACCAGAGGGAATCAGGACACCGCTCAGCAGCAGTCCTGAACCAGAGCTGTTCCTGGCACACACTTGTGTGCCCCAAGCCCAGATCTGCCCCTCCTAGGATGCCCCCTCAGTGAGTGAGCAAGGAAAAGCCCTGTCTGCCAGATGTTTCACCCTGAACCTCCCTCTGGCTGTGAAAATTCCCCCTGTGCCAATGAGAGGAGCTTGACCCACGAGGCCTAAGGAATGAGAGAGCATTTGAGTTGCGCTGCCTAATTAATCTCAGGTTTGGCAAGAGTGACTGGGAGTGTCAAAAATCGCCAGTCACAGATGCTTCTCCTGAGCTCTAACAACAAAGTTGTCAACTATGTTGAGGAACAGGAAGCCATAATATTATTTAAGAGTCCAGTGCCCTTGTTTGAGAGACATGGAAGGGAAAGTGCTGGGCTTGGACCCAAAAGGAGTGAGTTTGAGTTTGCGTTTGACCTTGAACAAGTCACATGACCTCCAAGGCCCTAACTTTCCTTTAGGAATAATCACTTCTGTCCTCCCCACACCTCATTAGGTTGTAATGAAGACCAAGTAAGATGACATTTGTGAAAAGAGTTTGTGAATGGTGAAATGCTGTATAGATGTGAGAGACTGTTACTAGCATCAACAAGCAATTAGCAAACAAATGGAGTAGCGGTGGGAAAATGTGAAGGTAAAAGGTGAGGAGGCTGCTGCAGTCACCAGCTCCAGGCGATGCTAACTTGAACCAAGGCAGAAGCAGTGGGAATGGAGAGAAGGTACACGGATCCCCTCTTAATTTTCTGGCCCATATGAAGCATCTATGTTGCTTAATGAATGAATGACTGGAGTATAAGCAGGGATTCTTTATAAAGAAATCATCTTACTTATCAAAACATTATCTGTTTTGTAATTTTTGAATTCTGAATTTCACCCCTATTTTTGTAGCGCCCGTGAACTTAGCACGTATTTTATTATTGCTGTTACCACCCTGATTTAATGTATTTGTCAAATTATTCATCTTCTCTTCTAGACTTGAATCCCTGCAGGACAAGGGCCATGTTTTATCAATAGTTGAAACCATTCTTGTTGCCTTGCACACTGCTTAATGTATAATAAACGTGTAATGTGTGATGGATAAGTAAATGATTAAATCACATCACTGTCGATGAATCTATGACTTCAAATCTTCAAAGTACTCTTGCAAGGAAGGTATTTTCATTCCCATTTTACAGGTGAAAAAACAAAGACTCAGAGAAGTTAAGTAAGTAAGATACCCAAGGTCCCGTAGCTGGTAGAGTCTGGATTCAAATGGCCCGCTTCAGAGCCCACACCACCTCTGCTTGTTTCCGGTGTCCTGCTAATATTAGCAGCTCTGGATAGGTGTCTTCGTGATTTTGCATTTGTCTTCAACTTGCTGAACTCTTATCCAACCCTGTGATTGTCTTAGTTTGGACACACATTTCACTTTTGGGGAGAAGTGAAAGGGCCTCTGGAAGTAAGACCATGAGAATCACTGAGTATATAAGATCTCTTCTGAAAATGATCGTCCTCAGGGATAAAAGTCTGATACAAACTTTCAAACAAAAATAAGGGAACTGCACATAGCACTGAGCTTGATGAAACCTGGCATGTCCCATTTTGTCTTATGGCCTCTCTGTCATTTCAGGACAAGGAGAGCATGGAGAGGGTGGAAAGGGATTCCCATCTGTCTAGCTAGGAAGGCGGCTGACAAAGATTGTCAAGGGAGAAAAGGAGGTGTCCAGCACCACAGTAATCCAGATACATTCTAGTAATCCAGAATGTATAATGTTTGAAGGCTGCTTGTCATTGACAGGGAAAACCAAACTGCTATTCTATGCTTGTTATGTTCTTGTTTTGTTTTTTTTTTGTTTTGTTTTTTCACATATCATAAGCACATTCAACTTGTGTGGTCCAGCTAATGCACTGATGCTCAAACATGTTTCTTTAATAGAGGACCCAGATTTCATCGTGCTCTTTGCAGAACATCATTAAAAACTGCTCTACTGAATTTCATCACGCAAATAGAGATTTAAGGATATTTCACTAAACATAGAGAGTACAGAAAGTATAAAATGATGAGTAAATGTCTCCTTCCTAAACTGTCATCCATCCCACTCCCTCCCCAGAGAGAACTACTGTTGACAGTTTCTTATGTATCCTTCCAGAAATCTTTCCATGTCTATATAAGTGTACACAGAATACGTATAACCTTTTACAAAAAAAAAAAAATAGGGAGTTCATATTATAAATGCTCTTTCATACTTTGGTATATCCACAAAACATATGCTATAAATCATATAAAGTATTACTAAATGGTTTTGAACGAAATAAGAAATGAATTAGGAAAGAATACATGAGTGAGACATACTATATGCCTTGATATGGCCCTGAAATGACCATCTAGCTGTGACTTATCCATGAACCCTGCTCTTATTTCCCAATCAGCCCCATCTTCTGGTTTTTGAGAGGCGCCCGCCCCTAATCAGTCAAGTAGGAGCATTTGTGAGCATTGGCGTCCACCCCACCTCCCAGAAATCCCAACCAAATGGGCCTGGGAAAGACAGGAGAAGCAGGTTTGGTTTTTCTTTGACATCCTAAGCACACAACTCTAAAACCTCACTGATTTATCTGAAATGAGCCTGAGTTACAGGATAATTCTATACATAGATTTTCATTGAGACTAAAAACTTTTTTTTCCCCATAAAGTTCAGGCCAAGCCTGCCTTAATTAAGGAAAAAGCAAGAGTCATATGCTGTTTACTCAGAGGCTTGCATACCATGTCAAGTACAGATATTCTAAAGCCCTTACATCAGATTCCTAGTAATTACGGTAGCAAACAACTTCTCGGCAGCTGGAACAAAGACCAACTTCATTCCAAATGGGTCAGTGTGAAGGGAAGGAGTGTGACCACATTCCTGGGTGGCACAGGAGCTCTCAGGGCCTAGGACACCCCCGCCCCACTGCTGCTTCACTACAGCCCCTCTACCCCAGGTCCACAGCAGGGAGCTGGAGAGTGGGCTAAGCCAGGGAGGGTGCTCACCTGCAGCGGGTCCCTTCCATGGTACAAAGAACCATGGAAATCCCTAGAATCCCAACCTGCCTCTGGGGACCCCCAAACCATTGCCAGAGGACCATGAAGTCAGTCCTGGGTAAGCCCATGTATTAAAAATAGTAGGGGTTGTGTAAGCCCATGTATTAAATGATGTGACATTTAACCGAGCCATGCCTTGAACTTTGAAACCCATATAGAGCCCTACAGTGACCCCTAAAAACCCTGAGTTTGTCTGAGCCAACAAGTCCATCAATCGTGCACTTTTTGAGACATGAGATCAAAGGTGAGTCTCTCCCTTGTAAATGGAGAGACACCCACATACCTACAAGGACAGGGGACCATTCAAGGAGGTGTGGAGGTGCCAAAGAGTGGCACATGCAATACTCTGATGGTGCAGAACATCTTACTGTAGAGCACAGGGAATTTAGAATCAGCCCTTCCCTACCACAACTTTCATGTTCTGAGCTGAATGCGAGCTGAGCTTTCGACCTTGAGATACATTATTTATGACCTTGTCTTTGTCCCCACTAGAAAGACAACCACATTCCTCAAAGGCTTTCCCAATGGCACTTAGCACAATGTTTGGAACATAGTAGGTACTCAATAAATGATAAAGTAAATTCACACTTAAGGCTATCAGTTTTCTGCTTTTTAGACCAGGTGTGCATAACGGGGTAAAGAGTGGGTGCAACTGCTCAGGACAATTTGCATTGTAATTGTTATTGCTGCCCTTGAAATTTCTTTGTAGACATATAAGACAGAAACATCGGTGTATTAATGTTGTTTGACAGCTGAATTTTGGAGGTGGGATGGGGATGGGGAAGGAAGTGGGAGGCCTCTTTGTTTAAAGGAAACTCAAAGGATTGTAGAGAGACAGAAGTGAGTCCTGATCCAACTACTGACAGATGTTCTACAATTGCTCCTGGCTGCCAGAGACACTGAGAGCTGAAGTTCCTAGCTGGCTGCAGAACTGCCCGAATGTGACCAGGAGGACCATTCATTAGAGCCCCAAACCATTGCCATAGGCTAGTTTCAGGGTTCTGGGTTGGGTCTGCTGGTGTGGACATGCCACCTGGGCCATGAGACCCAGAAAATTACCTTGACGGCCACATCGATTTGGCAGAAATGAGAAGGCACTGAGGTATCAGGCAAGCTGCTATAAGTGGCTGTTTGTGATCTTCTGGCACTTGCAGCCCAGGCTGGCTGGCTTTCCAGCTTGCCCTGGCAGGCAGGCCTGGTATTTCAGCAAGTTCTGGCAGCAGAACCTAGAAAATAGTACTTTAAAAAAAAAAAAGTGGGAAAAGCTAATGTCACGTTGGCTAAGCTCACCTGGGGCCGCCTCCATCTGTCGTTCCGTCTCTTTACGGCTCTCCATTTTCACTTTCTCTTTAGTGGTCAGAGCCTCTATTTTCCTTTCCATGCCCTTGCTGGAGAGAGGACTGTGGATGGTATTCCTCTGTCCACTGGTTTATGACCCCTACTTCTTACAGCTTGACAGCTGGTCAAGACAACTGAAGCAATTCCCGTAAGAGTTGTCATCCAAGACTGCGGTGGAGGGAAAATGGTTTAGACGTGCAGCGTACATACCTAACTCCCTGCCACAGATGGGCATAGGGGCCTGTGACGAGCATGAGATAGCCACAGTGGGCAGCAGCAGGGGTCTCAGGTCTCCTGTACCCCAAGGCAGGCTGAACAGACAGTGGTATATATATGGCCTCTCCTGACACACTCTGGGCATCAGCTAGGATTCCTCAGTTGCAAGAAACAGATACCATGTACATTAAGTGTTAAAAGAGGAATTTGCTGAAAGGATACAGGGTAGCTCAAGAAATCAAAGAAAGGGTGAAGAGCTTAGTCTTAAAAAGGGCAGGAAGAAGGGAAGGTCTTGGGATCAAGGTAACAGAGCATAAGCATATATTAATCCCTTCAGAACATTTTTTTGTCCCAGTATCAAGCTGTTCAAGATTCCTGGTGAATCTGATTGGTTATGCTTGGATCAAGTGACCCAAACAAAGCCAATCAGATTGGCTCAATTTGACGGACAGACCCAACAAGATGTCACAGAGCACAGGGGAGGACTTGTTCCCACAGGGAAACCAGGATTCTACCAGGAGAGGGTTGGACAACAACTGAGTGGCCAAATGCAACAGGTGTCCACAACCTCAAACAGACCGAATCCCTTTCTTTCTCTTCATTTCCATGTTTGCTATAAATTGTCAACAACTGGATTTTACTGTGAGAAAATGGTGGAGGAGTTAGGAAGTCAAAGACAGAAGGGGGCCTGATTATCATTGGTAAGTCAGACAGACCTTGAGAGGGGAGTCCTGGATCTGTTTCCACTTCTTTGAAAACCTGAGTAGAGAAACCTCATGCATCTAAGTCAAAAAACCTGAGAGTCACCCAGATGCCTCCATTTTCTTCCCTCTTTCTCCTAAATAGAATCAGGCACCAATTTCTTCCACTTTATCCGCTGAACATTTCTCATCTTTACACAACCCTTCAGACCTCCATCAGCTTGTCACCTGCCCAGGGCCAGAGCCTCCTAACCAGCCTCCTTGCCTCCAGGCTGCTAGCCTCCAATACTCTCCCACACTGAGGCCACGTGGATCTTTTGGAAACCCAAATATGATCATGTCTCTCCCTCTCAGGGGCTTCCTCTGCATTCAGGAAAGCTTTAGCACACACACAGGGTTAGTCTCTGGCTTACTTCTCCAGCCTTCTTGCGTTTCTCCTTCCTTCATGACTTTCACATGAAATTTCTTGGAGCACTATTATTGCCTGCTAAGTGTTTGCATTGAAGAGGAGGGGAAAAGAACTGTCTTCCCCCACTGCCTAGAGTCAGAGTACTATGGCCTGAATTGTCTCTCAAAATTCATATGTTGACGTCCTAATCCCCTGTGCGACAGTATTTGGAGAAAAGACCTACAAGGAGGAAATAAAGGTTAAGTGAAGTCATAAGGGTAAGACCCTAATGCAATAGGATTGGTGTCCTTATAAGGTGAGGAAGAGAGACTAAAACTCCCTGTGTGCCATGTGAGGACACAGCAAGAAGGCAACCATGTGCAAGCCAGAAAGAGAGCCCTCACCGGAAATCGATCCTGCCAGACCTTAATCTGGGCCTTCTAGCTTCCAGAATTGTGAGAAATAAATTTCTGTTATTTAAGTCACTCAATCGATTGCATTTTGTTATAGCAGCCTGAGCTTAGACAGGGGGCAAACTGTGAAACAGTTTCCATAAACCTTGACATCTCTTTCAAGTTTTCTGTTTTACAGTAAATTTTGGTATTTTTTGCATTCTGTCTCATAATAGTCTTATTTGCTTTGATATAAGTATGTTTTAAATCACGTACATAGTGAATCAGGCCATTGTGATCTCCTGACTTCTTGTATCCCCAGCCCATCACACACTACCACACCACACCCAGGAGGTTTAGAAGCCAGTTTTAAAGCCCACATCAGCTGTCTCCCCCTCCAGGCTTTTGCGCACTCTGCTCTCTGCTGGAACAGCCTCTCCCTGATTCCCTTTTCCACCTGGTGAATCCTTTAAAGCAAACACTCAGTTGTCACTTCCTCTTTTCAGATGCTCCTGGCCTCACCCCTCACAGTGAAGCTGACATTCTCCTTTGTGCATTCACTATGTCTTTTGCAGATGGACAGCCCGTGGTTACTTGCAGGCATGTTTATATGTTTGACGCCTACTGAATTGTAAGCTCCTTGAGAGCCGGCAGGAGGTTTGATTTATCAGCAAATCCCCAGGGCCGACCAGAGCGCCAAGTACAAAGTATATGCTTGGTAATTGTTGACGAATGAGTGAATGAGTGGGTAAGTAAATGAATGATTTCATAAATCAGCCTAAAGTAAAGCAGGAGTCATTTCTGTGGGACATACTTGGGGATGGTGGTAAAATATAAAATGTCCCACAAAAATTGGCAGTGACATTTCATGGCTCAAGGGTTTCAGCAGCGAGGCAAGGAGAGGTCTGCCCCAGAGGCACTTCCTGTCTGAGAAGAAGCGATACAGGTGAGAGGGTCTCCCGAGATTTCTGCACATTATATGGGTGAGCCTGCTCCCTAAACCCTCACTGCCTCTCACATGGAGCCCCCCTTTCTGAGCTCTCGCTAACCTAGTTGAACCCCTAAATATCTTATGCTTGGATTATCACATTTATTTTTTTAAAAGCAGCCCCCTCTTCCATCACTCTGCATCTATCACCTGCCAGGAGTACTCACCCCACCCCAACCCTCTGCAAGCTCTTCCAGTTTCTAGCCTCAATTTACCTCACAACCACACTCAACAAAGTAAATTGGCAACCCGGACTCTAGGGTCACAGCAGTGAATTCAGTGGACAAAACCGCCCGCCCTGGAGGACCTCAGCCTCAGTCCTCCAGCCCACACCTCCCGCCCATTCCCTTGCCTTTGCTCCTGCGCTTCCCTGGCTTGGAATGTCCTGTCTGAGATGCACTTATCCTAATCTCAGGGAACTTTCTCCCATCTATGAAGACTTTTCTGGATACCTCCGTCCATAGCCAGCTTTCTTGCCTCCTCTGAACCCCTGAGGCACTCAGTCACCTGCTTGCTGCCACTTATATTATGTGGGCCTTGCTTGTGTGGCTTTGGGTGGATGTGCCACATCTGTGTCTGTGTGTGATTTTTCTGCCACTAGACTGTAGACTACCTGAAGCAGAAATGGGTTTCTGTCTCCTTCTGGGTCTTGCTCAGTGCTCTGCACATGGGACTCAGTAAGAACTGACAGGAGCAGGGAAGTTCGTTGGCGGCCGATAGCTCTGCGGGGCTCTCCCTGACCTTGGGGGCTTCATTTCCTGCTTCCCAGGATGCCCACTTCTCTGTGTCCCTCTGCCTGGCTCCTGGGGTGCCTGTGGGGATCGGTCCGGCACCAGGGTGCTGGTCATGAGAGAAGGACATAAATTGTGAAGGTGTCACAGGACACATTTCCCTTGATGCTTCATAGAACTGCCCAGGTCCTTTTCCCTTTCACAACTTCGGCAGAATAGACACTGTATATATATACTCTGAGACATATTCTAAACAGTGGGCGTTCTCTTTTTATACGAGGATGTTAGAGCAGAGAGGAAAAATAAGGCAGCAAGAGGACCTCCAAAGAGCTGGGGTGCCCTCTCAGGAACTCCATTACACACATGTACACACGTGTGTGCACAGACACGCACAGCAGCACACAATCTAGGCAGCCCACAGCTTGCACTGCTGCTAGAATGCTCTCCGCAGCATCACATCCAGATGGTTGCCCTTGCATAGTCACACAGAGCCTGCTCCAAACATGGAGGTTGTCTCTAGTCTCTCCTGCACAGCAGAATCCACAGTCACCACCATTTCCCACTGTCTCAGCCACTCCTACTGCAATCTGCCGAAATGGGAGAAAGGGAAGCGGGTCACAGACATCATTATCATCACTTGCTCAGCAACGCGGACTCCTCTAAACTGGCTTTCTTGCCTGCCAAATATGGCAGCCAAGACAGTTCCTGCCCTAGACCAAATCAAAAAAGAGAGAAATTTAAGGGGGAAAAAATTAAAATCCTTCTAGACAGCAAGACCCACAATACTCTGGGGCCACATCTAATTAACTTACAGCCTCTGATGTCAACAGCTTCCAAGGCTGGTGTGGTGCATTCACAAACACATTCCAGAAGAGTCAACATGATCTGGTGTTGACACAGGCTCATAACTGTCAGAGGCAGTAGTTCTCAATTTATGGATGCTGTAAAGCTTTGGCAATATGATTGCTACAATGTGTGGTCTGATTTTGAGAGTAAGCAGGAGGAGGGGGATAGGGAGTATTGGCTCCACATTTGGCTATGGACTTGGGCTCCTGAGGGCAAATCTGCAGTGATTTCTGCTATGGCAAAGAAACTGCAATAGTAACTCCAAACAGTGAACTTTAGAATGTTATGTGGTTCTTTACTAGCAAACTCTAAACTTCTGTATCAGATCAAAAGTACATTATTCATTCAATAAACATTGTTGCCACCTAAACTGTGTTGCCAGCACACAGTACAGCACAGTGGGAGTACAAGAAATGGGGGGGAGGGGTAAATTTACATCTAGTGGCCTCAATAGATGTTCGTTCTCTTCCCTTCCACAAACCTTTTGGAAGAACAATGGTGGAAGAAAAAAGAAAAAGGAGACAAATGGTGAACACAGCTGTCATCAGCCTTCACTCCTATCATCTTGAGGTGTTAGTGTCCATAGATGCAGGTGTGTGACTTGTTCAGGTGGGCTGCAATAGGAAACGTGTCTCTTTCATTGTCTAAAACCCAAAGATAATACTGCACCTGATTACTGACCCAAATCAAATATCACCAAAAATATTCCTCGTTTATTATCACTTATAAACTAAGGCCAACATTTGGAGGTACTCTGAGTCAGGGCTCAAAAGCCTGGGCAATATGGTCTGAAGCCGGTGCAGAAGAGTGCCTGTGGTTGTGTGAGTGTGTTTGTGTGTGTGTGTGTGTGTGTGTGTGTGTGTGTGTGTGTGTATTCATGTGCATGGGTGTGCATTCACCTATGTGCTAGTCTGAATCTCGCCAAATAAATGTCTGATGGTTCTCAAATGCAGAGGCAGCCAGGTCACTGGCAGCCATGCAACCAGCAAATAGTTACTGACCACCTCCAGGGTGCCAAGCGTGCTGCTGAAAAAGAGGAACTAATGGGCAAAGTGTGTTGTTCTCACAAGGTAGTGCACATCTGCTTAAGAATAGAGAGGAGATAAACTATTTAGATTCATATTCACAGGCAATTCCAAGTAGGAAAGGCAGAGAGCGAGAAAGAGAGACAGAGAGAGAACTATGTATTAGAATGGCTAAAATCCAAACCACTGACAACACCAAGTGTTGTCAGGGATGTGAAACAACAAACTCATTCATTGCTGGTGGAGCAGTCACTTTGGAAGAGAGGTTGGTAATTTCTTACAAAACTCAACATTCCACCAGTCATACTCCTTGATATTTACCCAAAAGAGGTGGAAACTTATGTCCACACAAAAACGTGTACACAGATGTTTAAGGCAGCTTTACTCATATTTTGCCAAAACTTGGAAGTAACCATGATGTCCTTCAGTAGGCAACTGGATAAATAAACAGTGGTCCATCCATCCAGACAACAGATTATTCAGTGCTAAAAGGAAATGAACTACGAAGCCATAAAAAAAAGACATGGAGGAAACTTAAATGCATATTACTAAGTGAAAGAAGCCCATCTGAAAAGGCTACATATTGTATGATTCCAACTACATGACATTCTGGAAAAGGCAAAACTGTGGAGACAGCAAAAAAGATCAGAGGTTGCAAGGGGTTTAGGGGTAGGGAGGGATAAATACGTGAAGCACAAGGGATATTTAGGGCGGTGAACCTATTCCGTATGATACTGTAATAGTGGCTACATGTCATTATACATTTGTCAAAACCCATGAAAGGTACACCACCAAGAGTGAATTCTGGTTTAAACTACGGGCCTTGGTTGACAATACGTCAGTGTGGATTCACTGACTGCAACAAGTGTACCATTCGGGTGGGAACCGTTAGTGGTGGGGGAGGGTGGAGCGCGAGGGCAGGGGGATGATATATGGGAACTCTCTATACTTTCTGCTCAATTTTTGTGAACCTACAACTGCTTTAAAAAATAAAGTCTAAATAGATAAATAAATAAGAGAAGAGGGCATTCCAAGCTGTGGCCACTTGAAGACACATGTAAGATCTGATGCTTAAGTTTCTCAGCGAGGACCCTGAGCAGATTTCCTGGGTTCTTTCGAACATGGAAACGTTTTACATTTTATGCTGACATTATTCCATCTGTGCGTGTATTGCCATATTCAGAAGTGGGGTAGTGGCTCCAGTGAGCCTATCCCCAGTCCCAAGGGTTGGGCTATTGCGTCCACCCCAGGAGCCAGACAGAGCTGGTGCACACAGGCGCTCTCGGTGACCTGTGGCCAGGAAGAATTGTGCTGAACAGTGAGAACGCTTCACCAGGCGTAATAACGTGGCTGTAACATTAAGTGAAAAACAGGACTTTGCAAAAAAGCATAAATGGGATGGTCCTAATTCCATTGGATCTCAGACAAAAAGACATATGAATTGTTAACAACAGTTGTCCTGGGATGTGTGACTTTTGTGTTCTGCTTTGTGCAACTCTATGTTCTACATTTTTTCAATAGATACGTTATTTTTTAATCAAAGGCGAGAGAGAGAAAATATGCGAGCACGATCATCCATTCTCAGAGGTGCACTGAGGGTTTATCAAAATAAAAAGTGAGCAGCAGGAAAGCACGCCTTCATCTGACCCAGAACAAGCTTCTGAAGGATTAGGGCACACTTGGGTTACAACGGAAATTGTGCGCATGAGACCAGAAAGACATATGTGTTGTTTTTAAGTCAACCATCTGGGCCATAGCAGTAAGGATCTGCCCAGTTTGTGGCCACTCCCAGAAGAGGATCAAAAGAGCGCCAAATACTTGAACATGGCAGGTTTTCTCATCAATGCCCAGCCTCTTTAGGCATAGACAGAAAAGGCTCCCTTTAAAGCTACAAAGGGCAAAAATGATAGTGTCTGTAGCCCCGAAACGTATACAAAAAGAGTAACTGGAGTTACCGGACCAAGGGAGTGTAGGGAGGTGGGGGGAGAAGACAGAAATTACATAAACATGAACCGCTGCCAGGGATCAAAACCTAACACCTTCTACTTGATGTGATGGTTCTTCCAGGAGCCTGTTAACACCTCATAACTTAACTGACACCCACAAAAGAAACCATTCCACAGGGGAAACACACAACAATCCACACTGCCAGAAGTGATCACAGCCCCTGGAGCAGAACAGACAATGTTTTCCAGAAGGATCAGCAATGAAGGAGTAAAACAAAATGGGGGCATTTCTTTAATGGCCCTCAGCATTCCCCAGGTGTGGTTTGTCTGTCCAAATCCTCAGTGTCATGGGAATGCACATTTTCGTATTTCAGCAAAAGGCTCCTGTTTGACATGCGAGGTGGTGGGTTTCCCAATCTCATCTTGGATGACAACTTGAGGATGGGCCGTGAGTTCCTCCCAAGAGCTGCTAGTTCCACTAACGTGGTGAGAAACATCCTGAGGCAAGGCCACTGCTGAGCTCAGGGGCACAGTTGAAGGTTAGGTTGTGCAAGGTCAAGCAGGTGTCATTCCCATCTTGGGCCACCACCACCACCCCTTTTTTTTTAAAATAGCTAGAGCTTAAAAATTCTCAGAAGTCATGTGACTTGGCAGATATCTCATCGGGGGTTAGAGAAGTAGGGTTAGGGTTAAGTATGTGTTTAATAATGGCCATTCTTGATTTTTATGATGTGTAATATGAATAACACTGATATTCACATCTCCTTTATCCTTCACAACAAAGCTATATGGTAAATAATACTGTCACTCCCATTTTACATGAAGAAACTGAGCCTGAGGAAAAATGACTTGCCCAAGATGGTAAGCTAGGAAGTGACAGAGCTAGGATTTGAACCAAGATCTCACTCAGCACTGTGCACGATGCCTAACCTAGGGCAGCTCTCACAGTACTGAGTCTATAGCTACAAAGGAACTTGCCAACAACACTTGGAATGGGAGCCTGGAGTCTGAGAGTCTTTTCAGGACAGGGATCATGTCTTGTCTACCTCTGTCTCAGGGGTTGGTGTGTGGAAGATGCTCATTACCTACGGTAAATGGAAGAGGAAGAGGGGTCAAGAAGATTTGGGGCACTTGAGGGACTCAGTGCCAGCTCACAGACTGATGGCTTTGGATGAAGCAATGTCCTTCCCACGATGGGCTCCATCAGAAGTTAAAGCAATGACATTTTTTAGAGCACCTCCAAGTGACTGCAGCTGTGGGCATATGTGAACCTGCCTCCCCGCCATTTGGAAACTTTTGGAAACAAGCTTGGGCCGCTTGTAAGGTCAGGGCATGCGGTCCCACTGAAGGAGGCAGAAAGGGAGGAGGGAGACAAGCCACTGAAGGGTGAAGCATGTGATATTGAAATTACTTTTGTTTTAAAGATAGGATGATACCAGTTTTTATCTTATCAATTTAGAGTGTGCTTCTTTCTAAATCAGTATATAGATGTGTATCACCATGGTTATTAGCTATATTGTTCTCCACAATATGCAAGAATACAATAATTTATTTAACTGACACCCTATTGATGGTCTCGTATATTGCTTCCCATATTTTTTGCTATTATAACCATGCTGCACTGAACATCCCTGCAAAGACAATTTCTGCACTTAATAAAGAGGATCAGATAGTCAGCAGAGAAAAGGTGGCTTCCAGCTTGGGGAGCAGGATCGGGATGGGCTTCATGACACCTGCGAAATTTGAGCTGAACTTGATGGTTAAGCGCAGAATACGAGATAAGGATGGAGGAGTCGTTTAAGTAGACGACAGACCTAGAGCAAATGTGCAGAGGTGGGAAAGCACGGGGTGTGCGCGGGGAAAGAGAATGATGTGTAATGAGACTGGATGAAGCAGAGGGACTAGAAATACGATTCACAAGTAGGTTTGGACAGGACTGAGCGGGGCTTTGACTGTCAGGCAAAGGGACCTATTGTTGTAGGTCAACAAGATGGTGAATCACTCATCTTGGAGGTCATCCATCCAGGTTCAGTACTCAATGGGTAACTCAAAGTCAATTGTCTTGTTCCTGGTTATAAAGGAAAAAGAATGCCCTTGATTCCAGATGGGAAGATCTGAAAAGAAAATTCACAGACTCAGAAGTTCAGTGAGACATGCATAAAAGAACTTTGCATACACTTGTCACCCAATAACTATTCAATAAAAGTTATTAGCATGAACAATCATAACAAGAGGACATTTTTAAATCCTGGGGCCCTGCAGTTAGAAAGTTAGCTTTTTTCATGTTGACTTTGCTCTGCCTGCATTTGTGTTTCCAGTTTCCAATATAGTTGCACGGGGAGAAGGTAAGCCTGCTTCAAGGAGAGAAAAGGAGAAACCCCACACGTGCAGGTGGCTACCGGAATTTTCAGATGGCTTTATCTCTTTATTATTCAAACCCTCACCATCTGATCATCAAATTCACTCCAGTCTAAACTGGCCTATGATTTTTTTTTCTGTGTTTGGAGTTTATATTAGAAATTAAGATTTACTGCATTTGCAGACCATTTTTAGCCTTTTTATGAAAAGAAGTGGAGGCAATAGAGACCCACTTGTCCAATGTGTCATTTTAAACACGGTGGGCACGCGGAGGGTGGCAGCTTTATTTATCACCACATGCTTGCTGGAATGCTGGTAAATGGAATTGCTTGCTCTGCCAAGCACACAGGGAATAAGCACAGCAGTGAGGCTGGGTTTTTACAGCAGCTCTGTGATCTTGAATTATGAAAGGCTTAGACTAGTTTTGAGAGAAGGGAGGCTCTGTTGTTTTTCTTCCTTCTTTTGTAAAGATTTGAGGGTGAGGAGAAGCCTAGAATAAAGACAATAAAAAGTCCACCAGATGATGCTCATTGAAAAATGGGTTGGGAGATTTATGATTTATCCCCTCTGGTTATTTGCCAAGTCAGAAATCACGATGCAAATGATGACTTCTCGCTCTGGAGTGAGAATTCATTAGCTAGACCCAAAGCCTCGCTGGGCCCCAGAAGCATTTGCTTTCACCAACCTTAAAGGACACACAGTAGTCCATTTCCATGAATTTAGGAGTTGAAGCCCACGTCTGCTTCATGTGTTCGGTAAGGGAACTGCCATGTTTTGGAGCTGCTTATTTTTCTCTTTGCTGCTAAACTATCAAATCCAACTGCTCTGCAAGCTGATAGCACTTGGATATCCTCTTCATTCAAGAAGCTATGGATACCACTAGTACCATTTCTGAGCCAAGCCCTTACTTCTCTCTGCCTGCTAACCTTTAGACCATGGCCCCAGGTCCCTCTCTGCTCATCCCATCATCCTCAAGTGCCACAGAAATGCATGTGCCTGACAGCAGCCATCTTTCCAGGAACCATATCCAAAGGTCTTAGTGTCACAAGAAGCTCTCCCTGCAGAGCCAACCTCAGTTGAACTCTATCCTCACTGGCAGACACCAAGCTCCTTGAGTAGGTCATGTTCTCTCTGACTTCTGGCTCTTTGCAAAGGGTGGTAACTTGGACATAAATACTCATCTGTCTCCGTCTGCAAGAACTGTCATAACATACCACAGACTGGGTGGCGTATGTAACAGAAATCGATTTTTCAGGGGGCCAGCATGGTTGGGTACAGATGAGGACTCTGCTTGACTTGCAGGTGGCTGCCTTCTCATTGTGTCCTCACAAAGAGAGAGGATTTCTCTTTTCTTCCTCATTTTATAAGGACACTAATCCCATCATGAGGGCCCCACCTTCATGATCTCATCCCACTCTAGTTACCACCCAAATGCCTCATCTCCAAGTACTACCACATTGAGGGGTAGAGCTTCAACTTAGGAATTTGGGGGGAATACAAACATTCCATTCATAACGCCAACCTACCATTTACTAGTCTTCGCTTCAGATCTTGATTTCAATGCTACCTCTGCTGGGAGTATTTCCTGAACTGCCCAAGGCTATGTTCTCTCATAGCATCCCATGTTTATCTGGTACTTAGCACACTGTACTGCAATTGTTGGCATACCTACGTCTCCTATCAGGCTGAACTATAGGGGCGCAGGAACTGTGTGCTATTCACTGATGGACCCCTACTACTCAATCTAATACCATGCACACGGTAAGCATTTAAATGCCTGTTGCCTGAATACATCAGTCGGGGTAATGTTAACTGTTTCTGCAACAACAAAAGCTAAGACATAGAAGTTTATTTTTCATACATGTAACAGTCTAGTGCAGTTGTTCTACAGCGTGTTTCAGGGACTCAGGTTCCTTCTATCTTATGGTTCTGGCATATCCTAGGGCTTGAGAGTCCGATTCCAGCCGGCAGATGGGAAAAAAAGGATGAAAATGACACATGTAATCACTTCTGCCTGGAAATGACATGCTCCTCTTCCAATCATATCCCATTGGTAAGAACTGGACCCAAGGGGTGAGAGGGCATGGGGAGCAGGCTGAGAAATATGATCCTTAATAGGCAGCTGCTTCCACACAACCACTCCTTACTATGGAATGAATGAATGAATGAATGAATGAATGAATGAATGAATGAAATCAAAGATGCAGTACAGTGGGAAGAACACAGGAATGTTGGGACCAAGAGGGAAACCATATTAAATCACCCATCCTGCGATTTTACAGGAGAAGCAAGAGGTCCAGAGTAGGTAAATGACTGGCCCAGAATCACACTAGGGGAAAACCTGGGGTTTGAATTCAGGTGACTTTGGTTCTTGCCCTAGTTTACTGAATGGAAAAGTCACCCCTACACACACCTCTCTGAACATCAGTTTTGTCATCTGTAAAATGGAAGTTTTATGCCAAATGCTCCCTAAGATCCAGCCAGCAAACAGGCTACAACCTAGATCCTAGAGATTTGTTCTAAGAACGGTACAGTTCAAGTCCCTGGAATCACACTTGACAGCAAGAAATGAAAATACGATACATCGATCAGTTGTTTTATCTGTACATCATCTGTTGATCAGAAACCATCTTTCAACGAATTGAATCACATTGTGAGGGTTTTTAGAATCAGGCCAACGGAATGCTGTCCACGTTCATTTATCCATCCAGAATTGGCCTGGGTTTGCTCCCGAGGTCAGTAAAGTGGCCAGTTCCTCGGGCAGACCTGAGACTATCACACAGCAAGAACGAGAGTGAGACTGTTTTGCAGTTATCTGAGATGTAACTGGACATCTGATGGTGTTCTGTGCTATGATCAACCCTATCCTTTCTTTTTAAACAGTTCTAACCAGGCACTTCATACTATCCAGATGTGCTCTGAATCTCCAGTTTTAAAACAACTGGGTAGAACAAAAGAGGACTGACTAGTACGCAGACTTCATTAGGAGCCTATTTTAGGGAAAAAAATAAACTTGAATGATAGGAGTTTTCAAAAATGAACTTCAAATGGAGATAAACTTAGTTATTTGAAATTACTGAGAAACTTCCCTTTTTTTTTTTTTTGCCCCAGGACTTTCTTTTAACTATGACTTTCTAGACGCTCACATAACTGACTTAGGCTTAAATACTCAGAATGCAAACCAGTAAGAATGTGTCCTAGAAATCTTGTTTTATTTTCAATTAGACCATCGTATTGCCTCAGGAGAAAATGAAAGGGATTGACCCAATGCTCTGAAAGCTGTGTGTTGCTATGCATGTAGCTCAATAAACAATCATAATTATGTTTTACACCACCTAACTGCAGTGCTTTCACTGTGAAACCCTGATACGCTGCAACTCCTAGTCCTATTTCGCCCCCCCCACCTTTCTGTATATTCCTTAGGAAGAATGTCTACTTCCCGAGGGTGGCAGAGAAATGATCCTGCTTTGAAAGTTACTGGCAAAGCACTTCCTAGGTCTAACTTGGCAAGGGAGACCTCCCCAGCCCACCACTGCCATTTAACACAATTTACCTTCCACCGGTCTAATCTGGAGCACTGGTCTATAAAGAAGAAAGGGAATAGCAAGCTCTAAAGAGTCTTAATTCTTCTTCATGGAATAAAGCAACACGTTACTGTGGCTTTTGACCTCCGGGGGTTGGATTAGATGATTTTCCACATGGTTTATTGTGAAAGGTTTTATTGTGCATTCACCTCACAGATCCCCCAACAATTTAATTGCCATAAAAATAGCTAACATATGTGGCAGGTTTTAAAAATGTCCATGCACCAAATGGATTTGCTTCTCGTGCGGCCACCCAAAGCTGGCAGCTTTTCTTCCACACACCTCCCTAAGGTTCTAAGGTTCGAGTCTCCCTGATGAGCTGTAATGAAAGTGGCTCCCGGGAGAGAGAAGACGGACTCCGTTTCTACAACCCTCAGAGACATGTCTAGGTTGCCATTTTTCTTTTTCCGTACTGGTGGGAGTTTTCTTTGTTTGCTTCTTTTTCTTCTTTGGTAGGTGAGTTTTTAAAGCCACTTCTCTGTGGGCCCCCCAGTTTGTAGTCCTAGGTTCTATGAACTTACAATAACTAACATGGTCCATGGTCAGTGTCTCCGTGGGCTCGTCCAATCCTCACACTCTTCCAAGTGTTCTCATTTGTAAGCCACCAACATTACTAACCTATCTGTTAGAAACAGAGGGAGAAAATCTATCATACTCTATTATGCAATGCAGTCATTTCCTTGGCAGGATGTCATGGTCTTTGTATCTCATTAACTAGTAACAACAATACACTTCTCTTTACGTCACAGATGTTACTCCTCAAAGTGAGGCTGCCTGTTGAGAAATCCTTGAAGTCTAGCTAATAATGTCTCCCCCATAGGCCCAATAACCAGGTGTGATTTCTCCTTGGACCCCTCTTTTGTCACTTGTCATAGTGTCCCCTAGCTGTTCCTGGGGGCCTTATAGGGGTCTGAGAACCAGCCCGCTCACAGCAGTAGCCCATCCTTCTTCAGTAGTGGTTCTCCCTCCACCTGTCTGTAACCCAGCCTGAGGAGCAGACTGCCCATCAGAAGAAAGACATTATCTGTCCCAAATGCCAGCAAATTTTCCTGTGCTTCGGATACCAGAAGGAAGCTGGGGAAGGTCAAAGAAGGCCTCCTCCTGTCCCCTCAGATCTGTGCTGTCACCTGGCTCAGGAATCTCTATCTAGGCCCAGTGAAATCTCTCTTGGGCAGCTCCATCAGCTTCTGATTTTCACCCCTCTATCCACAGTAGCTCAAAATGAATCCAAAGGACCATGGAGGGTCCCTCCATTCTTCATCCTCCTGCTTCAACTGGCATTTTTGATCCCCATCTCTCTCCCCTGTAGTAACAGCAGAGGAGAGGGAAACATTAGGAGCTGGTGGCAGAATTCGTCTGGTAGAGACCTGACTTTTGTTTAGTAAAACATTTTGATAAACCACGTGGGCTATAGCAAGATGGTCCTTAGGACATGGGCTGGATGAAACAAGATGTATAAAATGAGAAGAATTTCTGAATTTCCAGGAACAGTGCTAGAGGAAGAGGGGGCCTGGGAAAGGAGATAAGCTAGAAAAGATGAGAAGAGGTTATGGGAAGGATGGCTCAGCAGCAGACTGCGGAATCTGTGGCTCAAAGAGAAGAGACAAGGAGTGAGAAAGTCCCAGTGTAGGATACGGCAGATGGACTCGTTACGAATAGCTAGTCTTTTCAGTATCAAAGTTGTTTACTCTGCCATGGAAACTGGTCTTATAGCAAAAGGAGCTGAATTAAAAGCATTTGATGAAACAAGTTATAGGTTTAAAAATAATGAAGATCATTATTAATTAACGAAGATCATATTAACTAGTTCAATATATATCAAAATACGTTGCGTATATAGCCACCAATGAAGTTTTTTCACACAAAGGTACATACTGTATCTGGGATAAGAGATATGTTTTTACTGCTTCTCTAACATGATTATCACATCCCCAATGTTACTCCTACTCGGTACCTGGTGGGAACAGTATTTGGAAAAGAGTAAGGAAAATGAGTGTCTTTCATATTTGTATAGCTGTAAGACCTAAAGACGGGATTATCCAACAAGAAGTAATGTGTAAGAGAAATTGAAAATTTAGTGGAAAATGAAATTATCTGAGTATGAAATATTGAGGTGGGGTAGGGTTGCCAGATAAAATACAGAATGCCCAGTTAAATTTGAATTTCAGATAAAAACCTTTTAATATATGTCCCAAATATGCTTCTCCTTATACTAGATGTCCTGTAGTTTTATTTGCAAAAGCTGGCAAGCCTAGAGTGGGGGAATGCTGAAATATGTTAGCAGTAAAAAACATTTTACATGTCATAAAAGAATATGATTTCAGTACAGTGAACATCTGGATTAAATAGTATTGTACATTTTTTTAGAGGTACTGTATTTGGAATCAGGCTCAAGACCCTTCACAAACTTGCATTAGTTACATCATTTTTCAGACTATGAAACACATATTCTGAATATACTCTTCCAATATCAACACTAGCTGAGACGTTACGGAGGTCCTAACACCACTGTCTGATTGTCTAAAAAAATAGCTATCCTATCTTTAAACGGAATCTTTAAACTTAGAAACGAATTACTACAGAGGCAAATGAATAGCTTCCCCCTCAAATCTCTACCTACAGAGTCAACAGAATGAAACGAAGCCTGGGGACCCCTACCTCACAAAGATGGCAATTGTCACGAGGCCCACTTAGTCACCACATAATCAAGTGGGGGCCCTTTCCCCATTCTCCTACGACCTAGCATTATTGGGGAACAACAATCGTGCTCTTAAAATGTCCAAATTTTGTTTTACAAAAGATCTAAGCCATCCACAGAAGCAAAGTGAAACAATAGGAAAAACTTTTCAATTAAAAAGAAGAAAAAAAAGGTTATTACAAATGTGCTTAATAAAATACAAGGTAAATGTGCTTAATAAAGTTACGGCTTAAAGTGAAATGTGGGAACCTGTTTCATTTTTATTAAAGCTGAATTTATTGCTTTGGTTTACTGGTTTATGTTCTCAGAACTTAATTTAGTCTCTAGATGATTTGCCCAAAGAAAAGCAGATGGGTCAGCTGTGTGTTGGACTATATCAGCCAGGGAGCGTGAGGTAAGTATTCACTAACCTTAGCCTGTGTCAGTGCCCCACAAACAAACAAAACACATTCAAAAAAATCTTTCCAACTTACTCCCAACCTTGTCAGGATGAATTTTCTACAAACATACCTGTACTTTTTTAACGTAATGTTTAATTTGAGTACATAAAGCCAAACTGTTTTCCAGCAAGAGTCACTGGGGTGAATAACATCCTACACACCTGCGACACACACTCTTAGGAACAGAAGTCAATGTGAGTTCTATTTTGCACAAGGACCTCATGATCTCCTGGGAGAAATGGTGAAGTACCTTTAAAGGCTTAATGAGGTCTCCAAAGTAAAACAAAGGAGGGAGATAAAGTGCATTGAAATTTTCAGAAGTGTCTCAGGAAGAGATTAGGGGAAGCTATGTAGGAAAATTGATGCAAATCCAGGAGAGAGATGGTGGCAGCAGCAGAATTTAGAGAGGAATATATGGAGTTGAACTATTTCAGAGGCAGAACTGTCAGAACTTGCTTCTCTGGGTGTGGGGAGTGTGGGCGCAGAGGCTTGAGGGACAGGCTTGGTTTCGGAGTCAGTTCCGTGGTCGACCAGCACAGGCCCTGGGAGTGTGGTCCATAACTCTCCACAGTCAGGAGAAAGCCTTAAAACCTAGTACAGGACTTTTCAGACAATTGGATGGCTTGTTAGCAAAGCCTTCATGGGTCACTGTCTGACAGAAAAACAGTTTGGAGGCTTTGTAAGCCAGAAAGCGTGTTCAGAGACTGATGACATCTTTCTTTCAGGAATATCATTTTCTGACCATGGACTTCCAAGACCTTTCCCATCCAATTTATTATTTTCATGGCTGGATTACAAAAATGAAAACAAGCACAGCCAGGATAATCTGATTATGAAATGTACCACTCTTGGAAGAAAGAAGTGATACTACGAATCATCTCTTACCTGTTGGAAATGCATGCAGTGAAAAATACTCAGATGAAGAGATTTGGGGAACAGCCCCAGCAGTGCATGCGATACCACATTCCAATTATGGGGAATAAATTTTTCAATGGCAGTACCCACAATTGTGGCTTCTCTGCTAATCCCTTTTTATAAACCATAATGTTACTGTGTTCTGCCTAATAAATTAGTTTGGATAATAACACCATAAACCTTGAAATAGGAAATATTTGATCAAAGCAAGATACATCAAGAAGGAAATATAATCCTATATAAAATATTAATAGAGCTGGAAGTACCAGAGGAAAAAAAATTGAGCTCTCAATGAGGTTTTAAATTTCTCACCATCTGAGCATAAATATTCCCAAGTGTTGATACAGTCTTTTCCTAAAGTCTTAAAAGATTGAACAGATGCTCCTATCAGTGAACTATATTACAAATTTGACACTTATTTATTCTTTTCTCCCGTTTGTGGGGGTGGGGTGGGGAGGAAGAGGTGACAGCTATTGGAAGGAGGGTTACTGGTAGTTCTATCATCAATGGACGCACAGGGACAAAAACAATCAAGCTGGACTCAAGAGGAAGCAAGGAAACTGAGACTCTCAATTGTGCCATCTTGCAGAAAATGGCCTAGAATGAACAAAAGACAGAAATAACAACTTGGAAAATGATTTTGCAGAATGTCTCCCTTCACCAAGGAAGATGTTTAACCACAGCTGTGGCTGAAATACTCATAAATAAACAAGTTTGCCAAAAAGAAGTGGTTATTTTTACAAGAGAAATAAGAAACAGTAATTTCCATTTAGTCTGAAAAGACAATGCCAAGTAGAATATACATGGGATTTCATCACCTCACATTTTGGCAGGCAGAAACATAAGCATGTTAAGAACCAAACATCATGCTTTGAGCTTCTGTACACTTTGCCTAAATGGAATTCAACATGGTAAAAATGCCTCTTCTTATGCAGCAAAATCCGCCCTGAGTCCAACATCATTTTCCCAAAGCCTAATTCCTTTCAATAAGGCACTAAATCATTTTATTTCAACCACCAAATGCTTTCTTATTGCTAGGAATGGTAAGGTACACTTACTTTTGATATATGCTCCAGCTTTGCAAAATTCTGTTGGAAACAAAATGATTCTTTATGGCATTTTATAATATTCCATCCAGTTTATTATTTTTATTGCTTTCCAGAATTTCTATCATTAATTAAAGGGCCTCTTTCACCATCTCCTCATCCCCCACTCCATCCAACAAAACCCCGAATCTATTCCCCGACTGCCTTTCAGAGACTAAATAAAAGTCGGTCTATCACAGCAGCAATGATGGTCATGCCAATTTCACAGTGTGATTTGTGCACTCATTTCATTTTGAAAATGACCCTGCCCTCCATCTGTCTAAGCCGAATGTCCTGCTTTTTCCAAGCCAGACCTCAGGAGCAGCAGCACATGAAATATGGAGGAAGACACAGAACGGCCTCCCTCCTGCCCCCTTCAGCTGCCACATTCACAGATAGGTGCCAACACAAAGAGGGGAACCTCAACAGATGCCTGTAGGGATCAGAGAAATTTGGGGGAGAGCAGACAGTCCTCCTATTCTTCATACATTTCCGGGAAGGCATTTGAAGGTGAATGTTTTCATGATGCAAATACAACTCTCAGAAACAGTGAGACAGACTAAAGACATACAAGGCAATTTCCCATTTTCATGTTCTGTCATCTTACCTTGATTTAATAGCAACTTACCCAAGGTAATAGCTCAACACATAAGGATTTTAACTATGTAAGAATGTTAAAATATTGACCCTTTTGCATAATTATTTTTTCCAAGAGGTAAGTCTCAAGTAGGCAGGTATAAAATAGAAGACCCCTATTCCCTGTTCACTGGGCAGTGCTAGCCAGAAAGTGTGATTCATCAGTCACTAATGAACTTACCTTTTGGATATGATGGCTCAGCTGATTCTTTTCTCCATCTGTAATATGCAGAATATAGGGTGATTATTAAGATTAGAGATAATACATGTGAATAGTCTAATAGAGTGCCATGTAATATGGTTGACGTTGGCTCCAAAATTTATATATAGGTAAGATTTATTGGCAGCAATACTATCAATAAGGCAGATAAGGGATTTGTATTAAAGTCTTTAATTATATAGCAAAGACATGTTTTACATGAACTATGTTTATCTTGGGTGGTTGCAAAACTTTTGAAAATCATGACAGATTATGAAAGACAACCCCTACACCCCAGGCCACCAGCAGAGGCACTGCATATCATAGATATTCATAAATTACAGCAAGTTCTATATTCTTGATAACTGCACATTTACCCCTATCTCACTGGGATAAGCCAGCTTTGTTTTTTGCGATCTTTCTAATTCTCTAATGCTTGAGTGAAAAATTGTATTCATCTCCCACAAATTCTACAGTCTCCAGGTAAGTCTACAGTATGGGTGTGTTTTTTATTAGCGATCCAATATAATTTTTTAAGATAATTAAGTCCTCAGTTTTTCACTGCCCCATCATGGGCTTTATTAAATTAAAAAGAATTTATATAAAAATAGCCCTGAGGTAGTAACATGGAATCAAGAGCACCTATTCCAAATATATGACAAATGAACTAAAAAAAATCCAGAATGGTTTCTGTACAGTCCAGCAAATCTCCAGAGATCTTCAAACTAAGAATCTAAGGGAAAAATATTAAACTGTAGGCAATTTAAAAAATTTTAACTTACAGAAAATCCAATTTTCGTCATTTCAATAATACCCACAAACATTATTAAAGCCCAACAATAAAGACTGGGTATCTTCCTCTCTGTCACACACACACACACACACACACACACCCCACAGACTGGCTGATTAAGTAGATCTAGAGCGTTAGAAGAGTAACAGTGCATAGAAAAAGGAACATTTCTGGTCGTGGAATTTTTTGGTTGTTTTCATCCTTGGAAAAGACGAGGTCATAGATTTTTTTAATGTTTCCACTTGCAGTGAAATTTGGAGGGTCAAGGCAGGTTGTAGGGCCAAGTTTAAACTCTAGAATGTGCTCAGTAATATTCTTTGTTATGGACAACTTGGAGCAGGAGACACTTGGAACTAAAGTCAATCTTCTCCCAGTACTAGACAATATCCATTGCACTCTTTCTTTCTGTTCATCTCTGGAAACGACGAAATAAGAACACCTGGTTGCTGCACTATTCTATTCTTAGAAAGGGTGCCCACAGATTGGCCGGAAAACAGAACCTACTCTAATTCCGGAAAAAAAACCATGTTGACGTTCCGCCTTTTCCATCCCCGTTCCTTTCACTAAAATAACATGGAACCACACCATTTGAAAGCTGCACAGTGTAGAAGGTTCAAAAATGCAGAACGCAAACCTTCCTCTACCACGTCAGAGACCGAGCAGAAACAGACAGCCGGCAATGCTGACCAACGATAGGAAAAAGGGACCAGTGAAGCCTCTTACCCCGACTGGGGAGGGTCGGTCCCGCAGAGACTACGCCTCCCGCCATGCAGCGCGGACGCGGACGCAGCGGCAGCGCGATTGCACCGGTGCATGCCGGGAAGTAGAGTTTCCGCCTCTGAAATAGCCGGAGGCGTTGCCATTTCCCTTGCAGGCTAACACCACTCACACTCTTGAACTTTTCGGGGACCTGACCAGATACAGAGACCTTCACATCAGTGACTTCTTTCCAACCTAGTCTGGTTGGTCCGCTGCAAAGTAAATTTGGGAGCATGCAAAAAACAAAACAACCCAAACAGTCTTTAGTCTTCCGTTTCCGGTTGGCTTATTGCCTTGGTAACCAGGACGCATAACCTCCGTGGCGGTTATGGCGGGGCTGGGCGGCACTCAGATCCCCGACGGGGAGTTCACCGCCGTCGTGTACCGGCTGATCCGGGATAACCGCTACGCCGAAGCGGTGCAGCTGCTGAGCGGAGAGCTCCAGCGGAGCCCGAGGAGCCGCGCCGGCCTGTCGCTGCTGGGCTACTGCTACTACCGCCTGCAGGAGTTCGCTCTGGCGGCCGAGTGCTATGAGCAGCTGAGCCAGCTGCACCCGGACCTGGAGCAGTACCGCCTGTACCAGGCCCAGGCCCTCTACAAGGCCTGCCTTTATCCAGAGGCCACCCGGGTGGCCTTCCTCCTCTTGGACAACCCCACCTACCACAGCCGGGTCCTCCATCTACAAGCTGCTATCAAGTACAGCGAGGGCGACCTGCCTGGGGCCAGGAGCCTGGTGGAGCAGCTCCTGAGTGGGGAAGGGGGAGAAGACAGTGGGGGCGAGAATGAGCCCGATGGCCAGGTCAACCTGGGATGTTTGCTCTACAAGGAGGGACAGTATGAAGCCGCGTGTTCCAAGTTCTTTGCAGCCCTGAAGGCCTCAGGCTACCGGCCTGACCTTTCCTACAACCTGGCTTTAGCCTATTACAGCAACCGGCGCTATGCCCCAGCGCTGAAGCATATCGCCGACATTGTTGAGCGTGGCATCCGCCAGCACCCAGAGCTAGGTGTGGGCATGACCACCGAAGGCATTGATGTTCGCAGTGTTGGCAACACTTTAGTCCTTCACCAGACTGCTCTGGTGGAAGCCTTCAACCTCAAGGCAGCCATAGAATACCAACTGAGAAACTATGAGGCGGCCCAGGAAGCCCTCACTGACATGCCACCTAGGGCAGAGGAGGAGTTAGACCCTGTGACCCTGCACAACCAGGCGCTAATGAACATGGATGCCAGGCCTACAGAAGGGTTTGAAAAGCTACAGTTTTTGCTCCAACAGAACCCCTTCCCCCCAGAGACCTTTGGCAACCTGTTGTTGCTCTACTGTAAGTATGAGTATTTTGACCTGGCAGCAGATGTCCTGGCAGAGAATGCTCACTTGACTTATAAGTTCCTCACACCCTATCTCTATGACTTCTTGGATGCCATGATCACTTGTCCAACAGCTCCTGAGGAGGCGTTCATTAAGCTTGATGGACTAGCAGGGATGCTGACAGAGCAGCTCAGGAAACTCACTATACAAACGCAGGAAGCAAGACACTGTAGAGATGATGACGCTGTCAAAAAGGCAGTGAATGAATACGACGACATCCTGGAGAAATATATTCCTGTGTTGATGGCCCAAGCGAAAATCTACTGGAACCTTGAAAATTACCCAATGGTAGAAAAGATCTTCCGCAAATCTGTGGAATTCTGCAATGACCATGATGTGTGGAAGCTGAATGTGGCTCATGTTCTATTCATGCAAGAAAACAAATACAAAGAAGCCATCGGTTTTTATGAGCCCATAGTCAAGAAGCATTATGACAACATCCTGAATGTCAGTGCTATTGTACTGGCCAACCTCTGTGTTTCATATATTATGACGAGTCAAAATGAAGAAGCCGAGGAGTTGATGAGGAAAATTGAGAAGGAGGAAGAGCAGCTCTCCTATAATGACCCAGATAAGAAAATATACCATCTCTGCATTGTGAATTTGGTGATTGGGACACTTTACTGTGCCAAAGGAAATCATGACTTTGGGATTTCTCGAGTTATCAAAAGCTTAGAACCTTATAATAAAAAACTGGGAACTGATACCTGGTATTATGCCAAAAGATGCTTCCTGTCCTTGTTAGAAAACATGTCAAAACACACAATCATGCTTCGTGACAGTGTTATTCAAGAATGTATCCAGTTTCTAGAACACTGTGAACTTCATGGCAGGAATGTACCTGCCATTATTGAACAACCTTTGGAAGAAGAAAGAATGCATATTGGAAAGAATACAGTCACCTATGAATCCAGACAGTTAAAAGCTTTGATTTATGAGATTGTAGGATGGAATATGTAGTCATGTGTTATGTTGGCTTTTATAATGGCTTTATGTATGTATTTTGTACTGTTTTATCTGTATTAGCAATTGGCACCTTTACTTTGCTGTATGTTGAAATTTGTACACTTCAAAATTATAATATTTTGATTTATCTTTTGTTTTTAAAATATTCACTAAGTGAAATATAAGAATTTTGACCCCTAGGAAGATGTTTGAAAAATTCAACAGTGAATGGGGACACTGAATCTACTAGAATTTGTAATGCCTATGTTCCCTCCTTTTTTTATCGTTTGCGCTTTGTTGTATTTTGAGAGTCCTCTGCCCAAGGATTATATAACCCAGCAGCTTAGCACCATCAAACCTAGAACTCAGTGATTAATGTATAGGATTTCTGGGCTTTTAATGATAATTTTAGGGCCTGCATGTTCTATTCTCACAATTTACGCTCATAATTATATTAATTTGTAACGCATACATTTTACAGAGTTTAGGATGTTTTGGCTTTGTGTAACCAAAATTACTTAGGTTATGGGTTTTTTGTTTGTTTGTTTGTTTTTATGTGCATGATTCAGTGGGAAATCTTGTGCCCTTAACAGAATTATGGTGCTATGTTGTATAGACAATAAACAATTGTCAAAGAAACAATTTTACATGGTTTTCTTTTGTTCCATTTGTTAATAACTTGAATATATGAACAAGATAGAAATACTGTTAGTTTTTCCTAACTCTGCTCTCATTTATCACTAACAGTGAATAATAGTAAAGGTACCCAGAGAGCTCAGTTCTTAATTCTACCTTTGTGTTTGCAACTTAGGATATGTTAATGCTGGAGTTGTTTGCATGTTGTAGCCTCTCAGGTAAGGAAAAGTCTACACTATTCCCATGACCCCACCAAACTTTTCTCCTGCCTCCATCACAAATGAAAAAATCAATTTCGAAACCTTATCATAGGTAGATTCATAATGCTAGTTTCATACCCACAACCCTCCCAATGAGAAACCCACTCATTCTGCTTAGGTATTTTACTTTCTGTACCATACAAGAACTTTACTATTTCCCTTTTTCTCTCCATAAATCTGTCAACCCCAACTTGACCTGGCTTAGAAAAAAAAAACACGTATCAGGCTGAATTATATGAAATTGCTCATTTTGAGAGTTTTTGACCTACAGAAGTAGCACCTTCCTATGGCTCAATCTAATAGTTTTCTAATGATAGTGAACCCCTGCCATAATAAGATTATTATTATTTTTTTCCTTAAAGGAGAAATCACTTAGCCACATAGGTACCCAGATGAGTATGTGTTCAGCATGAATCCTCTGTAACATGACCTCCTGGGTGCTCAAATTCTATTAGGTCTATCAAAAATTTTGGCTTATTATGAAGTCCAATGGTCTTCAATTTAAGCATTTTAACCTTAAGGTTAAAACCTTAAATTTAACCTCAATGATTTCCTATTGATGTTTGACCCATATTTGGAGGACAATCAATGTTTAATGACCTTTTCAGTGCATCCCATTACACAATTCTATTTCTGGGACGTATTCAACAAGTTTTGTACTAAAAGTATTGCTGCTGCTTTGTGTAGTAGCTCTGTGCACCTCTCAATCTTCATAGCCTCTTAACAGTTGGAAAGTAAATGAACTGAAATCTTATTTTCAACAGGGATGTTAAAATTCTTTTTTTTTTTTTTTTTGGACATTTCCTCTATTTTTTCTTAAGAAAGAAAAAGCATAAAGTGTAAGTAATGTTAACCACCCAAAAGCAAATGTTTTCCAGATTCCCTTTTGCAAATAACCCAGCCTTTATTCAGTCACACTTTATTTACCCAGGTGCTCTGTGTTTGTGGTTTGCATCTATGTGTAATTCAGCTTTTCAGAACATAAAAAGCTTTCAGAACAGTTTTTAACCCCTTGCCGCTGGGCAGTTGGGATTTCCTGGTGAGTAATGCATCAGGAAATCCTGACTGCTCCTACCACTGAGTAAAGGAATAAAGGTCAGTCATGGTATTTGTCCCCTTCCTTACTTCGGCTCTCTAGAGAGGCACCCACCAGGATTGATAGATTGCTACCTAGTGACAGCAAAGACTCATGAACCATGCCATCAGAGCACTGGAGGAGACAGAGAAGGGTGAGGACATTTCTAACTCCCCAGGCACTTTTTGTCCTTTATTTTTAGGATGTGCTTCTTTTCAACTCACCTTTAAGTACTCAGCTTACTGATGCTAACAGGCAAATGATTTTACAATGTCTCCATATTTTGTTGTTTGAATGAAAGCTTTCATTCCTAAAGTTCTAATGAAAAGCTTTGTTCTATGCTCCTGGGACTTTATGTACTCGATGCTAAAAGCACTTTTCTTCACCAAAAGAGATTTCCCTGTATTTCTAAAGCTTTTATTCCTTTAATATTTCTTCATAATAACTGCACATTTTAAACAGATCAAATATACTCAGTATTTCACATTCGCAGACTCCTTTGATCAGTGACATGAGAAAGGCTTCATATTACACATGACAGCCCTTTTGAATTTGGCCTCAGCTGTGGCATGGATGTTCACACTAATGCCATTTGTGAAGGTCAGGTGTACAGCAGCTAACCCTGACCCATTCAGGAGAAGCAGACAACCAGTAACTGGGAAACTGTGTGGGGATGGAGGTGCGTCACTGGGCAATGAGACGACTGTAATCATAGATGACCCTCCCTCCCACGGTGGGGGATATAGGAACATATAGGTGTGGCCTCTCAGAGCTCAGAGGAGCACCTCAGATGGAATTCGTAGAGAATCGTCAGTGACAGGTTTGGCCAGAGGTTAGAACAACTGCTTTGTTCGTAGAGGGCTATCGGGTAGATGCCCACATGAATAAGCTTACTAGGAAAAGTGAGATAAGAACGGGTAATGGGTTGGAGGGGAAGGTTGAAGGGAGGAACTTTCTAACTCCTCTGCCCTATTACCTTTGCTTGGGCTCATTTCACTGGCGTATGGAGGATTAGCAGTACCGGAAGTCTGTCCAGGTAAGCAGGGCGTGGCTATCTAAAATATCTGATTTTAAAGGGATAACATCACCAAAGAAAACTTGCATTTCAAGTGAACATCAGCGTTTTCTAATACAAATTTTTCTTAGGTTCCTTAGTCTGTCTTCATTAATGACTACTGGTAGTCTGGCACTATCTGGGAGTTCATGCTTTCCTGAAGGGATTCTCTGCCACACTGATTAGCTTCCTAGCAATAGTGTGACTTGTAGCTCACCATCTACCATTCACTAACTGCCTCTTAACCCTTGTTGACCTACCACTGGAACTAAAGTGACGTTTGGGTTTTTCTGTATTCACTATTGAGCTATACCCTTAGTATTAGTCTAACAGCACGTTTTGTGATGAGCCAGTAACTCTGGATTCTTGGTTGTCCAACCACATAATTACCACGACTGTAACCATCAGATTCTAAACCTATACTTCCATTTTAGCTGTAAGATACATGCAACTTCTTGAGTACCCTAATGTAGCTCAAATCCTTCAGCAGCCATCTTTATTCGTAAGTTAGCAGTTTTAAGGAAGTATGACTTTCCAAAGAATCTAGGTTGGCTCTGTATTTCTTTAAACAGTTCTTCCAATTTCCAGCCTCTCTATAGGAAGATGTGTAACTTATAGTAACAGGTTATTCTTACATTTTTAAGTGCAGCTCAAAGGAATACATTATTAAAGTTATACAAATGCAAATTTATTAAGCCCATCAAATACAGCACTTCCTTTTATGAGTTTCATATTAAACCTACAAAGGCATCAATGGATTAAACACTTACAGAGAAAGACAACGTCTGAGACAAAAGGCTTCCTGGTATTTCTGTGGTAAGTAGTCATGAAGACTGCGGCTTCCATTACATAGTTGGGAGACTGTTTCCTTAACTTGTGCCCTTCTGCAGAGGGCAGTGACCAATAATCCACTTTAAAAAGAAATTCTGTAAACATCAGACTGACTCCCCAACACAAGCAGCATAGAGCAGTGCAGCAGACAGCAGAGGCACTGGATTTAGTCAGACGTGGCTCCGTATCTCAGCAATGCCACTTACCCAGCTACCAACACTGGGTGTCACTCGACCTCGCTAAACCTCAGTTATTAGGTTGCTGCAAAAGTAATTGCCGTTTTTGCAATTATTTTTAACCTTTTAAACCGCAGTTACTTTTGCACCAACCTAATATTTCAGCAGTAAAAAGGGGATGATACACTCACCTCACAGGGTTGTTACAAAAACAATCATCACTTCTTGTCTAGGGTTAAGTGCCCAGCAGTGTATGGCTAATAAGGGGTGAATTTAAAAGTAAATTATTAATGCAATAATCAGTTCTTGAGGAGTGTTCAGCAAAAATACACAGACTCAATCAGAATTACTGAGACCCGAGTGAGAAGGGACCTCGGAGAGTTTCATCTTACAGAAGAAATTAGGCCCCAAAAGGGAAAGTGACTTGTAATTGGTAGGAAAAAAATGGAGCATACAAAATTTCCAGAATAGAACTTTCAACTGTGTTCTTAGACTTTAAAACTTCACAGTCTCCTACGTTATTTTACAGCTTTACAGTGACAAATATGTCACTTTTAAGCGAGTTATCTTCCCAACTCTAGTGTGGGTACAATGAGCTACAAAGGATGTGACAGAACTATGCAATGGATTTCAGAGGTTGTTCATCAGCCAATACTAGGCCAAATCAACGTATCACATCAGAAAATGTAGCAGAAAATGCATTTATAAGTATATTGAAGAGAAATGCCTGAGGGCAAACACAGGCAACAGTAAACATGATGGCATAAAACCCCATTTGTTTTTCTGATAGAGTAGCCCAGGAAATCGGAGCAGCAAGCTTTACTAAGGGATTTGTTTGGCAGCTGACAATGTTAAATTCAGTAAACATACTTGCATGTTTTATATTTGTCTGGCATAAATGTTGATTCACTGGAGAAAAGCCTATTTGTGGACAAAATGTCAGGTGGACAATAGCGTGTCCCATGGAAGTGTCGCTGCCTGAAGCCTGACTACTCTTTCAGGGACGTTACACAGTAGGCCCTTGTTGTGCTACAGACACCTGCCATTACTTGGACGAGAATCCAAGCCAATAGTACATGTCTTTGTTCTGAGGATGACCCAGACCTGGATGGGACAAAAAATACTCTGGGTAAGAGTCAAGATTCTGAGAATTTTGAAAACCGAGAACTAAATCCACTAAGATACAAATATTAGTGAGGAGAAAATATAAGTAATGAGGTTTTAAAAAATCAGCCTCCAGGGAGATGTGGACAAAATGGCACATAGAGAAAAGACAAACTTTGTTCAATTCAAGTTCAGTGTGAAGTGACAGCACAATGTCTACCAAAAGTGCATTTATTAGTGACTAGAATAAGGAAATCATTGGTATTACTCTGGAACATTCAGGCCTAGACACCTCCATTTTATCAAATGGGCACATATGTTGAGAGATTAGGATGGTGAAGGATCTATAACTGACAGGAGCAAAAGTTGACAGATCTGGGGAAACATGAACTGTCTTTAAACACCTGAAGAGCTGCCCTTCAGTAGAGCAACTGGACAATTCTTTATGACTACAGAAGACTGAAGTTACATTAATGGATAGAAGAGGGAGACCGATTTCAGTCTAATAAGCAAAAACCTCTTAATATAACCTGAAAATTTCAGAAGTTGCAAAAGGCTTCTTGGAAGGGCAATGAATTCCCATTTGGTCACAACACATGTTCAGGAAGACCGGTTATTTGTTTACGGCCTGGGGGATGGGGAAGGTTAGAGAGCAATTTTATGTTTGGAAAAAAATGAGACGATTTCTAAGGTTCATTCAATGTGAGCTTATACAAGCCACGTAGAAAATTGCTTTCTTTAAATAGCGAGTTAAAATCTTAGTGCAGCAAGTGATTATTGAAATGTTATCAAATAAAACTGGGTTCAATGCGTCTGATTCTCAGTCACTCCAGAGCCCAGATAGCTATAAGCTTCCTTCCGGTGTGGGAGCCACAGGCAAGGCCACCTCAGCGTCTGCACACTAGTCCCTCTCTACTAGAGAGGCTGCCGGTGGGTACAACCTGTACCCCATTCATTCTCTGAGCACAGCAGGATGTCAACAGAGGTTAAAGGTAATCAACATGAAATAAGCAATGATTCCTATAACAATGAGTGGTTTTGGTATTGTTTTATTTTTTTCCCAGCACATCTTAAAAATCACACATGGGTAGTTACTTATAGAACAGTACAGTCTAGGAAAAGCAATTAAAGGAGAATCCAAACATACACTGAAAGCACAATATAGAGACTATGTGTTGAGCCCTTGTGGAAAACAGTATGGCTCAGTCTGAATTGACAAAGCTATGCTGGAATCTCGCAGGAATTTTCCTTCCCACTACATACCCACTTTTTAGACTATGAGTGTAAAGAGAATTGTTTGTATGCGTTAGTTACAGCAGAATAATGGCTTACATACAAGTGCTTACCCACATGTAGTTCCCAAAAGATTACTACAGTACTGACAGGAATATGTACTGCCTTGGAGGAAGACTCAGGATAAGATATTATTCAAGTCAAGTTGTATCAGAGCCAAAGAATTTCACAGGCTTAGCAAAAAAGGACAAAAATTAAGGAATATAACCTACACATACTTCTCATAAGATTTATCATTGTCCAGGAACAGAAATATTCATTATTCTGAAGGCACCATCACACAAAAAAGGACTAACATACAACATAAGGAATAGAAACCCCTCACAAGCTCTGTTCCTCGGAGAGCTGTGTGAGCAAACATCCGAAAGCATGTGGTACGTATCTCAGGGGCTGAATATGCCACATCCACCAAGCCGCACCTCAGGCTAAGTTGGGACAGAAGGAACGAAAATGTAAGAATGAAAGTACACATAAAGCCCATTGGCTGAATAGATGTATGCGGGGTACAGGTTAAATACGCTAGAATAGGTGATCCAAACCAACACTGCGGAAAAGGATTTTCAGTGTTTCTACATACAACTACTTAATTCCTGATATGTTCTTGAGGAGGAATAGTCTTGAACTGCTGAATAATCCGTCTGCAAAGACTTATCCTCTCCCACTCACTTTAAATAATGGCTATTTCATGAAAAAAAAAAGAAAAATTCCAACAAGGCACTGTGATCTTTTGGGGATATTCTTTAAGTAGCTAAAAAGATAATTATTTATAGAAACTGTATACCAGTACAAGCATTTCATGTCATTTTGGACATGTGAACAAGATTACTTTAAGGGTTAGAGAACATTTTCATAGGACGCTCATGTTGTTCATGAAAAACACTGTCAACAATAAGATGCCTTAAAAACATGTATACGAGTATATGCTGCTTAGAAATTCACACTAAAACCTTTTTTTCCTTCTCTCTCTCTTAGATTTGGAAGTTCAGAGTCTCTAAAAAATGTTCTTAATGATACTTAATGTATTATTTTTCTTCCTTGTGGAAAAAAATATAATAATAATCTCCTTTGAGAACCAAAAAAGAAACCTTTCCACAGTCACAGAACTAAAGGTACTTAATTCTGTGATGGTTCTTTGGCATGACTGTTCTATATATCAGTGGTCCTTACTCACGTTTGTTAAGGAATTGTGGTTAGCAGAGCACAAGAGTGCTCACTCTTTGAGGATCTTCCAAGGTTCAAATGGGAATGCTTCAGGTTTACAGGAGACTAAACACCTCCTAGGAACATAACATTGATTTAAATAATCAGTGATAAAACCTAGTTAATATACTCAGCTATAAATCCAAAGGGATTTAGTTATATTTAGGTTGAAGTTCAATATGCTTCATTAATAAAATTATAAAAGTTAATTTTGTTTTCAAAACAGTGAAAATATGATGAAAAACTAAAATTGAAAAACCCACATGCAAAGAAGAAGAACCAACAGCTCCATACTCCCTTTGAAGGAAAAAAACCCTCTTAGACCCAGGTCCATTTTATTAACAAGTTTCTATAATCTGTTGATATTACAAGTAGTTTTTACAGTTAAATTTTACACTAAAGACAAACACTGTTTGGCTTAAAGGAGCAGAAATCTGAGTAATTTACATCCTTCATAGTAGACGAACTACATTTCAGTAGTTTTAAAAAAAGAACTTTTATACTTTATAGATTTTAGCATCAAAATGTATGTTGTTTCTCTTTTAGGAAACTGAAATATTAATAAGAATTAAATGAATATATTGACATGTGGCTCATTTAGGAACAGGAAACCTTGAGCAAAGCCAAGCTTCCATAACATAAAGCCAAAGGCAATTCTGGATTTTCAATCCTGCAATGGCACTTGTTATCTTCGGCTTTTCTCCCACCATAGGCTAAGCCCTAACTAAAATCAAAGTTGCTAATAAGTGGTAAACAAAAAGTTATTAAAGCTGTCCTTAACTCCTGTCCTGGTGTTTTTTAAAATGTAGATATGCTTTCCACAGCATTTCACTTTGGCTGCCTCAAGCACCGGCATATGCAGTTTGTGAATCAATCCAAATTATTATAAATAACCGTTTGTGTTCTACATTATGTAGAATAGATGTTCAACAAACCTAGCCCCATTTGAACAGCGGAGGTTACACGCTTTAATTTGGGACTACAGGGCTCCTCTGATCAGCTAAGGTTAAGCAGCTGTAGTTATAAAAGACTATAACAAAGAAAAATCTCTGGAGCCAACATGCAGAAAGACATGTTTAGAAATGCAGCTAGAATTTAGCAGTTATTAAGAGAATATTCTGAAAAACAGGTTTCCTTGCAACCATCTGTATCTGGTATAGTACTACACACTGATGGAAGCTCATCCTTTACTGCACTTTTGTCACACCAGGAGGCTTCCAGCTTCACGAATAATGTTTAAGTAACAGTACTATAACATGTAAGCATTTAGGAAGAGAACTCTCATCTCCTCAGAAGAGGAAAAAATTTTATCCTCTTTCTTTGAGGTAAAATGCTGGGCACAATAAACATGTGGCTTTTACAATTCTTACTAACCTAAAAAAGCTCAAGTTACTCAGCATAAGACAAAATTCACTTATGTACTGTAAATTGCACCAAACATTAAGGCAACAGTTACTCTAAGGGTCCATAAAGCCTGTTCATATTGAGTTTTTAATATTCAATGCCATTTCTCATAGCATCAACTTCCCATTCCCACTAAAACCACAACCCAAATGTGATGTCATCAAATATTAGAAATATGACTAATTTAAGAAAGATAAGTCAGTGTTAATGCAGAAAACCAAACAGGCTACAATCTTTTGAAATGTTAAATAAATGATTCAAAATGAGTTAAGAAGCCTCACATAAACAGTGTTCTCCAGGCTTTAACTTTATGAGGCCATTTTCAGATATTTTAGAAATATGAAGCAAGTCTTGAGTACTTCTGTGCATATTCAAGAACTCAGCTCTCCACAGACACCAAGAATATGCTGAGGTACCTCTCAGAAGCAGGCGTGTGACAGCAGGGGAAAGGCTTTCTGATTTACTAAATCAGACTGAAATAGCACTGATGAGTGTTCATGGGTTTCAAAGAATCCCTGTAGAAATGATTCCAACTACGAAATGTAGTCATTACTATAAAATCAAGGTTGAGGAGTCCCAAATACATGAGAGAAGAAAAACAAAGACATAAATCACTAATGTCCACAAGGTTCATGTAGAATAGTGAACACAACAATTTTCAGGTGTTACATTTACAGTTTCCTAATATCAAATACAGATTTCTGAGGTTGAAATCTGAACTCCCTGGGAAAGACTGTTATAACAATCACATGCAAAGGAATGGAATGGATCTGCTTATGAATCTTTAAGTTTTATTTAAAAAAAATTACCCCGAAACATGTATACACTCCAGTGAGATATTAGTACCATGTTAAATGTTACATTTTGATCACCAATTAGAGAAATTACCTTCATGAAGAGATGCATTTTATAAAGCTGAGATTTTTATAATTCTAGAGGCAAGGGTAATTTTCTCATCAAGATCCAACTATTTCAAATACCAAGGGATGTAAGCAAAGATCTGCTGAAAATTTTATAATTAAAAATAAATCACCAATGAAGAGGCAGCTTCTAATAAATCAATATTTAGTTTTATTGTTAAATCAATATTTAATTTTGATTTACCTATAGATTTAAATGTATTAGTTTGAGGCCAATTTTATTTATTAGAAATTATTTATCATTTTGAAGTCTTAAAAATAGCATTTCGTCAATTTTAAATTTTCACTTTTTTGGTTAAGGCTACTTCAGATATAAAACATATCAAACTGCCCCCAAAATACTTTGGAGCTGTTGCTACATAGACAGACAGTGTATCCTTTTACAGGATCATCTGCATTTTGACTTACATTATCTGATCAAATATTAATTTTAAAAAATTATCAAAAGTTAGGTATTGCATTAAGAAAAGAATCCATCTCAAAATGTGAATCATGAACCTTGACAGACAGTGATTCAAAGTAATCATTTCACTTATTTTAATATCTAGGTTTAAATGTAAAAATGTTTGCTAAATGTGATTAATGCTCTCCCTATTAAGAAATATGACATTTCTAACTTGAGTAATGCTGTGTGCAGTAAAACATCAGTTTTTTAAAAAAATTTAGGTTAAACCAGTAATTCAAAGAAAGGCATTAAACCATTGTTAAAAACTAATTGAAACTTTCATATGAAAATTTATATTGTTTGGGTTAATTTTTAAAAAAGATTTTTTATTATTGAGGCTTTCAAATTCAATAGCTGAATGATAACTGTGTTACTTTAGCCAAACGATTCTTTAAACTGAAGATATTATTAAGTGTAAGGAGTCTTCCTTCTTCTCTCCTGTTGCAGCTTCTTCATCTCAGCAACAAGAATGTGAAATCAGAAACATTAAGATTCTATGCTTGAATAAAGGCTTTCATTTCATGGTAAACCTGTTCTTCATGTATAATGAGTGATAAGTCAGCTTTTCTTATAAAACATATTATGAATGAAATACAATATAACAATAGGTTATCTCAGTGATACAAATACAACTCATACTTCAGTAGAAACAGAAACATGGAGAACAAAAACATGTCTCCTAACAGAATAATTTGTATATTGATGATTTAAGGTTTTATAACTGTATACTAATGTTAAAAGAAAAAGTAGGCCAACTACATTACAGAACTGAAAGCATCCTAAATAACAGGTTGCCTCCATTGTTTCATGAGTACCCTCCCTCAATGCCTATTCACACAACAATACGCTCTTAAAAAGCCACGCAGGTGTATCACTCCCCAGTGGAATCCTTCCCTAGATAACTGCTTCCCAGAAACGTTCTTTAAAAAAGAGACTACATAAGCAATAGATGACACCCAAATCTGCCTTTGTTCCCAAGAGGAAGCATCAATACAAAACAGCTGGCAGCATCCTCCTCTGAAACAACTGGCAGCCTGCGCTGCCTGACTAAAATTTGAAATGACAACCAGTTGGCTGTAAAGTGATGCACCTACAATGAGAGAGATTTAGGAATACCATCTGTCAATCGGTAAATGTAGTAACAAAAAAAACTGTAGAATGAAACAAACAATAAAGCCAAAATACAGTCCATGATATATGTGATTACTGGTATAACCATAGCTGAAGACTTAAAAAAAAGTAACATTTTTCGTAACAATAGTAATGTATTTATAAAAGGTTTCTGTTTCCAAAGATGTTATTGGGGTCCACATATTCCTTGACAGACTTCAGCATCCCGAAGCCGACATCAGAGATACTTTCCTTTAGCCATTGCTTCCGTAACTTGCCCACTGGAAAAACAAAATCAAAAATGCTTCAATATACACTCTGATGCTGGGAACCAATCAATCTTGTGACCACGAATGAACAAACACTGTGTGATAAATGCTTTTATTCAAAAATGAGAAATGTTTTGCTTTATTTGATTTATTGAGCCCACCAGACTATCAAGCTCATTAAGCCCAATGTATTCCCACGGGAAGCCTGTGCTCCACAGCGTCTCCTTTTTCTATAAACTATGAAATGGAGATGAAGAAAGCTTGGACTGAGATGATGGCCCATTTTACAAATAACAAAATGAGAAAAACATGCATTTCAAAAGAACCCACCTCCTGTCTCAACTACCGAAACAGCCCAAGTTTCAGAGAAAATAAAGTTAACTCAAGAAAAACATCATATCTAGGTGAATTTGTTGGGTATACTATAACAAAAGTGGGATACATATCCATAAAAAAATTTTAAGGAGAGCAAAAGCTTAAAAAATTTTAAGAAAATCTGAACTTTGGGTTTAGGAAAAAATTCTGGTTATGAAGCTTTACATTTGCATTTTCTTTTTGTATTAATTTTAAGTAAATTTGCATGTTTTCAAATAATGGTTACTTTCTTCCTACTGTTTTCCCAGAATTAGAGATTCTTTTAGGCACTAAATAAATCAAACACCTAATCCATCTTAAAACTTAACCTTCTGCTTTTATACACTGTATAATGTTCTCCTCCTTTGTTCTAGGTGTTGCTAATTTTTTCTGAGAATAACGAAGTAATGTAATGGCTAACAGCATAAATTATATTTTAAAAGGCACTTAATGAAAAACATAACCTTTTCTAAGTAGAACTTTTATAAGAAAGGATATGTAGTTAATCTGTAAAAGAATTTTAAAATGTCAACTTGCTTTGGCATTACAAAGCAAAGCAATATGCTGACTTATCTGTGGTGAAATGGATAAATCTTTTAATTTATGAACAGGATTATTTGTGGTTAGTATTTTTCAAATGTATTATTGTAATAATTGAACTCAAATGGTCATTTTCCACAAATGTTCATTAATGATCCAAAGTCATCAACAGTGATTTAATTGGCCAACTGAAATGGGAAACCTTCTTTCATGAAAGTATTCAGCCTGTCATTCTAAAACGCACTCCCATTTATCAGGCTGCAGTGATACACCATAGCATCTGCCTTTTGGAAACCTTAAATACCATTTCAAGCTCAACTCAACATCTTTTGTGTCCAGTTCTCCAGGAAACCATCAAATTGTCATTAAAATAATAAATAGTGTGTTATCCTGAGAAAGCAAAATCTTTCTGTTTAGCTTCTAGAAATAAAAAAAGAAAGCACTGTTGGTCTTAAGATGAGGAAAAATGAGGTACAGCAGGAGAAAAAAATCTTAAATTCAAAAAAGAAAACTTCTGTTTAAAAGAGCTTTAAAACTAGAAGCCAAACAGTGCAAATTCCTAGTCATGAAATCTCTACCACCTAAAAGATGTTCCACCAGGTTCTCCTACCTACCTAAGGGACAACTCACCACAATGCTTCAGCCTCAGTTTTCTCATCTGCATAGGGATTAACATCTATAAACTCTTTTCACCTCAAATAGCCTATGATTTTAAGAACTTTAAAAAAGTTACAAATCACTTATTTCTAGATTAGCTTCAAGGGATTAAAAAAAGAAAAAAGGAACTACTCTGTGAGTGGTAGAAGTAGCATTATTATAAGCTACCCACACTGAGGCAGCTCAAGACAGGGGTGGAAAGCAGTCAACTCCACTGTTATCTGTAATATAGTTTCACTGAATGTGTCCTGTGGTTATGGATCTAATTGTCCTGAAAAGACTGCAAACAACTGCTCCAACAAGATGGAGCACATTAGAACCTCAGCAGGATGCCCAACAGCTAGCTTGTCTGCCTGGTTTTACACCTCTAGTAATAATGCAATTCCACAAGGAACTGAACCATCATTTGAGAAGCCACCCAACAGCCATTGCATATTTAATGAAGTCGCTCACCAAGCGCTGGAAAACAGAAGGTGCTTGGAGTGCATCATTAGTTCTGTCAGAAGGATAATTTACACATCTATCTTGTCAAATTTTCTATGGTTTATACTTTTACAATAATCAATCTAACATACATTTGATTAGTGAACTAGAAAGTTAAAAAAAAAGGCAGTACAGGCAGCATAGCTGTGGCCCCTTATAAACATATTTAATGAAAGAATTTAACCCCTTCATGGCAGAGGTCTGTGAGCTCCTGTCAGTCATAACGGAATGTGAACTGAGGTCAGAAATCATGGTTTATGTGATTAAAGGGACTAGGATTCTTTTTGGTTTTGCTTAACAATTTAAGTCAACTATATTGTAGGATGAGTGTACAAACAAATAACACACTTTAAGTAAAAAGGTTCAATGAGTTGTTGTAATAAGAAAGCTATTGGAAATAATCTTCATAAAATTCTAGAGAACCTTCTCTGGCTGTTTCAGATGAATCAATAAATTTAAAACAGAACAAAAAAAAAACAGAGGCTCTAATCCCAAAGAGGGATCACACTTCAAAGTAGAAGATTTTTATTCCAGAGCTAATGACCAACAACAGCAATAACAATGATATCATTTGTACAATCTTTATTTGCACTGCTAGGCATTTAGAAAGGAGCTGACTATACTGATCTGGAGACACGTAACACACGAGTGCACAACTATATGGTAGCTGCTTAAACATTTGCAGAGTTCATTTTCAGAAATGCAAACAATACTCTGCCCTGCATGTTCCATGCATATTGGAGGAGGGAACAATGGATGAATAAAAACAGCAAAAATAGGTGGCCTAAGACTATTTCAACATTACCCATGAAAAGGCACGTGTACATTCGTACCACATGAAGCTTGAATGCTCTGTCTAGACCTGGATTATCTGATGTGGGATATTCATGACTACTGACTCAACTATATTCCTTTAACTCCTGATTCTGTAGAAGTATAAACCTAGCCTGACAATCAACACTGGAGCTACAAAAAGCCAATTCTACCACCTCTGAAAACAAGATACGGACCCTGTGCTCCACAATTCAGAATTATTCTAAATACACAACGCCCAAAGTACTAATGCCAGGTATTTAAGAGTCTAAGAAGTATTTTTAAGGGTGAAAACAACAACAACAACAAAAAACATAGACCAGCCAAACATTAAACATAGAAAACAAATGAGGGGAAATTCTTTATATGCTTAAAGTTGAGTTCACTTTTTTACAATTTAATTTCTAATAATGTATATATAGACTGGATAAAACAAATATTTTGTGTTCTTCCACAACATCCAGTACATTTTTAAAAACTTACTTTTGGAACAGAGAAATGAAGCTTTCAGGGATACTCTTTAAATCATAGGCTCAATAACCCCCTTTGGATGCTAACATCTCCAAGAAAGAATGCATTTTGTGGTATGAGCAACGGTATAAAAGAATGAACAGACACATATGCAAAGGCAGGTAGTAAGTGCTGTGAGTGGAAAATGTGGTCATGAGGGTCAGGCTCACCACCAAAACTTATCTGGAACAACTCTTTGTGGTCTAAGCGACTCAAGACAGCAGAAACTACCCAACAGCACACTACCTTAAAAGTGATAAATCTAGGGTATGCTGACCAGACTTTTTGCTAAGTTGAAAACTTTCTGAATTATGAATTTGATTATAAAGTTGAAAAGATTTATTATATACTTACTTAAAAAACAAATTATGAACTCGACTGTACATTGAGAAGATTACTAAAGCTCAGAAGTAGAATTAAGCCAACGGTAAAAGCACCTAACCATTATTATAACTGTATTTTGGAAATTCTCATTTGAGCATACTGGATACCGTTAGCACTAGGTCAGGTTTAAAAAGAAAATCTTAGACTTAGCTGCTATGAGTCATCTGAGCATTGACTTTGTATTTCAAGACTTAATTAATCCAACTAAACTACTGGTGGATTATGTAAGAAACTAGAGCTTGGAGGGACACCCAATCTTGCCAGATGAGGTTCTGGCTCCAAGAAACTTGTTAGGTGCTAACGAAAGCAGAGAAGGACAACGGATGATTTCCACTCTTTGAGGTACCTGGTGATCTGACTATGATGATATTTCTTCAGAGAGGGTGAGGGGGTCTCAACCTGAAAAGAGGATTCAGTTGTCCATTTGTGTGTGTTTGATAATGGTGGAGGTACATGCTAAATGTTAGCCAACAGATCTCCAACTGAGGGATGCTAATATCCAGCCTTTAAGAGTATGAAATGGAATTATGACTATTCAAGAGTCTAATTTAATGCTTAGTGGATAAAGTCAAATTTGATTTATTTAAGTGATCTGACTTATTTTCTACTAATGAAACTTATGATATTAAGATGGCAAATTCATGGATACCCCGGACTTTAACAAAGCAATTAAAATCTGATTTTATGAGATTTTTCTCTGATTAAATATTTAAAAAATCTGTTTTCTTTATGCTAACGTTTCATCTGTACAGTTTATATAACAGTTCTAAGATCTTATAGATCCTGAAATAGGTCCTTAGAGATTATAAAACAGAAAAAGTTTAATTACTAGGGTAATAGATTGCAAGAGTTGGATTTTATCTGTCTTTAGAACACAGTCATGTGTTAATTCTGCCATAAGTGCCCAAAAGATGACTCGACATACTTGAAATTTAAGCTCAGTGGCAATTAATGTCTATATAACAGAGTCAAAAGCAATTGAACAAGTCAAACAACATAAGGTAAACAAGGGCAGAAAAGGATAGAAAACATCATATGCTCCTGGAAGACTAGGGCCATGTTTTATTCATTTTTGTAGCCCTGTTGCATAAAATAGTGTATGCTACACAGTAAGAATTCAATAAATGTTAGTTGAAATAAAAAATAAATACTGAACCATAGTTATCTATAAACCATTTTAGATAAGGGTTAAGGATTCAAATATTTAGGAAAAGCAACCTGGGTTTCCTTAATGTACTTTGGTTGTATCTGCCTTGCATTCCCATCATTCTGACATTATTTCTTGGATATACTCAGAGCTACTCTATAGTAGCTAAGACAAGAGAAGATATGCCATGGAACCTAAACTCTCATTTCCTTCAAATCTTTAGGACTCTCTGGGCTATATCAGTGGTTCCCAATGGAGGTAATTTTGCCCCCCAGGGGACAATTAGCCAATGTCTGGAGACATTTTTGGTTATCACAACTGGGGCGATATTACCAGGGGTAGTGAGTAGAGGCCAGGGATGCTGCGAAACATCCCACAACACACAGGATAGCTCTCACAGCAAAGGATGATCTGGCCCAAAATGTCAACAGTGCCAAGACCAAGAAATCCTGGGTTATATGCTTCCAAGTGTCCATCTCCTAGGAGCCCAAACAATTTCCATAAAGGCAACATACTTTCCGTGCTACAACCAACTGGATTAGCAGCAAGTGGCTTATTGCCATTGCAAGGTGACCTTGCTCTACATTTGAGGCTATTGACCAAATTAAGTTTTGGAAAAAGTGGTAGAGTGGATAGAAGTTACACTGAGAAAAAGCAACCATTAATGACAAACACTATTTTAAACGTTAACTCTCAAAGACTTGAATCTAATGCCCACTGAAAAAAACTTTTAAGTCATATTTTTTGGCCATCTTTCCAGGCATGTGTGGAAATCTGTAAGAAATAAAGCTTCACAGCTCTGTCCAACGGAACTTTCTGTGATGACAGAAATATTCTGTATCTACACTGTTTATTTAACATAGCACCCTAACCATATGTGGATATTAAGTACTTGAGAGGTGGCTACTGTAAATGAGGAAATGGATTTTAATTTTAATTAATTTTAATTTAAATAGTCACATGTAGCCTCATGGCTTGTGGTTGACAACACAGAACATTAAAAATAAATTTTACTTAAAGTCACTTTAAACAGATGTTACACTTGGAAGTATCTATTAGGATTAACTGCTAATCACATGAAGCTAACTATAAAAAGTTAATTATTGTGTGACAATTTTAATAATGTAGTACAGGCATTCTCCGACTAAGAAACATTTAGTACTTAGAAGAGTCTTAGACATAAAATTGCTGGGAATAAAAAGTTCTCTTTCGAGACCCAGAGGGAAGAAGTATTACCCAACCCAGCTCTTCTCCCCCAGTGATGCACCTGAGGCAGGAGGCCACGACTGTGTACAGCAGAGGGAAGTATGGATGTACCATTGGTTAGCCATTTACAGTAGTCCCCCCTTATTTGCAGGGGATACAAACAAGATCCCCAGTGGAAGCCTGAAGCCACACATAATACCAAACCCTTTATATACTACGTTTTTTCCTATACATACACACTTTTTCACTTAAAGGAAGCACTTCACGGCTTTCCTTGGCATATCTGGATTGCCAGCATCACCTACTCTTGTGCTTTCAGGCCACTGTAAGTCAAATAAGGGTGACTTGAACACAAGCACTACAAAACCAATATCACAACAGTCTTTCTAATAACTGAGATGGCTACTGAGTGATTAACAGGAGGGGGTAGCGCATACAGTGTGGATAAGCTGGCCTACAGAATAACTCACGTCCTGGGCAGGATGGAGCAGAATGGCACCAGATTTCATCACACTACTCACAACAGCATGCAGTATAAAACTTATACATTGTTTATTTTCTATTTTTTTCCCTAAAAGTTTTATTATTCCATATTTTACATGTAAGTCCATTATCTATTTTGAGCTAATTTTTGTATAAGGTTTGGGACAAGGTTTGTTTTTTTGTTTTTTGTGGGGTTTTTTTGCTTACAGATGTCCAGCACCATTTGTTGAACAATCTACATACTTCCTCCATTTTGCTTTTATACCTTATAGCTTTGTCAAAATCAGTTGGACATAGTTGTGGGGATCTATTTCTGGCCTCTCTATTCTGTTTCACTGATCAATGTATCTCTCTTCCAATACCATAGTCTTGAAATCAGGTAGATTGATTCCCATGACTTGATTCTTTTTTCAAAATTGTTTTAGCGGTCTAGTTCCTTTGCCTTACCATGTAAATTTTAGAATAATCCTCTGTATCTATTTAAAATCTTGCTAAAATTTTTATAGGAATTGCATTAAACAGACAGATCAACCCAGGGAGAACTGACATCTTTATGATGTCCAGTTTTCTACTAATCTGTGGACACGGTCTTACCATTTATTTAAGTCTTCCTTGATTATTTTTATCAGCATTCTGTAATTTTCAAAATATAGACCCAATATATATTTTGGTTTTATGCCTAACTATGTGCTTATTTTATTAGATCTGTGCTTATTTCATTTTCTTTGGAGATATTGTAATTGGTATTTTAAATTGCAGTTTCTGTGTTTGTTGTTAATATATAGAAATGTAATTGATTTCTGTGTGTGCTCTTGTATTCTGCAATCTTGCTGATCTTGTTTTTGTAGATTCTTTGGGATTATCTACGAAGACAATCATATCATCCATAAATAGTGACAGCTTTATTTCTTCCTTTCCAATCTGTATGTCGTTTATTTCAGGTTTTATAAAATACAGGTTTTTAAGAAATGGCCTCAAAGTTGATCTTTTGCTTATTCATTTGAGTAGTCTCTTTTTACGTTTAAAGTTTCTGATAATATTACATTGTTAAGACCACAAAAAAAGCTAAGAGCAGCTGCCCCATAATTATTCTCTAAACAATAGGAAATAATTTTGGTTAGGTAAAGACACCAATATTTAAACTAAGACTGGCTATATTTAATCAACGCTTTTTACTTCCTGACAAGGACTTAGGTATAATTTTAGCAAATGAACAACTTAAAAACTTAAGTCATAAACTGAAATTAAATCCATGGCTGACATAAACTCTGCTGTTTAAACTGACCAGCTCGTCAGTTACAAAAACAAGCACTATGAAGATTAAGTTAAGCAGGCTTTATATTTCCTATAGCCTCCAGTCCCAGACTACATCTGTTTTCTTTGATACACAAAACCAGAGTTAAAATAGCTCCATTTATCACAGCATGATTGTAGGCAGACAAACCAGCCTGTCTGTTTCCAGATAGTGAAAGCAACTGTTATTAATCACAATTACAGGCCAAACCCTCTAAGAGAAATTGCATCAATATTCTCCCAACCCCCAGCCCTTTTACTCTTGAACTCAAAAATGGGACTGAGGGTGTCATGACACTGCCTGAAGGTCAGTAAATAAAGATGCTACTATGAGGTCAGTTTGAGTTTTAAGTTCAGGATGCAAATTAAGGAAAATCTTTTTTATACATAAAAAGTGGTCTCTCAAAAGCTCTATTATTGATTAAGTTTAGTAGGACAATTAAACCCACTCTATTTAAAATTTATATGGAAAGGTTTCTGTTTTATGAACCTATACTGAATAGCACAGGATATTTGAAATCTACAAATTAGATGATTAACTTTAAGCAGAAAAGCACTTACGAAAATAGGCATTTTTCTATACCAAATTATATAGCCAATAGTGTTAAAGAAATTTCTTTCATACAGATTGTAACAACTTCCTACACATTGAGACCAACTAAAGGTCACTGATGAAACTATGTTAAGACAATTGTTGAATCATATCCTTTGAATACTCATATTTTTTTTTTTTTCAAACAAACTGTAACCCTTTCTTCAATGGTTAGGTCAAGGGTTTAAGAATACAAACCATATACTAGACTTATCAAGGTGATCACATTGTAAATAATGTAAATATCTCATCAGTATACCTGAAACTAATATAATATTGCATGTCAACTGTAATTCAAAAATTTTTTAAATTAAAAAAAAGCATACAAACCAGTTTCACTTGATACTGTCTACTGCTTTTATATTTTAAAGCTACTGTTTTTTAAGCACCTAAAACTAGCAGCCACCTCTAAGATGGTGACATTTTTATCACAGATCTAAATGAAGGAGAAAGAGCCATACAAATATGGGGGGTAGGGTGGGAGTAGGGGGGAGAGGAACCAAGAAAAGGAACATCAGGAAAAGAGGGAAGAAATAGCAAAGGCCTAGAAGGGGATAGGGCGTTGATATGTCTGAGGAAGAGCAAGAAAGCCAATCCTGAGAGAGGTAAGTAGTAAGAGATGAGGACAAAGAGACAAACACACCATGTATATCCTTGAAGGTTCAGACAGGGACTTTGCACTTTATTCTGAATGCAAGGAAAAAACACTGAGTTTTTAAAAAATTGCCCTGGAAGCAAGAGAAATAACAGTAGGGAAGCTGGCGTGGAAGCGGACAGACCAGTTAGGGGGAGGCTGTTGCAGAAGTCCCAGGGGTCGGTGGTGGTGCAGTCTGCTATTTGGGAGTCATCAGCTTGTAGACGGTATTTTAAGTCCTGGGACTGAGGAAGTGACTGAGGAGGGACTGAGTGAACACCCAGGGACAAACAGGCTCCGGCTGAGCCCCGGAGCACTCCCACGTTTACCAGCAGCTTAGAGGCAGAGAAGCTAGCAGACGGAAAGCATCTTCAATTTCCCAGCACATATGAAATATATTTTGTGTTCAGGCTTTTTCTAAGCAACAGAGGTAACCAGGTAGCTTAGCTTGTTTCCATGCAGTCATATTTTTGATCACACAGAAAATAAAAATGAGAAATATGATAGAAATAAAAGACTTCTATTTAAATGAGGAAGAACCTCTCAAATATGCAATCAAACCTTGCTACATTCAAGTTAAACCTAGTAATTTCTAAAAGTAAATTATGTCATCAAACCTGAGAATCTTCAGCAAATAAAAGGCCTATAAGCCTAGAACCTGAAAATGCACATAAATTATATAAGTTTTCCTGTAACATGATCTGACTTGCATTTGTTTTATTACCTGATACTGCCTATATGTTACAAACCTACAATTAGGAAGTATGAAAACAAACAGAAAGTCAAACTGACTGTGTAAGAATTGAGAAAACAATGAAATACCTATGATGAGGAAATTGAAATGCTGATGCATTGTTTTAACATCTAAAGCAGGGCAAGTAATTAATGTAGTGTCAAAATTAAACAAATAGAGGTTTTATATTTTAAAAGAAAAAGTATATGTTTAGTATTTCTTTTCATATACTTTAAAAAACCAGGCTACCTGGTTACCTCTGTTGTCTCTTTTCAAATGCTGCCAATTTCAATCTTTTTAGCTTTTTGCCTGTTTTCTCTGTTTTAGGCTCTCAAAGCCAGAGGACAGGGACACTGAAGCAGGAGGACCTGAGTTGAAATTCACATTCTGGCACTCTAATTACTGCTCGCACATTTGGGCAACTTACTTACACTCAGAGCCTTCAGATATCTTTTTGAAAGACAGAAATAATATCTACTCCACAGCATTTGGAGCAGGATTAAAGGAGATTAAGTTATACAGAACACCTGGCACATATTTACAGCTTTTAAATTAATTTTTCCCCTATTCTATGTCGCTTCTCTTCACTGTTTGAACATCTATGGCATTTACGTGTTTATTAAAGTTACCTTTTGGGTGCTTTTCAAAGCAAATGGCAGACTTTTACTTGGTTAAAGTGGTAATGATACCATAACCCTACCAGTTTTGATCATGGCCTTTTGAAATACTATAATATTTTATTTTACTGGACTGTAAGGTTCTCCTGGAAAAGAATTACAATTCTTTGAAACCCTACTACCTAGCAGACCAATAATATTTAAAATATGGAAAACAAATTATACAACAATATTAAAAAGTACTAAGAATACCTTGTCTAAAAAATATCACAGGGAGCTATTTACATTGTTTGCTTTGGGATCAACAATTGCATCATAATTTTATAGGTTAATTAAGGCTTATATCTTTCTATTATTTTTTATTAACTTCTATTTGTGTGTGTTGATTAATACAAGGGACTATCACCATAGCTTTCACAAGTAACAAAATTCAAGTTTCAAATAAATTTGTACTAGAGTGACTCTATTATTTCAAGTTTGTATTCTCTTTTTTCTGTAATGGGAGCTTTACAGATACATCAATGGTCATGTAGGTTCTGTTAGAGCCCACTGAGCTCTCAGCATCTGTGGCGTATCTGAATAAATAAGACCAGCAGTTCTGCCATATTAGACTCTAGCATCTCACATGTAGACTCTACTGGAAGGACTTGAATAGCCTCATAGATCCTAAAGGCGTAAAGTGCCTTGGCAAGAAAAAACTTGACTGGGCTTTCCTCTGCAATGTTGCAGGTCACTTGGTCATTTGCAACTTCTACAGAATTTCTGACACTGTAAAGCCTGAGTAAACTGAGAAAAGCCTCTCACAATTAACGAAATAGCTTATGTAAAACCCAATTACCTAAATGACAATTAAGCCACTAACTCCTATATACAAGATTCAGCTATTCTCACCCTCTCGCAGAGTCACACCTCTCTCATATTTACCATCATGAACGTGGAACCTACAGCTCCCGATCTTAAAGGAAAAAGTGCACTGCTGGCTGCTGATATGTATGAAAAGGCAAAATTGTTGACTATAGAATGGAACTTTTTTTCTTCAAACAAGTAATTATAGCTCAATTATTTTGCCTCCTCCTTCCATGTAATCAATTTAGAATAAAGAACATATTATTACTTCGTGATATTATATACTTTTACAAGTTCCTTACATATTAATATAGTGCATCCTGAAATAGAATATATACAAATGATTATACATAATGTACATGGCTTTCTGAATATTTTAGAAGAAGGTGCTAAAAATCTAAATATTTTTATGAAATATCTCCTGTTTAAATTTCCAAAATTAGGTGCAGACTTTCAGATTAATCAAAAGCTTTTAGTTGTACTTGAGAGCTTTCTAATATCTATTTTGCTCCCTTCATTTTTGTCATTCTAACATTTATTACAATCTCAATCAAAAGATAATAAAAGATGAGGAAAAAAATAAATTTGTTCACTTTAATGCTTATCAATCAGCTAAGTTAGAAATTTATTTGTGGGGCTTAAGAAAAAAAGTAAGGTGATAGCAAAAGATTGTAATGATACAAGGATGCTGGGAACTCTCTCTTTTTACTTCCTTCATCAACATTATCAGTCTTCTCCAGGCCTGGATGCAATACTGTTATATGGACATAGATCCTCTATAGCGCACCCTTCCTTCTACCAAAATTCTTTCCTTCATCCTACACGTGTGCATGGAGGGCTGATTGGGGGTGGGGGGAGCACTGTTCCAGATGCTGGTACATAGCAACAAACAAAACAGGTCTCTGCCCTGTGCATCCTCACTTTCCAGGAGGAGCTAATTTTAAGAAGTACAAATATATAGGATATTAGATAATGCTAAATGCTATGATGAAAAATCGAACAGGGAAAGAGGGATATGGAGAATGCAGGAGTACGAACTGAATTTTTTAAATTCAGTGGTCATTTATCCTTATGCTCCTTCCTAGAAAATATTTCTTTTAATTCAAAAATGTACACATAGCTATTTTTCTAAGTACCAAATTATATTGTGGGATATGTACAGAACATATTTCTATTAAGGGGAACAGGTGGATAACCTGAAAAATTACAAGTTTAATGACAGAACAGCCACTGTTTCACTTTTAAAAACTGCCTTTCATAAGACTGTTAATAACATAGATAGGTCTTAATTCTTATTGGTGATGGGATCAATGCTCTGATAAAACTTAGTACTTACTACAATGATCACAAAGTAATAACAAAACGGCATTAAAATCTTGAAAAAAGATTATTTTCATATAGTGTCTTGATTCATTTGCTAAATTTTGGGTGGGCAAAACTAACAGCTCTTCAGTATATGGTACAACTGATATCCAGCTGCATTCCAATAGTGGCTGAGAAACATTTATGTTGTTTTGCTTTTTTCCCTTTAAAAACTTTTGCGGTGATGGTAAAATAGTTCCCAGGCAAGCTGGGCTCTTCCTGGGTAACAGGCAGCTACCTGCGCACTCAGAAGGTTGTCCAGCTTGGCACCCAGGCAGGCTTGTCAAGTCCACTGTCTGTTGGTCACTACCACAGCCTCACCTCCCTCAGGACCGACATAAAAACTTCCAAGAAATCGCACGTGCTTTCGTATTATTCATATTATGACTCTCCCCAGCATTCTACCAAACCAAATATTTTTTACATTAGGAATACTATAAATTCTACCCCCAAACAACAATACCTCCATGGTGATGTGACAGACTCCCTCCATTAGCCAGGATTTCTTCTCTAGCAGATGCCTGTATTTGGAAACAAAACAACAAATAGTTGCTACTCAGATTCCACTTTGAACTAAGAGTGAGACCCAATTCCCAAGGAGGCACAGACCGTGTTTCCCCAAAAATAAGATCTAACCGGAAGATAAGCCCTAGCATGATTTTTCAGGAGGACATCCCCTGAACACAAGCCCTAACGGGTTTTTTGGAGCAAACCTTAATATAAGACCCAGTCTTATTTTCAGGGAAACACAGTACTTCCTGTATTAAATAATAAACCAGAAGCCTAATTTTCCTTTCTTGTAGGTTTACGGCATTTAAAACATACAGTCTAGCTCTACAGTTCTTTCCAGTAAATAGTCACAATATCTACAATAGTCACATCAAGATTCTAGAAAAGAAAAAGAAGGTAAAATAATCAATTCAGCAGCACTAAATAGTTAACAATTCTCCTTTGTAAAGACAGAACCAGGTCCTACTCAGAAGTAAACATCTCACTATAACAAAAAACATTAGTAACTAACATTTATTGACTGCTTATTATATCCAGAAAAGCACTAAGCAATTTACCTGCAGTAACGCATTTGTTTTTACTATGTAGCATTATGGAATAATTACAATGACTCCTATTTCACAGATAAACAAAATTAGGCTTAGATGGTTAAATTACCCACCTAACATACAGTGGGCATCAGACTCAAGTTGACTTACAAAGCTATCAGGGATCGATCATAAAAGCCCTTATGGAGAACATTTCTTAGGTCATTATCATGGGACACATTACCTGTCAGGCCTACGGATATCTAAGTTTGAAAAAAACAAAAAACAACTCTTGTTTTATCCTAACATGCTCAGCACTGACTATACTCCTTATAAAACACTAAGGTTAGAAAGATTGAACACGTACACCAAAATAAAGAATCAATGGGGTGCAAGGTGAAAAAGGGTAACAGAAACTGCAATTACACTTAATTTCTGAGTGCCATAAGGTAAAATATCTCGAATGTCTGAACCTCTGGGAATTACACAGGTGTGTACAAACCATGGGGAGTGAGGCCAGGGTAGAAAAGGGTCCAGCTGGGATGGATGGACCACATCTCACAATAAAGTAATTTATTAGAACCCTCATCACTTAGGATTTAGGATTTTTGAAACGAGTCATAAATATGCTAGCCCTGCTGTAAGAGAGGATATCTTCTAACAAATTATTTCAAATAAAGCAATAACTACTTGAAATCAGGAGCGCTTAGAGAATGGCAGTTTGAAGTGGGAAAGAAGGCATATTTCTATTCTTGTAGCACAGGGAAGGGGCAGTAGGTAGCCACACGGCAATACAAAAACACTAAAAGGCTATGGTGATGGGAAAGTACTCGAACTTTTGAGGAGGTTGGGTAAGTTCATTATTCTGATTGGGGTGATGATTTCACTGGTGTGTATTTACTTCAAATTCATCAAACTGTACATTTAAAATATGTGCACTTCACTGTATTTCAATTTTACTTCCAAAAAGCTATTAAGGGGGGTGTACCACTGAAAATCATCTTGTAGCACTATCTTTGGCAGGCGTGCAATAGAGTGAAAACACCAGGACACCTGAGGTTTTTAACACACCTCAGTCTCTCCCTGATTCCTCCTCAGTCTAGTCTGTTTCTTCAACTCTAGGCATAAGAAATACTGACCTTCAAACAGAAGGCCTTATAAAAACTAGAAGCAACTACTAGCAAATGAGCCCCAATGGCCTACATACAGCCTTAGCAAACAAAAAAATTATAAACCTAGAATAAGAGTGCTACAGCCACACGAAGCCAGAGCATCAGGGCTGCTGACCTCAGCGGCAGCCACCCTTTGGAGATGAGTGGGCTGCCAGAGTGACCTCAAGGACTCCTACAGCCCTTTGCTATTTCATTTCATCAGGTATTATGGACTACAAGTAACAACCAAGAAAACCACACGCTTAAATCAGAAGATGAATTCTAACATACATAGAGAATATTAATTCTACACTCACAATTCAGTACACAGCCCAGTGCAACAAATACGCTTCTCATTTCTATGGGGTATCACCCAGGTAGGCCACAAGTGATGAAAGAGAGTTAAACTAAAATCATCAATTGATGGTGAAGTTTACTTAAATTAATAAAAGAATATAATAGCTATAGTCATGTACGCAAAATTACCTCGGTTTGTTCAAACACAGTCAGTGGGTCACTTATTCCCCTGTAGTTAAAGGCAAAGTAGAAATAGATACATGCACCTGCATCATACGTCTGCGTCACCCTAAAAAGAAACAGACAAAATCCCCACAAGGCTTTAAGTTAAGTGAAATCAGATTTAACATCTAGAAACTTAAAGGCAAGATCATCTGAACAATTTGCTTGGGCCATAATCTCATTCTCTACCCAGCCTCCCACTTCATGGAAGGAACAGAGATGGGTGTATAGGGAGGGAGGGGTGTGTGTGTGTGTGTGTGTGTGTGTGTGTGTACGTACGTATGTACGTACATACATACACACAGAGAGGGACTATCTGTACTATTTTTTTACAATTTTGGAGGGTAAGTCTGAATTATTACCCACCCCCCACCCCCAAAATTAAAAAAATTTAAAAACAATGTGTTTCTCCAACTGGCCTGAAACAAACAAAAACCTCACCTCCTCAGAAGGGATGTATTTATTTACTTATTTTTTTATTTTTTTTACTAAGCATATTGTAGTTAAAGACAGCCCCAAACAGACTAGAAGGAACTTGGAGATCCACTCTAAGTCTTCGGAACTTCCTCAAAGTTTTAACAGGACTAAGTATGAGAACTTAAAACTAGGAAACAAGAGAGGTGGTCAAATACCAAAAATGATCAGAATAGGTATAAAACAGCATCTTCACTAAGTTCACATTAATAATTAGCAAGGACTTTGAAAACAAACTGAATGATCATTATCAAATACACTGACATGACCTTAAAATAGGGTCTCTGAAGGTTACACTCTAGGCCCCATACATGTACATGTTGTGTGTTTACAAAAAAGACCAAGAACATTAGATAATCAAATCATATACACAGAGGATGCCAAAAAATGTATACACATTTTAAGAAAGGAAAAAACTATTAAAATTGTAATACTCAATATATACTGATAACAAAAGATGAATACAGGTCATGTGTATACATTTTTTGGTACCTTCGGGGTGTGTGTGTGTGTGTGTGTGTGTGTGTGTGTGTATATCTGGGCTTTCAAAATGCAATTAGGTGAAGCATTTAAAGGGGGGAACTAAGGTAATCACAGTCAAATCTCTGATTGCAATTTACGGAGGTTCCCACAAAGAATTTAATTTAACAGAAGGAGCAAATACAGAGAAAACACTCTTTTTACTACACAGTACAAATAGAATCTAATCTAAAATTTTAATGGCCTTTTAGGCCAAATGTTAGGTGCCTCAGAACAGGAGAAATGAACTGTTTAACAATGCTACTGTCAATTTGCCAGCTGTGTTTTTCTTCTAGTGTTAATTCACACTCATAAAAAAGATCCCTTGAATGTTTACATTTGAAGTACCAGATTTACAAAGTTTAAGAAAACCTGGAGAACCATTTTAACTATCATTAGGAACAATCAAATTTAAATAAACTTTAAAAATACAGGAATGAAATGAGTTTACAGCAATTAGTAAAATATTACACGTGCATCACTCATATAAGAACTATTACTCTCAATAAATAGAAAATATAAATAAATACTAATAGAGCATTGCCACCTTCCAACAAGCCAGCATCAATATTACACAGTTTAATTTTGGGTAGATAAGTAGGCTTCTAAAGTCACAAGGCTTGACTAATCAGTATCTCAAAGAAAAACAAGGTAGAAATAATAAAAATATCTTTTGGAAAAACCTCAATTTGGGTCCATTTCAGAAAGTGACTCAAATCTAACACCATAATACGCGAAGATCAATGCTACCATTTAAGACAGTTAAACACGAACCTCTCCCAAAATCATCTTGACAGTGATAGTGTGGCTGCCAAAGTCATTCTACTATTATTCTTTAATTTCTGAAAAGTGTTTGTGCTTTATGCTTTTTGGAGTATTTTAGGTGTGTCAGACTCTGGCTAGGAGTTCCTTCCCATAAAACTTCTTGAGAAAATTTAGGGTTGGAATCTCTATTCCAACATACAAAGTACTTTTTAATGGACAGAGATGAAATAAACTCAATAAATGTACCCTACAGCTAAATTATTTTCTTTGGTATCTCTGATGTCAATGAGATGTGTAACTATTTTAAATTAATTTTGAAATAACTTTTTAAAAAACTAGTTTAAAAAATACATCTCATACATTCAACATTTGCATTCTACAGAGAATAATCTCCTTAGCCACTATTAAGCAGCTCATATCAAACTAAACTAAAATCAAACTCCAGTTAAATGTTAGTTTAATCAAGTATGAGCTATAAGAACTATATTTAAAACTCCTATTTATAAAAATAATTAAAATAGCTAGACTCTGTCCATTTTAAACTTTGGTTTTGTAAGATCATCATAGAAGTTGAGCATTTCAACTTTTATCAGAAAATCATTCCTTAAAAAATAGCTACTTAATTAATGACATGTGGCCAATTCAGTCTTAAGCACACCAATTTTATGTAACTATAATACACGATGATGGTCCACAGCACCTTCTGAAGAACCAAGACTTAAGTGTCATTACAGAAGGTGGCCAAGGGCAGAACATTTTACTTCCCAATCACTTTCAATAAGCAGTGGTTTATCACAATGATATTTTCATAATGGAAGGGGAGAAGTCTCCAGAGACATTAAAGAGTGAGGTGAGACAGGAGGAGGAAGGGGGGATACATTTTGTTAGGTTGCTACTTGACAAAACAAAAGAATAAGAACTTCTCAACTACCCAAGAATAGATTCTATTATTTACAATGTTTCATATTTCACTGGTAACAAATGACTTCTGGATCATTAGGCCTGATTTGTTTTCAGTATTATAATAAGAGGCTTGACAGACTAGACTGTCAAAAGAAGTTAAGTATACCAGGTCCTTGGATAACATTGTTTCATGCAACGTTGTTTCATTTTAACATTGATGAGATGCCCTAGGAACCTAACTCTTGTTTATATCAATTAGCCTATGGTAAAACTGGTTTCATCAAACCTCATTTCACTTAAGGTAACAGAACCTATGGATGATGTTAAGTGAGGACTTACCGTATCAATTTGGGTTGATAATGACAAAAGTTTCATTTTTAAAGATGGCTCCAAGTTAAAAAAAAAAAAAAAAAAAGTACCTTCTTACATCTTCATTTGGAAAGATTCTCTCCATGATCAGTCACTAAGCCACCAGTAGCTTTACCAAATTATAGCTTTTTATTGTATATAACAAGGCCCCTATTTCCCCTTCTTTCAGATATACCAAATGCCCAGCCAATAATCTCTAAATCCGCATTTTCAGTTTTTATATTTTTTGATTCTACTCCAAATACACTTGTTCTGAAACATGTTAATACACAGACTTGACTTGGTACTTCCTGAAATGCTCTTCAAACCCTCTCTCTCCCATATACAGAAAGACTATTTCAAGGAGATCCCAATGGACATGAACAGTTAACGTGAAAAAGATGCTTTTCTCACATCTCACATTAGAATTTTACTTTCTTACTCAACAGAAGCACAATTCATCAAATTCTAAAAGATATCTGTTTCAATAGGAGCAATAAGTAGAACTAAGAAACACAACGTAGTAGTAGGGAAATATAAGAGGATGCAAAAGAGAAAAAAAATCACAGAAGAGATGGCAATTTAAAGAGTACAGAAGTATTTCTAGTCTTGCAAAGCAAATATATGCAAATTACCATGCTATGTCAAAATATCAAGAGGGTTTAACAACTGGATGCCTTCATGAGGATCTGTCTTTGGGAAGGAAAACAAATATCCAAATTCTTACTAACGCTGGTATGAACTCTCTCTCTCTCAACCTTAATGTAATTACATCATGATAATACAACAGCATTTATACAGCTCTTCATATGCTTTCTCATTTCATTCTTACAATAGTCCCATCAAGTAGATGGTCTTACCACTACTTTGCTAATGATAAACTTAGAGCTCAAAGATATTAAATTACTAATAGCAGAAAAATGCCTTCATTTTTCAGACACACACAGTGTCACAAAACACAGAAATTAAAAACTAAGCAGGAAATTGCCGTGGTGATACAGTTCGGTAGGACCTAGTTCTTAGGCTTGTGATGCAGTTGGTAGGTAGGGCCTAGTTCTTGAGCTCTAGGCTTAGGTCTGCCTTCCCAGTTTGAGATTAAGTGATTCCACGCAAATCATAAGAACAAGCATCATGAACAGAAATACATAGAAATGCTGTTTTGCTGAAGCGGAACTGTTGTTTCAGAACCCTGCATCTGGTGCACTGAACAAACAAAGCTATTATATTACTTCCAAAATTACTTCACTTATATCCATGCTTATATTGTTTGTTTTTGTTTCTATAATAAATACTGGAATTATATTCTTGAAAACCACATACACATACACAGAAAAAAAAAGAGAGGCAGTTAGTTACATAATACAGAATGCTCAGTAAATTTTAAAGTGCTAGATTACTACTGTATTATTTACTCTAAGGTTCCCCGGCTCATGATCTGTCCTAATTTCCCTTTATTCTCCTTTCCCATTAAATCCATAACTTTTTACAGATGTCAAAAGCTCAATTCAATCTTGAACATTTAACCCTCTGGTGTTTACACAGAATATATCAAAACACTGAATACAAAGTGCCCCTTCTCAAGAAAACCTCTACTTGGGCTACTGCTATTTAACAAAGGACAAGATTGTCCGTTAACCATGACCCAATGTGGGTCACAACTGTCCAATGTGGAAGATACTAGCCACACGTGTTGTACTAAATTTAAATTACTTGAAATTAAATAAAATGGAAAATTCAGTTCCACAGTCACACCAGCCACATTTCAACAACTCAACAGCCACACGTGCCTTGTGGCAACCACACCAGACAGGGCAGATACAGAACATTCCCATCACTGCAGAAAGAGCTATTGGAAAACAATGAATTCATCTTCATTTGGATCTTTTGCTCCATTCATTTCTTTATTCTACACCCATTCATTTAATCAACTGATAAAACAGTTCAAGTGCTTTTTCGCTGTTGAATAAAGAGCTATATGTTGACTGAGTTCCTTGGGGAGATTTATAGTTTTGGTGAATAAAGAAGGAGGTCTCCTCTAATTCCCAGAGCTCAGACATTTGGTCTTCACTGGCATGCTGTCCCGGTAGGGCAGAGGGCTCACTCATGGAAGGGCAGCCTGCTCCTAAAGGGCTCAGGGCTGCTGTAATGTGCTGGTGGCACAACCCTAACAAGGTGGCGAGTGAAGTTCAGGAAAGCGCGCCAGGTGAAACAGACTGGCCAATTACACGTCTCCATTAATTAAAAACACGGTGGGGCTTTTTTTGGTTTGTTTGTTTGAGAATAAGTATAAGAATAAAAACTCACCTGCATGTAGCAAGAGGAGCAAACTGAACACCCTTCTCTTTGCATTCCCTTGTTATTCTTTCTTTTACATTTCTACAGAGATCTACAACCCTAGAAAACATAATTAAATACAATGTTTAGTTTTCAAATAAATTACAAAAATTCTAATAAATGCTCATTTACCTGGCATCCTTCAAGTTAGAAATTCTCTGAACAGAAACTTTTATACTTATTCATTCAAGAATGAACAAGAGCCTTTATCATTCAAACTGAACCTTCCATTCATTACTTCAAGGGAGCAAAGTCCTTTCTTTTTTTTCGTTTTTTGCCATAGGAAAGACAGAAGTCAGAACATCATACTCAAGTCTCCTGAAGACAGTTTCCTACACTTAGGAAAACCCAATTTCAAAATAAATTTAATTAGAAGACTTTAAAAGCTCTAAAACTATAAAGAACATGTTAATGAAAATTTAATTGTAGGTTAAATATAAAAATAAATTAATAATCATGATGTTATAACAAATGTTCAATAGACTATTCTCAAGCACTGAGTTAAAAATCCAGTTCAACAAAGGCTTGCTGGACATGTAACCTTGTGGAAAACTATGCTAGGCTGTTTCACATTACAAGTCAATGAAAAGAGTGGGGGGGATTGATAATATTTAACAATATTAATATATATTTTTAATGGGAGCTGTATGTAACATATTGTTATAACTACTTAGTTTCATCTGGAAAATAAAACTCTTAAGGTACGTAGAAGCCATTTTATTCTCCACTAAATATCCTGGCTACGTACTGACACTGATTTTGTGTTTTAAACACTGGTCTGTTTAGAATCATAAGAACAGAAAAATACCAAAGAAACTCAAAGCCTGGCCTAACTCTAATCTCAAGGCTGATTTGACTGTGTGAGAACCAATTTGATATAAATAATAACATTAAATGTTTTATAAAATACATTAAAGTTATCTATATTTCCAATAAGAACAAAGAATACGATTAAAATATAAATGAGAAAGATTTTAGTATTTTATTAGAATGTCAAATTTTATTTTTATAAATACAGTATCTGGAAGTTTTATAAATTCTAATTTTGCAAAACAGTGCTCTTAAGTTAAATTCTGTTTTATTCTATGAGAGCTGCACACAAATACGATTTTTCAATGTTATCTATACCTCGTTTATGGAACGGTAAGAGTACATGTTTTTAAAAAATCTCTTCTAAAACATTTAGATTATTGAAATGTAATGTATTTTTATTTTGAAAATCCAAGTTATAAAACAAATTATTTAAATATAAATAAAACCTACTAAGCTTTAATATCTACAGGGGTTAATGAATATTGCAAATATATAAAAGTAACAAGCTCTTTATCATGATTCTATAAAATGGAGTTTAAGTACTACATCATAATAATACATAATAAAAATGAAGAGGAGATGGGACAAAGAACAAAACAGGTCTGTTATAACCCTTAATTGGAATACTTTCTAGAAATGATTTATAGAAAGGGAGGTCTAAAAGCATTCTCTCACAAAACTTGCACAAGTTCAATACAATCCATTTGGACCAATCATATAGGAAATAAACATAGATGTGTATACTTTTAAATTCTTAACTGATCTATTAGCAAATTTAACACTGTTGACCATTTCCTCTTTAAATAAAATCTCCCTGGCCTTTGGGCTTCTCTCACATTACTGGTTTTCCTCTAAATCCCCCAGATATTATTCCTCAGTCTCCTTTGCTCTTGTTTGTATGACTATCCCTTAAATATTGGGGTTCCCTGGACTTCTTTCTTAGGCCCTCTTTTTTTCTCTTCATCCATACTATCTGTAAGTGTTTATAGATGTATCTGCTCCCTTGGTTTCAATCATAGTCTAATGCTAGTGTATCCAAAATCGTTCCATCTCCTACTTGGACCTCTTAGATAGCTATTTTAATAGGCTGCATTCTTACACTATTTCGGAGTTCCTCCATAAGACTCCATGTAGAGTATTCACTGACCACCTAACAGGTGTACCTGTTGTGCCAGGGCCACGAAGGAATACAGAAAAACTAGTTAAGACCGACAATCCCTTAAGAGATTTATACATGTAAATGCCAAGAGACCTAATAATGTGTGAGGGTTGAAGACGCTGATCCCATGGGCTGCTGATAACATACATGGTCTCTACCCAGCTAAAGGTTTGAAAGAAAAAGCATTGCTAAATGGGTAACAAGCAAATTTCATGTCAGGAATGTAGCTGCTTTCCCTTCATTTTATTTATTAAAACTTCACCTGAAGTTTCATTTAAAAACAAACCAAATATGCAGCCCTGTATAAAAAAGATACTGCCAGTGAGTCAATTAAATGAATATGTAAGCATATACAAGGCAAGGATAAAGAAAAAAAAAAAAGAGAGAGCAAGTTTAGGTTCCACAGTTGAAAGAATAAAAAGACAATGATAATCATCAGTTAGTAATAATTGAGGACAAAGAAATACATAACACTGAAGGAGTAACACTACACTAAGCCACATTTCCCAGCAAGGAAAGGTATTAAAGACTAAAATGGTCTTTGAGATAACTATGAACAGCTGCCAAACTGTATCTGTTGTTCAAAAGTGTCAGATGTTGATGAGTTGATAATACTTTTTATTTACAAGATTTATTCTCCTTAGAATTAAATTAAATTTAGTATCAAAATCTGTGAATAACAGATTGATACTATAAATTTGGTTATTACTTTATAGTGCATGAAATATGAGCATCAATGTACCAAAAGTCATAACCCATAGTAGATGAAGACTGAATGAAGAAGAGTAAAAAGAATTCTGGGGGAGAAAAAAAAGAGGTTAGGGTAGAACAAAAATGTTAAGATATGTAATATCTAAGAGGTGGATTCATGGGGATTTGCTATATCCTATATACTTTATAGTGGATTAAAATAACTTGTTAACTTTATAAAGAAGAAGTAAAATGTAAGGCATACTAGAATAAAATGTACTAACAATTTCCTTAAGAATTTTTTATTACTGAATGAACTCAAGAGTCTGTTTTTAATAAAACCACTTCACATTTCCTAATCAGTTTTTACTACTAATTCCCTAATCAATTTCTATACGTGTATGTGTACGTAATTTAAAAATAAAAATTGTACATAATTTCTTAAATTGGGTATCTTTCAGAAATCGCTGAAATGCAAGTTAAAATCTTGCTTAGTAGGACCACACAAATATCAAAAGCTAACTGATATATTACAAAAGAAGGTTAACTGTTTTTATAATTTGGGGGCACGTTTTAGAAAATACTTTAGCATATTAAACATTTAATAATTTAAATCAAAGCCAAACAGAAACCACATAGTGACACTTAGTGTTCAATAAGACTTTTTAAAATGTAAACTTCAATAACACCTCTTCCTTCTCTGGGACACAAACAAATTTGCTTCAAACCAAAAAAGTGGCGTACAAATATGACATTCTGATAAAAATACTAATTTAAATAAGAGTGATCACCTTGTTTCTTTATAAAATTTTGAAAGTTTACATATTCACACACAAAGACACATTACTTGAGCAACTCGTACAGCATATTTTAATATAAGGCATTTTATTTCATTTTACCTGTCCCAAGGAGCAGAAGTCTCAAAAGATTCTCCTAATACATAGTATTCCAAACCCAAGTCCTGTTAAGACACATACACAAAAACCAAGACATTACAACAGATGTAGAAGAATCAATAATATTGTGCGCATTTCATGTTCATTGTTAGTATTTCATGCGATTGTTACATCCCATGTTCCTACTTCAGCCTCTACGGCTCTTTGCTACCCACCTCATAAGAACAGTGGGAAGTGGTCCAGAGATAGAGCCTGCGGGAGTATAGGAACTTTGTCTTGTTCTCCTCTCCACCCGCGGCACTGGGCAGAGGGCCTGACACATGATGGAGTCTCTATCTAGGAACTGTCCGTGCACATGGAGAGAATACCAGCAGCACAGATTTTTAGTGGCCTACACAGCAAATGAGCCAATACCAAAAAGTGACCATCGGCACTGAAGGAGCAGAGAAGTAGGAAAGTTGGGGGAGGAGAGACTAGAGGAAGGAGAGGCTATCTCTTTCTTCAAAGCAACTTTTCTTTATAAAACAAATTAAAAAATACAGTGCCTCTCTTTGTAGTGACTGAATAGACAGAACATTTGAAAGCACCTCTGCTAGGAAAATATATTTTATAGCATATAAGTAACTTATAACACTAATTTCTTTACCCAAAATAAATAATATATAATTCTGTAATTTTAAAACTGGAAAGTATAATTCTGTAATTTTAAAACTGAAAAGAGCAACACACAAGCCACCAGGCATATAAATATATGAAAGAAAATGTTATAAGGTAGAAAAGTCAATACATCTTAAGTTTTCACTTCTAGTAAAATGAATCACTTCAACTCTACCACTGGTTAGCAGGAAAAATCCTGAAATTACTCTCCTAAAATGTGTGTTTTTCCCTTATGCATTCATTTATTCAGTAAGCATATATTTGGTGACAATAGTATTAAGCATAGGGAAAATATAAAAGAAGATAAAACTAATAATCTCCCCTCCCTCCAAAAATCTCTCTCTAACTTGCTTTTGATTGTTTCAACAATCTGGAATTTTAATAGTTAAGAAACTTAGAACTGTGTCTATGCTGTACTTCTTGCAGTTATATTTCATTTTCTAGAATTCTGAGTGTAGTATTATGGGAAAATGGTCAATATCCTCAGAGAAAAGGCCCAACAAAATTTTATGTATACGCAAATGCTTACTATGGGAGAACTTGGGGTACTGACAGTTTGTGGAGGTAAAAATTATAAGACCTAAAATCATCTATTACCTTTTAATAAACTGTAAATCTGTTAAACACAACTTCTAACACAGCACACAGGCAATAAATATACTTCTTGTTATCAGCATGGGGGGAGAGGATGGCAGGAAGACCTACATTCTTCAAATTCATTGCAATCTGAAATTTAGATCTTACCCAGGATTAAATTATTTATAAAATGAGAACACAACTCAAGCTTTCTTAGAGAAGTAAAAACAAATTTTATATGTTTATGTAAGTATTTCCTTCGAATAATTTCCAAGTGAAAAAACAGAAAATTCAGTTTGAGGAAATCAAATTCTTAATAGGATAGCTGAGAAATGATCTATTAAAACAAGACGCTTCAAATTACGTAATAAGCAATATTTTAAAAAAGTAACCCTAGCAATAATAGCAGAAAACAATTAAGAAACTTTAAGTTTGTTACAGCCAACGTAGAGAAACAAAACAAAATGAATGAACAAATGAATAAACTTTTAGAAGAACACCTTCATATCAATAAGTAGAGAACACTCTTGAGGTTAATATGACTAATAAAGTTTCTCATAAATAAAAAATTTAGAATTAGAAAAATTTTAGAGCTCAAATACACTCAAATTATTTCTTTAATTCTATACAGCAATCACACCAGTGAATCAATAACTAATTGGAATCAAGTTAAATACCAACTTTTAAAGACAGTTAAAGAAAAATTTATACATCTTTAAAACAGATTATGGATCACGTGAGTAATGCTGATAAATAAGACAGCCTGATTCTAACTAAATAATGTTAGAAATGGCCTGCTCAACTCTGAGACAGAGAAAGGCTCCATTCTCCTAAAGAACAGAAAGACCTATTAAAAATCTTTAAATTCCTCAAAAGTATATATGGAAGATTTAATTCAGAATCTGTAAATCTGTTCATCACAATTCCTAACATAGCACACAGGCAATACATATACTTTTTCCTTATCAGCATGGGGGGGAGGGAGCAGTAAGACCTACGTGCTTCAAATTCACTGCAATCTAAAATTTAGAGCTTACCTAGGATTACATTAAAATGCTTACTGTGAGAGAACTTGGAGTAGATTTATAGCTAATTCTGGATTTCTGTAAAATGATGTGCTAAATTACAGTAGGTTAAAATTTAAGAAAATAATTCTATTCACTCAAAGTAAAAAAAAAGTATTGTTTGCAACATAAACTGACAGGAAAATATGAGACAACTTACTCTAATGTATGCAATGACATAGGTCAGCAAATAACCTCTCTGTCCATTATCTTCTCCAGCTGCCAATCCACTGTAATTAAAGAACTGTTAATAAATATCAAATGAACTATTAAAAATACATACAACTAACAAAATTGATTATGATACCCCAAGATAACGGCTTAAAAGATTAACATATATTACATTGCATCCCATTTTTAGTTTATTCTCATTTACCATAAATATATCAAAGAGCTGTCAAGAGAATAAGCTTGGATAACAAGAATCTGAAAGCACTTTTAATATTTCAGTTTGGTCATTAATTTCAAACTTTTATCCACCCAACTAATAAAACTGACTCATGAACTCAACTACTTTCACCCATATTGTCAAAAGAATAGAAAATTAGACATGAGAAACAAACTTAAATAATCTTCACAAGCATAAGATATTTAAAATACTCTCATTATATTGATATTATATTCTTATTCATGTATTACTATAACCTTATTCATATATAAAGATGTGCAATGAATGACTAGGATTTGCCAAATACCAAGACATTTCTTCAATACTTGAGCACATAGTATTTGGAATATTAGACATGGTGTTTATTTTATGAAACTTAAGACTCACATGAGAGACAAAACATACTTACACAGAAATACCAAACTTTATGAAGCAACATATAGACAAGTATAAGACCAATAGGTAAGGTCTTATTACTATGAACACATGAACTATCCATTTCAATTTGAAGTAGTTTTATCCATAGAAATTGTATTTGGTGATCTAGTTAGAATCAATCACACGTACCACAGAATTCAGTACAAGACCTCTGCTTTGTAAAAGTCATTCTTTTAAAAGCCTGAATCATTACTAATTTCCACTACCTTCAGTAAAGAGTTTTTAATTTTGCTTCTTTCCACCATCAGGAAGAATTAAATTTTAACTATTCTTAGTCAACTAAATAAAACCTACCCCAAACTCTCACAGTACTCACCTAAAAATTCCTCCATAAAACCAGATAAAAAGAAAAGTATCTTTCTTAGGTCATGACTGGTGATTACCTTTTATGTCTCTCTTCTCAATACCCTAACTGTACTTCCTTATCTCAAGATGCTGAGCCCCTAACCATGGTGTCACCTAAGACTCAGGTCTAGAGCCTCTGTGATTTGAGCCTCTTCTATTAGAATCATTTCTCTTATGGCTTCAATTAGTACTTTATAGTGAAGTCCTTTACCCCCCTGAAGTTCTGCCTGCTTTTGGAGGTAAGTAAATAATACAATGTAGACGTACCCTCATTCCATGCATATACTGTAAGGTAATTTTAGGCTAGGAAATATGGGCTAAATCAGATTTTCTGACTTAGTATTATAGCTGGATCAACACGAACTAGTGACATCCAAAAGGAGTGACAAATACTAGATAGGAGCAGCTGTAGTCTAAAATTACTTGGGGACAGAGTATATTGAAATGAAGGAGGTTGTTTGTATTGTTAGAATGTTAATGAGTGAAGACGACAGAACTTAGGTCAAACAGCTAAAAATGAAAAGTAAGAAATAGACAATTCTGGGTTCAGTGTGTATGGATGTGAGGTTGGGGGTAGGGAGTCAAATACAGTTCCAAAGCAGAAAGGAAACTAGTGAGAAAATTGCTGTGGAAGTGCTTGGAGGAAAATAACTGAGCCCATACTCCAGATGGGTATGACACAGTCAGACACTAAGTCCAAGAGCAAAAACACTACTAATCCAGGAAACAAAAACAGTTCATCCCGAAAATAGTGATAGAAGGAAAGGGAAGGGAAGGGGAGGGGAGGGGAGAGAAGGGAAGTGAAGGAGAGTGAAGACTAGAAAATGGTTGAAAAGACCTGCACTGGGAATCTTTGAGAAGGTGCACTCTAAGCATGTTTTTGGTGAGAAGTAACAGGTATGAACATTTAGTAGGCCTGTCCCTCTTACATGAGGATGAGAAAAAGTCCTACTTTGCAGTCTCAGGTCAAGCCATTTTTCTTTAGACCCTCTTCTAATATCTGTGTGTGTGTGTGTGTGTGTGTGTGTGTGTGTGTGTGTGCGGGAGGGCGGGGTTCTGTTCCACTTTGGAATCCAGTTTGACAAACCACACAGAAACATACACTCTCTTATTTAAAGCAGGAAGAAATCGATGTCCATTCTAAATTCATAAGCTCCAAAGGAGAAGAAAAGTCTCTGGGTTTGCTTTTCTGAATCACTGGTTTCCCTGCGAATATAGCCTTTTCAAACTTCTCTGTTTTTCAGCTTTCAGAACTATGGATCTTCTAGCCAGAATTACCTTAAGATACGATATGTAAAAAATAGTAGGGCTTAGAAATTAAATGCTTCTAACTTGCCACTTTTGCAGCCACTCCAAAACACTATACTTAGATTTAAACTGCTTTATGTTAAAACAGCAACATCCATCCCCTACTTCCTACTCCCCATCACAAATTTCAAACATCAATTAACAAGGTTCTTAAACAAATTTAAACCTGTTTCATGAGGACAGACTGGGAAGACTAATGAACGAGGAATGAGACAATCTTTTTACATAAAAGAGCCATCTGGTGAACCTAATCACTCTCATGTTGAATTACATTAAACAACTTAAGCACATACTTTAAAAATAATGATAACATATTACCTCAAGTTCTATGGTAAATGTCAATACATTTGTTATGATTGCTGACAGGTCATGTTTATTCGGCTTAGCGATGTTTATTCTGCTTAGTATATTAGCAAACATAGGAAAACAACCAAACTATGATTATTCAACATTTGGCTATTACGTTCTGTTGGATTATATGTGTACAAAGGTATGTAACAGTGTTAGGGTAGGAGTGGCAGGCAAGGAGGAGAAATGGCTAAGATAACAAAAATGTTGTAAACTGTTGGGAACACTGCATTAAAAAGCAACCATTTTAAAGCCAATGAGGTGGTGGGAACAGAGGCTAAACCAAAAGGACGGAAAATGAAGGAGATTGATAATGCCCTAACTCAAAGTAAAATACAGGAGCTAAACTAACTTAATGGAAACTTTAGCAGAAAGAAATTTAGTACCAGAAGGTAAAGGGGTGGGGGATGGGAGATGAGGGTAAAGGGGATCAAATATATGGTGACGGAAGGAGAACTGACTCTGGGTGGTGAACACACAATGGGATTTATAGATGATGTAATACAGAATTGTACACCTGAAATCTATGTAATTTCCCTAAAAATTGTCACCCTAATAAGTTAAAAAATAAATTAAAAAAAAAAAAAAAGAAAGAAATTTAGTGGTGCTTTCCTCCATGCCATTGTGCAGAAGTAAAAACGATTGAGGAGTAAGGGTTGAAAGAAAGAGTGGAATCTTAAATAAGAAAACTATCCTAGAGAGACTGGGGTAGGTTGTAGGGGTGAGGGTGGGGTGGGAAACAGGACTTCTGCTAGAAAACCACACAAAGATATTTCCAAATATCAAAAAAATCAAAATAGCTCTAAGTCATCTGCCTAATGACAGCCTGGATTGTTCAACACAGATTTCTGCATCTAAATGAAGGGAGCCAGGATGAAAGTACGTTAAGAAACTAATTGTATGTAGCAAACAGTAATAGCAAAAAATGAAACCTTAATCAGAGTCCAAGTTTTTAATGCTTTATCCTTGCTTTAAACGGATACTTCATCTCCAATAATTTATTTTTAATGGATGAATTTAACACAGGTTTTGTTTAGTATAAGCAAACTGCTAGAATTAAATCAATAGCTCTGGGCCTCGGTATCAGTATCTAAAAAGACCTAGATTCATTTTAAGGATGAGTCCGTCTTACTTTTAAGTTGTGAATGGCTGGTGTTACAAGAGAAAAACAAAACTGGCATTACATGAAAAGACAGTTCATGATGATTGGTTGCTCAAATGAAATAAAACTGACAAAATGGTTCTGATAAATACCTAAAGATTAAAATACACCTGGAATAAAAGTAAACATTCACAAAGAATGCAGATTAAGCATAATGTGTATGATACATTTCAAGTTCTGAAATAAAAAAAGAAGACGAGTATCCAGAAAACTGTTAGTTTATGTACTTAAGAAAGAAAGGAAAAAAATGTGGTCCTGATAAATGGCATTTGCACTAGAATTCCCATTGATCAATCTTATAATCCATCAAGCAGACAGACAGAAACCACCCAATCATTATTCAGTTGGTTATAAATGTGAAATGTTTTCTGTTTCTTTATACCGGCACAAAACAGTAAGTGACAGGGGGTGGAGTATACGTAATTTATCAAACATTTTGATTAAACACAATTTCCTTTTAAAAACATACTCATAGGATGTTTTATACATATACTATTACCACTAAATAGTAACATGACTATGAATTTTTTTCATATTTCACTCTAGCACAACAGCAAATATTATACAATTAGCATTAATGGAAAATACAATAAAATATTCAATATATCATATATATGTGATTAGACAAGAGCAATATACCAATCTAACTTCCTGCAAATTTTGAGAGTAAACCAACACAACATTTTAAGCTGTGATATATTACCATAAATTTAATACTAGAAAGGGTACATTAACAACTGCTTGGAGATATCAGAATTTTAGCTGAACTTTCTCTTGGCATTATGAACTTAAAGCCATACCCAAATTTTGCAGCAATGTCATACACTTGTTTTTCATGTTGAAGAACCTTCTCACGGTCTCCTTCAAACAATAATGTAGCAACACTTAGCTGATTTGGATCAAATCCTTTAAACTACAAAAGGAAAAAAAAAAAGAAAGAAAAAAGAAAATTATTATTACAGATAAGTCTTATCCTACAAAATACTACATCAAAATACATTTTGCTCTTTTTACCTTCTGATCTGGGCTCAAACACACCAACTCTTTAAAAATTGACCTTTGGAACTTTAGATGCCAATCAAAAAGAATGCTTAATGCACCTTTTTAGGTCATTACAATATAATAAAACTATGAAAAAACACTTCATTTCAAAGTATGCCACAGTGTCAATTGTAATGACATACTGATATGTAAACACAATAACTTATGAAAATTATACCTAATAAAGAATCAAAACTACCAAAATGATAAAATATAGTAGAGTAGCAGAATGTCGGGAAAAAAAATAAAAGCACCAGCATCCTTACATACTACAATAAGTTCTTATTAAATAATATATTCAAAGGAGATCTTATGCATAAACTTAAAATACAAAATATCTAAGAATACTCTTAAAAGGAAATGCATAACTTCATTATGAAAACATGTCTAAAAAAAGTTGAGAAAGACGTATGTTCCTGAAGGCATAAACTAAGTATTATAAACGTGTCAATTCTTGCTGAAATTAATAAACTAGTTTTTTCCAATTCTAGTAAAAATCTCGATGGACTTCCTAAAATGGGGAAGAGTTTCTAAAATTTTTCTAAGATAATAATAAACAGAGAGGTGATGGTGACAAGGAAAATTCCAAAAAAAAAACCAATAGGGAGAACTAGACCTACAGTAATTAAATCTATTTACTTTTTTAAGAACAAAAGCTCATTTTAAAAAATCTGATATATTAAAATGGAGCCCATTTCTTGGATAAGTAATCAATGTCAGAGAAGCAAAGATTAGTTAGTTAATAGTGCTGTGCCAACTGGTTACCAATTGTGGGTGGGAGAGATAAAGATTAATTTAGATCTTTATCTCACATCATCAAATTGAAAAAATTCAAATCGTAATAAAGATTAAAAAAAAGTCTTTTAAGTTCCCATTTAACAAAAAAGCAAGAGAAGAAAATGGTTCTAATCATAGTTCTGGAGGAAGGAAGGCTTTCTAAGCATAGTAGTAATTAAATCATCACAGGAAAGATAAAAATTTGAAACTTTTGCATCAAAAAGAATAACTCTTATTTTAAAGGGAGTTATCTGACTGGAAAAATTATTTACAACCTTTATGACAAAGGCATCTAATAATTCCATTACTCAAAGGGCACACACTGAAGCACCAAGTAAAAAAACATGAAGCTGTCACCCCTGGAGAAATAACCATATTCCACTAATTCACAGAAAAATTTTATCTAGGAAATACAGGGAAATGGTCAGTCTCATTGGAGTTTCAAGAAACATCAACTAAAATAAAGTACTATTTCCCCCCCAAGATTCAATAAATTTAAAACATAACAAAACGAAACTCACACAAGCAACAGGAAGGATGCAACAAAAAAACAGCATGCGTGTATTGCTAGTAGCAGTAGTGTAAGCTGGTATAAACCATTAGGAAAGGATTTCAGCAAAAAAAAATCTATACTCTTATTTCACTTCCAGATATCTACTATAGAGGAAAAAATGCAAACTATAGAAGATGTTATATGCATGAAACTGTTTAATACAGTGTTATTTTTAGGAACTTCAAACCTGCAAAAAATTAAAAATTTTTGAAATCGAATGTCATTGATATACTTAAATATTTATTCCACCACAAAAAATAATAATTATGAAATGTACACTGCAACATGAAAAAACATACAATAGGTTCATTATATGAAGGGGGAGATGGCAAGAAACAGAAAGGGTTACTATCCTAAGCATTTAAAAATTTAGCATTTTATAAAAATTCTTACCTTTGTAATATAAAACTTTTTTAATCCATCCAAAAACGATGTAAAAATAGAGGAAACCTGAGGTTTTAGAGCATGACCTAAGAAAAAAAGTTAATATTTTAAATTAACCAATTCTATGTTTTTCAGAAGATCAACAGGCTACTTTAACTTTGTATCCTAAAAGAAAGTGAACATTTTCAAGACTTTCATTTTTCAAATCTCCGTTTTATATATAACATATTGATTCTAAGATCTACATCTTTTATCTTTATCTCCTTTCAAAAGTCACAACTTTTTGTTTACACAACCTTCTTGGTTGTTTTATTTTTAACTCAAATTACTATATGTAATTAATACTACATGGAATTTAGATTACCTTTCAATGGTATAGTTTATACACAGTAAAATCACTTCATTAATTTTTATTTCATTAAGACCACCCAATGGTGACTGGTTTTACTTTTATTTTTTTTAATTATGCAGAAACCATTCAGAACTATAACCAGATATTGAGTCAATACCATGTTGAAGGTTGTTTCTTAATTAACTCTTATTTCATCCAGAATTCTTGGTGTAAAACTAGTAATTGCTTCCTTAATCACACCCAGAGTTAAAATTGCGAAAATAACATAAATGGTGTCTCAGAGTCTTTTAAATTAACATCTTTGCCTGCGGATTGAGCTTAATTGAATGAAAGTCTTTTACTGTTTTCTCACTGTTTTCAGAGTAGCAACTTCTTAACTCCCGTGACTGTTACATTTAAGAGTCATGCATCTGGCCTTAGTGCTATGTGACCAATTCAGAAAAATGTGGCACACCACTTGTATACAATTTTTATAAAGAATTTTAAAGCCCCTAGTAAATCTAAAATTATCTCCAAATAAAAAGTTTATTATTGAAAAAGACTTTAACGTTTGGGGATACTGTTTGTTTGACTTCAAAGACTGGTCTCATCTTTAAAACAGGTATAAACAGCAAAGTAGTTTTTTGGGGGGAAAAAGATTTCTGGGGTAAAAAAACTGTAACTTGCAGTCTTTTTTTTCCATTCATCTTTCTTTTAATTGAGTCTGAATCTGTGATATTTATTACATTTTTATTGCTTATAATAGGAAACTGCATTACATAGAAGACCAACTAATACTAAGTCTTCACCAGAGGCTAAAAGTTAGATATCCGTATTATAATTGAACAAAGCAAAAAACAAAAACGAAGGGCACATTAGATAGAGATCAACCTAGCAATTTTGTGAATACCTGAATCAGAAGTAAGGTTTGTTTGGTGATTGTTTTGTCTTTTACTGTAAATTGTCAGAGATACTTCTCTAGCATAACCAATGCTTTAAAAGATACCATTTCTAGTTTGTATAAAGTTAGAAACAACCTCAAAATGTTCACTTCCTGTCATTAATGGAATTCATCTTACTTTAACAATTGGAAATAAATATATAAACATAAATGACTGAGTTTGTATGTTGCGTTCTTATAAGAAATTGAAATTATATGTTCCTCATACACATCTTCTAATCCATATAATCTTTACATAGGTACGAGGACTCCAAATGCTATTACTCTGATGTGGAATAATCCTTACGAGTATTATGTTTATTTTAACACACTGAAACTCATATGCATAATTTCCATTAACACTAGTAGGAGGAAGTCACATATATCCCTGATACTGAGTTGATGTGATAGCTTTGAAGCATAATTATTATAAGAGAATCTAACTTTTAAGTGGGTGAGGCATTAGTATTAACTGAATATATTAGTTTTTACTTATTCTTAAATTATTGTGGCTTATCAAATTAATTACATTCTAAATATATTCCAGCTATATAGTGTTTTATATTTTATGATAAACAAAGGAACTAGTTTCCAAATTTACTGGCTGGACAGTTTGATTAGGGAATTTTGTGTTGTTACAGTGTTAATTAAATAATTTTCAAGAATTTAACAAATATCTATGTTTCAAAGAAGTGAGCTGAGATAGTGGAAAAGTCTTGGGTGTTGCTGTCATACAGATTTGGGTTCAAACCCAGCTCTACCACACATGCCTTGTGGACGTTGGCTGAAATATTTAGCTTTTGAGTCGTCTGTAACTGGGATACCACTTGAGGAACAGTTGTGAGGAGATATTTGATAAACTGTGCGATTGATAATGTGGTTAATATTAGCACTACACTATGTGCTAGCCAACATTTGTTCACCCTCTTGCTATTTTAATAACTAAAATCAACATGTAAGTGCCTATTATGTGATAGGTACAGGAGACATAAAAATGAATGAGAAACACTAAATTTGGCGAACTAGTTTACAGAGGAAATCTGCAGATCATGTCAATATACTGAAAACATTTCATTTCAATATAATGTTTAGGGTTGTATCAGAGGAGTGATATTAAAAACATGAACAACTAATAATAAGGCTTGTGCTTTGTTAACAACTAACAGGGTACAAGCACTGACCAATCAGCCACATAGCTGGGTCCAAGTCCTGGACACCCCTTACTGTGCTAAGCTTACTCTTCAATTGCGTGATCATGGAGCCAGGGCAGGGTACAAAGGCTTCAATGGGTACTAAGAAACCAAAAAGATTATTGCCTGCTAAGAAGCATGATCAGATCTGTATTTCGAAAGAATCACCTTAGTGGCCAAGTAAAGGGCAGAGGGAAAAGAGACATAGTCAAGACTGGAGAGGACAGAACCTACCTTACAACACACTCCTCAGAACAGTAGTGAAAATGTGGAAGAGGGATGACACACAACCAGAGGATCTTTTCTTTAAACCTTCACTTTGAATTGTTATAGACCCTAAGTATAAAATCTGGTCAAATCATAGTTAATTTTACCAAAGTGTCTATGTCTAACATAATTTACTACAATAACAGCACATAAATGGATAATAACATAGGCTTATTAATCAGATACATAGGTCTCTTAAGATCTAGATCTCTGCAGGAGGCTTGATTTTCATTTGATTTAACTATTACATTTGTGGGACCCATTTATCTTAAACTTTAATCATTAGTACAGTACTTTGAAAGTAATTTACTTAAAGAGATAAAAGCCTGTGACCACTGTAGAAGACTTTAATTTAAAACTATCTCTTGATGTACCTGACTTCCTTAGTTAAGTTTTCCATAACTATAATAACCATTCTTACCTAAATTAAAATCTAAGCTCTTAGAACAAACAAAAGCCTGCCTCTGTTAGCCTTTAGTATTTATTATTGAGAAATCATTCCCATAATTTCAGAGACTGTTTTGAGGGTAAATTCTATAAACTTAAATTCCAACTAAATCTCAGCACATGGAAAATAGAGAAAAGCATGAAAATAGAATTGAAAACATGATGTTTAATACTTGTCAGAAAGTTTAACACTTTAAGCAAAATTGGGAGAAAAAGAAGCACATTTCAATACTACCGAATTCTCCACCTAAATATTGCAAGGGCACCTTAAATACAACCCATTGTGATGCCTTTTTCCCAACATCATCATCTCTTCTAGACTATTATTCAACTAATCCAATTAGTCAAACCAAAAATCCGGGAGTTCCCCTCAACTCTTGCTTTTATTTAACCTTCTACATCCAGTTGGCAAGCGGGTCTTTGAAAAACCTACCCCTTACTTTCTATCTCCACTGCTGCTGCCTTGATCAAGGACCCCCAAATCTGCCTCTTGTTTCAACTCCTCCTCCATGCGCGCACCATTCTAATCTACCCTGCATAACGCTAGCAGAATGCACTTTCTAAAATGTTGATTTATTTTATTCCCTCTACAAAGAAACCCCTCTGCTGACAAGATAAAATCCAAATCTGTCCTGCAAAGCCTTAGTCCACCCATACAACTTATCTCTTGTAACAACTCTCTCCCCACCATCTATTTGAGCCACAAAGAATTAAAATATGCCACTGAGGTTTTACAACTTCATATTTTCTGCTGATAAGTGAACAAATTTGGGAGGAGAAAAGAGACCATCTCAGGCAGATTTCTATTCACCTTTTAAAATTTAGTGCAAGCATCACTCTCCTTTAAGAAGCCCTTCTTGACCTTCCACCCAACCTCAAGCAAAATCCAGCAGGATCAACCAACCCAGGGCCGCCAGTGCAGTCTTCTTTCACAGTGCCTCCAACACTCCTGCACTCATTCACTCATATAATTGTCTGTCCCATTAGACGAAGAGTTTCCTGAAGGATAGGAACTATGACATTACATCTTTCCAGCTCTGCACTCAGTATTCCTGTTGGCACATTAACTGATGTTTCATAAATTTTTGTGGTTTAACGAGATTTTTACATTACCACTTCTTACTTACCAAACTGAAACTGCTGGTTGTCCATGAGGCGAATAGATGCAGGAGCACATCTCTGTTTTTAAAAGAAAAAAATGTGATACAAATTTAATATGGTAAAGAAGCTAGACAGGTTGAATGTCATCTTTCTGTATTTGGGATCAAGAGCTTAGTTCCTAAGGATATATACAGGAAACAGTCTTAACTTTTTATATGATTTTATGAAGACAAAATATCAGCGGGTTCTATGAAATATTCGGATAGGAGAAATAGACATACACAAAACATACATATATCCATATGTTGCCAGATCTTTATCTGCAACAAGACTTGTTTAATGCCTAACAAAGACTTATGGAAACACCTAAAAGAAATACTAGGCCTTAAAGTGAATTAGTTTAAAACAAAGTAGAAATTTTAAAACCTAATATCAATGCCTACAGCATTATGCCATTTATGAATTCTAATGTGTCATCAGGTTCTTATACACGTTTAAAATAAGGATGACGACAGTGGAATTTTTGTGGGCCAAAGCACTTTAAAAACTTTTCACAGTGTCTTCATAGATAAGTCTAGGAATTGCTCCTTCTTTTTTATCCCTTCTCATAATCCATTTTAAATAGAAAAACTATCTGGCAGTGTCCAGAATTCTAAGATCTTTCAAAGTTATTTGTATGAAAACAGCAACAAAATTTTGAAGCATAACATTATGTATTTATACATCTAAAAATGCACCAGTGTCACATTTATCTAGGCACGTGATAAAAGCTGCAAGGAAAGAAAAATAAGGAAAGCAGATATTCATACTAATTTTGTGGTGCTAAAACACTACTGTACAAACACTAGCAAAGTTTAAGTTAGCTACAATTTTTTCCATAGAATTAAAAAGAATTGCATCCTAAATGGGATTTTTATTTTCTATGCAAATTTTTAACTTGGTTAAACTGCTACCAAGAGGTTGCTTTCAGATCACAAAATTTTGAATAATTTCATGAACTTTTAAAACATTTATCTTCTGAATATCATTTATTAATAAAATTTGTACCAACATAATGTTGATAACGAGAATCATTCAAAAGAACAAAACTTAATACATATCTTAACTATGTTATAACAGTTTTGCTATCACTTGCTTTTAATTGAACAAATACTTAATTTTTAAACAACTCATAATACACATTTTACTTCACCCAACAAAATGACTAGTTAGATTCTTATTCTGCATGCTATACAAATCTCATCTTTGCTATTAAAGATGAGATAATTCAACCTATATTTTTAAAAATCACTGCCAAATTTAAAGAAACAGTATTAGAGAATTTTATATACATAGTATTAAAACCTGTTGTGTTACATTTTATAGAATCCTATGGTTTCCAAGCTGCTTTCTATGTCTTTATTTAATATTAAGTTGATGCAAAAGTAATTGCGGTTTAAAAGGTTAAAATTTGCAAAAACTGCAATTACTTTTACACCAACCGAATATTAATATAAGAAACAACCCTGTCAGGATAGCAGAACTAGTATTATCCTCACCCATTTTACAGGTGAGGACATAAGAAACCAGAGAGGTTAAATGATTTGTTAGAGGTAACTGTTAAATTGTAAAGACTGAACTAGAACCAAGATATTCTGACTGCTAGATGAGCAATATTTCAAATATACCACACAAGCGCCAAAAAAATTACTAAAAACACACACAAATGCACACATACAGAGAGAGAGAGCTCAAGTCATATTTGAAACAAAAAATTACATGAAAATGATCTTATTTGCTATTTCCTGATCTTATTAAAAGTATAGAGTTATAAAATATCTACAACATGAGCAGTGTGAAATCTTGGTATAAAGGTATCTTTGTAGCTTCTAAAAATGTTACCAGTTTCCAATACAAAGGAGAATCAATTTTCCTAAAATGTTTTTATTAAAATGTGCACATCAATTTCTATTAAAATATATGAAGCCTGATTAGACCAAGTTTCATTTCTTCATAAAATAAGTAGAATATCATGTAACATATATATTTATGTGTTTTGGCATAAGCACATCAGTAAAACATGAGAAAGAATTCAGAGCCATTCTGTCATTATTGGGGGGAGGGACCTTTTAAATTCCTACCAACAACTTGTAAATTCCATCTCCTACTGCCACCCAGATTCTACGTCACCTGTATCTACAGCAGGTGTTACTAGTGAAAACAACAAGCATAGGCACACATACAACAGAAAATGGGGGAAAACATAAATTACACTTAGTATAGTAAATTTCTAGTGGAATTCAATCTCTGAAACAACTAAAATACAATACGCAGGCTTTGATAAAATCTTGGTTTGAAAACACTACCCACAAAATACATCTTGGGGACAACTGAAATAAACTGATTATAGAATATTAGATGGCCCTAAGAAATTACTGATTTTCTTAGACATGATAACGGTATTGTGGTTATAAAGAACACCTTTATTTTCAGAAGTTTTTAGAGGTCAAGTGTAATGATGTCTCCAACTAAATTTCAAATGGTACAGAAAACATAATACACAAACATAAAACAAAGCAAAAAGTTAACAACTACTGAACATACAAGACGGATATACAGATGATCACTATACTAGTCTTTCAAAGTTTCTGTATGCTTAAAATCTACAAATTTAAAAGCTGGAAAAGTAAGTAAGAAAGCTTCAGGGCCCTTGCTACATATATTAGCCCATATTGAATTACATTGAGCATGAATTTAACTTGACAGCTGAGTCACATAACTAGTCAGTCCTCCACTGCTCCTACTTACATCAAGGCAGAGTAGATGCTTACAGGCTTATTACACTATAAGAGAAGAATAAGAAATTAAAGATTTTTGTATTTAGATAATACATACTAAATTAGTTTTCAACACTGACTTTTAACAAATTATCAAAATCAAACCATCAGCTTTATTAAGTCTCATGTTTTAATAATGCCGCATGTTTTTTAAAAGTCAGTAAATGGAGTTTTTCAGTTATTGCCACAAGTAAATTCTCAGAGGTAAAGCACTCAAATTAAAAAAGAGAATCTAGATTGTTTTATGAGCCTCTGGAAATTGTGCATCATTCTAAAAATACAGAGCGAAACAAAGTTTCTTAGAATTTTAAACTGAAAGTTGTCACTACAGAGCTAATTAAATAGAAGTCCCTATAATCAAAACACCAAAGTAATGTTACTATAATTTAAAAATAACTACATTCTGGGTTTCTATACCCATAGTTAAGATTAGGTTATGTTTCAATTGCTATAAAACTAATTTCTTAGGTAATATAACCTCGAAATATTTCCTTTAAAAGTTAGAGACATCAAAAATTCTGAGAGTCTGAACTCTACTTTCACTCCTACGCTATTCAATTATGCTTCACTAAGAGTATTCCATAGATTAGGAAAGGCGGAAAGGGGTCCTTGACTTAAAGTGACCCCTGGTGGTAGGTGATCAGAACTAACCTGAAAGGGAATATTTTCACCACGTGGAATGGTGGGTTAATGATAGATACAGGGAATTTAAGGAACACTCAAACAAAAATTGCTTACTTGAACTGAAGTTAATGAAATAATTGATTTCTTTCGCTCTTTCTTACTATGATAAATGTGCCCTTACTAGAATCTCTAATATCACTTGACTTGTACCTAAAGTGTACTTTATACTTAGTAAATAGTCTAAAAATATATGAGAAACTCATTATGGACTAATAAAGAACTATCAATTATCTTTGTTTCATCTGTGCAAAGAAGAAATAAATAACCACATTGTCCTAAAAGCGTGGGTATAGGACTAAATCAAATTGCTAGCAATTTCTTCCCTTTAATGATGGGAATTTAAAACCAGGAATTTACTTGAATATAAAACCTGAAAAATAAAAAACAACCACTTTGATTAGTCTTGTTTACTTAGTAGAATTCTCTGAAGTAACTTCAAAAGCAACAGATTTCTCAACCTAACCATTTTCTCCAAAAATTGGTCCTTATAAGCAACACATGAAAAGATTTCTGCAAAATCTGTTTGTACAGAGCCAAGTCATACCTCTCTCTCATCACAGAGAAAACTGGAACATACACTTCAGATGAGATATATTAATTATTCAAGAAAGTATCTCTTGGTTTACTAGTTACTGTCAAAAGAAATTCAGTATTAACATATTTTAATTGTCTGTAGGATTTTTACTATTCTAATTTCATTAAGAATAAACTATAAAATATAAGCACTGAATGGTAGTACTATACCTCTGGTATTTTGGTTAAGGAATGAACTGCCTTTGAATTGAAAAGGTTTGTTTCTTCAAGGAGTAAATCAAACTTTCCATGCAGATTCTACAACAGCCCAAATTTGTGAGCTATAAGACTATTCTGGAGATAAGTCTAGTAATCTCATACTGTTTGTTTCGAAAGCCAATGCTTCAAAGCCAAACCCTTTGTACACAGTTATACAAAAATTTAAACACAAAAAATTTATCATAATAGGCAATATCCTTAGTGATTATTAGAAGACAAGAACTATTTAACTTAATATCCTTTTATGTAGTATCCATTGCACAGTGTTGGATATAAGGTTAAGACCATGCTATTTCATATAAAAATACATAATAAAACAAAATTAAAAAGTTCAAAAAGGGTCTGTGAAAAAAGAGAATTTTGTTAAATGAAAATTTCTAGATATAAAAACTAAAAATGTAGACAGAATTAATTCTTCCAGTAACTAATAAATCAGAATTGATACTATAAATCATACTATATTTAAGGCTATTGATACAACTGGTTAGTCCTACTGGAAATGACATAATGGCTTGCAGTGAGGAGTCTACATTGTAAACAAGACCTCTTTTTAACAAGAAATTTATCTCTTGGTTGTAAAGAATGAAATTATATATATTATAGGTAGATATTTCCCTCCTCTTATATTAAGGGAAGACCCAAGAGATAATGACAAACACACTGAGTGTCCTAGTCATAATTTTGCATTTTCAGTTTAGTAAAGGTGTAATGACTTGTTCTAAGTAGCTCCTGGTCAAGAGTATGTCATAACTGTCCGTAAGTTTAATACATTTTGCTGGGTCACACAAGAAAGAATCCAATTGATCAAACATTTAGCTAGGTTATTCTCTGCTTCAGAGGGAGAAAAATACAATTTTTTTCCAAAAAAACAATTTAAAATAACAATTCCACTTTCCATATGTAATAAATTATTTCCAAGAATTACTGTTGAATATAAGAAAAGTTTTAAATGTTTTAACTTCTTTCAATTTATTTGAACCCCTCCAGGATAAATCAAGTTGAAAACAGAACGATTCAAAATTGAGATGTAACATTCTGAGGTGTCAGACATGAACTATGTATTTCTTCCCAAATTATCGTCTACACTCACTAGAAAAAAACACCCTATCAGTTTAAAATTGTTTAAAATGAAAGTGGTGGTATGTATAGAAAGGGCCACCCCTTGTCCAAAGGTAGTGAGAGACAAAGCTGCCTTTTAATCTATAATTCTAAAAACCTAGTTCTGATACTGAGAAAGACAGTTTTCAGAGTAACGCATACTAATTTATGCCACACATACGGTCACTGTATCTTGTTAATGGAACAAATGTTCCTCTCTGAATACCATTGGGCATAAGCCCTAAGTTTTACTGGGGGGAGGAAAAAACTCAAACTTCAAAAATTGCTTTTGAGCTCATTTCAACACTCAGCTCTCCTGTCAAGTCATTTGAAAACAAACAACCGATTATAAGAGAAAAATAAAATATATCTGACATTCTGACTAAAAAACACAATTTTTTCCGTCTTGAGCGGCTACAGTAGGAAATCTACTTTCTGAGAAAGTTTATTTTTTTTCAATTTTTGCAAGATTTTATTTGAGTCAAACTGACATGCTGGGAAGCAAGATCTCAAATGTTTTGTCTGAGAAAGTCTTAAAAATCACTTACCCATCTACTGAGTAAAGCTGGAGATTATACTGGACTGCCACTTATGAGATAGAATCACATTAATCTTCCACTAAATCTTCCTTTCTAGCTCTTCACAAGGTAGTGAAGTACTGAAAGAGGGTAATTCCTCACATGGACAAAGATCAGAGGAGAGACCTTAGCAGAATCCTGCTGCAGCCAGCATAAGGTTGTTCAATTTATTCCCTTCAGCAAGAACAGTGATGAAAATAAACACAGAGCCCACGCTGCTATTTGTGAACAATCACAGATGCTCCTTTCCAAAAGGTACTCATCCAAAATACAGTTTCCCATTTCTAAAGCAACTTGAGTCTGAAAATACTGCAAAAATGGAAGTGCTATGAAATGACAGTGAGGAATTACAAGCAGCCAACTCATTATTCAATCAGGAATTTGGCACAATCATAAAGTATGTACTGTCGTCTATTTTAATGGATCTTAATTCCTCTGCTATCAGATGAAAATCTGAATCGCAAATTGAACAATGACTAGTGCCAAAACTTGGTAATTTCCTCAATTTTCCTGCCGGAGAATTCTGTTATGAAGCAAGGCAGCACATACAGTACCATTCTATACATGTAAGATTTGTACATTCTATAAATTAGTATGTGAATGTCCCTAAACCATAATGCTAGCATTTACTCATTTCCAGAGAAGGTAAATATTAATACCTCTCTCCATGTGCATTATAATATTAATAGGTTCCCCAAATAGTGAGATATCTCAACTGTTTCATTCATAAGGGCAATGTTTACTGATTTAAAATATCTATCTAGGCTTTTTAATCAGCTTCAACTAAGACAAGCTTTTTAGTTGCATGGTACTTATCTCTAAAAATTGTCTATTATTAAATACAAAGAATCAAATTTTTAAAGCTATAGATTAAAAATAAGCTTTCTTTTTGATCTGCTTTTTAACCACAGGGTGGCACTTTCTAGCAATCATCACCTTTATTTATTCCAAGGTAATTCAACATAATTTTTGTAGTGAATTTAGATTATGGTAATTGTGTAACTATCTAAATAATTTTTTAAAGCAAACAAAAGGGCAATGTTTACTGATTTATTCAAGGATGAAGGAAAATTTCACAATTCTTCTCTATTACTTTCTATCAGGGCATATTCATCTGTGACAAAAACTACATCAAATTGTACCAACTATTTATGTTTAAATCCAACATTTTCACTGCCATAAAATTATAAATTTAAGATTTTGATACATTTGTGCATTATTTCTCATTAATGAAACCTAAAATACATTTAGATGTATTTGCAATGTGGAAAAGCAGATGGAGCACTCAGTAATGCATTAAATATGTTTATCTGTACTCCAAAGATCATATAACACTTTTAAACAAATTATTAAGTCTTTTTTCTACAGAGTAGAGATACTGTGCAGGGGTAGAATTGGCCAACACAGACTGAATGTGACCTCATTAAGACCTTTTGTTGAAAATACATACAAATCAGACTACTTTTATAAATTCTATAATTACGTTTTAAAACTTAATTGGGCATTCATGTTTATTTTGCTATACAAAAATGGAGGCAATAATGGTCAATTAAAAAGTTGTCATTCAAAACTTGAACAAGAGACATAATCTGAACTATATCTTTAATAACAAACCTTTTTGGGTGGGGAATAGTCAAGTTTGACAAAGGTAAAAAGTAAATAAAAATAAAAGTACTTAACACAAAGAATAAATTACAATACAAAGTAAAAATACTGGAATAAAAAAAATCACTCATTAAGGAATATTTTAAGTTAACAAGAAAATATAATCTAGTCATGAAAAATGTTTGGTTTCGTTTTGATTTTTAATTGGTGAACTTATGGTTATTTTCTTAAAAAATAAACCAAAAAAAACCTAGCTTCCCATTTTTCTAGGCATAAATCATAAAGCTCTGCAAGTAGTTCTTTTATTTCTTAATACTTAGAATATCTTAAATTTGAAGTTACTTTTCTTGGCATTTAAATGAGCAAAGGGTTTAGCAACATATGTCAGAACACACTTGTGCTTTCCTGCCCAGTGCTCAGATATTCACTCCTAAAACTTGTCTCCATTCCTCCTTTACTCAATCATCCTGCTTTTAAATACTGTTGCCATCTCATTATTTTAGCAAACATAGCATAATACTTACTATATCACAACTTCCTAACCACAATACAATATCCCCAAAGTTCTTGTGAATTAGAAGCTCTTTTATGTAAGGATTCCAACTGTTAACATTTACTTCTACTTTAACTCCACCAAAGTAACCTGCCACAAATTCAAACTGTTCATTCCAGGACTATACTTCTTCTTAAACTCTCCCCGCACTCACCCAGGAGTAAAACAATTAAGATTAAAGGGCCTACAGCTAAGTCTTGATAGGAGAAACAATCTAACTGATACGTAACTGAAGCTACTTGAAAATGATAAAAACTATCCTTGTAAACTGTTAGATTCGGTGATCACATAGCTGGACTTCCTAAAAGTGCCAACTGTCAGAAAGAATGAATGTCTCAGAAAGCAAAAGTGAGCGTATGAGATAAAGAGCACAGGAAATGATAAATAAATACGTGGGGAAATATAACATTTTTTTTGTGCCTATTTTAAATTTCTTTAAAACATTAATAATGGTTCTCTTAGGATGGTGGGAAGATAGGACTGTTTACCAATTTCCATTTCAGTACCTTACAAAGCACCCACTGAACATGGAGTACTAGCTGGACAGAATTCCTTTGCCTTAGCAGATCCTCCCTCTGCACTGACAGACTGAAGCTGATCTACATGGGTCACATCAGAAAGCTCCTGTGCGCTCACGATTCTCATCTAGTATAGGGTAGCTGATGGGAAGTACAAACTCCAGGAGTTTGGAGAAAGCAAGAAGAGGCTGCAGTATAGTCTCTTAACTCCCTCCCTGCGGGGAAATGTTGAAATAAGGATTTCTTTTTCACAAACCACTGTAGTTTAAACAATGAAGCAAATGCCTAAAGAAATGAAAAAATTTCCACACTGATACACAGAACTAAATACAGAAATAAAATTACCTGGCATTATCTATTCTTCTAAAAACCCTTGATAATATTAACATATCCCTTTTTTTAAGTAGGGAAGAGAAAATGGGAATTCATTTTAGCTTATAGCTAAATATATTATATTATGCTATACTATATTACTTAATTTAAGCTATAGCTTCAGTAATATTATAAAACAAAGTAGGGCATAGTAGCAGCACATTCTAAGAACTGATAAAGTTTGATTACCTATATGTAATTTCTAATTTTGGGGACACTGATATTCAGCCATTAATTTCAATAAATGTCTTAATTTAAGAAAAATAAATATTACTTCAATTAATCACAAAATATATTACCCCCAAAAAACTTAAGAAAACATTCAATAAAAGGCAGAGTCATTGGAAGCCATCGACCCAAATACGTATCTTACCTTGGCTTACAATTGTACAGCACTCTTTAAACCAAGAAATAGGTGTATAATTACTGAAAGAAATAGCAACTGCACTTGAAGGAATGATTTTACAACATTACCTTTTCATATAGGGCTGGATAAAAACCACAAATATAACACAACTAAATATGAAGATTATATGTGACATACCAAAATCAATTATGCAGTAGAATTTAAGAAATGTAAATATATATGGGTGGGTTTTTTTGTTTTTGTTTTTGTTTTTTACCTGTTTTGCAATTTCCCTTAAACAGGCTACTCCTTGTTCAAAATTAGGGAAAGCTACTGAGCCATACTTTTGGTATTCAGGGATTGGTCTGATTTTTATTGTAGCTTCTGTTATCACACCAAGAGTTCCTGAAAAAGAAGGGGGAATAATCCAATATGTCACATGCCAATTTTCTAAATCATATTTAAATCTACTGTAGCTATTTATTCAATTAATGTATTCTATTGTTCATATTTAAATCTATTTAATATATTCTGTTTGGGAATAATGGCTACCCAAGCTTTTCTAGAAAAACAGCTAAACAAATTTTGTAATTTCTAAAAAAAGTTTTTAGACCACATTTTTCTTAGTTATATGTGTATATGTGTATATATATATATACACACACACATGTATATATATATATATTTTTTAAACATTTTTAAGGTAACTTTTCTCCAAGAAAAAATAGTTTTAAAAATATTACAACTTATTAAAAGAAAAATAAATATTTGAAAAGCAACAGGTTTTTATATCTCATATGCATTCAGACAAAAGTATGTTTTGATATTTGCCTATTTTTACTGTAAGAACAATTTATTGGGGCAAAAAGAACCTAACTCCCATGAAAACTTAAGATGACAGAAGAAATCGAGGGGCTATTTATTTACACCTTGCCTTTTGCCTTAGGAATTCATACAAAGACAAAGGCAATACTGAGATACCCTTGTAAGAAACAAGAAAACAGATATTTCAGAGACAAAAGTTATAAACATACAGCACAAGAGGACTACCAAGGAAACAAATATTCTTTTCTTTATTACGTGGAGCAGTGGGGGACAAATCAAAGAGGAAGAAAACAAGTTCAATATAATTGTATGATCTAAATATTAAATATCGATGCTAAAAATATTTGAAGAGATGTGGTTAAAAACAATTGTATTCATAAGCCAAGCTTTTCAAATTGGTTTCTGATGTACACATGGTAGAAATTAATACCATTAGTAAACTTTCTGAGAATCATTAAAAAAAAGAACACAGAGGGCAATCTTTGAAATTGTAGAACTTAATTACAACACTAGAAATAAATGAAAAGTATCACAAAAATCAAAGTTTCCAATAAATTTATAATATACCTAAGATAAAATGTCAATATATAATACAAGATTAAAAACTACTGAGTCCATAAAAAGCAACTTACATTAGATCACAAAATGTTCATTACATACACAAATAATTTCATACTGAGATATCAAATATGACCCTATTGTGACGTGCAAAATCACAAAAGTTCTGCAAATTTGGCCCAATTAATATTTGAATAAAAAATAGATATATCTTGTACATTTTAAAAGATAACTAAAGCAACTAGACTTTCTCTTTTATTTTAGTATCTTTTTTGAGATATAATTCACAGACCATGAAATTCACCCACTTAAAGTATAAAATTCAATGGTTTTTAGTATATTCACAGATATATGCAACTATCACTACAGTCTAAGTTTAGAACATTTTCATCACCCACAAAAAGAAACCCTATATCCATGAAACAGTCATTCCCCATTCCCTTCTCCACACACCTCAGCCCTGGACAACCACCAATCTATTTTCTGTCTCTATAAATTTGCCTATTCTGTACATTGCATATAAATAGAATCTTAAAATACAGTCTGTTGTGATTGGCTTCTTTCACTTCGAAAATGTTTTCAAGGTTCATCCATGTTATATAGTATGTATTACGTACTTCATTCTTTTTTAATTGCTGAATATTGTTCTATTTTATGGTATAACTCATGATTGCTTAACCATTCATCAGTTGATGGACATTTGGATTTCTACTTTTTTTTTTTTACTAGATTACCAGTTTATCATAAAAGGATCCAACTCAAAAATAGCCAGATGGAAGAGTTGTATAGGGCAAAGTATGGGGGAAGAGGTCAGAGTTTTCATGCCCTCTCCAGACACCATACCTTCTCAGCATTTCCATGTGTTCACCAACCAGGAAGTTCTCCGAAACCCACATTTTGGGATTTTTATGGAGGTTTCATTACATAGGCATGATCAAATAAACCACGGCCATTGGGATAAATTCAACACCCAGCCCCTCTCCCCTCCTTAGAGGTCAGGGGATGGGGCTGAAAGTTCCACAGGTTAACACTTTTAGGCTGCTATGAATAATGTTACTATGAATATATGTGTACAAGTTTTTGTGTGGACATGTGTTTTATTTTTTCTTGGATGTATACATGAAGACTTTCTTCATTTCAGAAAAAACTTTGATCCTATTTCATGTAATACTTGGTTGGCCCTTAGCTACCTTTGACTGAGGTTAAGTTTCAGGTGAGTGCAGCCAAAAGGTGGTGGGGGGCTCACCTCCTGCACCCAGCCTTAACTGGTGGGACAGAGTCTCTACTTTGAGTGTGCACTAATACTGGGGCCACACTGCCCTAATGCTGGCTGGTATAGGGCTGGTATCTTGTCAGAACAAGCCAATCGAGAAGACCTACTTTCCTTCCTCCTTCCTCCTAGCAATCAGCTTCTAAAGCAGGAGTGCCCTCAGAGAAAAGCATGCCATTGTCCCCACTCCTACCTCCAGAGCATGGCTCAGAGATTTTTGTCTGAGAAACAAGCCATAAAACAGCTCTTATCTCTTTCCAAAAGAAATTATTTGCAACAGAGCACGGAAAAGTTCAAGCCTAAGAATACACTCTAAAATAACAAAGAATGTGGTAAAAGGCCATTGGGAGATCATAAATTTATTAGAGATGTATGTAAAACTATAGGCCAGCTAGTTTGCCTGCATAGAAACAGTGGGGACATTGGAAGTCCTAGTTAGAGCAATCAGACAAGGAAAAAACAAAAAGTCATTGAAATTGGAAAGGAAGAAATAAAACTGTCTATTTGAAGATGATATGATTTTTATATTAAAAAAAATCCTAAAGACTCAACCAAAAAACTGTTAGGACTAGTCAATGAATTCAGTGAAGTTATAAGACACAAAATTAACATACAAAATCAGTAGCACTTTTATACACAATTTATGAATTTTCTGAAAAAGAAATAAATTGATCCCATTTTACAACAGCATCAAAAACAATAAAATACTTAGGAATAAATTTAACCAAGGTGGTGAAAGATCTCTACTCTGAAAACTACAAAACACTGATAAATCAAGAAGACACAAATACAGTAAATAGAAAGCTATCCCATGTTCTTGGATGGGAAAATTAATAATGTAAAAATGTCAATACTAGTAAAAGCTATCTATAGATTCAATGCAATCCCTACCAAGATTCCAATGGCATTTTTCAGAGAAATAGAAAAAAACACTCCTAAAATTTATGGTGGTGAGAACCATAAAAGACCCTGAACAGCCAAAGAAATCCTGAGCTGAAGGCGTCACACTTCCTGATTGCAAGCTATATTATAAAGCTATAGTAATCAAAATAGTACAGTACTGGCATTAAAACAAATAGACCAGTGGAAGAGAATCAAGAGCCCAGAAATAACCCCAAGTATATACAGTCAACTAGTACTTGACAAGCCAAGAATATTCAATGAAGAACAGTCTCTTTAATAAATAGTGCTGGGAAAACTGGATATTCATATGTTAAAAGAATGAAACTTGACCCCTATCTTATACCACTCACAAAAATTGAATAAAGACTTAATACATAAAGACTTAAAGACTAAATAAATAAAGACTTAAATGTCAGACCAAAAACATTAAACTCGTAAAAGAAAATATAGGAAAAAACCTCCTTGACGTGAATCATGGCAATTATTTTTTGGAACTCACACCTAAAGCATAAACAACAAAATCAAAATAAACAAATGGGACTATATCAAACTGAAAAGTTTCTGCACAGCAAAAGAAACCATCAATAACGTGAAAAGACAACCTACAGAATGGGAAAAAGTATTTGCAAACCACATATCTGATAAGGGGTTAATATCTAAAATATATGAAGAACTCATACAACTTAATAGCAAAAAAAGAAGAAAAAAATGGGCAAACAACCTGAACAGACATTTTTCCAAGGAAGATATATGAACGGCCAACAAGTACATCAAAGATGCTCAACATCGCTAATCACTACAACAAAACAAATTAAAACTACAAGGAGATGTCACCTCATACTTGTTAGAATGGCTATAATCAGAAAGACAAGAAATAGCAAATGCTGGGGCGGATGTGGAAAAAAGGGAGTCCTTGTGCACCGTTAGTGGGATAGCAAATTGTTGTAGCCACTATGGAAAACGTATGGAGGTTCCTCAAAAAATTAAAAATAGAACTACCATATGATCCAGCAATTTAATTTTTGGGAATATATCTAAAGGAAATGAAAACACTAATTCGAAAAGATATCTGTATCCCATGTTCATAGCAGCATTATTTACAACAGCCAAGACATGGAAGCAACCTAAGTGTCCATCAATAGATGAGTGAATAAAGAAGTTGTGGTATATATGTATATGTGTATTTGTGTACACACACACACATACACACACACACACAATGGAATATTATTCAGCCATAAAAAAACGAGGAAATCCTACCTTTTTTAACAACTTGGATGGACCTGGAAGGCATTACGTTAAGTGAAATAAGACAGAGAAAGTCAAATACTGTATGATCTCACTTATATGTCAATCTAATAAAAACAAACAAACAAACAAATCAAAAACAATAAAAACACACCAACCCCACAGAAAAAGAAATCAGATTGTGGTTACAAGAGGTAGGAAGTTGGGGGAGGAGGGTTTAGAGAGAGGTGCTCAAAAAGTACAAACTTGCAGTTACAAGATAAATAAGTACCAGGAATGTAATGTACATAATGACTATACGTAGCACTGCTGTATGGTATATGTATAGGAAAGCTGTAAGAGAGTAAATCCTAAGAATTCTCATCACAAGGAGAAAATGTTTTCTTTTCCTTTTATTGTATCTACATGAGATGATGGATGGTAACTAAACCTATTTGTGGTAATCATTTTACACAACATGTAAATCAAACCATGATGCTATACACTTTAAACTTATACAATGATGCATATCAATTATTTCTCAATAAAACTAGGGGAAAAAGAAAAAAGAAAAACCAGTGGGGAGGACCCTGCCTAGGCTCAGGAAGAAATCTCAAACACTAACCTCATGAACTATTCTAAGGGATACACTTTAAATATGTGAATTTTATGGTGTATGAACTATATCTTAATAAAGCTGCTAAAAAATAGGAATAACCATTATAAGTTATTTAATTCTCAGAATAAATTACAAAGGAAACTTCAGAGTTACTTTCTTAAATATCAGCCATACATTTACCAATAGGGAAATTTTTAGAAATAGATATCTTAGACTACAGAAAAGAGTCTAAAAGACTTTCTAAACCCTTGCCAGAAAAAAAGGCAAATGGCTGACAGGTAAACTATTAGTATGATGCTGTCTCCTCATCTGCTAGCACAGAATTATCTATCACACTTAATCTGTCTTACCGAGACAGTAGTATAACTTTAATTTTTAAAGTTGCTGATTTTCCTAACACTATACGGGCAGCGACAATAAGCTTATCTGTAATTCTTTCTACCCTTTTCAACATTTTTAGAAGTTCCTGGCAGTCTTGGAATTAACACCTCAACTGAAAGTTGTTTCTATAAATAAACTGAAATTTGTCAGCCATAAATTCCTAAAGACACGAATCGTCTTTTCTATTTACTCTAATCTGCCCACAAACTACAGAAAACTTTAATAAATACTTGCTCAAACTTAAAAGTCACCAGATTGAAATTTATTAAGGAAAAGAGGTCAAGATAATCCTTGATTTTAAGTTCCCAGCTTTTTATGAAATGTTTTCTTGCATCTGAAAATACAGCCATGTGAAAACATTTCTTTGAATTATAGCATATAATATAATCCAATCTAAATATAAAGAAAAATTAGAAACCATTTAAATGCCAATTAATCAATGAGCGCCTGGTTAAATACAAGCACATTCAAGGAAAGGAATATCGGATAGCTGTCAAAAAGAATGAAGGGCTCTAAATGTAATGTTATGGTGAAAGCTTTATGAAATTAAGTATAAAGAAAAGAACAGCAAACTCCCATTTGTGTTTTTAAAAATATATACAGTCAGTATATGCTTATATATAGCAATAGTGTTTACTCTGGTCAAGGGAGACGCCTGAACGACAGGGATGGGAGGCAGATGTTCCCCTGTGTATCCTTCAGCACCTTTTGAATTTTGTACATATTTGTACATATTTTAATTGTGTACATGTAATTACCTATTCAAAATGTTAATTAAAGAATATATATATACACACATATATATACTTTTACATTAGCAGACTTTCTTTAAAATTCTAATTTATTTACATAAAAATTCCAACATACCAGTAAGAAGCGACCATATCTTAAATTTCTGTATACCTATATTCCTCATTTGTATAGTAGGTACTTTAAAGTGGTAAACCACAGCATAACACTATAAGTGATGTTAAAAAAAATAAAAAATAGTTAAATTAGACCCTGCATTATTGCAAAGTTAATGAAATAACCAAGAACAACTATCCAGCTATGAGTTCTGCAGGGAGGTCCCACTGTGAAACTAAAATCCATCCGGGTCCCAAATGCAGATTGACAGAGGGCAACTTCCGTTAAGATATATTCAAATTAAGCCAATCACAAATTTGATGAATTCACTTCATCAAAAGGTTCGTGTTGAATTTTACTATGTTAATATTTATTGATTCTTTTGCTTTGAAAATATTATGTCAGTGGAGTAACGTAAAACATTTAGATTACTTATCACTTGTTTATATGTACATGATACCAATATTTTATATCCATTTTATATAAGTTTTTACAAGTAACTCCATTAGCAGTAAGACATCACAGAGGCTAATATGTCATTTACTATTTTTGTTGTTTTAATAAAAATCTGTTACAATAAATTTAAGAATTTTCTGGTTTATAAGTTTCAAATATAATGTTTGTTCTCAAGAAAAGTAAAAGCTTCAATTGCTATTTAATATAAAATGCAAGTATTTCTTTCTGAGCTGCTTTGTGACCTTGGTTATTCATAGTAATTAAAGGATTTGCTTGAAGTAAATCAAATCTTTCATTAATTTAAAAATATATTTTCAGGTGACTTCAGGACTGAGAAGAATGGCTGTCATTGGAATCTGAATCTTTCTCCTCCCTCTACTTTTCCAAAAAATAAAAAATAAAAATAAAAACCAACAATAAGGAAAACAAAGCCACAAAGCACCTAAACCTTCAGTATTACTCAGGAAAAAAAACATACACACACACAAAAAAAAACACTACGACCTTCCAATTACATGTAAGTAGAGATAAAAAGAAAAAATTCCAATAGACTTTCTATAGCCTTCCAGCTGCTGCAAGCTTGTAAGGGCAGAGAGTGAGTGAGGGGAGACTTAAAACAATTCCATAAGAAAGAGTAGAGAGTAGCAGAAGACTTGGAGGAATGACAGACAAAATCAACCCTGGAAGCAAAAGTGTAACAGAAATGGCAAAATATTGTACAAGTCTTGGTAATCCATAGCCTTGGCTATGAGGAAGGGTTTGAAAATGGGAGGAACCAGAAATGGCAGCCCTGGAGAAGCAAGGGGAGCATCTTCAGGGAGCATGATATTTAGAGAAGTGTAGTCCTGGGTAGTCCTGGGAGACAAGGCAGGGAAGGGGAAGAATAAGAGAGGGAAATTACAGATCCCACAGAAATGAAAGAGAAACAAGACATGCCATGCCTTCTCCTACCAAAACCACCACTATCCATAAAACAAATAGCACAAAAGAGGGTAGAAATGACAGAAAAGAACACTTTCAAACTAGGAACCCTTTCCAAGTAATAAACAGGAACAGAAAAAAGCAGACCAAATCCATAAAAACTACTGCAAAAAGTCGGAAAATATAAATAAAAGCTTTTCTGTGGGTGAAAAGTCTCCCCTAAAACCAACCACGATCCTGAAAAAAACTGTAACATATTTCAAATTGAATTAAATAATGTCAAACAAGCATTTGGGGATATGAAAAAATACCTGAATCAGAAATATAAACACTAAAAACATAAATGGACAAAAAACAAGAGGAAATAAGAGATGACCAAACTCAGGTAAGAAATAGAACAGCAACAACAACAATAGAAACATAAAAAATGAAGCTTAAGTTATAAGGTATCCAAATAAGAACAGAAAATACAAGAAAGATCAAACAATACAGTGAATGTTTAAGTTAAAAAAAAAAAATTATTACAGTAAAAGACACGTTGACATTAACCCCGTATAAATACTCCCCCTTCGCTTCGAACACATTATCCCATGGTGCTTGCCACTTTCTGAAGCAGTTCTGGAAGTCCTCTTTTATGAGTGTCTTTACTTGCATTGTTATGGCTGCCAGGATGATATGAAAAGATTAAATGTTTACCTTTCATGGTCATTTTGACTTTGAAGAAGAGCCAGAAATTGCACAGTACTTGATCTGGTGAATAAGGTGGATAAGGACACACCGTAATGTTTTTATTTGACAGAAATTGCTATACCAGATGCGATGGATGATACAGAGCCTTTTGTGATCACAAAATATGGTGAATGCTGCTGCTGAGTGCCCTCTGACCAAAAGACAAGGATCTTCAATACAGGAAGCAGCGTGTCGAACCTTAGTGACAGTGTGTGCCAAGTTTCAACTTGTTCGATGCAGTCAGTTGCGTGTTAGCTATGGTTGAAAGAAGGTGTGTTTTAAGTGTGCTGTAAATCATCCTCCATCATAACAACGCTCCATGTCACACATCACATCTGGTACAGCAATTTCTGTCAAATAAAAACATTATGGTGTGTTCTCATCCACCTTATTCATGGGATCTGGGCCCATGCGACTTCTGGCTCTTCCCCAAAGTTAAAATCACCATGAAAGGTAAATGTTTTGAATAGATTCAGGACATCAAGGCAGCCATGACAGCGCAACTAAAAACATTCACGAAAGAGGACTTCCAGAACTGCTTCAGAAAGAGGCAAGAATGATGCGATAAGTATGTTCTAAGAGAAGGGGAGTATTTTGAGGGGAATTAATGGCAATTTGTATTTTACTGTAATAATTTCTTTTTAATTTAAACATTCACCATATTGTTTGATCATACCTTATAGATTCAAATGAAAACTTAACAAAGGGCATTGAAGAAAAGCAAGAAAACAACCAAAAAACTGAAAATGAAATTAAAAAAGAAGTTGAGATAAAGGTCAGAGAAAAAAATAGTTGACATGAAAAACAAGCAAAGGAAGTCACACATGTAAAATTGCTGTCCCTGAGGAAGAAAAATCAAAACAATGGTCAAAAAACCAAATATTTAACACAATTAAAAAAAAAAAGAACAATAAAAGAAGACCTGAATATACACATAGAAAGGGTTCACTGGGTACCATAGCAAAATGACCCAGGACAATAAACTCTGAGTTGTAAAGAAGTAAATTTGAACAATAAAGAAAAAAATCCTCAGGGTCACCAAGCAAAAAGAGGAAGCATGCTAAAAAGGCCAGAGAACTGGCATCAGATTTCTTTAAAACAACATATAAAATCAAAACAACAGTGGAGCACCATTTTCAAAAAACCAGGAAGGAAAGTGTGACCCAAGGATATTATAATATATCCACGCAAGCTGTCCTGCAAGTATCAGGCCATAGGAAAACAGTTTAGAACATTCCAGAACTCATGGGATACACAAATGTGCCTCTTCTAAAGAATCTACTAAAGGATGAGATTTATTTAACCAAAAGATGACTAGTAAAACTACACAAAAGAACTGATAGTAAGCATTTCATCTACTATTTCATTCTAGAGCAAAGGCTAAAGGTTGGGTCATAGATTACAAAAAGAACTGTACTTTCAACCATTTTTCAAATAAAAGAGCAAATCATTATAAGTTACTAGTAAATTCCATACATAGGAAAAAATTCAAAGCCTTTCAAATCCTTTGGCTATTTATTGCAATTTTATTATACTGATCATGTTACAGAATCTAAAATGAGAAGCTGCTTGTTGAAAAAAATATGAAAATTCATAACACAAAACAAGACAAAAACATTACAAAACAAGACAAAAACATTAAACCTAATGTGGTTAATCACATGTGAAACTTAGTAGGGAAAACAGGATTTTTAATGATAATGCAGTCAAATTGCCCTCAAATGATTTAACTACAGCAAAACAAAGTATTGTTAAAACTGAAGAGAAAGTTTTATGATTCACATTTAAGGCAGGAGGTTATTATTTAGATAGTTCACATAGCAGATAAAAATACAGTTTACAAAAGAATATTTCACAAAAATTGACTTTCTCAATTATGCTGTCTCCTGACTTATATTAAGATAACTCTATATCACATACAGAAATGGGGGATTAGGAACCATAAATACACTTGTAAAAATCATTAATGCCAAAATAATAAAGTCACAACAATAGTGACAAATTTAACATTTGTTAAGTACTTACTACATGCTTATAAACTTCTTAGCATAATCTCATTGTCCTCACAAAAAGTTTATGAATATGGATACTTTTATTATCTCCATTTTATATCTGAGGACATTGGGCAAAGAGAATTACCTAATTTACACTAAGTCACAGAATTATAAGTGGTGAAAACAGGACTGAAATCCAGATCTGAAAGATTTTACGGTTCATGCTCTTCAGTTTCATGCTCTTAAATCATTATATCATTCTGCTTGTATATTTATAATAAAATCTCGTTTAAATATAGTAATTTACCCTAGAACATATTTTCATACATATTTCTTTGCTTACTTTATTATAATGAGTTTGCCTTTCTTACATTTATTCAATAATTTACTATTGAGGGAAGTAGTGCAGTCTTTTAGATTAAATTCAAACTATTTTAAAAGGCATAAAAAACCATATTATGATATTATGTCTCCAACCACTCTTACCATTCTGCTGCCCACTCCAGCCTACAATTAAATCTTATGTTCCCATTATACTGAAAACTGGCAGCTTCATGAAACAGACATGGCTCTTTCTCACTTCTAAGCCTGCCCACATGCAGTTCTCTCTGCAGGGCAACTCTCCCCCCACCTCATTCCCTCAACTGTGTCAGGAATTATTTTGTCCTTATCAACCTTTAAGAACTACTTGAGGTATGGCCTCTCTCGGGAAGACTTCTTAAGTATGTATGAATGTGACCTTTGTCTGTATTACTCCTGTGTTTGTCTCTATCGTGGAATTGATCATACTGTATTATCATGGTCTGTTATTTCCTGTGTCCTGAGTGTGCCAGCACAGGACTCGGCAACCAGAATTTTTCAAATTCTAATCAATGGGATAAAATGTTTGATGTGTTTACTTGAAAAGATAATTTATATTTATCGGGTTGGCTCCAACTATATATATCATCAGTATAATCGATAATTATCAGTTTTAATTGTTATTCAATTTGATGGCAAAAAGTTGTATTTTCACTTTCAGTTAACTGTTAGATAATGCAATAGTACAGAAAGTTCCAGAATAATATTTATGGAAGAACTATATTATTTAAAGGAATTTAACATATTATTTTTCTCTTTAAAACTGTTCTGGTTTTCCATAGAAGAGTATACTGATCAGAAAAGGAATAAGAGAGTAAAATGGGGCAATTATCTTAACAAAGGTTTGTCACTGGTTATCATGGAAATCAAGATCTAAGCTATCCCACTGGTCAAAACTCAGTGGTGACGACCTCTGGCATGTCACTAAAAGACATAGTTTGCCACTTTCTTTCCTCCTTGATGTTAGTGTTAAAGGTTAAAATTTATGCCCTAACACCCTAGTTAATTATGTAACTACTTTTTTATCCATGCACATAGCTAAATGTTTCAAAAATCTTTTTTTTTTCACTTTGTTCTACCTTCTGAAATTAGTAATGTATTCCTCTGTTAATTGAGAAACACTTGTTAATTTTCTGAATGTAAGGAGTATCCCTCGCTACCATTCTAAGAATTAAAAAAAGAAGCCCATGTTCATTTGAACCATACAATCCACAGTGCCTCCGTAAGTTTGCAAGAGAGAAAGGTGTTTGGGTTTTTTTGTTTTATTTTTCTGATTGGTATAGGAATTAAATATATTGGATAAAATGAAGACCTACACACTAATCTACCCAGCATCAAGTAGCCAAGCGAAGGATACTACTTAAGTAGTAAAAACATAAAAGACAAACATAAGTTTTAAAAGACATGTGAATCAACGGAATTTTAAATTCCACTTTTAAAAAAAATCAAATAGCAGTAACAAAAGATATAATTATAGAAAGACAATAAAACAATACTTTATCAGTCCTTTCTCCCTAATTATTCAGACAAGATTAAAGGATATTATAGTATAAAATGTTAAAGCAAACTGTTATAAACCCAAACAACTACCTTTCCTAATACTACTGATTAAAAACTTTATAAGAAAAATCAAATAAAACCAAAAAGACCAAGCTGTCTCTAAAACTATAAAAAAGCAAAATGTAAGAGGAAGTTTAATAAGATGTTCGCATAATAAAAACTTTATGAAGTACTAAATTAAAGTAATAAAACTTTTTAAAAATCACCATTCTTTAAATATATAAAACATGTCTTTCTTTCAAAGATCATATCACAACATCACAGATTTTCACAAAACTGAGTCACTAACCTGTAGTTTTTCATAATAAATTTGCAGTTATATTTACCTTCAGATCCCATGATGAAGTGATGGATATCAGGGCCTGTTGACATACGAGGTCCTTGACAGCTTTTTTCTATTATACCTCTAGGTGTTACCATTTTTATATGAACCACCTGTTTAATACAATGCATGATGTAAATTCTACACATTTGTCAGTGAATGTTGTGTGTGTATGTACACACATGCATATACATACATACATACATACATACATACATATATATATATATATATATATATACACACACACACTACTTTTTAAATATTGGGTTAAGTGATACATGGTGATGCCCTTCAGAATTCTAATACCTTTTAGTAATTCTTGCACTAAAAATAAATTAATAAACTTTAAAAGAGGGACAAATCAATCTATGACTCCTATTGGTTTAGGTATATTCATCATCTTAAGAACTGAAAAACATTTCTTTAAACCAAATGTAGTCTATCCATGTGGCAAAGAACTAAAGGACGAAAAAAATAAGCAATGGTCATATTTTAATGGGTTCCTTCTTTCACTTATATAACAATAGTTATGAAACACTCTTATTCATATCAAGCACTGCTCTAGATGCTTAGAATTCCAAGAAAAAAATTCTTCTTGCCTTATCCCTTCCTCCAACTTACCTAATCTGTCCACTTCTAGGAAAAAGTGAAAAGAATAAAGTATTAATTATGATCACGTCAAAACTGGGATGAAGAGGGAGACCCAGTGAATGAGCTAAACAGAGGGAGAAGACGTGTGTGATATATGTATGAGATATGTCTCACACAGACGAGAGAGTAAGTATACTGGGGGCGGGAGGTCACTCAGAAATAGCTCCTGAGGTCTGAATCAGAAATGGTGAGGTAAAAATCCAACACACGTTTAGAATGGCTTTTGGACAAATGAATAAAAACAGTCTATGTATTGTTGAAGAAAATGAGAAGACATCAATGAGCAATGTACAAATAAGAAATAGAAATTGCCAATGAGATCATTTTAAAAGTTTACATTCACTAGCAATTAAAGAAATAAAAAATTAAAAGACAAAATATAAATAAAGAGTCCAATAAAATAAAGAGTCTCACAGTGCTAGTGGGAATGTCAACTGGCACAGAATTTCTGTACAGCAATTTGGCTGTAAGGATCCAAAGACTGAAAAATGTATAAACATCTTGATCCAGGATAATGTACACATTTAAAAAGTGTTCATAACATAGATACCTAACGTGTTAAATTACTGGGTGTTAACTATAAAGAACCAAAATTTTCATTAAAGATTTGCTATTTCTAGCAATGGAGATATTGATGAAAATGTTGAAACTTTAGATTTGAAAAGCGAAGCTAACTAGCTCTAAGAGTAATGTTAGGGGCATCACTTTAACAGTCTCATAAATTAAACTTATTTTAAGTTGTTATCAAAATATTGATGATAAGGGAACTAACATTTATGAAGCATATACTACACAACAGGGACTCTACTAGCTTTCATTTTATGTTCTTTACTTCTTATAATAATTCTACACAGTGGTTATCATTATTCTATTTTACATAGGAGGAAATTAAAGTTTAGAAAGGTGAACCAATTAGCACAAGGTCACACAACGAATCACTGGAAAAGCTCCAAATGGAACAAATGATACCTAAATCCTTACTAGGATGCCCATAGATACACTATTCTCACAATTACTCCTAGAACATTGGCACCAGATCAGCTAAAACAAAATGGTGTGCACATAAAACTAAATTAGAGGTCATACTGCCACTTACTACAACCTTTTCATTCGGGACCCTTAATTCCATATAGAAAAAAATGTTTTCCCCAGAAACGTAAAATCTCCTAAGGCAAAAGATGTAGCAATGACAAGATCACCTAAACAAACTTGACTAAAATCTTGTTGGAGTTGAAGACCGAGGCTCCATGAGGCTTACAAAAAACTATTTATACATTTTGTAAGTCAGGTACTATGAAACAGCTACAAAGCTTAAAGGTCAGTCACTTAAAAAGGAGCACCCTTAAGCAGTGACCACGGTTGTGTCTTTCAACTGCTTCCACTATACATAGTCCATGTTACTACAATCAAAAGGGGTATACTTCTGGGGGGACTCGATCCAACTCAATCGTTAAAGGCTTTGATCACTGTATGATAATCTCTATATGCTAATCAAATATTTTACAATAACTAGAAAACATTTACCAGGTCTTCAATATTGCCGTAGATATTCTTCTTCATGCCTGATGCCCGAGTAGAGACCCATCCTCCCACAGTGCTGAATTCCAGGGAATCTGGTTCATGACCTGTACAATAACCACTTTCTTTAAGCTGAAAAACAAAAACGTAATGTTTTACTAGTGAAAATGGTCCCATTTCACACAGCACTCAACACATTAATTCTTCCTACTTTAAAATTCCCATATGTCACTGGAATTTGGACCCATTAAAACCTATATAGAAAAAGAAATAATTTTATCATACTTGTCCAAAAATTTTTTCAAGTTTTTGCCTAGAGGAAAACTTTACAAAACTGAAAACCGTGGTCTAAAAGACAGCTGAATTTTCCACAGGTTCACTAGACAATTGTACTCCTTATATCCTTTTATTTTTAAAGTCAACTACCCTCCCTACTTTTTTTTTTCCCCACAAAGAGTCCATTTAAATACTTACGGAGATCAGAATATGCTTAAATAACTGCCAACTTCACCAAAACACTTTCAATAAATAAAGCCCTTAATCTCTTGTTCTCCCTACCCTAATATAATATGCAGCAGGCCTGCAGAAAATCCAAGCAAATTGCCTGTACTTAATTCTCTCAAGGAGTCATGTGTTTTAATGTGCAGCCATCTGGCTAGGCTTCCTGCACGTAATACTGCCGTGTACTTGTGATGCAGCTCATGCATTCCTGTACATTAAACAGTCACTTGTTTCTCATTTTTCTATATTAGCTAGGCTGTGCCATCTGCACAGCACCTGAGGTTGAATGCTGCCCTTTACTGCAACACCACCAAAGCCATTCCACTGAAATCATTTTAAAGGCTCAGTCATCGCATGTCAAACACTACAGATACCACCATCTGCATACCCACTGTCTACTGCACTCAAGCCCATCAATCTGTGTTGACCATTTGATAGTCAATCATTAGGCAACTGCTTCTATTTTTCAAGTAAGCCACGCAGAGATGTAGAATATGTCAGCTAGGTTTGTATTCATGTATTTAAGTATGGTATGAAAGTTGTAATCCAAAAATTGAGAGCCCATTAGGTTAAATATAATTTGTTAGCTTTTGCACACAAGCAATGCAAATTATTTACCTTTCTAGCTTTGTTGTTAGGAAAACAAGGTTTAAAAATATGTCAGTTGTTACATAAAAGGACTTTTTGCACTAAATATTCAATACAATTATTTAATTTTAAGAGGTTAATAACTACCCATAAGTAAGTAGGTTAAATACATGACTGAACAGGTTAAAATAAAGATTATCACTGTTATATTACATTTTTTCCCTAACTCCCGAACAATCTATATTTATATTATTTACTCTCAAAAGACTACTGTCACTAAAATCTTCTAAAATTAGGTAGGAGAAGACAAAGAAAAGACATTCATGGAGAACTTAGGTGAGCTAGGCACTGACCAGGGAGTTTCCACATATTCTCATGAAAAAATCTCCACATTATCTATACAGAAGCAAATCATTAAACATACATTTAAACTATTTCTGTAAGTGCATCCAGAGTGCTGAGAAGTACATACAAGAGAGGAAACTACCCAGAACTAGAGGAAAAAAATAAAAGGATCAGACAACAGACTGGGAGAAAATATTTGCAAAAGATGCATCTGATGAAGGACTGTTACCCAAAATATACAAAGAACTCTTAAAGCCAACAATAAGAAAACAAACAACCCAACTAAAAAATTGGCCAAAGACCTTAATAGACACCTCACCAAAGATAGCAAAGAATATAAAAAGCTGCTCCACATATGTTATCAGGGAAATGTAAATTAAAACAACAGTGAGATTCCACCACACAACTATATGAATAGCCAAACTCCAAACACTGGCAAGGATAGAGAGCAATAGCAACTCTCCTACAATGCTGGTGGGAACGCAAAGGGGTACAGCCACTGTGGAAAGACAGTTTGGCAGTTTCTTACAGTACTAAACATCTCTTAACATACAATCCAGCAGTTGGGCACCTTGGTATTTACTCAAAGGAGTTGAAAACTTACGTTCACATAAAAAAATGTGCATAGATGTTTACAGCAGCTTTATTCCTATATTGCCACAACGTGGAAGCAACTAAGATGTCTTTTAGTGGGTGAGTGGATAAATGAACTGTGGTACATCCAAACAATGGAATATTATTCAACGCTAAAAAGAAAGGCGCTATCAAGCCATGAAAAGACATGGAGACCCCTTAAATGCATATTACTAAATGAAAGAGGCCAACCTGAAATGGCTACATCTGTGATTCTAACTATACAACATTCTAAAAAAAAGGCCAAACTATGGAGATAATAAAAGATCAGTAGTTGCCAGGGGTAGGGGAGGAGAGAGATGAATAGGCAGAGCACAAAAGAATGTTAGGGTAGTGAAAATACTCTGTATGATATTATAATGATAGATGCATGTCATTATACATTTATCCAAAACCAAATAATGTACAACACCATGAGTTAACTCTAAGATAAACTATGGACTTTGAGTAATTATGTGTCTGTGTAGGTTCATTCTTGGCAAACTATCTACCATTCTGGTGAGTGATATTGTTAATGGGGGAAGCTACGCATGTGTGGGGCACATGGAAAATCTTTGAACCTCCCTCTCCCTTTTTGTTGTAAACGTAAAACTGCTCCTGAAAAAAGAAGAGGTATTTAAAAAAAACAAAAGGATGAAATAAAGACATTTTCAGACAAACAAGAAAGAATTCATCAACAGTAAAGATATGTTAAAAGAAGTCCTTCAAGCAATAGGTGAATAACATTGGATGGAATTGAGGGTACCGGAAAGGGTAACCAAATGGGTAAACATAGAAAACAAAAAAGCAAGATGCCAGATTTAAATAGAACCATATCAATAAACAATATTAAGAGTAAATGATGTAAACACCCCAATTAAAAAGTGAAGACTGTCAGGTTAGATAAAAAGGAAAGACCCAATTTTATGCTGTTCACAAAAAAAAACATTTTAAGTATAAAAACACAAATTAGTTAAAAGAATGAAAAAAAGGAAAAAGATATACCATGCTAACAACAGTCAAAAAAAATGGAATGGCTGTTTTAGTATCAGATGAAATAGAGTTCATGGCAAAGAATATTATCAGAAAGAAAAAAGGTCATTTCATAGTGATAAAATGGTTCATTAATCAAGAAGACAAAACAATTCTAAGCATTTATTCCCCTAATAATAGAGCTTTAAAATATATGAAGTAAAAACTCATAGAACTGCAAGAAAAAAATAGATCTACAATGATAGGTGGATGTTTTAATACCCCCTCTCAATAATTGATAGTACAGGTAGACAGAAAATAAGAAAAAATATCAAAGGCCTGAAGAGCAATATGAATCAATTTGACCTAATAGACATTTACAGAAGAAGACACACTCTTTTCAACTCGTACATGGAACATTACAAGATAGACCACATTGGGGGCCATAAAACAAGTATCAATTAATTTGAAAGAATTCAAGTCATATAAAGTATGTTTTCTGAACACAACGGAATTAATACAGAAATCAGTAACAGAATGATGTCTGGAAAAATCCCCCAATCATTGGAAACTATATTAATTATTTGTAAGTACCAATGGGTCAAACAGAAAAATCAAAAGGGAAGTAGAAAATATTTTGAAATGAATGAAAATGGACATATCAAAACTTGTAGGATACCACAAAAGCAGTAGTTAGGAGAAATTTATGGTACTGAAAACCTATATTAGAAAAGAAAAATGACAAATTACCCCATTCCCCACTTTAAGACACAAGAAGCATTTAACAAAATCCAACATCCATTCCTAATAAAAACTCTGTAACACTAAGATAGAAGGAACTTCTCAACTTAATAAAGGACATCTGTTTTTAGAAACTTAGTGTTAGCCACGTAATTAATGGTAAAGGACTGACTGCATCTCTCCTAAATCAGGAACAAGACAATGATGTTCACTTTCACTTCTTTTCAACATTGTATTAGAAGTACTACCCAGTGCAATCAGGCAGGTAAGAAATGAAGGCATACAGAAAGGAAAGGAAGGTATAAAGTTGTCTTTATTCACAAAGAATGTGATCATATATGTAGAAAATCTAATGAGAGCTACAAGAAAATTTTTAGAACTTGTTAGTGAATTTAGCAAAGTTGCTAGATATAAGATCTTCTATACAAAAATCAATTGTATTTCTATACTAATAAAGTACACTCAGAAATTGAAAACTTTTTAAAGTACCATTTACTGTCGTACCAAATATATATATAATACTTAGAGACAAATCTGATTTAAAAAATATGAAAGATCTATATACTGAAAACCAAAAGACACTGCAGAGAGAAATTATATGCCTTAAACAAACAAACAAACAAACAAAAACTAGCGATATTCCATGTTCATGAGTCAGAAGAATCAACATTGTTAAGATGTCAGTTCTCCCCAAACTGATGTATAGAATCGATGCTTTTCCAATCAAAATCCCAACAGGATTTTTCTTTTTCAGATATTGACAGCTGATTATAAACTGCATATTGAAATACAAAGTACTTAAAATTGCCAAAACAACTTTGGAAAAGATTTATGATAAAGCTACAATAATCCAAATAGTATGGTACTGGCATAAAGACAGACAATAGATCAAGAACAACATAGGGTCCAGAACCAGATGCAAACGCATATGGACAACAGAAATTTTTTTATGATGGTGCAAAGTCAATTCAGTGAAGAAAAGACAGACTTCTCACTAAACAGTGCTGGAATAACTGGATAGTCATATGCACACACACACACAAAGAACTTTAATTCATCTGTCGCACCATACGCAAACATTAACCCAAAAATCTCCAAAACTCATCATATAGAAAGACCCTAACTGCCTATCAACGATGAATAAAAAAGATGTAATTACACACACACACACACACACACACACACACAGGAATATTATTGAGTCATGAGAAAGGAGGATATCCTGCCATATGTGACAACATGAATGGACCATGAGCATGTTACGCTAAGTGAGACAAAACAGATCAAGACAAGTACTGTAAGATATCAATTGTATGTGGAATCTAAAAAAGTCAAACTTGTAAAAAATAGAGTAAAATGGTAGTTACCAGGGGATGGGACGTAGAGGGATAAGACCAACGTTGCTTAAGGTTACAACGTTGCTTAAGGTTACAAACTTACAATAAGTAGTAAACAATCCATAGGGATCTAACGCACAACAGAGCGAATATAGACAATAATGCTGCACTACAATCACAAACTTGCTAAAAGACCAAAACTTAATTATCCCAACCACTAAAAAGAAGGGACAATTATGGAATTGGATAGAGGTGCCAAATATTGTTACAATGACAATCATATTACAATATATAAATGTACCAAATTAACACATTGTACAACTCAAATTTACAACATATGTCAAATATATTCAATTAAAAAAACTCATCAGAGACTTGAACGTGAACTAAAAACTATAAAACTCAAATGAGAGAAAATCTTTTTCGTAACCCTAGGTTAATCAAAGGTTTCTATTAGGTTGTTGCAAAAGTAATTGCGGTTTTTACAATTATTTTTAAATTTTTTAAACTGCAATTACTTTTGTACCAACCTAATATTAGATATGACAGCAGAAGAACGATACGTAAATTAATACATTGGACTTCATCAAAATTACAAACATTTACCCTTCAAAAGACTCTTAAGAAGATGAAAAGACAAGGCACAGACTGGGAAAAACATTTGCAAAGCATGTATCTGAAAAACGACTTATACCCATAACACACTTTTTAAAAAACTCTCAAAACTTAATAGTAAGAAAACAACCCAATTTACAAGTTGGGCAAATAACACGAACAGACACTTCTCCAAAGAAGATATATGGATGGCAAACATAACAGCACTTGAAAAGATGTTCAACATCAGAAGTCATTAGAGAAATGCAAATGAAAATCACAATGAGATACCATAACACATCTACTAGAATGACAAGTAATGGTGAGGTTTTAGAGAAACTTGAACTCTTATACTCTGCTAGTGGGAATGTAATATGATGCAATCAGTCTGGGAAAACGTTTGGTAGTTTTTCAAATATGTAAACATATACCTACCACTTGATTTAGCCACTTCATTTCTAGATATTTACCAAGAGAAATGACAGTGTTGTCCATCCAAGGACCTGCACATGAATGTTCACAGTAGCTTTATTGTAACAGCCAAAAACTGGAAGGAATCCAAGTGTTCAACAGTAAGTGAATGGATAAACAAACAGTGGTGTATCTATACACTGGAATACCACTGAGCAACAAAAAGAAATGGACTGTTGATACATGCAACAAGATGAGTGAATCTCAAAATAACTATGCCTAGTAAAAGTAGCCATACCCTCAGCCCCCACCAAAAATCCGTGCATAATTAGATTTTAATAAAATTGTAGGACATTTAAACAAATCTGCAGCGACAGAAAGCAGATCATTGACTACCAGGGACAGGACAAGGGAAGGCTGGAGAGAATTCTAAAGAGACAAGAGGAAACTTCTGGCGTTGGTGCATGTGTTCATTATTTTGATTGTGGTGATGGTTTCATGGTTGTAATCATGTATCAAAATTTAGCAAGTTGTACATTTTAAATGAGTGCAATATATTGGATGACAACAATACCTCAATGAAACTATTATAAAACAAAACAAAAACAAATGACTCCAAGGATTTTAGCCCAAGCAGCCCAAGAACTGAATTTCCAACAACTGAGATGAAAAGGCTATAGAATAAGCAAACTGTGGAGGAAACTGGAAATTCAATTTTCAAAACGTTGAGTTCACTTAGACATTTTGTCCAAAATGTGTATTAGATATGCAAATGCAGGTATCAACTAGGCAACAGGATATACAAGCCTAGAGTTCAGAAAAGGAGTCTGAGATGATGATATAAATTTGGGAGTCTGTGGCATGCAGAAGGACTCCTTAAAGTTAGCTGTGCTTCAAACTCTTCCAAAAAATTGAAGAAGAAACAGTACTCCCCAACTCATTTTATGAGGCCAACATTACCCTGATACCAAAACCTGGTAAGGACAGCACAAAAAAAGAAAACTACAGACCAATATCTCTGATGAATACCGATGCAAAAATCCTAAATAAAATTCTAGCAAATCGAATACAACAATGCATTAAAAAGATTATTCATCACGACCAAGTGGGGTTCATCCCCGGGGCACAAGGATGGTTCAACATATGCAAATCCATCAATGTGATACATCATATAAACAAAATAAAGGACAAAAATCATATGATTATATCAATTGATGCAGAAAAAGCATTTGACAAGATACAACATCCATTTATGATTAAAACACTTAATAAAATAGGTATAGAAGGAAAATACCTTAACATAATAAAGGCCATATATGACAAGCCCTCTGCTAATCTCATAATTAATGGAGAAAAACTGAAGCCCTTTGCTCTACGTTCAGGAACACGACAGGGATGTCCCCTATCACCTCTGCTTTTCAACATCGTGTTGGAAGTCCTTGCCAGAGCAATCAGGCAAGAGAAAGAAATAAAAGGCATCCAAATTGGGAATGAAGAAGTTAAATTATCACTCTTTGCAGATGACATGATGCTATATATAGAAAACCCTAAAGACTCCACCAAAAAGCTATTAGAAACAATCAACGAATACAGTAAAGTTGCTGGCTACAAAATCAACGCACAAAAGTCCATTGCCTTCCTATATACTAACAATGAAATCTCAAAAAAGAAATACAAAAAACAATTCCTTTTGCAATTGCAGCAAAAAGAATAAAATACCTAGGAATAAACTTAACCAAGGATGTGAAAGACCTATATGCTGAAAACTATAAGACTTTTCTGAAAGAAATTGAAGAAGACACAAAGAAATGGAAAGACATTCCGTGCTCATGGATTGGAAGAATCAACATAGTTAAAATGGCCATATTACCCAAAGCAATATACAGATTCAATGCAATCCCCATCAAAATCCCAATGGCATATTTTAAAGAAATAGAACAAAAGATCATCAGATTTGTTTGGAACCACAAAAGACCCCGAATAGCCAAAGCAATCTTAAGAAAAAGAACAATAATGGAGGTATCACACTTCCTGACTTTGGCTTGTACTACAGGGCTACAATAATCAAAACAGCATGGTATTGGCAGAAAAACAGACACATAGACCAATGGAATAGAATTGAGAACCCAGAAATAAAACCACATAAATATGGACAGATAATTTTTGACAAAGAAGCTAAAACATACAATGGAGCAAAGACAGCCTCTTCAATAAATGGTGCTGGGAGAATTGGATAGCCACGTGCAAAAGAATGAAACTGGACTGCTATTTGTCACCATGTACCAAAGTTAATTCAAAATGGATCAAAGACTTAAGCATAAGACCTGACACAATAAACTGCATAGAAGAAAACATAGGTACTAAACTTATGGACCTTGGGTTCAAAGAGCATTTTATGAATTTGACTCAAAGGCAATGGAAGTAAAAGCTAAAATAAACGAATGGGACTATATGAAACTTAAAAGCTTCTGCACAGCAAAAGAAACCATTGACAAAATAAAGAGGCCACCAACTGAATGGGAGAAGATTTTTGCAAACAGTGCCTCCGATAAGGGCTAGTATCCAGAATATACAAGGAACTCATGCAACTCAACAACAAAAAACAAACAACCCAATTGAAAAATGGGCAGAGGACTTGAAGAGACATTTCTCCAAAGAGGACATACAAATGGCAAATAGACATATGAAAAATGCTCAACATCACTAATCATCAGAGAAATGCAAATCAAAACCAGAATGAGATATCACCTCACCCCAGTCAGAATGGCTATCATCAACAAGACAAATAGTAACAAATGTTGGAGAGGCTGTGGAGAAAAAGGAACCCTCATACACTGTTGGTGGGAATGCAGACTGGTGCAGCCGTTATGGAAGGCAGTGCGGAGGTTCCTCAAACAATTACGAATAGAATTGCCATATGACCCAGCAATCCCTCTCCTGGGTATCTACCCAAAAATCTGAAAACATTTAGAGATAAAGACACGTGTGCTCCAATGTTCATTGCAGCTTTGTTTACGGTGGCCAAGACATGGAAACAACCAAAATGTCCTTCGATAGATGAATGGATGAAGAAGTTGTGGTATATATACACAATGGAATACTATTCCGCAGTAAGAAAAGATGATATAGGAACATTTGTGACAACATGGATGGATCTTGAGAGTGTAATGCTGAGCGAAATAAGTCAGACAGAAAAAGCAGAGAACCATGTGATTTCACTGATATGTGGTATATAAACCAAAAGCAACAAAAGAACAAGACAAACAAATGAGAAACAGAAACTCATAGACACAGACAATGGTTTGGTGGTTGCCAGAGGGTAAGGGGGGTGGGGGGTGGGAGATGAGGGTAAGGGGGATCGAATATATGGTGATGGAAGGAGAACTGACTCTGGGTGGTAAACACACAATGGGATTTATAGATGATGTAATACAGAATTGTACACCTGAAATCTATGTAATTTTACTAACAATTGTCACCTCAATAAATTAAAAAAAAAAAAAAAAGTTAGCTGTGCTTGAATGAAGCAGATAGTGCTTAATAAAAATTAGTGGAATGATATAGGTTCTAAGTACTTTATGTTACATTAGCTTATTTCATCCTAACAAAAAGCCTTATGAAGTAGGAATTATCTCCATTTTATAGATCAAGAAGTTAAGGCATAGGGAAATGAGCCCCTAGGTGGGAAAAAACAAGTGTCACACATCCCCAGACTATTAACTAATAAAACAAAGTAGTCAAAGATTTAATAAGACTAGAAACAAATCCCCACAATCCATTAATTGACAGATTAGTAACCCCCTTCATATATATCACAATCAATGTAATCAACAAGTTTAAAAAGATTAAAATCAGTGCTACCCAAGTACTATATTTGTGTCATTTTAAAACTTCTAGCAGGAAAAAAGAGGGACATTTTAAGTTGGGTACCTCAGCCGATGTAGAAACTGAAGGACACAGAAGTTTAATGAGGAAGAACTTGAACTGGGATCAAACAGATGTAGAAACTATATTATAGCCTACTAGAGGCAAAAAAGAAAGTTCTGTATTGACATTTAGAGAAATGAACTAGTACGTAAAATATCAAGTTCCTACTCTAGGCAAATGTCATTTAAATTTCAAGGAAATACGTTCCTTGAATTTTAATTCTAACCTTTTTTAAAAAAAAGAAAACTCGGAAAGGTTAAAATACTACATCAAACGCTATAATAAAGGATATAAAATTGGAGACACGAAAGGCCATCTTTTGTTTCAAAAAACTGCTATGTTGGTAATGCCTCATTCAGGCATATTGGAAGACTAATACAGGACTTTATACAGGTTTTTCCCCCCATCAATACTATTATTCTGCCCACTGAAATTCATTACAAACTATAATAATTAACAAATCTAATTACCTTGACTTATATAAAATCTTGACTTATTGAAGATCTTTAACACTGCCTCAACAAATATGTTCAATTTTATTCCAGTTCTCTGTATCTTACTGCATTAAATAAAAAATAAAGACAATAAACGGTTTAATAACTTTTTTCAAAGCCTTTCATCTAGAATTATTCACTGGCATACGAACTTCATTCAACTCTTTACCAAGAAAGAAGTAAAAAAATAAAAATAAGATCAATAAGCATGTCACATATCCCTTAGTGTCCTGTTAAAAAGAGGGAAGGGTCTCTGTAACCCAAGTTGAACAAAGTAGTAAGTACATCAACAAACGTGACATTCTTATTTTTGTTTAGAAAAGCTGAGTTACAGTAATCTTAATCATGTTTGAGGAGGTTGAAGGAACCAATACTTTTAATAATTACCTGCTTAGAATCCAGAATTTAGTTTTCCAAAAATTCATATGAGTTCCAAATAGAGTGTATAAGGACTCCAAGAGTTTCCCTAACATATGAGATGACCAGTTTTCAATGAAATTAAACATTGAAAAGTTCAATAAATAGCAAATGTCAATATCTACCCACTTGATACAATTTATCATCAACTTCTGAGAATTCTATGTCCAATTTGTTCCATTTTGCTCCATTCTTACTACTTTATTTCAGGTCACTGTCAGCAATTGCCTGAATCATTGCAGCACCCTCTTAACCTACACCTAACGTGCCCCATCCTTCCTCCACACAGTAGCCAGAACTAGCTAACTACAAAGCTAAAGTTCAAACTTCTACAACGGACTTTATCAGGTCCTTTATGATCTGATCTCTTCATGTTTTCCTGTCTTCATCCTTTCCCACTACTATAGGTACAACCTCCCAACATACAAACACCAAGAATGTGTGTTCTCCCATGTACACACACTAGACCTCACCCACATTCAGCTCTCTGTAGGCCCCCCAAAGCAAGGTGCTTTTAAAGCCTCTGCATGTACTATTTTCTAACTGGATTGTTCTCCCCCCCTTCCCCCCCATCTCCTTTTTTGCTAACTCTCACTCATCCTGAAGTCTCATTTTAAATGCTGCGTTCTTTGTGATACCGTCTTTGTCCAACTCCTTTCCTCCTAACCCCTTTTGATGAGTCACAACACCCCACATTTAGTCTCCACCTAGCAATTCTCACTCTGAATCATAATTGTCTATTCACCTAACTTTCTGTTGTAATAGAATGTAAGCTATCCAAGGGTAGGGGACGGTGTCTCATTCATTACTGTGTCCTCAGCATCTAGCTCAATGCCTGACCCACAACAGAAACTGAACAAACTAGCTCAGTGAATATATTGTGAAAGGTATTTCATTCACAGAGCGAACACACAGCAGTTGTGAAAATCTTAAAGAATTAACATACCTGTCTTTCCAACTCTTGTCCTGTTATGCCAGCCTCTACATGAGCTGTCAGATTGTTCTCATCAACCCAGAGGATTCGATTCTGTTGCAAAGGAAGGAAAAGTTTCATCTCCATGAACTGTTAACATTTTGTCAAGAAATACAACTTCCTAACTCAAAGCAACAAGTCACGAGAGTAAGCAAGTAGGGTTAGTTACCAAGGCCAGAAAGCTGCACTTGTCCCTGACTATACAACATGACAGACATAGTAACAAAGGCAGTACATTACATGGGAGTTGGTTTAAAACATAGATTCTATCTGTATTCAGATATTAATTCAAATTAAACTCTACCTCTTACCTTAGGCAAATTATTTAACTGTCTACACTTAGTGTTTCCACATTTGTGAAGTGTGGATAGTAATACCTACTCACAGGGTTGCTATAAATATTAAATGAAACACTACACATAAAAAGATCAGCATACCCAGTTTTCGGCATTCTGTAAATACTATCTGCACTACTGTTAATAGTTAGCTATCATATCTAATTTAAGAATATCAGAAGATGGACACGATGAGATTAGAAAAAGACACCTACAAAGACATTTGAATATACTAAATGGCATCTCTGCCTTACTTTTAATCCAAAATGGGACCAGAAAACCCAGGTAGAAAATAAAGCACAATCCTGCCTCCTGCAGAAAAGAAACTGAATATCATCTGGCTCAACTTAACAAATGTGTAACTGTCAAAAAAAATGTTTTTAGCATTCTTATTTGACCTAATATTTATATATATAGAATCTTGATGAATTGCTTTCTACTATTAAGAGATTTCTTTCCCCTACTATTTACCAGTCAGATAACATATAGAATCTTCTTCTAGATCCCAGAGATTTCTTTGCACTTTGATATGTCCAATTTCATTGCAATAAGTAATGCAGATAAGTCTCATTAATAATACAAAGGAAAGAATGCAGTAGATAAGAAAATAACAGCCTGCCTATAGTCCAGATCTGAACACATACAAATAACTTCACTGCTTAATTCACAGGATTATGATAAACATCAAATAAGATGTAGTATGCAAATGTACTTCTTGCTTTACATTATATAAAATCATCATTATAATTATACTCTGAAAAGATGACAATAGTAATTTCAATATAACTGTGGCAAAATCAGGCTTTTGGTCTTATGGTAGCTGAACAAAAGGAAGTACTAACCTATAAAGTAAAAAGACAGAATTCAGTAATCTGATCGTACCTAATATTATAATAACTTATATGTATGTATATATGCATATAGATATGTATGTGTGTATGTATATGTATGTATGTATATTTATATACACATATATATGTGCGTGTGTGTGTGTGTGTATATATATATCTTCTCCCCCAGTAGACTTGTTCTTGAAGCAACTACATACTTTTGCTAATTGTATGCCTTGTATCTACCAAGGGTCCAAACATATTTTTGGTAGAACAAAGAAACTAAAGGAGACAGGAAAAAAAACACCTTATGGGCACTCACAGAGAAACCTTAAGAAAATGTACTGGCTACTCTATTAGATCCACTATACACTACCCTACACAAGCTAACAATAAAACAAAAGCTTTTAAGGCCAATAGGTCTTAGTATTATTATATATATTTACGTAGAAAACTGGCAGAACTAAATCTTGTCATATTTTGCACATATTGCATTAGAGGTACACTGTGTAGTATCATGCTCAGATATAGCTTACTGACTTTAATGCAAATTACAAGTATAATATTTCAGAGTTGAATGTTAAAAGCAGTGAACATGCAAAGTTTTTCTACAAAATAAATGGTTAAAAACTTGGCATTTAAAATTCTGTCAAGGAATTCTAAGCATCTATTCAATGTAAAAACTTTTACTTATCTCATTTAATCTTCACAACAAACTTCTGCAGTATTACTGTCTCTATTTTATATATTCTGTAACAGATTTAGAGGTAAATCTGTACATAGTGAGATAAAGAGCCAGAAATTCAAACACATTCCAATTCCTGTTCCAGAATAGGCTAATTTTTGAGCTATGTTCGAAGGAAACTGCCTTTTCTTAAACTCTGGGATAAGAACAAAGATCAGTGGGTAACTTTATAGTACAATAATCAGGCTGTCACTATCTGAACTTGCTAATCAATTTCAGCAACACTAAAAGTAGACAATCAACTATAACGTACCTCCTGATGTGGTGACATAGAAAAACACATCATCATCCATGAGATTTTCTTGCTTAAAAAATATTAAAAGCTATGCCTGAATCTAACTAGACTTTACATCTAACTTCAGGTTTAGAGGACAAACAGGGCCTAGAGGAAGAGTTAAATGACACCAAGAAGCAACACGCAAATTCAAATTATGACGTATTTTATACTACAAATAACCGCGTTTCTCTAAGTCAGTAGCATTCAAAAAGGGAGAATAGTGCTTCAGATAAAATGAGACTTAAGGAAACAACCAAAAGTTAACATGGGCCTTGTCTGAATCCCCACTTGAACAAATGAACTGTAAAATAAAGACAATTTTGAGACAACTGAAAAATTTGAATATGGACTGGGTATTAAATGATAGAAGGATTTATTTTTAACTTTGCTAGGAGTGACAATAATATAGTAAGAAAATGTCCTTTCTAAAAGCGGTAACACAGAAAGATTTAGGTGTAAAGTAGTATAATACCAGGACTTGCTTTAAAAATAGTACAGAAAAAAGGCCAATACGGAAAAAATACTAATAATTATTTAATCTAGAGAATGAATATATTATTCTACTTTAGTGTTTGAAATAATTTCAACTAAAACGGTTACAAAAAATTTCTTTTTTATTGTAATGGAGGAATATGTAGCCAGAATACTGTTGACTGTACGAAGGTTGAGTTCATACCCAAATTAAAACTTTAACATGTCACATTGTCCATCGCTTGGACTACAATGAGCCAAAATTTTGAAAACTAATCCTAACATTAAAATTAGCTCCTCTATTCTCCCACAAGCAAAATGCAAAAGCATTGGTAAAAATTTGGGGAACAAGTAAGTTTGGGTGATTCAAATTAACCTTAACTAATATTATTTGCTTTGTTTTTTAACAACACAAATCAGATCAAGTATGGTATCAATGTTCCAATCCATTCTTCTCAAATCATCAGTTTCACATGTCAATTTGGTAGACTTCATCAAGAGAAATATATTAGAGTAAGAGTGAGCTTAGTTTTTGGAGACCTGAAAACAAGGGTAAAAATGTAACGATAAAATTAATTTAAAACAAAATGGGCAATATGCCCTTTTGTAATGACAACTAAGAAAGAGCCAGAAAGACATTTTTTAACCCAAACACTATTTTCAAATACTTCTTAAATGATCATATACCATTTGTGAAGTGTCCAAAGAAATAATTGTTCTTGTCTCATCTGCAGGACACATCAGGCCATATGAGACACTTGTTCCTCCTGCCAAAATAGGAAACAACTTTATGTTTAAATATTTTAGTTCTAGTTACGTATCTAGGGCAAATCCCTAATACAAAGTATACAGGTAGGCCTGCTAGGAAAGTAATAGCTATTTTTGCTTGGCAAAATGTAATTTGTAAGTGCTAACACACTAAAAGCAAGCACCTTTATTTTATGCTGCATGCCAAAATGAAGAATTACTATGGAGGTAAAAGCAAATGGGATATCGCTCCTTCCTCTGGGCACACTTAAGTGAAGCCCCCAGCAATTTGTGAAACTCCAAAAACATGATTAGAAAAGTTCTAAGCTAATGATTATTGCAGAAACATAGCTTAAAATAAAAACAATACCCACCCTACAAAACTAGAGACACCATTACCTCCTTTCTACTATAATTACAAGATTCATTTACCACTTAAAATAGTATCTTATAGTCTCATACTAAAAGACTTTAATAAATTAGAATATAAACAAGTTAAAATTGCCCGGATTACATGATATTCAAAAACAGATTTGTATGTTCTTTGGTGGAAAAGTGATTTTCATGTAAAATAAATCATACAGAGAAGTATTTAAAAAATGTATTCCTGTTTTCCATTAACATTTGTTGTCAAAGGAAAAATGAGTTCTTGAAACCAATACAGAATACAGTGTTCTTAGTTCTTAACCATCTGTATCATCATATATCAGAATAAACTCCTAACTGGTACTTCCATATGTTTTGGACAGAAAACACGTGGAAGTCACCTTAATACAGGTAAGACTTATTGGGGGTGCTGCTGATCTATTAGGTTCAGCTTAATGTACAAGGTGAGAACACGAGTTGTCACTTAAGAACATGTCTGTGCTCAGTAACTACTACTAGCTTGCTGCAATCATTTGAAATCAGGAAAATATTTCATTAAAAGTAACACTGTAATGCCTTTTTTGCATGAATTCAACAGAAAGTGTCAGCTGAAGAAGGAATGTGGAGCTTCTGATTTGTTGGGGTCCTATTTCCATTCCATCACTGCCAATTCGGTAAGTGAAGGCAATTTCCTTCCTTTGGCTTGCGTAAGTTGTTAAAACAATGTGGTTGATGAAAGATCAAGAGAGATTAAACTTGTCTTAAAATGCAAAACAATGTCAGGTTTCAGTATTAAAAGATATTATCGATTTGGTCATCAGATCTTTTACGCTGCATTGTATTCCTTCTCAAAGGTTTATGTTGGGTTTATTTAGCCTTTGGAAAATATTTTCCACAAGGATGATGGTTAGAAAGTAATTACTGTAGCTGGAATATATTCTTATTTAGTCCTTGAAATCAGTTTCAACAAGGATCCATATGGGAGAGAAGCCAGGAACTAAAGGTACATAACATCTCAAACAGTTTAGGTAAATCTATTCCAAACAGAAATGAACAACATAAACCAACTTTTCAAACAGTTTAAGTAAATCTACTCCAAACAGAAATGAACAACATAAACCAACCTTTTCATAATTACAACAATATTTGCTTTCAGTGGGATGGCACAAATATTTAAAATACAAATATTTTAAATAGAAAAAACAAATTTACATCATACTGAAATTCAAAGGGCACAATACCTACCACCAATTGGTATGACACAAAGGTTATATTTGCAAGCTAGGTTCACAATCTTAACTACATCATCATGACATGCTGTTGAAAAAAGGGAAAATAAATTAATCACAGGAATATGAATAAAATCTGGTCAACCTTGCAAAATATGTGTCTATAAAAGTTCTGTAGTTTAAACTTTTCCTTCATTTATTCACCCATTAACACATGAATAGCTACATTAAAACGACGGTTTATTATTCATCTTTTAAACTTTTCATTTTGAAATAATTTCACTTACAAAATAGTTCCAAAATAGTACAAAAAATTTCCTTCACTTAGCATCCAAATACTAACATCTCACATAACTATAGTTCAATTACCACAACCAAGCAATTGACACTGATATAATACTATTAACCAATCCACAGACCTTATTCAAATTTTGCCCATTGTTCCACTAATGTCCTCTTTTCTGGACCAGGATCACACACTGCATGTAGTGTCATGTCTCCTTAGTCTTCTTTAATCTGAGATAGTTTCTCAGTATATCTTTGCCTTTCATGACTTTGACACTTTTGAAGAGCACTAGTCAGTAATTTCATAAAATGTCCCTCGATTTGGGTTTGTATGATGTCTCCTCATGATTAAATTCAGGTTATACATTTCAGCATGGATTCCACAGAAGTGATGCTGTGCCTTTCTCTGTGTTACCTCTGGAGGTACATGATGTAGACGACTCTCACTTCTCGTAATGGTAACTTTCAGTGTTTGGTTAGATGGTACCTGCTAGGTTTCTCTACTCTAAGATTATTATAATTCATAAGTATCTTCTAGGGAGATACTTAGACTATGTAAATATCATGTTTCTCATCACATTTTCACCCACTAATTTTTGTATCCATTGATGATTCTTTATTCTGTTCTTTAAACAAATTTTAAAATATTATATAATATACTGCATAGGAACTCCTTTCTATTGTACATGACTGACGGGGACCTTTATTGGAGTAAAGGTTATATAAGTAACAAAACTTGACTGAGGAAGGCTTTAAATATCAAGCAAGAGGTGCTAAGACTAAATCTGACTAGCAACAGGGCATTAAGGAGAGGAACAATGTGGCAAACAGAGCATTTTAGAAAAATCAATCTTACAGGATATGGAATAGCATGGAGGAAAAAAAGAGACTTGAGGTAAGGAAACCATGCAAAAATCTAGTATTACTTACTAAGGGCCTTTAAAAGGAAGTAAGGATGCAACGAAAAATACACAAAAGAATACCTATTTATAAACATAAAAATACTGTTCTATAAAAGCTGTAATTATCATTTTTCAGGATTGCTTAAAGCTAGGCACATGTCATATGTATTACTCCAAGTTTTACGGAAAATCCATTTTCAAGCTTTCAGATTAACCTTATAAAGCTTACTCTTTGTGGCAAAATTTTTACTAAACAGAATGAATACTAGTTCATTCAATAATAAATAAAATACCCAAAGATGTCTGCTAAAAACCTTTAGCAAGACAAAACTATTTCTAGGACTGTCACCCAATCAGAAGCTATCTTTGCTGTGTTACCTGACACAGCACTCCCTCATCCCACCACCCACCCTCTTCTGCTATCTTCTTACTGTGTCTTATTTGTCTTTATAGCACTTATCACTAATCAATACATTTTATATTTATTGTTCTGTCTCCTCCCAATTAAACTTACAACTGAGAACAGGGATTTTTGTTTTGTTCACTACCTATCCTCAATACCTAGAACAGTACCTAGCACATATTTTCACCGACCTAAAGTTCTGGTATTTATACCATTGAAAATAATACATGGATACTAAATTAACATGCGAAGTAATTTTTAAAATGTTATTGTGAAAGACTTTATTTTTACAAGCATAGTTATTGCAGACAACATACATTGTATGAGTGACTAACTACTTGTCCAAACTAAATGAAAGGCCAAGATATCAACACTGTGTAAAGGTCACAACGGTGACAAATCCTAGTTTAAAGAATACTCTAAATCTTACTCGTAGACAAGCACTAAACATACTACTAAAGCAACATGTAGAAATCAAATTCAGATTACAGCCAGATTTAAAGACATTCACAATGACAGATTTTCTAAATGTGTTTGTGTTTGTGTGTGTTTGTATATGTGTGTGTGTGTGTGTGTGTGTGTGTGTGTGTGTGTGTATTATGTATGCGGTATATATCTATTCAAACAGCCACGTCCAATGTATGTAATACACATTGTCTCAAATTGCCACATTATGTCAAAACTTGCCCTCATGCAAAGAAATCCTTGAACTGTATCACTAATAGAAAATTTACATTAAAGCCAAATAAAGGCTTCAGTGAATTGACAACCTGCTGGGAGACAAACTATTTCCATGAAGTCCTTATACTGGAAGGTTCGACATAATAAAATTATAAATTTGACTCAGGTACAAATACACTATTTATATAGATTCTTGAGGTATGGAACAAGATGGCAAAGGGAATATTTTAGAAAAGTTAACCTTTCAAGAGTGTATGGGAGGCTTAGAAGGACAAGAAACTTGAGGCATGAGAACCTTTAAAGCTACTGCAAAATTTCAGATATGCACTAAGGGCCTCAATTGAAAATTGGAATGGAAAAAGAAAAAATGGAAGGGCAAATTTGTGAAAGAAGGATTTTACAGCATAAAGAAACTTTTCTTTAACAATTGACTAACTCCATATGCTTCCAAAATCTGAATTTTAAAATCATTTGGATTTCTTAAAGTAAGACATATATTCCCATTATGGTAATTCTCTTAGCATTTGAATATTCAGACACACAAAGAAAATACCTAAAAGGTACAGTTGAAAGTTTTATTTAAGATACATCAAAGGGTTAAATATATGGTGATGGAAGGAGAACTGACTGGGTGGTGAGCACACAACGGGATTTATAGATGATGTATTACAAAATTGTACACCTGAAACCTATGTAACTTTACTAACAATTGTCACCCCAATAAACTTTAATTAAAAAAAAGATATATCAAAGGATAGCCTATTAGATTTCCTATGGGAAATGAAAATTGACAAATTTTGCTTTCATTTTTGTTTTCAGTAAAATATGGATACGGAATTAACCTGCTCCAAATCTTGGTAGAGAACTAGCCTAAAACTACTGAAAAACAGGTAAGTGAAACAAAAGCATGTCTTCTTTTTCAGTGTATCTGTTCTTTTTTTCAGGAACTGCTAAATTTCTATAGTGGACTAACAGAAACAAAAAGACTTCCTTCACACTATTCCAAATACACAGAAAAAAATCTACATCACAAGTATCAGGAAAGTAATTTCATTTCAGCTACATATGCTCTTGGATTTTCCTCCCATGTATGTCACCTCCCTCATACCCCCATAATTAAAGTATGATTTTTCCCTCCGATAATCCCTGCAAAATAGAAGGATTTCATGTAAGAACTGAGTCCAATTTTTTTGAAAAATAAAATTACATACTCCTTTTATAGACTCTGAAGAGGAAAAAGGATCAGTAATTATGGACAGTATGGAACAATATAGCTGTTCTGCTTTAAATTTTCTGATAGAAGAGACGAGTTATAAATATAAAGATATAAAGACTATATACAGAGATATATAGACTATATATATAAATATAGAGCATCAGCAAAGCAAAAAGAAAGCTCATCCATCCTCTACCTCAAGACAAATCCCTGAAATTAATTTCTCAAAATTTAATTATTTACATCAAAGACAATATGCATGTTAAATAACTTGTTTTGCCATCTGAACATCATGCTTTTTTAGCCTACAAGCTCGATCAACAAATTACTACTATTACTTTGCAATAATCAATTATTTTAATTAAAAGTTTAATTATTTTAAAGATCTGAATATATCATTGATACTAATTTCATTAAGTTCTTAAATTAACCAAAAATACATTTTTCTACTGGCTGCCCAATATGATATTTGTTTATTTATTTAAAATTAAGACTTAATTATCAACCACAAAATCAACTGTGAAAACAAACAGTTCAGGATGATCAGCTCAAGAAAGAATTACATAACTGTTAGCAAAACTTTAAAACTACAAATACATATATTTTTTACAACTCATGTTAAACACTACCTATGTCCAATACTAAATTTAACAGTAATTTACTTAATTTGACAATTAATTTACTTAATTTAACAATACTAAATTAAGGATACAAAGAAAAAAAGAACTCACTTGGCCATAAAACTATATCAGGAATTCGCTGAAACATTCCTTCCCTGAGCAAAAATATCTCATGAAGACAATGACCTGTTTTGTGTTTTCAAAAAGAAAATGCAAAAACATCTTAAGTTACAGGAAATTTAAAAATTAAAAATAAATAGCATTTATACAAAATTGCTTACCATGAGCTCTAAATACTCGATCATCTGCTTCTTGTGAATATGAAATATTAGTTTTTTTAAGCTCACGAAGAAAATCTTCATTTACAATAGAAGGAGGTGTATCATTAGGATTTAAGGATGCCTAGGAAATAAAAGTGGGTTCTGTGATTTATTTCTAGAAAATAAATTTGAATATGTCTGTTAGGGAGAATGACTATAAAATGTAAAATATTTTTGTATCCAAACTAAGACAGAAGCATAGGAAAATACCAAATAATACACACAGAAACCAACTTTGTGACAGTAACAAATTACAAATGGTCTGGTTAATCACATTCTGTAACATAAGTTATAGAAGTCTTATGTTTTCCTCTTTTGCATATATGGCCCACATTTTTCTAATTTCTAAAGACGGCAGTCAAGAACAATGAAAACAGCAAAGGCTCAAATCTTTAATTTTAGATTAAGGAAACTGGGGGAAAGCTACTTGGCTTTTGCATTATCTACATTTTCACCTGTAGATAAAATTTATCATTTCCTATGCTCCAATTACCAATTTTAAATGAACACCAAAAAGCCTCATAATATAAGTAATAAACCCATTTTACAGAACTGCTTTAAAACTCACAAAGTAGTTATAAACTTGATATTTAATTTCAACTAGAAGGTAACATGAAAAATAAATCTTCAAATTTAAAGCTTTGTGACATTGGGCAAGTCACTCAACTTCTGTGAGCTTTGGCCACTGCATCTGTTAAATGACATTATCACCACCAAATTTATACAGCTGCCAAAAAGGAAGGCTGAATGTGACAATTTATGTGAAAAGCACCTAATATTTCCTAGCATATAGGAAGAAATCTATAATGGCTGCTATAAAAAGATCTGTTATAAAAAGAAAAATATAATGTACTACTTGAAAATAAGAAAATATAAAAACATGTAAAGAAAAATATGATATTTGCATAGCCTTTTAGTATCTTATTAAGGATCTGTATTTAATATTCAATTACTGTTGTCCCTCTGTATCTGTGGGTTTCACATCCACTGATTCAATGAATGACAGATTGAAAAAAACAAAAAATTCCAGAAAGTGCCAAAAAGCAAAACTTGAATTTGCCACATGCCAAGCACTACGCTGAATCCATAAAAATGAAGTGATGGGTAGGTACACCCTGCTGCAGCTTATATGCAAAAAAAATAGGTTACATGAAAATATATACACCATTTTATATAAAAGACTTGAGCACTCACAGATTTTGGTGTCTGTGGGGGGTTTTGGAACTAATTCCCTTCAGATTATTATATAGCTATATAATAAGTATTTATTGAATACATGGTATAAGCCTAACATTGTTCTAAGCCCTAGAGAGACAGTGGAGAATTAAACAGGAAAAAAAATCTTGGCCTCATGGAATCTACCCCATAGTACAGTGGAAGGAAATGACCAAAAGAACACCAACAAAACATACAGATTTCTATTCTGTTAAATTATTAAAAATTGAAAAGGGCGCAAAAACAAAAAAAAAGAAGTGCATTAAAAACGTGAAATTTCTGAAGATGGTATGTAGATTGCATCAATGTCAAAAAAATTATTATTAGGTTGGTGCAAAAGTAATTGCAGTTTTTGCAACTTTTTTTAACTTTTTAAACCACAATTACTTTTGCACAAACCTAGTACAAATAGTCAAGAGAGAGAAATTAAGGAGAAGAAAAAAGATTTTTTTAAAGAAATGTTAAAAGAATTTAGTTTCAGGGGGACAGAAATTAGTTGTTTAACCTAATTTAATTACCCAAATAAAATGTAACTGGATTTATAAATAAACCAAACAAGTACTCACTGAATACTTAGTCCTTAGTAACATTTTGGATATACTAGAGAATATAGTGTTAGCCATAGCCCCTGTACTTATGCAACTTATATCCAGTTAGAGAGGCATGCAGAATACCATGCCATAGCAAACAATAATAAATAAAAAATCATAATAATATAAATATTAACAATTTCATTAGTTTGATATATACACAGTTTAAAGTTTTCTAGTCCCATTTTCAGAAAAGTGAAACTACACCCTAACGAGGCCAATATAACTTAACAAGAAAAAAAATGACAAATTACAAAGATAAGTCTAATTTGACACACACACACACACACACACACACACACATATGAATCATCATTCTTATTTGCTTACTTTAGAGGTAGTTTTATGCTCCAGGCTTACTCCAAGGGTATTTTGGATCCATTCTTTAAAAGTTGGTAAAATCATGCCACTAAGAGGGTACCTAAGGTACAAAGAAAGTAAAACATTAGAGTGAGGTACCTTCGTTTAAATGTAAATTTTAGATTCAGCTTCTAGTAATTCTTCTCCTATCAAACCAACCCTCTATAAACCCTGGACAAAATGCAAAACAAACAAAACCCAATTATCTGAAGGTAGTATAGACAGGACAAAAGCAGGCAAAAACTGAGCGTGTTACATTTGGAAGAAGGAAACAGCACTACATGAGTTTCCAGTTTTGCTTTGTTTTTACACAGATTTTAGCCTAAGGGAAAGCCTAGCTGGTACCACAAAAAGAAACAAAAATGTAGAAAACCTACAGTCTTCCTGGCTTGAAGAACCAGAGGACAGTGTTTGCAGCAAGCCCAGCACCTAGAAAGAGTACAGGGAAATCACGGAAAAGGAGAGTCAGAGAGGGATCTATGTATAAATTCTGTCCAAATGTCTGGTTGACCTTGAATTACACATCAATGGAGCAGACGCTAAGCAGCCCACCTAAGCTTAAAAGAACTGAACAGATAACTCAGCTGCTCGCCACCCCAGAGGGAAACTGGAAGTTTGAAATCAGTCAAGCTAATTGCTTGATGGGGGTGGAGGGGAGGCGGGAATAAAAGCCTCTTCAGAAGAATATAACAGAATCCAGAGTTTCTACAACGCATCATTAACAATATCCACGATATACTCTAAAATTACTGGACAGGAACAAACAAGAAAGTATGATCCATAATCAAGAGAAAGGGCAATTACTAGGGTCTTACCCCAAGATGATTCAAGATACTGCAAATAACACACAAAGATTTTAAGGCAGTTATAACTATGCTAAAGGACAAAAGGGAAAATATATTCCCAGTGAGTAACAGAAAAGAAATCTCACCAAAGAAATAGCAACTTATTAAAAAGAACAAAGTAGAAATTCTATAATTAAAACTGTGAAATGGGGTAGCCAGTTGGATCAATTGGTTAGAGCGCAGTGCTCATAACACCCAGGTCGCCGGTTCGATTCCCACATGGGCCAGGGAGCTGCGCCCCCCACAACTAGATTGAAAACAATGACTTGACTAGAAGCTGATGGGTCCTGGAAAAACACACTGTTCCCCAATATTCCCCAATAAAAATTAAAAGAAAATACTGTGAAATAAAAACTGGAAGAGTTTAAGATTGGAGATTTTGTGACGTTAACAAGCAATAAAACATCTACAACCTGAAGAACAAAGAAAAAGTTTGAAAAAATAAATAGAGCTTCACAGAAGCTATGGAACAATAACGAAACACCATACATATAAATGCAGTCCCAAGAAGGAGAGAAAAAGGGAAAAGGGAATGTTTAAAAGAAGAAATAATGGCTGAAAGTTTCCAAATTTTATGAAAGACAAAAATTTACAAATTCAAGAAGTTCAGAGAACTAAAAAAATATATAAATACAAAAAACTCACAAAAGGCACAATGTAGTCAAATTGTAATTAGAGAAAGAGAGGGCAAAAGGAAATCTTAAAAGCATCTTGAGAAAAATGATACATTATATAAAATGTGTTAATAAAAATTATGATTAACCTCACATCAGAAACAATGAAGTCAGGAAACAACTGAACAACATTTTTAAGGTGCTCAAAGGAAAAAAAATCAATCTAGAAATCTATACCTGGTGAAAATATCCTTAAAAACATAAAATGAAATAAAGACATTTTCCAATGAAAACTAAGAGAACTTGAGAACTTAGTGCCAGCAGACCTATACTACAAGAAATGCTAAATGAATTTCTATGGGCTGAAGGGAAACATAACAATAAATGTAAACTCAAATCTTCAAGATGGAATAAATATCAGAAAAGAGTAAATATATGGGTAAATATAAATGACTTTTTTCTTAATTTCTTTAAAATATACATGACAGTTTTAAAAATTGTAACGTTGTACTATAGAGTTTATGATGTGACAATTATAATAAGAACAAGGAATAGAATATAAACCTGTAGATGTGCAAGGTTCTTAGATTTTACATGAAGTGGTACAATACATTTAAAACACACAAAACAGCACTACAGAGTGGGTACAGTATGAAGAAACTAGATTTGCTACTCAGATTTTGTTTCCTACATCTTTCATCCCAATCCCTATTTATATAGTTTACATGCAACATCAACATTATTTGATATACACAGGAAATCCTAAATTATATATATATATGAGAAGATTGATGCAGAAAACTCAAGTACTTAGAGATCCAACTTTTCAGTTTTGGAAATATTTCTCAGAGGTGACAAAATACTAAACAGCAATAAGTAAGAAAGAAAGAGATAAAATAGGTATGCTACTCTAGTGTAGTGAAGAAGACTGATATGCAAACAATAATAATCCAATGTGCAATAATAGCAGTAATATAATAGCTCTTTGAAAAGATCAAAACAAATTTTTAAATGTTTTAAAACAGTACTTTTAAATTTTTATTAAGTAAACACATTGCATTATCATGTGCCAGGCACTGTTCTAAGTGTTTTATGTATATTAACTTAAAATAATGTTGTGAGCTTGGTACTATTACCACCTTTTTAAAGATGAAGAAGCTAAAGCACCGAAAATTTAACTTAAGAAATTAAGTAAGTTCAGTAACTCACTCAAGGTCACAGGGCTAGTAAGTTACAAACCAGGCCCTGAATAAATAACGCATCAGTGTGTGCTCTTAACCACTATATGATGCTGCCTCTAGTCTGATTCTTCCCCTACCACCATTCCAGGTGAGAGCATTAATCTAAAATCTTTACAAATTATATTTATGAAATCACAGTAGCTACATTCAGTCATTTTTTTTCTCTATAATGTTCTTTCTGCATCTTGACTCCCACCACCTCCACCAAAAATGATGATGGGACAGCCAAACAAAAGTACTATACGAGAGATTTTATAAATATTTGATTTGTAAAATATTGAAGTACAACATACAAAAAGATAAATAAGTGTACAGCTGGATGAATTTTAACAAAGTAAACCTCTCATGTAATCAGCATTTAGGTCCAGAAACAGAATATTACCAGCACCCAGAACCACCCCAGCACACATGCACGTGCGCGCACACTCACGGACACGCGCACACACGTACACACACATGCACACACCCCATCAATGCCCCTTTCCAGAAACTACCCCCTTTCCTTACACCAAAGGACTCACTATCTTGACTGTTAAAATCACAGGATAATTTTGACTGTTTCCGAACTTTACATAAAAAAACAAAATCATGCAAAATATACTCTTTTGTGTCTGCCTTCTTTTGCTCAATAATATGTTTGTGAGATTCATCTATGTTGTTACATGTAGTTGCAGCTAACTCATTTCCTGGCTAAATTCCATTGTGTGAGAATAGACCAATTTCTTTATCCACTGTATTGCTGACAGACAGTTGAGCTGTTTACAGTTTGGGGTGCATGCAGGGACATTCCTCAACTTGTTTTCTGAAGAACGCATTACATGTTTCTGATGCATATGAGTACAAGCAGGTACAATTGTTAAGTCATAGTCTATGCATACGTTTAGTTTTAGAAGATGCTGGCAGGCATTTCCAACATGTTTACCACTAGCAACGTATAAAGAGTTCTACTTGTTCCACATCCTCCCTACACTTGGTGGTGTAGTGTTTTTTAATATGAGACATTCTACTGGTAATCTCTTAACAATTTAAATTTGAACTTCACTGATTACCTATGTGATTGAGTTTCTATTCACATATCTACTGTCTATTTGGATATCCTCTGCTTTTAATGCCAGTTCATCTTTTGCTCGTGTTCCTATTGGGGTATTACTGTTTTCTCATTGATGTATAGGAATTCTTCATATATTCTTGAATCAAGAATATACTGTGGGTTCCAAAAATGTACACACGTGACTTGTATTCATATTTTGTTGAATACAAAATATTTTGTTATTGGTACATATTGAGTATTACAATTTTAATAGTTTTTAAAAATGTGTATACATTTTTTGACACCCTCTGTATGTATTAAATATTTTCTCTTACTCCGTGATTTGTCTTTCGACTCTCTTAAAGGAGTCTTTTGATGAAAAGTTCTATATTTTAATGTCTGATTGCTTCATTTTTTCCTATTTTATAGTTAATACTTTTTGCTCTCTGCTTTGCCTACCTCAAATTCAGAAATACATTCTGTATATTCTTATAGCAGTTTTATAGTTTTAGTTTATACATTTAGGTCTATAATCTATCTAGAATTGATCTCTATATTTGGTATGAAGATCAAAATTAATTTTTTTCCAAGATGGTAGTTTAAGTCCTCCTATAGCTTTTTTATTTGAGGGGTGTATGTGTGTGTGTGTGTTTAAATGGAGAAAAAAAGAGATACTCTAGTAGTCACTATTTATTCCAGATCAAATAACAATTAAACCAATACTGGTAACAAATCAGAATAGACTATAAATTGGCCTTATCATCTATGTCATGCGAGTTACTTAAAATGTTCAAAGTACAATACTTTTGCTCAAGATTATTTTCCACTCATTTCATCCGAACTTGAATAACTGCAAAAGCTTTTAGCAACTAACCTCAAGATTACTTTGATTTCACAAAGATGGCCCAAAAAAAGAAAAAGAAAAAAAGCCAGCAGGTAGTACATAAAACTCTGCACTGAAATTAAATATATGTTTATAATAATGCAGCATTCAATATTAAAAGAGCCATTATTGGGCCCTATCCAAAGGCACTTTTAATTGGAAGTGACAAAAAGCACTCATTCTGTCACGTGATTTTAACAGTTATGCAGCATGGGCTGACTGGATGTCTCCCCTTATGTTAATTTAATTTCACATGATACAACAAAAATACTATCTAAAATTCTCAAACCAATCTTTACATAAATGTTAGCAAAGCAAAAATGACAGTGGAAAGGAAAAAGATAAACAAATATTTTAATCAAGCAAGTTCCTCTTTTATAGTAAAATCACCAGGGCTAAAAATCAAACTGAAGAATTATATAATACCTTTTTCATAAATCTAAAGAAATTGGAATGAAAGTATGGGATTTAGAGCTAAAACAACTAAAGATAATCATTTGGTGTATAAAATGTTCTTCATTTTACCTACGATAAAAGTATAAATTCTGGAAAGTTGGTTAAAACACATATGCTACTAACTGTTGCTCGTGTCCTACAGAAAGACCAATTTAGAACTATTAAGGTTTTAATGCTGGGCCCTTATATTTTAACCGTACCATTACTTTGGGTCTCTGTAAAATACAGTGGACCCTTGATCTTCAGACCTTTGTGAATTCATTAATTCACAAATAACATTACCCATAAAATAAAAAGGTGACCAACTTCAAGATACCTGAATCAACAGATACAGGGTTAGTGTTACTGTATTGCGTAAAATTTAAAACTACATTCTACCACTAAGATAAATACAATCTACCGCTACATCTGAATGCACACTATTTCAGATTTTGAAGATGTATCTTGCTTGGTGGAAGCCTGCATTTAAGACTTTGCTCCATTATCTACAATCACAGCACAAAACTTACACAGCTCAAAAGAGTTCCATGCCAGAATGGAAGGTTTTCAATTGTACTTTTTCTTGCATCTAATGTCCTGGGATTTGAGAAACATTAAAGAAAACCTACTTAATAATCATAAAGTCTAGCAAACTGCTAAGGACTCCAAAAATCTCATAAAATATCACGAAGTAAAAGTGAAAACTTTGAAGTCAAAGAAGTAAATGGACAGAAAAGAAACATTGTAAGAAAAGTTCAATGAATCAGAGGTATTTAAATTAAGAAATAGCTACAGAATGACTTACTATAGCAATATAATTTGGATTTACATCTAGAACTATAAACAAGCATTTATTTAACACTCATAAGACTATACTATGCATTGCGGGACACAATGAATTGGTATTATATGACTCTTGTTTTTAAGAAATTTACAATCTAGTTCAGTCAAAGCTGCAAAGACATTTAATTTGTAGGGTGAACATATGGGTAAGAAACATGCAAATTTTACCAGAAATGTGATAAGAGGAAAGCCATGTGCCTATACCAATCGTTGAAACAGGCTGACTATTGAATGGATCTTTACCATGACTGAGGATTAGATTGAGAACTTGAAGGTCTTTTTGTGAAATGTAAGGTGAGATCAAATTAACGCCTTTCCTTAGAACCGAGGTAGAATATACTGTAAAAGATACAGAACCAGAACAAGCCTTCAAGACCAATGAAATCACTCTACATGGAAAGAAAACTCTGCAGACACAAATATGCAAGAAAGAATTGCACATCTGGAGTTAAGGTGACTAAAGACAAAGTGACATGCACTCTGGGGCAATGCAGAGGCAGTAAAGTATTAGTAGACACAACCATCTATTCTCAGAGTGAGTTCCACAACTGCTAAGCAATTGAGTACCCTTTTTATAATTGAAGATAAAACTTTAATGAAAAATTATGCCACTGAAAATACAAAGTGTAACAAACCCAAACCAATTCTTTCCATGTAAATACTAACTTGTGTTTTGTAAGCATCAATTAATGTACAATACCTTTAAAGTCAAAGAATGACACTTCAAAAATTTTATAGAAATCTATAGCATTAACTCTGAAGTATTGCCATCTACTGCTTAAAACCAAAAGAACTCAATTCTACATCTACAAGGAATAACAATGACAAGATTTATAAACAAATTACAGGTTTATTTACAAATTAGGGGTTTATAAACAAATTACAAATCTGTTCAGAAGACAGACTAAACTTCTGATTTTCCCCTAAGATCTATAATAGCTTGTTAATAATTGCTTCTAATGGCTAGATTTGAAATGTTAGTTACCCTCCCAAAAATGTATGCACACAATCAACCACATTTCCTTATAAAAATTCCCTACCCTTTCAATGTTCATTGGATCAGAAAGAAGGGGATCCCCATAAATTTTCACTGAGAATCACTCAGTTTCTGGCACCTAGCAGTTTCCCTCTCTTTCAGGGACTTATCTTTCTTTTTTGGGGTATTCTGCCCACTTTTTCTATGTGGTTATTCAGGGCAAAGGGTATGTATTTGTTCAGTCCACTACAAAGCCAGAACAGAAAGTCTTTACAAAAAGTTTCAAAAATTGTCCTTATAACATAGTATTAACACAAAAGGGTGAATACTGTTCAGCCAAATAAGTATATTCTTGTACTCATCCTTTCTAGCCACAAATTCCATTTTCTCTTTCAGGAATATCACAACCTTCTTATGCTTCTGCCCTTTGCCTTTCACTGGAACAATAGGAATTTTGGTCACAGGATCACTTTCTATAATACGCCTAACTTTACTGTGCTGGTGTATAGAATACAGAAACGCTTCTAGTTTTGAGAGAAAACAGGACGGATACAATGAATGAGTATGGTGACCTGCAGAAGTACCTCAAAAGCACAGCATAATGGAAACAGCCTGGGAATGAAGCTTAAAAACACTTGGTTTTTTAATCCCAGGTTCCCATTAAACAGGTGGCCTCGAGTAAGCTATTTAACCTCTCTCATCCTCAATCTCCTAATTATTTTTAAGAAAACACCACTATCCATCTTAGGGTTATTTTAAGATAACTCAGTAGGCATGCAATAAGTAATACCTGTTATTATCTTAAAGAATTTTGTACATGTGTTCTCATTAAAAAAAGAGAGAGAGAGAGAGAAATCTACTAATTGAACTACAAGGAAACTAGACTAGATACAGAGAAAAGTTATGATCCAGTTCAATCAGTTTATCCTATCTGATAAAGTAATTGTGCTTCTGGAAGCACCAAAATGGGAACTGAATATTATTTAGTTAATATTTAGTTTTAGTTATTAAATTGTTTACGCAGTACATATTTAATCCGAGAGCTTCTAAATTCCATTTCTGTGTTTGGAGAATTACCTCTGGATGAGTACTAGTGGGAACCCAAGGCTGCCTTCCACTAAATCAAACATGCCCCACATCTACTTTCCCAGTCTCCCTTTGCAGGCTCTGCCAGTCAGATACACCTCCCCCCTCTCCCCTGCCCTTCACCCTCCACTTCCCCCACTTCCCTCACTGGACTTGAACTCAGGTGTCAACCATGGAAAAAAATGAAGTATTTAAGGAATCCATTCTAGTTAGAATGGCAGCAGTGGCAATCTTCCAATGTGTGATACCAACAGATAAATTCTGTGGTTCTATTATAACCTAGATAAAAATCTCTCTCAAGATCACTGAATCACTGAGTATGTACGAATGTATATTCTCCAAACAATATCTAAATAACTAATTTTGTTTTCTACTGATCTTAGTATCAGGAAGGGCATTAACAAATGTCTTATATACTGAAAAAGGAATAATCTAATCATAAGTGAATACACTGGGGTTCTAATTTTTTTAAATAAGTATCTTATGTGTGCAGCTCATGTGTCAGGACCCTACAACCTGATCCTCTCTGGGAAAACTGACAAATCAAGTGCCAGAACACCCAGAGTAAGACCCAGATTTGGCCCTTATGAGACCACTCATGCTATTTTCTGTGACTAATTTATTTCACATACATGCACTTCTAACATAAACCAGTACATAGCCTACAGTCCTCCACAGAAGACTGCATATGTCTTACGCTTTCAATGGCACTGTGCTGAAGACGTACAAATTGACTATTTGCCCCCTCCCATAACACAAAGATACTATACCTTCAAGGTCCAGAGAGAGAAAGAGAAATGAAGACACTGAGAGGAGAGAAAAGTGGTTTTCTAAGTTCAGAATACTCACTTTTTCCCCCCAGAAGATTTTGTAAAGTCAATCTCTACATAGATGAGTTTCTACTGTATTAGGCATTATTCTCTTTAAAACATAAAACACTCAACATTTAGAACACTGGTACATTGAATTTTAATCAGAAATTCCTTCTACCTGAATTACATAATTTATCAACTACGCCTCGACCAACATGCTGCCCAGTCACACTGAAGAGTAGGAATGAGAATGCAGATAAAATTTCGTTTTCTATTAAAAAGCATATGTCAAATATACATCTTCAAACCTTTATTAAAATTAATTCCTAATTACTAGTGAATGTGGACTGGATAATCAGATATAAAATTTCTGTTGTTTTAGGTATGATAATGGTATTATGTTTGGTTATATTAAGTCCTCATTTTTTCAAGGGATACATATGTAAATATTTAGAAGTGACACAAAAATGTCAGAATTTCAAATATTACAGAAAAAAGCAATTATAGCAAAACACTGATAACTTTTTAATTGAGGGAGGAGGCATATTATTCTATTTTTATGTCTATTATTGAACATGTTATGTTTGTTATTTAGGTTTAAAATTTTTCACAGACAGAGAAAAAATGGAACAAAAGGAAAAAACAAAGCAGAGTTACCTTTTCCCAGTGAATTCAATTTGACCTTTCTTATTGAAGAAGAACTTGGAATCGTTATATCCCCATCCATTCCATTTCATAACTTCTTGCCTAATAAGAAAAAAATACATAAATGAGACATATGCTAAAAATCTCAAAACTGAACAGCTTATCATTGACTATTAACTTTCACAATCATTTAAAGCAAGACCATATCCCACTAACATTATATTTGTTTAGATAAATATACCGTTTCTCCCCAAAAAAAGACCTAGCCAGACAATCAGCTCTAATGCATCTTCTGGAGCAAAAATTAATATAAGACCCAGTCTTATTTTACTATAAGACCAGGTATAATATAATATAATACCGGGTCTTATATTAATTTTTGCTCCAAAAGACGCATTAGAGCTGACTGTCCGGCTAGGTCTTTTTTTTTTCGGGGAAACACGGTATATCAAAATGTCTAGGTATAAATATTGCCAAGTATAGAATCACTCTAATGAGCAGCGCCTGCTTCACAAAGGGCTACAACCACTAAATTTAAGGCATTCAGAGAAAAAGGAAGAAGAACAAACAAGAAAAATATGCTGAGAGTAAAATATGCTTCATTTTGTACATGTTACTGAGTTCACATTATAGGATGACCTAAAAAAATTGAAATTAAAATAAATTCACCTGAACAGGAAACACATTTTTGCATATATTAGAAAAATCACAGTAATTAATCTTCTGCTACAATGAAAAAAACCAATTTACAAAGTAGGTTCACTAGTAATGACACCACTAGTATTAGATACTTTTAATAAAGTAAATTAAAAATCTGAGTGCTGGGTTTACAAACATTCTAAATCCTTCAACTTCCACGTAACTACCAATCTCTACCGTGACCTACACATTAACGTTAACATAACAATGACTACACCAATTTTCCGTATTTCAAAACAGGATGGTGTTTTTAATTTCCAAAATGTCAGTATTTCACTGAATTTTGCACTTTGCATAAGAATAGCTAGTTCTGGGTCTGCGCAGAACACAGTAAGTTACCACATTTAAGTGTGCCAGATTTTATTACGTTTTAGCACAGAGCTTTAGTATATGTGGGTTACTGAAATAAAGTGCTGAGTCTTCTTAATGCAAACTCTTCTCTCTATATAAACTTATTTACTACATTAAGATTTCAAAATACATCACAAGAAAAAAATATCTGTAACAATGTGTGGTAATGGATGTTAACTAGACTTATTGTGGTGATCATTTCACAATACATACAAATATCAAACCATTATGTTGTAGACCTGAAACTAATATAATGTTACATGCCAATTATATCTCAATTTTGTTTTTAAATTTCATAATAAACAAAGGGTACATGCTTTAGAAAGCATTCTAATTCTCCATAATTGTCAAGGAAGAAGAAAATGACAACAAACAAATTTTTTATTACTATCATAATTCTTTATCTAGTTCAAAGGCTTTTCATATAAGTGGAACACTAACACAATGCAATTGAATCAAATATAGGTTATTAACTGTGAAATCTCCATCTATATATAAAATTAAGAAAAAAACCTAGGAATACTCTCTTTAAAATTACAGTTTGCCAGCAATAAAATCTATAGTCCCTAAATAAAAACAAACTGTTCAAAAATATCTCAAGTATCAATCCAGAGGTTAGATTTGTAGGTGAGCTTATTACAAACTGTTGCCCAATATTTTCTTCTAATTTCACATTCCAACTTCATTGTAGAGGGAGGTTTTAGAAGAAACCTTTTGGAAAAAATCTCTACAGATAAACCTCATGACCAATCTCACCACTAACATACTTGTTTTCTGAAGATTATACTTTCTAAAAACAAATTAGGTTATTTTTTCATGATTATAGTCTCTTCACTTTTATGAAGTATAATTTACTATTTCATTTTTATTATATTTCCATAATTTATATTTTAAGGATATGTACATTTTAATTAGCTAATATCTTTACTTAATGTTTTATAATATGTACATACATTTTTGTATGTAAAATGCATTTTATTAGTTAGTGAATATAAACATTTGTCATGGAGTCTGTACTCTACAAAATAGTAGTTTGGCATTATACAAATAAATGCAAAAATACCAACATAGTCATTTTGCTTTGGTATTACTACCCTATGCATTGGGAAATTATTTCAGTACAGATGTTGAATTTGGCATGTTTATATAGCTTAATAATAAAAATCATTTTTCTTAAAATTATGCCTAAAGTTAAAAAAAAAATTATTCCCAGATGGCCTCCAAGTTAAAAGCTAAACCTGATTCCATGTGTTCATTCTTAGCACTTCACGAGAAACATGAATCAAGATAAGCAGGAAATATCTGCTACTGTACACTAAAAAAATGAAGATATTTACATACTGAAGAATCTTCAGCCTTAAATTTTCAATTGGGTAATGTGCTAGAGAAATTCCAAGTTTTTCACTATAGGCCAAAGTACCTTTTTCTCTCTTTTCATCTCAGTCTGAAAATTCTGCCTATGATATGGGCCTTATCGTATTTATACCAACTTTTGGAGCCTTCCCCGAAGTTAGAAGGTAGTCATTTGGAATGCATTTGTTATGTTGCTTAATAGTATATAATTAAAATCTAGGTTACTCCAAAACCAATCTTGAAGTACCCCTTGTGTTAAATAAAAAGTAGGCAAATTTCCTAGGCTTCTGATTTTAAACTTTTATACACATGTACCCCCTCAAATTACTATTATATTCTATGACAGTTAAATACAGCTACGTGATTACATTAAACTTTAAAACAGCTTCTTATAAGAGTATAATGAGTACATTGAAGGGCGTTATAGCATTAACATTTTAAAAATTAGAGTAAAACTTTACACAGTCATATAATTCTAAAGCTAAAAAGGTCCTTAGAAAACCTAGTGCAACTGCTCATTTTTCAGATGAAGAAACTTGTGCTCAGAGAAGCGCTCACGATTACACAACTAAGCCAGCTGGGAGCATCAGAAAGCGAACTCCCAGTCTCACGGTTCTTCCTGTTTAGAGAGGTAATACCTGAAACCCATTAAGTCATGTCCTCAGGTAACCAAAATGATTTAAAGGAACCCTTTTTTCATCACATCAATATGTTTCAAAGCACTATTACATGTCATTGTTACAGTTATTCTTCTAAACTTAACCAAAATGAAAACACTTAAAACTCAAGGAATATGGTTGTGTTGGGAAGCCCAGTGCCCTGTACTTCCTTTCCCTATAGTATAATGAATTCTGCCGTTCAGAATAATGATCCCAAAGCACTGAAATGAAGAATGGTAAAAGAATCGCCAACTATCAATAAGATTCAACTAAAAGGATTCAATTCTCAACCAACTCCAAATATCAATTAACCAGACTGATACCTCAGACTTTCCAGTTCTTAAAGTTTATTATACTAAATTCAACATCTTCAAAATTCAAGAACCCTCCTCCTGGCAAGAAAAAACGAATTTGGCTTGACTGCACTACATGAAAAAAACGTTTTACACATTTACACATCTGAACACAGTACCAAAAACCGCATTGTATTAGGGGGCTAACAAGACAGTGGAAACATAAAATAGCACCACATATACACAAGGGGGCAGTGTTCTCCCATGGTACATATACGCATGTTCAGTATTCGTCTTTCCCAGGGCTGCTGCTGTTTGCACCATTCTGAACTGAAATATTTAAATTTAGAATTATTATTATTATGAAAACCATAGATAGTTCCTTTCTTTATTCTTAAAATGGGAAATTTTCACTTTTAAACCTCTGCACATACATAACTATTCCTCTAATAATGAATTGCAAGCATCCTGATAAAAATGCATGATTTCTACCATAACTATTTGTAATCATGCTATTTTTCATTAAAAAAATAAGAGAAAGGAAATATGCTTTAACCTCCTTTTATTTTGGGTTAGCAATAAAAAGTTCAGCTAAAAATCTGAACAAAATATTTTCATCTATCTTTTCCAACTTAAACAAGAGAGAAAGATCATATAATTTCAGAGCTTTTGAAAAATAAAAACTAAAGCATGAAACTTAAGAACCCAAACTGTATTTTTAACTAGCCATGCTCAAGTATCAGTTAAATTCAAATTAATTCCATAAGTAGTACAATATGTAGATGCTAACAATAAAAAATCTTTCAAGGACTTTTTTTTGTGCTAATTAAAATCCTCATTATCTGGTTGTGTGTCTAATTATTTCAAGATCCAGATAACCTAAACAAATCATGAAAGTGAAGCAAAAAATAAAAGTGATGAGAAAGATACCAAGATTTGATCAATAACACAGATACATCCCTGAAAAGCTATGCTACAGAAAATTCCTATAAATCAAATAATATTCCTACTGGCTTATTTTTTTTAAATACTGAAACTGAGTTCTCATTAGAAATATAAAGAAAGGGCCAATGAGGAGAGAAAACTAAAGAACATTGTTTTAATTCTAAATTTAATTTAAAAATGTATATACTTTAAAATAAATTCAAAACAATGCTTTTATCTAGTCTACAAGTCCTACAAAATTATTTCTAAAAACTCAACACCAAACTCCCATAAAACTAATTACAATGCTTACTGCCTCGATCTAACAGTGCAATTAATTCCCTTTCAAATAGTTTAGTTAATCTAAATAGCTTAGTTATAAGTGCAATAATTTATGTGCACTATAACAGAAAGCCTGTTTATAAAAAATAGAAAAAATCAAATAAAAGACATGGATAGATTAGCACCACTTAATTAACACAGCTACAAATCTCATGGTTCCAAGATTGTTAAAACACCCGACTTAGAAAATAGGTAAATACCATCAGGTTTTGTAGCTTGACACCATGAAACATCTGAAATCATAGAATATTTCCTCTTGTCCTGATTAAAATTCACCGAGCTACCTCTTCTAATTATACTTTATTCCCTACAGAGAAAAACTGGCCAACTGAAATGGCCAGGAGGCCCAACAATTTTATTTTCTCATCATGAATTAGTCGACGGGCATGCTAATTAAGTTTGGTCACTAGTGAGGCTAATCAACGTGAGTCAGACTACCTGAATATGACTGACTTCAGACCCTGACAAAAATCAGCTTCCTGGACACGTCAAGATATATCCCCGCCCTCTCGACAGTAAGACGTTGTGCAAAACCAGGACATTATCATGCAACACTTTGAACTTCAACATGCATTTCAATCTTCCCTCAATATCCTCATTGTAAGTTTTGAAATTCTAGTTGCCATAATAAAAATGTGGCCCTTCTGTGTAATGAATTATTAATCAACTTTCTAATTTTTTCCAATGTGATAGTATAAAATGGATTAAATATAAGATTTAAGACATAGAAAGTTGTTAGCAAGCACATGGAGAATAGGAACCCACACGCATTTCCAGTAAACCATTCCACAGAGAAATCATGTGCTATGTTCTCACAGGTAATGCCATTTCTATGACCCACCTGTACAGCTTCTCAGTATATATTTAGGACATATTCACACACAATTCTATAAGTGAACATGTTTGATATATGGAGCTTCGTTTGTCAGAGTAGCTGGAGACATCACTAGAGGAATGAATAAATGGTAAGTAAATTTCTGTGAAATACTATGCAGCAATCAGAAGCACGGAGGTAGACAGATACACATACAGGAACATGAAGAGATTTTTTTATACAGTGGTGAACACAAACGGAGAAACAGTAAGGTCAACAACATAATACCATTTAAGCAAACCAAAAATATACACACTAAATATAGTAACGGAATATTTTACAAAATACATACACACATATTCAAGAACATTCACGGGTGCCCATGGGAGGGGGCTGTCACAACGCCTGAGTCACGCACCTGCCTTCATCTCATCACGTGGGCACTGTGTCACCCCACATCATCACAAGAAGGGTGAGTACAGTATGATCTTTTGACAGAGACCACATTCACCTCAATTTTATTACAGTATATTGTTGTAATTGTTTTTGTTATCATTGTTGTTAATCTCCTACTGTGCCTAATCTGTAAATTAAACTTTGTCATAGGTATGTGTGTATAGGAAAAAACAGCATATACAGGGTTCGGTACTATCCGAGGTTTCAGGTATCCAATGGGGGTCTTGGAATGTGTTCCCCATGGAGAAGGGGGGCTGCTATACATACTATTAGTCAGTCATGCTGGTGGAGGTATATATTCGAAATATTTTGTGCTAGAGCAGGCGTGTACACACGCACACACTCACACAAGCTTGGTACCCTGGTATTCTGGAGGCCTAGAAAGGCACAACCATACTGTCGGTTACCCTCATCATGTACTGGGCTATGCAAATGAGGAAAACACCCCAAATCAGTGTCACAGAGTTGTCTTAGCAAAAGACAAAGAACAAGGATGCATACTTCCCTTGACCATTTGTGGTCCCTGGACTATAGTTTAAATTTCATTTGTTCCTCCTCTGTCCAGTTGTAATCTAACTAATGTGACAATTTAGGCAACCAGTTCCAGACTATACTACCAACTGCGAAAATGCCAATTCGCTTTTATTGTTCCCTCCCTGCTTGCTAGTAATTGGAAGAGGAATTCTATTTACAAGTTTATTATACTGACCAATCTGTAAGTGATCAAATATCATTTCTGGTACAAAAATATGAATGTCTCCAAAAATCCATCATTTTAACACAGAAACCAAGCCTCTGAGTACCCTTTCTAGCTGTCCTCCAGGGGACAGCCTACCAAAACTCTTGGCATGACCCTAAAAAGGACAAGACTGACATCCACACCTGCTTGACATACACAGTATTCTTGCTGTAATAAGATTTTGTTTGTTTGTTTGTTTTACTTAAAACAAGCAGCAGCCCTTTCTACTTTAAATGACAGTAGCTGGAATTGTTACCTTTGCTTCGGGGAAACCCACAGAAAAAAAATGAACCCAACAAAGTTTGGGGAGAAAAAGAAAAATTAAAATCAGGCCCTAATCATAACAAAGGAGGTTCCCAAACTTCTTAGGAGTATAATAATCCCCTTGGGTTCTCCTTGTAAAAGTAGAGCCCTGGATGTCACTACAGACCTACCTAATAATTAGGATCTCTGGCAGTGGGGGTGTCAGAATCTACATTTTAAACAAGCACCCCAGAAAATTCTCATGTAGGCCATCCACAGACCACACCTGGGTAAGCACTGCCTTAAGGCGTGAGGAAAAACTGAGAGCAGAAGCCTCATCTGAGAATAGCCAAAAAGGGAATAAAGCCTTAATGTAATAAAATCAAGTTGCTCTCACCCAAACTTTATCAAAATCAGGAGGGACTAGGATTGAGGGGAAGGAAAAAAAAAAAAGAAAGAAAGAAAAACTATAAACTCACTGCAGTACAGCAATGGACGGATCTGAGTGGAGTTTTGCAAGAGGGAAAGTAGGGGCACTCACATGTGGAAGACAGGGAAATGGGTAACAGGAACTGGAGATTTAGTTACATGCCAGGGGAGGTAGACAGGTCTACACCCAAATTTTACAAAGGATGATCCTGGAAGGGGGAATGAAGGCAATACAGAGATGATATTCTCTGATCCAAATTTCAGGAAAGTTGATCTGTTATAAAATTTTTCCTAGCTTATACATAATGTTAAAAGGCTTACAAAGCATAAAAATGAAAATGATGATTTATCACATAACTTGTCTTTAGCACAATAATATATTTACTCAAATTCCAATATATGTGGCCACCAAGGCCACATTCCAAGCAGAGGCAGCAGTGGCCATGACCCCTAAGAGCCATGGAAAGAGCTGCAAATGAGAAATGGCACAGCGGTGACTGTCGTGTGTGCACGCTACTGACAAGCAGCCTATCACACAATATGAGAAATTGCTGATCAATGTCTCCAAAAATCTCTTCACTCTTTGGTTTCATCCCTTCCTCCCTAATGTATAAGGTGACAGTTATTAGAAATGTGTTCTGCTAAAATGCCATGGTCGCCATTGAGTACCTCCTACTTCTTACTGTGCTTTCACCTTCAGGAACTGTTTCAGCACTGGATTCATATTACTCCTTTCTATACAGTTTAATGCAATAGTAATCGTATTGCAAAATATGTAACGCTAGGGGTTTTACAATTATTTCACTTCCTTCTCACATTAATCCAATGAAGTAGGTGTTACTATCCCTACTTAAAACTATGAGAAAACAGGTTCAGAAAGATTCAGTAAATTGTCCAGGATCACACAAACAGTACATGATACAACAAGGGTTTAAATCTTGGTCTTTGGCTCCACACACCTCAACTACCAAGCTATGAGTTCAATATACTCACTGACTGCCACACAAGGAGTACAAATATTATAAAAGCTCAGAGAACGTGTTCATCTCTAGCTGAGAGAAGGCTTCACTGTAGTGGCATCTAAACTTGCAATTGCTTTGGAAGACGGTAGAAATTCAATAATCAGGCAGAAACAGAAAAGCACAAGGTTTTCCCATGCTGGTAAACAGCCCAAGTTGGCTGAAGCATAAAGCAAATACAAGAAAGTCATGGAGGACAGCAGAGCGCCTCGAATACCGAATTATAGGCACTGAGCTTTATTATTTCAATAATCAATAGGGAGCGATAGGATCAAAACAGTATTTTCCATGTTCCATGCTGCCACCAAAAGTAAAAATCTAACAGTATCTGCTTTAAAATGTTGCTGCTCTCCAATGAGGATGAAATTCCAATTCTTTAACATAGCACACAATGTCCTTTGCAATCTGGTTCCAAACTATATTTTCACCTTCCTTAATAGCTATTCTTCCAGCCACACTAAAAGTTATCACAATTCCTTATACATACCATGCCCTTTTAGGTCTGTCTGTCTTTGCTCTTCTTCTATAGCCCTGTCTGAAATGCCCTTCTCTCTCTAGAGAACTATTTATCCATCAAGAACCAGTCCAAAAGTCCCTTTCCTATAAAGCCTTTCCTACCTTCCTCAAGAAAAATGTATGGCTCCTTCTGTATACATTGATTATAGCATTTACTACATCATATCTCCCACATGTCTGTATGTATCCACTGGACTGTCCATCAATTTTGCAATGTTAGAATGTTAGCACGGCATCAGCAAGCAGCAAGTACTCACAGTTTCTCTGAACAAAAAAACTGGTCTGGTAATGGAACGAAGAATCATTTGAAGGGGTGAAAATAAAGAAAGGGAGACTAAACAAGATGGGAGACAATTAAGATTTCATCTAGGTTGGTGTCAATGGGGAAAAAAAGTGTCTTGAGAATCTAAACTAATAGAATCTGTCTGATTTGTCAATGGACTGGATAAATGAGAGGGAATGGAGCTCGGTAAGACCTGTGACTGAGATGAGTGTCTGTGATGGTGGAAGTAAACAGAAAGAGTGGAGGACGGGGGTTGAAGGCTACAATAGCGGCCTTATACATGCATGCCAGGTTGGAGAAACCAGCAAGACATTCAGATACAAAATCTAACATTTTAAAATGTGAAAATGGATGCTGAGTTAGAAATATTAAAAGTTCCCCCAATAGTGGTAAAAGCTAATATAGTCCTAATAGATGAGATTATTAAGGAATAAAATGTAAAAGAAAGGACTGAAAATTAACCTTAAGGATTTGTAAATTTAGGAATCAGAAAGAAGAAAAGTCAGCAAATGCATGGCCAGAAAAGTAGGAAGGGTGGAAAGAAAATCAAGATAGTGCAATAGTATGGGAGCTAAGGAAAGAGATAAGAATATCTACCAGGTACTGGGAATTGGTCAAGAGTATGACTAAGGATTTTATAATTAGGTTGTTGATGGCTTTTAAGACGGCCGTTACAAAGAGTGATATAGGCAGAAAACAATTTCAAAAGCTTACCTGCCTATGCTTTTAAGAAGCAGGAAAAGTCAGCACAGAAAAAAAGAATGACGACCCAAAAGAAAAAATAAATAAGATAAACTCATGGAGCAAGATTCTGGAGAGGAAATCATCAAAAAAGATGATCTGGCTGTGACATCTTTCAATGCGTGCTAACCAGAGCTAGTTCAGCTCATCTGCCTACCTGGGCAATGTCTGTACTAAGATCACCACCCCGTCTTTACAGGCAATAGCTGACTGGAGCACTGTAGACTGATCCAGCTACCGAGAACAAGAGGGTTCAATTCGTCGCTACTGGCTGAATAACCTGGAGGAGTGACTACCTTTTACCATTTGGACAGGAGAGCAGAAAAGGCTGACATGGTTAAAGAAACACGCAGCAGATACTAGCAAGAAACCTGATGGCGATCTGGATCTTAGTTCTAATTCCATCTGGAGGCCAACCTCCATTCCTATCCTTGGGTGCTTTGGTGCCCCTGTACTCTAATGATAAATTCTCCTCTTCTGTTTTAACCTAGCTCAACTTCATATTTGTAACTAAAAGTCCTAATTAATACACATACTAAAGAACAAGAATTCCTTTTTAAAATGGTAACCACTTGAATAAAATCTGAAAGTAAGCATAGCAAACTAGAATGTACTTTCTGAAAATAATGGCAGATGGCAGAAAGAATTTGGAAATAAAACCAAAATCAAACTAGCAGTCTAATAATTATGTTGTAAAGTTACAAATACTTTGTGAAGACAAAGCAGACAAAATATCACCTGGAAATCAAGACCAAGATACAAGAATGAAAGTAGAACCTTTGACTTCAAAAGTGAGGATTTTTTTTTTAATTTTACTTCAAAAATAGATTGCCACTCTGTCAAAATATCAAGACATTCAGATAGAAATGTTCAATAATTAAAAATGTATAAACAGAGATTAAAGAGTTAGATATTAACTTAAAATTCCCCCTCCCCCAATAATGGTGAAAGCTAATATAGATTTTACTTTAAAAATGAAATAACTGATTTTCTTTAAAATTCATAAAAAATGAGATGGACTAATATTGGATGGAGAAAAGCATTAATGGTTAGATATGTAATAAGCAAAGTGTCAATGGTAGACTTTAGGTTGTTGGTATATAAGAGTTTATTATAAAACTCAACTTTGCAATATGTTTACATTTTTTCAAAATAGTATGACGGGGGAAAGAAAACTGCTGACACTATAATCCTTAAAGTGCACCACCTCACACAGCGCGATTACCCAAATAGGAAGTACGAGCTATCAGAGTAAGTGTGGCATGTACATTATTTACTGATAACAATAATGGTTTAGATTGGCACCTCTAAGCCAGTTGCCTCCACTCTCTCTCTGTCTCATCAATTCGGAGGCCCAGAGAGGGTTAAGCACTGTTTCCTAGACTCCCTGTCGTCATGTTTTGGTTTCCCCTTAGCAACTCAGGCCAAAACGTCTAATTTCCTTTTATCTGAATTTCTGGAAAGCTGCTTTCTTAAATTATAAGATATAAATCCGCTCAAACATGACGGCAATCTTTTTCCTAGGATTCCAATCATTTCCAATTCTTTATTCTTGGTCAGAATTAAGTCCAAACAAGCAGTTGTCCATTATTTCTCCCACTGCCCATAGAGATAAATAAATGATGTATTCCAACGCTCTTTGGCCCATTAAAATGCTTTTGAAAAATGTGCCATAAGAAAATTTTTAAGAATTGTAAAAAGCTTATCATAACATTCTTTATAATAGAAAAAAGTTGAAAACAATTAAATATAAAACAGTACAGGTTAAATTGGTAGTACCTACATATAATACAATACTTGTTGATTCACTGAACATGATGTTGCACATTAATTCTTGACATGGAAAGTTATACACAAGACAGTGAGTAAAAAATGGTTTCAAGAGCCAGCCCCCAACCCAGCCTGCAGGTGAAAGAGGGCACCAAATCTGAATCGGCATCGAACACACCCCACCCAGATGATTCCCTGAGAATTACCCCCAATCAACTTGTGCACAGGCCAGAATCTCTTTCAGTGGTTGTCACTCACAAGCAGCCCACCTCAGCCCACAGTGTGGATTTCCCTAAAGTCTCTGAAAGGTCCAAAAACCCCAAACAAGCAGCAGCTGACCTCAGCATGTCCTGTACCTCTTGCTAAGTGGCCCCCAGCTCAACACTAGCAGCAGCCAACCTCAGTTTGCAGCTTAGCCTCTCCCAGGCACCTCCAAGCCCAGCACAGGCAGCTACCGATTGCAGCTCACTTTGTAGGACGTACCAGGTGGCCGCAGGCCGGGCACACACAGCAGCTGACCTGGGCCTGCGCCAGAGCCCCTTCTAAGAGGTCTCAGAACCAACACACCCGGAGGCTGGCTTCAGACCACACCAAAGCACCACCTAATTGAGCTCCACAAACAACACATCCAAAGGGTGGACTCAGAAGGCACCAGAGCCCCACTAAAGTGAATCCTGCTCCATGGGGTCAGTCCCACACAACAGCTCATCTACTGTAGTCAAGGCCTGTCCTCATAGCCAGTCCGCCTAAGGGTCAATCCCACCCACTGACATGCCAACAACAATTGAGGCTCAGCTGCAATAGGCGTGCACACATAACCCACACAAGGGACACCCCTGGAGCACCTGGCTCAGGTGACCAGGGAGACTGTGCCAATGGGCTCCACGGGACACCTACTACATAAGGCCACCCTGCCAAGACTGGGAGACCTAGCGAATCTACCTAATACATAAAAATAAACACAGGGAGGTAGCCAAAATGAGGAAATGAAGAAACATGTCCCAAATGAAAGAACAGGAAATCTCCAGAAAAAGAAATAAATAAAATGGAGGCAAGCAATCCATCAGATGCAGAGTTCAAAACACTGGTTATAAGGATGCTCAATGAACTTAAGAGGAAGAATAGATGAAATCAGTGAGAACTTACACAAAGAGCTAGAAACCATAAAAAAGAACCAGTCAGAATTCAAGAATACAATAACTGAAATGAAGACTACATTAGATGGAATCAATAGCAGATTAAATGAAGCAGAGCACTGAATTAGTGATCTGTAATACAAGGTAGCAGAAAACACCCAATCATAACAGAAGAGCAAAAAGGAAAACGAATTAAAAAAAAATGAAGAGAGTTTAAGGAACCTCTGGGACAACATCAAGCATACCAACATTCATATCATAGGGGTACCAGAGGGGGAAGAGAGAGAGCAAGGGATTGAAAACCTATTTGAAGAAATAATGACAGAAAACTCCCCTAACCTGGTGAAGGAAATAAACATACAAGTCCAGGAAATGCAGAGTCCCAAACAAGATGAATCACAAGAGGCTCACACTAAAACACATCATAATTAAAATGTCAAAGTTTAAAAACAAAGAAAGAATATTAAAAACAGCAAGAGAAAAGCAGTTAGTTACATACATGGGAGCTCCCATAAGACTGTCAGCTGATTTCTCAACAGAAACTTTGCAGGCTAGAAGGAATTGGCACGAAATCTTCAACGTGATGAAAAGTAATGACCTACAACTAAGATTACTCTACTCAGCAAGGCTGTCATTTAGAATCGAAGGAGACCTAAAGAGCTTCCCAGGCAAGTAAAAGCTACAGGGGTTCATCACCAACTAACCAGTATTTACAAGAAATGTTAAAGGGATTTCTTTACGAAGAAAAAGATAAAAAATAGGACTAATAAAATGGCAATAATCACATACCTATCAATTATTACTTTAAATATAAACAGATTAAATGCTCCAATAAAAAAACATAAGGTCACTGAATGCAGAACAAAACAAGATGCATGTATGTGCTGTCTACAAGAGACCCATTTCAGATCAAAAGATGCACACAGACTGAAAGTAAAGGGATGAAAAAGATATTTCATGCAAATGTAAATGAAAAAAAGCTGGAGTAGCAATACTAATATCAGACTTTAAAGCAAAGGCAATAACAAAGGAGGACATCTTATATACAATGGCCAAGATATGAAAGCAACCTAGGTGTCCATCAATAGACGAATGATAAAGAAGATGTAGTGTATATGTACACTGGGATATTACTCAGCCATAAAAAAGAACGAAATCTTACCATTTGCAACAACATAGATACATCTAGAGGGTATTATGACAAGTGAAATAAGTCACACAGAGAAAGACAAATATCACATGGTTTGTCTTATATGTGGAGTCTAAAGAACAGAATAAATGAACAAACAAAACAGAAACAATCTCATAGATATAGAGAACAAACTGGTGGTTGCCAAAAGGTAAGAGGAGGGCTGGGTGAAAAAGGTGAAGGAATTAAGAAGCAAAGATTAGCAGTTACAAAATAGTAACGAGGATATAAACTACAGCATAGGGAATAGTCAATAATATTGTAATAACTAAGTATGGTGCCAGGAAAGTACACGTATTGGGAAATCACTTCATAAGGTATATAAATGTCTAACCACTATGCTGTAAACTTGAAATTAATATAATATTGAATGTCAACTGTGACTTAAATTTCTTTTTAATTAAAACAAAAAAGTCTTAAATATAAATGGAGTTTTTATTTTCAAGAGATTATTATAGCATGACATTACACATACATGTGTCATATCTGAAAAATGTCAAAATACCATAGTGGTTATCTCTTAATTAGTCTAGATATTTATCTTCATTTTACCTACTATTTTCTATTTTTTTCTGCAACAAAGATGTATAGCATTTCAGAATAAATTGTTTATCCTCCTACTTCTTTCTAATTGTAAAATAACTGCCAGATATTCTGCTGCTATCAGAATAAGACTTCTAAAATTTGTCCAGATAGTTGAAGGCTCCCATCATTACTATAGTCAACTGCCATACCAGTTTTATAAACTTTATTATATTGTCCACATTCTTCTACCATAATATTTCTGTTTATATTCTCATCCAAATGCTTCCATCAATGCTCTCAGATTTAAGATTTTTTGCATAACATCTTGACACAGAATGGTATTCTCCCAACCCTTCTGTTTCTTTGAAATGAAGCTGCCTTCCGTTGCTTTACCAGTCACCATTCCCCTCCCATACCTGTTACAGCACCTAGCACTTTGCAGTAATAGACGACACATCAATCTTCCTTAGTAGACCTGGAAGCTCCTGATGGCAAATCCAATGTGCTAATCCTCCCCAGTGCTTAGCACATAGAAAACACTGACTAAATTGCCAACAAACTTGGGTAGATGAACAAGTGAGGAGATGGCAAAAGAGTATCTAGCTGATTTAAATAAATTAAAGGCTCCAGGCCTAGATATTACAACACATGATACTTAACAGTATGATTTTAAAGTTACTATTCATAATATGATAAATCATGGGGAAGAGATAACAGACAATAATCTAATGCCCCCTCCCCATGATTCTCAAAAAAAAAAAAAAAGATCCCCAAGACAATAGACCCTGAAGACTAGTGTCATACAAGCAAAGGTCTTCCAGAGAGTGGCACAAAGAAAGGTGTGAAAACTAGAAAATGTGTCGTAAATAAAAGACCTTGCCTAAAATAGAGGTGGCAGGTAAATTAAAAGCTGAGGTTTAAAGGCTGAAACAGAGGTTGGGTTTGGAAGTTTATGAACTGACTCCTGCTACACTGGTCTCCTTGCTGCTCTCCTAACGTGCCCCGTGTGCCTCCCCAGGGCATGTGCACACCCTATTCCTGTGTCTGGAACACTCCTTCAGCTAGAATTCCACATAGCTAAACTCTCATCCCCTTCAAATATCTGCTCAAATGTCATGTTCTCCAGTGACTTCCTATTTAAAATTTAAACTCAACCTCCTTACTCTGCTCCACTTTTTCTTTTTTCCATAGCACTTATCACCTTCTCACAAACTTACTTTACTTATTACGTTTACTTAATTATTCATTTCACCATTAGAATGTAAGCTCCATGAGAGCAGAGATATTTGTCCATTTTGTTCACTAATGTAGCCCAAGCACCTAGAACATAAGTGACTGATAAATTACTTTTGAATTCACAAATTGGATGTGAGAAAGATTGTGAAGAAAAAAAATGAATAGGACTTGGTGATATCAGTACAGTGTCAAGGAAAAAGCTCTAGACTTGAAATAAAAGATCTGGATTCAAACCTAAGCTCTACCACTATTTTCTGGCAAGTGTCTGTGAACTTCAGTTACTGATCTGTAAAATGGGTGGCTGTGAGAATCAGATGAGATACACAGGAGCAGCAGGGTGATTACGGAACTAATTGTTAATTTGAATAAATTAATTCAAAGCAAGTTCAATCTTAAGAGAAAAGAATGAAGTTCAAGAGTAAGGGCTGGGGGTGGTCGGTTAGCTCAGTTGGTTAGAGCGCCGTGCTCTTCACAAGTTGCCGGTTCGATCCCCACATGGGCCACTGTGAGCTGCGCCCTCCACAACTACATTGAAACAACTACTTGACTTGCAGCTGATGGGTCCTGGGAAAACACACTTAAATAAAAGTTTAAAAAGTATGTGTGTGTGTATATGTACATATACATATATATACATATATACACATACATATGTGTATATATATATATTTAAAAAAAATAAGGGCTGAAGGACTCTAGGACTGGCACTAAAAGAAATAAGAAAACCCAGAAAAGTAACTTCATCTGGGAATGAAAAAGGATAGACAATGAGTTAGATTTTAATGTATAGCTGTGCTGTCCAACATGGTATCTCTGGCCACATACACCTATTTAAATTTTAATTAAAATAAAATAAAAAATTCAGCTGCTCTGTTACACTAGCTGTATTTCAAGTACTTAATGGCCACGTGTTTAGTGGCTACCACATTGGACAGCGCAGGTTACAGAACAGTTCCATCAGCACAGAAAGCTCTAGTGGTACAGAAAGCTTTCTTCTACAGAAAGCTGATTTATAAAATTTGAGCTGACAGCAGAATAGAATTCAAGTAGGTATATTTTAATATCCCTGGTGCTGGATTCCTGTAAACTTCAAATCTCGTTAGAAGAAATGCAAAATCTAACCACATTATCAATCTGACTGGGAGCTGCAAACTGTGAATATAACAAATAATTCATATTACTGATTACGAGGGCCTGTGATACATGAACACTCCCCACTGGATGGCATGAGGTCACTGACATATAGGCCATTGACATGGCAACTATAAATAGAATTTAGAAAGTCCCAGTGAAGTTGCCGACAAGAATTTGGTCATCATCCTGGCCAATCTCTGGTAAGTAACTTCCGATATCCTGGCAAGGCCAAATATTACACACAACAGTTTTCTTAGTGAGTGGTAAGATAATACCTAGAGCTCCAAATCTCATCTGAGGGCCAAAACTCACTTGTCAAAAGTAACTGCGGTTACCTAGAATGGCAATAGCCATCCCTAATGAGTAAGCTTATTTCAACTACAGAAAGATCCAGAATGAACTATACAAATAATATAGTTTGAGCTTAAAAGACTCAAAGTCAGATATTAATGTATTTGTTTTAAGAAAGCTATGCAAAAAATGATCTTTTACATACGTACAAAATTTAATAGAATCTGCTCTGTAAGAATGATTGACTTGTAACAAATTTAAAATACACAATTGAGTAATAGCTTTAAACTTGTGATTTTAAGCTGAAATATTTTAAGTTCATAAATAACATTTGAACATTGAAAAGGCTTTAAGGTCACTGTGTTTACAAATTCAGTTTCATATGTTCATAAGAATGATTTAATACCTAGAAGCACTTTGCTTATTACCTCAGACAATTGATGTTCTTAAAATTGAACATACTAAATACTATTTTAATTATGTTAGCCTATTTCTATGCAGTAATATTTGTGAAAACACTGGTTTGATATGTACTTCATATTAAAATAAATAAATAATAAACAGCATGTATAAAATACAGTAAATTAAACAATTAGTAACATTCTTAATCAGATATTCTTCTGATCTGAACCAGAAGAGTTTATAACGTCTGGAAAAAGTGCCATAGAATAGTTATGACTAATGCAAATCACGTGAGGTTGGAGTCAAAATTTCCAACTGAGAAAGCGGTTATCAGTATGGAAGGACAGATGTCCACTACGGATTTTTTTCTTCTATTTTTCATAACATTACGATAGCTTTGAAAAAAATCCAAAACCAAGGCATAAAAATGTCACATACCTAACTGATATTCACTATGATTTTTAAGAATCTAAAACTACATTCACAAGCAAGATCAAAAAGAAACTGTTCATGGAATAACATGCACTTAAAGGAAAACGAGGATCCAAAAGTATTACCATCACCCTCAAAACTCTGCTCAGAAACTTCAAATAATGAGAATATATGTTCCTGGATAGAAGTAATTAGGACCAACTCATAGGAGACCATGTGACAAGTGCAACAAGTTTTGGCAGGTCAGCCCTCTTAAGTGTCCACATTCCTCAGGACTCTGTCATCCCTTTTCTATTTTCACCATCCCAAACCCCCATGGCATTTAGTCACATAATTTTAAGTATCACCTAATGCACTAACTTCCAAAACCAAATCCATCCTTTCCCCTTGATTCTCACTGCCATCATCTTGGTTTAATCCTTCATTATTTCTCACCTGTTCTGCTACAACTGCCTCCCTTAACTGATATCCCTGTGTTCATCCTCATCCCTTTCCAGTCCTTTCTTAGCACTCAGCTGGAGTGATTTCTCTCACGTCCAAGCCCGGTCTGATTAAGTCCCTTCCCAGTTCAATTCCTTCAAGGGCTCTCCATCGCCTAGCCTTCAGCTGCTTCATTCTTCCTCATTGCATCAAACACCATGTGACACACGGTACTTCATGACTTGTTTGTTCACTATCTCCATTACAACATAGAACACTAAGTCCATAATGGCAGAGTTTTTGTTCACTGCTAAATGTTGCATAGTAAGCACTCAAACATGCATGTATGAATAAGTGAATAAATGAGTGAATGAATGAATGGACTGATGACCCAAAGGCCAAAGGCCTCCTCGACTTGCCAGAGCCCTCCTTTTCACTTTACTCCCACCTTTACCTATACTGCATTGCTGAGTTACCTGAATATGCCCTTGCTTTTGCTACTCCCTTTGCCTGAATACACTCTCCTCGCCATCCAATCAACCTGCTATAGTATCATCCGTATTTAAAAACCATCTCCAGAAAGCTTCCTGCAACCCCCTAGAGAAAGTATATCACTTTCTTTCCTTTGTGCTACATCTGTACCTATATCTACAGTGGCTCTACTCAAACTATACTGGAATGTGATTGTGTCCCCTGCTAGATTGTGAATTCTGAGGCCAAGGCCTATTATTCATCTCTTTATCTCTGTGCCTAGGACAATACCTGTCATAAAACAACTGCTCTACAAATGTTGAGTAAATTAACATAAGCATGACTATTCTGTGAGAGAAATGAAAACATGGAATTTCAAAAAGTCACTCTTCCAATTTCATGATGATAACCAGCCATGAGATAAAAGAACTAGCAACCAATGACATCATCCAAGGTAATAAAAGAGAAGGAATTATACAAAGAACACACATCACCAAACAATCCGAAATAACTGACACTCATATTTTATTACATCTACATGCTGGCTTCTTCTTGCTCCATCATTTGCCTTCCCTAAAAGGGAGACCTGGGTTCCCCATGAACAATGTATTATGTAGATCACTTTCTGAGGAAGCTTTTGATGTTCCATCTAATACAAGTTTTTGTGTTCCTTCATATTTTGATTCAAACTTCAAAATAGTTGTATAGGACTAGATTTTAGAACTAACCATACACCCCTGAACCACAGCTTTATAATCTATGCCATCAATGGGTTACAGCTGTGCCTTCAGACCATGGAGCAACCACACAGGGGCCCCCCGACCAATCACCTTCAGCCATGGGAAGCCTCATCCATTTTCCTAATGTGCCTTACAAACCTCACTATAGACCAAGGCCCCTAAATCCAACCATAAGGAACATATCTGCCCTACATAATTAGTTCTAAGGAACTGGAATATAAATGTACAATCACACATAGAGGCATACAAATGAATAGAAATAAATGTACATGAAACCATTTAGAAAATTTAAGTTTTAAACCTAGTGACGGCTAATGTAATATCAAGTGAAGCCAGAGGCCAAGATGTGATCCTGGATTTCTCCCTCCCCCACCGTTCAGTAACCAAGTTATGGAACATTTACCCCCTATGATTTTTTCAAATAGGTTGCCTACTCTCGATACTATGCCTTAGTTCAGAATCGTAGCATTTCTCATGGGAATAACAGTCTCCTGATTGATCTCCCAGTCTCTGGACTCAATGAAAATTGTACCTACCATTTGTTGAGGGGTTTATGTAACCAGCACTGCACTTGATCACTAAGCACTTAATCACTTAACTCTATATTTTCCAATTCTCACAGCAACACTGCCAAGCAGAAATTACTATCCTCGTTTTCACAGATGAGAAGACAGAGGCTCTGAGAGAAGTTAAGTGGTGTGCCCAAGGTCATGCAGCTGGAATTGTGCAGTGGAAATTCAAGCTCAGGTCTACATTCCCATATGTTTAGCCTTCTTCAATTAAGCCCCAATGTGATCTTTCTAAAAGGTAAAATGTAATCATGTTTCGCCCCACATAAAATCCTGGAAAGACCATATCTCCAGCCCTCATCCCCTGTCATCCTCACCCTTTCTGTCACACTGAACTCCCAGTAGTTCCCTAATATGTCCCTGCTTTGCCTGTAAACACGCTTTTTCTGACAGGAACACTTGGCAGGCTACTTCCAACACAAACTTCAAGATTTACTCAGATAATCCTTATCCTGGAAAGCCTTTGCCCTAACAAATTCATACCTAAAACTGGGTTAAGTGACCATTTCCTATAGTTACTACCAGCTAGTTTCTTGTGTAACTTTACCTTATTAGACTATTAGTTCTTTAAGAGTAAACACTAAATTTTTAAATCTCTGTATTCCTAGTGCAATGTGCATGTAGCAAAGAATGAGAGCTGAATTAATGAATCAATCAGAAGCAGTACAGCTTAAGAACTTGGCCCTAAGCTGAGAGTTAATTTGATGTGCTCTCGAATTCTAACCTGCCACACAATATATACCTGCCAAGCCTGCAGCAGGCTTGTAAAAATCTCTTTAATTTCTTCATTTGTAAAATGGGAGACAACTGCACCTACCTCATAGTTTAGGGAAGAGTAAAATAAATAATAGAATTAGCACAATCTCTGGCACATTGAAAGTACACATTAAACATGAGCAGCAACATTTTTTTCACTCTCAAAGTTTATCCACACTGACAAAGTCACATCTCGGGGAAAAAGAGCTTATCCTAGCAGCTTCCATCAGAGCTGATGTTTTCTCCAAAAAGTCAGAAGTCAAGATCACGAGAACATCCTCATCCACAGACAAGGGTGTTTCAGCTTCTGGTTACACAAGAGTTCAGGAGCTACCATCACACCCTAAAATCACTATGTCTGCAGTTTATTGCTTCTTACCCACACCTCGGTTTCCTCTCTCAAAGCCTAATACCATGCCCCTAAGCAAGCAGAAACCGGCCCCACAGAAACCAGTCAGTTCCTTCTTCCCTGCACCCAGGCTTGCGCGAATTAGAAGAGATCCATCATCTAGTACCAACTTAAAACTCCTCGAAGAATCATAACAGAACCCCTTCTATCCATTCCAAGACCTTAGCCCCCAAAGTACTAACTCAAGATAGAGAACAAATTCCTGGTATTAAGAATCCAAGAAAAGGTCCCCTTAAAGGTTCCCCAATAAGAGTTCTTCAGGTCTGTTACTCTCAAATAGTTACCCAAATCCACCACTCCATCCCGTCCCCTTCCTGACTACTCGTAAATCCAGAATCTCGTCCACTCTCTCTTGGAAGAGAGATGGGTCAGTACTTTCAGGGACCGGGATGCCTTCCGCCCACCCGTGTCACCTCTCTTCCCACCTCGTCCGTGCCCTCCCGCAGCACAGGCGCGGCCTGGTCCCTCGCCGCCAGCTCGCTGCACAGAGCCGCTACTCACCGCTTCTTGGGGATGGTACCCGACTCCTGCGCGGCGGGAGTGGCCGTGGGCGCCGCCGTGGCAGCCGACGCGGCTTTCCGCGCTTTGCACTCATTGGTACTCAGAGCCTCCCGGGGCTGGCCCAGCAGATGGCCCGAGAGAACCCGCAGCCTCCGCCCGGCGCGGTCCCGTTCCGGGTCCCGGTCCCGATCCGCTGCAGAGCCGGGGCCCGCGCCAGTCCCGCCGGCTGCACCCGCCGCCTCGGCCTCCGCCATGGCTTCCGCCTTGTGCCGCCGCCCGGGACCGCTGGGCGCAGGTGAAAGGTCACTCAGAGCGGCGCCCAGCGCGACCATTCGCTGCGGCGCATCCCGGCAGCCACCGCGGCGACTGGGCGGCGGGTGCCATGCGCCTGAAGCTCCACATTCTCAGCTCCCGCCCACCGCGCCCGCCTTCCTCTGCGGTCACGCCTCCGGCGGTGTGCACCTGTCGAGCAGGTGAGTTCGAACTGTCCCCGAACTGGCGCGACTCGGGGTAGGCTGGACCAGGAGCCAAACCACAAGCGTCCCCGAAATGCCCTAGTAGCCCTGGGTGGGGTTCTCGGGTGTGGCCTGGGCCTCTGGAGTAGCTTTCGGGGGCAGAAGCCGAGAGCGAGAGGCGTGAGCGGTGCTGCTAGAGGTGACAGCAGAATTAGCGCAACCTTTCCCTGGAAGAGTTCCTACTGCTCCACCTCTGCCCCCACTCCCTAAAGTAACTCAAACTGACTTGTTGCCTCTAACCATTAGGGTAAAGAGTTATCATTTTCTCATCGCCTACTTCGTACCTGGCTGTGCTTAATGCTGGATCTCGTTAGTAATCTCCATTTTACAGATGAAAAAAGAAAGGAAGACGCTCAGAGACACTAACTTGCCCAAGGGCATGCAGCTAGTAAATGCTAAAGCAACCTAAGTTCTCTTTACATTTGTTATGGGATGCCAGGCCCTTCCTTACCCTAATGGAGGCAAAGGTTTTTATTGCTACAGGTAAAATTACCCAAGAGCTCTTCTTAAGACTTCTCGCTTATCTACAAATTGACTTCGTTTGTGGCGAATAGCACTTGGTGAAAGTAGGAGGATCTCCTAGGACAGTGCTCCTCAGCCATTTGCAGCCAGTGGATTAGATTGCATTAGGTTTACACCATCAGGTGTAAAGTTCCTTTTTGCGTAATGTCCAATTCAGAGATGCCTTGGAAATGATAAGAAAAAGGACTACCATAAGGATTCCAAACCCAATGAAGTCACCTCCTTTCTGAGTAATCACCTTCTTTCTACCACTGACTGTGAAAAAGTTAAGACATTTGAGGAGTTATTTGACTAATACAAAAGAACTCTTTACTAGTTACGAAAAAATTCAGGCAATAGGAGGACTTGATTTGTATGTCGGATCTCCAGATCTTAAGAGATAGTTAGTTCAGCATTAAATATCTAGTCTTGCTCTACAATCACTGAGCCCAACTCCTGTTTAGCTGCTGCTTCTAACCAGTGTGCTCTTCCTAGAGGAAGTCATTGACTATTTCAAATTAACTAGCAGTGAAGAAAAGGGACAGGAGTAGGAGTAAATTGCTAAGTGCTCTAAGAAGAAAGGCTCCTCAAGTTCAAGAATTCAGCAACTCTAAGTCATCGACCTTCCCACACCCTTTCTAGATGTTACTAGAAATAGTGTTAAAACACCAACTAGCATGTTTGCTTCCATTCATGTAAAATTAGTAGATTTTTTGCCAAAATACTATATAAGCAACACTGAATCTTTTTGGAATGAAACAGGTCTATTAATTTTTGCTGGACTTTCAGAGAGCTCAGTCTACCATGACTGGCATGCTTTAAATGTAAATGTAATTAACTGACATCTTTAGTCTTGTCCAAACTGAAGTAGGGGTGTGCTTCTTGCCAGCTCTCAGGAGCCAAATTTATAAAATTTGCAGATATCAACAGAATAAAAAAAATCCTTCTGGGTGATGAAAAGTTTGATGTAAACCATAATTATAGACCAGTGGAAAAACTACTGATTACATTTCAAATATGTGTAATAAAATACATATAGGCAGTAAAAGCATTTGTTGAGAGTCTGTTATGTACCTAATTCATTACTATGCGCTATGACATAGAAAGTATTAAAGCCAACACTTCATCTATATGATATAATCAGGCTAATTAGAAGTTAGGATATATGTGGGAAAAAACTGATACTATTGGGTAGAATAAGTGTGATGCAGCTGGCCTTAGTGAAAGGTTTCCTACCCCTTCCACTTACAAGAACAAAGCCCAAGCAGAGTGCCCTGAAATTTATTTCATGCTACCTAAGAAGAATGAATGTTTCACTTATAGCATGGTCCATTGAGATGCTTATGATTCCCACAAAAAACAAAACTTCAGGAGGGCCTCAATGAACCTCTGGAACACTTGGCCTTTGATAAACCCATATCCATGGAGAGCTTACCACGTGCACAGAAACGGGTGAACCAGTGACATGTGGAATTTTAAATGGAGTGACCTTTATTTGCATTTATGACATCTCTTCTAAAATGAAGCACAGGAAGTCTAAATAGGATAGGTTAATTCCTAAAACATGCACCAATTTTTTTTTTACTGATTTTCATCACTCCTTGAGCTTCTAAGTGATCCCTGAATAAAGGAAATCTTGCAGTTTTACATATTTTTATTATAAAATATAATGCAGAGAAAAGTGAAACAATGTGGAAATTATCACAGATCAAACACCCTGTAACTTCCATCTAGGTCAAGAAATAGAACACTGCCAGCACCCCAGAGATCCCCCTGTGCCCTCTCCCAATCACTTCACCCTCCCTACTTGCCAAAGGTAACTACTGTCTTGAGTTTTATGATATGCATTTCCTGTTTTTCTTTATGGTTTTTTTTAATTTATTGGGGTGACAATTGTTAGTAAAATTACATAATTTCAGGTGTACAATTCTGTATTACATCATCTATAAATCCCATTGTGTGTTCACCACCCAGAGTCAGTTCTCCTTCCATCACCATATATTTGATCCCCCTTTCTTTATGGTTTTAACAATTTAGCGTGCATTCCTTATTTGTTTGCATTTATATAAATGGAATCATATAGTATTCTTTTGTGTCTGATTTCTTTCACTCAACATTGCGTTTATGAGATTCATCCATGTTGTTGCATGTAGTTGTAGTACATTCATTTTCTTTGCAATATATATATATATATATATATATATATATATATATATATATATATATATGTAGTATTCCATTGAAGGCATATACCAGAGTTTATCTATTCTACAATTAATGGACACTTGAGTTATTTCCAGTTCGGGGCTATTGTGAATAGGTTTGTATGAACATTCTTGCATATGTCCAGATGGACATGTAGATGAATTTTTGTTGAGTAGCCATCCAAGAGTGGAATCGCTAGGTCATAGAGTATGCGTATGTTTAATAGATAATGAAATGCCCAACTGTTTTCCAAAAGAATTGTACAAAACTTACCATCCCAGCACCATATGAGAGTTCCCATTGCTCTGACGTGTGTTATTGCCAGTCTCGTTGGTTTTAGCTATTATATGCTATTATCTTATTGTGGATTTAATTTGCATTTCCCTGATTACTAGTGCAGTCAAGTACCTTTTTTGTGTGTTTGTATAGCATCATTTATGAATGTGTAATGGATAAATCTGTGTTACTTCTAGAGGTCTTATTGTTTTTCTTTCATATTTATATCTACAGTTTACCTGAAATTGATTGTTTGTGGTGTAGATCACTTTTTTCCATATAAGTATGCAGTTGTCTCAGCACTACTTGTTGGAGAGATCTTGTTCTACTTTGCCACCTTTGTCATAAATCAAGTGTTCATATAGCATTGGTCAATTTCTGGGCTCTCTATTCCATTGGTCTATTTATCTACCTTAGGCCAGTATTATACTGTTTTAACTATTGTATACATATTCTTTTAGATCTTTTACATATATCATTTGTGAATAATAGCAGTTGATTTCTTCCTTTACAGCCCTTGTACTTCTTTTTCTTCCCTTACAAACCTTGTGTAGTACTGTTTTTCCTTATCTTATCCAACTGACTAGGACCTCCAATGCAATGTTAAATAGAAGTTGTGATAGTGGACCCATCTCCTTCTTCCTAATTTCAAAAGGAAATTTCTCAACATTTCATCATTGTTTGAAGTGGGTTGCTTTTTAAAAAATAAACCTTTTAACAGATTAAGCAACTCCCCTTCAAATCCTAGTTTGCTGAGAATTTTCATCATGAATGGATTTTGAGTTTTATTAGATGTTTTTTCTGCATCTGTCGAGAAAATAATGTGATTTTTCTCCTTTATTTTGTTAGTATGGTAAATTACATGGATTAATTGTCCACTGTTCAACCAACCTTGCAATGCTGGCATAAACCAAACTAGTCATGATATATTGGCCATTTTATATATTACTGAATATAGAGTATCAAAATTTTGTTTAAGATTTTGTATATGTGTTTATATGTAAAGTTGGTCTATTATTTTCCTTTTCTAACAGGAACATGTCAGGTTTTGTTGGCCTCGTGAGACAGGCTAGTGAGGACTCCTTTGTTTTCTAATCTCAGGAAGAGTTTATCATATAAGACTCATCATTATTTCTTAAATTTTTGTTAGAATTCACCAAAGATGGTCGGTTAGCTCAGTTGGTTAGAGCGTGGTGCTTGTAGCACTAAGGTTGCCAGTTCGAACCCTGCATGGGCCACTGTGAGCTGCGCCCTCCTTAAAAAAAAAAAAAAGAATTCACCAAAGAAAACTCAAGGTTTTTTATGGGAAGGTTTTTATTTATGGATTAAATAGTTTAATGCTACTTGGATTTTCTATTTCTATTTGTTTCAGTTTTTCAGTGTTTTTTTTTGTAGCAAATTGTTTGCTTCATTTACGTTTTCAAATTTACTGACAAAGTATCTTCTATTATTGTTTTAATGTCTGTAGGATCTGTGGTAATGTCCCATTTTTCATTCCCTACGTTAGTTATTTCTCTCTCTCTCTCTCTCTCTCTCTCTCTCTCTTTCAATCAGTTTGCTAGGCACTAATCAATTTTATTACTTTTTTAAAGGACCAACTTTTGACTTTGTTGATCCTATTATATGCATGCTTTTTAAAATTAATTTCTGCTAATATTCCTTGTCATTTCTATCTTCTACCTTTTTTTCTAATTTCTTGAAATGAATGCTTAGTTCGTTGATTTCTCAGACTTTAGTGTGTGTGTCTTTGTTTTCTGATATATGTATTTAGGGCTATAAATTTCTCTCTAATCAATTAATTTCATTCATGCAAGTTTTAATAACAGTATTTTCATTATTATTAAGTTCCAAATAGTTTGTATTTGAAAAGAATAAGTATTCTCTCTTGTTTTGGGGTACAGTGTTCCCCAAATACAAATGGCTGACCTAATGGTTATCTTGTTCCAAGATTTTATATCCTAACTGGTATTTTGTGAACTTATTTTATCAGTTATTGAAGTATGTTAAACTCTCCCACTATTATGGATTTATTCTTTTTCCTGTACTGCTAATTTTTGCTTTCTATACCTTCAAGCTATATATTAGATATGTCCAAATTATATTTTCCTGATAAATTGAACCTTCTAAAATTACTAAATGTCCCTCTTTGTCTATAATGCTTATCTTAAAATTTATCTATACTATGTGTAAGTGTGTGTGTGTGTGTGTTCCTATCCTATAGCTTTTAATCTTTCTGTAGCCAGATATTTTAAATGTGTTTCTTATAAACAGCATTTAGGTGTTTTCTTTTAAGCAGTCTAAGCATAAAATCCTGGATCATTTAGCCCAGTTAAATTTAATTGACGTACTAATATATTTGGTGTAAGATCACTAGCCTCATTGCCAGACAGATTCGGGTTCTAAGATTGTCTTCACCATTGACCTGATGTGTTGTCTTGAGTTTGTCACATTAATATCTCTGGGCTTAGCTCCTTATCTGTAAAATCAGAATAGTAATGACTACTTCACAGGTGTATTAAAGAATTAATGAGCAAAGCTATAATAAATTGTAAGGGCTGTTATAGAAATAGGAGTAAGGCTGGTGTCAAGAAGACAGCCTTCTGGAAAAAGATAATCCATATTAGGAAAAGAAATAAGGTTAAATAGGTAATATAAAACTAAATTATGGGAACATTGAAAGCATATCAGAGAAGTGAAAACTCGATGTGGTGGAAGCTATTATAAGTTCTTGAGCAGGGGATTAGCATGACAAGCCTGTAAACACCACTACTTTGGAATTCATTCTGAAGAGGAAGTCAGCCTGTCAGGGATACCTGAGAAATTGTTGGCAGTCCTAAAAACAAGCTGTACCAGCAAATGATAAAGACCTAAAGAACTTCTACAAAAAGAAGTTAACAGTATTTTTAAATGACAGGAAAGCATTGAATTGTGGTTAGCTGTCTGCTCCAGTAAAAGGCACTGAGTTAGCTGCTAAGTGAAGATGGTTAATGTGAAAGTGGCTAGAGATGATTCTGTGTTCTGTTGTTATACTATTCTATTTCAGGATGTCACAATCACACTAATGTATATAGGGTAAGGAGAAACTGACTTAATTAGCCAAATCATTGGGGTCAAGTTGAAAGTACTTTATGTTCTTTTACTGCTCTGCTACTAACTTATGCTAAAAACTAAAGTTCTTTGTGTCTTGATTACTTCATATTTTAGGTAGGAATATTTTCTGATGCCCTACCTCTCTGATTTATTGTAAAATGATAAATATGCAAGTATTTTGGAAACCAAAGTCAAAAGTCACTTTAAAATAATTATTTTCGGGGGGCCGGCCCCGTGGCTCAGGCGGTTAGGGCTCCATGCACCTAACTCCAAAGGCTGCCGGTTCGATTCCCACATGGGCCAATGGGCTCTCAACCACAAGGTTGTCTGTTCAATTCCTTGAGTCCCGCAAGGGATGATGGGCTCCGCCCCCTGCAACTAAGATTGAACAAGGCACTTTGAGCTGAGCTGCCTCTGGGATGGCTCAGTTGGTTGGAGCACGGGCTCTCAACCACAAGGTTGCCAGTTCGATTCCTCAACTCCCGCAAGGGATGGTGGGCTGTGCGCCCTGCAACTAAGATTGAACATGGCACCTTGAGCTGAGCTGCTGCTGTGCTCCCGGATGGCTCAGTGGGTTGGAATGCGTCCTCTCAACCACAAGGTTGCCGGTTCAACTCCTGCAAGGGATGGTGGGCTGTGCCCCCTGCAACTAGAAAACAGCAACTGGACCTGGAGCTCAGCTGCGCCCTCCACAACTGAAACTGAAAAGACAACAACTTGAAGCTGAACAGCACCCTCCACAACTAACATTGAAAGGACAACAACTTGACTTGGAAAGGAAAAAAGACCTGGAAGTACACACTGTTCTGCAATAAAGTCCTGTTCCCCTTCCCTAATAAAATCTTTAAAATATATATATGTATTATTTTCTTTGGAACATATGAAGTTAAGATTTGATATTTATCAATTAGTACTCTGAAGCAGTAAACTCTCAAGTAAACTTTTTAAGTTTTTAAGTAAACTTAACTTTTTGTTCTCTAGGATTCCTTTATAGTCTTAAAAATTGATACCCCTAAAGAACCCTTGTTTATGTTTATATCTACCTACCCACCTATCTATACCATATTAGAGATTAAAATTGAAAAGTATTTAAAATATTTCTTCAATTTATTTTAAAAGAATGATAAACCAATCAATACATATTAATATAAATATATTTTTATTAAAAATTACTGTATTTTCCATGAAAAAAAGAGAATAAAATGCCATTACATTTTTGCAGATCTAATGCCTATCACCCTTAATACAAGACAGCTGGATTCTCGTATCTGCTTCCAAATTCAATCTGTTGAGGTAGCACATGCCATGTCACTGCTGGAAAACTCCACTTTACACTCATGAGCAAATAAGCCAAATAACTTCTTACTTTTATTATGAAAATAGTTTTGATCTTGCTGACCCCTGAAAGAGCAGCAAGGACCCACAAGGGTTTCCAGATCTCATCTTGAGAACTGCTGCTTTAGAGTATTTCTATAGATGTCTGCTAAAATGATTGCTAGGGAAGCTCTAGATAACTGGATGCTAAAAGTAGTTAATGCTGTTGCCACAAAGAAGTAGTATGCAATGCCACTAAACAAAGTTGTCAAAAATATTTAAGGCATAATTTCATATTTTAGTATGCTCTATCTGCAACATATATATTTTTAATTTCATAAGTCACATTTTGAAAGTGATTCCTACATTTTAAAATCAAATTTCCAAATCCAATTCATGTATGAGGGGGCAGAGTTGAAATTCATATTACTGAAAATTTAATTATAGTCAGTTCTAACACTTTTTATTTATGATGAGCATATGATCCATAAGCAGTTTTTAAAACCATTTAATCGCGGTTCAGGTTAGAAGTTGCCGGCGTAGAGTCATAGGATGAGCCTCCAGAGAGCAGGCAGGAGGATGGTAGAGGGATGACCGTCAAGAAGCCTCCTACAGGGAAGAAGTGCACCAGCTGGAAAAACGTGACGCCAGATGCAACAATAATCAGGGAGAGAGCGAGACCTCACAGCAACCAGGGGCTCTGCAAGGGGCGGAGATGTTTGAGTGAATGAGCCACTTTGTATGCTGGTTCCTGGTGCTGCTTCTAAAGCACTAGGGGTCAGGAAAAGCAGCCTTCAGTGGCTACCCGCTGGTCTGCCCTTTTGCACCTTAACTACAAGTACATTTGTAGTCATAGGAAGCACCATCCCAAGTTCTAACCATAATTTTCTAAAGACTACTCCATAGTTGAGGGAGTTTGTTTATTGTAACCAAATTACGGTTTTCCCAGCTCCCCAGCAGATCTTAAAATGTCAGGAAAAACATTGCAGAAACCCAGAGTTCAGGATGTGAAGACATAAAACCTCCATTAAAATGTGTGAAAATTCAGTTTTACCTTATGAGAAATCATAAAATATAGGTTGATGGCCAGTTATGCAACTTGCCTAAAATAAAAACATTTCAGCTAACTCACATTTCCTTAGACCCAATTGGTGAGAACAACTGCTCCAGCTTTGAAATGAGATTGTTAAAATTACTTTGTCTTATGAAAGAATATGATGTTTTAGATTTGCATCTAAATAATCCATTGTGAGCAGGGAGGCAGCAAGAGGATTGGAGAGTAGATCAAACAAAATCAGCCTTGTTAAAGCTGGGTGATGGCTACATGAAGGCTCATATACGCTCTAATTTTGTATGTTTCAAATTTTCCGTAATAAAAATTTATGAATTATATTTAAAATTTTAACTTTTCCTTTTTTATTACTATTTCAAAACAATCAATGCAGATTATAAAAAACCTAGAAAGTGTAAAGAAGGGGGGGAAATCCTAGTATGCGTGACCTTTCCCAATATTCAAAGATCAAATATGCTAGTAATGTCACTCCATAAATGAAAATTGATCAGTGGTCCTAGCAGCTTCAACTAGTCCTTAACTTTAATGCCATGATTTCTCCAGTATCGATGGAAACTGGTATTAACCCATGTTTTTGAAAGTGAGGAATGATAAAAAAGAAAAAAAAAAAAAGGCAAAAAACCAGCTATGGAACACATTGTGTTACTTAACCATCCAGCAATTGTAATAATTGGAAGGTCGAGTTAACCAATGTGAGTAAATATTAATAGATACCTTAGAGTAATATGTTTATCCTCCACGAGTTGAATGAACTCCATCAGGTAACATCATCAGGCCAATTATTTTCTGCAGTAGCTTTGCAAAGCACCTTGAAAATCACTGGTGAGCAATTAACTGCCATCTGCAGAGACAGCAAAAGAGGTCGTTTCTTGAACATAATGTAACCAGTATTTCACATGTCAATACAGTTGTGATGTGTTGTTTATCTGTTGCTGGCTAACAAATCACCTCAAAATTTAGCAGCTTAAAACAATAAACATTTATTATCTCGCACTCTTTCCGAGGGTCAAGAACTCATGAGTGGCTTAGGCAGGTGCTTCTGCTTCAGGATCTCCTATGAAGTTGCACTCATCTCAAGGCTTACCTGTAGCTGAAGAGCCCACTTCCAAGTTCACTCACCAGATTGTTAGCCAGCGTCAGTTTCTTACCACCAAAGACTGCCTGAGTGTCCTCATGACATGTTTCTCACAAAGTATTCAGAGAGACAGAGACAGAGAAAGAAGAGAGCAAACAAATGAGAGTGTGCCCAAGATAGAAGCCATGGGCATTTATAATCTAGTCTTGGAAATAACATACCATCATATCTACCTTATTCTGTTGGTCATGCAGACCAAACCTAGTATTTCATGGAAGGGAAAACACAAGGATATGACTACCAGGCAGCTGGGATCATTGGGGACCATTTTGGAAACTGGCTACTACATGTGGGATAGAAGAAGAGAAATAATGCTTTAATATTAGAGATAAGATCTATGAAAATGGATTTGCAAGGGTTGTCTTTAAGTGAAGTTTGACCACAATCCATCTGGGATGGTTTTGTTACCATAGAGGTAGCCAAATGGTAATTTCCAATCATTTAAAACTTTCAAAATACCATAACACTGTAAATCTCTGTATAAAAGCAGAATTCCCCATCAAGCACTCAAACCAGGGGATTGCTGAGTTTATCTACATCCAGAGCTGAAAATAAAAATGATAGCAATTGTTGCTAAGTTCTGTTTCATTCTCACAGTTCCCAAATGGAGTCATGTGTGCTTCTGCCAAAGCTCAGGTCCTGGTTTCTAGTCCCATTCCTGGTGGACTTCAGTCTGATTTTTCTCAAAATGCTATAGTCTGGCTTTTTTGTTTATTTGTAACCTTACCCATCCCAACCAAAGAATCATGTAGAAGAGAAAGACACTGCAGCGTATATTGTTTGCCTTCAACAAGTTTAAAATTGTTATAAACTGACAGTTCCTAGTATCCGTAGGCCGCAGTTTATACATACCGAATTGAAAGTTATGCTGCAGTCTCTTTCTCTATGTTCATCTCTAAATCAATACTTATGTATTGATTTATAGCACCAGTAGTTTTGAAAAATATTTTAGGGTGTCCTACCATATTTTCAAAATGCAAATCACCATTGTAAGTAACTCAAAAACTTCATACATGGGTAAACGATTGAAATAGTAGATAAATTCCACAGTCCACCATAGAATCATATTTTTTCAACTGTGTTGTTGGTTAGATTATAATAAAGCATGTGATCTATTGGCAAGTAGATATCTTCTCATCAAAACTAGACTAATACACTCAAAAGTAGCTCTAAAATCAGTATACTGTGGAAACTAAAGAATGATTATTTAGGTATAGTAGAAAGGAAAGGGAAAGATGAGTGACATCTTTTCACTTTCATAATAGCTATCATGAAAGAAATAGGCTTTATAATAATTTTGCTCTTTGGTAAAAGAGAGATACAATCATTTTTATGCTCAGTTGAATAATAAATTAACTCTCCTTCATGGACCGATTTTGATGCATGTGACCATTCATTCTGAGTCTAATAGTCACTATTAATCATTATCTCCTCCCAACCCAATGTACTCTCAATATCCTACAGTTCTGAGGTACAGATTCCTTTTTGAGTCTTCTCTTGATGTTATCAGAACATGTGGAATTATATTTTTGTCAGATATTTTCTTCTTGTCAAGATAATTCACTGGTATCTCTTCAAAGAGTTTTTTTTTTTTTGTACCACTCTAAAGAATAAATCACCTATACTACCTCACCCCCAAAATAAAAATAGAATATTTGTTATTCTTTAACAGAGAGTTGCATAGTTTAGGATGAAGAGATTCTGTCTTGTGGTTCATGCTCTATGAGTTATTATGTTTATACAACCAAATTATGTGGTTTTTCTTTCTAGGTTCCTTTTACTAGACACTTTTTCCCAGGGAAAATCTGTTGTTGATCATAGCAGTAGGTCTAATTCCTTTCTCATATGTTTATTTTTGAGGAACTCCCACAGACTGGCTTGGCCTTAACCATAGATATAAGTTTGTTTTGTATGATTTGTATGTGTGCGTTAAGCAGGGGGCAACTGGGGTAGTATAGAAAATAAATCTTGTCCTATACAAACATGTAAGAGAACCCTCAAATACTCACCAAATAAGTGATTGATATCATATTCTTTCCTAAGAGCACATTTTGATGTGCCAGGAATAGACATACCACAAGAATACCAGGCACCTAAACGGGGGTTAGGAGAGGTCAGGCAAAATATGCCTACACCCAAGATCAGTCACCTGTCCTATCCAAGTTCTGCCTAAGGGCAGACCTCCCCCAATGACTTCCATAGGAATTAAAATGAATATATGCATATATTTAAAAAGAACGAGTTTCACAATTACTCTCGTATTTCAGGGAATTGTCCCTGATACCTTGAGAATGAATTGCCTCAGAGTAACATAAAGGATTGTCGTCATTTTATAGGGACAAGATGAGAGACAGATAAATAAGAAATGAGATGTAATCTAAAATGGATATAAAGGTTAACAATAGAAAAGCATAAAGCGGGAGAGAGGAAAATCTCACACATACTCCCAAACAGGGAAGGAAAAGTGATCACAATTAACCATGTAAAGATAATTGCTTTTCTTTTTTTTTTAAATAGTTTCTGGGTGGTGGGTGTTTTATAAAATAATTTAGTTAGGTACAACAGTCGGTCTTGATTTGAAGTGGAGTGGAAAGCCAAACTCGTTGGGTCGGAGATGGAAATGGCTGATGTGCAGAGGGCGCCAAAAAAAAAAGTATACACATTTTAAGAAAGGAAAAAACTATTAAAATTTTAGTACTCAATATAGATCAATAACAAAAGATGAATACAAGTCACATTTGACTTCTGCAATTACAAGAGGTGCTCAAAGTGGTCACCATCAGTGTCCAGAAACTTCTGATTATAGCAAACTACTGCCTGAGCAAAATTGACCAAAGTGTCCACTTGTATACATTTTTTTGGCACCCTCCTGCCAAAAATATATTGCTGAATATATTTAGCATGAGGGCCTGATGGTATACACCTCACAGTACTGGAGAGGGAGAAAAACCTCCTGCCCTTGTAGAAATAGCTCAAAACTGTGAATCAGGAAACATGGACTGAAGTTCTGGTTGTTCCACTTAAATAGTGTATGATCTTAAGCAAAACTTTTGCTCTTTCTTCAATCCTTACCTTTCTTCACCTTGTTTACCTTTTGGGTGGGGATCTTAATCTCTGTTCATGTTGTAGGATATTGTTAGGATCAAGTGAAATAATGCATATAAAAGTACTGTTAAAGTTATGAGTCCTGGAGAAATATCAGTATTCATAAGTACACATTGTCATTTGTCATTCTATTTTACACCTTGGAAGATAAAACTCCCTAAACATAGCAAAATGCTAAATGTAATTCCTAACTCTAGAAATAAGGGAAAGGACAAACCCAATTTAGTTGAGTTTTGATACACATACAAACATTAAAACAAATTAATAAAAGAGTATATTAATCCTCAGGAAGTGCCAATTCCTGACTCAGCAATGAATATGACTTCTTGAAGAGAAATGACATCACATAAGTTCTTTTTGTTACCTAAGAATAGGCTAGCCACATAAAGGGAAATAACAGGTAAGTCTGCTTCAGCCATAGGTGAAATGCTCACAAATATTTAATATGATATTGGAGAAAAACTAATAAGATGTTTCTCGGTCTATGACTAATTATTGTTCCTTAGTTTAGGCAAAGCTTTTGGCTTTAGTCTTAAGCTAGAGTATTGGGGTATCTAGAGTGATAAATGGAAAATTAAATATAAAATAATTTTTAAAGTTGAAGATTCAATACAATTGTAAAGTACACACACACACACACACACACACACCAAAGAACCAAGTGTAATAAGAACTGATTACATTAAGAGTCAGTATTATTGCATTCCATCCTAGAATTAGTTAAGTGACCAGACTCTAGTTTGATAGTTGTACATCTGATTCTGGTTCTCTGCCAAGAGTTGGTCAAACCCCAGACAGCAATTGGGCATTTTCCAGAGGTCTATGACATATTCTGCACTTTGCTCTTGTGGGAAAGAGAAAAGAAGAATGTGGTTTACAGGAATCTGCCACTTCAGAAATTTAGCTAGTTTAACGTTTCCCAATGTAAATTCTGTAGGATGCTAGTTCTTCTGGGGACAGGGAGTGTTTCTCTGGTTGTGCTGTCATAAATTTGGGAAACACCACTATAATTCTGCCCTCTTGAAAAGTCATATTGTCCATCAGGTTATTACAGTTCTGAAAATTCTTTGTAATTTTGTATAATACAGTATGTTTACCCACAGAATGGTTTTCCCCATAACACCTACTTATATCACTTTGGATACATTGGCTTAAATTATAACGCCCTAAAGAGCAAGCGCTCAAGATACAAATACCCAAGGCCAGCACCCAAAGGACACTGATCATTGATGAACTATTCTGTGAATGGTGACCCAATGTGGTCAGTCGAAGTCTGAATTGTTAATGCCCTGGTGAAGGTCAGGGGAGCATGTTCTTAACGTTTGAATACGATACTTAAGCTAAGTCTACATAATAAATGTTTCTCTTAGCCATGAGGTAAGCTCAGCCAACTGGGCAGAATTGAGCCTTTTTAAACAGACCTAGAAAGCTTATTGCACACACAAACACACAAGTACACATATAAATTCAGTGTTTCTATACATGGAAGCCATAATCTAGATGGGTGGCTGAGGTTTGTGAGCTTGCAAATTCCCTGGGTGAAAGTAAGAGAACTCAAGATGATACTTGAGTAGAGTGAGTAGAAGTAGCAAGGAGTTGGGAGTTCTTAGTTAGGATGAGGAAGGGGTGCAGATTTAGGAGAACATTGTTAAAAGGAAAGGAGGGAATCTAACTATCTCAGTACATGGAAAGAATCATGATGCTTCCAAATGTATTCCTGTTTCTTATATGAGAGGATGATGCTTGCTGTGATAGGAAAGTTGTATACGGTGGAAAATGAGAAGATTAGCAGCCCTGCCTTTGTCTTTGATATTTAACTTGAATTGGCAATACTGTGTTTCCCTGAAAACAAGACCTAGCTGGACAATCAGCTCTAATGCGTCTTTTGGAGCAAAAATCAATATAAGACCGGGCTTATATAATAATAATATAATATAATAATATAATATAGTATAATATAATATAACATAATATAATATATAACATAACATAACAACATAACATATAACATAACATAATAATATAATATAATATAATACCGGGTCTTATATATGACTGGTTCTTATATTAATTATTGCTCCAAAACACGTATTAGAGCTGATTGTCCTGCTAGGTTTATTTTCGGGGACACAGGGTAGTGTTATAGACAGAATGGGGTTCAGAAGTGGATAAAGTATCGTGTTTGTATAAAATGGACAGACTATCGCCTACCCTAAATTCCATGAATAATAATTCATTATCCCCTTTCAGCTTTTTTATCCAGAAAAAGAAAATCATCTATGGGCATTTATCCATTTTTTTAATAAAGTGACCTTCTAGAACTGCATCTCGTCATGTTCTGAGTGGGTGTAAGCATCCCGCAGGTGTTTAATGATGGTGAAGACGCTTAGATGAAGAGCACAAAGTCATACTGAAAGTTAGTAAGGTCCATTTCAGGATTCCTAACACCTGAGTTTCCAGCAAAGCCCAATCTTACTTGCATCACTTTTAAACTGTGTCTGGGTTTTTAATCATATTGATTTTGTTTCCTTCAAGTAATTTGCTCAAGTAGTTCAGTTATGTATTGACTTGCAATTCCAGCAAGTCTCATTGTGGTTAGTTATGGAAATACCAAATATTTTGAAGACATGTACAGTCAAAGACATGTTTTGCTCTATTACCTCTCCCTTGGCTGGGGAAAAAGAGCACTTGCTACCTATAACAGGATTAGTGGATCACAAAATGATTTCACATGAGTGAAGAAACATGAACTTCTCATTACTGTTTTCATGATTTGTCATGCATAACATTTTTAGCAAGCCTAGCCTGAAATTTATACAAATTATTACTCATTCTTATCCACAGGTGTGGGGACAGAGCCCCAGAAAGTAGTTTACAGGCTCTTGGCCTCACGTGGAAGGGTGCTGGCTCAGGTGGTGAATGGCCGTCGGCTGTGGCTGATTGGCCGTCGGCTGTGGCCGGTTAGTCGATTGGCCGCTGGTATAACTGCTGCGGCTACGAAGGATTGCCGAGGAGCCGAGCAGAGCCGAGCAGAGCCAAAGAGAGCGGAAGAGGAGGGCCGAGGAGAGCGGAAGAGGAGAGCCGAGAGAGAGGAACAGGGTCGAGAGAGTGGAGGAGAGTCGTCGGTCGGTCGGTTGGTGGAAAGGCGGTCGGCAGGTCACGCGTCCGGTGGGCCCAGCCTCCAGTGAGACCATAGTGGTATGACTCCCCTACCTATGGCTCCGTGGGTGTTTTTTTCGGCCTCACCATATCCTGCGTTCTTGTGTGGGGAGCGGGAGCAGAGACCCCGCAGGCTGCCCCGCCTGAAAGATGGCGCGGTGAGAAGGCCTCCGCGCACGACAAATGGCACAGCGAGCAGGGTCTCCCGCACGACAACAGGCCTTATCAAGTCAGTGATGTCTGCTGTCTTGTTGAATATGTTCTTTAAATTTACAATCAAGGTTTCTCTATAGTGTATGACTTGCATAGTAATTAGTTCTACATTCTTCTTGATATGTTCTAGAGTTGTGACTTTCAAGAGTTTGGATTGGCTGCACCGACAGTTGTTAATTTCTCCAAATCTGCTGGCACTACCACTGTTCTCCCAATGTCAGATGGAAATCTGAAGGCTCTCCTTGATTTCTCTCTTGTCCTTCCAATTCTATTCCAACCATCACCAAGTTATACCAGAAAACGAATTGCCTTTTCCTCACTATTCCCACTATCGTAGCCTATACTAGGCTGCGTCTCCTCACTCCTGACCCATCTAACTTTCTCCAGTCTCCCTCTCCTGAATTACTCTTACATACATTCCTGCCAGAAGAATCCAGTTACTAACGTACTATGTGTAAAACCCTCTAGCAAATCTGACTACTCTAGACCTCAGTAATCTCTACAAACTCAGAGTACTCACAGTACTTACAGTCAGGCCCTAATAGCTTAGCACGAGCATTCTCAGATAGTTTGATTTGAATTCATTTTGTCTTCCTTGAGGAAAGAGAGTATGTCTCACATTTCTAGTCAGAACACAAGCTTGTTCAAGACCAACCCTCAGGGTCAAGTCCCACTCAGTTAGTACAGTTTTAAATGTGCCTTAGAATATTCTGTGCTGTGCCAGAAGGAGATAGATTACCATTCATTCACTCAGACATTTTCAAGCAAACTCTGTATGCCAGACACTGTGCAATGAATACAAAGAGATCAAATCCTTGCCTTCAAAGAGTGAGTCAGACAAGTGCGATGTGGTGAGGACTAGAATAGAAGTATACACAGGTGCTGTGGGCGCCCAGAGGAGACGTAATGAAGTCAGACTAGGAATAGTAGGGAAGGGACATCATTGGCGAAAGTGTATTTCCCAAAGCACTAGTCCTGTGAGAGTCTCCATTAAAAAACAAGAGAAAAAAACAAGATTCCAAGGCCAAGTAAGTGTGGGAAACTCTGGCTACTGTCACTCCCTGTCCCAACGAGTTACAAAGTCCATTAGCACACTAACACCTTAGAGGAGTCCTGCAGTAAAGAAACCTGTAGGGAACCCCGGTGTGAAATAGAGATTTCCCAGTCATCAGGAGGAACATGGTGGTTGCAACCTTCTGGGTGGGTGAGGACACTGCTAGTCTGACGGAGAAGAGCAGAGGGCTGGGGCCCAGGACAAGGAGAATATCGACACTGAAGCATGGAATGGACTAAGAGTCCACAAGGGAGACTGAGATGAACTGGTCAACAATGTAGAAAGAAACCCAAAACAGTGGAAAAATAGGAGCAGAGAGAGAGGAGCGTCCAGGAGGAGTCAGCCAGAAACATTGGAGCCCCTGAGGAAGTCATTAGAATGTCCCCTGGATTTAGCAATCAAGAGGTTATTAGGGACGTTGGCAAGAATGTTACAAGGGAATATTGGGAGGAAGGGGATATCAGTGCATTGAGGCAGTGAGGAAATGAAGACAGTAAGTGTAGACTGGCCTTTTGAGAAATTTGGCTGCGAAGGGTTGGAGTAATATAGGAAGGGAGAAAAAGAGATGTGGCATTGAAGGAGGGTGAGTTTACAATGAGGAGATTTGAACTTTTCCTCTTTTTTTCCCACTGAGGGAAAAGAATGAAGTAACAAGGAAAGATTAAGATACAGGAGAATTGGGGTGAGGCTGGATAGCTGAGAAGACAGGGAGGAGGGGATAAATCTCAGCTGAATTAGAATTAGCTACAGACAGAAAGAGGGCAGCCTTTTCTACTGGGCAGGAAACAAAGACAGGCTTAGAGAGGGAGAAAGTTGTTAATAGCAACATTAATTAATATTGAGGACCTACTCTGTGCCATGCACTGTGCTAAGTGGTTTGCATAGGTTGTCTCATTTAATCCTTACAGTAACCCTTAAGGGTAGGCACTCGTGTCATCCCAATTTTACAGATAAAGAAATTGCCGTATTAGGGGTGGCAGGTTAGCTCAGTTGGTTATAGAGCACGGTGTTAATAGCAGCACGGTTGCCAGTTTGATCCCAGAATAACACCCACTGTGAGCTGCACCCTCCTTAAAAAAACAAAGCAAAGAGAAAGAAAAAAGAAGAGAAGAGAGAGAAAGAGAGAGAGAGAGAGAGAGAGAGAGAGAGAGAGAGAGAGAGAGAGAGAAAGAAAAGGAAGGAAGGAAGGAAGGAAGGAAGGAAGGAAGGAAGAAAAAGAAAGAAAGAAAGAAAGAAAGAAAGAAAGAAAGAAAGAAAGAAAGAAAGAAAGAAAGAAAGAAAGAAAGAAAGAAAGAAAGAAAGAAAAAAGAAAAAAGAAAGAAGGAAATTGCTGTATAAGAGAGTGAGTAGTTTGTTGTATAGTGAAGTCAGGAAGCAAGCCAGGTGAGAAACGATCTCTTGCCTAATGAGTACTTTCTAGGACAGAAGTTCTTCCTTAGAGTTCTCAATTTTTTAGAATGAAGTAGGAGGCAATGCTATTTCCTGAGTGTGAGCCAAGGAAGTAGAAAGGTAAGGGTCTGTGCGGAACGGGAACTAACAATTGAAACAGCTACAGGGAAGAATCAGAAAGAGCTAACTAAGGACAAAATGAGGACCTAGTTAAACTTGAGGCACATGCTTTAGTTCCCATAGTTAGTGACACCCCACCCCACCCACCACCTCTAATGCCAGGGCAGGTAAAAGTTAGGTGAAGATTTATAGCCTCAGAAATGATCAGCCGTAGATATAAGGTGGTTTGCTCTCCTATAGATGTAAACAAAGGGTGGTCAGGGTACAGAGGTCACAGTCGGAGAGGGATCTACTCTGCTTGAGGGAATTGAAGATATCTGAGGGTACGGGCAAAATTTAAACTAGGCTTTGCTATATAAAGTTGAGTACATATCAAGCCTGGTCTACTAAGAAATGAATTGACAGAGCACAAAATGAAGAGCAAGTTTTGGGGGAAACTAAGTTCAGTTTCAGACATGTTGATTTTCAAGATGGTTCCAGTTTTACCACATGGAGGTGTTCAGACTTGGAAGTTAGCACCTAAAGGGAAGAGGTCAAGATTTCACATACCAAGTTGCTGGCACACAGACAGAGTTAAAAGATATCAGAGAGCTATCTCAATTTCCTCACAAATAAGGGCAAAAAGATAATAAATACGGCGACCTGGTGTACCGTCAGAGTAACACAATGACACCACTAGGCACCAGGACAGAGTTCTCCGGCAATGAAACCAAGATGGAAGAGGAGAAAAGGCCTGGGACGCTTTTAGTGCATGGAGTGGGTAGAGAACTGCTGATAGGGTAGAGAACAACCCTTAGGAGTGATTAGGAAATTGCGTAAGGGGCCTAGGAAGGATTTAAGGTTACGCAGAGGGAATTAGCACCAGGAGAACTGCAAAAACAAGGCTCACTTCCTTCACAAGCTTGTCTGGATCCAGTCCTGCAGGAGATTATAGCAAGGTCAAGATGATTGAGCCAGGCCTTGAGGCATCAATGCTATCTTCTAAGTTTTTTCATACCCTCATCTGCTGTATTCACCATACTACATGTACAGTACTCTCCTAGTCTCACTGACATTGCCTCATATCCCTCTTTACCCTTAAAATCTGCTTTAAATGTAAAGAAAACCCCAAACTATCAAATTTTAAAAAAGAAAATAACTGTTTCTCAATTCCAAACCCTGTGCATGCATGTTTGTGGCTGGTTAAATCCTGGACTTCCATCTTAAAATTCAAATGTGCAGAGGCAACTGTTTTGCATGAGACCCAACTTTGCAGAAAAATGCTTATGGCGGCTTTTTTTTAACACTCTAAATAAAATATTTTTCTTCTATTAAATCCCTTGAGGAAAATGTGTATATTTTTATAATACATATTTTATATGTATATATTATGTAACATATAATATAATATATAATCTACATATAAAATATATTTTATAATATATATTTCTATTAAATAGAAAAATGTCAGTGAGCAAGTTGACACAGATTCTTGGGCATTTAGTTGTTAATATCTGGGCATAACTGAAAAGTAGCAAAGCAGATGTTTTTGAATTTTTTTATTTTGATTAGCAGCATAAGGAAACCGGTATGATGAGGGTAGTTGTTCAGAAAAGGAGAAGAGGGGAAAGGAACAGTGCATCAAATAGTTGTTGAAAGATTCAAATTTTCCATATTTCCTCTCTGGAAGAAACTCACAGAGTGTAACTTTTGTGTGATTTCATAGATTTTTTTGTTGGTGCTGCTGGATGCAGAAAAACACCTTAAAACATACCCAGGCTGACCTATCCTTACTCCAAACCTTTCTCCTGATCCTTCTCTCCTCAACCAGTTCCACTTTAATCTAGAAATCCAGCGTTTTGAACTTCCATTTCCTATGAAAACCCATTGGAAAGTGGTAGATATGAATCATTTATCGCTTAATGTGTTTCTCCAAGAATATTTGTACTAAATTTTTTTATATGTAATTGTTTAACAAAAGGTTTTCCTCCCTATTGAAGGAATTTCCTATATCAATGAGTAGGTGGAGAAAGGTTTATTTAGAGTCAAGACAAAAGGACTTTCCTCGATCCCTGAATTCACACCAACTATGAGGGGCCTTTGTCCAAGAGCCTTCCAAATTCTGGAACAACGTCCTGTCTCTAATATGGATCATTCCCCAAATTTCATAAGGACCTCTTCTTCCCCTGTCCCTCACTTTGAGCTACCTTTGAATATAGTTTTAACTTTTTAACAATTTACAGAAAGACCATCCAAATTACTACAAGCCCTAAAAGAAATGTAATATCAAAGAATTATTTCAAGAGACGTAGAGGAGATTGTTTGCTTTTTTCCTTCTGTTTTTGTAGAGGCTAAAAGAATTTAGGAAGTGTGTCTTGATTTAGATGAATTACTAATTGAATCAGTAATTGATATATTTACAAAAAAGTGGTTCTTCTAGATGAGTGCTGTCCCATAGAACTTCTGTAATGATGGAAATACTCTAAACTGCCCCACTCAATAGACAGCCAACAGCCCCGTGTGGTTATTGAGCACTTGAAATTCAGAAACTGAATTTTTAATTTTTATTTAATTTTCACTAAATTTAAATAGCCGCATATGGCTAATGGATACCATATCGTTGCAGTTGTAGATGATTCTTTGTGGAAGGTGGTTGGATGCCAAATACACTATTCTGACGCTGACAAGGAAACTTCCTCCAAGCAGGGTGATTATGTCTTTAGAATCTCATGTCTAGTGTACTTACATTAGTTGCCAAGTCAAAGGCAGTTACTATTGACAAACCAGAAAATCTACAGAATTGCCATGGAAAACCTGTTGGAGAAACAGAGGGCAAACCAGTATAGTTAGATTCACACCTGACCCTACCTCTCGAAGTGATCCAGATAAAGCCAACTTAATGCTTTTCATTTCCTTAAATTTGTGTCTACTGAGAATTTTTCATGTTTCTATATCAACCCTCATTTACAGGATTCCTTGAAAGGATCTGTGACCAAAGGTCTCCTGAAATCACAGTTTTTTCTGACCAAAGGAACTAGGAGACAATGACTGTTGTCTGTTGTTCTTTGGCAAGACCTCTATGGCCCTTTCAAGAAGCAGCTTAAAACCTTATCTGTTATGAAGAAGGTGAATTATACAATGTCTAAAGGCCCGTTGTTGAAAATTTGGTTTTTGATAATTCTGTTTTTATCTAAAATCTCTTTGTCAAAAATTCCTCTTTGAGGACTATGCTTGCTGATTCCTCTCATATGAGTTTCTATTTAAAAGAAAGGAAGGAAGGAAGGAAGGAAGGAAGGAAGGAAGGAAGGAAGGAAGGAAAAAAAAAAAAAAAGAAAAAAAAAGAAAAAGAAAGAAAAAGAAAAATGGGGAAAAGCTTGCCCATCGGTGCTTCAGATAAGATTATGATGAGATGTTACCACTGACTCTTAACTTCTATCCTGATGGAAACGTTAAAGGGGTCCCACCATTGCCCCCACCCTCTCTAGAATGTTAAGTTTGCCAGGGCCTCAGTTACCTGTTTCTTGTAAACCAAAATCCAGTGAGCTTTACTGACTATAGAGGCCACTCTTTGCATTAGCAGGTATGCATGGATATTCCTGGCCAACCTCACTATACCTACCCTCATTGCCACATGGAAAGAATAGAATGCATTAGAAGTTATAAAATTGTATACATTTCCATAGTTAAAAATATAAGTTTTTCCATTGGTTATAAAAAACTAAGGAGCCCGGAAAGAAGGCCTGAGGCTTGGCCACCCTGGGTAAGGGCCCTAAGAGGCTAAGGTTGCAACTTAGATAAACCGAAGTCCTTGGCAAAGCTGCTGGGTTTCCTGTGTTGTGAGGAAAGTTGTTGGGAAACAGGGCTTTAGTGAAGAAAGAATACTTGTTTTAGACAGTAATAGTTGTTGGGATGAATGAAAACAGGTGATAGGAATCACTTCCTAGTCAGTAGCCAAGAGAGAGGAATCTGCATTTGGATCCTGTCTCAGTTTAAGATTGAAATGTATGTAGCAGAGAAGTCTCCCTAGTTGCCTTCGATAATTGGTTTGCTTTGTTTTCTTTCTTCATTCGAATCGATGTAAGGTTTGGGGCCTTGCTTTGCATACTACCTTAGACTAAAAATTTTACTTCAAGCCCATGTTATATAATACCTTTGCTTCAAAACTGAGAAAACGAAGACACACTTGTCAAGGGTCAACTAGTTATTACTAGAACTCCTGGCCCAGAGCTTACTTCATATGCCACAAGGTTCCTGTTTCCACATCAGTAACCAAGCTCTCATGTGTTCCCTACTTCCTTCTATAATGAAACGATAGGAATTGGACACTCTAAATTGTGCTGAGAATATATAGCCCTCAGGATCTTGGGACAGCCCTGTCTTACACTTTGCTGTACGGATGCTTCAATTCAACAAATATTAAGTGACTGCAAGGTCCAAGCCCAGGTCCTAGATATTGTTCCAGCAGATAAGAGTGGGCTTAAAGACGACTGCAGCTAGCATTCACTCTGAAGAGTGCTTTCATCTCCACCCAGAACAGGAAGGCCTGGGGAACTTGTACCAATATTTAACCCAGTACAGTTAACCCATATTTACTCATCTTTGTTTTCATTGGCTGGTTATAGATTTCCTCTTTCCTCTTATCACTTCCTACCACCTTTGCCTGTTGTCTGTTAAAAGCTGAGCACAAGATTCTGGGAAAGGAGTGAGAAAGCTTAGGGTGTGACCCCACAAGCCGCGTCTTGCACAGTTTCTGTATGTGGGGATTAGGAGAAGAATGACTGAGGCTTGAAGTTCTAGTGCAACCTTGGGCCTGGTGTGGGAGTTGTGGGGCTTCTGTCATGAAGGAAAAGAGTAGAATTGTTCATGTAAAATCTGGTCGCTGCTTATAGAGGTAGATGACTGCTCTCACTGCGGTGGGATACACGCGCCCGCACACACACTGGCGTTGTCCACCACACTCTCTCTCTTCAGATCGTGCTCTCCTCCCGACCTTTCTGGATTCTCTCCACTGTCTCCACCCCAGTCCAAGTCACCCTCATTTATTTGCCTGGACTCTAGGCCGGCCTCACGAGCTTGCTGACTGGCCTTTCCACACCCCTGTTTATCTCACTTTGATCCTTTCTCTATTCTGTACTCAGAATAACCTTTCAAAAATGTGTTGCTTCCTGGGGTGCAGGGGTAATGACCCAAATCATGCATGGGGCCCACAAGGCCAGGCGCAAAGAGGCTTTCGCCCGTCTACTTAGCCTTCTCCCTCTTTGGGGGCCTCCCACACTGGCGCTACCACCAGCCTTTCCCCCTGCCCTCCACCCAAGCCCCAGCCTCTGCTCCCCTACTTTTCCTTCAGAGCTCAGCTCAAATGTCACTTGTTCAAGGACAATTATCCTAATATGCCAGACTAAGGGAGGGTCCCTGTCAGAAGTTTCCCTGGCATCGCGCACTTTTCCTGAAACAATGCTTATTTTGGTTGTAGTTACATAGTTAGTTGTTTAAAGACTGTCTCCCTCGTCAGAATAGGAACTTAGTGAAGTCAGAGAACATGTCGGCTCTCTTGTCCACTGCCCTTTCCCCAGCCTCTGTCACAGTGCTCAACACAAGGGGATTCTCACTCAATATTTATTGAATGAATGGCCACACTTGTGTTCTGGAGCAGAGAGAAACTGTCCTGTTCTTATTGTATCCCCTGTATTGTTATTCTGTTAACTTGGATTTGGTTTGATTATCTTTATCCTTCGTGCTTTTACATTTTGTTTCCAAAGGGCGAGAAGAAACTCTTAGGGGGAGCTGTAGCTGGCAGTTGCAGCGACACCGGTGTTCTCAGAACACATCATATCCTTTCCCATTTCCTTTCTATACTGAAACCACCAACAGTTTTGAGTGACAAGTCTTGAATTCTGGTTCTCAGTCAGCTGAAGTAAGATCCCTCAGGGTCCCAGTCCCACTCTTCTTTCTCTCTGAAAGCCTGCCTGTTCTTGTCAGAGCTTCTCTTGCCAAAGCGTTTCATTTTTATCCCTCTTCACTGGTTATATTCTGGCTTTTTATAATATTATAATTGTTTTTTTACCTATGTAACCTACCAAAATCTATTCTCCTGAGGGTAGGTACACTGAATTGATATATTGTCTGAATCATCTTTGTATCTCAGCACCTACTATAATGGTAAGTGTTTATTAAATTACATTGATTTTTTTATTGGTATAGTACCAGCGTGACCACGGCAAAGTCCTTTAGTCTTATCAGTTCCATTCATTGATTTCATCATATATTCTCCCTTTCTTCCATGAAGAAGTACAGAGAATAAAGACATCCTGTCCTCTTTGCCTTTCCTATGAAAGGCTTCTAAAATTAAAGGGGAAGATGAAAGAAGAAGCTTATAGAAATTTAGAACAAACCAAGTAATAAATACGTATACTTGGTTATGGTATGGTACATGTTTATAGCTTTAGAGCTCTTCCTCAGATCAGATCATAAGAAGTTTAAAATGCCAGGGGTATTTGATATCTTGGAGAAGGAGAAGAAATTGTCCACATGCTGGTAAATTGAACAGGCCTTATTTTTGATCCTTAGAAGTGCGTTATATGCACTGTAGTGGGAGAGATCCTCCCTAATGTTTAAACATCTGAAAATGGTGTATTCACTGAAACCAAACATAGAGACCTGGAAATTTAGGTTCTAATCCCATTTCTGCTCCTATCTAGCAGGGTGACATCCTGGAAAGGTCCGATTAGCATAGGTAGTTAGTTGTGTTGCAGCTGGCGCCTCATGTTACAGATTTTAAAAAGCCTCCTAAAGGAACGTTGTTTTATTTAATGGAATCATGTGTGGACTTGGGGGAGGATTAAATCAGGCCATAACTGTCAGGTGAGAAACTAGATATTTTGCCATTATCAAAGACATATGCAATCTAAGAAAATAAATCTTTTTCAGATAAAATCTCTTTTTGCCAATTGCCAGTTAATTTCCATTCAGGTGTTTCTCTTTTTTTCTTAAGTACAACTGGAATTTATTAAAAAGTCTCTTACTCAAAAAAGAAAATATTACAGAACTGCAGAAAAATGAAACATTACATAACTACTCATCAGGAAACCTGTGCTCTAGAGCTGGTTATGCACTTAAAACTGTGATCTTAGGTGTTGTATGATAGTGACAATTGCCACTTATGAGCATCTACCCCGCTCACTGCTAGGCACTTTGCATGTATGATTTCCTTTAATTCTCAGAAAATTCTACATGACAAGAGTTATTAGCTTTATTACACAGATTACTAAATTGAGGTTCAGAGAAGTATAGTTACCTGCCTCAGGTCAAACAGCTTATACTATAGTGAGAGTCCAAAGTCCTTACTTTTTCCTAATTCTTTAGATCTCAGTTTTTTCCCTTTGTAAAACTGAGGACTTTAATTGTGTAACCTCCAGGGACAATATTAAATTTAACCTTTTTTTTAATTTAACTTTTTTGTTGACTTTTTATTACGGAGAATTACAAACTTGCAGGAGAGTAGAGAGACTAGCACAGTGACCCGTCCCCCAGCCACAGCAGTCAGCGCCTCGTGGCCACTCTTGTCGCATCTCTTCTCCACTGACTTTCCTCTGCACCTCTGCCCCCGCTGGATTCCTGTGAAGCAGTCTAGGTATAGTGTTTGATATGCAAATATTTCAGTATTTATCACTAAAGGGAAAGATTTATGAAAATGACTCGATACCATTAACACACCTAAAATGTTAAAAATAATTCATTAATGTCATAAATATCCAGTGTTTAATTTTCCGATTTTTTTTTTTTTTTTTACAATTGGTTTGTTTAAATCAGAACCCAAAGTCTTCACATTGTATTTGGCTTATATGTCCTTTAAGTCTCTTTTAACTTATGCTTTTCTCATCTCCCTTTTCTCATCTTTGTTTTCCTTGCAACATAATTGTTGGAAGAAACTGGATTGTTCATCCTAAAGAGTTTCCCACATCTGGATTTGGTTGCATTCCTGTGGCAGCAATTAACATGTGTCTCTGTTCCCTTCACCACCTGTAAACTTCTAGTTAGGGCTAGAGGTTTGATCTGATTTTGGTTTGATTTGGTGGGGGGGGGGGATGTCAAGAACACTTTATAAAGGGTAATAAGTACTTCTATCGGGAGAGTGATGTCCAGTTGTCATTCTTTTTATGTTTACAATCCTTGATAATTGCCTAGTTCCATTATTGCCATCGGTGTTTACAAAAAGGTAATATTCTAATTATATTTTTTTCTTCATCGTTTATTAGCTAGACTATTTCTATAATATCTATTTCTATAATATCCTTGACCTCAAGTATTTAATCACTATGAGTTACAGCTCATAAAAGACAAGCTAAATGCTTGTTTCTTTCCCTTTATTGACCAGTTTTCAGAATAAGTTGGCTCACTAACGTCTTCTAAAGGTGAGCAATGAAATTATTTAAAAAGTATCATTATAATCTCATGGATTTTAACATATTTGATGTGTTTGATCAATTGCAGTTATTCTTATTGATGCTCAAATTTAGGAACCTCCTCAGGTTGGCATGTCCTTTGATATGTCATTTTTGACATGTCTTATCAAGCTTCCTCACTTTTTGGTATGACGAGATGTTCAGGCTCGTTTTATACATTTCTTGCCCCAGATCTCAAATCAACCATTTCCCTAAGAAGCCCTGGAGACCACAATCTGGGTAGTTGTAGTATTTATTTCTATGAGGTTGTTCACTGTTTCTGAGCTTTTTTAGTGCACAAAACTAGGAAATGCCCCTTTTTAACGAGAAAAATGCACTATGAGGTCATACTGATATTTTCACTTCAAATTTAGGAATATAGAGTTTTACTTCTTTGATTTTATAGTTTTTATTTTCTTTTTGCTAAAAATCTAGGTCCTTCCTTTTAGAATACTATAATATTTCAGAATTTTTACTGACAATTTGGTCAATAAAGATAATGTACGATTTTTTTGCTGTTTTTTTTTTTTTTCTTTCCTTGAGATTATGTCCCACTAGGGGTCAAGTTGCAAATCCCACAGTCAAATTATTATGCTTTAATATCACTGCTGCTCAAAATATTAAACAATCAGTTGGAGCCAATCAGCCCCCTACTGTGCTATGATCTAACTCTTTAGTTGTTGGAGTGTGGAGAGATTGAGGGAGGGTATTATCTCAGTTCACTGACCCATATAAAACTGTTCCAATTTTTTAAAAACTGGGAATGCTGTACTTTGCATATTGGCTTATTACAAGTCTTAAAATCTTTGAGTTCCCTTCCAGATCCAACAGGAACCTATACACTCTATTGAGCTGCCCTTTTCCAGCTTCTTTACCTTATTAGGCTTTATTTATACATATAGCTGAAAATTTTACAGTAACACAAATGACTATTACATGGCTTTGGAACTTCTGATTAATAAAATAAACAACAAAACAGAAATGTGAGTTATGACTCTTAGGAAGTAAAATTAACAGTATTTGGAACCAATATGATTAGATACCCAAAACAAAACAAAACAAGAAATTCTTAGATAAAATAGCAAATTGTGAGTGCAAATTTGTTAGGCAAGCAGGTCTAAAAGTCTATTGTGGAGCCAGCTATAGTGTTAGTAGGCCTGGATCAATTAATTATAATTGAAATTAAATATAATTAACTATACTATTTTCAGCTGTTTTGATTTAATATCACTAAAGTTACTTAAGAATTACTATAGTGGATGTCAGTGATGCTGCCTTCCCTAACACCTCTTTCCTAAGAACTGGTATCCTCCTCACCCGCTACCACCCACACAGCTATAGGCAGAACTGTCCTGTGCTTACATGACACCCCTCCCCGCCCCCATCACACCTGATGGATCCAAGGATAGGTACCTGGCATAGCTGGTACAATCAGAGGCTTTCCTCTGGATTTTTCAAACTGGAATTAAGAAAGAGAGTAAGAACATAGCTATTAAAGGACACTGACCCAAAATGCTGTCTGTGTCCATGTTTTCTGCTTTGTGGGGAAATCCTGTCTGCAGTGAGAGCAGATAAAGCTGGTGTGCAGACAGGAGCCTAGTCAACTGTCAAAGGGAATTTTGATGGCAGTGGTGTTTCTGAAGTTGTTCTGAGGCCCAACTGCAGCCCTGCCCATCTCTTAGGCTGTTTTTTTAACTCTTCCCTGGAATCCACAAGCCAATAATTTCTATGCCAAAGGTAATTCAAATTAGATTTCTGTCACTTGCTATCAAAAGAATTTCCACTTCACTGACAAAAGGAAATGCATATAATACATTTCCCATAAGTAATAGATTTATATTTGATTAATGTCTATTTTATTGTATCATACACAAATCCTCTCAGTTCCCCCACTATTAGCAATAAAAAAGAAATTCAGAATGTTAATGGATTTTAGATGACGTGATTTTTTTTAAAACTTAGATATTCATAGTCTGGTACGTTGTGGGAGAAGGCAGAACATAAATCTGGAAAGGTAAATTGAGATTAGAACATACAGGGTCTTAAATGTCATGTTAAGGAGTTTGGATGTTATCTTGTAGGTAGAGGGGATCAAGCTGGAAAGTTTTCAAGCAGAGAACTGATATGTTTGGATCTTTAGGATATTTGGATAGGTAACTCTGGTGGCAATGTGTAACTTTAAATGGGAAAAAAGTTGGAAACAGTTTAATAGGTCCTCATTCTGGAGACCTAATCACTCACTCACAGGCTATTTCAGGTATCCAAGATCTAATTGATAAAGGACTCACCTACGTAGGAAAGTTATCCTGAAAATGGTTGAGAGACAGAAGGCTTCAAGAGACATTTCAAAATTAGACTTGACACTACCTAATGAGCACTTGGACACAGGGAATGAAAGTGAGAAAATGTAGAAGGACGGTGAATATGGTGATACCATCAAAACAGGGGAAGGAGGAGGAACAGATGTGAGAAGACACTAATTTAACTGCTCATCACCACTGATGTTTATGGTCCATTTTAGCAGGTATGGGTGCTACGCGTCCATGTAGCCCTCAGTCTCTATCATTTCAAAGACAACTACAATATGATTGTATCTTGGCAGGTTGCTTGTACTTGATTGGAATTCCCCCACAATTAGAAGGCCAAGGAAATCATTAAATTCTAGAAATAGGATTCCTACTTGGTCTCTGATAAGAAAAACATTATTTTGGTTTTGTCATGCTGGTATGTATTGATCTGGTAGACACCTTTGACGTAATGAATGTAATTAAAATAATAATTATAGCCAAACCGAAAATTTTGTATATCACACCTCAGAAAGAATACCATCAACTCATTGTCTACTTTGCTTTCCTCCACCTTAGAGGTAAAGGAATTACAATTTTAAATTAAATTGAAAAGAACATGATAGGTGATACGAGGCTCAGATTTTCAAAGTAAATATTTCTATGTTCAAAGCCATTGACCAGAAGGTCCACATCACCATACCTTTTCTGGGGAACTAACACATTTTGTCCACTTGATTTCTAAAACAAAATTATCAAGTGCTATCAATGTAACTTGTTATGTGTTAAAAACAGAATTAGACCCAATCCCGATTTGCTCACTGCCATTCCAGTATTTTTTGAAAACTGCAAAATCCCAATTTGTGAATTGTGATTTTGCCAAAAGTGAAATCTCAGCCCCTCATAGACTGGGAAGTAACTGACATCTTTATAGTTCCAACAACTCTAATGAGCTACAGGAAACATTGGCCAAATTCTGCTCGGTTTGATTTGGTTTCCTTAAATCAGCACTGATTGAGAGAAATAGAAAGCAAACTATGTATGTAATTGAAAATTTTCTAGTAGTCATGTTAAGAAAGAAGTAAAAAGAAACATATGAAATTAATTTCTTTATTAATTTATGTGATGTCCTGTAATGAGGAGATAAGCAAGCTTTAATCATTATCCTGAGCCTTAAAGGTGATATAATCCTGCGGCAAGAAGGTGAAGCTGTACTGTTGTTCTTACCAGGTGAAAGCCAAACTATTTCTGTTGCATTATTCACAGTTATCCTAATAAATGGCTACATATCCCTTTGCATGACAGAAGAAAAATACAAATAGGCACTTCCTCAAGAGTCCCCAAACTTCCTTAAACTATGTCTGAGAACTGATTCATATCTGGAAATTGGATAATGTCCCTCTCTTTTAGACCTGAAAGTTTTTTGTTTGTTTGCTTGTTTGATATATAAATCAAGTAAGACCTTACTGGGCTCATCTACTTTGATTATAGGGACTCCATGAATCAATGGGTGAGGCTATTTGGATTTTCACACTGATCCTACTACCTTTCAAGTTAGCCACATGCTAGTGTTAAATGCTGCTACTTGGATCATGCCACTCTGGGGTCCCCCCATTCCCTTGTAACTCTATAAACCAAGTTCTACTTTAGCCTCTTGCACCATCATCCCTGGTCTACAGAGAACATTGTCCAAAGCACTTTCAAATATACTGACCCTCTCCTTATAGATTTGATTCTCAAGGTCTTAGTGAAGAACATCTTCTGGACCTTTTTAAAAGTTACATTTGAGGTGGGTGGATAGGTGACAAATGATAAATCCACTCCAGCATTCCTGTCTCCTGAAAATTTTTAATTTGTTCTTTTATATGTTACCAATAAGATTTGCATATCAACTTCCTTTTGCGTGAGTCACCACCATTGTGTCCAGATTTCAATCAACCTTTAGCACAACAAAGAATTATCACCAGCTTCTCAAGCTAAAACAGTTAATCTAGAATCTCTTGTAAGCCTAATTTGCAGAATCAGTTCAGTCTAAAATTGTGTCCTCCTCTTCCACACTCAGCATTCTTATAATTGGCACAGCTCTTCAATTTCTTTGATACTTGAACTAACTCTTCCTGAATTTCACTTTGTAGTTGACCTCGTGAAGCGTAGTAGAATATGACTCTAATTAAAGATCTAAAGATAGTGCAAGGTAAGAGCAGGGCATTGGCTTCCTCCTCCTATAAGGTAACTCCTTCAAACTAGGGTGCTTCAGTATCTTCAAACAAAGGAAAAAGTGCCTCATAAGCTGAAGGAGATACTGCTTCAGCTGGCGAGGAAGGCTCAGTGGAGTTGGGATGGGAGTTCTCTAACTTCTCCAAATCCTCCCCTATATAACACTTTCATTTTAAAGACGTAACTCCTTTTGGACCAGCACCTTAACATATGGTCATATAAGACCCCTGGTAAGGAGTTGAATTCAACTAATTTGCAAGTCAGCAAGTACAAATACTGGCTTATAGCTATCTAATTTCTAGGGCTATAAGAGTTTTTGTTTTGTTTTTAACAAATTCACAGTTTGGGTTTCAGTTCTTGTTTAAAGTGAGAATCTAGAAATTTCCACATGTTAATATCTTCAACTGAAGCGGGTAACCTCAGCACACAGCTCTTGAATTCCTCATACCGTTCTTACTGCTCTGTGGCAACAACAGTGAAGTCTTCCACAGTCTTATCTTCACTGCCACTGTAGCCCTAATGTTCCCAGGCATTCATTTCTTTAGCTGTTTCACTGTAACAGTTCATGGGTTCCGAACAGTCCACCTCTCAACATTAATTGGGTCTTTATTATCTTCAAACATCATGAGTAGTTTGAATAACTAAAGTCTCCTGATTTCCCTAAGAGTCTGTTCTTTATAACCAACTCCTCATTACCAGCTTCTGTGCAAGTGAAGATTAGTAGTTGCAAGCATTAGAAACCAACTCCAGGTAGCTTACACAGAATGGAATTCGTTGGAAGAACACCAGCTATCTCACACAATCTATGGGAAAGTTAAAAACCAGGTTCAGGTAAGAGGAGCCAAAAGAGGCTGACAACAGAAAACTCAGCCAAGGACCTCCGGAGGAACACTCTGGTTAGAATGCTGCCAGAACTTGGGCAAGAGATGTCACAGGAAGAGTCTAAGCAGAATGGTTCCAGTGACACTGCCACCGCCGGGCATTCTCTTCTCCTCCATTATTGACATCACCACTATCTCTAAATAACTTGCTGGACCCTTACCTTTGCATCCCCTCCTTCTGGATTCAATGTCAAAATCCCCCTAAACAAACCTCAGTGATACGCTGATGGCCTTGCTATCTAAGAGAGAGGATCTGAGCTTCTTCAGCTTCTACACTGGGAAAAGTGCTGGGATGCTAGGTAACCGACACACACACACACACACACACACACACACACTCTCTCTCTCTCTCTCTCTCTCACTCAAACACACTCACATACATACGCACACACATCCAGCCCACCACACTTGCGTTTGCTTCTAGACTCGGTGTTCTGTTTTACTGATCTGTCTGTTCGTTTATTTTGTGGCCACTATCATACTGTTTTTATTTCAGCCATTTTATCATTTATTTTTAAATTTGATTGGTTCAAATTTTCTTCTCCTCAAAAGGTTAAAAAGTTTTTTTTGGCTCTCCTCAGCTTAATTTTTCTCAGTGAGTATAAGATCTCCCTCATGTGCTTCCATGAATATCCCATTGGGATTTTGATTGGAATTGTATTACATTTATGAATACATTTGGGGAATAATTTAAAATTTTTACAATGTTGAGTCTTCTCATCCAGAACATGATATATTTCTTTATTTAAGACTTTTTTACTCCTGAGTAGTTATATGGTTGTCTCAACGTAGATTTGGCACACTTCTTAAGTTTATGTTTTTGTTGTTAGGGTAGATGGAATTAGTTCCATTTTATTTTCCTTTAAAAGAGTTTCAAGGCCCTCCTTTGACCCAAGAACAATCTTAATGTCTCATAACTTTACTATGCCAACAGCTCTATGATTCTAATTTCCTCACTAAGCTATGTGAGTCATTGAGCTAAATTATTTCTAGGTTTATTCAACTTTCATTACCAAATTAAATCTTATACTTTGTAGTATAAATTTGAGTTTGAAAGCTAAAAGTAGCAATGTTTTTCAGGGGAGTAAACTACGGAAAAAATATCAAAACAGAATTGGGTAAATTGGAAGATGGTAGCCATTGCACTAGTACCACAGCACCCCCTAGTGGACACAATGAAACGTGGTCTTTATACCAGAATGACCCCAGTCTCTTCCACAGGCAGTTAGAATCTGGAGGAACCTTAGGGGTCAACTTGGTCAACATCTCTGGTTTCCAGATAAGAAAACTGAGGAACAAAAAGGAGAAATGATTGGCCCAAGTTCACATAGCCAACTGAAAGGTAAAATCCAAGATTTCTAACTCTTTTTTCTTCCCTTCCCTTCTTTCTTTTCTAATATGTACTATGCATCTATTATGAAACAGGGTGCTAAGAATACATACATAAAAAATATTTAGTCTTTGCCTTCAAGTCTAATTTTCTTTCTTTCTTTTTCTTTTTTTTTTTTTTTTTTTTTTTTAAGGAGGGTGCAGCTCACCGTGGCCCATGCAGGGATCGAACCCGTAACCTTGGTGTCATTAGCACCACGCTCTAACCAACTGAGCTAACCGGCCATCCCCAAGTCTAGTTTTCTTTCAAACCTACTTCTTTTATCCATTTTCAGGGACTTAATTTGTTAGAGAGTGATCAAACAACAATGCAGGGGAAGGTTCTCAATCATCCATAAGTTGACTCACAATGTGATTAATTATTGAGATTTGACTGGAAAATACATTTGCAAATGTGGAAACTGCGATTTGACCAGATTCCTATCATTTTATGAAGAGAGAAGACTTAACAAATGCGTAACTGAATTCTACTGCAGAAAAAAAAAAAAGACAATAGGATATTGAAGTATTCATGTGTGCCCACCACCTATCTCCAAGCATTATCATTTGTGTGTACTTCATTGAGCAAATCTTTACTGAGGACCTACATGCCAGGTATGTACCAAGCCCTGGGTTTAGTATGGTAAAGAGAACAGATATGATCCCATGGTCTGTGCTCTCATAAATCTTCCCGTCTCCCGTGTATGTGTGTGTATAATTCTCTTCACTCTCACGTAAACTTTTTCCTATTTCACTTTGGCAAGTCATATTTTTAGGTTATAGAAATAAGGGAGTAAACAAACATTTTCTAAAATTACTCTGCCCTACCATAAGGGAAATAAGTAATACGGATTTGGTGCCAGACAGGACTGGAATTGAATCCCAACCCCACCATTTACAGGCTATAAAATAAACTGATTTGCTTCTCTGAAACCCAGTTGCTTCTATAAAATGAAAATAATGTGTATCCCATTTGAGGGGTGATGTTTTATCGTTATCCTTATTAATACCTAAACAGAGACATTACTTCTTGAGTCAAAAGTATGAATTATATATTCCTTTTCCTAAAGTGCAGAAAAATTATCAAAAGAGAAGCATTAATATTGTTCACTTAGTTTCACTAAGAATGTCATTTTCTAGAATTAATACAGAAAAATATTCATGACCATTGCCATTTTAATTTAAAAAATAAAGTGAAATCCTCTAACTATGGCTGCTACTACAACAGCTTTACTTTAAAGCTATTTTCTTCCATGGGTGAGCATGGCCTTATTCCACAGAAACAAAGTCCTGTTATTTCAGTTATGATGAAAAGTTCTGGTATGACCATTATTTATCTGTATCAGGGATTGCTTAAAAAGAGACAACAGACCCAAAATGGAGTAACTTGTGCTAAGGCCCCCATCAGCAAACTGAGACTTAATACCAAACCTAATTGCAATTTCAGCCTCTCCCAGGAATGTAATCTTAATTGATCAGTCTGGAATTTTCTCGTCAGCACTAGTGAGGTAATCCGCCTGTTAGACTTCTCTCACCCCCTAAAGGAAGACGACTGCCTGAAACTATTTGCTGTTTTCCATATCCCTCCTTCTTTTCTGCCTATAAAAAAGCCTTTCATTCCATACAACTCCTCAGAGCATCTCTCTATTTGCTAGACAGGATGCTGCCCAATCCATGAATCATTGAACAAAGCCAATTTGATCTTTAAATACACTCAGTTGAATTTTGTTTTCTAACAGGATCTTTTAGTAAATTGCGTCTAAATCTATCTCTCCATCTATTTAATGGTTTGACAAAGGCAAGAGTCATGTTTAACTCAGCTCTCCCTGTTCTCCATACCCAATGGTAGCTTGTACAGAATTAGAGCATGCTAAGTAGGTGCTAAGTGAAAAGACCATCTTATGTTCTATTTGACGTGTAAGCTCAGAGAGAAAATCTAGCCTAAGTTATAGGTAAAATTATTTTGTTTTACCTTGAAGTAGTAATTATCAAACAAATCCTATTCTTATAACATTCCTGCTAGGGGAAAAAAAAGTAGTTAAATTCCTCAATCTTTACTCAAACCAAAGCAAAGCTTCAAAAATATTTAGACACAGAGAGAAGATATAGGGCAGATTAGGGGAGGACTGGTGTGTTTGCACATGCTGTGCGTGCATAGCCCAGCTTTCCTTCCCTGTTGTAATATTTCCTGAAGTTTGATCCACACACCAGTTCTATGAAAAGCCAAGAGTTTCAAGGTCAAATAAGTTTGGGAAACTTTGCCCAGCCTTTTCATCTCTTGCAAGTTCACAGTGTGCATTGGTGAATTAAAGGCTATCAGAAGTCCTGACTGTACTAAAGAAAACTGTTTAAAATTATTTTACCTAGCATTCCCCAAATGTGTTTGACCAATATTTTACCTGTAAATATCCTGCAAAACTAGTCGGTTCTGTGGAACACACTGACTTCAAGAAACTGCCCCACTGTGTTCAAAGGACCCCTTGTTAAATTACAAGAAAGAAACAAAACAAAAACTGTATTTTATATATAAATTCTTCAAGACTGAGAACGTGAGCATTTCCAGCAATGTTTTAACTATGGAAAAATGACACCACTTTGGATGCCCCAGACATTGACACAATTGAATTTTACTTGTGTAAGAAGAGGTCAGTTTGAATCCAGGAAATGGCTCCCCAGCAATGCCTGGAATGTTGTCATAAAAACCGATAAACAGATATCCAAATCCTATTTTGTATCTGGGAAGGATTGAGGGCCGGGGCGGTTAAAAACATAGAATTATCACCACCAGACCTCACTGATGTTTGTTACAGTTTTGTACAAATCAGTATACAGTATCCATTTTCCCTCTACTCCATCTTGGGACTTCCAGTTTATGTTTGTGTGTTTCTAATTCTTCTCTCTAGATGGCAACACAGATGGAAAAATCCCAGAAAACCTTGGAGCCGGCTGGCTTCAGCAGCAGCAAACAGCTATCAACAGCCTGCCCCCAACTCACCCTTCCTTTTTTCAAAATGAACACAACCTAAGGTAAGAAGGTTGAAACTTTTTTCAAATAGATTTAATCAGTTATGTGGGGATGGAAAGAATGACAAACTGATATCAGTGAATGAGGGAACTGACCACTAAGCAGCGTCTCTCCTATGCTGATGTGTTTTCTGTATCTTAAAGATGTCATCAATATTCCTGTCGTTCAGAGTGCCGTATAAGCATGGGTATTTGCATCATTACACCGGGCATCTGATACAGCCAAACACCAAGCCACCTGGTTTTCAGTACGTATTGGATTCATGTAAGATATACAATGATGCTATTTACTGACCCTTTTGTCAACCAGTGCTTTGAACCTGCTGTAAAGTGATCACCATGTCACCAGATCCTGCACTGAAGCTTAGGAAGTTAGCATGGAGGCAACACTTCATTAAAAACATGTAACTTATGGTTAAATTAATAATGCAAGAGCAAAGGAGTGGAACACACTTAGAAGATCGTTAGTTTACATCAAAGCCCCACTAAGGATTTTTTAAAACCTTTAATTTTCGTGGCATCATTGACTCTCTTCATTAAACAATAAAATGGAGCCTACAAGCAAGATGTCCACAACATCTGCTGACAGGGAGCACACAGGAAGCTGGCCCCTTCAACGGATGGCACGTCAAGGGCTCCAGAGCACTTCAAAGAACACTGAATTTGTTCATGTGTAATGAACTGGGCAGAAGCTAAAGTGTGACCTTTGCCTTTTAAGCAAACTAAAAAACCTACCATGGGGAGTGAAAATAAACATACTAAATAAACCAACCTCAGGCCAAGTGGATTATGGGTCATATTTAAGAGGAAATCAATTTGCAATATATCAGAATCCTTTTTAAATTCTCTCTCTCTCTCTCTCTCTCTCTCTCTCTCTCTCTCTCTCTCTCAATGAAAGCAAATGTTCCAAGAAATGACTCTAAAGATCACATCTTTCCTTGAAGGAATGCCTTTGATACTCCTTGGGTTGGAATTAGTTAATGTTATGGTGAGTCTGGCTATCGGCCTTTCCCAAAGCAACTCCTGGTGCTCGAAGGTTACTGACTACATTCAGAGACAAAATCAAGCCCTAAAAAATGAACAGGCAGAGAGGCACTGAGGTAGGCGGAATATGAGGGAGTGAAGGAAGCTGGGATGCTGGGATCACCCAGCCCCTGGCCTGTGTGGGTCTCAAGGACATACCATCCCACACGAGCCAGAGCTGCAGGCCGGCGGCCCTCGGCTCTGAGCCTTTCCCTGGGCTTGACTCAGCTCACTCCTTCCTGAGACCAGGAGTCATTGAGGCGTGACACACCTGGGACAACAATGAATCCTGAGAGGCCAGAGCCAGTAATTCTCATGCATCTTTGCAGCTGCCAAAACCACCACACCTCAGACCCTTCATGTCCCTGAGGTGTGTCCAAGAGGGAAGCCCTTTCAGTGAGTGATCCCGTAATGAACTCTTAGCCTCCTGCTTCACTCAGCCTCCCACTCCTCCCTGTCCTCCTAAACTTGTCCTCCGTGACCTCAAGAATCCCATGCCATCATCAGCAAAGTCGCTGATACCCCCAGTCTCTTCACTAAGCACGGTCTCGTTTTCTAGCCCTAAGGAACCTGGCTTTCACCGCAAACACTGCTTCCTCTGCAGCCCTGACCAGTGGGGCTGCTGAGTCAGGTTCTTTGTGCCATTTCTGTGGATCTCAGTTCTCTGCCTTCTGTGACCCAGGCTACAGCGCCAGTGTGTCACACTCTGTACCCCAGCTGTCGTCTACTGACTGCCTGTCTGTGTCTTTTATTTATTGAAAACATTGGCAATGGACCCACAGTATTCCTTTCCATGCCAATTCTGCCAACAACTTGGCACATCTGGGAGATCCATGAGGCATGCTTGCCCTCTCATTTCCTTCATTCCATCTCTGATTACCTTCTCCATTTTGTTTCAATCACCCAATCCCACTGCCACCCGCAGATTTTGTCATCAAGAAACCACAAGCCATGGGTACCTCTCAACCCGTGACTTTCTGTTCCTCTAGTTCTTCTCATTTGTTTCCACTGTCGATTTTCCAAACTTACTAAGACCTCTACTCTTTCTGTTTTCTTTTTTAGCCTTATCTATCATCCATTTGCCATCTCCTTTTCCTTCTCTACCCAGGAAGGAGTTATTGCTTCATAATGTTAGCCTCTGACTCGTGTCCTCAACTCCATTTCTTCATCATTCTTCTGTTTCATCTGCCTGACAAAACTTGGAACATGTACCTTGAATCCCGTTGTCTGCCTCGGCCACTTCTTTGCCTGGACTGCTGGAGAAAACCACTCCGTCATACATGTTGGTCTGCCCTAATATGCTCAGCACCTCAGGTGGGGCCTCGGTGCTGCCTGCCATCCTGCCACATTTCCCTGACCTACTTACTCTTTCTTTCCAATCTCCAGAGCGGCTATTTCAGGAATTCTCTCTTTCCAAACCCCTATGTTTGTTCTCTCTACCATTCTCTGTAAGTGGTTTTATTTCTCATTCTATCATTCTCTGTAGGTGATTTTATTTCCCACTTAACAAGGTGGAGGTGATAGAAATTATGGGGTATGAGCAGCCTCAGTTTTCCATGCCAACCTATAAGCTTACTTGCATTTTTACCCACCTTGCCTCTTATTATGAAAGATGGCCCTGCCCCCATCTAACGCCCATCTCTTGACCTGTGCTCTGGATCCCATCTGCTCCTGACTTTTCATTGACCTCACTCTCCGTAATTCCTCCTGACTCTTGTCTATTCAAGCTCTTCCTCTCTACTGGCTCCTTCCTTCTCAGGTTAAAAAAAAGTCACATTCCTCTCCATCTACAGCTCTCTCTCCCCTTGCCAGCTAAACTTCTCGGAAAAGTTATCTCCACTCACTGTTTTAACTTCGTCACTTCCCACACCCTCTCCAACATTGCTTCCTCCAAGGTAACTGGTGATCTCCATGTAGCTAAATTCAAGAGACGCTTTTCAGTTCTCTCTTTATTTGAACTTATGCAACATTTGATATGTCCTTAATATTCTCTCTTTCCTGGGCATTTATGTCACCATCTACATGCTCCCAGATGTTTCTCTCTACCCAGACCTTTCTCTGAAGCTTCTGAAGCTTCAGACCCAGAGAGCTACCTTTTAGTCAGTTCTGCCTATGGGTTCCATAGGTGTCTTAAACTGAAACTGAACTCATGTGCTCTTCAAACCCACACCTCTTCCTGAATTTCCCCTAATGAGGGCCGAGCACTACCATCGACACGCTGATGCAGCCGGAAACAACTTGTGTCTTGTCCCTGACTGCTTTGTTTCTGTCATCTTTCACATCCAATCACATTACTATGAAGTAATTATTTATTTATTTTTAATTTTTTATTGGGGAACAGTGTGTTTCTCCAGGGCCCATCAGCTCCAAGTCTTTGTCCTTCAATCTAGTTGTGGAGGGCGCAGCTCAGCTCCAAGTCCAGTCGCCATTTTCAATCTTTAGTTGCAGGGGGGCGCAGCCCACTATCCCATGCAGGAATTGAACCAGCAACCTTGTTGTTGAGAGCTTGCGCTCTAACCAACTGAGCCATCTGGCTGCCCCTCCCGAAACTCAGAGGCAGCTCGTTGTCTTCAATGTAGTTGTGGAGGGCGCAGCTCACTGGCCCCTGTGGGAATTGAACCGGCAACCCTGTTGTTCAGAGTTCGCGCTCTAACCAACTGAGACCCCTGGTCACCCTATGAATTCTTGATTCTGCTTCTCCTGTCCTTTTGCTTATCTCCTCTCTCTGCTACCATCGCGTCTTACCTAAACCCCTGGTCTTCCTGGTCTCATTCTTTCTCTCAAACGATTCCCCCAAATGGAAAAAAAAAAAGGCATTTCCCCACACAGTTGCTGTGTCATTGTAACAAGCGAGAAACCTCACAGGTACAAGGGTCCCCAAACACTCAGGTATGCAAAAATGGAGCAGTTTTTCCTAGAGTAAATTGATTTCTGAGTCTGAACCTCCAGCCTTCTTCCTGACAGACAACTTATTCTCGATTCTCAAGTGAATTCAGTGATTCATCTGAAACTGAGATTACATAAGTATTTCAGTTCAGAATTCCATTCCAGACCTTCCCTCCCCTCTTCCTGTCTCTTACTCTTGGTTCTCCTTGAGCTGGCCGCCAAGGGAAGTGGAGAAGAGGCTGGAAGTCCATGTGTGGTTGGCTGCGTGTTGTGATGGAGAGGGAGCCCTCTGTCTAGTCTCATTGGGCTGGTCCTAATGTTGGCAGGAGCTGCTAGTGCCGTCCTTGTCTGTCCTCCCAACACAGGTCTCTTGATTTGGGGGCCCTGCTGGCTCTTATAGGTGGTGATGGGTTAGCAGTCGTCATGTGGCTTCATCTCTCTGAGGGGCAGCCGCGTCCCCTGCATCCACAGCGAGCGATTCAGGAACATCTCTCTATCGTCGAGCACGTCTTTGTCTCAGTCAGGTCATTGCTTCTCCCTCTCAGCACAGAGGGGAAATGCACAATTCACATTTACACATTTGTGTGAATTGTTTGATTTCATCAATTTAATCTCTGAGTTAAAATTGTATTTGAATTTTGTAAGGTGGAGTCCCAGTCTCTCTCAGCAACAGACTATCTTCACAATAATGAATGTGCTTTCCACTCTACTGACAAAAGAGTCTGGCGGGGTGTGTGTGTGTGTGTGTGTGTGTGTGTGTGTGTGTGTGTTGGTGGGGGTGCCAGTGTGCAGGTTGGCAGCCGAGAGCCCAAGGAGAGAGATGAATGGAGAGAGTACATTCCATTAATACTTCACGTATCATCCTGTCACATGTTGTGTCAAAATCATAAATCTGATCAGGTCATTCATTGCTTAAAGCCTGCCTGTCGCTTCCCATTGCCCTTAGGATAAAGTCTAAACTTTTAAACTAACAAGTTAAGATGTGTCTCCAGTTTACCACTCCTGCCTCATTTCCTGCAGTTTCCCCTCTTCTTTCAGTTCCATGCGCTCACCATGGTCTCTCTTGCCTCTGGACTTTCTCACATTCCTAGAACATTTTCTCCAACTTTTCCCTGTACCGGGCTAATTCCTGCACATTCCTCCGGCCTCAGGTGAAAGGCCACCTCCCCGGGGAACTTTCCTTTGCCCTCCCTCCCACCCCTTTCTAGGCACATAAACCTCCTCATGTCATAGCGCTTCTCATATTGTAATTTGCTTGATTTGTCTGCTCTCCCACTAGACTGTAAATGCTTTTAAGGCAAGGCTATTTCTGCTTTGATCACTGTTCACCCTCCAACACCTAGCCTGACATATGCTCAGTGCTCAATAAATATTTGTTAAATAAAAAAAAAAATGAATGAATGAAGAAAAATCTAACACGCAAGCCAGATATTACCTGGCCTCCTGTGTACTGTCTTTTGCTTTAAAGCAGAACTCAGTACTTTATTTTTTCTCCAAAAGCAAATCAATTCCACAAAGCAGAGGTGAGCAATGTAAATTTGACTGAAGATTTAATGAAGTAACAGAGGAGGGGATTTAAATGACAGGCATTTCTATTCTCCCTTTAATATCCCTCTTTGGCTTCCAAACTTTGGGTCTTCCTCTCTTTTGTCGCTCCCTCCTCCCCCACCTCCGACACCCCCTCTACTTCCCTTCCCTAAGGAAGTATCCCTCTGAAGGGACTGTCTAGGATGAACTGGAAAGAGATAAGGCTAGTATCAGTGAACACCATTTGGGAGACAATTGAATGAGGCCAGGCAGAGATAAAGGCCTCAGTTAAGAAAATGACAAAATGAAGAGGAGAGGGTGGGTTTAGGAGATGTTTGGGAGGGAAGAGCAACAAGATGTGGTTACTGAATGGACTGGGATAGAAGAGAAAGGAAAGAAAAATATAAGGTGCATATAGGCATTGGTGACTGTGAAAGAAAGGAAGGAAGCGAGGCAGAGAGGGAGGGAGGGAGAGGGAGGGAGGGAGGGAGGGAGGGAGGGAGGGAGGGAGGGAGGGAGGGAGGGAGGGAGGTTGGTTGGTTAGAAGATAATGAGTGAAAGAGTAAGGATTAAGAGTGCCATAGGATTAGAATTATTAACAAGGGAAGTAGGAGAGGGTATTAAGCAAGGGAGGACAAATGTAAGGATTGTTACCTCTTGAGAATCTGAGATTAGAGACCAAAAGTGGTACTGGCACTAGTCGACATAACTGTATGATTTTCTTTAATATCTTGGGTTATGAATAGCAAGAGCTGAGAAAATGAGTGATGGATTGATCCAAGACTTGGGATTTGCTGGGAAGATGGGGCAGAAGGACCCCAAGGGGATTGATGATGCTATGACATGGTCAAAGTGACGGACAATGACATCTAGGCTCAACAGTGCCAGAAGCGAGCCAGGATGGTGCTGATAGATTGCAGAGAAGAGTAGAAGATTGGTCCAGAAATTGGATGTTTCGATATAGTGAAGAGTAAGGAAGAAAAGTAGCCTACTAAGAAACAGAAGATGTAGAACAAAGAAGGGACCATGCATGATGCAATGTTTGCAGGGAGTAGGAATCCCCCGACTCCAGGACCCAACAGGAAAACAAACACTGGAAAGGAGAGGGTTCCCTTTTTCCTCTGAAGTGAGAGGGAAAGAGAAGAGGAAATGTCTTGTTTAACTGTCTCTGAGCAGAGAGAGGGGATTCACATTGTAGATTTTTATTTCTTCTATTAAGCAAGATGGGAACGTGATATGTGCAGGAGGTGGGATCGGGGCTTGAGAGACGTAGGAAAGATTTGGAAAAGGAGCCGTGGGGAATGTGGTAGGAAGGCACCTACCTTGACTGAACAATTAGAGAACTGACTTTTAGTAGTGAGGACTCAGCTGGACTCAGCCAGCTGACATGGGCTTGGATCAGATTTCTAATTTTCTCCAGCAATATCTCCTGTCTTGGGGCAGAAACAGAAAGTACTGCATGGCGAATTTCATTCAGGTCTAAAGATTAGGAAGACAGGAATGGATGAAGGCCCAAGGAAATGAGGGCCTCTATCAGGATTATTGCTGAAATTGTCAACCTGGTAATAGGCTGAGAGGACGGCAAGAAAGGGCTGACGGGTCCTTAGCAGTACAGTGACGGGTGAGGTGGCAGGGTCTCAACAAGGAGGATGAACACCAGAGTCGTGCAGACATTTTCTCCATAAAGTGAATGCCCCTTGAACTCATTAACTAAACTGGCATTTAAATCCAGCACTCTCCCAGGTCGGGCTATTCGGCTTTGCTGAGCATTGATAAGCTTCTGTGAACCCTCCAGGGCAAGTGAGGCATGATGCATCTTCCTCGTCTGGACAAGTTTGGTCTGGCCTCCCTTCTCCTGCTGCAGCAGGCCTGAGCTACGTGCCAGGATTATGCATTTTAGACTGCTTACCGCATTCCAGAATGTGTGGCTCCCCCTAATCCCGTCTTTTCGGCTTTTAGGGCCCTGCCTGACCCTTCCTTCTGTGCCCCTCGCCACAGGGTACGGGGTCGAGAGGATGCGCCCACTCAGAACCCATATCCTCCCTTCCAGACCACGCGCTGGATACCTGGGACCACCTCCGAGCCCCTTGCCCAGAGTCCCCAAGTCCACTTCCAAGGCCTGCCTCCACGTCTTCCCCAGCCCTGTCTTCCCAAGGGCAGACTGTGCCACTAGTGTGTGCATGCCTCTGCCTGACGATGGCCAAGGGGAGCCTGGGAGGTGGGCACAGAGCATGGACGTGTGGGCTGGGGCATCGCACTCGTGCATGTGAGGTCCTTCTCAGTCAGAGCCGGGGCTGGGAAGAGAACGGGCGCAGCTTCTGCCTAGGCTGCAGCCCCCCTCACACTCCACATCCGGGTGCAGAACTCCAAGGACTCTAAGAATTCCACATTCATACTTGGTCTTCAGGTCGTCAGGAAGATCGAGTTATCAAGTTAGGAGAATAGGACATATTTTATTTGTAACTTTACATAGTTACACAGGTGGAATGCAGGCTTCCATTTGACTCTTGCCCTTGGTCCCTCGGTTGAGGCAGCCCTGGCTCCCGCCATGTATTCTTTACCTGTTGTGAAGCTCTTCGAAATTATTATTCTGAGTTTATTTGACATATAGTTAGACCCAAACTGTATCCCAAGATGGTAAAAAATAAAAATCCATTAAAATTTCTGTTTGGATTTCTAAAAAGTTTTGGTAGCCTAAGCCCTTTCTCCAGTTGTTAATATCTTTGAATGTCCTTTGATAGAGTGTGTTTCCCTGTTTTACTAATTTTGATATTTAAGTTGAATTTCCTAAAAGAATCTGTGAACATTTTTATCCTGCTATGACATTCGGGGTCCACAGCTGGGCCTTAAGTATAAGCCCTGTCAGATAAGCAGACGCTGGAACAGAGCTTTCACGTATCCTTTTTGATCCTGAGAAGCTATCACATCTTTTTCTTATGTTCCAGATGCTCACTGACACATTCAGTCTGACTAAGGCTAGATTTGAGGCCTGCTCTGCAAATCCGTGCACTGTATCTTCATTGCTTCATTATCAGAACTTAATCAGAGGAGTAGAATCAGGTAAAGCTGAAAGTGCACAGTCATTAAACTACAGAGGAGAGAGGGGAGCGAGCCTCCGGATTGCTTTACATGCCTGCTCTGCCAGCTCATATCGCTCCATTTTTACCTTGACACACCCTCTTACTACATCTTGGATCTCAGAATGGGAGGTGACCTCTTGGGAGAGTCTGTGCTAGGACCTTCCTAATAGTAGTTTGCAATCTGCCAACAAATCATTTAGCTTACTGGTTTCCAAACTTACTAAACTCTGAAACCCTTTTCTTCTGCATCAATGGGCAAAACTAATAATCTAAGGAACACTCTTTGGGAAATGTTAGACTAAGTCAGTTGTTCTCCACAGGCAAGGGGAACAGGGATTTTGCCCCACCCCTAGCTGCCACCCCCAGGGGACGTTTGGCGAAGTCTAGAGACATTTTTGTTTATCACAACTGGGAGCTAACAGGCATTCTGCTAAGCTTCCTACAGTGAGTGCTTAGGACAGCTCCCCACGACAGAGAATTATCCAACCCAAAATATCAATAATACTAAGGAGCTGAGAATCCCTAGACTAGGTAAATGATCTCTAAATCTTCTTTCAACTTTAAAATCCAGATGAGGTGCAGTTTGTTTTTTTTCAAACACAGAATTTTATTTCTCTTTCACTCAAAGTCAGCTGTAGGTCTGGGTGACTCTCCAGAACAGTTTTCTTTCTTGTGTTTTCTCCCTATTTAAGCTGCTTTGGTCTTATAGCGCCTTCCTTTCCATATGTGCTCCTATGATTGATTGGCTTGGCGGAGAAAGAAAAAAGCATAAAGAATCATGCACTGGATCTTAAATAACTTATTTGGATGTGAAAAAAAATGTCTCTTCTACTTTTTTTTCAATAAGCAGCTTTACTGAGATATAATTCATATACCATACAATTCATCCAAAGTATAAAACTCAGTGGTTTTTAGTATATTTACAGGTATGTGCAGTCATCACACAGTGAATTTTAGAACATTTTCATCATACCCAAAAGAGAAACCCTGTCCCTGTGTTTATCAATCACTCCCAATTTCCCAATACCCCCTGCCCCAGCCTTAGACAACCACTAATCTATTTCCTATCTCTGTAGATTTGCCTACTCCAGACATTACATATAAATGGAATCTTATGTGGTCCTTTGTGACTGGCTTCTTTCATTTAGCATTAATGTTTCCAAGGGTCATCCATGTTTTCGCATGTATCAGTAATTTTTACTGTCGAGTAATATTTCATTGTATGGATGTAACACATTGTATTTATCCATGCATCAGTTGATGGAATTTATGCTGTTTCCACTTTTTAGATGTCATGAATAATGCTGCTATGAACATTTGTATACAAGTTTTTGTGTGGACATATGTTTTCATTTTTTTTGGGTTGTATACCTAAAATGGAAAATGGTTAAATCGTATTGTGACTCTGTGTTTAGCCGTTTGAGAAACTGCCAGGCTGTTTTCCTAAATGGTTGCGCCATTTTACATTCTCACGAACAATGAATGAAAGTTCCAATTTCTCCACTTCCTTGCCAACACTTGTTATTATCTGTATTTTTCACTCTAGCCATCTTAGTGGGTGTGAAGTGGTATCTCATTGTGGTTTGATTACCATTCCCCTGAATGCTAATGATGCTGTGCATATCTTTTCATGTGCTTATTGGCCATTTGTATTATCTTCTTTGCAGAAATGTCTGTGCAAATCCATTACCCATCTTTAAATTGGGTTATTTGTCTTTTCATTATTGAGCTATAAAAGTTCTTTATGTATTCTAGACACAAATCTAGTATCAGACATTTGATTTGCAAATATTTTCTCCCATTCTATAGCTTTCTTGCTGGTGTCCTTGGAAACAAAAAAGTTTTGATTCTGATGAAGTCAAATTTGTTTATGTTTTCTTTTGTTCCTCATGCTTTTGGTGTCATATCCAAGCAGATCATTGACTAAAGTCACAAAGATCATAATCTTAGGTCACAAAGATTTATGCCTATGTTTTCTTCTAAACTTTTATAGTTTTAGCTCTTACATTTAGGTCTTTATTCCATTTTGTGTTAATTTTTATATTTGGTGTGAGGTAAAGGTCCAACTTTATCCTTGGGCATGTGATATCCAGTTGTCCCAAACCATTGTTGAAATGACTATTTTCCACCATTGGATTATCTTGGAACCCTTTTCAAAAATCAATTGACCATAAGTGTGAGGTTGTATGAGTTTTTAAAATATCTCTTTCCTGATATCTATAATTTCTTTTCTAACAAGATAAGTAATAGGTCATATCTCACGTAACTATGACTTTTACATCAAAAACTTCAGAATCAAAGCTACTTTTACAATTGTTTTCTTCTCTGAGAGCCATTTAGGAAAATTCTACTTGCAGCTAAAAGCACTCTTTCCCTTTAGAGGCATTTCACTCACACAGGGAACAGAAATCTAAATAAACTGAGAAACTAAATACACAAAAAAATCTTAACGCCTGGGTATGTGTTCTAATTCTCTTGTTTGTCCAAATTTTTTTTTCTTTTTATGCAAAAGAGTAATGTTAACTTTATAAAATTCGTGATTGGTTATCTCTGTAGTGTTTGGGCCCACAATGTATTTCTCGGCTAAAAGATCTCTTTCCCCACTTGCACATGGAGAAAGAACTAACACATGGGACTATAATCCTCCACATGCGACACACAAGTTGTTTCCTCAAAAGAGACAAGGGCTTAGGCTGAGAACATGTTTTTGGTTGAGATGGTTTTTGTAAATCCAATTAGCTTCGATTCTAGGCTTATTTTACTGCTCACTGTACTTTGTTCCCATTTATACTGATGAATAATAGATTTAATTGTGTTCTATCATTTATATCATTAATATTTCCTCTAGGTTTGAGTGCTATGCAGTTCTCCTTTAAACTTGTATGGAAATTAAACTTGGCAAGGATTTAAGCTAATTAATTCATATGTCAGTTGTTAGCAAGATCTAGTAATTAAAGTCTACTTTAGAGTAAGTTATTAACTCTGCAATAAAAAAAAGCACTTTATTAACTTATCAGTTTTAGCTATTTATTCTCGTTGACAGATGAGATAGGGAAGTTATTGACTGTACATAATCACCTCTGTACTTTCACCAGTAAATAAACGGGGTCAAATGGAAGTCTGGGTTGTTCAAGGTCATAGTTTAAATCTAGAATAAACCAGTTCGGGCGGATGCTGGTGGGGAAAGGTGCCTTTGGATCTTGTTACCTTTGCAATACTATCTCCTTAAATTTTGCAAAGTCCGTTTTTGTTCTGTTCAAAATTCTCAAACATCTAAACTAACAACAGCCTAGACCAAGGTGTTCAGATTGTGATCTGAGCTATTAAATTGCTTTACTATTTATGTTTTATTTTTATAATACCTAAGAAAAATAACCTTTAAGATGCACTCCTTATGAAAAGGCTAGAGGAAGGAACTCTAGTTCAAGTGTAATGCCTGGGACATAACAGGTGGAGGCCTTTTATTTTCAGGCCTACGCCACTCGCAAGTTCCCGTCTCATGAGAGCAGGTTCCTTTCATTCTGCTTTGTTTCTTGGCCTGCCATCTAGTTGCTTCTATTCAGCGCGAGGACATGCCGTAATGGGCCCTTTGCTTTCACCTTGTTGGCTTGTGATGAGCTACCACTGAGGTTAAGTCCAGGCTGACTCTTTCATGTGGCCAGCGTGTCTATGGTAGTGGCTCCCAAATCCAGCTGATCATGAGAATTACCTGGGGAGGTTTTTAAAGAACTTTTCAGGCCTCACCCCAAATGTACTACATGTGGATCTCTAGGGTGGAGCCAGTGAACCTGTATGTTTCAAACCTTCCCAAGGTGACTGTGAAGTTCAGCCAAGTTTGGGACATAGTCCAGAATGCTCTCCAAGTGCTTGGAGTTCCCATGGGCTTAGCCTTAGGGCATTGCCTCTGAGAATCTGCCTTCTACTCGCCAGAAGATTCTAAAAAGACTAGCAGTGCCTATTTGCAGTCTGCCCTTAATAACTACCTACTACCTTGGCAAGGAGCCCTGTGTTCCTTCTCTGTCCACTCACTCCCTCGGGCTGTTCTTATGACTTACTTGCCTTTTCAGGCTGCCCAGAACTGCCACTTGTGAAAATAATACAGACTTTGGTCCTGAGAGCCCTGACATGGACTCTCCGCTCAGCCTTACCTATCTATGGGTGCCATTTGCCTCATCTGTAAGATGGAGACAATGTTGTCTTCCCACGGGCGTTAGGAAGACCAGCAGAATGTGTTTGTATAGCATCTAGAACACAGTGCACCCTGCATGAGGCATTACTGCTTGTTTGGTTGTACTTGTCCACCTTTGCGAATATGCTGGGTTAATGAAGCTTGCTTAGCAGTTTTCCCTGATGGTAGTTCCCTAGATTGCTCTGGGCAGTGTTTCTCAAAGTAAGGGACACAGACCACCTACATCTGAATAGGAGGAAGAGAGGACAGAAATCTGCTCTTGTGCAACTCTAACTTTCTGCACTTTTTAATGTTTTTATTGAAGTATAACATACATATAGAACAGTGTATCTTTTATAAGTGAACAGCTCAGTGAATTTTCACAAACTGAACACACCCATGTAACCTTAGCACACAGATCAAGAAACAGAACATTGCCAGCACCCAGAAGCCCTCCTCTGCATGGCAACTTTCAGAGCCACTGCTGTAGGAAAAGTCTAGCTGTGGAGCACTCCTTTGCCCAGTTCCTCCCTCCCCTCACGGGCCAAATCTGCAGGCCCTGGGAGCCCTCCCCAGCCTGAGGGGCTGGGCCTGTGGCACATCCCATGCACCTTAATAGTGACACGACTTCCTTTGTGAGAAGGGTCACAAAGGGTGTTTCCATCATTTATATTCCTAGCATACACCCTAAACTGCTTAAAGTAAATGAATTCAGGTCCTGGCCAACAAGGAATGGAGATCAGTCATTGCCTGAAAGCATCAGCAACTCCAGCATTTTCTCACGGAAGGGTGAATGAGGTGGATTCTAGGGTAATTACCTTCGTGTAATTGAAAACTAAATCACTGATGACTGCATTGTGTAAATATCCATTTAAATACTTTCACTTTATTGCACTTATTTTTGTAGGACATGCTACCACCAAATAGGCTATTAATTTTTCTAGCGGATTAAAATCTGAATGGGTACATTTAAAAACTAGCACAGCTCAAATAGAGGCCCTCTTTTTCCAGAGATCTGTAGAGAGAGTTTTTTTCTTTTTCTTTAATCTAGCTGTTGAAACAATCTAATAGACCAGGACCTGTAATAACACAGGCCTAGCCCAAAGGAGATCAGGTTTTCTATGTAATATAATTTTGGTAAGATTTTATACAGTAGAACAAGAACCTGTGGTGCTTTTGCCCATATCTTCTCAAATTTTAACATGCATACAAGTGGGGGTCTGGTTAAAATGCAGATTCTGATTTGGGTCCTGAAGAGCCCTGCAGTTCTGCATTTCTAACAAGCTCCCAGGTGGTGCCGGTGCTGTTGGTTTGGGAAGCCACACCTTGAGCAGCAGGAATATTCAAACTAAGCGCTGACTAGAAGCCATATAAATACCTGAGTTTCAGTTTCTTAGTACACGGGGGTGGGGGGTGGGGGTGGGGGGGGGTGCCAAAACAATGTATACAAGTGGTCACTTTAGTCAGCGTTGCTCAAGCGGCAGTTCGGCCATAATCAGAAGTGTCTGGACACTGATGGGAACCACTTTGAGCACCTCTCGTAATTGCAGAAGTCAAACGTGACTTGTATTTATCTTTTGTTATTGGTATATATTGTTACAATTTTAATAGTTTTTTTCCTTTCTTAAAATGTTTTTGTTTTTTTGGGGGCACCCTCTGTATATAGACTATTTCTGAAGTCCCTTCTAACTGTATAAGTCCACAATTCAGTAATCCCTCCTCGCCTGTTAACTAAGTTTTCTTTAGGCTGCTGATTCTCATTGTTTATAAGCTGTTATATTCGATATTGTTCTGTAGTAGAAGGCCACGTAAACATTCTTGCTTGTGGCTAGCAAGTTTCGTTTTTCAATCTTCTACAAGTCTACCTCAATCCACGGGAAGTTTTGGTTAACAATAACATGATACTGGACTCGGACCATAAGCTAAACTTGAGTCAGCAGTGCTGGGCTTTCGTTAGATAAGCAAGTATGAACCTGGGCATGTAACCAGAAGAAACGGACAGCTAATCCTACGAGAATAGGCAGTGCTTACATGAGTACTTTACTCAAATAGCCACAACTAGGAAGAGCTGCAGATCATAAAGAAAAATTCAAGGAACTGGAGATATTTACCTTGTGAAGAGAGGACAAAGGATGCCATAAGAATCATTTTTGAATAGCAGCAGAAATTAGTATATCCTCTGAGGTAAATGACGTTACAGTGCATCAGAATAAATTTAGGTTAGCTCTAAGACGGAAATTGATCGTGATAACAATGACCCTAGGTGACAGGATTGCCATTGTAATTTTGCCTTTTAAACACTTTTAAAACCAACTATAATCCTACTCCATTGCCTATCACTTGTGTTATTAGTTGATCTATCAACTGGGATCCAGTGAAGACACCATTCTAGGCATTGAATACAAGGAATTATATGCTTACAGAGCCATTGGGAGGACTAGAAGAACAGAGTTAGAGAGAACTGTCCTTGGGCTTCCACGTCCTACAACATAGCAACAATCTAGAGGTCCAGAAGCTATGGAGACCGCTGCCAACATCGCAGCCACTTCTCACCAGTGGAGTTGGTGGCAATACGGAGACACAGAAAGTCTGACCCCTGAAAGTCACATCTAATGTAGCACGTACACCAACAACTAACAGGGAAAACTAATAGGCAGTGAAAGTAGCCTCCCTCTTCCTTTTACCTTCCAAATTTCATATTGTCGTATCTGACTGGCAAAATCTATACAGAATCCTATTAGCAGGGAAGTCTAAGAATTACAGTTGTTGGGTATGTTTCTTTTTTAAACTATAGGTCAATTTTTATTGAAGTACAACATACATACAAAAGAAAGCACAAATCATAATCAAACAGCTTGATGAATTTTCATAAAGTGAACACATTCATGTAACCAGCACCCAGATTGGGAGCCAGAAATGACTAGCACAACAGAAGCCCTCTCATGCTCTTCTCTAGGCATCAACCTCCCTGAAAGTAACTGCCACCTTGGCTTCTAAATGCCATAGAGCGATTTTTCCTATTTGAATCTTGCACAAAGTGGGATGATAAGTATGTACTCCTTTGTGACTGGCTTTTCTCACTCAACGTTATATTTGTGAGAATCACCCGTATTGTGTATAGCAACAGTCTCCTTGTTCTCATTGCCGTATAGTGTTCCTTTGGATGAGGAACACAGTTTATGCACTCTCCCGCAGGTGGGCATTTGGGTCGTTTCCAGTTTGGGAGTATTACAAATAGTGTCACTACGAACGCTGGTGGACATATGTATGCATTTCCACTGGGTCTATGAGAGTGTAATTTCTGGGATATAGGGGATGCATCTGTTCAACTCACATAGATACGGCCAAACAGTTTTCCAAAGTAGTGGATATGCCACATCCTTGCTAAAACTTGGTGTCTTTCATCTTTAAAATTTTAGCCATGAAGTACCTTTTCAGGTCTTTCTCCCCATCTTCTATTGGCTTGTCTGCCTTTTTCTTGTTGTTCTTTATTCTGAATGAGTCCTTTGTTGGGTACATGCATTGAGAATATCTTTTGGCACTCTATGGCTTGTTTGTTTTTTTTTCACTCTTTTACTAGTGTCATTTGATGAAGCTGTTCATAATTCTGATGTAGTTCAGTTCGTCAGAAGTTTTCTTTTATGATTCGTTTATTTTGTGTATGTTCAGGTTAAGAAATCTTTGCTGACTCCAAGATCATAAAGGTATTCTCCTATGCTTTTCTGTTAAAGCTTTGCTGTTTTACTGTTCACATTTGGCTTTATAATTCATCTGGTATTGATTAGTGTATATGGTAAAAAGTGGGACATACAGTTTTGAGCCTTCCAACTCCTATACTACTGTGGAGTAGGGGTGGGGTATCCATAGAAGGTGGTAAAAACGAATGCTGAGTGCCAAGAGACCATATCTAACTGTTAGGTGAGTTTTTACACTAAAAAACAGCTCCAAATTGTGAATTTTTCTGAACCCCTTTTCAAATGTGATCATCTATGATAGCCATTTTCCACATTCCACTCTTCCCTAATGGCAACAGTCCACTTCCGGCCTTTGCTTTGCCTCTTCTTTCTTACCCTGCACCTTAGAATGCCATCGTCCTTGCAGGAGCACTATGTTCTTTTTCAGAAATAACAGCAAGAATTGGTCTGCATTCAAACAAATGAAAGGAAGACCAGGATTAGACTTAGTGAATAACTGTGAATGTTAGAATACTTTGAAAGAGATTTAATTTGACTACCTTATCTAAGAAACTATGGTCAAGTACGGAGCATTGTTCTAAAAGACTTAAGGAAAAGTGAATCCTCCTAAGTGGGTTAAACAAGCTTCCTCACCCCATGCCTCCCCACTTACAAGCACAACCACCCCTTGCAATTTTTTTTTTCATGTGGAACAACTGATGTCTCAATCCTATGTATATATTAAGTAAAGGAGGTTTGGAAACAGCTAAGTTCCCTAGCTTTCCTACACCAGATTTACCCCCAGTAGGGTCCTCCTCTAGAAAGTATGGGCTGGCCACTGGAACAATAGATGTATCTAGTGCAAAATTCTTCCCAACTACCTTGTCCCTGAATCCCTGATCTTTCCTTTGACATTTGGCTATATCCTTTGGTTCCTGGATAATAATAGTAGCAGTGTATTTTTATTACTCAACTCAATTTCATGCCTCCATATCTCTGGGCTATTAGGAAAAGTAACGCTACTCATTTCAGGTCATACTGAAATGGTCATTTCCAAGCCATGCTATACCGTTTCAGGATCTGATGGAGTGCTAAAGCTTTTGGAATAGGGTGGGTTTCCTAGCTGGTCCCTAACAAATTCACAGCGATGTGGCCAAGACCGATGTATGTGGAGGCCCCATGGCCCCTTGATGGCGAGGAGCCTTCTATTGTTTCTGGGCCCCCTAGAGGTCTGACCATACTCGTATGCACAGATGCACCTGATAGCCTTTGCCCCTCGGTTCTTCCAATTCCTGTTTGTCAACCACTCTTCTAATTACTCTATATGCATTGCCTCATTTAATCCTCATAATAAGCCTATATTATAGTTTCTATTATTACCTGCCTTTTATAGATGAAGACATTGAGTTTAGGTAATACACGTATGCCCAAAGCTTTTGTATCTCATTAGTGATGAAGCTTTTGCTATGGATTAATTTTCTTCTTTTGTGTGAATGCTCATTTATAATCCACCGGCCCACCCTTGCCCTGCCTCTCAGATCTTAGACAAACATCTCATTGTCATCTCCACTTGCCTCCAGAATTTATCTTTGCAAAGACCCATCACACCAAGGCATGTCAGTCACCTTGTTAATCTTATTCAATTCATGAAGCAAGTATTTCTAGGCACCAGCTATATGCCCAACACAAGTCTTAATGATTGAATGGGATAAGGAGCAAAAGAAGTACAAGAGTTCATAGGAAACACAAATGGAATTTAACTTAATTAGAAAGAAAAGCAAGTCCTTCAGTCCCTAACCCATTGATTCAACACTTTGGACTCCGACATATGAACAGCTATTGTTTTTGATGGTCCTGTTTTCTGAGTCATCTCCCAGAAATAGCAAGTTTCCCTTATGCTCATTTGAGAGTTACTCACCCCTGGAGGGCCCACCTCTACCCACAGTCCTCCTCAGGACTCAGTGGGTCTCGTCTCAATTTCCCAATTCTCCAGTACACTCAGGGCTTCCACAGGGATTAGGACGAGGATGGAATTGGGGGGAGTTGGAAGTACCATTTCAGTCAGTATAGTTTTGATAAGTTTTAGGGATGAACCTGGCACTTGACCATTATATATAAGATTTTTATAGAAAAAAAAAAAATGTACATATCCTCCAAAAAAAACACTTCTGGAACTTCATCTGGTGACACTCCTTGATTTCCACGTGACCATGTTACATTCTCTGCATTTCTTATGTACCTTAACTTATAAACCTGGCTATTTTAAAGCGGAACTTCTGGTATTTTCTCTATTCTTCACTCTTTCAGATGGAAGTAAAAGTTTCTTCCTGACCCCAGGTCTCAACTTGAGTAAATTAGTGCCTCTCACCACCTCAGGGAAAACAGCTCTCTGGAAGCAATCATTTAAGACCTTATAGCATTGTTTTTCAAAGTTCTAACTACCTTTGTGTATCTGGAGTGTCCTGAAAATTAATCCCTCATGAGCTGAATGTAAGATGGCCTACTGTGGAACTAGGAGACTGGAACGTTTCATCCTAGACTTCTGTGACCATGAGTTTAGTCCTAGAGAAGCGAAAATCAGCGCCATTTTCTCCGCTGCAGCATGTTGGTCTGGTGTAGAAGCCTGGTGCAGCAGTCCGTGCTCCCCGTGGGAAGCAGAATGTCAGGGCTTCATAAGAAGGAACAGAATCCCTAACCCCAGAGAGTCATCAGCTCGTCTTATTGCTTCCTCCTCAGTTAAGACCAGTTTCAGTGGGATGAGACCCCTGGGCATGGCACCTACAGGAAAGGGAGAGCACTGAAATAAAAGGGAACCCTAAACTTGTCCTGAGGAATTTTTAATCCTCAGATTTGTTATTTGTTAAATATACCTATTTAATAGGAATATTATAAGATGACATGAGATACATGAAAGTACTTTATAAATTTTAAAGCAGCATACATATATCTATGTTATAGATAATTAATTAATATGTATTAATTATATATCTCACTATAGATTTTGAAAATTTACTTTTATATTTCCTTTGAGAAAGTACCCTGACCAGCCAGCCGTATGATCACGTTACATATTTTAAAACCATTGCTAGACTTTGGTGGTGGTGGTAGGAATAGCAGGAAAAACAGAAAGAGGAGTGTGGGTGGTAGGGTTTGTGTGTGCGCGGCCATGTGCTGGGTTTTCTTCTTGCCCAGGAAGGTCTGTGAAACCTGTCAGGTGTTCAAGTGGGAAGGAACACAGATCAGATGGCAAATCTCCCCAGGTATCAAAGAATCCACATTAATCTTAGTGTCAAAATAACTGTCCATCCCAAATTTATTTCATTTCTTTTTAAAAAACAATAGCCATTTTTATTGCTAATAGTTTTTAAAGACTTGTGGAGAATTTTTTTTTTTACTTCGTTATAGTGGTTAAGATTTCTTAAATTAGCTCTTAAGATAACAGCTTATCTTAAAATAGCTCTGTTTTAAGAGACGAAGTAAATTCCAATCTGAAAGCAAGAATGACCTAGAACAGATGCCTTTTTCCAGTTTCACTCCAGTGGAACCCTTAGGTTAGATTCCATGTCTTTAAAAAAAAAAAAAAAAAGGGGTCGGCCCAGTAGCTCAGGCGGTTAGAGCTCCACGCTCCTAACTCTGAAGGCTGCCAGTTCGATTCCCACATGGGCCGGTGGGCTCTCAACCACAAGGTTGCCAGTTCAATTCCTTGAGTCCCGCAAGGGATGATGGGCTGCGCCCCCTGCAACTAACAATGGCAACTGGGCAACTGGACCGGGAGCTGAGCTGCGCCCTCCACAACTAAGACTGAAAGGACAACAACTTAAAGCTGAATGGCACCCTCCACAACTAATATGGAAAGGACAACAACTTGACTTGGAAAAAAGTCCTGGAAGTACACACTGTTCCCCAATAAGGTCCTGTTCCCCTTCCCAAATTTAAAAAAAAAAAAAAGTCAGGGATGTGTAGTGACTGAGTAAGGGCGGAGAAAGGAAAGCTGAAAGTGACTCATGCCAGTTTTTAGAAAGAGGAGGATTATGTTTCCACTACCACAAGCCTGATGCTGGGAACTCCCACTTTGGAAGAGGAGGCAGATCTTGACACGAAAGCAGGCTGAAGTAGTGACCCACCCTAGCAAAGAAGCTAAATTCATTGTTAGGTTCCAGACTGCACAGTTAAAACGTTAGAACAGTAGTGGCAGTCAAAGGCCTTTAAAATGTACATATCTTTTTGTGAGCAATTTCAATTTTAGGACTCTATGCTTAGGAAGTAATTAAGTAAATCTGCAAAGATTGAGTTACTAGGCAGATCATCCAACTTATGTTCATCATACAGAAGTAGTAAAAGCAACCTAAGTATCCAACCATAAGAGTTTAGTTAAATAAAGATTCCATATAATACGTACTATTTATATTTGAAGCAATATTATAGATAAATATTTATGTGATAGGGTGTCTAAGAATTATTAAGGACAAACACAGCTAACCAACCGAAATGTACTCAATGATTCCATTTTTGTAAAGTAAATAAACGAGTGCATATAAGTGTAGTTTTAAAAACTCCTAAAGGGCTTCTAGTGTAATATGGTGGACTGAGCATATGCATTAATTTCCTCTTGCTCTCCAAACCCCACTGAAATGATTTTAAAACACACACTCACAACACAGTTTATAAAAGTACAAGAAGCAACTCCACTTTGGCTTCACACCCCAGCCCAACTCTGGGTCTTCCTTCCATTTCTCAAAGTGGAAGAATGCTGAGGAGTGAGAGAAGATGGGAAAAGGAGATTTTTACTTTTTATTTTATATTTCTGTACTATTTGAATTCTTTCACTTGTATGTATGTATTTTGGCAACTTTAAAAGTTAATGAATGATAGATACAAATGTGTTAATATAGTATCTTCACACCCTTTTGCACTTAGTTTCATAGGATTCTCCTAAACTCGATAAGGGCAGAAGGCAAAAGAGAAAGAATGGAGGAAGAGGGAAAGGGGAGAAAGAGAGAAGGAGCGGGAGAACAAGAAAACAGTTTCAGTGGTGCGGTGATTTTGGCCTGACTTTACTTTCAACTAGCTTGAACTTAACCCAAAGTAAAATCTGAAAGAGGTGATGTGAATGTGACCCATTTCCGGTCCAGAGTGCTTTTCATATTTTCATGCAGAATGTGATTCTAGTCTTAACAGATCCTTTTACTTTTTTTTCTTTACATTTAAATAACATGCCTTTTAAATAGAACTACCTCATTTAGATGCCCCGCTTAGGAAGCAACATTCTGTTCCAACACAGAGTGACTTAAGGTGCTCTCAGGGTTAATTCTCATTCCTCCCTTAATTTAGACATTAATTCCTAAAACTATAGAAAGCCAGTGCAGAAGTTAGTAATCAGTGGTAGTACTAAGGTGTTTTTTACTTTCTCCCCCTCTCTCTTTAGTCATATTTCAATTTGAATAATGAGGACCTGTTTAAATATAGAAAACTATATTTAAAATAAAAAAAATTAACCATACCTGTAGCTGTCATTCTACCTTCACCTGGCTGGTGGGCACCCAGTGGTTCATTCTCTTTTCCACAGGCAACAAGATTTCATGACTCAACTTTATTTCTTAGCGCCATCTCATTTCCTCCCCAAATGGAGCACTTTTTAGTGACCAGATACCACAGCATCACAATTTTATTATCTTACAAAACTCACCCAATCCCAGTCTGTGTCAAATGGCACTAATAACGAGTTCCTCAATTGTTTTTCTTTTTTCTTGTGTAAAACACTTTTTGAAACTCGAACTTTTATTCATCTGTAAGAACATTTTTTTTTTTTAGAGTTTGAAATATACTTAGAAAATGCCATTTGTAGCATTTTAGCAAATGCTATTTGTAGCAAATAGGCTACTACTTTATTATATAAATTAAAAAGGCATTCAAGAAACTGCAGATAACGTAGAAAAGGAGCTCACGTACTGATGTTTAGTCCACACTTCTGCCTGCAAACATTGAGTAATTAGGATTGGGCTGTCCCCAGAGAACAACTTTCAAACCTGGAGGACAATCAAGCGTTTATGTCAGAGTCCTGTGGGATAACCAAATCCTTTGGCTACTTTGGAAGTTAGAGCGTAAGATGCAGCTGAGGGCTGCTTTAAGGGGCCTAACCCTGTGGAAATCTGTTCCAACTGGTAGCCTGACCAGGTTTCAGGGTTAATGCTTCCGATCTATAGAAAATGAGACTCTAAAACTGTATGTTCTCTGTGGAGGATGGATACTTGGATAGATACCCAATTACAGGGTAGGAATCCAGTTGTAATGCCTTTGTATGTGATGCATAATAATTTATTTAATCTCCTAGACTCCTTTATTTTTTACAGATTTAAAATGTGAATCCTACTCTGTTTATTTTGCAAATGAAATGAGAGACTCCCTATGGGTGTACAGTGCAGGGGTTCAAAGCTATAAGAATAAGCTTTAAAATATTTATGAAGAAAAAACACATGCTGTCTACTGCAGAGTTGTTGGGCTGGAGTGTGGGAAGCAGATTCACAGTTCCTGATGAGTCCGGTGGGAAGCCTGGAAATATCTTCATGTTCCCCTTTAACATTTTGCAACTTGTTTACTTGTTAAATTAATACCTTGGCAACAAGAATTGCACTTCTCTTGCATGGAATCCATCTCTAAGAAAACACACACCTGGAAGCTCTCAACAACAATATGCTTGCCAAGTTAGAGTAAGCCCATTGACAGGGTTGGCATGGATTAGCCTTAATCCTTTCTCAGGGCATTGAAGCACAGGACCCAGGAGAGTACCTGCCAGGTGTGTTCCACTGAATCCCATTCTGCTGGACCATTCGTCCACGTGAGGCCTGCACCAGAGCCACCTCCCTGTCCTCTGATGCTAACACTGCTGAGCGTGCATTATAATAAGCTTGGCAGAACCGTACTCGGGAAATCTCAAACAGCTACAAATCCAGATATAAGTTCTGAAAATCCTTCTTGAGACAAAGGTCTGTCTCAGATCCACTGAGATGCCTGACAACATCCCAACCTGGGCCTCTGTGTTCATCACCTCCAAGTTCTCGGACTTGCTGCTAAGTCACTTACCTGGTACCCATCTGCACCCCCGAACTCACTACAACTTTCCTAGGATGCTCTGTCCATTGCACCACTTTACCCAGAACTCTTAGGTACGCTAAAGCTTCCCTCCAGTTTTGACTGCTCAGCAACTCCAATGCAATTCTAAGGATTATTCCCATGCCCCACCCCCACCAAGCCTGCTGGGTTGGGCCTATCCTGGATCTCCAACCACCCTCACCCACTCCTCTCTACCCACCATCTTCTTCGTTGGATCAGTGCTGTCTTGCAAAAGGCCAAAGTGTGAACCCTGCTAGTCGGTACCACTCTTTTGGGCCCTTGATCACATATGATGGACTTTGGACATGTCCCTTAGACTCTACAGTATTTGATAATAAAAGGGATGCTGGCGGCATATTGTCTGCTCCTCCTGCTTTTTAATTCCTCCTTATTTCCCTACTTCTGAGATGGGGACTAAATAGGGAGGTACCAAATTGATCTGGAGAAGGTGAATTAGATGCGCTTAGATTACGGAGCTTGGCCTCAGTGGGGGAGGAATTGGAATCCTAACCTACCAGTCTAACCATGATATCCAGTTGTAAGCTTTAAACATCGAAAAGAAGACTAGTTATGAAAAGACCAACCTTCTTGTGAGAGGGAAATCGAATGAGGTAATGGATATGAAAACCTTGCCAATTGTAAACCATTCAAAACAAATAAACCATGTAGTGATTCTTTTCAAAGGGAAACAGCCAAGACCTTGAGTGGAAAAGTCAGTGCATCTCCCACGTCCTGCCTTCTTCTCCCTGGCCCTGCCCTTCATGTCCCAGCACTCAGGCCTTCTATCAGACCCAAATCTCCCACTCCCTTTTCTTCTTCCCGCATTTCCTCATACCCTGCAGCACCAGTGCAAACTTCGCAACTAGCTGCTGAGCTCATTATCAGATTATAGAAATTCACAATAAGGCATGAATAAGGATTAATTCTTCTGGAATACATTTACATTTTAAAAGAGTTTGTTAATCAAAAGATTTTTATATTGATGGAATGATCTGTAGAGAAAAAAGGGAAACTTTTTAAATGTACTTTAGGCTTAGTTTTCAGATTTTAAAAATAATGCATATGAGTCAGCAGAAATGTATTCATATTTTCACTAAAAAATATGTACAAAAATATTTGTAATAGCGCCCAAACAGAAACCATCTGAATGCCCATCAGCAGTAGAATAGATTGATTATAACGTATTCATATAATGGAATACTACACTGCAGTAAGGATGAATGAACTAAAACTTTATGTGACAACATGCATGAATCTCACAAACATGATGGGGAGTGAAGAAAACCAGGCACAGATGAGTACAGATCATATGACTCCATTTATAGAAAGTTAAAAATCAGACACAATGAATCTCTGATGTTAAAAGTCAGAGTAATGTTTATCTGTTTGTTGGGGAGGTAACGGTGATTAGGAAGGAGGCACAGGGGCAACTTCTAGGGCAGAATTAGTTTTCTGTTCCATGAGCTGAGGATTGGTTACACAGGTGTATTGATTTTGTGAAAATTCATGAGCTATAAACTTATGTATGCATATGTACTAAGTTAAAACATATTTTAAAGTTAAAACATGTTTTAATTTAGTAGGTATGCACGTATACTTACATTTAAATTTAAGTATGCATGCATATTATATTTAAAAGTTTCTTAAAAGTTAGCAACACATGTTTACTGTAGAAAATCTAGGCTATAGGAAATACATAGTGTTGAAGGAGAGCTTTCAAAAAAGGTAAAATCAGGACTCATTTAAATATTAAATGAACACATATCAAAGATTTTATGTAACTAATTAATTAATGAGGAAACCAGTAAGATGTTATAGCCAGTTCAAGTGGCTATGATTTACAGAGATTTATATTATGTACCAGACAGAATTCATTTGCATTGCATTACTAGGAATCACTTTATAGCGATGGACAGGAAACATTTACCTTACTATCAATTTTCTGCATGTTAACCTCTTTGTCTACAGACTTGTAAAACAGTCTAGTCGAAGACAGTGAAAGAAGAAATAACCAGAATGGATGAGCTAAATTTCACCCACTAAATTTCAGAGATTTTATTACATTAGAGTAAAATCAAAATAACCTGTAATCTTTCTATTCAGGGATAACCTCCATATACAAATTTTGTGCCACGTTTTTTTAAGAGTATATGAGAATTGTCTTATATCCTTAGCAAAAAAAAATGTTTCCCTTTTTTTCTCTATAGATGCTCCCTGAAGGCAAAACATTTAACTGTTTCCATATTGTACAGATTTTCCCCTTTGGTCCAGAAAGCATTTGTTCACATTTCTGATTGCTTCCTTAGCATACTCTCTTTGAAGAAAATTTCGGGATCAAAAGATGTGACAATTTTGAGACTCTGGATCCATAGTGCCAAATATTATAAGAATACCTTGAAGTTCATAGTGGGGCTGGGGAGAGGGGGGGAGGATAAAACCTTTCTAGGCCACTTGCATACTCCCGGAATTGCTCCTGCCCATAAAACTTGGAGTGACATGCTATGTTTACAGTCTTTCAGCTACCCAGATCTGCCTTCTTCTTTTCCTTTGCTTTTGGACTGCACCAAGCATGAGCAAAAACTCACTCACTGACTGAGGAAAAGGTGTGCTGGGGTGCAGCAAACTACAAAAACCCCAACTTCAAACACAAACTCAAGACCAGAAGAGATATCCCTGTCTTATGGTTTCATCTGTATTAGGTTATAAATCCCCTGAGGGATTTCCCAAAGCAGAACTCAAACCCCACTTCCTCCATAGGACTTCCTGTGTTCACACATATTTTCTGATGTCTTGCCAGCCTGGATTTTAAATATTTTATAAACCACATATATCTAACCAAGAGCTCAATTATTCAGTAGTGTTTATCAATTGCCTACTAAGTGCCAGGCACTAGTATGATAGGCCTGGGGTAACTGGCAAGCAAAACAGACTTGCTTCTGCTCTGTGAGTCCAAAAAGTACGGTTACCATAGAATATGTAAAACATACCATATGTATGGCATGAACATCAGCCATCATAATGTCAAACTATTTATTGTTTCATTGCATTTGCTGATTGTTTTTAGCAGGTAGGTCTTCTGTTTCCACCCAGATAAGATGCTTCTTGAAGGCAGGGGTTATGTGTTCTCTGGCATCTTCCAAAGTATCGTGTCCTTAATAGGCACCAAGTAGAGAGCAACTGAATTGAAAACATTAGTGCCTCTTGTCTGCATTGACCAAGTGAGCTACTCCTTCCAGTTTCTCAATTACTCTTAGAATCTCTGTGGGAATAAGTAACAAGAGATTGGGAAACATCAAGTAATTTATTACATAAATGATCATTTTACGTTTTATATCTTGACCAGTAGGTGGCATCATCAATTTTGAAATTATATTTTGTATTGTTATAGCCCCAAATTCTAAGTATGGAGCTCATTCAATAAATATTTATTGGGTAACTTCTATGTGGAAGCTGCTCAACTGGCCACCACTGACAGATTAAAAATTAAAATCCTTTTATAATTTTAATAACTATTGCTATAATAAAAAAAACATATCCATAAAAAAAAATTAAAATCCTACAGATATGCTTTATCATACTTCCTTTTTCAGTAATGCCCTAAAGGACATTCTACTTTCAGATTTCATCTTTGTTTTATAAAATAACATCTAAATCTTGAGTAATGACTCAAAAACAACAGTTTTACGTGTGTGTGCACGCGTGCATTTTAACCCAGCCTAATAAGTACCTTATTTAAAAAGGAGAGGGGGATGCAAAATTAAAAAGTAAACCAGAAAAATCTGGATGGGATGGGCGGTTCAATCTGCAGAATTTAGTCCAAATTGGCTTCTGACTTTACACAAGTTACCACTTCTCAATGAAAGGAACTTTCTTTCCCTTTGGAAGATAACAGAAATCCAATCCAGGCATAGTAGAATTATTTCTACATCGTCCAAGGCTGCACTGTCCCATCTGGAGATAATAAAAGGTCCATTCCTCTGTTGTTTATTTCAAAAGGTTCATTCTCTGGAATGATCCGAGGTTACAAACTAGAACATTTGCCAGTTAAAGAAGCCTGCTGCCTGAATGCTACTCTGGAAGCCTCTGGTCCCCAGAACTCTAAGACTCCTTAGAGTAGAAAGAGGCCCCTTCTTCCCTTCCTGATAGCATTGACTTCTCCACAAGCTGAAGGGAGAAAAGGGGCAAAAAGACAGAAATGGAGGGGGAGCAGTGGGGAAATGGAACTACGGCACTTGCATCAAATACCATGGAATAATCACTGGTTTACCCACCTATATGAGAGAAAGGGAACCTTTGCCCAAGTCTGTGCCTGTTTTTGCTGAGCTTCAAAGTGTAATTAATGGCATTATGTGCTTTGGAAGATGCAAAGGTGGAGTGTACGAGGATTTGGCCATCCAGGAGCTCCCTGTCTAGTGACCACATAGTGGCTTGTGTAGTGGTTGTTAGAAGTGTGGGCTGTTGGGCTCTATTCATTTGAACCCTGGCTTCACCACTTACACATTCTTGGAAAAGTTATTTACTCTCTCCATGCTTCAGTGTCGTAACCTGCAACATGAGGATAATAGTAGCTACGTCATAGAGTCATTAGGATTCAATGAAATGATGCATTCAGATTTTAACAAAGGATGTCTATTGTTATTAATACAAGTAACTAACACACAAAGGAAATATTTGGTGTTAGAGGAAAGGTCTAGATAAAGAGCTATGGAAACTCAGAGTCCAGAGTGGTACCTTCTAGTTAACGGGGCAGGGCAGAGCAAAGCATTCATTGATGGCTTTATGAAAGTCGCATTGTAAATGAGCTTTGAAGAATAAGTAGGATTTGGAAATGCAGAGATGGGGGGACAGAGGGTACTCCAGGGAGATGGACTGTAAGCAAAAGGTGATGGGAAAGGAGGTGAGATGGTGTGGAGCGTTTGTAGCAGAAACAGATCCTTTTGACGGGTGTGAAGGGCACCTGAAGGGAATGAATGGAGCAGATTTTAGCTGTAAAACTAGATTGCAGGGCATATATCTATGCAGGCAGTGGAGTTTGAGCTTTATAGTTTGGGCAGTCGGAAGCCACCGAAGGTTTTTGAGCAGGAAAGTGACATGCTCACCACCATGCTTTCAAAACTGAGTTGGCAATCATGTGTGACCCGTATTTATACGAGTAGGAAGAGAGGTGGGTGTGACAGCAATAGCTGCCATTTGCTGAGTGCTAATCTATTTATATGGTGAGAGTAACGAAGGCAAAGATGGCAGTGGGAACTGAGGGAGAAAAGAGATATGAGAGACTGAGGTGGTTCAAATGTACTGAATTTGACATTTGACATGTGACACATGTGGAAGACAAGACAAAGGGAGGCCTCTCTGGCTTGGGTGAGTGGGGGGATAGAAGTAAGGACCTGGCAGGGCTTGGGGGAGAAACTCAGTGAGTTTATTTTTTGACACGTTGAGTTTAAAGTAGTGAGACAGTTGGGCAGTCATGTCCAGGAGGCAGCTAGAGATGTGGACCTTGAGAGAAAACTCAGGGCTAGAAAGATTTTCAGTGGCCCTTGCAAGATTATGCCAGTAGATGGCAAAACAGGAGATTGGATGAAATTAGCAAGAGAGAGCAGAGAGGGGGGCAAAAGACGGCCCAGGATGAGACTGGGAGGCACGCCCGCATTAGGGAAGGTGAGAAGGAAGCAGAGCCAGAGGAGAAACAATTGATAAGAGGAAAGATGCTGAAGAGACAATTCAAGAAAGAAGAGAAAGTCATCGGTTTCTAATGCTAAAGAGGAGTTGAGAACAAAGATGAGAAAAGAAAAGATCTTTAGATTTGGCAACTAAGTAGCCACCGGTGATCTTTCAAAGAGCAGTTTTACTAGAGTGAAGAGACAAGAAGCTGGGTTGTGGAACAGGATGGAGAGAGCAGTTCCTGTAGTCGGCCAGACCTGGATTCAATCCAGTTTTCCTACTTAGTAACCTCACGCAAGTGACACAAGAGGAAATGTGATGGACCTTTACACTCCTTTGCAAAGCATAAAAATCCCCTGTCCTCCTCTACTGTTTTTAGAAATTCCAATTACCTTTTAAATGACATAAAACAATGAGGCAGAGTTTTTACTTCAAACCGTGAGCCCTTCTCACCTGCCCCCTCCCCTGCCCAGTTGAGAATCTCTGTGATGCTTAGTTCAGTGTGATGAAAGGTTGCTCATGTTCACACAGCAGCGAGTGTGGTTGGAGGCAGTGGCTTTGCAGCATAACCAATTTATCAAATGTCACTATCACCCTGATATTCTGTGGAAAGGTGCAGAGAAATTAGCTGGTGTGTCCTATCCAGAGTTAGGATTGGCTGCACAGGAAGAAGGCCAGGGGTGATGGAACCAGGGCTGTTGAACAAAGCCTTGCTGAAATGTCTCCCTATGGAGCTCCGACTCTGAAAGGGCTTTCTCGCCTTGTACAGTAGTAACACCTTATCTGTGGCTTCACGTCCTGCGGTTTCAGTTACCTGCGGTCAACCACAGTCCAAAAATGTTAAATGGAAAATTCCAAAAACAAATAATTCGTAAATTTTAAATTGCACACCCTTCTGAGTACGGTGATGAAATATTGTGCCGTCCTGCTCTGTGTCACCCGGGATGTGAATCACCCCTTTCTTTGTTCAGCATATCCACGCTGTGTATGCTACCTACCCTTGTCACCGAGTAGCAGTCTGTGGTATCAGATCAACTTTCCCTGGTATCGCCGTGCTCGTGTTCAGCTCACCCTTATTTTACTTAATAACGGCCCCAAAGCACAAAAGTAGTGGTGCTGGCAATTTGGATATACCAAAGGGAGCTGTAAAGTGCTTTCTTCAAGTGAAAATATGAACGTTCTTGACTTAAAAAAGAAAGAAAATAGATCGTATGCTGAGATCTATGGTAAGCACAAATATATCCATGAAATTGTGAGTAAGGAAAAAGAAATTTGGGCCAGTTTTGCTCTCACACCTCAAGCTGCAAAAGTTACAGCCACAGTGTATGATAAATGCTTAGGTTAAAATGAAAAGGCATTAAATTTATGGGTGGAAGACATGAACAGAAAACATGTCCCAATAGATGGTAACATGTTGCACCAGGAAGCTGGAGCCTACAGGAAGACTTACTTCAGCGAGGGATCCCCTGAAACAAATGACACCAAGCCATTTACTGTAAGTGAGGGATGGTTACCTAGACTCGGAAATAGTTTTGGAGTGAAAAATATAAAAATTACTGGAGAGAGAGAGAAAAACTACATTTACGTGACTTTTATTACAATATATTATTACAGTTGCTCTATTTTATTATTGTTGTTAATCTCTTACTGGGCCTAATTTATAAATTAAACTTTAGCATATATGTATAGAAAAAACATAGTATATGTCGGATTCAGTTCTCTCTGTAGTTTCAGGCATCCACTGGGGGTTTTGGAACTTATCCCCCACAGATAAGGGGGGACTATTGTACTAGTTTTCTAGGACTGCCATAACAAAGTACCACAAGCTGAGTGGCTTAGAGCAGGAGAAGTGTATACTCTTCTGATTCTGGAGGCTAGAGTCCCAAATCAGGGTGTTGGCGGGGTTGCTTCCTTCTGAGAACTGTGTGGAAAATATCTATTCCGTGCCTCTTTCATAGCTTCTGGCATCCCAGGTGTTCCTTGGTTTGTAGATGCATCAGTCGATCTCTGCCTCCATTTTCACATGGCGTCCCCCAGTGTTTCTGTATCTTCACAGGCCCTGTTCTCATAAGGACACCAGTCATGTGGGACTAAGGGCCCATCCTACTCCGTGTAACCCCATTTTAACTGATCTGCAATGACTCTATTCTGAATAAAGTCACATTCTGAGGTACTAGGAGTTAGGACTCCAACATATCTTCTGGGGGGACACAATTCAACCTATAGCAGGCCTGATGACAGGAAAGAGAGTAAAGGGAGGTAGGGAGATAAGGGGAGGAGGGGGCTGCTCAGCATGGCAGGGGTGCAGGTGGGGTTTCTGAACACTGGGGAATGGTAGAGATGCTTTGGGCAACGGTAGAGAGTTTGGGATGACTGTTGGTTCCTACAGATTGGATTACGCCTCTGGCTTTAGAACATTATTCTTTTAACTGTCAGGAATTGACTTGGGTGTATGAATTAGGTGCTTTACTAAAGCACCAGTCCTGGGGTGCTGATCTGGTTGCAAGTGGAAGACAAGCCCATCATGTTTATATGGTTTGTTATTATTTGGGGTGACCTGGGTTTAGGAGAGCAAATGGACATAAGTGGGGCCAGACTCCCTAGCAGCCCTTGGACTTCCATTGGTCCCTAGCTTATGCTTTCATCTTGCTGACCTTTCAAGATGTATTGTAACTACATTAACCCAAATGTGTTAGTTGTAAATGGAACCAAGACTATGGGATTTCTGTGCTCACGGACTCACCTGCTGGCTCCACGCTCATGGAGAGAAAGAGCAGCGTGCGAGTCAGCTCTGCTCGTATGGTAGTTCAGGCCTCTTAGGGCATCCGATAGCAGCAGCAGTCTTAACACAGGCCTCCACCGGCCTTGGGAGAGTGGATAAGAAACTGTACACAACAACACAACCTGTGCTACAACACAGATTTTACAACAGTTCACACAAACACCAGGACGTACATTAAGTACAGTAGAATGGTTGCTTCTAGACAGAGACAAGAAAATGGGAGGAGGCACAAATAAAATGAGATAGATGATAGACAAAGCAAATCAGAAAGGGGCCCTGCAGAGACAAATGAGGAGAGGGCACTAAGGAGTGTGATTCTTTGTGAGGAACTAAGGAGTGTGATTAATACAACTTCCTCTACTTGAAGTTTATAAAAGCAAACAAAAAACAGCCAGAATATCTGGGTCAGAACTGAACCCGTGACTCATTAGCTTTTTGTAACTTTGCTAACCTCTCTATCCCTCAGCTCATCATCTATACCGTGGAAATACTATCAGTACCTACCTCGTGGGGCTGCTGTGAGAATGAAATGAATCCAAATGTGGACAGTGCTTAGAAGAGCAGCTGGCACATACTAGTGAGCACTCAACCATAGTGTCGTGAGAATTAAGTAAAATAATCCATGTAAAATGCTGAGCACACACATGGTCTGTGGTGACTTAGCTGCTGTCGTCATGGTCATCCCCGTCATGTCTTTGCGTGGCCAATACCATTCCCGTAGAGAGAGAGAGAGCAGGAAATTGTTTTGCACAGTGGGAAGGCAATGATGTCTCCTATGCTAGTTCCACCTCCATCATTTCCTTTTGTGTAATCTTTGCCAAGTAGCTTTTCCCCAGGTAAGCCTCCTGGACCTGTTGTCAGCATTAATCTCGCTCTTGACATATCGCTCCTGTGAAGGCTCTAGTGTTGGAACCCCACACTTAGTCTGTGTTAGTTTTTGTGACAAACAAAACAAGGGCCTGTGCCTCAGGGAAGTCACGTTGGTCCAGGTGAAATTGCCAGACCCCTTAGGCACACTATGTCCTGTTACACAAGCCCCATTGGTCCAGGCTGCATGTGTAGCCCAGATGTGGGGTCATTGGGAACCTTTGTGCCACATGGAGTCAGCGAGCCAAACCAAGATGGGACAATCTCAGTCCCCCACCATTGTCAGCGATTCTACTTGTCCTGTCTTTTTGTTTTCTGTTTTGTTTCAGAGTTACCCAGGACTTGCTTTGTGTCAGGTGTCATACTGTTTCACGTGTATTCTCTGACTTAGTCCTCATAACAGCCCTGTGAGGAAAGAACTACTAGTGTCACCATTTTATGGATGAGGAAACTGAGGCACGGGAGTCTGGAGTATAATTTGCCCCAGGTTACACAACTAGTAAGTGGCTAAGCCAGTAGCTGACCCCAAACAGCCTGGCAGCAGAACCTTTGCAATTATACTGCTTCTTGGAAATTCCTAGAGAATTTGGCAGTTTGGATCAAAATGGACATTGAACATAATCTTAGCCCAGCAATGTCACCTTAATGAATTTATCTGACAGATATGTTTGTCTTGTTGTTTGAATGCTTGTAATGGCAAAAGAAAAAAATGTAAACATCCATTTATATTGTGTTTCCCCGAAAATAAGACCTAACAGGACAATCAGCTCTAATGCGTCTTTTGGAGCAAAAAACTAATATAAGACCCAGTATTATATTATATTATATTATATTATATTATATTATATTATATTATATTATACCCGGTATTTATTATATATATTATATTATATTATATTATATTATATTATATTATATTATATTATATTATACCTGGTCTTACATTATAGTAAATTAAGACCGGGTCTTACATTAATTTTTGCTCCAAAAGACACATTAGAGCTGATTGTCTGGCTAGGTCTTATTTTCGGGGAAACACGGTAGGAGACTAGTTAAGCAACTTACAGTATATAATTGCAATGGGGTGATGAAGAAAAGAATAATGCAAGTTTAGATACATTCATATGAAGCTATCCTCAAGACACATTTTTTTTAAAAGATTGCCAAACGTGGTCTAGCATGCTATCGTACTATATACCCCTTCAGAGCTAATCAAAACCTAGGATAGGCCTCCCCGCTACTGTCCCACCCCATTCCATTCAGTTAGGAGTGCCTGAGGGTCTCCAGACCAGCAGCATCATTGTCACCTGGGAACTTGTTGGAAATGCACATTCTCAGGCCCTACCCCAGAACTATTGAATCACAAACTCTGGGGGTGGGACCCAGAAATCTGTGTTTTAACAAGCCCTCCAGGTGATTCTGATGCATGTGAAAATGTGAGAACCACGGTCCCAGGCCAATGGCTTCTCCTGGGAAACATTAAAAAATATCAATGCCTGAGTCTCACCCCACCCCTGAGGTTCTGATTTAATTGGTTCAGGGTGTGGCCAAGGCCTGGGTTTTCCAGTGCTCCACAGATGTTTGAGACCACTGTGACCTACAGCTTTGGAAGCTGCCACTTGGATCTGGGAACGGCTAATGGCACACTTACGGCATAAAGTTAAACTGCAGGCACTAGCGAGTACGTAAGAGCACCATCCCTTTCCAATTGTAAGCCCGGTTCCCTTCCCCTGACGCAGCACCTCATCCAGGAGGCAGAGCTGTGGATGGCGATGCTCTTGGGCTGAACAGACATAAGCTTATTAGTCTGAGGACTTTAATAATGTTACTTACATTAAGCCTCTACATTCGGTCTTTAATGAATATTGAGAAGAGGCAGGAGAGAAAATATCAAGTTGTCCACAAAAGAATTTAATAGAAGAAATGAGACCTGTAAATGTCATAGTAAAAGCCTCATATTACCAGCTCACTATTTCTTGGACTTACATATGTTGTCCTGAAAGTCGCATCCTACCACATAGCACATCTCCAGCACACTAGGGGTTCAATCAGCATTTGTCTAATAAAGGAATCCATTAATAAATGAATGAATGGATATTATTGGAGGAGAAGCTGATTCTGTCTTTAACATCCACTGTCCAGCTTACTACAAGTGCTGTTCTTGGAGTGGAGCAGGGGGAACAAAAGTCCATTGACAATAAATGTGCTAGGATCAGGTGCTAGAGCTGAGCGTCACTGGAGGAACTATAAACCCAGATGGGGGCAGGAAGAGCAAAGCAGGTGCGGTGGTCCATTGAGCTCAACCAAATAGTTCCAGGTCTCCCCTCCCAGAGACAGTGGGAATGACACATGCCTCCCCCTTGGAGTTCTCTGTGGCCATGTGACTTGCTTGAGACACTGAAATGAGCAGAAGTGTTGTGTTTTGCTTCTACACAGAAGCTTTAAGAGCCAGTGTGTGATTTGTCCTGCTTCTCTATAGGGTGACCAACCTTCCTGGTTTGCCTGAGATTGAGGAGTTACCCAAGGTGTGGGGATTTCAGTGCTAAACTTGGGAGAGTTCCAGGAATCAATGTTTAAGGTAGTGATCAGCTTGGGTTCCGGAGTGAGGGTGATTTGAATCATAGCCCACATCCCACTAAGACCCAGCGCATGGGGATACCCTACCCGTGTCCACAGAGCTACCAGTACGATCAGAGATGGGTTCTGCCTGACTTCAGAGTCCACAGTCGGGCACCACTCCACCCATGTGGAGGGAGTCTTTATTTCAGGGTATCTTTTTTTATTTTATTTTCTAACTTGGAGACTCTGGTCCACAAAGGGAGGTGAAAATGCCAACTTTTCTAAATTAATTGAATGGCATTCATTCCACAAATATTTGTTGTATTCTACTGTATTAGAGGCTCTATGTCTAGGTGTTATGGGCTACGCAGAAATGAAAAAAGCTGTGATTTCTTCCCTCAAGACACACATAATGTAGAGGGGAGATAGACATGTACATGGCTAACTACATCACAAGGCAGAAGCTGGTAGATGTTATTAAAACATTTTGTGGACCCTTCTCTACTTGCAAATTTACTATGAGCACATTAATTTTATGATTTTAAAAGCATTTATTTTAGAAAGCAGCAATTAAAAACAAAGTGTCTTTATTTTTCAGGTTACTGATTCTCAGAATAGTAATATCTAGAGAAAGTATATGAATGCTTTCTTTTTCTGAAGGTCAGTACCATTTATTCAGGGATGATGGTACAGTTGCATTTACCAGCGTTCAGTCGGATGGAAGTTTTTAGTTTCCTTCATCAGTATGGACAGACTTCCCATTGTATCCATGGTTCTTCATTTGCTCTCTGTGACCATGGCCCACGTCTGCATGCCCGCCAGGCAGGATTTTCCACCATGGATCAGAGCCAGCCTACTGGTCGAAAGGAGGTCCTTTTTGTTAAGGAATGAAGTGACCAGCCCTCCTTAGGGATCCTTCCCACAGGTCCAAAGGCATTAGACTAAAGCCTTACCCAGAGAGGGGTGGTGACCAGGCATGTGGCAAAGGAAATTTGAAGCCCAGGGCCTCAAAGATAACTGGCCTTTCTTGCCAGCCCTAGACAAAGAAAGTATGGTTTCTGGGGAAAGCTTCACTATCCGGCTGGGCTGTCGGCAGTTGGACAACCTCCAGGGCTGCAGTAAGGTTTTGTTATCTTAGTACAGCCACGAGTACCAATGTGCTGATGGCTTGAAAAGAAGGTAAGCTGCAAATGTGTGTGTGTTGAAACTGTTTGGGGAATGGAGGGGGCAATGAGCAAATATACAAAACCCACTCCTTTGAGATGTTTGGTGATAGCGCTGCTCCCTATAGAACAAGTTTCCTAGATCCAAGAGCATCTCCTGGGCTCTCCTTGTTAGAATGCTGGGTGTCTGTGGGGAGTTGGAGCTGGGAGGGAGGGGCTGTCTCCCAGCTCGGCAGCAGTCATGCAACGGAAAACCTCAGCAGCTGCCATGACGCAGTGCAGAGGGCCTGGGGTCTGTCTACTCCAGGGCACAGGTTCCCCAGCTTTATAGGTGAATGTGCTTCCACTGAGCAAGTCATAGACCTGAATGTTACTGTAACTCATGCTGGTGACATCTTTGCCCAAGAACAGCACAAATTGAACATTTATGGTCTTCATAATATGGAAGGAAAGATATAAACTGAGCCACTTCATGCCTTGAGACATCTCATACTATCCGTACACCTACATGACATGTGTGTATATATTATGTTATAATAATATATTATCCAATTATTATAGTACTATGCTAGGCAGGGTAGGCTACAAGCTCTCCAAAATGATTACATTCATTTGTACTGGCAAATAAAAAAGGCAGATGTTATCTCCTTATACTGATAGATGCCACTGAATGTGCTAATCTACATGGGTTCCTCCTTATTCAAGACACACTGTATTATATTCAGAGATTTGACACATTAATCCAAGAATACATTGATTTAATTTGATAAAAGTTTACATTACAATCTATTCTAGGTAGGGGGCTCTCCTAAGCAACTCCTTCAAGTGGTGACTGAAACTCTTAAAATGCCATCATCTTCAGCATTTGGCCTCGACAGTTGCCACAGAGGGAGAAGAGAGTACAGTACATATAAGACCACACGGCAGGATTTGTGGCTCAGTCTACAAGCACTGTCAGTTACTTCTGCCACATCCCACTGACAGAGCCCAACTACATCCTAAAATGAGAAGGAGGCAAGAAAAGGCAGTCGTTTGTGTGCCAGGTAGAGAAAATGAAATTGACAACTATCTAGCCAGTCTTTCCTCCAAGTTCCTACAGGTTGGAGTTATTGTGTAGTCTTTTTCTTCTAATCATGCTTCACATTTGATATTATTAAAGCTGCCTCCTTGCTTGGCATGGTATTCTATGACGTCCACATGCAGCATGCCATTTCTTAACAGCAGCAGTATGAGTTGTCGGGACAGGTGTTATTACACACACGTTACAGATCAAGGACGCTGAGATCCAGAGTGTTTACATGGCTTGTCCAAAGTCACACAGTACTAAACGATAACTCTCTCTTCAGGTTAGTGGGTCTCCGTTATACACACTGTTTTCCCCAGGAGCTCAAACTAGATGAGGCACAGCTCTCAGTATACCAACTCAAGTATGCGAGAAGTATATCTTTATTCCACTCTAAATCCACCTTATTTATCTTTTAAGACCCTGCTCTCTGTTGGAAGATGCCCGAGATGACTTCCCTTGTTTTGGTATTTCCCCAGCTTTGAGGGTGTGTCTGTTTCGGGTGGGACTAGATGGAGGTCCCGGGTGAGTGCCAAGGTATTGAGAGAGCCGTTTGTCTTTCAAGTTAGCTCCTTGAGAAGGCACCAGCCAAGATGTCTGCAGTTCCCTCTACTCTTCCTTTACTGATACTGATACATCTGTGGCTCCTTCCTGTTCACACAGCCCATTTGTGTCCAGCAGCTCCCTGCTGCCCGGGGACCAATTCAGGATCTCGAAAGTTCTGTAGGCCCACATCACACAGCCATTCTTCTCCCCAGGCTCGCTGCCTTCCTGAGGTAGAGGGTAGGGGATGAGAGAAGGACCCACCCCTGCCTTTGCTCTCCCACTTTTCATTCACCTCTCCTCTGACCTCAGTGGAGGCAAGTGTTACTAGTCTTCCAGGGAGGCCCCACTCTCCTTAAACCTTTCCTTCCAAATACTTTGGCCATGCTCCAAATCCTCTCCAGTCCTCTGAGGGCTTGTATAACACAAATCACAACTCACAAACAGTTTTTTGTTTTGCTTTTTATCCTGTCACATCATTCCCCCACCTTGAGGCAATGAGACAGGGGCTTGCTGTCTATGGCATAGAGGTAGGGATAGGGGAAAACCAAGAAAAAAACCATTTCTCCATCACATGTATGTCACATTTAACATCATCAGGTCCTTGTGAGACCAAGTCTCTGTCATTTTCATGAAACTAATAGTGAGGGGAAGAAGCATTGATGGGAGTTTTTATATTTGAGAATTAGCAGATTAAGCCCCCTCCTTCTTGAATGGTCTTTAAATGTACCATTCCCTCTCCCCCAGCCTCAGTCCCTATGGTTCCAACACACACACACACACACACACACACACACACACACACACACACACACACAGCTTGATCTTACAATCTTGGTAACCAAGCTTTCACTTAAGAATTGGGAACCTGGTCTTCTCAGTGGAAAACCCACAGCTGAGAGAGCCTGTCCATAGATGATTTACTAGGTTTCTAAATATGGAAAAGATGATTTGTTTCTTTTGGTGTTTAAGTGTTTGTCACTGCCTCTACCTCAGTTATGTTCACGCACCCTAGAGTAAATCTGTTCCCAGGGGGATGTCTCATTGTACAGTACATCCACAGTGATGAAGGGAAAAGGGAGCATTAAGAGGGCTTAAATGGAAAGATCACATACTGCTTTTAAGAGCTGACGGAACTCAGACCGAGTGACAGGCAAAGAGATGCTGCATTAAAACAAAACATCACTTTAAAAAGATATGACTTGTATCAAATCCTGTTTGTGAAGTAGATTTTAAAATCATTTCAAAGCTCTCTAATCTTTCAAAAGATGTTTGTTTTAAAGAACACAGTTGGCTTTTGGTCAAAAAATGAAGTTTCGGTAATGTACAGTAACAATTGTAGTATAATTACTGGCCACAAAATACCAGGTGCCCAACCAAGCCTTTTCTGCTCATTTAAGAGAGCCAAGCCAAACAAAAATGCCCTGCCTAGCCATACCCAGTAGTTCAAAAACTCAGTCTTTGTCACCAGGAAGGAATTAATTCAAAGAGCAAAGCCATTATGAAGCACGGCCAGGCATTTCTGTTGTAAACACCTTTTGTTAATACATGTTGAGAGCTGAACTTTCTCACATTTGAAAGAGATCAGCTTGAGAGAGAATTTAAACCAAGCCAAGTTCACGGTTCTTTTTCTTTTCTCTTCTTTTGTTTTCTTTTCTTTTTTAGCTTTCTGACATCATATCTTTGGGATCTACACAGAAAGCAAGTGCTGGCCTTGGAGTCCAAACGCTCCCCCAGCTCTCATTTGACCTAAGGATTGTAGTGTTCCCTGTTCTGTGAACAGACTGCTTTAGCGCCAAGGGAATAAACTAGCAGAGAACAGACAAAACACAGGAGTGTTATAGGGAAGAAACATTAAGAGACCTAAAGATGCATTTCCTCATTATATTTATATTTCCTAGATTCCTTGAGCTATAAAAAGCCAAGTGAATTTGCTTAAGTTAATAAATTGTATTTAATTATGATAATAATGCCACAGCAAAATGTTTTATGTTTCCTCTCTTTTTATTGCTTCCTGCTAGTTATTGAGAGAAGAAATCCAGGGTAACTTTTTGTACTCTGATAATGATGAGGGTATCTACTTTGTTTTGTATGTGCTTCATAATGTATAATTAAATTGAATAAGACAGCTACGTTTTATAGTTTCTGCAAACACAGATGTAAAGCTAACAATGAGGCCCAATTTTGTTAGAGCAAAACCCCATCATAAAAGCTTTCTACTATGCTTTGGAACCGATGGTTCTGTACTAAAAGGAAAAACAAAATCCAGTTCTCAGAACAACCTGAAAAAAATGTATGGTACGTGTGAGGTCAGATCATTAAGTTCACGAACTTCATTGCAACGATGTTGGTAACCTTTTTTGATATCAGAGAGATTATTCACAATGAATTTATACCAATTGGACAAACAGTTAACCAAGTTTACTATTTGGAAGTGCTGAAAAGGCTGCGTGAAAAAGTTACACAACCTGAACTTTTCACCAACAATTCATGGCTCTTGCATCACGACAATGCACCAGCTCACACAGCACTGTCTGTGAGGGAGTTTTTATTAACTGTATTGGAACACCCTCCCTACTCACCTGATCTGGCCCCAGTAACTTCTTTCTTTACCCAAAGATAAAGGAAATACTCAAAGGAAAACATTTTTATGAGACTCAAGACATCAAGGGTAATACGATGACAGCTCTGATGGCCATTCCAGAAAAAGAGTTCCAAAATTCCTTTGAAGGGTGGGCTAGGCACTGGCATTGGTGCATAGCTTCCCAAGGGGAGTACTTCGAAGGTGACCATAGTGATATTCAGCAATGAGGTATGTAGCATTTTTTTTAGGGTGAGTTCGCAAACTTAATTGTCAGGCCTCATTCTCCTTTCCTAACCCTGGGATTACAAGGGAGTTCAGCCTTCAGCCGAGGTGACCCATCCACCTTGGTTTGTCAGTGTCCCACGCCCCAGACAGTCTGGCCCCCCCAGGTTCAGCTGGTGGAGTCTCTGGGCCCTGGATGCTTCTTTGCCTGTAGCGGTGAAGGAGGTGGTGCAGTGTGGACACCACTGAGCAGGGAGTGTGAGTCAGCATCTGTTCTGAGCACCCGCAGTGCAGGTCTTCACACACTTGTCTTCTCTCTGTTCTAGCTGCACTTCAAGAAAAAGAGAAAACAAGTTATTAGACTTAACCATGTGACATTCCTGTTTTTGCAGGTCACAAAAGGTCTAATATCTGCAAGTCCGTGGGATTCCACCTAGGACTTGCCCAGTATTACATAGTAGGTGGTGAACCCCGAGTTTGACCTCTCAACTACCCCAAAATGATAACTGTATATTTGTATTTCAGGTGACAGACTGAGACGGAGAGCAAATGGATTTAAAAAGAAATCAGTAGTGCTGTTAGGAGACTACTTTCTTTTCTCTGCTGTCTCTGGTTTCAACTACTGACTTGATTTGCGTCACGGTGTGAGAGCTGGCGCAGGTCAGGCAGACGGCCCTGCGTGTGGCCATTGTTTCTGCTGTGCAGCTGAAACCAACCCATCAAACCAGCTCTCTCAGGCTGGCTGCCTCCAAACCCGCCTGCCTAAGAATGTCTTCCTCTCAGGATGGCTCAGAGCCACACACCCCATCTCCCCAGCAGAACACGCACCATTAGAGCCACTCAGCGGCTGCCACATGCCTTCCTCCCAGAGACGTTGTTAAAATTCCTTTGTGAACCTTATCAACATTTCCTGTTAACACACCAGTGATTAGTTTATCCTCAGATTAAGTAAACTGACTTAGATCAAGTGAATTTTGTTTAGGAACTGATGGGTAAGGTCAGGAGTGTGAAGGTAAATCATAGGCTATAAGATGCAGCAGTGACGTTACAAGCTGTATTGACCAATCCCAGTATTTTACAGCTGAGGAAACTGACATTCACGTGCCAGAATGTTGGCATCTTGATAGAAAGTTGACCAATCACCCCAATTTGCCTGGAACTGATGGGTTTCCTGGGGTGTGAGACTTTCAGTGCTGAAACCTGGAAAGTCCTGAACAAACCAGGATGAGCTGACCACTCTACTCGATTGGAGCCCAAAACTCTTCTGCTTCTCTTTACAGGTCGGACTTGAGCAGAGGCTTGTAGAGTGGGCCTCAAGATTGCTTGGTATGGCTCAAAAACCCCTGGTGGCGAAATGATAGCAAACACAGATTTATGCCTGAGTCTAACCAAAGCTGGCTCCCCTCAGTGATCAGTCTGCAGTCATGAACTTGGGTGCCACGTGGAAGCTTGGTCTGCCTCATGACCAACTGAACTCTTAGCCTCTTGGGCCACAACATTTGGGAAAACTGGTTAGGTCAAGTCAGTCTCAGAAAAAAAGGCTGTGGTCTGGCTTATTCACTCCATTGACATAGGGCTGCTGTGTCAGCTGCAGCCGTGTGGTTCAGAGCCTGCAAGGAGAGGGTGGCAGCTGTTTGTCTCAGATCCGTGTTGCTGCGTAGAGGACGGAATGGAGAAGTATAGGCAGGGAGCAAGGTCAGCAGGGTGCCCCGTGCTCCTATCACTTCCTGTTTCAGAAGTTTGATCATTCAGAGGTTTTGAATCCTGCAATAAGCAGTCATTGTTGGCTAACTTTGGACTTTTTTCTTAAATGTCTAGCACCTAAGTTTTAAATAGTTATTGGTTTTATTTCTTCTCCTGGCTTATTTTGCCCCCCAGAGCTTGGTTGCTTGGCAGTCGTTTCCTCCACCAGGCCTCCTGCTTCTGTTCTGCTAGGACCCAGCCTCTAACTCATGCCCTGCCTCTGGGTGAGTACGTGTGGAATAAATAAGGGAAAGAAAGGGGAAAGCAAGGAAGGAATAATGCAGGGGTCCCAGTCAGGCAAAACTGTCAGATAGTACAAGTTCTCTCCAACATTACCTTCCCTGCGTGCATACCTTTAAATTATGCCAGACACCCCACTCCCATCCCTACCCCTACACGCACCTGCTGGAATCTAAATTTTTCATGATCCACCCTTGTTCTCAACCACCATGGAGATGCCCTCCTTAGTGCCCAAGTAACTCATTTACTGGTCAGATAAATTACCCACTGCTAATGGGAGTCAAAGTCAGAAGCAGAGGCCTCAGAAAGGAATCTTAACTGTGACCTGTACAGGTATAGGTAACACCCCTCCTAGGTTGTCTTAACACTTTAGTGAACCTACTTCCAGTGGAGGGATTTTGAGATTTGGGGAGAGGGCAGGAAGCATTGAGGAGGATTGTTTGGGGACAAGGTCTGTGACGAGGGTTGCCAGATTTACCAAAGAAAAATATGGAGGGCCGGCCCGGTGGCTCAGGCGGTTAGAGCTCCTAGCTCTGAAGGCTGCCGGTTCGATTCCCATATGGGCCACAAGGTCGCCAGTTCAACTCCTCCAATCCCCCAAGGGATGGTAGGCAGTGCCCCCTGCAACTAAGATTGAACACGGAACCTTGAGCTGAGCTGCCTCCCTGATGGCTCAGTTGGTTGGAGCACGTCCTCTCAACCACAAGGTTGCCGGTTCGAGTCCTGCAAGGGATGGTGGGCTGCACCCCCTGCAACTAGAAAACGGCAACTGGACCTGGAGCTGAGCTGCGCCCTCCACAACTAAGACTGAAAGGACAACAACTTGAAGCTGAACAGCACCCTCCACAACTAAGATTGAAAGGACAACAACTTGACTTGGGAAAAAAGGCCTGGAAGTACACACTGTTCCCCAATAAAGTCCTGTTCTCCTTCCCCAATAAAATCTTTTAAAAAAAAAAATATGGAATGCCCAGTTGAATTTGAATTTCACATAAACAATGAGTAACTTTTTTGGTATAAGGATGTCCCTTGCAATATTTGTGATATATTTATACTAAAAATTATTTGTTGCTTATCTGAAATTCAAGTTTAAATGCATGTCCTGCGTTTTATCTGGCAAGCCCCTGACCCATGATGTTTCCCATAAATGCAGCCTGTGCAGTAGAAAGCCAGGGTTGCTGTAGAGTTTGAACAGTTTCAATGTCTGGCAGACGGAACCAGCCAATCCAACAGGCGTCGTGTGGTACAGTCAGGTGGAATCTCTGCTCCCACAGCCAAGCCTGCTGATTGATGCAGGGGGGCATCTGAGGGAAGCCTGAATGGACACCCCCGGAGACTGGCCAAGGTGCCCATAACAAGGGTATGTTCTGCTGAATCCTTCCCCGAAGATACAGTGTCTGGTTCTGGTGCTGACAACTGATCCATCTGATATCCATCAGACGAGAACATTATTTTTAAGTCTGAGGAAGGAGTGACAAGGTTTTAAAAATAAAGTACTAGACATGGGGGAAACTATTACAGTCAAGAAGCTCAATCCTGACCAGGAAATGCAATCCATGGGCCTGCTCACATTAGACGTAGAAAAAGTTAAGACCAGCAGCTTTCCATGAAAAAATGCCTAAGACGGAGAGCACCACAGGTTTCTTTCACTTTTTTTTTTATAAGCAAAGGTGATGCTTCTGGCTTCAAGAAAATTGCTCTTGCCACCTATAATAATCATTCTGTTTTCAACTAATGAAGAGAGAAGCTTTTTGTGACCTGTTATTGGCATTGGACGTACTGTGTTTGCTCTTCCAACTCTATCTTCTAACCTTCTCAACCCTGCTCTGTGCTCTGGGAAGCTGACCCTTAGGGACGCCCTTCTCCTCTGGCTTCTGGTTAGTTCCAGCCAATGGGAGACATCAGCAAGAGGTTGGAGGTTGGGAGGACAGATAGGTCAGAAGAATAGCTTTACTGTGGTTGGTATTTAGTGAAATGCTCATGGTTTCAATAACCTTATAAAAAACACTCAACATAGGAACAGATGAATACCTCTTTACGATGATAAAATACATCTCTGTTATCCCAAAAGACAGCATTCTGCTTGATGGGGAAATGCCAGAGACAGCCTCAATAAAGTTAGGAATAAAAGAGAAGTAGTCACTATCACCATTATTATTTAAAATTTTACTGATGATACCAGCCATCACAATTAGACATGATAAAGACTTCAAGTATAAAAATGGAAAAGGAATACACTGTTTGCAAATGATACGATTATATGCCTTTGAACCTCAAAAATTCAACTGAAAAATTATAAACAATGAGAGAAATCAGTAAAGTAGAAAGATGCAAAATTAATAAACAGAAACCAATCAATCTCATATATACAAACAATAATCAGTTAGAAGATAGAAGAGTAACATAACTTATTCAAAGTAGCAACAAAAAAGAGAAAATACTTAGGAATAAATTTAACAAGAAATGTACAAGCCATATATGTACAAACCTTTAAAAAAAAATCAAAGGACCCCAAAAAGGTTTGAACAAGTAGAGAGACATACCAGGATAGAAAAATTAAAGCTAGTTAAAATGTCACTTCTCCATACATTATTTACAGTTTAACACAATCTCAATAAAAATATCAATTGTTTTTCCTTCAAACTTGACAAGATAATCCTCAAATTTATATTGGGGGAAGGGGGAGGCGAATAGACAAGAAACTTGTGAAAGTAGAGAAATATGTATGCCTGTGTATGGGAGAAGGTGGAATGGTGAGCCCCACCAGATATTAAAACACATCATAAAGCTGCAGTAATTAAAACAATGTGGGATAGTCCATAAATGAACATACAGATGAATGGAATAGGTGAAAATGTTCTGATATAGACCCACACAGACACAGGAATTAGTATATGATGAAGGTGACACTGCAAATCACCAGGGAAAAGAGAGACTGTTCAATAAATGGTGTTGGTAGAACCAGATAACCATCGGGAGTAAAACTGGATTCATACTTCTCACTCCACAATAAGTTAAGTTACAAAGATATCATATATTTAAATGTAAAAGATCATACTAAAATTACTAAACGAGAACTATGAGAGAATAACTTTATAACCTTGGAAGGTCTTTGTTAATGTGACTCAAAATCTAGAAGCCATTTAATAAGGGCTTGATAAATTCAATTATGTAAAAATGAAAAAAATACTGAGTGGCAAAAAAATTACCATAATTAAAGTTAAAAGACAAATGGAAAACTGGGAAAAAGTATTTTCAACTCATATTACAAAGTATTAGTATCACGTACAAAGCACTACTAGTAATAAATAAGACAAAAAATTGACAACACAAAATGGTCAATGGAAATTATTAAACAACCAAATGGTTCTGGTACAAATTCCAATGTGTGGGTGAGGGAGTTTTCCCACTCCAATAAGTAATTTTCAGAAACCAGCTGGGTGGCCTACAATTTAACTCAACTCTACATTATATACCTGATCCCACAGGTTAAGGGCTCAGCCCTACACGACTGCCCACTCTCCACTTCAGATGCCAATCATTAGTCCAGGTTCTCACCGGTGCTTCCAGCGAGGGGCTATAGATTGGAAGTTCCAACGACCCCCTCCTTGAATTTGATTTATCTGCTAGAGTGGTTCACAGAACTGAGAGAAACATTTTACTTAGCTAGATTACCAATTTATTATAAAAGGATATAACTCAGGAATAGCCAGATAGCAGAGGTGCACAGAGCAAAGAATGAGGAAAGATCTGGGAGCTTCCATGTTCTCCAAGAGCTGCACTCTCCCTCCATCTCCAAATGTCCACCAACCAAAAGTTCTCTGAACCCTGTCCTTTTGGGTTTTTATGGAGGCCTAATTATATAGGTATACTTGATTAAATCATTGGCCATTGTTGATTGAACTCAATCCTCAGTCCCTCTCCCCCCACAGGAGTTTGGAGAGTGGGAGTGACAGTTCCAACCCTCTGCTCACACATTTGCCACCTCTGACAACCAGACTCCATCCTTGGATGTGTCCCAAAAGTCACCTCGTTAACACAACAAAAGACACCTTTACTGCTCTCCTCACAGGGAATTCCAAGGGTTTTAGGAGCTCTGTGCCAGAAAAGGGACAAAAACCAAACGAATATGTTTCTTATTGTCAACCTGAAAAAATAAGAACCTAGTTCGAGGCAAAGCATTTATTTAGGATCGAAGAATTACAATTTGGGGTACACAGATTTAAGTAGAAATACAAATAGTTTCTCAATTACAGGGTGAAAGTAAGAGGTTTTTATGAGAAAAGAGAAAGGAATAATTATATGGAAAAAATCCTATTGGTGCTGATAAGCTGAGCTCCTCTTAGCTATACGTGATTGGTTACTGATTCTGTCTTTAGCTAGAAGGTCCATAGTCATCAGTCCTTATGATCAGGATGTCTGCCTTCCTGCTGACTTTCCAAACAATAAGAGACTTTTTTAAAAATTATGCATTAGGCAAGGAAGGCACTATTTTCTGAGTCCTTGGAATCATGTTGCTGTGGCAACACCAAATTTGCTTAGACCAAAGAAATGCAGATGCAGTAAATATTGATCCCCTTCTGCGTGCTCACTGTGAGCCGATGGGCTTAAACAGCACGCTCAATCCTATGTGAGTTCAGGTATATGTAAAAGGGGAATTGGAAAATAATTCTGAATTAGGTTACAATGTAAAAGGGAATGGCAGAGGTCATTAGCTCTAATGAACTAAGTATTATGTGGATTTGAAATTAAGACATTAACATTTCAGTAAGTGAAAATGTGTATGCAGTCTGCAAATCCTTGGCAGTAGAACCACAGAATTCAGCGAGCAAAGGCTCCTAATTTATAAACTTAAAAAAAAGTTACGAAGAATACTAAGAATTATTCCTTATTTTCCACTGCCATTATTTAAAATAATTAAAAATATTTTCTAACTGGAGTCTGACGTTTTAGTGCAATAAAGCAAACCTCACATTACAAGACCCTCTCAAGATCATATTCCTTTGACTCTGAATAAATAATTCCTTGATGAGTAGAATATGAATATAATAAGTATCTATTTTAAAAATGTATAAAATAACATATACAGTCTCCCCATTTCAACATAAATACCAAGGTCTCTAGCCAAACTAGCAGTTGATGTTTTTAATACATGTACCCTAATACAACACAACTAAACAGTGTTTATACAATGTACCCTCTTTCCTATCATCTTCTTATAAAGCAGTGTGTTAATTTTGGAAAGAATCTTACAAATCAACAAGGCTACTTATGCAACCATTCATTTAACAAATATGTATTGAGTGTCTCTACATATTATTATGTAAAGTAAAAAGCAATAGGTTATGATAAATAACAGTCCCTGGCCCTTGAGGAGCTTAAGTCTAAGCCAACCCCTTTATTTTTTTTAAGAATCTCTAGGTCTCTCAAGTTCAGATCAATACTTCTTTTCATTATGCCAAATATCAAGCATTTATGAAAAGAACTAAGTAGTTTATATTTATGGATTGGCAGTAGTCTATTATTATTTCAATGCTTTTCATATAGTATTTTTTTTTTTTTTTTTTTTTGGTTTTGGATGATCATTTCAGAGGCTCTAATAGCTCTTCATCTTCACAAGTAGCTTTACATGCATTATGCCAGTTAACCTCACAACAACCTGCATGTCACAGATGAGGAAACTGATGTCAGTGAGATTAATCAACTTCCCCAGGATCACACAGCCAATAAGTAAGCAAATCCAGATCTGTTTGTCTCTAGTGTTTATATTCTGTCTACCATAGTGCTTGGCAGGATTTGTCAAAATGGGGGCTAGAGACATTGTGATTCGTGTTAATATTTTAAGAGTACATGATTATCATTTGACTTTTCAATCCTATGTTGCTTCACAGAGAATTTCTTGGACAAAAGCACTCTATAGCTATAAATACAATGTATTTCTGAGGGCCTTTATGACAGTTCATGAAGACCACAAAATTATACTGGGTCATTGCTAGTCTTGGTCATTACAATACTCTGCATTCAAATGATCAGTGTTATAAATGAAGTTACTGTTTCCCCCCCCATGATATTCCTTTACCTTTTTATCTACAAACTTTCCTATAGCCTTCTTTTGTTCATTTGAACTGTTTTGCTCTACGGTTTTTGAATATCTGTATTAAGTCTGCCAAATTTTTAAAGATACTATAATATTTTATATTATTATGTTTTTTAAGGAGTACCTGATTTTTTTCTAACCATATTGGTGCAGATTTCCTAACATACACACTCCTCTACGTAAGCCTTCCAAGAAGTAAGACATTCACTCTGTAGTGAATGGTTAATGCATAGCTCACTCAGAACAGAGTGAAAATTGCTGCAATCATGAAGGTGATCTGTAGTAAGAGATAATTTGGGTAATGTCCCATATTTGTATCTGACACTGACTGGCAGTTAGCTTTGAAGACCTTAAAGCATGGAATCATATTATAAAATCTGAATCGTTCCTTAGAGTGATACTCTTCAAATTTAACCCTGAGCTACTAGCAGATACAGGTTTCTAGGCATTGTTATAATTTCTTTTTTATGAATTTACAGATTTCGATCAATAGCAGCACTCAAGAAAGAAAAACAAATACATGGAAATCTTAATTTGAATTTCAACATGAAAATTATGGCACAGTTTAAACAACTTTACTATATCCCAATAGCATAAAATTATGCTTTATTCTTCAAAGATTGTCATACACTTAAATAAGGTCCATGACAAAAATTATAGTATAGATCATAATCCCTATGTTATTTAATTATTCACAAAGCACTGGGAGGTATCTTAGGACCTAGCTTGGCCCAGTGAATAGAGCAAAGATTTTGGAATGAGTTAAACCTAAGATTTCACATGAACTCTTCCGTGGAACCTTAGCCAAGTTACTCTATCATGAAACTGTGTGACCTTGGCCAAGTTACTGTATCAGATGGAATTTAGCTTTATCACCTGTAAAGTGGTTGTTGTGAGGATTAGTAATGACACATGTAAAGTGTCTGGAAGTATAGCCTCCTACATCGTAGGTGTTCAGTAAACTCAAATCTCACATGGGGCACTTCACACAGTACATACAGTGATTTTTTTTATTAAATTGAATTGATTATAAGGAGATTAAGTGTTGGTATTATATGCCCTTCCTCCTGGAGTGGACAATTGAAATTGAAAGACATATTCCTTGCTGCTGACAATACAGTACTTGCTTCCCCAAGAGACAGAATAGGCAAACTTTAGCAAGAAATGTCTCCATAATGTTCCCTTATGGAGAAGTCTATAGTGTATAACAAAAATTTCCTCTGTATTTTAAATCTGTATTGTCATAAAATATCTATGTATTCAGTGTTTATGGCCTTTAAAATAAATAAAACTGCAATGGTCTTGTCAGAGTAGTTAACAGGTGATATTTACCAATTTAATTAAAATTGTTTATGGTAATAACTAAGGAAGAGGAATCAAGGAGGAAAACGAAACAAGCAATTTGTTGCTTCTCAATACAGTAATTTGTTGCTTCATGATGCAGTTAGGAAACACAAGTAAAGCTTAGTATTTCATAGTTTCTTTTTTTAAGAATTCAAATATCCATTAAAGTGCATATTTTATATTTTCTGAAATTTTCATGTCTTTTAAATCAATAGTTAATGATATTTTCTTGCCATACCTCCTCCTCTTTGATTATCTAATAGGAAAGTTTCTAACAATGAAGCATATTGTAGGGATGTATCACTTCCTCTCAGTCAACATATAGAAAACATTACATTACACACTAAAACTACTGTGCCACGAAAAGATAGTCAACATCTTTAGTTACCAGGGGAATGAAAATTAAATGCAATTACAAGCACAATGATATATATACGTGTGTGTGTGTGTGTGTGTGTGTGTGTATTAGAATGACTATACCAAGTAGTCCTGGCAAGGTTATGGAGGAGCTAGAAATCTTGACAGGTTGCTGCTGGGAATGTAAATGGTATAACCACTAGGAAAAGGTCTAGCAGATTCTTATAAAGTTAAACATACTTCTACCATATGACCCAGCCATTCTGCTCCTACGTATTTACCAAAGAGAAATGAAATGCATATGTGTACAAAGACTTGTACATCAATGTTCAGCAGCTATATTTGTAAGAATTAAAAAATGGAAACAACTCAATGTCCATCAATACGTGAGTGGATAAACAAATTGTGGTATATCCAGAGAATGAATACTACTCAGCAATAAAAAGGAATTAACTATTGATACATGGAACCAAATATATGAATCTCAATTATTCAGAGTGAAAGAAGGCAGATTTTTTTTAAAAAAAGAGTACATGCTATATGATTCCATTCATAATATTGTAGAACATGCGAACTAATAGTTACAGAAAGTAGGTCAGTGGTTGCCTGCAGATGGAATGGGGGGCAGGGAGGAGCAGGATTAAAATGAGGCACAAGCAAACTTTTGGGAGTGTTAGATGTGTTCATTATTTTGATTATGTAGTTGGTTTCACACATATATATCAAAACTTATCAAATTATATGCTTTAAATATGTGCCATTTATTGTATTAGGTCGGTGCAAAACTAATTGTGGTTTTTGCAATTATTTTTAGCCTTTAAACCTCAATTACTTTTCCACCAACCTAATATGTCAATTCCACCTCAATATGACTGTTTTTCATAAAAATGGAGAGACAACCCTGACCCTCTGCCATTAGATTGGTTAGCTCAACTGCCTTCTTCTTCTGTGGCATTCGCCACTTCTGACTGTGAGCAATCGCGATGTTTTATTCCTGGACTGTAAAGTCTTGAGAGTGGAAACCTTGTTTAACTCATCTTGGTCTTGCCCCAGCAGGGTACCGTTCATCAACTGTTGTGTGTTTTTGTTGTTTGTTTTGTTTTTTGTTTTTTAAGTGTGTTTTTCCAGGACCCATCAGCTCCAAGTCAAGTAGTTGTTTCAATCTAGTTGTGGTGGGCGCAGCTCACAGGGCCCATGTGGGGATCGAACCGGCAACCTTGTTGTTAAGAGCACCGCGCTCTGACCAACTGAGCTAACCAGCTGCCCCAACTGTTGTTTTTTAAAGGAATAAATTGTCTGGATAATTCGGGCAAAATATTTCTACCGAATTCCCTAATTAACCTTTGCCATTTTTTAAAACATCAATGGGAGGCAGCAAGTCTTCATGCTTAAGAACTTTAGAGGCAGATTGACCTGCTCAGGTACTTAATAACCGCTTGACTATAGATACAATTATAGCTAGCCTCTCCAAACTTCAGTTTCTTCATTTCTAAAGTGGTAATAATATATTAGGTTGGTGCAAAAGTAATTGTGGTTTTTGCAATTATTTTTAACCTTTTAAACCTTTTGCACCAACCTAATACTTATGTCATTGGTTTTCTGAGAGGATTAAATGAAATAATCCATATAAAGTGCATGGCCCATAGTCAAATATCATTTTTTAAAAAGCAAGTGAATTCATACATTTACCATCACAAACTTTTGACAGTTTATGAACCCCAAAGACTGAAATATTTTATTTTCCATTAGGAGAAAGGAAATGTAATGAACAGGAACCTGAATCTTACAAGGAGAGCTAGCTCTAAACTGGCATTAAAGTTACCTGTACCTTAGTCTTTTTAGAAGCATGACCAGAGGGCTTTAATTGTTAGAAGTGCAAGGATTACAATAGCTTATAGTCTTGTCAGTACATTTTATACCTTGTTCGTAGACCTCTTCATTAAAACAGAAAGATAAAAACCCTGCCATTAGGTAGAGAGGCTGAAGTTGCAAACAGCACATTTAGTTTTTTCCTACTCTTCACTTTGAGCTTCTTAAATGTAGAATCCTGTTCCAATATTTGTTCGTAAGTTTCCTCTCTAGTGAAAAATACTTTATCATTCTGTCCATGGGGAATTAATTAAACAGAATGTGGAAAAATGTACTCTTCAGGGAGCTTTGCTGTGTGTAGTCTTAGTAAATACAGCACAGCCAAAGGACTCTACAGAGATCTGACCTAGAGTGGACTGAGGCTAGGTTTTAGAACCAGCCAGTTTCAGACAATAATTTTCTTGAGCTTTGAGCAATTCACTTAACTGTTTTGTAGCCTTCTGATTTGTAATATTGGATCTAATCACATCTCATGATTTGTGGGGAACTTTACAAAATACGTGAAATAATTATTATCCTTAATAAATCAGGTTATTGATCTCCTCCAAAAATGAGGTGCTAACATGTAAATAAAATTTACACCTGACCCTTTAGGTCTGGCCCAGTACTAGATTTGCCTTCAAAACTCCAAGTCAATTTGTTATATGGGAAGAACATAATACCAGGAGTCAAGAAATGTTTTACTCCTGGCTCTGCCAATAGCTAATTCTGTGATCATTGGTTACCACTTCACCCCTCAGTCTCCTGAAATGTAAAAGTAGAGAGTTGGACTAGATCAGAGAGGGAAAACACCTGATATATGCCACCACTTCTGCCATTCGTGTCCATGGCAGACATTGTTAATCAATCACTGAAAATTTTCTGCCAAATTAGGAAGCCGCTTCTGAATTCTTCTCAGCAAAACACTGTAAACAGCCCTGCCAATCAACTGGAGTTGGCAGTCAAAGTAAATCTTACTTGCCATCATTGGGTCAGAAGCTCTCCAAGGGTTCTTTTAATTCTAATACCACATATTAGGCTAAAATGAGAGTCCATGGTATAGCAAATGCCAGTAAACAAATATCTTGGCAAATCTTATTTTCCTTTTTTATATTCCAGCCTCAAGAACGTTAAAGGCTTTGTTTGCAAGCCTTGCCCGTGAGGATGTTCTGCTCTTCCATCATTGTATCTTGCTTTCTGTTTGACCCAAATGAAAAGAATTTCACTGATTTCCCCCCGAATTCTAAAAATGTGTACTAGAAAAACTTGAACAATGCCGGAAAGCACAAAGAAAGTGAAAATTATCTGATATTTGACACCCATTATCAATATTTGGTAACCAGCCTTGAAGGCATAGCTCTAGGTATACCATGTTTCCCCGAAAATAAGACCTAGCTGGACTATCAGCTCTAATGCGTCTTTTGGAGCAAAAATTAATATAAGACCCAGTCTTATAATAATAAGACCGGGTAAAATATAATATAATATAGTATAATATAATAATATAATACAATACAATACAATACAATACAATACAATACAATATAATATAATATAATATAATATAATTAATATAAATAATATAATACTAGGTGTTATATAATATAATTTAAGACCAGGTCTTATATTAAATTTTGCTCCAAAAGACACATTAGAGCTGATGGTCCGGCTAGGTCTGGTTTTCGGGGAAACATGGTTAAGTGTTTTTTGTGTGTCTGTGCACTCTATTTTCCCTACACAGTGATGTTGTGTATGAGCCACTTTGCACATCACCCCAATGCTGTAGTTCTTAGTCTCTACTTGATATATTCATAAACTTCCATCTTTGTCTAGGGGCCCCTATTCTACTTTGCAAATATAGCAATAGATTAAAAGGGCAAAGGAGTTTTAGACCCTTACCACAACCACACTTAAAGATCTGATCAAATTCTCCAGGTTCCACTCTAGTAGATACAGAATAGAAAGATTTCCAAAGCTTGTGGTTAAAATTCAATTTGAAAATGAAGTGGACCCAGTAGCTTGGAAGAAAAGCTAATACCCCCCTTACACTCCTACCCCCACTTTTGTTTTGCTTATTATTATAAAAGTAATATATGTTTATTTAGGAAAACGCAGGTAGGCAAAATGAGGAAAATAAAATCATCACTAATCAGAACAACTATATTTACCATTTTTGAGCATATATGTTCAGTATTTTTTTTCTGTGCATAGATATTTAAATAGATGTCAACACATATCATTCAGAAGCACTCTTTGAAACTTCTGGGTGTTTTCCTTTACTCATTGCACTGCGGCTCCTGCAGAGCACATTTCTCTTATGAGCAGGAAACTACAAGCTAAAACCGGCTTTGGAGATTGATAGCTCTTTGTGTCAGTAGTTTGCATAATGAGATGTGCACACCAAGGAACCAAGGTTATGGGTGTGTTTTGAAATTAATACACTAATTATGTTGAACACTGCTATACTGGAGTTCAGTTTATCCAGTAGGCACGCTGCTCCTGAAGTTCAAATTCCCTCAGCAGATATTCAGAAAGTATCTTACAAAACTGGTATAAATGAGGTTATGTCAGGGCCAGAATCTCTGTATGCATTTATTCCTCCATCTACTTAATTGCTGAAATGTCTGTGTTCCTTAAGTGTATTTTGATGAGAAGCTCTCACCATCATCCATCTAATGGTATGATACTGACGCATGCTGTGATGAGGTGGTTTACTTTGTACGTAGCAACAAGCATATATTATAGGAAAGATACTTTCCTCATTCACAGGAAAGTCAATTTGCTTCCGAGGGTTTGCAAAGTACCAATCCTATACGTGCTCCCAGTAATGGTTAACAAACAAAAAGCAGCCAGGAGAAATCTTGATATTCAATATACACTGTTTTGGTTATCTATTGCTGTGAAACAAGCCACAGCAAAACTTAGTGGCTGAAAACAGTTTATTATAATCTCTCACACACAGTTCTTTATGTTCCCGAGGCTCAGCCAGGCGGGCTTCTGCGGGTCTCCTTAGAGTCTTTTTATGTGGTTGCAGTCAGATAGCAGCTGGGGCTGCAGTCCTCTAGGGCTTGACTAGGTGGGCTGGAAAGTCCAGAATGGTTTCTTCACTCACCCGTCTGACGCCTCGGTTCATATAGCCTCTCTCTCTACTTGGAGTCTCATCCCCCAGTGCTTTTCCCCGTGGCCTCTCTTCCCGTGAACATAGTCAGACTTCTTATGTGATGGCTGACTTCTAAGAGTATAAAATTAAGAGTGGTCAGATCTTTTTACAGCTTAGATGGAGACCTGACACTGTCATTTCCAGCCTCCTTCCATAAGTTAAAGCAAGTCAGAGGGCCAGCCTTGATTCAGTGTCAGGAGATTACATCGGTATCAGAGGGCTGGTTCCTTAGGTGCCATCTTTAAAAACCAGCTACTTGAGGGGCCGGCCCGGTGGCTCAGGCTGTTGGAGCTCTGTGCTCCTAACTCCGAAGGCTGCCGGTTGGATTCCCACATGGCCAGTCGGCTCTCAATCACAAGGTTCTCGGTTCAATTCCTCGAGTCCCACAAGGGATGGTGGGCTTTGCCCCCTACAACTAAGATTGAACACGGCACCTTGAGCTGAGCAGCTGAGGATGGCTCAGTTCGTTGTGGTTGCCGGTTCGACTCCCACAAGGGATGGTGGGCTGTGCCCCCTGCAACTAGCAACGGCAACTGGACCTGGAGCTGAGCTGCGCCCTCCACAACTAAGACTGAAAGGACAACAACTTGAAGCTGAACGGCACCCTCCATAACTAAGATTGAAAGGACAACAACTTGACTTGGAAAAAAGTCCTGGAAGTACACACTGTTCCCCAATCAAGTCCTGTTCCCCTTCCCCAATAAAAAAACAAACAAACAAAAAAACCCAGCTACTTGATATGCTCCAACTGTAAGTTGAACAAATTTAGAATTTTAGCTATAATTCCAATAGAATCTCGGTATTTCCTGGCTCAAACATGGATTACAATTAAGGAGAAGTGAAAAGAAGAGTGAAGAAAACTCAAGATGATGAAGGATTTTGAAACAGTAGGTACTTTCTTGGGCCTTACAAAGTTGGCAGCTTAGATCAAGGAGAAGAAAGTGAAATAAATTGGTCATTGCATTACCATTATCCAAACTGTGTGCTCAGAAGGCTTACTTGATGCTGCTTAATTTTTATGAGAACTCTAGAGCAAAGTATTACAATACTGACACAAACATACCTGAAGAGTTGTCTTTCCAAAGACATCAAAGAATTCAGACATCAATGTACAAGGATCAGTAGAAGGGGGGGTAAAAATAAAGCAGTAACTAGAAGAGCCTGGCAGTAAAAAGGGCTCCCATGGCACCAGGACAGGAGAGAAAAACCAGCATCACCTTTCCAGTTCTTCTGCAGCTTCTCAACATGTTGAATCTGTGCGCCCACAGCACAATATGTAAGTTTGGAAGGCAAGGCCTAAGTTCTCACATAAAGACAATCTCGTTTCAATGTCTGCAAAGACTGGGAAACTGCTTTATGTGGGGGGTATGAGACTGGGGTTCCCTTTTCTTACGCCAAACAGCTTTTCCCTAGTGTTTATTCTTCTTAAACATGTTCAGACTCTTATCATATTGTTCTACTCCCTTTGAAAATATGTATTCTGCAGGTGCCTAAAATAATATACTCCCAGCAATTTCACTTCTGTAAAAGTAAAGGTTATTTCATTGAGTCTAAACTCAATGGCAATTTGTTGCTTAACAAGGAAATACCAAACACTTTACAAACTCCTTGAGGGCAGCAGCCATGTTATATATGCCTTTGGTATCTCCTACCTCCTGGGTTCATTGTCTACCTTCTCCAATGTAGTAGTTTCAATAAGTAACTCCAATTGTTAACAATATACTCTTTGCCCTTCTTTGATGCAGAAATGTCATTTCATTATATCTCTGCCTGTTTCATGTCAGGTTCATTGTAAATAATTTCTCCTGTTTGTTTTCAGTGTGCAGATTATTTTGCAGGCTTTTCACATAACAGCTAAAAAGGTTTAATTCAAGTTGAAGAAACTTGCTTCAATTACAAGCAATTAATGTAGGCTTCACTTACCCCAAGGACTATTCGAACATATAAATAAATTTACAGATAAATCCTGGGAGTGTCAAATTATGCAACCATGAGAAAGTAAGTTCTTTGGGCGTTGATCTGCTATAGCCAAGGGGCTGTGTGTGTGGTTTTTGAATGAAATAGTAAAACCACTGCTGGCATCACTTCACCTGGTTTTGCATAATTCCAAGAAGCTAAAATCTGAAAACCAGTATTGTGAAAGTTATGTTGAGTAAGAGAAAATAATTTATCAATTCTTTTTTAAATCTTGTAAGATTTCACAGTATTCCTGTTTTCAAGAACTTGAAGTTTTCTGTGGATAGTGATTAATTTTTAAGTAATTGTTTTTCATGTAAAACGTTAATACATTGTAAATTGAAAACATTTAAAATAACAAAGATAAAAATCATTCATGAGCCTACAACTATTAATATTTGGTGGACAACTTGGAATTCTTTTTCTAGGCACATGTTTTTACTACACGGATCCATACTGTACAAACTACTTTATAACTTTGTTGTTTTCTTTTTTCTTTTTAAATTCATCGTACCTGAAAAGAAACTTGCAGATTATGGCATGTCCTAGTACTGCACAGTGTTAAGGACGCCTTCTGTGCTATCGTGTGTGTGCTTTGGTGGGCAAATGAAGCTGTTGCTGCCTACTCTCCAACCAAAAGAGACTTCTCCGTTTGCCCTTGGCGTCCTGAGCTCAGCGAGAATGCAGGCGCGTGGGAGTAAGTGCAGGGCGTTCAGGGTGACCGCGAGCACGAGCTCCCCGCGCGGTCCGCACTTCCCCTGGGCAAGTCCCGGATGGGACCGAGGGCGAGAGGGCAGCTCACGGTGCTCAGGGCCGGGTCCAAGCCTTTTGCCCCCGTCCCCCGGGCTGGCGCCACTCTCGGGCGGTGGGGTGAGATAAAGCGGGGCAAGGTTCTGCAACTCCAAATCAGGGAGGCGCAGCTCCGATACCAGCGCCTTTGCCGGGCTCTAGGAGTGTTTGTTCCAACTGTTTAAACTGTCTCAAAACGCCCGAACCCGAGCGACCTTCGGCAAACAACTGCTAATCTCGCGGGCGGAGAGTGTTGGTTTTATTTGCGGGGAGGGTACATCGAGCGCGGGGACCTGGGAGCTAAAGCAGCCCTCCTCCCGGCACCACCCACCCCCGCAGCCGCCCACTGGGACCCCCGCTCACGGCCCTTTCCCGCCCCAGGACCGCGAGCTTCTTGCGTCAGCCGGGGCGGGGGTGGGGGATTTTCGACACCTCCGCCCCGGCGGCCAGTCAGGGAAGGAAAGGCCCGGGCTCTTGCCCCGCCTTCGGGGGGCGGGAGGCGTGTCGGGGCAGGAGCCCGGCCGGCTCTTCGGGCCGTGTCGGCGAGAAGCGAGTGCCCGCGAGCCCGCCGTCGCCGCGTCCGCTGCCGCTGTCAGTGCCGCCTGGTCCGCACCGCGTCTCGGCAGCCAGGACAGGGCCGCCGCCGTCGGGGAGCCCCAGAGCACAGTCCCTAACTCAGCATGATGGACTTGGAGCTGCCGCCGCCAGGAGTGCCGTCCCAGCAGGTGCTGCCCGGCCCTCAGGGCCCCACTGTGGTACCAGGACGGGTCCAGGGGCGCGAGGGAGCCGCGGCCCGGCACGGACAGCCACAGCCGGCTTCTCCTCCCGTCTGTGGCCGGAGCCTGGACTGCAGCGGCCGCGCACTGGAGTCGCTGCGCTTGCGCCGGGGCGGGGTGGGGCGGGGATCGGGAGCGGGGACCCGAGGGGCGGTGAGGGGAGTAAGGGCGCAACGGGGTGGTCAGTCCGACAACTTGGCCGCGGCCTCAGAAGGCGACTGGCTGGGGGTTGGGATTACGCCCGCGTGCGTGCGTGGGGTGAACGGGAATCTCTAGCTGCGTCCCCGGCCACCAGGTTGGGACCCAGGAGCCCCATTCGGCCCCCCGAGTTTGAGCGGCCCCAGAGGCTGCAGGGTAGGAGGGGGCGGACGCTGGCGGTCTGAGCCGGCGCGGCCCGGCCCTTCCGGGGCCGCGCGTCTCCCCCGCCTTGGAGCCGGCAAAAATGTGCCTAGTCACGGGGCCACTCTCGGGGGAGCTGAGGTCTCCTCCGGGCTGGGACCCGGAACCCCTCCTCTGCCGCCGTTGACCCCGGCCCCACAACCTGCGCGGTCTGCGGCACTGCGCGCTCATCCCGCTGGGCCGTCTAAGGGTGCTCCTTTGCAAAATAATCAGTCTGTTCGTCGGCTCACTCTCTAAGGCAGCTTGGCGAGAAAACCCAGCCCCTAGGTGGGGGACGGAGGTCCCCAAGTGTCCGGAGCGCTCGAATGCCCCGACGTGCGGCGCCCGAAGTGGGCCTCGCGCGGTTGGGAAGGTTCAGGCTCTCAGAACCCTGGAGCCCCTCTCAACGCGCAGGGAAGAGTGGGTGGGGCTGAGGACCGCAACCGGGTCTGTCGATTCCCGCGGGATTCCTCCCCGTGGCGCACGCCGCGTGCGTGGCCTTGGCCTCGGTGACAGTGGCTGGTTGGTTGTCACGGCGGCCCTTGGTTGGCCCTTTCCTGCTTTATAGCGTGCAAACCTTGCCGCGCGGAGGCCAAGGGACAAGTTGGAGCTGTCGATCTGTTGCGCAATTGTTATTTTTCCCCAGGGCGGCTTTGTCTTTGGATTTAGCATTGCAGAATTGCCATCCCAAAATGTGTAAGGCAGGATATTGTGTTTTGTGCTGTCAACGGTAAGTGCAGCGAGTGTAGATTAGAATTTTTGTTGCTTTTAGGCTGTTACTAAGTTTTTGGCTTTCATGTATTCTCCTTTGGGTGCTGTGTATAATTTTCCTTTTCTGTTGAGAGTTTGCCTCGATTTCTTAGCATGTTGCTTCTTTTGCAAGGGCAGAGAGAGGGAGAAACACCTGTGTTACATAATACTGTGCTGTAAAGTTCTTTAAATTGTTGTAAAAGTGAAAATAAGTTTCTATTCATACTTTGTAGGGACTTTTAAAGGAGTAGAGATTTGTATTTCCAATGTTTTGGTAATTGGGTTCTGAGGAAAAAATATTTGGTTCAAGGAAATGTATAACTTAATAAGTATAGTAAATATGTTTATGCTCATAAACCTAATGTTTTAGACTGATCCTGAAGATGTACAATAAGGTTTTAAGTCATTAGCAATGTATTAATTATGCTGCTTTTTCTTTGAAGCTGTTTAGAGTCTTGAACTTTCCCCCAGTAATAATAGGGAATGTATTCCCCTGGTTTCCACCAGTATGAAGAAGTATGCTTTTGGACTTAGGAGCTGTTCAAGAGTAATCTATACAGCCATCTATATGACAAAAGGATGTATAATGCTAATGGCCTTTAGCTTTCCTAAATTCGGGAATTGTAACCTGGAGCTCTCCATTATTTTGTTTTTCCTTTTCCTTTTTTCACTATGTCATTTAACATTCCCTATGCAGAAGTACATAAGGCATATATACTGCTTTCTCATTTAAATGTGAATTTTTCAGTTTTGTTTGGTAAGGTAACTCCTTTTCTGTCTTTGTAATCAGACATCAATAGTATACATTTGAAGACTATGGAAAAAGAAAATGGAGTAAAATTTAGAATCAGTTTCATGCCTGGGATTCATATTAAATCATTGTTTGTAGTCCAGAAAGATTTGAACAAAGAGTGGATTCTGTACTTTGATCAGAGAAACTCCAGGTGTGATGTGGTACTAGGATCCTGGTTTTCACCTCTGTACAGAGAAGGTGTTCGTGAACAGGTCAGTAAGGAGAGCCTTGGATTCTTTCTCCAACAGGTGGAAGGGACCATTAACTCTTTTCAAGGGTGTCTTGGAGAGAGAAAGTACTTTGTGTATGAGAGATGAAGTTGATCTTGGATTACACAGATAAGATTTATTTTTAAAAAGAAAAATGGGACAGATCTCTCATCTCCTGAATGAATATTAACCAAAGATCAACTTGACTTTTTGGATGTGAAAAATTTCTTGAGATTGTGGAAGCAGCATATAGGAGGGTAAATACACAATTCACCTCCGTCTTTCTGCATTAAAAAATAACTTAGGCCATTTTGGAGTCTTTCTTTTTTGTTAACTTGGGTTTTTATAAACAATGCTGGGGGGGGGGTAAGCTCATCTCTCTTTAGGATGAGTTAATATTTATTTTTATTCAGGATGAATTATACTTACAGAGCTGCATGAGAAAAGGAACCCTCTGGACCATACACACTTTTTTCCCCCTGGGAATTTGCTGTCTACTGGCTGAACACTTTTATATAAAGGGGTTTTTGCATAAATAATATTTCCTCTTTAATTTTTCCTTGACTTGGGGTTAAGGTTTCAGTATCAAGTTGGGCGCAGAAAGAATTTGGCACTAAAACGATAATAGATGAGTTCTTGGGCACTTCCTTGTACACCAGGCAGTGTGACAATTGCTTCACATGCGTAATGTCACAGTAACCCCATGAGAAATACTATTATCTGCAGTTTCCAGGTGAGAAAAGAGGCACAGAGAGGCCAGGAGTCCTGCTTAAAGTGACCCAACTCTTGAGTCGCAGGTGGGATTCAAACAGGTAATCTGACTGTCACATTTCTTAATCACCACTTCCAGATTGGACCAGGACTAGTTAAACTTTGAATAGGAGGAATGCCCACACTTAAAAAGTGGAAAAAATGAGCAAAACTGGGGAGAGGCAGGAATTAAAAAGATTAACCTTTTTTACTTCCCAAGAAATTCAGTAACTGTGTATGTGAGAGGGGAGGTGCACTTTCTTCAATACAGTGAGAGTCAATACACCTGTCGATGGAATTATCATATTTCCATTTTAAGGCCTTTTAAGGAAGACACAGGCGTGGCTGGAAGGGGGTGTTAATTTAGAGAGGCAGGATCGTTTCTTAATATAATGATCGTTTTTAAAATTTCTGGGATTCCAGGAGTGTCTGAGATTCTGCCTCGCGTGTTTCAGGGACTGGTTTTCCTTTTCCTTTTTCTTAATTAAATCTCTTAGGTAGTGAGTCTCTGTTCACCTTTGTTTGCCTTAGTTGGTGCATTCTCCTGTTCTGTTGGCTCTCTTCATTTTGAGGTAACTATCCAAAGTAAGTTCAGTGGTGAAGAGTGGGACAGATGGGATTAAACTAGGTTGAAGGAAAGTGATTAGAATGGAGAGAATTTGAGTTGAAAACAGCCAGTAGAAACCTTTGGTTCAAATTTTGGCATTTCTGAATTGAAGCAAGAGTTAAGGGCTCACATCTATCTAATTAAAGGCTTATCTGGAATTTTGGAAATAGTACATTTCAAATTTAAATACTTTATTTTGTAGTCCTTATCATTAAACAGATTGTTTTCAGAATTATTCTTACTCATCTGCATTAAGGATCCTGCAGGATTTTTAGGGTCCAGTGAATGATTTGCTTAAAAGTTGGTATGGGTAAACCTAGGGTATTTAAATACCTGGCCCAATCACTTATAAGAGTTTGCTGAAAAGTTGCACACCGTGGTATAGTATATGAGGACAAGTTTACTAAAAGCAGTATTTAACCTGCTTTCTTCACCTGTAACCATATATTTATGTTTACCATAAGAGAGAATAGAGTTTATATTTTGATAATATGATTTCTAGGAGTTATTAAAACTTCATTGCCACCTGCTTCTAAGTACGCTCTGTAAAACGTTTATGAAGGGCTCTAAGGTGTAGGCCAAGGCTTCGTCAATTCATAATGCTGTTTTCTCTGGAAATGAAAGCAAAAATACATTCAAGTGTATAATTCGTAAACGGTATTATAAAAGTACAAACGATGTTCTTACACCAACTGTTCCCTCCTCCCCCCAAAATCAAAATAAAACTGCTAAATAAAATCCCATCCTGGCTAAGGTTAGCCTTTTCTATGTGTCAGCCCATGCCACAATTAATACTTCATGGTTATTATTATTATTAAGAATTTTAGGAACTCGGCAGTGGGAAGCACTTTTAACCAATCGTTTTTATGGCAGATACCCTATAATAACTGTATGTTACAAAGTCTCAGATGTGAATCTCTTTGTGTGTTTGAGCTTGTAAACTGCTAGTAGTAAAGACGAATCCAGGGCATAGGAAGAATTTAGAGTCCCACGTCTGTTTTTCAAAGGCCCTGTGGGTAAATGACTTTTGAGGGTCATTATAATCCATCACCAGCCTGTATTCTGAAGCATTAAAAATATATTTTTTAGTAATACTAAGTAGTCATTCCTTTCCGACAAGCTTGGAAATTGAGACTTTGTGCCTGTATTATCAGCAACATACTAAAGAGATCTGAACTCTCCATTGCTTTTTTACAAATCAGAGATGGGTTGGATAAGAAGAAAAATATCAGATTATTTTGACTTTGAAGCCTCCTTCTGAACTTAGTGTTTTTATTTTCTGCAGTAGGCAATTCTCTTTAATGGCCTTTAAAAAAATCTATTGATGCTTGTCTTATCTGTGTATCTTTTTTTTCCCCCTCTACAGCTAGACTGTAAGTTCCTCGAAAGCTAGGCATAAAATTTATATTTCGTTCTCTCTTTAACAGCCTTAAGAGATAATTCAAATACCATACAGTCCACCCCTTTAAAGTGGACAGTTCAGTGGTTTAGTATATTCAGAATTGTATAGCCATCACCACAATCAATTTTAGAACATTTTCATTACCCTAAAAAGAAACCCTATATCCATTAACAGTCACTCAGTATTTCTAACTTCCTTAGTCCCTGGTAACCACTCATCTATTTTCTCTCGCTATGAAGTTGTCCGTTGACTGGATATTTCATGTAAATGGAATCATATATGTAGTTTTGTGTGAATGCCTTCTTTCACTTAACATAACGTGGGTAAGGTTTGACCATGTTGTAGCATTTATCAGGACTCCATTTTTATTGCTGAATACTATTCCATTGTATGACACACAACATTTTATTTATCCACTTATGCAGTTGATGGATATTTGAGTTGTTTCCACTTTATGTATTTCTTTTTATTCCATATAGCAATGGTTTGGTTTTCTGTCTATTAGAATCTATTTTAAAATACTGATGCCCAGGCCATATCCCTCATTAAATCAAAGTCTCTGGGAGTGGGACCCAGACGTCGGTATTTTTTCAAGCTTCCGAAGGGACTCCAGTATGCAGTCAGATTGGAGAATCAGTGCCCTAGAGAACCAACTCAGTGCTTGGTGCCCATTGATGATATTTCTGTAGTGATTTAGAAAATCTGGTTAGGACGTCTTACTTAAATCATGAAAGGAAGTGTTTCTATATTTGATCACTGACCTTCATGGCCTTAAGAGTAACACCTAAATCTGGGAACTGTGTTTTAAAGTGCCTGGCAAATATTTGAAATTCAATAAATATAACTTGAGCTCTTGAATACCTCATGGAGATTTGGGTGATAATTTTTTAATCAAAAGGTTTTTTCCCAAATTAGTCAGCAGAATTTTTCCGTGTTGTGTCCGGACTGTGGCCTGTGATAAGCTGCAGTCTAGATTTTTTGGGATAGCATGGAAAAGGCAGGTGCTTGGGATAGGTGTTGGAGAGCCTGGAAGCTAGGACAGAACTCAGCCTTCCTCTAAGAAGTTCTGTGCTCTGCATTTCTGAGCCTCATTGTCTTTTCCCATTAAAAAACAAGCAAACGAATAGACAAAACACAACTTAAATCTGCAAGGCATCTTTTAGCAACTCAATTTTTTGATTCCGTATCTGCCTGATAAAGTCAACTTTGTATTCTGACCACATACCATTTGTACGTACCTGAATGGCTCGCTGGTTTACATATTTGGAAACGGGCTAACTTCTGAATTGTTTTTGAAGAGAGACAGACAGACAGACTTGAGGGTATGGTTCAGGGCCTGCTGAAGCTGGCTTAGCCCCACCTTGCAGGCAGGGTGGGGACAGGCCCAGAAGGGAGTGGGCATCCCCGTGCCAGCCACGGCCTGTCTCCGGTGTTGCCTGGCAGAGCTGGGGCAGCCCAACTCCAATATTGCCCGACCATCCCCATTGGGGGATACATTTAGTCACCCCTAGGAAGCTGCCTGCTTTTCTAACTCAAATCATCAGTAGTTTGAAATACTTTTAACCCACCATCTTCTATTGCTTTAAGATTTAAAAAACAGTATCTTATTTTTTTCACTTGTGTTGTGCTGAATGATTTACATATGTGTTTACCTCAAAACAGAAGGATTTCAGTGTTAACGTTTAGGCTATATGCAATGCATATTTGTGTTTTAATGAATCATTTTCCTCATTAAATGCCCTTTTCCTTTTTTGCTGGAATGTAGCCAACATTCAGGGTGGGTTAGTACCTCCCCCGCCACCCCAATGTCTGTGAGAGGCAGGGCAATATTGACTTGGTGTGTAGGCATAGGCAGCCTACTGATAAAAGGTGTGGAATTTTGCTTTACTCCAGACTTGACAATCTTATCTGCTCTGCTTCAGCACAAAATTATACCACTCATGGATGTAGAATCCAGCCTATTCCCAGCCTAAGGGAAGTAGAGTAGAAGGAAAAACTCATGCTTTGTTGCTTTCTATGAACAGAACAGGAATAGGTATGACATGATGGAACTATACTCCTTCAGGTGCTTGCGGATGACTTTTTGCTGGTTTGTTTTACAGTACCAGAGTCTTGCTGCTGTGTCTAGAGAGTGTTGAAGAACCATTAATTTTTTTTGACCTAGCAAAAAAAAAAAAAAATGTAAACCTTGAAAATCCTAGTAATGAAAACCACCAAAATTTAAAGTTATCATTTTTTAACCTTTTTTTTTTTACATTTATTTTTTTAATTGGGGAACAGTGTGTTTCTTCAGGGCCCATCAGCTCCAAGTCGTTGTCCTTCAATCTAGTTGTAGAGGGCGCAGCTCAGCTCCAAGTTCAATTGCCATTTTCAATCTTTAGTTGCAGGGGGCACAGCCCACCATCCCATAGAGGGAATTGAACTGGCAACCTTGATGTTGAGAGCTCGCGCTCATCCGGCCGCCCCTCTGGAAGCTCAGCGGCTGCTCATTGTCTTCAGTCTAGTTGTGGAGGGTGCAGCTCACTGGCCCATGAGGGAATCAAACAGCAACCCTGTTGTTCAGAGCTCGCGCTCTAACCAACTAAGCCATCTGCCCACCCCTCATTTTTATTCTTTTTTTTTTTTTTACTTTCAGTAGGAAAAATTGCCAATTTTTGAAGAAGTTATTTTTGTTCTTGGTAATTCCCAATGAAACATAATTCAAATCTACATTGAGAAACCAACCCCAGAGAACAGGAATGGGGCTGCTTTGTGCTGGCTGGGTCCTCCCTCACCGCTGGCCGTATGTTGTTCTTCACTGGTACCCAAGCTGAGACCAGGCCAAGAAGGAGAACCATCTTCTGGGTTCAGAGTCTTTCTTCTCCAGAGACAGGCTCACCCTCTGCTAGAAACCTCTTTACCTGCATGTTTGAGAGAATCCTCGGGGCAGTGGATTGAGAGTGAGGATGGTGACTCCAAGAGGGGAGATTCCCCGTTAGGGTTCGCCTGGAAGAAGGGTTCTGTGATTAAAAGGAGAGGGGCCGGGAGGAAAAACAAAACTGACCTGCAGGCTTCCTATTAGAGAACCCAGGAGGAATGTTGCCTTTTTGGACTCTTGCTGAGGGTTTGGACTCAGCCTCGGGTTTTCACCTGAGGAACTCCTAAATCTGTAATACTTCGGTTTGCTCTTCAGCATGCAGCTTGCACTCAGGTTCTCCATGTGAGAAAACGGAAAGCATTTTTGAGTATTTACATGCATTATTATCTTTAGTTCTTTCAGCAGCCCTGTTAGGTAAGTTTTATCTTTATTGAGAAAACTCTGGAGAGGTTAAGAAACAGTCCAGAGTTTGGTTTAGAAAATAAGACACCACACGAGATATTTCAAACAGGGAATTTAGTATAGGAAATTAATTACGTAGGTGATGGAAGAGCTAAAAAGCCAAACAGCCTCCGGACACCACCGCCATCCCTGGGGCTTGAGGGGCGAGGGAGGCGATGGAATACCAGGAGCTGCCCTCCCTCCTGAAGCTGGAAGCTGGCCTGGCTTCAGGAGCTGGGACCCCTGAGAGAGGTGCCCTTCCTCCCCACCTCCAGCCTCTCTCCGGTGCCTGCCCCCATCCTTGGTGGAATGTCGTTGGACACCAGTTGGCAAGGGAGCCTGAGAACAGAGCAGGAGCAGTTGCCACTACTGCTTGTGGGTGAGTTGTATGGGAATCCCATGTGCCATAGGATTCACGGTCCCCCTTTTCCAGGTAGAATGAGACCGTAGTGCCCACTTTTATTTTACTTGCATGGAACATTTTATAGTTACATATTCCCTCTAGTTAACGGAGCACACTTACGTGACCACATTAATTCAGTAAGCATGTAACCTTAGGAATTCCTCTGAAGAGTACAGATGGAAGCTTCATTAGGGGAGTTCCCAATTTAGATATGTATTCCCATTGTTGGTAGGTTCTGTGCTTCCCCTTCCCCCAGAGGTGCCCCTGGGATGCCAGGGCAATATTGATTATGTGTGGATGTTTTGCTGAAGGACTTGGGCCTCTGGGTCTTGAAGTTGGGAGGCGGTTCAGAAAGGAGGGAAAGCATGTTACGAAGAGCTGGGGTGTACCTCACAGCTCTTCTCGCATAGCTCTTCTCGTTGATCCTGATACATACGGCCTTTTCTCCTTAAAGAGAGGTGGGTAGTAATGACACCCCTAGCTAGAAACTCATGCATCTCCCTTCTGTCACTGAGGGTCCCTTGGAAGTCGGGGTCCAGGAGCAGACATCTCTTGCCTTGCACTACAGGTTTCCAAAGTTCACTTGCTAACAGTACAATTGTGCTGTCAAGCTTTGGTGGTTGTGTGTGCACTGTCACAGATAATAATGGAGATGGAGGGAACAATTCGTCTTTCATTTCGGTTCACGTTCTCAACTCACTTCCTTCCTAGTTGTGGAGAGAACCAGCCTTTTGTTGTTATAAGACATCTGAAAACAGACAACTGGCAATTTCATGGGGAAGAAAAGGGGCAGGGGAACTAGCATCTACTGAACACCTGCTAGTACTGTACTCGGTCCTACACGTTCTCTTACTTGATCTTGACAATGAATCTGTGCTGGTGAGGGCTATTATCTCCATTTTATAGACAATGAAACCTATTCAAAGAGGTAAAATAGCAACTTGTCCAGGGCCGTGCCACTACTCACGATGGCATTGAGATGTCTGTCATAATCCCTGCTCTCCCTTCCCTCTTTTCCTCCTTTGCTCCCTTCTTTCCTTCCTTCTCTAATGACTACGGGTGTTTTGTTAGATGCTAAAGAATAAGGGGCTCCTTTACAAGAGTTAGTTAAGACAGAATCCCACCACTAAGGAGTAAGTTTTTGTCCAAGGGGCAACTACTGGCATATGGGCTGGACTTCTCTTTGGAGTGGAGGACAGTCCCACATTACAAGATTTTTTGAGACAACCAGAAAGTGGGCCCTATCTGCCCCAGTACAATTATACACCCTCCAAAGTGGTGGTACCAGCCCAGTGGGACCACTGTGATGCATTGACTTCTAGAATACTACTGCTTGTTCTCAGGAAAACCTCAGGATGTTACTTCCTTGGTCTCTGTTGGGAGATCCACCATCTCCTCACATGGCAGCCCATTCTCGCCTTGTATTCTAAACTGAAAGGGAGAATGGGAGAGAGATCACAGAAAGTGATGAAAGCTCTAGAAACCAGAAGGACCAGGTACATTTCATTTACTCGGGTAGAGTATCTAGTCCAGTTTCCTTAACAGAGAGCAATGTTATTTGATAGTGATTGTTACCACTATTTACTGTTTCTTGGGCCTGCAGCTGCAAGAAATTGGTCTGAAAAGAAACATTATTTTTAATTTTCAAGATTAAGTTAAAAGTGACATGCCGTATCTCTCTGGGTCTTGACTGCATTTTCTGCTGGGTACTTTTTGAAGACCTCTGAGAACTGAGATAAGCGAATAAGGGAAGTTATAGAATAGCTGAAGAGGTTGAGATATTATGGTAATTGATTGATGCTTTGGGAAAAATGTCTGGAATATGGGAGAAAAGTGAGGTTGCCCATTTCTTGTCCTTTTTCTGACCATCAGCCTGAGGGAAATAACTAGTCTCTTCTAACAAAATATACTTAATTAATCTTCGTTGATTGATTGTTATATTACCCAAATTGCAAAATTCTTTAATGGATATTTGAAGATACTATCATGTTTGTTCTCTTAAAAAATTAACTCTATTGTGTACTTGGAGTGTGTGTTTATAATTCTTAAGATGTAATACTTTGCTTTTAGTAGAGTAGCCAAAGAATAATTTGAAATATTGTTACTGTGAATTAAGTTAAATAATTTTATATGACCAGTAATTGGGTTGTAAATGACATTTAACATGACATCTTTGTTGCTTCAGTAATTAGAATTTTTTAACCCCAGACATCTTAGGTATGCAACGAAAATACTGAATTCTGAGCATAAATGTACACTTATTCATTCCACAAATATTTTTAGATATTTACACACCCTGGGGAACTTGGAGGGCACGAAGTTGCTTTACTCTTCCAAGATAATGCAGCAACTCTGTTGTCCTCCTTGGAGGACATTTGCTTTTCAAATTGCCCCTGCTAAGTACTCGATCCCTTTGTACACCTGGATTATAGCGCACACTTCATATCATAATAAGGATAAATTACTTGACATCTTTATCCTTTCTGCGTAAGGTATGACTTCCTCTAGGGTAGGGACTGTCTTTAATTCATTTTTATAACTGATGTCTGGCACCTTGCCTGGTCCTTAATATTGTAGTTACTCAATATACGTGAGAGGGAGTCCGTTGCTGCATTCTGTGAGCTTGGTGTTTATCCAAGCCTATCTGTGATATATGACAGCTCCGTGACGGTGCAGAGGAGAGGTAGCATTTCAATGAAACAATTTTTTTAAGCCAGGCATTTTACTTGGCTCAAGTTTTGGAAACCTGCGTAAAGGTGCAGGCATGAGCCGGGTGGACGGTGGTAGCATATTAGGCTGCTAGGGCTGACAAGGTTAACTTGTGGCTATCTGTAGAGGGCCCCCAATGGGCCTGCGTGTGGCGTTTCAAGTTTGGACAAGGCAGCTGGAAATCATGGAAGGTTTTGGAAAGGGCAAGATATATGAGCTGGATGTGGATAGGAAGTTATGGTCCGTGAATGGGAAGATGGACGGGTTGGAGGCAGAGAGAGTGAGGGGGCTCTTCTGTGGTGTGAGTGCAGTTGAGTCGGTTTAGCATCAGTACATGTACTGAGGACCCGTCATAGTTACTCTAAACTGCACCTTTTGTTGGCTGTTTAAAAAGATTTTTTTTTTAAGTTTGGAGGGGGAGTAGATTTTCTTCTTTTGGCACCATGATGCAGCCATTTGTGCTCAAGTTTGTACGCCGTTATTCCTGTGGTTTATCAGAAATCCATCTGCCAGTGTATTAATTCCATTGATGACAGGAGAGGAAGACGCGCCAGAAGCTGCCGTTTTGCTGTACGGATGGATCGTTTTCTTCCCCAAGGTGGGACAGGGGCGTCGCTTTCTTTCTGCCCTTTTCTAAAATCAGTTTACTTGTACTGTCTGCAGTCACTTGTCACAAGCTTATCCTTGTCTTCCGCTCCCAGTGATGAGCAGTATTCACCCAAGGAAAGGAAAAACAGTATCTTCTCTTTTCTCTCCCATGGGGTTTGCTTGTGAGTCCGAACTCACAGAGGTGGGCATCTGACAATGTTGGTGATGGCAGCTGCCGTCTCTCAGGCGCTTGCCAAGGCGGGGCAGGGTGCTAAGTGCTTTCACAAACTGGGTTTGTCGTGCGTACTCCTTACTCCACCCTGTAAGGTAAGAAGCATTATCCCTGTTTTATCGGCTGAGAACAGAGTCCACAAGAGATTAGTTAAGCTGATAGATTTTACAGTGGGGTGTGCTTCTGTTCCGTCATCTTCAGGATGTGGCTGATGTCTCTATCACAGCATTCCTAAATGAAGAAAAGAACCGGACACAAGATCTAGCACATGGTACACATTCAGCAAATGGTGACTGATTGTTGTTACCGTTACGTTTCTTCCTTGTCAGGGATATTGGAATGTGTGGGGATCTGAGATGTCCCTGGCCCACTTGAAAACCATCTCTCCATGAATTCTGGCTGTGTAATGGCATAACATTCATGCCCCTTCTTGCTCTTTGCTCTAAACGTCTCGTCCCCCTGTGGTCTTCCATGTCGCGGCCCTGGCCTCGTGTGAGGGCCTGGCTGTTGTGGCGACTGAAGCCTCCGTGGCAAGGCCTTCACATGTGCCCTAGGGCAGCAGAGGGTGACACACAGCCCGGCTTCCTCTGTGGAACCCTCCGGCCTGTCCACTGGATTCCCTGGACTTAGGTGGATAGATAAGCCATCTCACTGACCTCCTTCGCAGACACACTCCTTCACTTGTGGCAGAATTTCTTACCCTGGAAACAGGACCTAGACACAGAGCCATGCCCTCAGGTCAGTTGTACGAACAGTTTGGGGAGTGGAAGTGCATGGGTGGAAGGCTGACTCTGAACATGCACTGAGCTGACCCCAGCAGCCTTGCCTTCTTCCGAAGCCCACGTCCTTCTTTTAGTCTTTAAAGACTGAACTATTTCTTTAGTAATAACTGCCCCTAAGTAACTCTAGCCTTAAGAAAAAAAGCAGAGTGGTGAAAGAAAAGAACCTCCTAACGGCCTGGGGGAGATAACACAGCTGAAAACTTTACATTTACTACCCTTTATTGTTGCCGTCTGATACATAAACAAGTTGCCGACTGATACATAAACAAGTTAGGGCTTCACCTTCTAATTTTTAGTAGTACGTAGTTAGGCACCCAGAAGGCTAAAAATTAAACGCTTCTCCTGTTCATTTGACATCTGCAACAGGAGCTGAATTTATTGATAGTATTAATACCTCGCCCCTGAGTCACCCGCCGCATTTTGAAGGGGCATTCACATACTTTTTTCATACGAAAACCAATTCTGTGAGGACGGATATACTGTCTGTTTCCCCTCATGGGAGCAGCACAGCGAGGTCTCCTGGGCAGGCCAAAGCTACCCCTGCAGCTACGTCAGCAGCAGAGCCCCATGGCACCCCGTCTTCCTAAGCCTTCGTTCTTAGTCAACCTCCCTTAAAGAGCCCTAGGTTATTCTGAAGTAAGCGCCTGTGTTACTTGAGTGCGTCTGTAATATAAACCTGGATCGGATCTCATTGTCACCATTTGTTAGATGGAGGTCTTCAGGCACAATTACTTAACCTCTCCATGCTGCGGTTTCCTTGCTCCAAAGGAAGATGATAATGATACTGCCCGCCTTGCAGATCGGTGTGAGTATAAACAGATGACGGACACCCATGCCTGAAATAGTGCTGAGCTCATAGCAAGTGCGCAGTAAGTGGCAGCCATCATTATTAGTACTTAGTTTGTGTCATACCTGTCTTTATCTGGACTTAGAATATTGGCACTGAGATCTTCCATTCTCTGGTCTTAATGTGAAGGCTTACCGGTGACAGCCGCGGTCCTTACATAGTTATTTAGTGGGTTAATGGAGAAGATTTACATTAAGGAAAAGAAAAGATTCCTGTACTGATATTTAAGAGAATGTAATATGATGTGTACACTAATTATAACTTCCTTTTTAATAGGTCCAAATCGCTGCCTGGCAATTGGCAACAGCAGCGAGGACAGTGCATTTCCAAGTGTATACATCTGAGAGTGGTTGAAATATAATTTCTGAGCTGAGGGTTACGCATATCCTTAGTTGGAACAGATACTGCTTTTCCATCACTTAAGGCCTGTTATTTCTACCCACTCTTCAGATGACCTTGGCAATAATCATGGTAATTGTGTGGCATCTGGACCACAACATTGCTGAATAATACCAAGATGATCCAGTTAGTCATTCTGAGTCCTCTTAGTAATTCAGACTCACACTCGCGCTTTCAGGGCCTCCAGGTAGCTTTTGATAAAGAATTGCTGAAAGTAGAAATACTGACTAGTGTTTCTTGGAAGGGTTACTGTTCCCAGTGTATCCTCAGAAAGTAATTTGAAAAACAGAAGAGTTTGGTCCAGTAGCATCCCCGGAAGGAGAGTGGAGGGCTGGCTTTGTAGGCTCTGGCAGAGCTGCCCTGTCCGTTGGCGTTGCAGTGACCAGCCACTCGTCACTTCTGAGTTCTTGAAATGGGGCTAGTGCAGCTGAAGAACTGAATTTTTAAATTTAATGAATTTACATGTAAAAACACAAGCAGTATAAGATCTTTTCCTGTTAAGTATTAATAGAACTTGTTGTTCTGGTAGGACTACATTTCATGTGACTGTGTCGGGTGAGATTTGTTGTAATATATGTTGAATGTATCCATCACTTGTCATATCTCAATAAATGTAAATTGCTTACACATTAAAAGAATTTTTTGACATATTGAGTTTAATAAGTATATTGTTAAAATTAAATCCACTTGTTTCATTTTTTTTTTTTTTTAGTAAGGCTACTAAGAGTTTTTACATTACACGTGCGGCTTGCATTGTATTTCTGGTGGACAGCGCTTCTTTAGGGCATCTGTCACAGGTGGCTGAAATTAGCCTGTTTGAAAATTCAGAATTAGTTTTCAGACTTATATTTCGGACTCATAGAATCAGAGGTGTATTTGGAGGAAGGGGTCTTAGGAGTCACCTAATCCAACCCTATCCTTTGGCAGATGAAGAAACTGAGGTTAACAGTTACCGTAATGTGGCATGACCTACTTCCAAACGGGGACTGGGACCTCATGTTCTCTGTAGTCTATTGCTTTGTGTTCTGGGTGTACTTGGCAATGGAAACGTGGTGGGCGTCAGGGCTGTCAAGAACTTAAACTTCTACCAGATCCAGACTAAAGAAACGGTCTTTGAAAAGAAGCTATTTTAGACACTAAGGAAAAATAACCTTTGTGCTGTGCCTACCAGTGAACAGTGTGATCAGTTACGTGTTTGGCATGTATTTTTGTTGGTGTAATGATACTTTCATGGGGAATAGTAATAAGGTAAAAATAATTCCCATGCTTTGTGTGAGCGCTTACTTTGGAAAACTCGATACAGCTGGCTTTCAGATTTTAACATAAGTCCTTTTCCCAAAGCCAGAGATTTCAAAGCACACAGACCCACAGCTTTTGTCCTTGAAGAGAAAACTAAGAGAAGAGCTTGACTTGATGTGTTTATTATTCATTTAGATTGAGATCATTTAGTAAAAGTTTAGGCCTGTTTTATGGTATTGTTTTTTTATGCGTGTGGCAAAACTGATTTAAAGGAAGAAGCCACCAGCAGCGGCAGTGAATACCCTTAGCGCCAACCAGAATCTTATTTACATTTCGAGGAGCAGACAACAAAAAGGAGGCATTGTGATTCACTAAGTGGTTATTTGATTTATGGGTATATGTCCCTCAGATTTAGAGGAGGGCTGTTCCAGCCGCCACTGCCACATCAGGTTCTTCATCTCACTAATCTTCACACAGAGCAGTGTGAGGCTGAAACGACATCATGATGTAAGTGAAAGCGTTTTGTGCTCTTAAAGCACTACACAGGCAAGGGCTGAGGTCTGTCTCCAAGGGCTTTCTCCGAGGAGATGGAGAACTATGGCTTGGGTTGCACTTGGTCTTAGTGAGCCCTTGCATGAGTCAGTCCGTTTGGAATGTGCATATAGTGGGTACGTGACTTTGACCCCACCATTTAGGGTTTCTCAGGACTCCACATTAATTTTGAGCTACTTTTGCTCTTGGAAGCAGAGGTGATCTGCCTGAAGGGGCTTAGAACTAGGAGGCTCTCAGTCTGATTGTATTGAGCACAGGCACAGTCTTTAGAGGAGCACACAGTACCCAGAGTTTGGCTGGGGGTGGGGGGGGGAGGAGAGGAAAGTTCTCTACAGAAAAGTGCAGGTCAAACATTGGTCATTTTCTCCTGATGACAAAGTTTCATAGGCCATTAATTTGGCTACTGGACTGAATGCCACAGCAGTTTTGTAAAGGTCTATTTTCAAAGTAACTCCTAATAGTTTGTGAATTTTTAAGTAATATTACGGAAATTGCAATGGGAAAGTCTAGTTTCAAATCTAATTTGTATTAGGTTGACCAGATGACCCCTCCTGGGTTCTGCTCAACTGGGTGAGACCTAGGGCCAGTTACCCATTTTGCATCTCTGGGCCTCAGGATCCTCGTTAGCCCAGGGTTGGGACTGTGATCTCCAAGGTCACTGTCAGCTTTCCTTAATCCATTGTGTGTTCTACATGTGATATAATGGCCAACAGACATCTGCTCCTGAGAGACACATCCCTAGAACGAATGTCTTTTCCTGGTCTTTAAGTAGCTGGTAGACCACGCAGCCAAGCTGGACTTGACTTACCTTGAAAGTTTACCTTGTCTGTTAGAAGGGCTGAGGTTGTTGATTTTGCCTGTGACACTTGAGTATTCTACCTATTAGACTTTGCCCATCCTCTGTCATATATGTGTGCACCACAGACTGCTTTTCTTGCCCCTTCTAGTTCCAAAGGCACCAACCAAGCTTAGCTTCTCTAGAGCAAGGCTGGGTATCAACTGGTGGTTAAAGAAATGCTGTCTTCTGGCCAAAAGACATTTCTGTATATGAAGTCTATTCTCTTGTTTAGCCTTAATTTTATTGTTAAAAGATAGTGGGAAGGGCTGATTTTGAAATGATTCTGGAATTAACATAGGAGACATTGTGCGGTTAATGTATATTTATTTATTTAGTGGGTACCATGTGCCAGTATGATGCAAGGTGTGATGGACACGTGAGTTAGGAAAAGAGTAAGGAAATGGGCACTCACACATTGTTGATGGGAATGTAAAAGGTACAACCTCTATGTAGAACTATTTGGCAGTATCTATCATAATTAAAAATACATGTACTCTGACCCAGCAATTCCACTTCTAAGTATTTATCCTACAGATAGCCATACACATTTGTGAAATGACTTATGTACAGGATATCTGTTACAGCATTACTTGTAATAGCCAAAGATTAGAAATAACTTAAGAGCTCAACAAGGGACTGATTAAATAATTACATTATTAATAACATCTTTACAATAAAATTATTAAATAAATAGTACATCTTTATAGTGGAATACTGCTCAGCCATTACAAATAACAGGACATTGGGTCACCCTAAATGTAAATGGACTGAACTCACCGATAAAAAGGCACAGAGTGGCAGATTGGATCAAAAAACTAAACCCAACCATATGCTGCCTCCAACAGACAGATCTCAGCTACAAGGACAAGTACAGACTCAAACTGAAAGGGTGGAAATTGACGCTCCAAGCAAATGGTATCCAGAGAAAATCAGGTGTAGGCATACTGATATCAGATGAAACAGACTTCAGGGTGAAAAAGGTAACTAGAAACAAAGATGGACATTTCATAATGATAAAGGGGACTATACAACAAGAAGACATAACAGTCATCAATATTTATGCCCCCAATCAGGGAGCACCAAAATATACAAGCAACTACTAACAGAAATAAAGGGAGAAATTGACCAAAACACAATTATAGTAGGCGACCTAAATACATCATTGGCAGCTATGGATAGATCATCCAAACAGAAAGTAAATAATGAAATAGCAGCTCTAAATGACACATTAGATGAAAAAAATAAAAATAAAAAATATAATGGGACATTGAGGTGGCTGGTTAGCTCAGTTGGTTAGAGCATGATGCTGATAACACCAAGGTTGCCGGTTCGATCCCTGCATGGGCCACTGTGAGCTGCACCCTCCTTAAAAATAATAATAATAATGGGACAACTCTGTGTCCTGATGTAGAACCATCTCTAAAATATATTAAATAGAGAGAAATAAGTGTGGAACACTATGATTACTTGTATGTGCTACTTGTGTGTGTGTCTGTGTGTATTTAATAGAGTGTCTTCATAAGAAAACACAAAAAACTGATGCCAGTGGTTGCCTTGGGGAAGGTAACTTGGAGATTACTTTTGCAGTTTTTAAGTTTTGTACCATTTCCATGTGTTACCTATTTACTAAAGACATAGTGAGGAGTTTCCGGTTTAGTCAGACCATTGTAAGGAAGCCCAGCTAAGACATACAAAGTACAGGGTAATATTGGCTTTGTGGAACGACTCATTTAAATGCTAACGCTCTCCTTGTGCAATTCAGTTGACCTGATTTACCCTTGAGTTGTCAGGACAGGCAGGTCTGAGTGTCAAGAGAGCTGACTTCCAAGTCTTAGTGTCCTGCCTGGGGAGAGGGCACTGGGGCTAATGCCGTTTCCATACCTTGTCCTGCGGTGGTGAGAATACCAAGGAGATGGCACCATGGTGTGTGAAGAGCCTGCCAGGCTCAGAAAGAGTTCTGGGTGGGAGTCCTGGCTCTGCTACTTGTGTAACATGTGATTTGGGGCAGGGTTGCCCTATGCCCAAAGCCTACATGTGCTCATCTATAAATAAAGATAAAGCACCTCCCTCGTGCTACTGCAGTGAAGCTCGAATGAGATACTGCCCGCGAGCACGCCTGTAAAGCATGCAGACACCAGCTGTAATATAAGCTGTTGGGTTGGCAATATAACCTGCAGGTTGGCAAGCTGGAGCAAGAGATGCTAATTCAAAAATTAAAATGAAGCAAACACATCTTTTCCCCTCTGCCAAATAACTTGGCAGGAGTTATAAAATTAGAAAAGTAGACCAAAGGTAGTTTTGGAATCCTTGACCTCAAACCTGGGGGCAAGTCATTTCACCTTCTATACGTGTTTCCTTCTTTGAAAAATGAAAGGAGCTGTCTGTCTAAGTCCTATGGTCCTTTCCAGTTGTAGCATTCCGTGACAGTGTGGCATTAGCTGTAATTCCCGTCTCGGCTGAAATGAGTCATACTGACCGAAAAGTCTAAATACAAGGAGGAAGTCGCTTTGAGTATGAGAATTTTCCCTGCGCTGGAAATCTGAGCCTCTGTGGGGAAAACATTGCCACCACCAGGAGGGGAGACCAAGAATGCATTGTTTCATGTTCTCTCCACCTCCGTAACCTTTGCTTTCAAATGTTCACTTGCACTAGATCTTTGGGAACCGGGTTGAAGCCTTGGTTTATTGGGTAGGATGCTCGTAATTGTGACTGGTATACTTTATGTCAGTTGTCATTCCTGTGGCGTCTGTCTATGCAGTTTACTTATACTTCTGCCATGCTGCTTTAGCTCCTACATGCTTCTCATCGCGTCTCAAAACTAAGATCAGAGACTGTTTATCATTGTGTCCCCAGCACCTAGCACAGTTCCTGGAACCTGAGAGGTGATCTACGCATACGTGTTAGATGGGTAGATGGATTAATGAGCCTTTTAGGGTAATATATACACTAACCTTGTTGATCTTGACCACTACCTTTATTATAACTGCCACCATTCTGGTAAAATTAAGTTTTAGCCGTTAGTAGGTTATTATTTCAAGAAATAGTTCATGCTTTAGAAAGTTCACACTAAAGAAATTAAACAAACCCTTTGAATATGTTTTAACAGGATCTGCAGTTTTTTGGGTTTTTTTTTGGGGGGGGGGCAGGCGATTTTTTTTTTTAAGGAAGCTAGGTATTTTAAATAGTGTCTATATAGTAAAATATATAATTTCCATATCTAAAATTCATCACCACCACCAGTGTTGACACCACCACGGGCACGCAAGTCTTTGGCCAGCAGCAACAAAACCATACAGTACTTACTTAGCCCCCAAGCCTGAACGACTGTCCTGACATACTTTTTTAAGCTAATTGTAGGTAGTTAAATCTGGGGAGCTTTAAGGTTGAAATAAATAATTGCGTTTTACAAATGCAGGACCCAAACTGGGTAAAGAATCACTCAGGGAGTTCACGTGCTGGAGCACCGGCCTCCCTCTCCGGGATGCTGGGATGCCGGGTAGCAGAATTCACAGGGACGGGCAAGCAGAGCTGTTTGTCCTCCCGCACAGCGCTCTGCGTCTCCTGGTTTGTCCACGCCCAGTTAATTTCAGTGGATGTAAGGTCAAGTAGGTTAGGAAGTTCGAGCCAATGCTCCTGAAGGTTCTGTTGCTAAGAATGGTGCACGCATGTGTGTGTTTCCCTGTGGAATCATTCTAATAGTAATGGAAGACCTGCTCATAGACTTCTCATAAGTCCTTTCATGTGTGGAAGACAGCATCTAGAACTGAATACATACATGGCTTGTTCAAAAATGGGGAAGAGATTAGCAAAATGTATCCTTAAGTTTGCTTATCACGCCAAGCCGTTCTCTTGGCCAAGTAATGACAGTCCTTGCATAAATCCTTTGAGGCCGAGCAGCAGCATCCTGCTCAGATACAAACCACCAAAAAATAACTTGGTTGGGATCCAGGCATGAAACTTCTCATGGAAAAGTCAGATCCATGCACTTTTGGTAGCTGGTGGGAGCACCTACTATTTCGGAAATTCACTTTCTAATTTCTTTTTGGCCAAATATGTGTATCTCTTGAGAAAAGAAAGAATCTGAGTTCCTGTTCTATTTACTTTCCAGTCTTGCTTTATCTTTGCATCATGCTTTGCAGTTTGCAGACAAGCGTAATGGGTGAGTTCCAGTAAACTGGCGGGATCGTATTTCTTAGATTGAGTCATTGCCAAGAAACTTGTTTGTGAACAGGAAGCAGCCCATGAAAGTGTCTGTACAGAGTAACATGTCAGACTGAGGAGACTGGACCACTTTCTCGTTGAAAGACAAAAGGATAGAAGGTTGGCTCTCCAAACCAGGGAGTAGCAAGTTTGTGGTTTAGGGTTTTAACTTGTTGAATAACTCCTCTCTGGGTGTGTGTTTGAGATTTTTTATGCTGTTAAAAAATTGCTAGTTGTTAAAGATTACGGAAGGAATCCCTAGTGAGATTTCTCTAGAAGGAAACCTGGATTACTGGTAACTATTACTACCGATGAGGAGTCAGTGCTGATATCTATAACTGGTTGCTAGGCCAGTTATTTTTTAAAATGGAGCTGTAGTTACACAGAAATGAACCCGATGACATTTACATTTGACCTAGATGGCTGGAAGGCCCTTTGATCGCTGACATTGTGATTCTGTGTGTGTGTGTGTGTGTGTGTGTGTGTGTGTGTGTGTGTGTGTATACACACGTGATTTCTTTGTTTTTAATCACCTACTTCACAATTATTGTAGAAATATATTCAAAAGTTAGCAAATAAGTCCAGTAGAACCAGAAGTACTCGAATGTGGGCAAACTATACAGAATAACCTGTTATCTGCCTTCACTGAGAAAATAATTGGCATTGTGTTGTGTATCTTCTTGTAATGAAGCCCTGGAAGAGAAGCAAAGAGAAGTGGGTAGATAAATATTTATGAAATCTAATAGCCATCAGCAAGATGTATTTTAAAAACACACCTGCTTGGTATCATTTTACTTTCGTCAGGATTTTGACTGCAAAGTAGAGCCTTGTGAATCAAGATCACTTTCGTTGTTTTATTGGTTCTTCACAATTCAGGTTTTTGTAGCCTCTTGTAAGCTCTTCATTTGGTTTATATGCTAACACGGTAGGATTTGATTCATGTTCCATCCGGTTTTGCTCAAAAATGTTTGAGCAGCTTCTGTGGAAAAAATAGTAAACCAGATTTAGCTTTTAGGTAAATAACCATCTGGGCATCATATAAAGACTGAAATGTATAAAAGGTAAACATTACCAGGTATAACTTAGACTCTTAGTGCTAGTAATTAACATTTAGATGACGAAGGGGAATAAACTTTAAGATTTTTATTTTCTTAATGGAAATACATGATTTTAAGAAGGAATAACTTGAGATATTGTCTTAACCCTTATACTGTAAAATTGGCAGTGAGGATCAATTTTCATTTTCTGTTTACAAAGTTAGTGATTTGCAATTTATTTTTTCTAACAGTTTATTGGTAAAATTTATTTTTAGGAGGAAACCTCCTACCACCTTCCTGTCATTAGGGCAAAAATAGAGAATGGGAGAAGGAAGGGGGAGGAAAGAGGGTTTGGGGGTGCAACCCTTGTTTCACATTTGAGTGTATAATAGAAACTACTTTTTTTTATCATTTCCAATATTTTTCCAAAGCCTTGGTTTACTGAATTGTTTTAATTTAGGAGGAGATCTTGATTATCTTTTCTGGCATTTTTGCTTTTGCTTTATCTTTTCTGATTTTGGGGGAATTATCTGAGCATGATAAATGCTGGTTTGTTCAAGGCACTACAATCGGCTTGCAAAAGACCTATTTAATATGGGATTCTGTGTTCAAGGCCTTTTTTCTTTGTTTATCCTGGAACAAAGATGTTTGTTTTAAAGTGGTATGAGTTAATCGTCCAACTTCAGATTTCCCATAAAACATGTAACATTACCCAGATGGCAAATGACGACATATACATTTTAAATATGAATATTTCCGTTGAGCCAGATGGTGATTTAATGCGAATTGTCGAACATTTATGTTTCTTATTAAATTGTCTTTTGTCTAAGCCAAGCTAGCAACATAATTTGAAACACATTCAGGAATCACTAAAGGACAACAACAAAAAATTCAGATACTAAGTAGCTGGCAGCATTTGCCCCATGTAGCATGTGAAGGCTCACAGCCTGCGCCTGCCTTGCCCTGGGAAGCTTTCACGTCTTATGAAAATACCTGTTGGAATGCTGTACAAACCATTCCCTGCTTTCCTCTCCCTCCCTGACCCTTATCTGCCATTTTGCATGGCAGCTTTCCTCACAGAGGTTTGGAGGAGGGGCTCAGGAAGCTGTAACTTCCTCAGTGCCTGGGATTTCTGTGCAGAAGAGCAGTTTTAGTTTTCCTCGGGCATTTCCCTTCCCCACTGTGCAGTGTCATGTTGTTTGTTGTGGGCTCCACCCGGACAACTTCCTCTGAGATGGTGCTGGAGTTTTGCAGCGTTGGGTCATTTGTGGAAGAAGTCCTGTGTGTAGTCACAGGTCGGGTCATGTGCTCCTTAGAGGAAACACTCACTGCCTGTTAGGTTAGCACAGGACAAACACAGTCCTGGGCATGTGTGGCTCCCCAGCTCTGAGTCTTGGCTGGACAGACTTCTACTGTTCTCCTTTTCAACAGAAAGCTTTGAGTATTGCATACGGTATCAAATCCCCACAGGTTTTTTTCCTTTTGAAACTTAGGTGAAAATCTGAGTAACAAGATTAAGGCCATGACAAGAAACCGATTTTTGCTGCATTCTAAATTTGATCAGAATGAGTTTTAAGGAATTCAAAGTAGTTAAAACTCAGGGGTTTTCTGTTTTTTTTTTTTTTTTTTTTTAAGGCATAAATTTTCTTTTAGAGACCTCTCAGAGCAAGAATAAACATTACATAAAAATAAACAAAAATAGAGAAGAAAACCTCTGGAAAATTTTAAAATGTGTTCGGGGCCCATTATGATCTCGTTGAAGGCTGCCCAGCCTGCATTAAGAACGATTAGATGTTGTCACTTGCAATGTCTTTTAGTGTTTTTTTTTTTTTTTTTTTTTTTGGTGGGATTCTTGGTAAGCCACAGCTGTAGGAGCCCTCTGACCCCCAGGGTCCAGCATTGTTTCAGATCAGATAAGGAGAACAGGTGCTCAAGAGCTGATCCGAATGATACTTCATGGTTTGTGTTTCCTCTTTGTTGATAAGGATCCATTCAAGTGTCCTTTTCTGATCCTGTTATGGGAAATGTTTTAAAAATTGAATTGCTTTGAGCTGTGCGTTAAAGGGCACTCACTTCAGGACCTGAGTGGCAGCTGAATGGGTGTGTGTACATAAAAGTATCCATAAAAGTGTATGTTATTTATTTTTATTTACTACATATGGTGCACATGCCTCGTAGTCAATTTCAGACCTTCCCTGGGGAGGAACCAAACACCTTCATTGCTTTGTTATTTCGCGTTCCCACTACAGGTAGGTCCACGACTTCATTATCCAGTGGCCTGGAGTTTGGTCTCGCTTATAGCTGGTAGGAGGGCCTACCACTGCCAGCATGCACAACAATATTTGCATATTCTTTACATTTATAGAGTAGTTTCACAGGTCTCATTTAATTCACCAATATATATGTGATAAGGGTAGGACTGAATAGTTTTACTAAATTTATAGCTAAACCGTCTCAACCCACTCAAGTCGTCTCATCTCGGGGGGAGGACAGGGAGAAAAAAGAACAGAGTTAATATCAACTCTTCGTATGATTGCCACTGCTAATTTTAGAGTAAATTACATTTGAAATTTTCCTCCAACTGTTTTGGGGGTACTTTGAAATAGTCAGATTTGTGAGCAGCTGTTTCCAACATAAATTGCTTCAGTGCCCTTTCAGTTCTTTTATGAAAAAGTCAAAACCGGATACTGGTTTTTATCCGGGGATCTCTTAACAAGGAGAAGCCCCAAGCCGAGGCAGTCTGGGGGTGTGAGGGCTCTCCCAGAGGGGTCCCCACGTGCAGGCACAAGCATTTGGGTTTCTCTTTCATTGATCTGGGTAGCCCAGTAGCAGGAAATGATAGGGAAAAGATAAACCAATGTAGGAAAGACCAAAAAAGGGTTGCAATTTCACAACTGCTAGACTGACAATTACTTGAGTTTTCCCTCCTTTGTAAACTGGATATTCGCTGAGCAAGTTTAGAAAAATTTCTATGAGGCCAGCCCGGTGGCTCTGGTGGCTAGAGCACCGTGCTCCTAACACTGGTTCGATTCCCTCATGGTCCATTGAGCTCCGCCCTCTACAGCTAAGATTGTGAACAGCAGCTTTCCCTGGAGCTGGGCTGCGGTGAGCAGCTGGAGGTCGGCGTGAGCTGCTGTGTGCTGCCGTGGGCTGCTGTGTGTTGCCATGTGCTGCCATGAGCGGCCAGTGGCCAGTGTGAGTGGCCGGCGGCCAGTGTGAGCGGCCGGCAGCGGCGAGAGCTGCCGTGAGCTGCCGTGAGCAGCCGACCGATGACTAGCGACTGACTGGCTCAGCCAGGGGAGCGCAAGGCTCATAATACCAGCATGGGCCAGGGAGCTGTGTCCTACACAACTGGACTGAGAAACAACGGCTTGAACCGGAGTAGAGGGAGGAGGAAGCGGGGGGGGGGGGGGGGGAATTTCTATGTATTCAAAACATGTTTTCCACACCAGTTTTTGAGACAAGTAGGAATAGGTACTATTTTATAGACATTCTAGTTCAATTGAGATTGCGAGATCATGCATTCCTTTAATTTTCGGTGCTAGTATTTAGTAGGTGTGCCTGTACTGAACACCTCCTTAATACCTTGTTTGGATAGCTCCAGTTGGGAAAAAAGACTAGATAGGATACTCTGCTTTATCTAGATTCACCAGGATATGGCCCAACCTAAATGTAATTTTAAAGTAGGTTTCTCTAGACCTTGGGCCTTAGTCTTCTACTTTCTCTTTCACATGACCTTTCAGTAAACATGCACCTTAAAATGGAAACAAATCATTTTTAAAATGGAAATTATTCTCATGTTTTATTTTAGTGGGTACCTACCTGAAAAGACAGTCACGAATGCTTCTATGGTTGCTATTGTGTTGGTTGCTGTTTTGTTGCTTGTGGCCAGGAAAAAACGATCCAGGGGACATGAGCTGAATCCAACCTTTCTGTAGACTGGCCACTTCTTCACACCAAGATGTCAAAGCAAAGTATATATGAGACAATGGATTTTATATCCTGCCCAATTTAGGAACTACTGGCCAATGATCAGATTTTATATTTTCAGTGTAGGCGAGGAGTTAAAAAAGAGAATAGGAGTCAAACAAACAAACAAAAAAGAAACAAGAGTCCATGATTTCGACTGCCCAGTGAGTTTCCCTGTTCAGCCACTTTCTAGTAGTCTCCCTCTTTTAAACGTCATTATACTTATCTGTAAAATAGGAATATCTTTATATGGTTGTTTTGAGGATTAGTTTGTATATGTGAAGTAACAATGCCTGGCATATAGAAAGCCTTTACTAGATGTTGGCCTAAAGCCGGTATACCCTGTACAGTTCTAAAGAGCTACAAGTGTTGCTTTAATTATGCCTATTCTGTGTCCTTTATAGTATATATTATACTGTTCAAGGCTAGAATGATGAACCCCATGAGCAAGGTCTCACAGCATTTAAGATTCCAACACCAACTTTCGATCAAGGCTAGACAGAGGTGGCTCTATGTCAGCTAGCTTGCCGCCTCTAGGCTGGGGAGCCTGCTCCTCCCTTGTTGGATAAAAATAGTCTGACTGCTCACTGAAGCAACCACCATGCTATTTTTGTCCTTGGGAAGCTGAAATTAGGAGAGCTCTAGACATCCTGGGCCAGCCTGGCGCTGCCAGCGATCAGAACTGAAATACAAAGTTTGACGCTGTCATACTACGTCTGCTGGCTTTCAGGCCCAGCTCCTTTTCTCCTAACTCTTGATTTCTCCAATCTCAATCTCACGTTATTATTTTCACTATAGATGATTTGTTAAATGGAAGCCAACTGATACTTCTTACCTGTTTATACTTTTCCAAAAAGTTGTAAGTCAGAAAAAAAAATTGGGACACATTTTTGTGTTTGTGAAAATCTAGATGGACATAACTAAGCCTTGTTATATATGATCGTAAATCAAAAAACTATTCCCTCATTGTAAGATTCACCCAATACCTTAACACGTAATAAGGAGCCATGTTTTCTTTTTTAATGTTTGCTATTTTTGAATTATTCATGATTTATCAGGAATGAACCTAGTAGGCACTACCCCTTTCCCAGCTGTTTTGGTAGCAACAAGCAGTCCCTCGCTTCACACACGTCACAAGATAACCATTAGCTATGCCTTTTCTTTATCAATTTGCTCCTATCTCAGGAGATAAAACTCAAGTCAAGGTGAAATTGTTTTAAGAAGTGAGCCACAGAGTAGCAGGAAAGGATGGGGAAAAGAGAAAACATAGGAGACCAAAACAATAGTGCTATTTCACAGCTGCTAGACTGACAATTTAACTTGGGTTTTTTCCCCCTCCTCTGCAAACTGGGTATTTGCTGAGCAAGTTTAGAAAAATTTCTACGAATTCAATCATGTTTTCCAAATCCCATTTCTGATAAGCCAGTAGCTTGGCTCTAATTTCTATATTCCATTAAACATGCGTGGAATTTCTTTTAATTCAAGAATTTTAATGTGCAATATTTGTTAACTTTGCTCGTTAGAGACCTCTGCCATCACCCAATTGGTATAATTCAGTAATAGGGGATTAGAGTGGATGGTTGTGTTTGTAGATTTTTTTTTTTTTTTAATGAATCGATTCACTGAGTGGAATTAACTGTGCCCTCCCAGAACCTTGGATGTGTGTTCCCATTCAGATTTTGTTTGTAATCTCCCCACCCCCATCATCAATGGCATAAGCTGAATTATGTGGTATCTGCCATTTTAAACCCATCTTAACCATGGTCTATCTCCTTCCCTTTTTGTTTTGAACAACACAGGACATGGATTTGATTGACATACTTTGGAGACAAGATATAGATCTTGGGGTGAGTCGAGAAGTATTTGACTTCAGTCAACGGCGGAAAGAGCATGAGCTGGAAAAACAGAAAAAACTTGAAAAGGAAAGGCAAGAACAACTTGAAAAGGAGCAAGAGAAAGCCTTTTTCGCTCAGTTACAATTAGACGAAGAGACAGGGGAATTCCTCCCAATTCAGCCAGCCCCACACATCGCGTCCGAAACCAGTGGATCTGCCAGCTACTCCCAGGTAGAGTACTCGGTTCTTGGAAAGTAGTATGGCAGAGTTCAGGAAAGAACGTTGACCCAGGAGTTAAAACATCTGGATGAGTTCCAGCTTTGCCTTTTACTGTGTCTTCATGAACTTATCAACTTCCCAATCTCAGCCTCCTAACGAGTTCAATACCTCACAGAGTTATTACAAGGATCAGAAGGACATAAATTACATAAAGAGCTTTGTCAGCTATAGAAACATCATGTAAGGGTCAAGCAGCAGCAGTACTGGTGGCAATAGTGGAACCAGTGGGAGGGACTATTTATGGCACTAACTGGCAGGCACTGTGGATCAATCTAAAGCATTTGACATATACTGATTGGTTTATCAGTACAACTCTATGAATTAGGTGCCATTATCCCCATTTTATCTACAGATGAGCAACTAAAGCTCAAAGATGTTAATTTGCCCAGAGCACTCAAGAAATTGGGGGAGCCAATTTGAACCCAGACAGTCTGTGCTCTTAACTACGGCCCTAAACTAACTTCCAAACTAAGAGAAATGTTTGATTAACCAGATTGCAAACATTTAAAAACATCAATCATGAACCATTAGCTTGGGAATGAAACATTAAATAATTATTTTCTTCCTTTATGTCTTTCCCTTTTATCCAGGTTGCCCACATTCCCAAACCAGATGCTTTGTACTTTGATGACTGCATGCAGCTTTTGGCAGATACATTCCCATTTGTAGATGACAATGAGGTATAACATTTGGTTCACAGCAAACTCCACAGCTACATCTCATACATCCTACATGGGTCCCTTTAATGTGTCTCCATTTTTGAGAATGAAAAGCATCTTAGGAGGAAATTTTATCAGTGAAACTATATCCTATACATAAGTTTAGAGACCCTCACACAATACAAAACCCAAAACATTTATTACTGAATAGCCAGAAGCATGGATCGGCGTAACCTTGGAAACAACTCATTTGTTAAAGGTATTAAAAAATGAATTTCGAAGAGTAAAGAGCAAGACTTGTCCGATTAACAATTTTAATAAACTTACTGTGTTTGAAGCACTATAGGAGGTATTATATAAAGATACAAATTACATCCTGAAGTTTTTCTTCCCCATGCAGCTTTTGGCAGATACATTCCCATTTGTAGATGACAATGAGGTGTAACATTTGGTTCACAGCAAACTCCACAGCTACATCTAATACATCCTACATGGGTCCCTTTAATGTGTCTGCTTTCAAAGGCATAGGATAAAACAAACAGGTAGATAAAAAGAAATTGAGTCAGTTGGCTAGGAAAACACAGATGTTTCATTATATAGAAATAGGGGTCATAAGTAGTTACAAGTACAGGAATACAGAAACGCAGTCAGTTCCAGCTCCCGGGGTTGTACAAGGCGGTGCATTGAAGCGCACTCATCCGACAGACTCACGCAGATAAAATGCCTTTTCCATTGCAGGTTTCTCCGGCTCCGTTTCCATCCCTTATTCCTGATATTCCCAGCCACATGGAGAGCCCCGTCTTCACTGCTCCTAATCAGACTCAGTCACCTGAACCTCTTGTCCTTCAGCTAACCAGTACTGACTTAGATAATATGCAGCAGGACATTGAGCAAGTTTGGGAAGAGCTATTATCCATTCCAGAATTACAGGTAACGAAGATCTAATATGTGATAAATACCAAAGATGCCTTTAAATTAGTCATACTGGTTATTTATCTGCTACCTACTTACAGGATTAGAGTATGCTTGTAAATTAGTCATGAGAGCTGCCCATGCTCATTTAAGTGCAATTGTGTTAGTTAAACAGGCTAGATGTCTTGAGGATAGATCAAGTTATAAACCTGAAGTCTGATCTAGGAACTGAAAATAGTACAGATGCTTAGGCATAAGAATCTGTTGGAAATGGGAATTATCTCTGAATTATAGGAGAGAACAGCTTGGAGAGAATGGGGGTGGGAAGAGAGTTTTTGTCATCAGATGTAGATTATCATCTATTAAAAACATTTTACCTTGATTTACATAGTATAAACTTTTCCATGCAGTGTCTTAATATTCAAAATGACAAGCTGGTTGAGAATAACACGGTTCCAAGTCCAGAAACCAAACTGACGGAAATTGACAACAGTTATCATTTCTACTCATCGATCCCCTCACTGGAAAAAGAAGTAGGTAACTGCAGCCCACATTTTCTCAGTGCTTTTGAGGATTCCTTCAGCAGCATCCTCTCCACAGAAGACCCCAGCCAGTTGACAGTGAACTCATTAAATTCAAGTGCCACAATAAACACAGATTTTGGTGATGAATTTTATTCTGCTTTCATAGCAGAGCCCAATATCAGCAACAGCATGCCCCCCTCTGCTACTTTCAACCAGTCACTCTCTGAACTTCTAAACGGGCCCATTGATATATCTGATCTCTCACTTTGTAAAGCCTTCAACCCAAACCACCCTGAAAGCACAGCAGAATTCAATGACTCTGACTCTGGCATTTCACTGAACACGAGTCCCAGTGTGGCATCTCCAGAACACTCAGTGGAATCTTCTATCTATGGAGACACACCACTTGGCTTCAGTGATTCTGAAATGGAAGAGACAGATAGTGCCCCTGGAAGCGTCAAACAGAATGGCCCTAAAACACAGCCAGTACAGTCTGCTGGGGATACAACCCAACCCCTGTCACCGTCTCGGGGACACTGTGCTCCAGTGCATGATGCCCAGTGTGAAAACACACCAAAGAAAGAATTGCCTGTAAGTCCTGGTCATCGCAAAACCCTCTTTACAAAAGACAAACATTCAAGCCGCTTGGAGGCTCATCTCACAAGAGATGAGCTAAGGGCAAAAGCTCTCCACATCCCATTCCCTGTAGAAAAAATCATTAACCTTCCTGTGGATGACTTCAATGAAATGATGTCCAAGGAACAATTCAACGAGGCTCAACTTGCATTAATTCGAGATATACGTAGGAGGGGTAAGAATAAAGTGGCTGCTCAGAATTGCCGAAAACGAAAACTGGAAAATATAGTGGAACTGGAACAAGATTTGGATCATTTGAAAGATGAAAAAGAAAAATTACTCAAAGAAAAAGGAGAGAATGACAAAAGCCTCCATTTACTGAAAAAACAACTCAGCACCTTGTATCTCGAAGTCTTCAGCATGCTACGGGATGAAGATGGAAAGCCCTACTCTCCTAGTGAGTACTCCCTGCAGCAAACGAGAGATGGCAATGTATTCCTTGTTCCCAAGAGTAAGAAGCCAGATGTTAAGAAAAACTAGATTGGGGAAGATCTGACCTTTCTGAGCTAGTGGGTTTTTTTTTTTGTACTGTTATACTAAAAGCTCCTACTGTGATGTGAAATGCAGAAATATATACTTTGTAATTCTATGCAAAAGTATAGTCAAAACTAGTGTAGAGAATATAAAACTTTGAAAAGCATTAAAGTAACTTAACAGTATGCTGAAATCAGTTTCACTGTAACTGCAAAGTTAATTTCTTAGAACACCATTTGGGCTAGTTTCTGTATACGTGTAAATACTACAAAAACTTATTTATACTGTTCTTATCTCATTTGTTACATTCATAGATTTATATGTTTTGACATCTGGCTAAAAGCAAATTGTTCCAAAACTAACCACTATGTACTTTTTTATAAATATGTATGAACAAAAAAAAATGGCATTTTTTATATTAAATTGTTTAGCTCTGGCAAAAAAAAAAAAAAAAAAACTACCCAATTTAGTTGAAAAGCTGGTACTAATAAAGGAATATTATGATTGTTACATTTTTTTTTTTAGTTTATTCACAGTATTTTCCATTACATTTAACACATTTAGGTGTTTTACATTTTCAGAATATTTTCACTAAAAATATGCATTTTATACTAACCTTCTGGTGCCAAACCAAGGATAATGTTGTATCTTGATATGAAAACATTTATTCAATCAGATGTATGCCTGAGCATTGTTCAAAGGACAAAATGGAAACCCGTCCTAGAACTAGTGGGGAAAGACAACAAACTTACTACACTATGCCAGAAAAAGGACTGGGAAGACCAGTAAAAAGGAAGCGTTACAATTTAAAATCGGGTTCTAAGTAGGAAAAGCCTTACTGAGTGGCAGTATTTGAAGGTGTGAGAAACCCATTGTCATTTCAGACAGAACACAGGAAATCCAAAGGCTCTGAGGCCCATCTGAGGAAAAAGGATTATCTGGCTGAAACCGTAGGGGCAGGAAAAAGGTGGGTGGGTAGAGTGGACCATGGCACAGAGTCTTGTTAAACCTTCCTAAGGACTTTTTGGCTTTTACCTAGCCAAGTGTGGAGCTATTGCAGGTGCTACTGTCATTTCTAAGTTTCTTCTGCCTTGTGTTGAGAAGAGTAAAAGTGGGAGCAGGGAAACCAATTGGGAGTCTGCCATATCACACGGGATTTGGTGTGTAGGTCTAGAGCAGGGGTGTCAAAACTGCGGCCCACGGGACAACTGGGGTCCGCAATCCAGTTAACTGGCCCGCAGCAAATTCCAAAAGTATATTTACTTAAATAAACCAGGTGAGGCAATACGAACTTCACCTCGAGTGAGTGGCCCGGCTGTTTGTGTATTTTACCGCATATGGCCCTTGGTAAAAAATGTTGAAAAGTTTAGACACCCCTGGGAGCGATAGCAGTAGTGTGAAGGCATTGGATTCTGCATGTTTCAAAGAGAACGAAAAGGATTGTGACAGAACCAGGTGGGGTGAAGGTGGAGTCGAGGACCTGGGAACATCTTTAAGAACCATGTTGCCCAAAGACTGAGAAGACTGGTTAGAGATCTAGGTGGGAAAATCAGTTCACTCTGGAACAGAGATTAAACAAGTTCAATTAGGAAGTACAAAATCAAAGTCCTTCAAATTCTGAAAATGTGCATGCTGCCCTATAAACCATTCACAGCACTGATTCACTATTTCTCCACCTAAACAAATGTCTTGTTCACGTTTTGTTTCAAAGTGGGGAAAAGGAGACTCACCTGAGGGTTAAGCATGTTTAGAAGAAGCACTGCATGCAAATTACTAAGTCCTATTTAGGAGCAACGTAGTGCAGAGGTCCCCAGGCCCTAGAGCCAGCCGGCCTGGACTTGCTGCTGCCATTTTCCTAGAATGACCTCCAGTAACTCAATGCAATCAGGCTTGTTTCTTCATCTGTAAAGCAATAGTTCACGCAAGTACCATACCTACACACTCTGTAAATGTGCATTTTCTCCTTCTCTTTAGCCTTGTATTAGGATGCCTTTTGGTTGTAAGTGAAACTAAAGTCAGATTAGCTTAGTAAGAGACGCTGACTCTGATGATTGGAAAACTCCGGGTTGAAAAATGATTTAAAGGACTAATGTACCCAGGCCTTCAGATGTGAAGTTTCTGCTGCTGGCTTTCTTCCTGTGGTCAAGAATTCCTGCTTGCAGTGGTGATAAGATCCCTGGAGGAGACAGGACTTCCATCTTAAAAGTCTCAAATCTTGCCTCAAATGCCCCACCCTAAACAAAATCAAGGGTGGGGCCTGGAGGTGGTGGCTCTTTTCCCAGTAGCCCCATCTGAAGCACCTGGATTAGCTGGCACCACGCAGAGCACTGCTGGGCAGACCACACTTCCACTAGCCTTGCTCACATGCATTTTATCAAACTGCAAAATATTTTGCCAAGTTCATTCAAGGTAACGTCATAGAACCTTACAGTACCTAAAATTACTCTGAACTACTCGATTGCACGTTATTAGGAACTTTAAGGTATACATTGTTTTATTGCGCTAGTCATTACTGTTTCACAGATGTTTTACAAATTGAACCACCACCACCAGTTATATTGTGATGCTGTGGAACCAACAGTACCTGAGGTTCACCTGTACAAGAAATCCTAACTTACCCATGACCTAAAAAAAATAAAGCAAGGTTTTCATCTCTTGATTTGGACTTAAAATATGAGCTTTATGTCCTGAGATTAAATTTGGTTACCTAATTGTTAAACCTTACTTGAATCAGTTTCTAGTTTTAAAATACATACTTATACCTTTTACATTAAGGTGTATCAAGCATTTTAAGAATTTTAATAGCATGATACTGCATGTTATATAAAAAGTTTTCTTGCAGATTTCTACTAAAGTCCATATTTTTGAGGGATAGGGCAGCTGCTCTATCTTACACTACTGCCCATTCCCACTTTTAACCTTCAGAACATACCAGGGGTGCTAAAAAAAACAACACGTATACAAGTGGACACTGGTCAACGTTGCTCAAGTAGTAGTTCGCCGTAATCAGAAGTGTCTGGACGCTGATGGTAACCACTTTGAGCACCTCTTGTAATTGCATTAGACATTATTTGTACTCATCTTTTGTTCTAGTTTTCCTTTCTTAAAATATGCATTTTTAGCACCCTCTGTATATAAGACATAATCATCAGGCCAATTTCAGCTTTCAGTTGATGTTTTAAAATACTTTTTAGTACTTTTTGAGAACTGGAAAAATTTAGACCATAAAAACTTTAATCCTTTGTGGAGAAAAAAAATTGACTGGCATAATTTTATTGGCACCCATTAACTTTAGATATGCCTCAGGACATATACTTGTGACTACTATCAAAAATATTAGGGATCATGAACCAGATGACACTACATTAAGTTTTCAATTCCATTACATTTAACCTTCAGATTCAATGAGGGCAGCTAGGTATTGTATCTCCATTGCACAAAAAAGGAGTTAGGTAAAAATGAGTTTCTGTTCTGGATAGAATTTAGGTCAGAGAATTTTGATTGGAACAATGTTACTTTATTGTCACTAACATTTAGTGAAATTTAACATTCCTTCAATGTTATAAGCAGCAAACCACAACGGTAGTCATTAAAATGTGACTCATTAAAATCACTGCATCAGATTACTGTTGCCAAGTATCTCAAATGCATCACTTCAAAGTTAGAAGTCAGAGCCACCACTAACTTCATTAAATGTTTAAGAATTACTAAATTAAAATTTAGTAACTATTTCCAATGAAATGTTTAATTCTACATATTTAATGCATGTGAAACAAAACATTAAGGGGTCAGGTGCATCACCAAACTGCAAAAGCCATTTTTTATGCATGGCATAAAAAAACTTGAATAGTCCCAATCAACTTGCCCAAGCTCACAAAACTACTTAAGTTCTGTACTTAAACTTCTTACTGCAAAACCTAACTGCATTTTCTTCCAGGACCTATTAAATAAGGGTGTTAAGACAACTGAGATTAATCGGATAGAAAACTCTGAACCAGTGTTTTGGTACATAATGGATGCTTACTAAACATCTGACAATGCATGGGCTAATACAATGTACTTAATGAATCACCTTGTAAATTCCAGATAGAACTAGTAAATGTGTACAACTCTTGTCCTTGTGATTATAAGCCCTTCAACTAATTGCAATGGTTATAGACGTAGTAAAATTTAACCATTTTCTTTTAAAACTCAACACCCTTACGTATCTGTTAGTAAATTTTGTAAATGAGTAAATCCATTTCCTAGTTAGCTTTCAGTATGGTGCTCATTCAATGGGCACCGTACTGAAAACTACCACATGAATGCAGCTCTCCATACACCTTTGAAAATGTGATAAGCAAAAATGGTGTTTTACCTATTACCTTATTGTCCTAACCCTTGGTACCTTCTATTCAATTTAAGTTAAACCAAGCTAACATATTAACAGGATCCAATTTTTGCAAAAGAACAAAACCCACTGATCTTCAAAATATTTAACTGGTCTGTTACCTCAATATTTTGCAGTTTCATTTAACAAATGTATTTTCATTCTGAGAAAGTATACTTATTTTGGTGGAAATGAAATCCACTTGTCCTGAATTACTTTGGGATTAAAGTATTAGACTGGAATTATAAGGTTCTTACACAGCTGCAGAATATAAAACCACTATATATACTATGAAATGAAGTGTTGAATACAAGCAAAATATGTTCCAATCCCGTTAACACCTAAAAATTCCATGGCTTCACCTGTTTCCCTTACATTAACAGCTATTGATGCTAAGAATCCATACTTGTTACAAAAATTTTTTAAATCACATTTCTCAAAACCCCACCTCACAAACTTATAGAACTTTATTAGGTTGGTGCACAAGTAATTGTGGTTTTCCCAATTTTTAACCTTTTAAACTGCAATTGCTTTTGTACCAACCTAGTATCTTTACTCGGTTTAAATTGCAGCACTTGTTTGACTAGACTTCATGAAAGCTTTTTTCCCCAACCCAGAGCACAAAATGCTCAATCAATACAATGCCTTTCTTAAGAAACCCAATACTTCATCTGGAAGGAACCACCTTTTATCCTCCCAAACTGTTTTCACTTAATCTATCCTTACCTTTTCTCCCCAAAATGATTCCTCTCATCATCCAAGACTGAATTCCTTAAATGGCCATAGCTTAGTGTGTAAAATTTTTTCCCACACCTATTTCCAATGTCATGTTTTCTTTCCATTGAATACAATCCATTCTTTAAATTAACTGCCATGTGAAGGCTCATTCCAAGTTTCCTATTTTATTACTCACTGGTAAAGTAATATTCACCTATAACATTTATGTCACATGAACATTGTGAAGCGACAAAACCACACACACATTTCTAAAAATATTTTAATGAAAAAGTTATCTTTCTGTAAACATTTCATTATACTACAAATGAAACATTTGAATCCATTACAGGCCACCTCTTAAATCTTAAAAATCAGAAAACATTTAAATTTTAAACTTATATAGGCTAACAATCCTTACATTACCCCCTGCACATTAATTAGCATGCTTATTCCTTACTTTGTGACATTACTGGAACTCCAAGAGATACTGTCAATAACTGGAAACGTTTCGAATTGTGGCTTCTACACTGTAACTCTTAAAACCAAGCTTATTTCAGTTGTTCAATTCTGTAACAAATTTTCTTCTTTAGGACACTGAGTGTAAATGAAGGTGTTTTTGTTTTTTTGAACAGTGTGAGTTGCTTTGACAAAAAAATCAGTGCAGAAGTTTGTCTTGACCACTTCCCTCAGGAACTTGTTTACTGGCGCTGTGACTTAAAAGCATCTTATTTTCAGAAATGACAGTGAAACATTTAAATAAAAGCACTTTATTTCATAAAGAAATGAACTGTAAAGAACAATGCCTTTACTTTAAACAAGTGTTTCCTATCCTATGAAATTCGCTTCACTAAAACCATGTTGTAAAGAAAATTTACCAATAAAAGGCTAATTACCTTGTTCAACACCTCATGCTATGGTGATGTGTAGAAATTCAGTCCTGATTTAGATAAACAGAGAGCCAACCAGTCATTTTCTGACAAACTCTGGCAAAGTGACTACTGCTGTTTATAAAAAGATGTCATAATTTAGAACCTAGTTTTATTTTAAGCATCTATTTCAAGTGTTTTAAAAACTTAATTTACATCAAATCTCAATTTTTAACAAACCCTTTTGGGGCAGCAATAGCCCTTATGATATCAGCAACTGATTTGAATAGTAATTAAGTTTATTCTTTGGGAAGTCTTTAAAAGGGAACGTAAGTGTAATTAGGCCCCCACTGCTTCTGGTTAACAGGTTAAACCACCAAAAGAACCCCTAAAAGAACCAAAAATTTATCCAATTAGTCCAAATAAATCCAACTTTATATGCAAGAGAACTTTATATGAGGTCACTTGAATGAAGACCATTTTTACATCTGAATCAAACCCCAAGGTTTTTCCTAGAACGAGGATTGGCAGTTTAATCCTTCTGTTACAACTAAGTCAACCTTGTTACAAAAACTGCAAAATTTGAGGTCACTCCTTTTCTCATCAAAAAATGACTTTACCCTAAAGACACCAACAATGAACTGTACAAGAGGCCACATCTCACTCAATACTGAACACTTGCGGTTATTGCAGGGAAATTTAAAAACCTGTTTAAAACGTGTTGGATATGGTTCCAAGATAAAGTTTTAACTGAATAATTCTGCTTATATTAGCTAATAGTTTAAAATGTGTAATATCAATTTGTAGGGAAACAAATGGTGTCATCAGATTTTACTGTGTGCTACAAACCTTACCCAGCCAGAAACCTTCGTATTTAAGATGGTAGAAAAGACATTCCTCATTTAGGCAAGTGGGTTCTCATTCAACCTGCAAATCAAAAAGATTACTCTTACCTTGCTTTACAAAAAAAACCTCTTTAATTAGTGAAAAAATTCAAATTCAAGCCTTACCTAATGCTTATTGCCCTTCCTCGCAGGTCTAAATGCTAGACCTAGTGACTGTGGCAACTAGCTCTCATTGATGTTCCAAAAGACGAAGAGCTCCTTCCTGCTAGACTTTCTTCGATATTTCAGTTGCAATAAGCAGATTTAACTAGCTTTTGGAAAGTTGCTCACTATCACCATAGTATCTTATGCCTTCACTTCTCTGTAGTTGAAGCTCTTGCTGCTGCCTTGTCATTCTTTATTTATGCTGACTTGTCCATACTCAAAAGGCTGCTGAAGTCCTGTCTTAGTGAGTCTCGTTTGATCCACTGTGCTCAAAAAGCACATCTTAGGTCCTTTAAAGCTGGTTAAATCGCTCTCCTCATGGCTGACTTTTCCACACTGTTCACAAGAACTAAGCTAATACAACTTATAAACAGGTCACACACACATTTCACCTGCTTATAGGTTGCAAACATCAACTTACTGAAAATATTTTCACTATTAAACTAGTTCCAGAACATAGAAAGTTTGTTAACAGTACAATTAACTTCATATGCCATTAAAGGATACTGTCAAGGTTGTGTCAAACAAGTCCACAAACATAGAAACAAGAAATGTTAATCTCCCCCACTCCTTCAACCTTTATTATGTGAATGAAAGAACTTGAGACAATTGAGCTCAATTTTAATAAAATGTTTCCCAAGCATTATTTTGACCAGGTACCCAGGTTTAAGTTCTAAACATTGACAGTGTCCATTTATATAACCACACTTGAAGTTGTTAAAGACTTAACCAGTTTCTAGTATTTGCCTATTTTCTACACTGCTTATACATATGTCCATTAACAAATGGCATGTTGTCTGTTACATTTATTGGTTTGTGAGTGTTTTCTGGAAAACTGCAGTATCTGTGAAGACCGATTTCCATGCTGGCATTGCATGCATCCAAATATTAATGCAGAGGCACAGAATTAGAGCAACAAGAGAGCATATGCAAACACTAGCACGCCCCATTCCCCTTTTTATTGCTTGTTTTGCTTAGTACCTCTTAAAACAAAAATAATCTTGAATTCAATTTTCAACTGCCAAATAGTAACAGTAGGGCACATACTCAGGGCTCAAATGAAATTGTAAGCAGTAGGCTGGCGCAACAGTAGACATTGATTTATATATATATGACCTCATTACCTAAAAATCTCAACCAGGGTCTTCCAAACAAATTAGCTCATACCAACATGATTTAGGTTCAAGCATACACGTGGAATAACAGTGTGTTCTCTGGGATTTTGAGTAAGAACTGACCATCCAAATCTGAATCCATGTCTTTGGTAAGTGAGAAGCTTGTCCTAAGCAAGTGTGGTACATTTCTACCGCATTAAGTCATTTGGGACGATTATAGCTAGACTGCCCTTGGTTCATCCAGTAAAATGTAGAGGGTACAAACAGTAAAGCATGCCAGCCAGTTAAGGGTTCAACAATGCATGATTTTTATTCTCTTGCTTTGAGAGCTTGTATCAAAAAAATATATTAAACCAAGGAAAATAACTGAAGATTTGTGGGTCTCTTGTGCTTTAAAAAGGAAAAAAGGGTAGCCACTAATTTGCTCAGATACAGCAGACTTAGTGGTCCTATTACTTCGAAGTTTTTTAGAGAATGTTTTTAATGTAGGAGGAAAGGGAAAACATCCACTACCCCTTTCCAGAATCTAAAGAGGGCAGTAGACATTTTCTTACACCCAAGTAAAACTATGGCAGCAGTTCACATGTGACCAAGGTGAATGTAGGATGGAGATGTTCTAAACACAGCTAGGACTCGCAGCAAATCTAACACACTAAAATCGTCATTACATTTTAAAAGAAAATGCACAAAACCAAAACGGAATTTTGAGATTTTTCATTTGAAGGTAAGTCTTAATGCTATTGAAGTCACAAATATGCTAATTTAAATACCCAATTCTATTTATCTAAAACACACATTGCAAACATACAAATATCTATTCTCTCCACATGTCAGAGCCCATTTATTTCATGGTTTGGAAATGGGGAGAATAGATTCCCCTTAACTGCAAGTCAGCAGGTGTTTCTTTACAGTTAACTTTAGCAAAATTCATACAAAATAGTAATTAACAATGATCTTCTTTACTTGTTAACTCACAAGGAAACACCTTCAAAACTGCATTTTGTTAAAGTTTCTGTACTAAAATGTAGAAAAACTGAACTACACAAATATTGAAAAGTTAAAAATTCCTTAATTTTTTATTCCTGGTACCACTACCACAATTTACAGGGCAATATACCTGATGTAATGAAAAGAAAAAGAAAAAGACAAAGCTACAACAGATAAAAGACCTCAGGAATGTACATCTAATTGACACTACATTGCATTAATCAATAGCTGCACTTTTTGCAAACTGTGGCTATGACAGTCCTGAACAAGAAGGGTTTCCTGTTTAAGCTGCAGTAACTTTTCTGACTATGGATCATCGTTCCTTCTGTGGCAGATTTTTACAGTTCCTCTAATGCATTTGGGACGACTGTCTCAAAGTAACCTGCAGCTTTCCTGACAACTCCTCGCTCTCTCTCCTGCTAAGAACTGTAGCCTGTTGAATAATACAGGATAAAAAAATTATTACACTCAGTGAACAGTTCCACATATGCTTTATCATCATAATTAAAATTTAAAGATACCTACCCTTTTCTGCTGAGTTTTTAGAACCTTCTGCTACCATATCCACCACTTCCACCACCAGATCCATAACCACCTGGAAATATACACGTAGCAAGTTTTTAAATATACATGAGTTTTTAAATTAAGAAGGCTATGAAAAATTTTGATGAAAAAATTTATTTACCACCATAGGGACTGCCCGAGCTTCTTCCACCAAAACTGCCCCCCTTCATGGGTCCATAATTGGATTGTTGTTGTCCACTATAATTTCCAAAATCATTGTAGTTCCCACCACCACCATAGTTACCTGTAATTACAAAGGTTTTATTTGTGGTGGACTCACACAATAATTAATTCCCTCTTCTAATATATGTACTTATTTTTTGACAACCACAGCAGCACTCTACAATACTCATATGCAACCATTTGAAGAGAGAGCTACAAAACTCTCTCTACCACAAACAAGAGGATCATTAGCAGACCTCAGGCATGGCTAGGAAAAGTGAAAACAAGAGGTGGAGGATAGTCCCAAGAGTACATATCTACACAGCTGCCGTGTTTTGTTTATATTTGATGCCGCACTCTAGCACATGTTCTCTCCTTCATACCATTAATACCATCAAACTGTTAGTTTGATTCACTCTAATTCTGATGCAATACAACTTTGAAATCAGTAACAAGGTTATTCTAAATGTACTGTTAAGAAAAACCTGAACCATAATTATAATAAAAGCAATACACGCACGTTAAAAAAGAGAAAAAGTTGTTGATACATTAATACAGTCCAACAAAACTCAGTACATTCATAACAAAGCTCTCCCAAACACAGTATCATGGAACAAAATGTATCTGAGACACATTCAGACTCAAAGTAACTTAGATGCCAGACGACACCCTTTTCATTTTAACATGTGTGCACATTCAAGTTATAGTTCCCGTATGTCCAGCTTAGAAGTGCTTAGAGTTAAAATCCTGGCCATACATTAATGCCCATTTTGACTACAAAACAGAGTTGAATATATTTCACCAATTTACTAATTAACCAGCGAAGTAAGAAAAATCAGTTCAATTACCCATCGAGTATTTTCTACATGAAATCTGACCAAATGCTGTTTTAACACTTTCAAACATCTGTAACAGAACTATAAATAAGGAATATTGGAAACAAGTGAAAACTTACCGCCAAAATTCCCTTCATTGTAACCATCATATCCTCCTCCACCACCGCCGCCGCCATATCCACCGCCTCCTTGGTTTCCGTAGCCCGGCCCTCCACCACCACCATAGCCTCCTCTACTGCTGTAGCCAGGACCACCGCCATAGTTGCCACCTAAAAAAAGTTGGGTCACACAAAAAACATACAGAGGGTCAAGTTGTTGAGCTCTAGTTTATATTAATTTAAACCACTGGAAAATAAGCCAGTAAGTTGACTTAACACTAAACCCTGGTTAAAAGAACCCTAAGAATCTGAGCTGGTAAGAAATTTAATATGAATGCTTAAGTATCTTTTGACATTAAAAACTTTTTTCTTTCAAGTTCACTAAGGAAAGTAGTGGAGTCTTCTCTGAGACATAATGCCTGCTCAACTAACTAGTACAATAAATCTTATATGCCAGAAATGACAGGCTAATGTTAAATCTTAAGAGGAAAAAAGGCAAATCTTCTATAGTATTAATTTAGAACATACTTTAACTGTCAAACCATGCCAAGCTTTGACTGAAATTAAAAAAATAAAAATACTTAATTTTCAATAAAGCATAGGAAACAAAGTCAAAATATCAAACACCAATTTTTTAAAAAAACTTACCATCACCTCCAAATCCATTATATCCACCATCACCTCCTCCATAACTACCTCTGCTGCCACCTCCACCACCATAGCCTCCTGAGGAAAAGGTATGAATCAAAAGTATACATTCAACTTACCAATAAATTTTATGTAGCTATGTACTTAGAAATAAGAGAACCATCCTACCTCTTCCACCAAAGTTTCCACCGCGGCCAAAGTTACCCCCACCACCTCCAAAGTTTCCTCCGCGACCCATAAAGTTGCCAGATCCACCTCCACGACCTTTAACACAGGCAAGGAAGACATTTAAGAACCTTACAAACACCACTCACATTTATTGTGTAAGTACATACGGTACTACTCACCTCTTTGCGATCCAGCAGACTGCATTTCTTGTTTAGAAAGGGCCTTTTTCACTTCACAATTATGCCCATTAATAGTGTGGTATTTCTGAACTAAAAATTTTTTTAAATTAAACAAACATGTTATTTGATGTTTGAAAAAGCACATATAAATGATATCCTTTAGCACTACATAATTAACGTATCATCAAAAAAGTAGTGACTTGAGTGGGGATGAGGGAATATTAACACTTGTTTCTTGATCCGGACACTGGTCACACAAGTGTAATCACTTTATGTAAACTGAACTATATACACTTTATATGCTATTATGCACAATACAAAATTATAAGCAATTAAACAAATTTAGTGTAGAATAGAAAGCCATTTCTACTTTCTCACTCAAGTTCTGAAAAATTGCTACTTACCAACAATTTTATCAACTGTATCATGATCATCAAAAGTTACAAAAGCAAATCCTCTTTTTTTCCCACTCTGCCTGTCTTCCATAACTTCTATGGTTTCAATCTTGCCATACTTTTCAAAGTAGTCTCTCAAATTATATTCTTCTGTATCTTCTTTAATACCACCAACAAAAATTTTCTTCACTGTTAGATGGGCACCAGGCTTTACAGAATCCTACAAGTAAAAAAAAAAAATACATATATATATACACATATATGTCAAAAGAACAACTTTTTACAACAATTTCACGTTATACAACATGGTATTAACAAATACCTCTCTAGAAACAGCTCTCTTTGGTTCCACTACACGCCCATCAACCTTGTGTGGTCGAGCACACATCGCTGCATCCACCTCTTCAACACAAGAGTAAGTAACAAAACCAAAGCCCCTGGAACGTTTTGTTTGGGGATCTCTCATCACCTACAAAATAAAAATTTTAAACATAAAAACATACCTCCACAAGTCCTGCCCCTAAGAAACTTTTTTTTGTTCCTTTTAGTAACTTACCACACAATCCGTGAGTGTGCCCCATTTCTCAAAATGTTCTCTTAAACTATCATCTGTAGTTTCAAAGCTCAAACCACCAATAAACAGTTTTCTCAACTGCTCTGGTTCCTTTGGATCATGGCCCTGAGGAAACAAACCAATAAATTTTAATTATTTTTAGTATGTGAATTGCTAAGAAAGATACACGGCCTTTGATCTGCTACAAATAAATTCAGTATCAACTTCTGTACCCATTAACACTTTGTGTAGTTAAAAACTGGAATAGAATCATACAAATCACATCAACTTAGTACAGGAACCAAAATACCAAGAAAACCTATAACCAGACTTTCAAAAATACCAACATCACTTCAACTAAACTGAAGTCCAAGGGAATCCCAGAATCAAAAGTCCTGTAATTTTAAGCTACAAAAGTACCTGGAATAGATTGTTTTTCAGATGTTGCTACTGAGAAATCACATTTTCTAAGAAACCAGTGTTGCAGTGTTTCAACCATCTATTTCTTTTCATGTCTTCCCTCCTCAGCCTAAACCCCAACAAGCATTTAATATTAAACCACAAAGCTGTGACGTACAACTTAAAAGTCTTGCATGGCAAATTTAGAGAAATTCTCAAGTTTCAGGCAAATCAAGATGTTAAGATAGCTAAACTAACATCTCCCCCCCAAAATATGAAAAAAATCCAACACACATCTTAATAGCTTCCTGTAGCCAATTTGTTCTAGGTCATGTGCTGCAAAAATTACCTATTGGCACTGTATCACATGGCAAAACCTTCAAATACAACATCTTATAGGATCACAAAAAGGGCAAGTTGGACCAATAGCTTGAAAAGAATGGAACACAATAAAACAAATGGAGATTTAAAAAAAAAAGTTAAGATGTGGACCGAATTGTTTTACAATTTAACCAGTTCTTTAACAAATTACATGAATCGCCGTTTAACCCACGCAAGGTACCCGTTCATCCAGTCCTTAAATAGGCTCGTTTACATTCTAATGTCTTCCTGTGTCTTCTAAAAGAGACGTTAAAGCATTTAATGTGAAGACTGTCGCATGTTACAAAAAAAAAATGTTACACGATTATCTAACGCATTAATTCACTTACTCTCATCTTTTCACGTCTTGGTTAAACACATTTAATAAACAACACACAAAACTGACTAAAAAAACACTATAAGCCACATAAATATCTCAATTACATGAAAAATTCAACCGTGGTTTCAGTCCTCTAAAACAAAAATCCAGGAAGCTATAACCAGAGCCGACCCATCAGAAAAATGGGAAAAATGGAGATCAAAAATTCTCAAGTTCCTGTTTTACATCCACACCTAAATTCTTAGTGAGAATCGCGCGAAGATATGTATATTTCTGAGTTTTTAGCAACAATAGCAGATCGGGAAGTATTTATAAAGCAGCAAACTTAAAAAAAAAAGTATTTTCAACTGGATGCTGCGAAGAAAAGGCAGAGAATTAAATTCTAGACGCCTTAAAGATGTAAGGCCTAAAACGCGACCACCGAACTTCAGAAAAAGCACGGGCGCCCCAAGCTTGGAGGCCATTTGCGGCATTTTCTGCCGGGCCGCCTTCCTCCCTCTTCCTTCCAATCCGCGCTCTTTCCTGGTGGCGGATTGAGGCGGCGGCCATTGCGGGCCAATGCGCCATTTCGTAACGCGGCAGCGGATCAATGTCAATGTGGCCTCCGCCCGCCTGCTCGCCCGGATGTGCCTGCTCGTCCCTCCCCTCCCCCACCGCCTCCTCTCAACCGCTCCCGCTCAGGCCCGCCATGCCGCCCTCGACCTCAAATCAGAGGCCGCATGGCCGGCGAGCTGACTGCCCTCCCGAGGTCTCCCCAGCCAAGCTGTACCTCCAAGAAGCCACCTGTGCAGCCGAAGGAGAAAGCGATCCGGGCGAGGGACCCAGAGCAGGCCTCCCAGGGTCCGCTCCCCTCCCCCTCCCGCCGCCCGTCTCAACGCAGAGCGCGGGACTGCCAACCCGTCCACCCGGCCTCCCCGCTCCCACCGAGCCAGGCCCCCCCATGCGGGCCACTACCCATCAACCCCCCGCTCTCCCCCTAATACCTCCTCCCCCCGGCGGCGACGGCGACGGCCGGAGTCGGGCTGGGGGCGACCGGGCGGCGGTTTTACCTCCATTTTGAGACCGGACTCGCCTCTTCCAACTCGAGTTCAATATGGGACCGAGAGGAAGAGGCGGGGCCAGTCGTCACGTGACGCGCTTTCCGCGCGCCGCCGGCCTGATGGAGGAGGGGCGAGTTAGGAAAGGGGCGTGGCCGTCTGGGCGCGAAGTGGGACTGGAGGAGCGGGTTGGCGGGCGGAGGGCGGGGGCGTGGCAGAACGCGGGAGCGCGCGCGACTCGCCAACTTCCAGAGCGGCGCCACCCTCGCTGTCGTTCGCGCCAGGGCTGCTGCGGGAACGTCAACTCGGCCTTAGCCAATGGGGAGCTCCCACGTCGGGAGAACGCCTCGTGACCGCGCGTCATCGGAGAAAAAGGTCTTTCCCTTTCTTCTCGGGCTTATTTTCCCCTCCCCCACGTAGGCCTCTCGGTCTCCATTTCCGAATTCATTCCGTTGCCGTGCTTGAGTAAAACCACGCATTTCTCTCCTGTAGTTTAAAGTCGCAGAAAGACCTTTGGCTCCCCGGCTTCTCGCATGTTTCCAAATGCCAGGGACCCGTTTCTGTGACTGTGACGCCTACTACCGTACTGAAAAATCCCTGCGACACCGACATACATGAATCACGAGCACTTTGGAAAGGCCTCAAAATGCGGCTGACAAACTGAAACTTGACCCTTTAAGGAGCTGAGGCAGGACTGGTTGAGGTCAGTTCCTCAGGTACTCAACGATCTCAAATCTGTCTAACCCTTTAGATAATAGACCCTATTATCTAACCCTTTTCTAGTTTCTGTGAAGAAAGCTGAAGCAACTTTTCTCGCGAATGGAATTTAAGGAATTGAATGATTTACAACCTTTAAAAAGTAGAGTCAGATGTGCTACCTATTTGCGAGTAATTTTTACCTTCAAGTTTGTGTTGTGAAGCATGATGAGCAAGGTCATCTAAAGAGTTAAAAACTAGCGATGTAATCGTTTCTCTACCTAGCTAAGTGATTTTAAATCATTTGACCCTACTGAGATTCAGTTTTGTTTTTGTTTTTTAATGAAAATGGGGATGATATTAGATTATCTCCAACACCCATGACAGCCGTCAATCTATAGATCCATGTTTAAACAAAGATACTGATGAAAGTGACCACAGTTGAAAAGTCTCCCTCCCCTGCTAAGAAATGCCTTTTATTTTATTGTAGCAATCCATACAAAAGCTCCTTTAAAGTTCAATCCTTCCCTTGGAAAGGTTAGAAATTTAATCAATGATATTGTAAATTGTTTAAAAAACAGTTTGTGTTAATGAATGGGAAATGGTCTGCTTGGAGCTTGAAAAAAGGGAGCACAAAAAATAAGAATTTGTTAATGTTTATCTAGCATTACCCAAGCGAAACAGGGTTTTTATTTGGCAGATGTGAATAAAAGGTACTCTGTTCCAGGGTAGAAACCAGTCACCAAGCCTTAATGTAACTTGAATGAAATAACCCTCCAAACAAGCCTCCTCCTGTCACTCTGATTCCAATATCACAAGCAAACTGATGTGTTCTACTCATCAGGTACTCCTGATAGCCAACAACAGTACTTGAAACACTGGGAAAATGTGTACCCTTAGTGTCATTAACGTATCAAGGCTTTGTGAGTTTGATTACTATGAAATAGTCATGGATAACTTGATTTCTGATTCAATTCTGAGTAGGTTGAAAAACGCAAAGTTAAAGATCTTAGGAAGATGGTATTCAGTATTCACACCCAAGTCACTGCAAAGGTTATCAGGAAGATTCATCACTTGGCTTCACTTTAAGGCATGTCTGGCTAGATGTTTTCTAACCAAGATTTAGAATCAGTTACTTCTGTTATTCTTTCTTCTTTGAGTTGTATTAAATTCTTGCATTAAGTTGATACATGATAGGGGATGGGATACTAAGTACTTCTACCCAGGAACATGGTAAGTCAGTCCATTTATTCAAGTCTTTTGTCCTTTAGTAAAATGTGGATTCTTCCCACTTGGATTCATCCAGATGTGTTGTTCACCCATACTCTTTTAGACATTAGCTACTATTTATGCTTTTGTCTGAGTTTACCCCCACCCCTGGGCCACATGGTATCTGCTTGAGTTCTTGACCCTGTTAGACGCAAACTTGAACCTTGGCTGCTGTTTGTCCTTGTAGCCCTGACTTTCTGCGATGTGAGAAACAGGAGAGAATATGGGGTAGGAAGCAGGGTCAAGGATCCTAAGGGGGGATGGAGCGGCAGATAGACTATAAATCGTCTATATCAGGGCCTCTCAACTTCTCTCACATCACAACACATACAGAAAATTACAGTTTTTGTACAACACCCTAGGTTACATAAAGAGATTTGGAGGCGTCTAAATGATAGTTAAAAAGATTCATAAAATTTTTTAATTATATAAAATAAATTGAATTTGAATAAAACTTTAAGATAAAAATTCTCCACATATTTTAATGACCGGCTTGAACTTGGTCCTATGAGTATGTATTGATATTAGGTTTTATGGTTGAATTGGCTTTATGTAGTTTCTGATCTTAATGATAATCTCATATTCTGAATAGTAATTATCAGGGAGGGACTCTGATCACATAAGTGGGTGATAAAATATTTAAAAGCATTTTATACCATCATTCAAAATTTACAATTATAATTATTTAAAGAAAAACAACTCTTCCTTTTCTTTTATTGTGAAATGCAGTGTTGCAATTTCATACAATTTCATATGGTAATGCAAATGGATTTCAAACTAATAGAACATTTTCACATCAAGATTTTGAAAATGAAACTCAAACTTTCAGAACATGCATGCGTTGTCAGCAGCTAATCTGGGGTTATTAAAAGACTGCATGGTTACAAAGGGGTAGAAATAGCCACTATATGTTCAGTCAAATATTGAGGGCATTGCCTGGAGCTGAGCCCGCCAGCAACCGCACTCTGCCCAGACCCCTCTCCCACCCTCTGACAGATGACCCTGAGGCACCTGGATCACAAACTTACACCTTGGCTCCAGAATGTGTCTGCTCCATGTTGAGCAGTGGGGTGCTTGGCAGATAGATGCCCAAATGGCAGGCATCCTTGGCCACACACAGACAGCAGAATTGTGAGTGTTGGTTGTTGTCCACAGCACTTGCTGCATCTTTGGCATCCGCCCCAGACTGCTCTGCACATGCTGCCCTGAGGCACCTTAAACAAGGCTGTTCATTACCAAAGGTGCTGTCCCAGGCTGCTCTGGCTGTTCAGGCTGCTCAGCTGCTCCATTGCAGGAAGGGTCAATTTCTCACCACATTCAGGAGACCAGCATGCCATAGTCTGTAGTCACACAACAACCTAGCCAACTGTCCCCGGTGTCTTTCCTTAAGGAAAGAAGAGTCTGTGAGACTGTGCCTTTCTGGGACTCTGTTCCATCCTTGTGTTTACACCTTATGTCTCTCTGTCTGGTCCCCAAAAGATGGTTTGCAACCAAAGACAGGTAAGATATCTCACGGGAGATACAACCTAAGCCAGGCGGAACCGAGTGGGGACCCCCAATGAGCTGCCTTAGAAGAATATGGGAAGGAGCCTTGCCACCCCTTCCCCCTGCCTGGGAAAAGCTGTTGCAGGCTCTGCCTTTTCTCTCGCAGCTGTTTGTGGGAGAAGTCATGAGGACAACAAAGATCAGTTCTCTCACTTATCCCAACGGAGCTGTTACAATATGAGAGACTTGACCCTGAGAGGGTACATACCTTAGGTAAGACATCATGGGACCTTGTGCTTCGGCTGTTTACAGACAAAGGGTGATTGGAATAAACATTTTTCTGCTGTGATGGATGAGTCTCACAGACCATGTAAGAAACAATGTTACTTTCTTGTTTTTGTATACCTACCAATAAAAACCTTCAGTCGGCCTTATTCTGGGCTCCAGTCCTCTGAGACTGAGAGACCCCTGGCCTTTTGGGAGATTTAACTGCATTAAGTCTCTGTTTGTTTCTTTCGTACAAACTTAACCCAAGCCGCCCCTTCTCGCATCCTCACTGCCCGTGTTGTGCTGGATGCTACAATAGTCCACTAGTTGGGAAGCACTGTCTGGATTCTGTGCTTTATTTTACGAATGAGGAAGTTGTAATGCAGATCAAGGAGTTGATTTTTCCAAGATTAATAGCAAATTATGACAGATTCAGAACTAAAAAAACAAAGAATGGAAATTGAATGAAAATATTTTGGATGGGACAGTAATTCTTAGAAGGGAGAAATTGTAATAGACTATAAGCTTTGTTATCTGCTACTATATTCAGATGATATACCAAAAGCTTTATTTTTCTAAAATCTTGTTTTTTAAATAAGGAGTGTATAAAGTAAAACAAACAGAAACAAAGCAAAAATTGCTTCCCTTAAATCCTATTACACAGATTTAACCATAGTCAACAATTTAGTATTATCTGTATGTCCTTTTACATTTTCTTCTAGGGCTAATAATGCTTTAAGTATGGGTGTGTGTGTGTGTGTGTGTGTGTGTGTGTGTGTGTATCTCCATATCTGCTTAATTGATGGGAAAATATATAAAACTCTACATTGATCTGAAATTTCCTTTTTACTTCCACTTAACAAACTACTCATTTATTGAACACTTACTATGTACCAGGCAATGCTAGGTGCTGGAAATTCATTGTAGTAACTCACATTATTAAGCACTTAAAATATTGTACTGGTTTAAGTACCTTATGTCCCTGATCTCATTTAATTCCCCTATCAACCTTAGGAGTAGGTCCTATTATTCTCATTTTTTAGATGCTATTAAAAAGAAAAGCCACAGGCCCAAAATGGCGTCACTTGTGTTAAAAAGCCTGTGATACCAAACCCAGATTTAATACCTAACCTAAGTGCCATTTCAGTCTCTCCCAAGAGTGGAATTTTAAACCAATCAGTCTGGAATTTCCTGAGCCACACTAGCAGGTAATCTGCTTGATAAAATCCCCTGCCTTCCCCTAAGGGAAGGTATCTCGTTGCCTGAAATAATCCACTCTTAACTTCTTCGTCCACCCTCTTTCTGCCTATAAAAACCTTCCGTTTTGTACAACCCATGGCGTGTGCCCTTCCAGTTGTTAGATGGGCTGCTGCCTGATTATGAATCACTTAATAAAGCCAATTAGATTAGGTTGAATTTTGTTTGGGGAAACTCGAGTTTAGGGAAGTTGAATAAATTTACCAGGATTATATAGGCCATACAACAAAGGAAGTGAGGGGGAATGTCATGTCATAGCTAGCTGTATTTACATTTTAATATTCTTGAAAGTATAGTAACAGACTTTCCTTAAGATTTTTTTGTCATGCAGCTGCCATGCTCACTGCCTTTTTCATTATGTCTGCAGAGACGACTAGAGCGCCTGGCTTGTAGTAGGCTGTCATGCGGGAGACCCTGCTCGGTCTCTGCTCCCGCTCCCCATACAAGAACGCAGGATATGGTGAGGCCAAAAAGGAACACCCACGGAGCCATAGATGGGGGAGTCATACCACTATATTCTCTCTGGCGGCACTATACTCTCACTGGAGGCTGGATCCACACTGTCCGCAAACCGCCATCCACACCAGCCCAGCCGCCATCTTCTTGCTAGGCCCCATTTTCTCTTCTCTTCCTTCTCCCTCCGCTAGCGTAGCCACAGCAGTTATATTAGTGGCCAATGGCTCACTGGTTACAGCTGACAGCCAACTAGCCACAGCTGATGGCCATGCAATCACAGTTGGCCATTTACTACCAGAGCCAACACCTTTCCATGTGAGGCCGAGAGCCTGGAAACCACTCTCTGGGGCTCCGCCCCCACATAGGCAATTCATTTATTTGTTAAATAAATAAGTGAATGAACGATGAGTGAAATATTTTGGGTCCCCTTCAGTGCCCTGCTTGTCCTACTGCATAATTTGTGGACCTAGTGCAAACCGAAGTTCAAATGTATTAAGAATTTTAAGGCAGTGACATCTGAGCATTAAGCCACCCAGGACCCTTCTGATCACAAGGTCCTGTGTGATGCAAAAGTCATATCCTACGGAGCTGGTCCTGGTTCCTAATGTAGTGCCCTGTTCCCAGAGCAGGCTCTCACTCTCTTGAGCAATTTATTCATTTACCATTTTGTGATTTACCTCCACTTCCTCATTAACCACTCATGTGTTAAGTGTTCATAATTTAGTTTCTGCCTCAGGCTAAGGAAACTCTTTCTCCAAGGTCACAAAATAATTATCTAACTGTCAAATTAATTTTCCTATTCTCAGTGTTAATCGTCCTGTCTCAGTTCAGGCTGCTTTAACAAAATCCCACAGCCTGGGTGAATTAAAAAAACACTTCTCACAGTTCTGGAGACTGGGAAGTCTGTCGGGGTTCCAGTATGGTCGCATTCTGGCGAGAGCCCTCTTCCTAGTTTACAGATGGCGGTCTTCTTGCTGTGTCCTCACATGACAGAGAGGGCTCACACTAGCTAGTTCTTGTGTTTCTTCTTTGTAAGGACACTCATCCCATTATAGGTGTTCCACCTTAATGACCTTATTACTCCCTAAAGGCCCCATCTCTCAATACCATCATATTGGGAAGCATGGTTTCAACATGAGTTTTGCGGGGTGACACAAATGTGCAGTCCATAACTCTCTAACCCAGGATTGACATTCCTGCCTGTCCCTCTTTTTTGATGCTCTCCTCCCTTGTTTTTATTAAGGACATTGATTCTCCCTTTCAGTACTGTCTGTGCTTCCTTCTGGATCCTTCTTTCTTTCATTTCCTCTGCCCTCTTTTTCCATAAGGCTTTGTAACATTGAGGTATGGAACCTCCTGAGGGACTTTGTGAAATGCACCCATTGCTCTCTCTGGAGTGGTTACTTTCCTGGGAAAGAAGGTGTGAGTGAGGTACATGAATCCTTAGGGAATTCGTATATGCCTCCTGAGAGGCTGAAGTAGTGGTCAGGTCTGATCCGTGTATTGAGATGATGGAAGAGGTCACACCCTCCTTCACACACACACACACACACACACACACAGTGGGTGGGTGATGTAAAACGTGGGGAGGTAATTTGATACTAGAAGTATTGATGAGTCCTACACAACGACTACATTGTTTCTCAGATAGGTCCCAACTTGGATGTTTGAAAAGGCTAAAATCTTTGTATTAGGATTTTTACAATGACTTCCTTGTATTTCCCTAGTCACATCTTTCGAGATGAATATCTCTGATTTTGCCTCCCTAGCATCTAGTGATAACACTCTGGTTTTCTTATGGAACCACCCACTTCTCATTCTTAGACCATGTGGTTCGGGGAGAGCTCATCCAATCGCTGACCACAGGGGCAGCATTTGACGTAGGCCTGGTCAATTAGAACACTGTATCCCTCTCGCTATAATAATTGGTTCAAGATTGGGCAAGTGACTTATTATTTATAGTCATTGACTCATTTAACAAATATTTACTGAGTACCAGCCATATGCCTAACAATGTTTTGAGAGCTAGAGATATGTCACCAGGGAAAAAAAAAAGACAAAAGTCCTTGCTGTAGGGATTCAGAATTAGTCACCCCAAGATGTGCCACTGTGGTATGCTGATTATTTTGAGCTGAAGTCAATTGAGACCCTGCGAGCTCAAGAGAAACTTCTGCCCCTCACTTAACTATTTAGAAGGATTTGAGTTAGAGGCCTTGTCCATAATAAGAGATTATCAGAGATAAGCTTTTTGAACTATCTTCATGACAGGGCAAACTACTAATTCTGAACATCTGCAATGACTTTCCTCTCCTCTGAAGCCCCAAGGTGGTTGCCGCGTCCTTAGCTCAGAATGCCATATATACCTCATTTTCCCTTTTTGTCTCTGAACATCTCATGTATGTGGGGTTCCCATACATACATATGCAATTAAATTTGGTTGTTTTATAAATCTAATTTAATTATTTAGATTTAATTATTAGACCAGATGAAAGAACCTTGAAGGGTACAGAAAAGTTTCTTCCCTACATTGTTTTGATGAAGTTTATATTCAAACTGAAGGAAGCAGACAAAGAAAGAAAAAGAAAAAAAAGAAAGAGAAAGGAAAGAAAGAGAGACAGAGAGAGAGAAGGAAGGAAGGAAGGAAGGAAGGAAGGAAGGAAGGAAGGAAGGAAGGAAGAAGTTACAAGGTGATAAATGCTGTGGAGTAGAACAAAATAGGGAAGTTGGTAGGGAGTTCTGGGTGCGAAAGGAGAAAATGCATTTGGGTTCCAACATGGCCTAATTGAGGAAGTTGACATTTGAGCAAAGCTTATAGGACATGAGGATTGAGTGGATATTTGGGAGAACAAGGAATGAGAATAAGGAAGATGGCATAACAAGTACAGAGACCCTGAAGCAAGATCAAGTCTGGAGTGTTGTAGCAAGGAAGCCAGTCTGGTAGAAGCAGAGAGCGTGATGGGGGAGGACAACTGGGGTAGGGTCAGGCAACAGGGCGCATGATCACGCGGATTACAGGACTTTGTAAAAATTCTGGTCTTTACTGGGACAGGAGAAATCATTGCATAGTTTTGAGCCTTACATTTTTACAGGATCTCTTTTTATAAGGAACTCTTTATCAGGTAAATTACTTACCTCTGTTTTATTAAGGTCTGCCTCTGCGATTTTATCTATTCTTTCCTTTGGAACATACTTGTTTCTTCATTTTCCTTGGCTCTCTGTATGTGTCTCTGTGCACTAGATAAAATAGCCACCTCTGTCAGCCCTGAGGGAGTGGTCTCCTATAGGAGATGAACCTCACTGTTCAGCCCTGTCCATGCTCTTGGTTGTGTTTCAAACCTTTGTGATTGTCCAAGCCATCTTCTTTGTTCTTAGTGGTTGATGGTGTCCTAAGACAAGTCAGTGTCCCAAAGGGGAGAGTCTCAGTCAGCACCTGGTTGAAGGCTGATTGAAAGCTAGACCCTCAGACAGCAGCTTTGAAAGTATGCAAATAGGCCTCTTTCAGGGAAAGTCTAGGAGATGGGCATTTCCCCTTACTGCTTCTGCACTGAGCCCTGGGGGGATAGCTAGTTAAGAACTGTTTGTTACAGTTTACAGGATCGCTCTGGTTGCTTACGGAGAATGGAGTATAAAGGGGCAAGGATAGAAATAGGGATACTCTGAGGAGATTACTACAATAATCCAGTTTAGATGCGATGATGGCTCAGACCTCCGGGATAGCTGAGGACATGGTGAGAAATGGTTGGATTCTGGCCATGTTTTGATGATAGAGCCAGTGGAATTTTCCTGTCAGATTGGGTGTGGGGCATGAGAGGAAAAAAGAGGAGTCGAGGATGAGTGATTGGAAAGAGAGTTAATAAGTGTAAATTCTGAATCTTTTATTTGAAGAGTTGGGAAGAGAGGCTCTTTTCAACATGGTTTCTGAAATGAAGGGAGGAAGTCTGCTTTCCTTATTGCCTCCTTAGCACCATGAGGGAAAAGCCTGCCTAAGAAGGGAGCCCACTGGGAGGGAAGCAGAGCCAACAGCTCGCAAGCACTAGACCAAGTCCTGGTGACATTGTTTGCTCCCCTTGATCCAGCCAGGCTCAAGCCAGGATTTGCCCCTGGATGGTTCAGTTACATGAGCATGTGCTCTTTGTACTTAAACAAGTTGAATTGGGTTTCTGTTACTTGGAGCAAAAGAGCTCCAACTAATATACTATAGGACCAGAACGAGGGTATATACCTTTTAGGAGAGAGGGAAAGTGAACCATCAAGAGGAGACTATTCCTCCTGGGAGGATGAGCTTTATCCTCTGCCCCAGGGCTGAATTGCCTTGAGGAGGAAAGAGACCAGCCGGCCCTGCAGGGGCCTTTCTTAGGATTACTTTGTTTGAAGAGTCTTTATTTTAGCCAAGACAGAAAAAGAACTAGAAACCCTGAGGAAGGAAGGATACAGGGCTGTGCACTTTTCTGAGTTGAAGGAAGAAAAGAGCAGTGGGACAATTCCCTCTCCAAATTCCCCCGGCTATCTTGGAGATTCCCTGAGAAGTGTCTCAAACAAATCTGCCTCATATCTTGCTTAACAGTGCACGCTGCCTCGCCTCTGCTGCCACCCACCTCCATGAGGACGTCGCTCGTCCAGCACTGCAGTCCTGAGGGGCCACTCAGCCCTGCGGGTGTCCTGTGGGCTGCGGTGTAGTGGTGACAGGCTACGAGAACGGCCCTGTCCCCCGCTCTATTATACTTACACCAAGTCTTACCCAGGCTTTCAGGAACACAGCTAAAAACCTCAATAAATAAAGCAAAGTACAAGTAATTTGATAGAAAAAAAAAAAGGTAATGTGAAAAATCTATTAAACCAAAAATGTATAGCTTTTAAATATTTTCAAAGTGATCTTGGTTATTTTCTCCCATTTATTCTTCCAGATGAACTTTAGAATCAGTTTGTTAGGTTCCAAAAACAAATTCTAAAATATTTGCTATAAAACTGTAAGTTTGGTGAGAATTGATCTCTTTACAAAAAGACTTCCCATCCTAGAACAGTGCACATGGATTATATCTCATTGAGAGACCTGAGCATGTTATAGGAGGAGGCAACAGAGCAGAAGCATTTGGAAATGCAGGAGAAAGTAAAATTGGTGGATGGAGTGAGATCATACCGGTGGGAGCAGAAGGGCTCTTGGATGCAGAGGGAGGGATTAACTAGACTAGGGAGGCGGTTGTCCCACTCAAAGACGGTACCAAATAGGATGGAAGGTAGGGCCTCAGGACATCAATCCTTTATGGCCTCTCTTCTCCCTAGTGAGTAGGAAACAAAGTTATCAGCTGAGGTGGTTAGGGATAGTGGAAGGCGGTGAAATTTTGAAAAGCTGTTGTGAAAGAACTGGTTAGGGCCCCCGAAAACCCAGTTTGAGGGCAGGGAACTCGGGTGGCTTCAATTTCTTTAGCTGGGTAGTTTTCTCCAGCAGGTCTCGGTGTACTGAGAGTGTGAACAGGAAGTCAGCTAGGCAGTTTGGTCCAGGACTGTGGAATTGGATCTGAGGCCTTGGGGAGAAAGGGAGTTGAGAGTATTGACAAGAGTGGTTGAGGTCATGGATCATGAAAACTAGATTAAAAAGTGGAGACTGGGATGGATTGGGAGAAAATTGACCAATCAAGGGCCCAGATATTGAAAAAGAAGTGTGGAAATAACTGGACAAGACAGTTAGAAGGATGAAAGGTTGTTGTCAGGTGTGGCAAATGAGCGTAAGATATCAGAGGTGGAGGAACCCCTGTGATGACAAAGTACATGGAACTGCGCGGCGGGAGTAGAGGAGAGATGATGCCTCCTGGGGGTGAAAGGATTGGGAAACGTGAAGCCAGAGCGTTAGGTTGGCTGTACAAGGACGTCGGACTTATCCCTGATGATAGGCTTGGAGTAGAGAGGAAAATAATGTTGCATGCCTTCAGTTAGTACAGGGAAGTGAGAAAACCTCTTAATGGCTCGGGATAAAATGTATAGAGAAAATAAGATGACTTTTTAAGGCATTCGATGCTGGGTAGTTGAAAGAAGATTGAGGGTGAACTTTTGAGTCAGCAGAGCCAGCTTATGATACTTAGTAGCTGTGGAAATAGGATTTTCTTTAAAGGGTGAAATGAGATAACATCGCATGAGATAACATGCATACGTGTACTTACAATGCAGAGCCTACATGGCGTTCTACTAGATATAAGAGACTTGGAAAGCCTTAGGTTTTTCAAAGGAGACCACAACCCAGTAGAACGTTAGTGTTGATCTCTGATCAGTGTAATTCATATCCCAGCACAAATGGTAGGTAGAGCTGAAATAAACTAGGAGTGAAGGGGCTCAGAACTGGAGAAGCCAAAGGTGAACTGTCAGCGCCAGTCCTGAGAGCAAGGGATAGAATTTTGAATGGATCTAAGAGCAATCTCAGCATGAAATGGGAGCCAAGTATTGGGAAGGAGCTAGGTAGGTAAAGCAAGAGGAAAGAGATGGGAGCCTAGAAAGGGGATGGACCTACTTTCGGTGGACAGGTTCCCTAGCTCAGGATTACCTCCGTACAACTGCGAGTGCTCTATGTACCCCCTTGGATTTGGCATTTCTTACCGTGGTATCTTGGTAGCCATCACTGGCCAGTCCTCAGTTTTATCTGCATTTCTCAACCTCGGTTCTCCAGAAACAACACCACCAACACCACCAACTCCATCATCTTAATTTTGATTTACTTTTACTGTAATTTTAACATCATGCAGCAACCTGGCTTCAACGTGGCTGGGAAAGGTCAGAGCACACACTGAATGAAAATAGTATGAAATGTAAGACTGTGAAGAAAAAGAATTTTGGTGTTGGCGTTGCTTAAAGTACCATTGATTTCAGCTACTGTTTGGAAGAAAGTAATCTGATTGAAAGAAATGAGACTAACATCCATATTAACTGACAGGCCTTTAATTCTCTCTGGCCTACTTTTTTTCCCATTTATTTTTTATTTTTTATTGTAGATGAGTTCAGTAATACAGAAAAGTCAAGAGAATTGGATAAAAATCACCTTTATACCCATCAGCTAGGTTCAACAATTGATAATAATTGGCCATATACTTTTGATGTATCTGTATGGAAATGCATTGCAAACTTCACGACACTTTCCCTCTTATACTTTAGTCTGCATTCTCTTACCACATTACCATTTTTAATTTTATTTAATGTTTTATTTATTAAATGTTTTATAATCAATGGCAGGCATTATGCCTTTTCATATTTATATTGTCCCAATTTGATTTATCTGTCATGCCCCCATTAGTCTTAAAGAGCTTTCCTGAATTCTCTCAGGTGCCTTTGAATTTTATAAATCAAAACAAACTCCATAAGGTAGAATTTTAGGCAATACACAGAGGGGACTTGGGGGTGAAGAGTGGAGGGAAAGAGTGGCTTGTATATAGGTTGTCCTTGGAATCAGCCCACTCAGGCTTATCTTGACCTGGGGAGTCTTCCCTTCCTTCATATTTGAGCCCCAGATTCATGCAAAACTCCACTGTTTTTCAGAATTTATTAGAAGCAGGAGGCCAAAATTACGATATGAATATTTTGCTTGTTTGTAAATTAAGAACTGCTGCTTTGGGGGCAGATGGGTGGCTCATTTGGTTAGAATGTGAGCTCTGGGCAACAGGGTTGCCGGTTTTATTCCCAGTGCTGTGCCCTCCGCAACTAGAATAAAGACAAGCTGCCGCTGAGCTGCCGCTGAGCTCGCGGGCGGCCAATGGCTCAGTTGGTTGGAATGTGTGTTCTCAACAACAAGGTTGCCGGTCCGACTCCTGCAAGGGATGGTGGGCTGTGCCCCCTGCAACTAAGATTACACAACGGCAACTGGCCTTGGAGCTGAGCTGTGCCCTCCACAACTAGATTGAAGGACAACGACTTGGCTTGGAGCTGATGGGTCCTGGGAAAAACACACTGTTCCCCTATAAAGTCCAGTTCTCCCTTCCCCAATAAAATCTTTTAAAAACCTGAAAAACACACATTAAAAAAAAAACCCAAAAACAACTGCTTGCTTTTATGTGTAGGAAGAGTAAAGATAACTCTGATCCAAGTATAATTACTTACAATTAAAGGGAAATACTCATCAGTAGCAATATGGGATATTAAATGAGGAAAGCATGTTAGCGTGTATAGTGACGTGAAACTTCTGATTGAGACACTGCGAGAGCTGAGACTCACAGGGCCCTCCACACACAAAAATTTACCTGTATTGTGTCTTGTTCCTTAATGGCCTTCTGAGCTAACATTGACACATGAATCCCATAAGCTTTGGGTTATGTGAGAGTTATTTGTTCAGAAAATATCTTGTGACAATAATAACTTAACCCAAAACAAACATTTTCAAAAGGTGGGGGACTTGGGTCACTGAATCAAATCAGTGGAGGAGCTGATTTTGGACAGAGGCTCTTTCACTAAAGCCACACCGTAATGGCTACTTCCTATTCTGCTCCCTGTCTCCGGCCCTGACTGTAATCTTACCACTACATGGCTGCGAACATGTAGAAGAAAGAGAAGAATAAATTATCCTGAGTGGCAGTTATGAAATCTCCTTTCTTGTAGAAGCAAGGACAAATGCTTACTTACATGTTGCTGTGAATATACTGGCGCTCCAGATATAGTCGATATAGGAAATTTAATACTCTGTGAAGACTTAGAGAATGGAAAAGACTCTTAATATTGCCAGTGTTTTCAGTTATCCCCCGACCTCTTTTCATTCTATTTATTTAGATCCCCATTTAGATTTTAGAATACTTTTGCTTTATTTGTTGATTTTAATTTCCTTGTATTTTCCTTTCTTTGGGTTCATCTGGTCCCTCTACTATCATTGCCTTAGTTAATATCCTGGGACATAGTGTCATTTTGCTTCCCATCAAGGACTTTTTTTTTTTCCAATACTTTAGATTTCCTAACAAGGAGCTTGGGGATTTCTTGAATTAGTTAAGTCTTTCCTGCAGACATAAATATGAAGGAGATTCTGCTAATCCCATACACTATGTAAAATTACACACAATATAATTTGTAAGTTAATCAAGGATGTAGGTTTGACAGGTTTAAATAAAATTCAGGTATCCCCTCTCTCTTTTGTTATAGTAGTGTTGTCCCCGGCTCAGGTTCTCTTTCACCTCAGAGCTCTGCTCAAATACTCCCTCTCAGTAAAAGAAATCTTGGTATGAGCTGCTGAGAAGTTACTTATCCTGCCCCATGTCGTTAAATATAGAGGAAACCATGTACTAAGAAAAGTGCTTTTATACACAAGTTTTCAGCTAAGCAAACAAAATATGCTGGTTACCATTGCAGCATATCTTAGACACACTCTTTAACCTCCAAAAGTGCACATAAAAATTAGAAAACAGAATTTCAAAAAGTAGGTGTAGGTAGAGATAGATTATTATAAGGCTTTAGGAGTGGGCATCATTTTCTCCACTCCCTTAATAGACTTTTTTTTCTGGCATTTTATTTGTTTATTTTTATTGTGGTAAGATATATATATATATATGTATATATATATATATACATATATATATATATCTCATAAAATATGCCATTTTAGCCATTTTAAGTGAACAATTCAGTGACATTAATTACATTTACAACGTTGTGTAACCATCACAGCTATCTCCAAAATTTTTGTATTATGGCAAACAGAAACTCTGTACCCACTAAGCAATAACTGCCCATTTCCCCTCCCCTCAGCCATGATAACCTCTAATCTACTTTCTGTCTCTCTGAATCTGTCATTTTTAAAAGATGAACTTTGGTGGCTATGTGGGTGGGAAATGACTTAAGGAATGCAAAGAAACGAGACTTAGCTCTTTTTCTTCAGGTAACTTAACAGGAGAATATTTGAAAACCATTATTGTGACGTTCTCTTGCTTTTCTCAGAGCACAGTCTTTGCTCTAGTTGGCAGAAATGTTGATCTAGCTGGCAGAACTGGGAAATTGGCATTTGAGATGGAAAGGATGCAAAAAGAAAAAGTTGTCTGATAGCTTGTGAAAGCAAAATAGTATTGTGCATGTCAGTAGTCTTGCAAGCTGAGTTTTTAAGAGAGGGTTTTTCCAAATTCCTTTAATATGCACTGGCTGAATCAGGAGGGACCAGCTCAGAAAGTTCTGTGGTATAGAGAGGATAATCTTCTGTTTATGTTAGCAAAGCCACAAATCTTGTTGCTCAATAACAGAAAGAGGGGGAATGGTTAAATTAAGGTTGCCTGCAAGTAACAAAATACTCCAGACAATAGTAAACAAGGTAGAAATTTGTTTCTCCGTCATATTCCAGAAATCTTTTTAGTTCATGAGGTTGTCAGTCCATATCTGGCATGGCATTCCGTGAAACTTGGAAATTTAGACTCCTGTCATGCCAGAAATTAAATCTACATTGCAGCCAGCAGGCAGGACGAAAGGGAGAAAGAAGGATTACATCACCTTTCTTTAAGGACTTTTCCTGTAAATTGCACACACAATGTATGTTCATATCCTATTGGGCAACACTTAGTCACATGGCCATAACTAACTGTAAGGGAACCAGAAAATGGGAGTTCTATCATTATGGAAGAAGAGACAGACAGATATTTGGGGAATAACTAGCACTTTCTGCCACAGAAAGAGAGGTAGTTTGAAGAACGAGACTTCAAGATGGAGGGCAGTACTGAGTGAAAGCTCATACTAGCGTAATAAGGGGCTGTGGACAGCCCCAAAAAAACCCAGTGTGAAGGTATTCAGTGTCAGGAGAGATCAGTGCTGAGTACACGAGGAGGCTAGGAAATGGGTTTGGCTAGCTGAGAAAGGAACAAGGAAATGTCCTCTATCTTGTAATTCTAGCTAAGACTGGTCCTGTCCCAACTTCACTACAAACTACTATGTGCAGAATGGCTTCTTCCTTCAGAAAATGCGTCCCAAGAGGGAAGGGGTCCTGATGGATATCTCTCTTTGTCATGCTGCCTGAAGAGCCTAGAGGTAAGGCTGAGGGGAGTAGGAAAGGCCTTAAGGAGAAACTCTAACACAGGACCTCGATCTCTGCCTGCTGAGGGGTCTGGCTCTGGTGAGTAGCAGCAGGGGAAGGTATATACTTTGGGATGTGCACGGCTCTGATGCCTTCTGTTTCCGAGCGGACTTTGCTCTGGCCTTCTATTCATGGCACCTGGGCACAGAAGCCACATAACATGGTGATTTACAGCAAGTATTTGGGAGCCAGACTGTCCAGATTTGAACCCCAGAACTACCCCTTGCTATCTCTGTAACTTGGGGCAAATTACTTAATCACTCCTATATAAAAGGAGATAATAATACTGGTACCGTCCTCATACTACATACATGACTACAGGATGTAAACAAGACCAGAGACATATTAGCATTGTAAAATTCAATATGGTTTGGTCCTATCAAATGGAGATTGTTTGCCTATACCTTACCAAAAAATAAAAAATAAAGAAAAGACATTTAAGGTATCTACTTTGTCCCTACAGCATTGTATACTGACTCTCCTGTCATGTCAGACTTCTTACCAGTGGTCTGTGTTTGGGTTTTTAAAACGGTGTTTATAAGGTTCTTATAAGGATTAAATTAATTAAAATATATGACATATTAAAAAAACTCAAAAAACTTAGCTATTATTATTATTATGATTCATAGAGCAATATGGAGAAATGACTGAAAAAAATAGAACTCTAAGAGGTCTACTTAGGCTCAGAAAATAGTGGTTTATTGATTCTTTGTAGATGTTGATGTAGCATGATATAGATGGTAATAACCCATAATACTTTCAAAAGTTAGTGGATGAATAAGTATGCTTTCAATTGTGTTATCAATTCACGCAATGGGAATAGCCTTAAATCTATAGGAAATGACAGACACAAATGCTTGAAGGCAGAGTTAATGAATTACTTTTACAGTTGAGCAATATTAAATCCAAACAGTGTTATTCTGCTATTTATATGACAGATCTATGCTTTTGGTTAGTCCCTTGAAGCAATTATGACGATCTTAAAACTGAAAGTAGAAAACAAAGTGCAATTCAGATCATTCTTAGGAGTAAACATACGAGAACAAAGCAGGACCAGTAGTAGAAATTTGATATAATAGTAGAAACATTCTAAAAGGTTATAGGGACAGAGTAGATGGAACCCTGAATGTCTTTTTTTTTCCTTTTTGAAAGATGCAAGGAATCTCCATTTGGCAGGACTAACTGTTTTGGATTTACAATGACACTGCATCTCTAGTCTTGTTTGTATCCTGTAGCTTATTCATAGTGTGCTAAATAGCAGATGCTCTCTGTTTACTTCAAGCTTACAATATCAACTGTGAATTCTGTTCAGTCCAAATACTGCTATGGTCTTTCAAAGTTGTAGTTATAATATTTTAAACACTATTAGATATACTAGGAAAGTCAGATTAATTCTTTTCAGTTTATATCTCAGATTATTTCAATTTTTATTATTTTAATTATCTACATGTAATTATATTCCTACTGTACTTTTTTTCAGCAGATTAATTATGTCTTAGTGAATGACCTTTAAATCAGATGCTATCATATGAACCATATAAGAGAATAATGATAAACATCCTAATATGCAGTGATTTAGATTTAAAGTACTTTTAATGAGTTCTGGAAATAAAATTTATATGTCACTTCATTAATATTGTTTTAAATTTGGATTTATCTTAAGCATTACCTATTACTATTAGGTATGAGACAATTTAAAAAGCAGAAAGTATTTTTATTAAATAATCAAGCAATAAAAATGTTTTTGGGGGAAGGAGGAAGGAAGTTTCAAATATATCCAAGCAGCCTAATAAAAAATAGTTTATCATTAAGCACCTCAGAATGTGCCAACATGTTCAGAACACTTGATTCCACGTATCCGAGGGAGAATTGTCGCAAATTTTGATCCTCCTATTGGAAATACTTTTGAGTTTTTTCTCCTTTTGGCTAAAACAATGATCATGAATTCTCAGTTTTAAAATTACACAATCCTTGATCTAGACCTTATAATAAGTAACAAAGTCAAATTGGTCACATGCTGGTATAACTGCTAAAGTTAGAACTGTTTGAGATAGTTAATCTAAGTTTCTAAACTGTAGAAAACTGACTTTCCTTTGATGAGTGTTGCTATTTACTGAAAGGTAAAACAGTGTTACAGGGTATAGCAGGTGGAATAGGTAAGCACATCTGCTGGTGGGTGCTCACTGCTCCACTGAATCAGACTCCCCCACCCCAAGTCTCTTTGGGTCTCCAGCATGCTCTCAGGAAACACTTTTTTTTTTTTTAAAGATTTTATTGGGGAAGGGGAACAGGACTTTATTGGGGAACAGTGTGCACTTTCAGGACTTTTCTCCAAGTCAAGTTGTTGTCCTTTCAATCTTAGTTGTGGAGGGTTCTGTTCAGCTTCAAGTTGTTGTCCTTTCAGTCTTAGTTGTGGAGGGCGCAGCTCAGCTCCAGGTCCAGTTGCCGTTTTCTAGTTGCAGGGGGTGCAGCCCACCATCCCTTGCGGGAGTCAAACTGGCAGCCTTGTGGTTGAGAGGACATACTCCAACCAACTGAGCCATCCGGGAGCTCAGCGGCAGCTCAGCTCAAGGTGCCATGTTCAATTTTAGTTGCAGGGGGCGCAGCCCACCATCCCTTGCGGGAGTTGAGGAATTGAACTGGCAACCTTGTGGTTGAGAGCCCACTGGCCCATGTGGGAATCGAACCGGCAGCCTTCGGAGTCAGGAGCATGGAGCTCTAACCGCCTGAGCCACCGGGCTGGCCCCTCTCAGGAAACACTTTGAGTCAATGAATTCTGGGCTAGGAATTAATACTAACTCATATTAACTCATATCACAGTTACTAGTAAACTAGCAACATATACCTTTGTTAAACCAAGAGTTGAGATGGTCCATGAAGTCCTTTCAAGCACTACTTCCTATTCACTGCCTATCAGAGATCAAGCAAGCCCTACACGTACATCCCCAGTTGTTTTAGACTCAGCTCTTTTTGTAAAGAGCAGAAATCTATTGAAATTAGTTCAAATAAAAGGGGTGAGGACATGCGATAATAAAGATCTCACAAAATCAAATATAGTCAGTCTTCATGAGAAATAAGGCTGTAAGCTGCGAAGCTGTTCTCAGCAACCAAAGAATCTATGTTCTCTCTTTCTGTCTTACTGGGGCCAAGTAGGGTCTCCTCTTCCTTTCTCTTATCGCATCTACACCATTTTCCTCTTTCATGTAGCTGGCACATTCATGCACATGTTCCCCAAATGGCAGATAGCCTCCAAGTTTATAAGAACCTTTCAGTATTACCACCTTCAGGCTTTAGGTCTATGTTTAAAATTTTGGGGAAGGGTGGAGATAGAATACCGTTTCATACAGGAAAGCCAATAGATGGACTAGTTTTACCTCAGGTGTCTATCTTTGATCCAATCAACCTTGGTTGTAGGGCTTCCAGATGTTAAAGATTAATCTTATTCATCAACAACAAAGAAAATGGAATATTAAAATCAAAACAAACAGGATGATCAGTAACATTTGAAAACAGTACTAATTACTACATTTTCACACTCTCCAACATTTTCTTGTAGTATGTTAGCTAGATTTTATGATATCCAATTGGTAAGAGTTTAAAATAATCTGTAGGAGCAACTTTTCAGTGTGGATAGAGCTAGGGAACCGACTATCACTTTTTTATACTGTGTATTTGTTTCTATGTATGTCTTTTTCTTCTTTATTTTATTTTCATTAAAACAAATGTAAATACCAAGTTTCTAATTATAACCCTAAGCCTGCAAGAGAGGCATTTGATAAACTGAAATTTTGGAAAATATTTAGAACTTCCAAAAGTATCAAGTCCTCATGGTGGTAATTACAGTATTTTAGAGCTGGAAGGGGCTTTACAGGTCATTTAGTTCAATTCCACACTTTTACAGAAGAGTAAATTAAAACACAGACAAAGAAAGTGTGTGATGCAAAGCCACACAGTTTTCTAGAGATGGAGCTGGACTCAATTTCCTCTCATGTACTTCTGTGTTTCCCCGAGAATAAGACCTAGCCGGATAATCAGCTCTAATGCGTCTTTTGGAGCAAAAATTAATATAAGACCTGGTATTATTTTACTATAAGACCGGGTTTTATATAATATAATATAAGACCAGGTCTTACATTAATCACCCCCCCCAACTCCCGCCTCCCCCCCCACTCCTGTTCAAGCTGTTGTTTCTCAGTCTAGTTGTGTAGGACGCAGCTCCCTGGCCCATGCTGGTATTATGAGCCTTGCGCTCCCCTGGCTGAGCCAGTCAGTCGCTAGTCATCGGTCGGCTGCTCACAGCAGCTCACGGCAGCTCTCGCCGCTGCCGGCCGCTCATGCTGGCCACCGGCCACTCATGGCAGCACATGGTGGCCCATGGCAGCACACAGCAGCCACCAGGCTGGCCCCCTTATATTAATTTTTGCCCCAAAGACGCATTAGAGCTGATTGTCCGGCTAGGTCTTATTTTCGGGTAAACACGGTATCATAAATTCACGTATTTCTCAAGAATACTATTTAACAAACAGCTCCCATTAACAAAAAGAACTGTTATGGACTGAATGATTGTGTCCCCCACCCCCCATTCATATTTTGAATCCCTAATTCCCAATGTGTTGGTATTTGGAGGTGGGCTTTTGGGAGTAATGTAGTCACGAAGGTAGGACCCCTTGTAAGAAGAGCCACAAGAGAGGTGACATCTCTTTCTCCGCCATGTGAGAGTACAGCAAGAAGGCTGCCATCTGCAACCTGGGAAGAGGGTCCTTACCAGATGTAGAATCTGTCTTGATCTTGGACTTTCCTATCTCCAGAACTGTAACAAATAACTATTTGTTGTTTCATCCGCCCACTCTGGTATTTGTTCTAATAGTCCAAACTGACTAAGAAAGACAAATAAAACCTAGTAAGATTATTTAAAGATTTTTCTCTTGATATTTGATCATTTTAACAAATTTACACTGGATTGGCCTGCGACCGTGAGTGTGTTGCTTAGTCTCTAGGGACCACAGTTCTTTCATGTTATTATAATTCACTTTATAATAATGAAGTTCCATGTGTATGCAAACCCATGAAAAAAGAATGGCCTGATCAGATTATAGGAAGGATTCTACATCTCAGATGTTTCAATTTGTTCATTGTTTCTATGTTGATGTTATTCTCCTCTACCTCTCTTTATATTATTTATGAAATTTTATTATAATAGAATTTAAAATATTAGACCTGGAGGAAATATTAGAAATTATGTAGTTCAACTCCCTCCTACATTCATAAAACCTCAAATATACATAGACATTAAATATATCATTGATGTTGATATATCTGAAGACAAACCTGAAAATTTAAGTTTTATGATAACTTTTTGCTATTCTTTATGCTATTTGATAACAAAAGAATTATTTCTACAATATATTTCTAATATTTGCAGTGCTCTGATGGACAAGGCTCCATCTCAGGTATAAGGGATATGTGTTCTGAAGCCTCAAGCTAGTTCTGTGTCAAACACTTAAGTGTTGTTCATGTTTCGTGACCACACACCTTGGAGAACTGAAAGGAGTCTTTCAGCATAGCGATGGAAAGGACAGACACCACGCTATTTTTAGTTGCCAAGAATATCACATTCTAGCCAACACACTTTTTTTTACATGGTAGTATGAGCCAAGTCCAAGGGTGTCATTAGAGTATCCCTTAATGTGTGGAGCAAAGGTTGTTTCTAAAAAGTGTTCATAAAGTCAAATTCCTGAATAGTAAAAAAAATTTTTTAAATGTATACATATATTTTTAATTCTGGTTCATTCCTTTGAGAACCTGTTTCTCTAGAGTTAAATAATTCTCAGGTAAAATGGTGCAGCTATCTCCCCCATTCCTGGCTCTCTGTCAATTTCCACATTAGATTCTGTGCTATTTCCTGTGGTGTGAGCTTGAATTTCTAGGCAATAAAGATAACAAGGTAGGAACAGTGTGGCTTCTGCTTTCCACCTATATTTAAAACATAGACGGTGACTGGAAACATACATAGATTAAGAGCCCATTAGTTGCCTAAAGTGTTTGAAAACATTGTTTCAATAAATCCTTTTCTCGGTCATAGGTAGATTTATTATTTCCATTTTAGAGACTGGGACACTATGTGTCAGAGAAACTGTCATTTGCCTAAGATCTTATGTCTAAGAAGAGTAAGACTGGAGGAGAATAATAGGTCTGACTGGAAACAGAGATACTGTGAGATAAATATAGTGACTCACCCATGTCTTTCTTCTTGGCGGGTCCACACTAAGTGTCAGTAGCAATACCGAGGCAGCTCTCGGCCTCTGTGCAGGAGGAAGGCAACTGCCATTCCATAGAAGCTTTAATGTTCTGAAATAAAGCCCAGGACCTGCCAAGATGCTGTGAGTAAAATGCCATAAAAAATTTAAGGTATAATATTGAATTCCTTCTTTATTAGCAGTTTTATAGTGAAAATTCTCCATATGGCGTCGCTCACCATGCAAAGTGATATGGGTCACCTGTACTGGTGACCTCAAATAAGCCTTACAGACTTACTTTGTGCTTTCAAACCTTTCCCCATTTGATTATCTCAATTAGTGGGCAATCCATTTCTTAAGACTCAGAATTGGCTTTTAGTAAAGATTTTTTTTCTTCCCATAGTTGTGTGAAATGTAGATGCTAATTGTGTTTTGCTCATCTAATTAGATATGTGAGTTAAGAGGTATAAAATAAGCCACTAGCTACTTTCTCACAGCTTACAATAAATCTCTCAGATTGCAGAGCAAAATGGCATAAATTGTAATCAAAATAGTGTGTGATATCATTTCATGCCAGAAGAATGAATTATTTCCAAGGGCTCTCTCCCTGAGAAATTAGGTTGGGAAATTGGCTAAATCCTCAAATTCTCCCTGTCTCCTCATCCACAAGAGAAACAAAGCAGTTTGCAATACACAATTTAAAGTGGAACTATAATTATCACCTAGTAATTTCTCACCGTATAATTCCTAACTTCTTCACCCACGCTGCTTCAGCAGTTCTCTGCTCAAAAGTAGCTCTGCAGTGTAAGCTATTGAAAGTCAATAATCAATTCCTTGGCTAGATTACATAATAGGATAACAAAACAAAAAATTACCACACAAGAAACAAAGCTTTTGAGCTCTCATGAGAAATATACTCAGCCACTCACTGTAAATGCCAGTATGTCATCTGCAGATAATGAGCAGTAAGGACACCACTCCTAGAAACGAGTGGGAGCCTCCAGGCTGAAAAGCAGAGCCAGACCATTGTCCTCAACCACCTTTAGCAAGATACGCACTTTTGTGATTTGCTTAGGACAGCCCCCCTTCTAGACCACGCTCCAGCTTCCTGGGATCCCCAAATTCCTTGCCCAAACAGCCCAGAGCACACAACAGTGCCTGCAGTGTCTCTTGTCTATATCCCCCCAAGGTGCGCCATTCTGTGGGCGACTTAGACAAACAGGCTGGAGTGGAAGACTCCAGAGGCCTCTCCTCCTTAGAGTCTTAGCAGGAGGTGGGAAGAGACAGTGTGGGCAGCTTGCAGGCACTGGCCTCCATTTGTATTCTTGCCCCAGGCTCTGCAAATACTACCGTGTTTCCCTGAAAATAAGACCTAACCGGACAATCAGCTCTAATGCGTCTTTTGGAGCAAAAATTAATATAAGACCCGGTATTATATTATGTTATGTTACGTTACGTTACGTTACGTTACGTTACATTACATTATATAAGACCCAGTCTTATAGTAAAATAAGACTGGGCCTTATACTAATTTTTGCTCCAAAAGACGCATTAGAGCTGATAGTCCGACTAGGTCTTATTTTTGGGGAAACATAGTACCTGTTTCCCTGGATGGACCTAGAGTGGGCTTACCCCATCCTTCCTGGGGCCCAGCCTACAGTGGAAAGTGGTTGTTGTATGTGGAAACTAAAACATGTTGCTCTCTATTAGAGTTCGTGTGAGGAGCAATTTTGCCTATAGCCCATTTCGTTGTGGAAGCTGCACATTTGAGTCCCCTGATAAATTTATGCAATTGCCATAGGATACATTTTCATTTAAGCCACAGATTATTTATATATCATGTGTTACATGGAAAATAGAGAAGCTGGTTCCCGCTGCTCATCGCTATATGGTGTAGCTGGCAGAAGGAATGCCTCTGTATCTCAGACACACTGTAACATAATTCCACTAACGTGAGCAAAGATCCTTGTTCTATGCACACAGAATGGTTAGCTGGGGCATTCTATTTGATTACTGTAATGAACATATCATTTTGCTTTGAGATTTCAGGGAAAGAATTCTCAGAGAAAATGGGAGATGGTCTTCTCGTCCTCTGAACTTATGCTGCACTATATAGCAGAGACACCTTCTGCACTTCCTCAGATTCTCTCGGCCCCCACAGGGCTGAATGCCTTATCTGAGCCTGAACATAACTGACTGGGGCCCGCCGGCGTGGTTCTGCTGCTGGGGCTGGCCAGTTGCTTGTCCAGGACGTTGGTCCTTCCTGGATGCTGCTGTGCCAGTCATGAGGCTTCTGGCTCCTCCTACCACTTTGAGACTTGGATAAAACACCATGCTAAAGAGCATGGTATTGGTTTCCCAAATGGCTGCCAAAGGATCTGGGTGACGCAGTGCAAAGGGCTGGGGTGTTAACTACACACGGGATGAACTTTGAGCCACAGAAATAGGAGAGTGTGGCAGGTCAGTCATCACCCTCTTCTCTCCCTTTCATTGACTGACTAGCTCATGGCACAGTTTTCCCATACAGCCTACCTGTGCATTGCTTCCCTTTCTTTCCTCCCTCTCCACCCTGTCACTGCCCTGGGTTTACATCTCTACCAAATAAAGCAAGAGCACTCAATCTCCCTCAGACTGTTTTCCAGTAAACTGCGCTACATAGGCTGGCTGTATGAATCAGAAAAATAAAATCCTGGGAGTATGTAAGGTACAACTCAGGTGGTCTTAGGAGTAACGGATAAAGACCTATTCTATACCAATATCTTCAAATTGCATGCACAATAAATAATTGTTTCAATATGAATTGGAGATACTATAGTGTGTGAATATAAATTTCATCTCTTTTCCCTCAGACTCCTAACACACTTCCCCTATATCCTAATTAATCAAGGATTCATTGAGAATCAAGTATATGTGCAGCACTATGCAAAGCTTTGGAAACACTCAAAGGTCTTAAGACACCTCTGTCCTCTATCCTCATAATATATACCCTGTTTCCCCGAAAATAAGACCTAGCCGGACAATCAGCTCTAACGCGTCTTTTGGAGCAAAAATTAATATAAGACCCAGTATTGTATTGTATTATATTATATTACATTATATTATATTATATAAGACCCAGTCTTATTTTAAAATAAGACTGGCTCTTATATTAATTTTTGCTCCAGAAGATACATTAGAGCCGATCGTCCGGCTGGGTCTTATTTTTGGGGAAACACGGTAGTTAGGGCAGAGAGACAATAGACAGGTACTGACTTGTGTGGTCTAGATTGAAGTGCTGTGCCTCTGTGAAGTGGGGAAATAATTGAAGGTCTCAATGGTCTAGAAAGATTTCATGATGGACAGGTTTGGGTTCTGCACCCAAACCCAACATGGGAGGGGGTTTCCCTGCATCAACAAGCAATTCTCGGGCACCAGCTGCACTACAGTCAGGTCAATGCTGACACTATCTATCGACCCTGAGATAGCATTGGATGCCACAGGTTAAGGACTCAGGCCTGCAAGGCTGCCCAACTGCCCATTGGAGGCATCTAAACAATATTCTGCCCAAGGAACAGGTTTGAATTTTTCACTTTGAAAAAAAAAATCCTTTTGATAGGAACAGCACCTTGGTATTTTAAAAAGTCTCCTTCTCTTAGGTGGGTCTGTCCATGTAGTCTCCTATGGGCAGCCTCAGGAAGAACCTCTGGCTAGCATCATGTTGCTAAGCAAATGTTTTCAGGATTAAGAAATTAAATGTTTAATTTACATGTCATCACCAAAAAACCCACAAAATAAAAACTACCAAACCTTGATCATGTTGGTATTTAGTAATGGGGTGTTTTACAACCATTTATTATCATTTCCTCCCAACTCAGTCAAAATTTCTGTCTCCTCATTGTGGGTTGAGTAATTTGACCAAAGTCGAATTGCTAAACATGGGCAAAGTCCAAGTTAAAATTCCATGTTTTTATTATGCCTTATCCCTTTTGCCTTATCTTTTTTTTTTTTTCAAATCTCCGCAGCAGTTATAAAATCATAAAAACTATGTTCATGACAGAACCAGTGGCAGATAGTGTTTCTCAGCTGAGCTCCACGTAACAGGTCAGAATCAGAGCTCTTTCTCCTTCCTGTGGTACCTTCACCAAGTTCTTCTCATAACGGAATATCCTCTCTGCTGGTTACTTCCCTTCAGCTCATTAGCCCCTGTCTTGTAAGCTAAACAAAGAAATTTCAGTAGCTTATGTAAGTGTATTTGTATGGTGGCTTCCTCTTCATTCCATCCCAGGACAGATTTCCAGTACTAACCAGACACCTCTTCTGCTTTCCTTAAAGATAAAGAATTTTGTGAATATTTTACTTGTTATTAGGTAAAACATAAAATGTGACTTTTCAGATTAATTTCCTTTTTTAGTTTATCCAGTTTTCCACAAACTACTTCACTCTTGACTTAACTGGATCACTCCTAAACTAAAGAGCTCGTTTTTTTAAACTTTTGCATTTGTTTTGCCTTAGGTATTTCTCCCCTGAGACTGCTGGTTAAGGGTCCAATCAAAGTTAAGGAAGATAATTCTATTCTCAAAGTTGCCTTGAGATCTTATCATCTGATTGGCCACATGAAAGAGAGATGGCTGAGGACCTGAATCAGGTTACCAATTAATCTAGTGTCATGGAAAAGCGAGGGGATGGTGACCTTTAAACACACAGTGAATCTTGTAAACTTGCACAGTAAACTTGGCCTAATTTGATGTCTTAGGCTCAGAACAATCATCAACATTTCCTCTGGGGATTGGTTTAGGCAAATGCAAGAACGAAAATTAGGAGAAAGGAGCACAGACCTCAACTTGTCTAAACCTAAGGAAACAGAATCCAATAGAGTTTTGGTAAGAGTGAAAGCCTATAGGTGACACTATCAGAGATAATGTGGTAATGACCAGCCTCGGGAAGGCAATGTGGTGGGATTCCTGCACATCAAAGAGAAACCCGAAGAAGGGTAATACCTGCTGTGGACCTTTCCATCCAGCTGAAGGGCATCTTCTTTTTTTTTTCAATTACAGTTCATACACGATATTACATTAATTTCAGGTGTACAACTAGTGATTGGACATTTATGTAACTTACAAAGTGATCATCCTGGTAAGTTTTGTACCCATCTGACACCATAATAGTTATTATAATATTATTGACTATATTCCCTATGAAGGGCATCTTTATGGAGATGGCATTGCCAACAGATATACTCTCCGGCTGGAGCCCATGATGTAGATCTTCGTCTCCTGGTAGCGTGCTATGGAAAGACTGCCCTATGAGCTATAAGTTAGTCTTAAGGGCCCTTCACGGTTCTACATAGTAAATCAGGTCTCCTTTAATTAGTGCAGGTTCATAATTTCAAAAGGAATCTTTACAAAAGTGACTAGATCTTAGGCTGAGCAATACCAAGGGAAGAGCCTTAGGCCAAGGCAAATTAAAAGAGACTGAGTTTTGCCTATTGAGTTTTGATTACCCTCATAGTCCATTCTATGCGACTGGAGAACTGGGGATAATAAGCACAATGAAAATGTTGCAAAATTGGCCAGATCTTACAGATTGTATAGTTGGTCCTACAAAATGAGTTCCCCAAGGGGGGAAGATCTTTTCTAGGAGTATTTTATTTCCTGCTGAGGCCGTGTCTCTGAGGCATGGGAATGCTTCCAGCCAATGAGAAAACATACAGATCGTCACTAATATACATTTGTATCCTTGAGAAGGGGCAACTGAATAAAGTTCATTTGCCAGACCTCAAAGTGTCCTAAAGGCAAGGGAAAACGCCCCATAGAGATCTGAATGAGCTTTCTAGGATTGTGCTTTTGGCAGATTTGGCATTAATGGTAAACCAGGGAAGTTGTCTGTGGAGATGGCTTCCAGTAGTATTGTTTTCTCACGAAACCGTTTTGTCAGTGCTCCAGTGAGTTAAGTTCAGGTACATATTGTAACATATAATGTTGTATGCAATCGGGGAGAACTGGTAGATCATTTGGACTTACCCATAAATTTCTTTTAGAGTCAAATTTACAGTCTTATTTTAAACATTTCTTTCTATTTCGTTGAACAGCTAAATGCTGTGCTTCCCTAATATTGTCTTTTAAATCCCCAATTGCTTCAGCCGGTAGCAAAGGTTAAAACTGCATGGATTGGATAGGTTAAAGCTCAGCGTAGTTTACTAAATCATGCATTTGCCTGGTAGCCCATTAGAGGCTGAGACTGTTTTAAAATTGCTCATTTATCAGTGTCAGCCAAATGATTACTTTCCTCTGTTTTTGCCATTGAATGTTGAGGGATTTTTATGATTGCCAAAAATTTAGGTAATTGGATTGCCTCTAAGAGTTCCAAAACATAAGAACTCTTTTTTGTCCTTTGTCTGGAAGAATCAAAAGTCCTCTCTGTTTCCAGAGCATACCAAAGTCCTGGGCAACAACAAAGGATTACCTGTTATCAGCGTAAAGGTTAGCCATTTTACCTTTGGCCAACCTGCAAGCTCAAATTAACGCATAGAGCTCTGCTTGTTGAGCAGACGTTGCCTGAAGCATTAGACTGGTCAGTGGTTTCATTTAGGGAGACAACTGCATAGCCACTGCTTGATAGGGGCCTATTTCATCTTTTAGGTAAAAAACATCAGTAATCCAAACTAATTCAGCATTTTCAAGAGGTGTTTCCTGTAAATTGATTAGAGGAATTAGTCATTGGTCTGTTAACATTGGATAGTCAATGAGGGTTTTGTCAGAGGGCAGAGGGAGGACAGTAGCAGGGTTCAGAGTATTATAGAGAGCAATAGTCACATTAGATGAAGACAATAAAAGACCTTTGTAGGAGGTTAGTTTGCAAGCAGAGAGGTGCTGAGTATGATGAAAGTTAAGTAAGGCTCCCACTGAATGGGGCACATAAAGAGTCAGTGGAGAGACCATTATTATCTCTTACATATTGTAGTAAATTAGCAGTGGCCACAATAGCTCTCATACAGGGAAGGAGACCTTTAGCCACCGAATCTATAGCATCCATTGGGCCTATGTTGGCGTCCATTTCATTGGGTCGACACCTAAGGCATTTCCCTCTTTCATGGACCAAAAGGAAAAAGGGTAATTGATAATTAGGAGGTACAGAAGCAGGTGGAACATGAAGACTGTCTTTTATTTCATCAAAAGCATTCTGGGATTCCTTTGTCCATGTGAAGGGCTCTGTCTGGCCAGCCCTGAGGAGAGAGCATAAAGGTTGATCTGTGACAGAAAATTAGGAATCCAGTTTCTGCAATATCTGGCCAAACCTAGGAATCCCATGAGTTGCCTTTTAGTCTTGGGGATAGAAAACATTAAAATGCCCTGGATCCTATCAGAATCCAAAAGGAGACTTTTATCAGTAACTGAATGTCCCAGATATTTAAGTTTACAGAACTGAAGTTTCTCTTTGGGTACCTTATGTCCCTTTTTACCAGTTTTCAAAGGAGGTGGAGGCTATTTTCAAGGGATGCTTCCTTGGAGGGTAAGCAGAGGAAGAAATCATCCAAATATTGTACACAGGTGAACTGGTAAGGGAATTCTATATGGGCAATATCTGCCCTTAAAATGTTGGAAGAGCAAGTCAGACTTTCAGTGTAGCCCTGAGGCATTACTGTCCAAGTATATTATAGTCCTTCCCATGTGAAATCGAGTAAGAATTTACTTTCAGGATCAACAGGGATGCTAAAGAAAGCACTACAAGCATCTGTAACTGAAACGAATTTTCTTTCTGGTGATATGGCTGAGAGTTGGGAATGAGAATTAGGCATGACTGGGTGCTGAGGCATGAAGTTACTTAAGGCTCTTACATCTTGAACAAATCTCCATCCCTTACCTAAGGTTTTTAACAAGGATTGGAAGGGATTTGGAGATAGTCATGGGTCAGTTGGAAACTCCCGCTATTTGTATGGTTTCAGTACTCCTAGGGAAGGGAATGGAGATGCTGGTGGAGTTAAGAACTGATAAGGTGTCTCTGGTATCTACCAGGGCCTTGGTTACTTCATTCCTAATAGTTAGGTCAATTTCTCCTAAATAATTAATTAGGAGCATTGGAAAAATCCTCTTTGAATCCTCGGAACAACCCTATTGCTGAGAAGACTTGGGTTAGACTCCTTGAGAAGGAGTTGCAAATTTTATGGGCTGTTGACCTTTTGTGCTTTAAACAATCTTTCTTCCATTGTCTAGGCCTTTTGCAATAAATACAAGCCCATTTGAATGGTGGTTTGCCTTAAGGCAGATTTAGCCAACACCTGCTGTAATTGTAGGCTCATTACTTAGGTAGCCTGAAATTTGGGCAGTTAGGGCTTGTGAAGTTTTATTTTTGGTATCGTTGTTTGGATAGTTTGAGAGAGGGCTCAGCATAGTTTACTAAATCATAGTTTACTCAGCATAGTTTACATAATTTACTAAATGCATGGTGGCCCAATGAGTTGTAATTTTTTTCTACTAGTTCAAGTTTATCTTATAGACCCTTAACAAAGGCTGAATTAAAAAGCACTGAGGTGTCATCATTGACTTCATCTATGCTGAAATGCTGTTTAAAAACTTTTTCAAATCTATCATAATAATCAAAACCAGTTTCTTCAAGTTTTTGAACTAATTTTTGAATTTTCTTCCAGTCAGTAATTTGAAGAAAAGCCTGGGGTATCTTATCATGAAGCCACTGAGCCAGCTTTGAGGCTTCGTTCATGGCTTCTCGTCCTCAGAAGAAAAGTCTCTCATTGGGTTTTGCCATTCTCTGGCACGTCCTTCTCCTGCAAGCATATGCATAAGCTGATAGAGGCCAGAGAATCTTAGCTCCTATGTTTGGATAGTGAGCAGAAATGCTCTAGCAAAAACCAATGGAGTCCTCTATGGGACTCGGGAAATCCTTAGTGGCATGGAGCTCAGCTTTAATCCGTGCGGTATAAAAAATAATGGTTGTGTCCTGGGCCCAGCCCAACTGATAGTTTAACTTTAAATAGGGTGGTAAGAACAGGGGGATCTAATAGAGCCTCAGGTTCATTGTTATAAAAAGAGAGTTCAGCAAGTGAACGGTAAAGAGTGAGGGAAGACAGGCAGGCAGCAAAGGAGCAGAAGGTGCAGATAATGAGACATCAGGAGAACATTTAGAAGTTTCCTCAAGTTTAGTAAGCCTCAGAGATAACTCAGAATTTGTGTTTTGGAGGGAAGCAATTTTTGACTCACTTTTATATTTGGGGGCCTCAAAATGGCAATTAAAATATTTACACGGCTACCTATAATGCAAGACATGTCCTTTCACATATTATGAATTATTTTTATAATCGAAATGATGGGTGACCAATGCAAACATAGAAGGATGCTACAACATCAATGTTGGAATTGCTCCGTGGTGTTTTCTGCTTATGAAAGTTCATCCTCTGCTCAGCGTCCCTGTGGCGAGCTTCCTATTAGCAAGTGTTCCTTTTCTGTCCTTTCCTACCCTTGCTCCTTGCTGGAGCTCTTTTCCTCAAAATTAGTACATTCTAGATCTATGAGCCCCTGGAAGTCATCAGCCCTTAACAAGCCCCTCTCTCCAAGTCTTCAATATGCCTAACCTGATCCAGACAACATATCTGCCTCTCTTCCCTCCCTTCCTTTCCCAGGACACCACCTCTTACTCCCTTCTAGGCAGAGGGAACAGTCACTCTGGTGGACATGTGCTTGGAGTCTCAGATAAGTCCCTGTGGGGTGTATGCAAAGTCATTAAGTATTGCCTGGAATGAAAAAAGACTGCCCAGCTCCCTGCCCCACAGAAAACCAAACAACAAAAACAATAAAATGAGGGTAAACTGGGCTCCTGGATAACAACAAATTTCCAGAGCCTCCGTACCTAGCAAGTGTCTCACCCATAGTAATTGTTCTATAAATATGTATGGGACACATGAACTGGCTCAGCCTCTCAGCCTGGCCGCAGTCTGGGGCAAATGGACGTCTCCGGCTCCTATCTACTGAACCTGACCCTGCCTCCTCCTTTTGTTTGGTTAACTTGATCTGTGGAGGAGACACCTGTAAGTATTTCACTGTGGATTCCTAGCATGTATGAGGAAATGTTCATTTCTTGTCCCCTGATAGCATAACCCAGCAATATTAAAAAAAAATAATAAAACGTAGCTAGAGAGAGCCATGAAAAGTAGAAAAAAATGGAGTGGTTATTTGCTAACAAGACAGCAAACATAAAAAGAGGGGAGAAAACATAGGTATTGCTAAGAAGTGCAAAAGCTGGGATTGCTCATTAATTTCTCTTTTTATTCTTTTATCTATAGGTGACTGTCATGTTTCCTGAAGCATTCTCTAATTGGGCATTTGTCTCTCACATGACTCTAGCTGACTGTTTGGACTTCTTGGGCTTTCTGAGACAGAAACACTAGAAGGAAGGTCATTTGCTTCTGGCCTTCTCCCTAGACTCCCCCAAATCTAAAGGCCCATGTCCTTCAACTCTGAGTCTCGGAGGGTAAAGGATTGAAACCTGCTCTACTTCTGTACAAATTCCTCATTCATCCAGGCTGGATGTCTCCAAATTTATCATAACTTTTGGAGAGAGAGAGTGAAGGACGGGAAGTGGGGAAGGGAGATGAGAGAGAATCTGAGAGAAAGTGTTAAGGAAAAGGACAGGGAGGGAAAGTGGGGGTTAGATAATATCTGTGTGCTCTGACTTTTATCATTTTAGAAGCAAAACTTTAAAAATTTGTGTGCCCTCTTTAGAATTCCACATCGTGTTAAATTCAAGATGATGTATTATTTATTGGGAATGTCATAGGATGATGGTCAAATGGTTATTTAAAATGAGTTGGGGGAAGTTGTCTTTTGATGGTTACTAAATTCCTGTGTATTTTTTTTTTAATGAATAATTTTTTTTTTTTAAAGATTTTATTGGGGAAGGGGAACAGGACTTTATTGGGGAACAGTGTGTACTTCCAGGACTTTTTCCCAAGTCAAGTTGTTGTCCTTTCCATCTTAGTTGTGGAGGGTGCTGTTCAGCTTCAAGTTGTCCTTTCAGTCTTAGTTGTGGAGGGCGCAGCTCAGCTCCAGGCCCAGTTGCTGTTGTTAGTTGCAGGGGGCAGAGCCCACCATCCCTTGCGGGACTCGAGGAGTTGAACTGGCAACCTTGTGGTTGAGAGCCCACTGGCCCACGTGGGAATCGAACCGGCAGCCTTCGGAGTTAGGAGCATGGAACTCTAACCGCCTGAGCCACCGGGCTGGCCCGTATTCCTGTGTATTTTTAAAGTTCATCATTGAATCATAAGCTACAACTAGGAAAACAGGATTTCTAAGTATTGGCAATCAGCAATTTTGCAATCTTAGAGATAATCACCAAAACTTGTCCCTGTACAAAGTTATTTTACTACAATTTTTCAAACTGTGCCCCTGGGAGCATTAAGGTGAGAGGAATGAACACTAGGGGTGGTGCCCAGGTTTCAGAGGAGGGCTACTCACAGAGCAGATTGTGTGCATCTCTTCCCAAGTCTACATTCAGGGCCGGACCGTGGGAGCATTTACACTGCAGAAAGCAGCGAACCTCCAAGTCAGGTTTACCTGGAGAACGCTTGTTAAACATTTACCAGCAAACCCCTGGAGCAGATCTGATTTTAGTTGTATTTATAGAGAATGTCTATGTAAAATATAGCTTTTGAAAAAGGTTTTATGGGTTGCAAAGTTTGAAAATCATGCCTCAGTTGGATATTTTCTTCCTTTCCGAGTTAAGTACAGAGTGAATATTATAATTTGAAGAACTATGAATCGTTTTATTATTTTATGTCACTATTTCTTTTGAGATGGCATTAATTTTATTATTTACTAAAACTAAAGCAGTTATATTACCATTAGCTTTCTAACAAATCTGCATAAAATGGCAGTTCAAAGTATTTCAAATGTTTTAAGATGTATCAAAAGAAAGAAAAACCCTTGGTTGTGAGCTTGGAGTTTAGTAAATTTAGGCTTCATTGGATTAGTTAGTTAAGTAATTACAGAAATGGATGCGTTCCAGAAAAATGCCACTCCTCTATGTTTTATGTGCCAGGGAGCAGTGTTAATATTTCTTTAAGTTCCTATTAACATGTTTGTTCCTTCTAGGTCATGATATTGCAATGCTGTATTGATTTATTCCACATTACTTGTGGTGCCTTACCTTTTTTCCTCACCGGCTTGCTGTATGTAGTGGCTTCTTAAAATTGCACTTTGAGACTATTAGGGTCAACCGAGGTATCATAAAGTGTTGGTGGTTTAAGCAGTAGATCACTCTCCCCAGATCTCTGCCCCAGTTCCTCTCGCCATTCCTTTCTCAGGCTTTGTTAGGTCAGATTTCAGGTCATTATTTGGTCAGATATCAGGTCATTTTCCTTTGGTCTCTTATCCCATGAGGCTAGCTGGCTTGAGGAATGGAAGATGCCAGGACGCCAGTTAGGCTTAAGGAGAGAGAGAGAACTCATTTTGAGTTAAGCCTAAACCATGTGTTTAGCCTATTAACTAGAGAGCTCTGTGTTGGGATTTTAGGAGTATGGTTTTTTGATTTCCCATTTCCCGTTGCCTCTAAATATCTTTCCCAGGACCCATGGGGAGGAGAGGTGGCTAGGCTGGTGCAGGAGTTGGGTACTTTTGGGCCCCTTGGTTTAATAGCACGAACTTCATTCCAGTCAGGGCCTCCATGTATGTCTGTCTAGTTTTGAAGTGCAATTACGTGCCCTAGTGTCTCCTTTGGCCAGGCTCTGATGCTGGGCATCTTTCCCTAATGTGTGCAAAGGAACCCTTCATGCTTGTTTTTTGACCTGATAGCAAATCCTGCTTTAGCCGCTAGCAGTGGTGATTCCATTAGGTATATGAATTTGACCGTGTGTGTCGATTTCCTAGGCTGAAAAATAATCATAAGAATTATTTTGAGTGTTTGCTTTGTCAGCACATATACTAAAATTGTACTGATCCACAGAAGATTAGAATTATTGCTGGTTGCCAGTAGCTGGAAGTGGGGATTGGACAAAATGGGTAAAGGGAGTCAAAATATACAAACTTCCAGTTATAAAATACGTAAGTCATGGGGATGTAATGTACAGCATGGTGACTATAGTTTATAATACTGTACTGTATATTTGAAAATTGTTAAGAGAGTAAACCTTTAATTGTTAAAAATTTTTCAGTTACAGTTGACATACAGTATTATATTAGTTTCAGATGTACGACATAATAATTAGACATTTATATAACTCACACAGTGGTCATTCTGATAAATCTTGTACCCATCTGACACCATATGAGAGTAAATCTTAAAAGTTTTCATCACAAGAAAAAAATTCTGTAACTATGTACAGTGAGGGATGTTAACTAGACTCATTATGGTGATCATTTCACAATAAATACAAATATAGAATCATTTTGTTATACACTTAAAACTAACAAAATGTTGTATTAAAAAAAATTATTTTGAGAGGGGAAAATAAATCAGTCCTGGCGTCATGCAAACAGGCTCTTCCTCTTCCCTGAGAATGAGTTCTTTTGTTGGGAGACTTTTCTGCATCTTACACATATCCCTTCTTTTACCCCCTACTAATTTGCTAGACTTGTCTGGATGTGTTTGAATGTAAGTAGCAGACTCAGTTTGAATCCATTGCCTCTGGCCCCTCAGGCTTCTCTGCTAGGCCTGCCCTACCAGTTTGACAAACATTTCCAGGCATGCTAGAATCCCACCAAAGGACAATAAATGTTCCATTATGTAAACTAAATAAAGTAAGGAAGCAGGAAAAGAAGCAGATTCAAAGAAAGGAGAATGAAAGAAGAGTGTAACATTGTGCCGCTGCCTTCCTCAGGTCCTTTTTTGATTTATATTTTGATGGTAAATTTGGTACAAAAATTGCTGTACACCCACTCGTCTGCCTTTCTTCTCCCCACATCTGGGACCATAAATACTCTGTTGGTCTCGTTCCCTCTGGCCTTGGTGTAGTAGTCATCAAAAATGCTTAAGAAATATTTTTGACAATTAAAAAAATGAAAAAAATATTCTATACAAGGAATGGTGACCAAAAATGAACTTAGGTGTGAAACCCAAACAAAAAAGCTTTTCACTTGTGTTGAACTGAGTACATTGTTAATAGAACAAGGCTCTTTTTGCAGTGACAATTCTACTGTGACCAGTTTCACCAAGCTTACTCAACAACTGTCTTGGGAAGTGGATCAATTGTGCTGTGTACCTTTAAAGATGGCAGCAGCACGAATTCCTGCTGCCATCTTCAGCTCAGACACAATGGGAAAACAACTCCCCAAAGCTAGAAGTGATCACGTTGATCGATTTTTCTTTAGTGATGGTCTTTGCAAGAAACCATGAATATGCAACTCAACTCACCATCCTTGTATCTTATATTTCTGGGACTATTAAGGAAATATTACAGCAGATAATATAAATTTGATTTTTGTGGTGGTTCTTTAAAAGCAGCCAGATGAGCAAGTGCATGGAATTAATACAAATAGTGTCATGTCAAATCTTGTTGAAGGCTATAATGACTGTTGTCTCAGAATCTCCCACCAACAGAGATGTCGGGGAAGAAAAAAAGACCCTCCCCAACAACAAAATAAATTCAGGTGGCCTCAATCTCTCATCATCCACATTGATCAATATTCTAGTTACTTCTGCATTTTTATAAAATGTGGTGGTGGTGGTGGCGATGGAGGGGGAGTGGTCTTATCACCAGCCTCCATTTACAAAGGAGTTTTTGAGAGTTCAGAGCAGAGTGGCAGCACCCTCTCTCCTTATGTAGTGAAACAGCCTGCAGCTGTTTGGCTGAGTCTCAGGCAGTCTTCATCCATTCCTCTGCCCTTGCAGCTCTAGGTGTGGTCATGTGACCAGGTCCTGCCCAGGGGGATCTCTGTGGAAGGGAGACCACTTCTGGGAGCTTCCTGCTTCTTGCTGCTGGGGATCCTAAAACATGAGCACAAGGCCATGCACACCTGAACAGCCATTCAGAAGAGTGTGGGTTCCTAATACCACGGCTCACTATATCAGTGCTTGCCTTCCCACCCACACTTTTATGTGAGAAAGAGATTTAATCTGTGGCTTAACACAATGAAAGTTTATTTCTTGATCTCACCACTTGTCCAATGTTGGTCAGCAGGGGGACTCTGCTGGGACCCAGAGACCCAGGCTGAAGCATTCCATCTCAGCCACTGCTTCTATTACTTCGCAGACAGGCAAAGGGAATGTAGTGCATTGCATACTCTTAAACCTCCCACTGAAAACGACACACTTTTCACTTTGTTGGGGACATATGCAAGTCACATCACCGTGCCTCATCTCAAAGCTCATAGGGAAGTACAGTTCTACCACGTGCCCTAAAGGGAGGACCGGAATATGTGAACCATCCTATTATAACAACTACTACAATGTCTGTCTTCTTGAAGCCACTGTTATTTTGGGTTTTCAGCTTCTTGCAGCTTCACAGAATCCCGAACAATATAGGGATACTCACGTCAATGCTGTGATCAGTAGGTTCAAACCAAGTCCCACGTGAGAGGTTGCTGCTGAGTGTCTTCCTGATACTCTGCAGGATTTACAGGGGTCATTTTCTGCCAGGACTTTTTGGGGAAAGAAGAAGCCACACCTTTCTTAAAACTTCCTGACTCCTCCCCACCCCCCACCCCAATCTCATTTGCAGTCACCTTGAATCCTAAAGATCTCATACGTTGGAGACAATTGTCTAAATCTCTAGAATGCCCTGGAAACATGTATTTATATATTTCATATGGCTTAACAGCAGTCATAGGTTTAATAAAACACAGGAACACCTCATTAGCATCTGAGCAGTTTAGGAATGTATTCTGACCTGATTCAGGTAAAATCAGGTGTCTGCTCCTGACCCCAAACACAGCATCCATTGCAGCAGAACGCTGACATAGATGTTTATTACAGTAGACCAGCTCTATTCTGCAACACGTGCATTAGATCTGTAATCCACAGTGTTTATTTACTGTGCGTGGGTGTCACCTTCTGTGTTTCCCCAAAAATAATACCTAGCCGGACAATCAGCTGTAATGCGTCTTTTGGAGCAAAAATTAATATAAGACTCGGTCTTATTTTACTATAAGACCAGGTCTAATATAATATAATATAATGCCAGGTCTTATGTTAATTTTTGCTCCAAAAGATGCATTAGAGCTGATTGTCCGGCTAGGTCTTGTTTTCAGGGAAACATGGTAGAAGCAGGCACTGTTCATTAAAATTTTTTTTTTTTTAAATCAGGTTAGTCTCATGGGTAAAAATTCTGTAGAAGTCTTTTTTATTACTGGAAAGGTAGCCTGTACACAGAATGGACCATGCTTGCTCTTTCACAGTTACATTCTTAAGCAGGAAAGCAGAGCTGTATCAGATATGAATATGAAGGACAAAAGCAGCTCTGGAGACACCAAGCAATAGTCTCTGTTATAGACTTTGTCTGTGTTATAGGTTTAACACACTCATTTAATTTCATTGGAAAAAAATAATGAAACTGGTGAAAAGTATTTATGGAACCAGAGGAGAGCATATTTTGCTGGTTTTACTTTATGTTCGAAGTTTTGGGTATAGCTCTGCCCATAAATACTGAAATGCCTAGCATAAAGAATGCAGCCTGGGGCATACCCCATAAAACTTACAGTGCAATTAAATGAGCAATTTCCACTGCAAATAAAACGGGCATGTTGAGTAGAATATGAATTAAACTGCATAGGACTCAGGCCTGCACCAGGCTTTGGAGACGGACCTGCTCGTTTTAGTAGCAACTGATGCAGTCCATCTATTAGGTCAAGGCCAGTAAGTAACAAAAGATAACTGTAGTAAGCATGAAGATCAGGGCATTCCAAATTGTGGTTAATGTAGTTCCCTTGTCATTATGTCTCAGAAAGGCCCAGCAAAATTACGACTGATGGCAAAGGATTAAATCTGACCCCCCCTTACACCGCAGGCACACTGAGCACCTCCCCTGTGTTCTGCTTGCTAGGCACAAATTTTGATGCGTCCCTCAAATTTCATTTTCACCTCCTGAATGTTCCCTCCTACATCAAAGTCACCCAGGTGTCATTAGAGAAGAGTTCATAAAGATTTCAACTGGAAAATCAAAGAGGCATCAAAACAAACATCAATTGGTATGACAGACCACACTTCCTGGTTCATTTCTGGGAACTTATTTGGAGACCTAAAGGACAATGATTCCCTTATCCTAAGAAAAAACCCAGCTCACTAAAAGGTTTAGAACTGCAGCTCTGAGAGGCACCACATGTATACATTTGGCTCATAGAGAGACTAGCTTGTACAGAAAACGTGTTACTCTCATTGTAATGCAGGGTAAAGCAAGTTCCCCCAAGATAAAGCTTAGCATTCTTTTCTTTGAGGCATTAGGGTAAGGGTAAGGGAAGGAAAGCTTCAAATTTTTCTGCCTGTGAAAGCCAGAGGAAAGTTCAGGGAAATCAGTTCCTCCCCTTCCACTCTTCCCCCAAGCAAACCATCCCAACTGTCCCTCGGAAATGAGGGGTGGGTTTGGGTAATAAGCCACGTGATTCGAATGAGTATTGTCAGCCATTTACAACGTTCACAACTCAAACTATAAAGTATTTCTTTTTAAAATTATGGTATTTCACTGTGATTTTGTCTGAATTCACCTTCTCTTGTCAAAATAATCCGTGTCTGTCATTTTTCTAATTGTAACAATGTGCTACATACATGAAATTTTCCCAAATGAAAAAATTATTTTCCATGGCAGCATGTACTTTGAATTTTTCGCTGATGATTTTGTTGTATCCAGATCTAAATCTCAGCATATCTTACTGGATGATAATTTATGTCGTGAACCAAACATAGTTTCCTGCTCTTTGTCTAAAGGCCATCTTTCCCTAAAATGAGCAATTACGTGCATTTAGATGCCTGGCCAGCTCCTCCCCACAGATCTGCAGCCATGGAAGTGTCTGGAAGGTCAATGTTCTGCTTGTACAAAAAAGGCAAGGGCAGGACGAGAAAAAGCTGGTGTTTTGGAGCGTATATGCCAAGAGTGGAAAGCTGAAGCTCGTTACAAGGAAAGAGGGCGTAAGAGTGAATTAGGAGCTAAAGCAGTAAAGTCGCTTTCCCTGTGTGACCCTGATGTGTCGGACATTTCTGTCTTAGACTAAAGGCATAATAAAAAAGGTACTTTATTCAGGTTAACAGAGCATTATATAACCGCAAATTTTTTACCGTTTTATATGTATAGTAAATAGTTTGTGGAGGAAAAAAAGACTCCCCATTGGTTTATTATTTGGATAAGAAAAAAAGCTTCACGAATTCTTTAATGTTGCACTTCTTTCTCTTTTTTTGAAGACAAAAGCTTGGAGGCATAAAATGGAGGTATTTCAATCGGAGTGGCAAATACTGCTGCTGCTTTACTACATTTTCAATATTAAATTTTTTCATGTTTTCCTCCGTGGAATAACGACGGTCAGTTTGAAAACAGCTTTGTTAATTAGCAAGCTAAGACGCCATATATCACTGCATCTTTAGAGCTCTGGCGCCAGCTAGTGGTAGGAGGTGGGAGTCGCGGTGTCGTTCTCAAATCAGAGAAGACATCTGTCATCTTGTTGCCTCCCCTTAGCCCTCATACTTCCCCATTCCCCCCCCCCCCCCATTAATATAATGGGGGATCATTGCAGTGTGACCAGAGAGGGGCAGACGGGATTATAGATGAAAGTAGAGAAAAATGGTGGGCAGGGGCGTGGAGAGGAAAGGCCAGACAAATGCAATCGTTCTTCCAAAGCTTTTGAGAAGAGATCATTTATTTGAAATATTTCTGCCATGTTGATGGAGCAGCTCAATCTTTTGCCAGGGGATGTTTAGCTTTTTGTTCTTCATTTATAGATATATTCGCATGTATACTTAGGACATGTAATAACTATGGAACCTCACCACAAATACAGCACTGAAAACAGATATGTTGTAAGTCTACATTTGTGTTCATTTTTAAGTAGGAAATATTTCTGCTGTGAACTGCCTCTGCTATCTTCTCACTACTAGTACAACTCTAAGATGAATAACTCTCACATGGTTCATAAAGCAGAAACCTCTTAAGACAATATTTGTAGCTGGTACACAATGAAAAAAAATCCAGGCAAAAAACCCCTTATTTGGGAGGTATCAAGTAAATTTAGGCCTGGAACCCAATCCTCAATTGAAATAGGTTATGATAATTTACAGGAAAACTGAAAACATACGGTATTTATTTTAAGAACAAAGAATCTCTGGCAGGCCATTTTTCTCGTTTAATTAAGCCATAACTGATCTTACTAGGGTAATGGAGGCACTTCAAATGCTAATAAATAAAATCAGAAGCTGAGATATTTCTTTCATTAAAGAGTGAGAGCTATTTATAACTCTATTACTTATTGCTAAAATCAATTATTGGTACTAATATTCAAGGTGGAATTTATTATGAAAACAAGCTGAAGTTTGTAAAGAAGAACTTTTTAAATGTCATTCGTGTATCTATATCTGTGTTAGTTACAGAGGAAAAGGATGATCTGAACTGAAATTTCTTGTAATAATATTTTTGGAAAGCAGATCTAATTTAAGAGGAGGTTTCAGGCAGGAAGAATTGTTAGTCTTACCTGGCAGTCTACTTTATGTTACTCTGTTGTAACAGAGTTACATTTTAAATACATTTAAAATCTTCTCTATTAGATGTTAAAAGAGCTGGTCATGGGGCTGTTGTGTGAGATTTACATAAACTGTAATACTATTTTAAATGTATTTTATACTTTTGCTAAAAGCTGCACATTTCACATTAAAAATTCATCTGACCTTATTACCAACCAATTTAAACTGTGGACATTTTCTCTTTGGTTTTAAGCATCTTGTAACTTTGGTATATTATAAGGCCGTGGTTGAATATGTTTAAATCTTCAGTTTATCTGGTCTCCTCTGTGTCTCTTTTATTTCTCATTTGAGATGGAAGCTGAGCCTATATAACTGAATAACAGTTTCAAATCTGGACCTGAAAAGGAGTATTATTATTATTATTATTATTAATTATTATTTTTGGGAAAAGAAATTTTTTAACAAGGCTCTTTCAATGACAGTAGATTAATTGAAATGGAATTGAATGATAGAGTTGAATTGCTATAAAATTTTGATAATTACAGCAAGATAAAATAATTTATGCTTTTTTAAAATGGCTTTGTAGCATGTAAGTACTTATTTTAAATGCTGAGTTTGTGATTAGGTCTATCTTTAAAACTGTTTAATGAATGCCTTAAAATATTTTGATGCCTACCATAATCCTTATGTAATTTCCCATATGCTGCCAAATAAATGCTTTGAAATGTCATTCCATCATAATTTGAAATTTACTCATAAAGATTTTAAGATTTATCATTTGAGTTTAATTTCTTATTACTTTTTGATATTATAAAATTAGAAATTAGCTCTATACTGCAAAATGAACACATTTAAAGAAAGGAAAACATACCTGAATGTGTATATATATTTTTGGGGATTTTTCTGATGACTTTGAAATAGTGGTATCGGCAAATAACTGGTTCACTCATTTTGGATGTTTCTTCCATTTGAAATAGTCTATAAAATTTTTACAAAAGAAACATAGGGTATCATTTGTACTTGTGGGTGTTTCTGAATGTGACAACATAAAAGCAAACTTTCAAATAAATACACACACACATCTTTCTGATATTCATATTTGAAAAAAAAAGGCATACTAAAGTGCATCTATACAAATAATTAAATATTTGTTTGGCCTCTAGATTACGTGGTTGGTATGTAGCACAATTTTCCCTCATGGAGTGATACTGGAGTCCTCTACAGATTTCCCCATTAGGAGATGTTGGCACAGTATGAGGGGGGCACATCTGCCAGCAAAGTACTACAGATGGTTCCCCTCATTAGCCTACAGAACTCCAAGCAGCCATCACGGAGGAGGCCTGGGATCTCACTTGGACAAGACGTTAAGCTAGCCTCCTGTTCAATGTCATTATGGTTTCTCCAAAATAATCTCCTTAGTGGGCCCTGTTGGGCTTGGGCTGGTCTGCTTGTCGCACTTGCAGAGATTTGAGATGGCGGCACTGTGTCCAAGATGCTAATGGGCATTACATAATTTTCAAATTTGACAAAGTTCCACAGCAAGTCAGACTTGCAAAAGTTCTTCATCTAAATGCAGTGGCAGGACAGACTTCATGCTCCCCAGAAGCTCATTCGCGTAGCTTTTGGAATTCCAGACAACGCTCATGTTCATATACATGCCTACTTATTACACTAACTGCGCTGACAATCTCATTTCTCCTCCTCCCCTTGACCCACTGATTTATTGACATAATGGCATTTTAATTTTGTTTTGTTTTTGTTTATCCTTTGTTTATGAATTAGCCTTAAAATCAGGGCACCGAGCCCTGGCAACCGGAAATGTTAGTTAAGTTTAGCAGTGGAAACAGCAGGGGGCGCCCATATTGTTTTATGCTCCGCAGTTTCTCTGGCTGGATTATTAATATAACAATTATTATAGTTATTTTACATTTATCACAAAGATGTTTACAATCTATGCACATTTATAACGTAGATAGAATACTGATAATCACCATGTGGTAGGCTACTACAATTTTAAGTCAAAGAGGGACAGTCTTTATTCTTTAATTACATAAAGTTGTTAGGATACCACTAAGAATAATTGATAGGCAAGAACTTGGCAGTTAAGAGTTTTTTCTCTGTGTTTAAATCCAGGGGAAAACCTATTCAGAATTTTATTTCACACAAAAAAGGAATCAGCTAAAATCTGTGGCTGTTCTCTGGCACTTTACAACTTTTTTTTTTTGAAACAAAATATAGAAGGTAAAATATACCATCTGACATAGTTTTGAGATGGTGATAGTGAGGGGAGATCCCACCACAATCACTGGGTGTTCTAATGTGACCCAGACATAATTTTCAATTTTGAGGTTAATAAAATGCAAAAGCCCAGTGGCCTTAAATATTGTGTTCTTATGCTTGATGAGGTCTTTGGGTCAGTAGGTTTTCACTACCGTAAAATAATTCAGAATATCTGAATGACATTTTGCTCTCTAAATAAGCCTTTGTAATGTCTCTTGGCATACATTTTATATATTGTAGCCCATCCTAGATTACTCTGCTCTACTGGAGGGGAAGGAACTCTCAAGTGATACATACCTGCATCGGTGATTTTGTCCATAACATCCAAAAAGTCACCTCACAATGAGAGGTTTCATAATTATGTTGAGAAGGGTTTTGTAAATTTAAACAATTTCTACTGAATAAGTTTTGAATTTCATAATAAATAGTGTAAAACAAAGCATCAACTTTACATTGCTAAGGACATTGAATATTGGTATGAAATATACAATTTCTTAAAAATTAAGAAAGAATTTTATTGATTTATTTATTTCCAAAATAGTATAAGACTTAAAATTCTGTGATGGATCAACAATTCTATGGATCTACATTTCTGGTTCCCTCCATGTTGAAATAAAAAAAATGCAATCTCAGAGTGATCAGAAAACTTTAGGGGAGGAATAGCATTTGATCAGAAACTTGAAGATTGGAAAGAACTTTAAGGGGACAGTGGTTGGCTGGAGTTTGTAGTTGTGGTGAGAAAGATTTTTCAGGCAGAAAGAAGATCATACACAAAGGGGCGGGGCTGGAAAGGGCCCAGTTAGACCAGAACATAGTAATCTTGGGTACCTGCAGGGGAGTGGGGGGCTATCTGTGAAGTTCTGATGTGCAGTTAAGCAGTTGGGGCTTTATTCTGGGGACAGAAGAAGTCAGGGAGAGTTTCAGAGGGAAACATAATAGGAATAATATTCCAGGGAGATTGATTTGGTGACAAGGAACAGGATCCTTGAAGATTTAATCAAATTGATTTAGCATCAGCATTAGAAAGCAAAATAAGGAACTTATAATTTAAAGTCACTGTTCACATAATTTTAGAATATGATTTAAAGGGTTTTTATATCATCTTCCTTGATTAATACAGTCAATGCGAAAATCCAGGAGAAAAAGCCCGAGTATAGCACCATGTGGGTACTTTCTTTCCATGAATATTAATAATGACATCTTGTATTTGGGGAGCATATTTTATTATTCCAAATGCTAGCATATTATTTTGTTCTTCCATCAACTTGGTGAGGTTAATGGATATGTATAAAAATAACAGGTATTACAAGCCCCTCTCTCTGCCCCTTAGTCGTCTTTTGATTGCATACGCGTATGTAAGTGTAGCTTTGTAGATTAGACTGAAGTTTATGGCTGTTTCAGTTTTTCTGTGAAGAGCTGAGGATGTCATTCTATGGCTACTTGTTTTAAATAAGCTTTGACTAAAAAGATAAAATAAATAAAATAAATAAATAAACTTTCACTTTCATTTTGTAGGTGTCTTACACTGGCTACCATAGTTGATTCCATTATACACTCATAGGAAACAGTTTTTGGAGGGAAATAAATTACAGTGTCATCCATTTATATATAAATGTGGTTCAGTAATGTCTTTCTTTTTCTAAAAAATACTTATGATTTATAGACATACCATATTAATAGATATTAATACTGCATTTTACTTGATCCAGAAAGAAAGAGAACAGGTTTAATAACATGAAAAAAGAGAAGCCTAATTACAGAGAAGATTTAAGAAATTTAATTAAAATCCAATGTTTAAAAACATTTTGAAGAAAATGCAGTGTACATCAATAAATTTAAAAACCATATAATATACTTTAAAAAGTATCAATATATGGGGGGAGGCAGCCTAATAAGACAACTATTTTCGTGTAAACCAATTGACTGAAAGTTTAGCTGCTCAGTGTTCAAACTCTTTTAATGCAGCAAATGTGTTTATCTGTTGAACCAATAGTACCACCATTCAAGCAACACACCTAGCTTATGTGGCCGTAATTGTCACCTGTGACTTCCACGTCAGTGCTCGCTTCCATCTAACTTTATATAAATATGTAGGCTCTTTAGACCCCGTGTTTGGCGTTATCACAATTTTTGCTTGGCTCCGACAGGGCAGGTTGATTATTATTAAAGTGTTATTTATTTCTATTTTATTAAGCCCCTTTTACATTCATGTTACAGGTTAATTTATACTTTTATTTCATGCACTACTTGGCTTTACTGATTAATATGCCCCTTGGCATTCAATAAAGTCAGGCAGTGGAGGAAATAAGAGTGGTATTAATTTCTAACATTGCTATAAATTTGCCTTAATAAAACTAGCTCAATAACATTACAGAAGTAATACAATGGATGCTTCCAAATTGTTAACAAAGATGTGACTTAAACAGTTTTTCTTCCTAAATATAACATAACCCTACTGCTTTTTCTTTCAAGTGTTGAAATGAAATCTGCCATACATTTTTCCCCTCTTTAAAAGGTACTCTAATAGTTGGCATAATACTACAGTACACAGCTCTCCATTTAACTTATTCCAATGCCTCATTCAGACTTTAGGTTACAAACTGCAAATTAACACAGGCCCACAGGCTCCTGGGGCAAAAAAACTTTATTTATGTAAGATTTTCATACAGATTAAAATGTCTCAGCATCAGTTTTTTGTCCTCCTGTAGTGTATTAATGCTCCATCCCAATAATAAATATTATTACTGTGAAATCTGATGATAGGGAGGGATAGTAAAAATCTAGTTGTTGCAATTATTTTTTGTTGGTTAACCCATCTGCTCAGTTAAATAAGGTTAGAATTAGGATTTATAGGGACTTACAAAGACAAGGACATACTACCACCCACTGGTTTTTGGGTCACAAAATTTTGATGATAAAGAATGTACTCCATTATTAAGTAACCAAATTCATGTATTAGAAGAGATTATTTATTCTCTCCTCTTCGTTTAGTAGCTTGTAGCCAGGTTGGCTAAAATATGGTCACAAGTCAGAAATTTGCCCTCATCTCCATTATTCCAAAAGAATAAATACACTTTATTCAACCCAAAGTTTCGCCTTTCTTAGCTTTTCAGTGCTTTAAGTTCTAGCATTTATGGACTGGAAAGAGATTTGATGAGAGAAAAAAGGAACAGACAACATTTAAAAATCCTCCTTTACATAAAAATGTCAGGAAATGTGTTCATTCAACAGATATTTGTGGATCAGCCTGTGTGCCAGGCACTGAGCTTGTCCTGGGGATCGGACTGTGAGACGGGCACGACCTCTGTCCCCAGGGAATATATAGACTTGCTCTTTTATTGACTTTAATAGAAGGGTGAAATCTCACACATTAGTAAGGACGATATTTTGGGACAGCAGAAAAAAAATGCTTTTTTTTTTTTTTTTGGTTTGTTTTTTGAATAGATGAGGAACTTCTGGATTCCTTAAATCCTCCTCGCTTCTCACCAAAGTAACAGGCATCTTTGCCCATGAGTCAGTTCAAGAAACAGTGGAAGAGTGTGGGTCCGCTATGGTCAGGGACATATTTCTTAGCTTTTACTAAATCAACTTAATAGAGTGATTCCCCCCCCACACCCCATTGAACCCAAGTCTATTAGGTAGATGGATTTGATGTTACCACATTTTCTCTTGCTTGGCTTTTGGTTAAAACATTTTTAGGTAATTCACATAAAAAATCTGCCTTTTCTTGTGGACGTATTTATGCAAGCTCTAGCTTTATAGAAAAATAAAATTCCATCTTTGCTGTTTCTGTTAACCAGCCAGAATTCATTATCAAGTGAGCAAAGAATAAGTATTTCTAAACCACTCCTCAAACCAGTTTTTAGTAAAAAGCAATCTACATCCCGGATCATAAGGATGCTGATTCAAAAGGAAAGCAGCAGTTTTGCAGACTTGGGAGTGTCCCATTTTAGAAAGTTAGTTTTTGCAAATAAAGAACTGTTTATTTCCAGAGACCAACTTATATCCTGAGGCTTGAAAATAAGGGGCTTCCATTGGGTTCACAATCTTCATATAGCCATTTGTTCACAAACATGCTGACTCTATGAACTGACTCAATCCATTGAGACGGTCTCTATTCTAGTATCCATTGGCTCCAGGAAATCTGTTTGTTAGCTAATTTGGAAAAAGAATTTGGAATATTTGACCCAAACTCATTAATTCTGATGGGTTTTGATGCATTTTATGAAGTAGACAGACACAATCTAGTTTATTGTATTTAAGGATGGATTTGACAATGCCTTTAATGGACCAGTAGCTGGTCAACACAAAAGGAACTTAACACACACACACACACACACACACACACACACACACACACACACACACTCTCACACACCCTCAGCCATTAAGCTAGACCAAAACTAAAGTTTTGCCTTATAATCAAAGGGGAAATTTTATTCAGGTAAGAATGGGAAAATCAGACCTTTTGGTGAAATGAGTTAGGCAGTGAATTGAAACAGAATATACAGTTATATGTTTTTAGCTAATAGGAAATTAAAATATATTGTTTGTAACACCTCAGGACTTTGAATCTATGTACAGTTACATTGCTTGGAACCCCACATCCTCAACATACTATTTAAGCCAAAGTAATTGCAAATAAAATACAAATTAAACAATGCCCAAACTGTTTCCATCTTAAATTTCTGTTTTGCACATAAATCTAAAAACTTTAGGAGTCTGTAAAATGTATTTTAATAAGTCATTCTTTGCAGAACTTTCTGGGGTATGATGGTTAACAGAATGGATCAATTGCAAAAATATGGTAGTTTTGCAAATGTTGATGTAAAAATATATGTATAAAGCAAAAATAACTTATTTGGTGAGAACTAGAGAATATTGTTGGAAGTTTAAATTTCAGATCGTTTCAACTTAAATCTTTAGTCAAATCACATAATCAGAACTCAGCAAAATATATGCAAATGAGAGATGAAGGGTGCCAAGGTTTCCCCCACTCCTGTATTTATTTTTTAAACAATAACGTTAAAGAATCACTACCCTTTGAGGATATGGATATTATTTTCTTTTTGAAGGGAAACATTGTACTCTATAGATTGACTTGTACTGTCTTTTGGGCCATTATTAATACATTTCCTGTTTAAGGAAATGACTTTTTTTTTTAACACGATAGTTTAAACTTCAAACTAAGTGCTATTGACTTTTTAAATATCTTATCTTACCAATGCCATTCTGGACATGAAGAATAAAGTGTGGAAAATGCTTATCATAATAATTTTATTGTCATGAGATTGTCCTTTTTGAATAAAGTGGCTCACATTTGGTGCTTCTTTTTCAGGGGACAATTGGGAGAGGGGAAGTAAGTTTTGTAGATAAAAGAAACACACCCACACCTTTCACTTTTAGATTAGTGACTTTTTCGAGATGCAATATATAATATACCTATAATACAAATTAAAGATCAGGAATATCTTCCAACGATCTTGTCGTCATATTTACAAAGGCCATACAAGTGTCCTCATATAGTTCTATCTATTCAATTCTGTTTTCCTTCACTTCTATTTTCCTGTTCTTACTGCAATCTTCAATATCATCATTTTAAATTTAACATTATTCGAACTGCAATATTAAGTGCAGAAAATAAGAGCAAAGGTCAAGTTTTGTGGTATTAGATTTTCATGTTAAGTACTTAAAGCATGTTTTACCAATGAATAACATATATGATTAATATGTACTTAATAAAAGATGTAGATTCCACTGTGAAAATACTAACATTTATATATATGTCTATATCTATCTATCTATCTATCTATCTATCTATCTATCTATCTATCTATCTATCATCAAATTTGTCTCTAGGTAGATAGACAGAGAGAGAGAATTATTGAGGCCTTTATCTTAAAACCAAGGTGAGCCTTAGTTTTGAAAAGTACAGAACACTGTAGTGAATGATAGTCTGTAAGGCAACTCTTAATTGTACATTAATAATAATAGATAATATTTATTGCATACTTATTTGTGCTAGGCAATGTGCAAAGTGCTTTATGTATATTAGTTTATTTAGTCTCACAAGAAAGCCATGGGTTAGGTATTTTACCCTCATTTTACAGGTGAAAAAACAAACTTGGCGTTGAGTGACCTAGGATTTAAACCCATGGCGGTGCCATTACACACACAGTGAATTGAACAAGATCAAATAGATTGAATTTCCCTGTAAAGCTTTTGATTAGTTAAATATGCTGTGGAAAAAATGTAATAACGATGACAAGACCAAGAAATGATAGAAGACAGAGTTTAAAGGACAAGGATGTGATACATAACTTTTTCCTTTGAGAAAAAGGAGTGGGTGAGAGAGTTATGGTAGAGGAGATGGCAGTGGTAGTCCTGTAAAGCTGTGAAGGAAGCATTGATTATTTGCCCGATTCTTTAATTCACTTAACTACGTGTTTCTTGGTCACTATGTTGGGTGGTAGTGTACAAAGGTAAGTAAGAAATAGTACCTACCTTTAAGGCGTTTACAGTCTTATGAGGACATGGACCATTCACAGAAATGGTGCAGTGGCTCAAGAATAATCAGGGATTGTATGGATTACAAAGGAAGGCACGTAATCTAGGAAGGGGTAGGTGGTGGGTGGGAAAGAGGTTTGTCCTGAGTTTTGAAGATTTATAAGTGAGGCAGGCCACATAGTGAAGGGTGGGATGGGAGGGCAGAGTTTTCCAGGCAGAGAGCAGCTGGCATAAAAGCAAGAAGGTCCAAAATGAGCTTGGGTCGGTTAGCATGGCAATAGATGAGCCTGAAGACAGACAGATCAGCTCCTCCAGGGCTCAGGATCATAGAGGTTCATCTGAAGGCTCTGGAGAAGAGGTATGATGAGGTTTACATGTTAGGAAAACACTCTGGCTAAAGTGTGGGGAGGGCCCACGCTGGAGAGAGCACGTCGGGAGGCTGCTGGAGGCCAGGAGGGCAATGGCAAAGGGTTTGGCGAGAAAGGAACAGCTCAGAGCCTTGAAGAAACCAAGGGAAGAAAAGTTTCAAGGAGGAAGGACAGTCAACAGTGTCCAGCGATGCAGAGAACAGATGTTCATTGGGTGTAGTGACAAGAGGAGTCTCAAGTGAGTGGTTCACAAAGCAGGGCCGCAGAGTAGCCAGGGAGGAGTCGAAAGGAAACGCAGAGAGTGCAGTCTCTGAGCTTTCTCCTGTTCTACTACTGCTTGTGCTGATTTCCTCCTCTACTTCCAATCTCGGGGAAAGAAAAAGACATTTATTGGGCAATTAATGAAAACCAGTACGTTTTCTAAGCCTCATAACGACCCTATGATGAAGGGCCTACTCTAATCTTCATTTTATAGGTGGAGAGTGGAGGGTTTGAGAGGTTTATACACCGGCCCACGGCCCACATTTGGCAAGCAGCAGTCCTCTAGTTCAAATCCAGGTTGTCTGATTCCAGAGCTCACAATCCAACCATTACCCTCTTCTAAAATTTAGTCTTCACTCTTGCTCTTTTCTCCTCTTCTCCCAATTCTTCCTGCAATCACAGAGCTAATAAATTCATTCTCACAAAAACATAAATGATGGAAAAAGTTAAATGTGTTCTGTTTCCTGAGACATTTTTGAATGACCATTAAATGCACTTATTGTACACCTTTATTGTGAAATAGAACATACAAAAAGAAAAGTGAACACAATGTGAGTGTCCAGTTTGATGGGGCATTGCCAAACCTCCAGAAATTGCCCTGTCCCATTCGCTCCCCTCAGGGGCAACTACACTAGCCCAACTTTTGTCGCATTATTTCAATGCATTTCTCTGTAGTTTTCCCATCGGAATTATGCATCCCTAAACAATAGAGTTTAATTTTGCCTTTCTGGGTACTTTATGTAAATAGAATTATGTGTATTCTTCTATGTCTTGCTTCTTTAGTTCAAAATAATATTTTGTGTTATGTGTGGCATTAGTGCATTCATTTTCAATGCTGAATAATATTTCATTGTATGAATTGACCATGTTATTTATCCATTTTATTGTTCAGGGATATGTGGGTTTATGCTAGTTTTGAACAATTATGACCAATGTTGTCCCTTTTCCAATTAAGTCAAAGTCAAGAAGCTCTAAAAATGCAATTTTAAACATCTTTGCATATTTTCAAGGGTTGGGAGCCCTTTCCAATTCCCTTGAAATGAACCCCCACAGGTGGTTCCGGTGGGGTTCCTGATTTGCTTACTCATGAGGCCAAGCCCGAGGACTGTGAGGAGCATTTCGAAATTACAGTGTTTAAAGAGGTCAGGTGAACTGAAAAAACAAAGGCACAGTCATTACCAGCTCTCCCGTTTCCCCTAGCTCTTCCACTTTATTGTTGCAGTCTGAGCTACATGCAGCCAGCTTGCAGATTTTCCTACATCAGTCCTTTGATCAGCAAAGTAATTTCTTTTCCTTCCTCTGTACAAATCTTTTGATTATAGTAAGCTCATTCTTTGAAGAACAAACATGGTAAAAAATATGAACAACTTGAATAATTTTAGCAACTATGTAAAATAACTGACTTTGCATGGAATGAAATAACTTTGATTTTTGTAAAGTGAATCATTGAAATATAACACAACCAGTAATAAGATCATAATGTGTCATCTCTTTAATAACAACATAGAAGATAGACTTCGTGGTACAGCATATAGGCTCTGAGATCAGGTTCTAACTCTGCCTCGTATGACCTGTGTCAGCTGGGTGAATTTCTTAACCTTTCAGATTCAGCTTTCACGAACCATAAAAATAATAGAAGTACTTATTTTATAGGGCTGTTTGAGCATCCAAAAAGAAAATGTATAAATACTTAAAGCAGGGCCTGCTTTGTAAAAGCTCAATAAATGTTAGTTATTGTTGATATATTTAGCCCATCAAAAGGGCAGAATAACTGGAGTATTCATTAACGGAGCTTGACAGAGACAGTCATCTACTCATGTCATAGCTATTTATTCAATATTTAATAGTCTTCCCTCCTGCAGCAGAAGCTGAGGATTATACAGAAATAGTATTTGTGGAGATGAACAATTAGGAGATCATAGACAGGTGGCAGCATTAAATAATAAGACATGTTCGGAAACAAAGTAGGAAGTGACTGTGGATCGATCAGTCAGGGATACAACATTCCAGGAGTTGTAATTTGAATTTGATCGTAAACGGAGTAATAGACACAACTTTGCCAAGAAGAAAGTTGAAGTCCTTTCATCCCCAAAATGTGTTGTGCACAGAATGCAGTGGGGAAGGAGTAAGAGCTCTTTTGGAGATGTTAAGAACGGGTGGCGTGGGGTGAAGAAGAGAGGAATAGTTGGCGGAATAGTGTGTGAGTGGCATCCCTAAGATTCATGTATTTATTAGATGGTAGGAAAAACAAGGATTCAATTTTATTTGGGTTGGTTTACAGAATTATAAACCCTTAAGGTAAAATGTAACTGTACAGTATCCAGGCAGATTATAGGAAAGTGGTAATGTTTTGGCAAAATAAGCTCTTCATATTTTCCTTCTCGTACTAAATATATAAATAATGAAGCACTTTGACATTTCAAAATCTTAAAATTCGTATTGAAACCCCAGTTGTGAAATTCCTAAAAGAGCGTCTTTTGAGTATATATATATATATATATATATATATATATATATATATATTCATTCCTCTTTTCCTTTGTCATTAGATAAGTCTCTTTCCCCACAGCTTCGACTGCAGTTTGAAGAAAATCATATTTTATAGGTTGGCTGTAAGGATTGCTCCCAGAATCTTTTCTGTGACCCCCACAATCTCTTGAAGACGCCTCCAGCTCAGGAGAATCCACTAGATGGCGCCCAGGTCCACTGCTGCGCATCGCCTCCGCTGGGCGCAGAGCTGGGAACCGCTGGGCGTTTCTAAGAATGGCCGGAGAGATCCGTGCGACCCAAGTGGAGCAGCTTCCATAAGGTTTGCTCCGAAATGCTGTAAGTGTGGTGCTCCTTCAAACAGTTACCGTAATGGAATCACCAAATACGGGCAATGATGGTGTGGTTTTGAATGCGAGAAAGCCTGCAATTTTGCTCTATGAGATTTAGCCACAAGCAGGCAGGCAGGCAGGCAGGCGTTAAGAGGCAGTTCACAGCCTATTCACGGGCCCGCTAGCGACTTAGACGCTACATAGAGGCTACTCCTTGATGCTCACATACTGATTTAGGCAAAGACACTGCTATGTATGGGAAAGGGGAAAAAAAAGACAAGGTATCCAAGAGGGAGAGATATTTTAATACTAGCATTCATGCAGACACAAGCCTCTCTCATTGCTGTCAGACAATCGAACACTGCTTGAGATGCAAAATCGAGGATATATTCTGATGTAGATTTCAGATAGTAGGAAATGAGGTATTTTGTTTTTCTTTTGAATAGCACTGGACAATTTCCTTTATTTCATGTATGAAATGCTGAAGGCTTTGTAAAATTATTTTATACTTTATTAAGAGTCTTCTAAAAAGAGACCGATCTCTTCTTTCCGATTCTAAGTAGTGGATAATGAGGTGGGCAGCATTTCCCTGCGTTTTTCAAGTGTCTTATTCTGGAGCTTGTCACATCAATGTTGCTTCTTAGATGATTAAAAAGAAGCAGCGGGATATTGGAGAAAACGTCTGACGAAAGGTAATGGAAACTTAGTAACAGATGAAAATCCGCGATAGATTAGGCAAAACCCGCTGGGAAAATCCTCTCTGTTAAATCCACGTGTGCATTGCAGCTCAGGAGCAAAACTAAGACTCTTCTTCAGAGGCTCTTAAAAAACCTGACCTATGCTGGCCTCACAAACTAGGTTTATATGAAGGCTCCCTGAAGGTGATTAGACCCAGGAGGAGTTGTTTTTCTACAGTTTAGTTTAGGAACTCAGCGCCAGCCAAGTGCAGCTGCTAGTTGGCAGGTTCAAAGGTATGGAGTTTTTTTAATTAAAAAAATCACCAGGCTCATTTTAATTTCGGTCAAAATAGATTTTATCTAAAATTCCTGTGGAATAAAACAGCATTATTTCCTTTTCTCACCCTTGCGCAGCACTCGTTACCATTCCCATCGTCTGCTATCATAATAATGGGAAGGTTCCATGAGGAATTCTGAAAATCTCCCCAGGGTTACACTTTTGGTTCGGGGCTACACAGTAGTTCGACATAAACATTTTGAGACAAATCATGATTTGGAGTGTATGGGAAATGTGGAGTAGTCACACAGCCATTTCTTGAACATGTTTTTGCTAATAATTGTGGTAGGCTAAAAGCAGGCAAGCATTATATTCAATTGGGAAGTATTTTGCCTGGCGTTCAGCTGGCTGATTGTTTTGAAGGACGGAGATTCATACGCGTTTGAATCCAGAACTAAAGTACTTTTTCTAAAATAAAACATTTATTTTAACTCATTAAAATATAGTATTTCAATATGCAACCAAGGAAAACTGATTTCTGGTAGGTTACTATTGGAAAACTTGGAAGTGACAAAAAGGATGGTTGAAAAACAGATTATGGTTAACCATATAAATCTCTAGAAGTAATATACTTTTAACCTCTGGGTGCCACTGTTCAACTGCTTCTTGTTTTTTATGACTGTTTCAAGGCCTGATGCTTCCTGTAGATGTATTCTTAAAAGAATCTGTTAAAGAGACATTTCCTCTATCTGTAGTTATCTTCTAAATAACTTTTTGGCACATGGATGTAAATTCAGTGTGGTTGTGATTTGCTATGTTAATTACCAAATGATGACCAAATAACATTGAAGATTGTTTATGTGGGCGATTGGCCAGGTTAAAAGCCTGATTTCATCTCTCATGGAAGTGAATCTTGTACTTACCTTTTTTGGTAGTCATTTAACCAGAAAAAGCCATTAAGACACAAGGGCGTTTTAGTTTAAATTTGTTGTCATTTGTAGACATGATTTTAATTCTGCACAAATATTTCAATAGAAATCAATTTTATAAAAGGGACATAATGGGTAGACATTGAGGGAATTAATTCAAACAGAATTTAAGAATCTAACATTAACTGAGATTTTGTTTTTCACTTACTTTTAAAGCTTAACTGTTTCAGTATTTCCATTAAAAAAAAAAACCCTTACAGAAATCTTTCTATATATTTTCAGCATTCTTAATTCTCAGATGTGATTATTTTAATAACTAAAAATAATAATCATATTTGTACTTTTACAGAATGCATGTGAGTAATCTTTGCTTTTTACAAACTAGGAAGTGACTTAATATTCTCTACCAAGAAGCAAATGCATACCGTGTTTCCCGAAAATAAGACCTAACCGGAAAATAAGCCCGAGCATGATTTTTCAGGATGACATCCCCTGAAAATGAGCCCGAATGCGTCTTTTGGAGCAAAAACTAATATAAGACTCGGTCTTATTTTCAGGGAAACACGGTATGTTTACTTGGGTTTTAAATCTCCAATTCTTTATTTTAAAATTGGGGTTCATCTGAAATGCCAGAGAAGGGATTATAATGCCAATGTTAATTTTGTTTTGTCATGTACAAAGTAGTTAATCTAAAAATTATTGATTGATATTCTCCCTCTTTTAACTCTTTTAGGACTCAATATTTAAAGCAAAACTAATTTATCTAGGTGTTCTGCGGCACAAAATTAATTCTACTGGGACTGGTCCAGGCGAAGTCTCATTATAGAACAGTTCCTCTTGCTGAACTAGCCTAAGCCAGATTTTTACTGGGGACTTTTTCAAAATTATTCACAAAACAGAACTTAACCCTTAAGATACTATAGGATTGATTTTCAATATTATACTTTTAGGCCATTTGATGGAATCAGGGACACATTAAATGACAGTATGTCTTACCCATGTCGGGGCTGTCCGGGACTTTTAAATTAGGCAATGGTAATTGTGTATAGAGAAGGGATTTTAGTTTCATGATTTATATACCAGAGTTGAAGTATGCATTTAAAAAAGATTTTCCCCTGCTCCAGGCTGTCACCATAAGCTTATTGCTGACCTTGTCTTTTTTCATTTGTATATGAGTGGTGGTGAATTTACCTTTTTGCCTGGGTGGCCAAATAGTTGTTTAGATCACCCAGCACGTTTAACTGACTTTCTTTGCTCAAATGCCTGACTGAATCAATTTGTTATTTTGGTGTTTTTGTACAGAGAGCCCAAGAGTGTAACTGTTAAACATCCGTTACTTATTCCAGCTACAAAAGTAGTTTTGCATCATTTATACTTTCCTCTGTGTGTGTGTGTGTGTGTGTGTGTGTGTGTGTGTGTGTGGTTTTCTTATAATTCTTATGATATCTGTGTACAATGTTACTGGGGCATGGATTTTTAAATATCAATTTTTATGTTGACTTTTTTGCCTGTTGTGTAGTGGTTTGTAAGGATTTTCCACTGGAGAATCTCTTGCATTTTAAGGTTATTTGCTCATTATGGGCAGCTCACCAAATTTTTTCATTAAAGTAGTTTTACTCATTCAAAGTGCCTCATTTTCCATTAGAATGTTACTAACTTGGCACCATATATATATTTCTGTGGCTGGTAAGAAATATTTATTTGCTGGTAGTGAAGAGGCTCTGTGCCCAATCTACCAGTGAAGGCTTCCAGAGAGAATCACACGGTGGGAAACTTGAGTGTGGTTAGATGTCTATGATGGAAAATCAATACTTTAGTCTTTCGTTGGTTGCTTGATCTACATGCTAATAAACCCAAACCTTTCTTCTCCCCACCCAAAACTGACAGATTTCCATTAAATTAGTAAATTGACTTGTTGCCTCATTCTCACATAGATGTACCAACAGAAGGTTTACAGTTATGGGGTGAAGCCTAATTCATCGATTTAAACTCATTTTATCTGAAATGCAATAACAATTGCTAAGTTTTTCTAATTTAAAAATAGCCTAAATCAATTTTCTGGGCTATCATTAAACCACACTAAGTAACAAGATTAATAAGTAAACATTTAGGTAATTCCATGGTGCTTGATAAGGAAATCCCATTGGTTTATGCAAAATTAAGTTGTAAAAATCACCTATATATGTTCTATTGTTTAAAATAAAGTAGGTATTTAAAACAAGCTTTGGAAACACATAGATTAGTCAGTCCATTTAAATTCTCTGTAAAATATAGTTTTAATAGAATCTGTTGCCTTGTGAAACCAAATTTTCAATCTATAATGTGCATCTGTTATAAATCCATTATAAAAGGCAGTTAAACTTCACAGACACCCCCATCCCCTCCCACCCCCACATTCTCGTTAGCCTAGATGCACTAAGAAAGAATAAAGCTCTATACTTTGTGGACATTTAGTAAACATTAATTTTTTTATTAACACTTTAAATATACTCTCTAAATAGATGTAGCTCTATTTTAGTTCAAATCCTTTCACAATAAATAACAGGGTCCAGGAAATTTTGGAAAGGTTTATGGTTCCCCACAAGAGAGTGTGCTTAGAGCTTAGAAGGGAACATTTTACAATTTTTTTTCCTGCACCTTCATGCTGCAGATAGCAGTACCACCAATCAACAGTGAAGGAGAAACCCTGAAAAAAGAACACCCTCCCCAGTTTGCAATTTTTTTTTTTTTTTTTAATTTCAGGTGGAAAATCCCCACTGAATGAGTTAAAAAAAAAAAAAAAATTAAATGTATCCTGGGAACATGCTGTTCAGGATTTTGGAATGGGAACTTCAAACGAAGTTGGTAAGGGAGTCAAATGCGTAAGTGGAAACTTTGAGGAAACTGGCAATGAGAGACTGGAAATCGGGCAGTCATTTACGTTTTACTCCACTCCCCTCGCATGTGCGAGTACAAAGCCAGAGCTGGCAGGGCTGTGAGTCAGAATTCTCCTCTCAGGAACTGAGCCGAGAGAGATTCCCAGCATCTGTTTCCTCAACTATCACCCAGAGGATACCGGTGGTAAATCACAGGGAATAAAAATAGCCTTAGAAGTTGAGTTTCAAACAAATGAGACATGGTGGATATTTGATAGTGGTGTGGAGTCTCTTCTCTCCAAATTCATTTGCTAATCAATAAATAAATTATTATTTTTACATTAATGAGTTATATTGCTTAAGTTGTTTATCAAAATGTTGAGCAAAATCTTGACATTTTTATTGATCTGAATTGAGCTATTACCTATGACATGGTGTTTGATATTAAAATTTGAACCATGTAGTTTAGTCTATAATCAATGATCACAAATATTAAACCTGTGCTTCAGATGCAAAAACCACGTATTTCTGAAATTAAAAAACAGTCCTGCAAGCTTCTTACCATAATGTCAATTGCCAGTAGACTGGTAAGATCTCTCTACATGTGGCTGCAAGAAATTTTATGACTACAGTCTTACAATTTAATACAACTTAAGACCCTTTAAGGTTATATTTCACATATGAGGAAGTATTTCTTAGGTCTGGCTAGAATTGTTGTAATTTGATATTAAGTTATAGTTTCAGATTTTCAACAAAAACAGCCACTTTAATAGATGAGATTAGCAAGTGGTGAAAAGTTCAAAGCATTTAATGGAATTGATCTACTAAATTAGCATTGACAATTTTTAGTGGCTATCTTAAATATACATTATTATCATGAAAGAATTAGTCCAATTAAGCCTTTACATTTGGAAAATGCCCAGTCTGACCTTGTTCTACTCAGTGTAAAAAGTGAGAGGGTCTCTGGACTTACTTAAATATGATGCTAAATCACTAGGTTTGGGGGATCCCTTACTGCTATTTGCAAAGGAAAAAAACCCCAAAGTCTCTTTATCATGACAAGTGAGTTATTAGAAAGGATATGTATTGCAAATAAAAATGATGGCCAAAAAATAGAACAATATTCAGTAACTAGATCAGAAGAATCTACAGGAGTTGGGTTGTTTTTCTCACTATTTCTTATTACAACTATGTATTATTACTGTGCATACTGAACATATTAGGTGCCATGCACTTTAAACTGAAATAATTATATTGCAGCTAATATCAGGTTTTATTTAGAACATTCTGAATTAATAAATAACCAGTTAATTTTAAAAATCTGTGTAAATATATATAAATAAGTATGGGCTTTTCTAGAAATCTACTTTCTGTCCATCCATAATATATTTTATTCTATTACTACAGACCTCTATGATACTTTGAACATAAATACCATGAAAATAAAATTGAGTTTTGCATTTTCAGCTTAATTGTACAAAGATTCTGATGATAGATGATTGTTTATATTTATTATGAAATTGTGGAGTCCTGGCTGTGGAAGGGGCTCCTTGAGAGGCCAGTTCCTTAATTCGCCAGGGCTCATATGTAACCTTCATCATTGGAGCCAAGGAGCTAGCTCTTTTGTAAAAGCATTCAGTAAAATGTATTTTAGTTTTGTTGTTGTTGCTGTGTTATTATTATCCATTACACTATTTAATGGTCCATTTCCCTAATGTGGCTTCTGACCTGGCCATTTTGGGAAATTTCTAGTAGAAAAAGATTTATACTTTGTGTAAAGTATCTTCAGAATTTGCGAATTATAACTAATATACCCCCAGCTTTCTCTTCCATAAATTGAATAATCCAGATCTACAAACTGAATAATCCAATTCTCATTTGTTAACCCCTCAGCTTTTCTATATTCTCCCCTTAACTGATCAGCAAATTATTCATATCCATCTTTAAATACAGAGCTCCAAGGGGGCATTTAGTGCTTTAGTGGGGTATCTTGAGGAATATGGAAGGATGATCTCATTCATTCTTTTCTGTTAAAAAAATATTTTTCATTCATTGTTAAGGATTTATTGAAAGCCCCTCTCATCAGACTGCTAGGTCCTGGGAATAATACAGCAAGGAAAAAAAAGCTTGAGGGAGAGAAAGACCTGCCAACAAATAATGGCAATACAATGTGGTAAGTGCTAATATGGGTGTGTATAATACGTTTTTGTATGTCATAATCCTAATTCTGTATCCCTTGTCAGAATTGTATTTTGTTACTATTGCAGTGCTCATTGGTAACCAAATTTCTATCCAAATTCTTTATCTTCCACAACCCAGGAATACGTGGAGCACATTTGTTTAAAAAAATTTTTATTGGGGAACAGTGTGTTTCTCCAGGGCCCATCAGCTCCAAGTCATTGTCCTTCAATCTAGTTGTGGAGGGTGCAGCTCAGCTCCAAGTCCAGTTGCCGTTTTCAATGCGAGAATTGAACCGGCAACCTTGTTGTTGAGAGCTCGCGCTCTAACCAACTGAGCCATCTGGCCGCCCTCTGGAGCACATTTTTCATAGGTTTAATTTGGAATTTTGTTTCTGATTATTTGTATAATTTCATCCCAAATTGTTATTTTACCTCCTGAACCCCCATTTTTTGGCATCTCTGTCTGTCATTCAGTTTGATGTTATAGAACACCATTTGTGACCTCCTAAATTTGAATGCTTTAGTGATTGTTCCTGAGCCAGGCTGTAGTTAGCTAATGAACAGTTGTCTGCTCCTGGTCATATTTTACCAGCATGTCTTACAGGACAGGATCAAAAGCCTTCCTAACGTCAAGCTAGGTTTCGTCAATTTATTTTCTGTGACCTTACCAGGCCTGCCACTTGGCTATGTTAAGAGATGACTGTATATTACCAAGACAGGACAAGTTCTTTGTGAAGTCATATTGGTTATTCATGATCATATAATTGCAAACACCCTCAAGAGTTCTGGTTACATTGGTCCTTTATTCGGGCTTTAGGCATCTACTCAGGTCTCTGAACATTACACCAAAGTAGAGACAATAATTCAGTACCACTCGTTCCGTCTTGTCAGATGGGAAAAATCAGACCCAGGGCTATTATAAAAGTGGGCAAGTCCTGCATCCTGGTCACAACCTGTCACATGGCAGCATTCACTCCTTCATAGTCCAGCCCTTACTGTGGCACGATGCAAGCTTTCATTTGGTCACGAAGAGCAAGTTTTCCCCACTTGTTGATTTGTAATACACTATTCATGTTCATTGTAGTAAAATAGGACAGGATAGATAGCAAAATGATAAAAAATGAAAAACAAAGCACCTCTTGTAGTTCCCCTATCTAGAGATTAGCGTTGTCAATATTTTGGTATACAGATTTCGGAGGTGTATGTAAAATGTGTATATTAAACATACATTTTATTTTGCAACCTGTTTTTTTCACTTACTATATAGAGTTCATTTTTCAAAGGTAATGTGCATCATAGAACCATACAAAGTCATCTTTTCGATATTAGATATCAATTGTGTTCTTTTTATTGTTTAATAACACTTCCCAAATTCCCTGAGTAAAAAGAAACCCCTCTTCCATACACATGTCTTTTGTGGTATCGTTTTCAATTTAAGTAGAATCCTTATTCTTTTAGTAACTATGGTCTCTGAGAGTAGGATCTATTCATGATTTAACCATAGGTTCCTTAAATTTTAGCTGCATAACAAGTATTTATCAAATAAATGAGTAAATGAATTTTGGGAATTAAAATCTTGAACCTTTGTGTTTTGGTCTTAGCTCTGCCTCTGATTTTAGTTGGTAACTCAGTTTGCCCAGGGACTGAAGGAAAATAAAGCAATGTCTCACTTATCTGGTATGAAGTATGCTGTAGAAGGTAATGTACCACATGATTGAAAAAAATCTCTTAATACTAACCTTTTTGGTAATATTTTTGATGCTCTACAAACTTTATTACTTTTTTTGCAAGTGAAGCAAATTAAGGTACACATTTAGAAAATACAAAAAAGAAAAAAACCCAGCTATAATCCTACTACCCAGAAATAAACCACCTTAGTATTTTGATGTGTGTCCTTCCAACCTTCTTTTCTATGTATTTCTACGAATGTGAAACATGACTTTCACTTAGATTTTTTATCAAAATAGAATCATAACAAATTACTATTTGTAACTACTTTTTGTCATTAATATATTGGGTATTTAAGTTGCTATCTATTTTATGCATTACGAATACCCTTGTTCATACACCTTTGGGTACTTGCAAAGGAAAGGTTTTAAAATATCTCTGTTATTATAAATATCAAAAGTTAGGTAAGCTTATACATTCTTTTTTCCTTCCATCTCAAAATTAAAACAAAATGTATCTTATTTGAATTTCTCCAGTATATGAGATGGCCTAAGGTGTAAAAAACCTTATTAAACCAGGACATGCTACCCTGATTGATGATAATGGAATTACTTTCTGTTTCAGATTGATTCAAGAAGGCTTGTTTGGCCTCATTTGGTCATTTGTGCCATGAAAAGTAGACTTTCTTTCTTAAATTTAGTCATATTAATGGAAGAAATAAGAATAGAAATGTTCACATTTCCTGGAAGAAGTTGCTACCTAGCTAAATCTTTGTGTAATTTCATAAAACTATGGGTTTGTAGGGAGATTGGTTTCTGTGATCAGCCCAAATTTCCAGTTTCCATTTGTGTAAGTAAGGACAGTACTATTACTCTTCTCAGAGGACAAGAGTAACAATCAATGGAAACAAAAGCAAAGTCTCCATAAATGGCTGTGACAATGGGGGTAGTATCACAGCAGTGCTTTCAATTAGAAAACATGATGCACTCTTCTTCACCCTTTTCTGCCAGTCTTTGTAATTTTACTAACCATTGTCACCCCAACAAATTTAATTAAAAAAAAAAAAAGAAAACAATGCAAGTTGCATCCATATCTGTGGAAATCTTTTGTTATTCTTGATGAAATCAATGGCGTTTGCCTCAGTTGTTGCATTAATGTTAAGCAATATTTATAGCTAAGTTTATTAGATAAATCATTTGCTAGATCAAAGCATTTGTAAGGAGGATGGCCAAGTGGAGTGAGCACCAGATGTGGAGTAGGAAGACTAGGAATTCCAGCACTTCTTGTGTTGTTGTCATATTGGCTGAGTCACATAACCGCCCTTGCCTTAATTTAGTAATCTATATTTTTTTAAAAATCTAATATTTACCAAGTGTTTACTAAGTGATAGCTTCTTTTAAGTTTAAGTGTTTCTCCTCAAATGTATATTTATATTATTTAATCCACCCATAACTAATGAAGTAAATGTCGCTATTATCCTATTTTATAGTTGAGAACACCAAACTATAGAAGATACTCTACTTGATCAATTCCTCAAACAGAACATAATGGAGTCAGGATTTGAACCCTGACCATTTAATTCCAGAGTGTGAGCTCTTAGCCACATCTTTATGTTGCCTGTCTCTTTTTTAAACAGAAGGGTAGGGCCATATCATTTTTGTGGTCCCTTCTCTCTGTAACTCATATGAAACTCTAACTTCAAGTATCTCTGTGAAAAGTGAAAAACGAACTGGCTTCCGGATGACTTACATACACACCCAAACATCCAGCTATTGGCCTTTTAAAACTTTTTAATCAAGATGCTTTACAGTTTGTGTTCCCAGCCTCTCGTCTTTTGACACTAGTCAGGTCTAGGTGAAGGAATCAGAAACTACAGATGACCACCTGGAAGTATCACATGTAACCTCTAATTACTGGGTAAGAACTTTAAAAATCATTATCACAGTGTTTACCCATTTCCACGGCACCTACCATACTATATTTTTAAAAAGCTTCTGCCATCTGGAAGCACTGAAGTAACATGCATTTTGGGAATGGATGAGAAAAGAAAAAGTTGCTGCTGTTCTCTGCTTAAAATAAATCACTGTTAATGGGAGATTGTGGGATTTTACAATTGGGAGCTAAAGAATAAAGAAAGATCATTATTTTTATTTTAAATAAATCAAAGCTGTTAATTGGGATCTGGTCCTATTAAAAAACATGAGGTAAATAAAAGATTACCATTTAGTAATATAACACTGAATTACATTACTTATGTTCAGTTGATTAGAGAGTTTTTCCCCAAATAAACTTCCAAGATGAAGTGGTCCATGTTGTGATGTCTTAGAATTTAAAAAAAAAAATTAAGAAATTGACGAAATTTCATCATGGTTTTAGTTACTTAGTAAAATCATTGTGCTAGCAGAAATAAATCTACAAACATATTCTGGATTTTCACACAGCAATTTGGAATACTGAGGTAAATATGGTGAGTCTGGTTGCCCTGGATTTATATTCTCCAGCAGTTGAACAGTTGTGTAGTTGTTGGCATTATCTGTCCTAGCACACCACAGAAAAATGATCTGCAAAGCAAATGACAGAGAGGAAAGAGGTAGGAGGTAAGAAGGGAAAAGAACCATGGTGAACCAATGCAGTCTGAAGAGAAAGGCGAAAGACATCTGACCCTTAGGCCAGAGAGTCGAGGTAAGCTCAGCTCTTACAAAAAGGCATCGTGGGGTCTTTGAGTCCCATAGACCTGACAGGGCCTCTGCTTGATAGGTCTCATTGGGAAGGTGTTCATGCAGTAAGTAGTATTGGACTCCAATTTATCTGCCTTAGAAGGAGGCTGTGGTGAACTTTGCTTGAGTCAGCAAACATGGCTCCAGAGAGCCAGTGCATAGGAGGATGAATTGTGGCACAAAGGAGGAACTGCTGGGCAGGAAATGGGGGTGGGGGGTGGACTCTAAATGCCAGTGCTGCTGATGGCCGGCTCTGTCGCCTGGGCAAGTCTCTTGCCCAATCTGTGATCAGTTTCCGATTACAGAAAACAAGGAGTTTGATATTGGATTCTAGAACAGTGATCTCAGGTCAGTCCCAAATTTTGGGCATCCTGGTCAAAGGAAGCCAGGGTCCCCAGAACTGGGACTTTTGCTTGCTCTGGATGAAGCCACAGTGGCTAAAAAAACTTTGTTGTGAGACTTATGCTTTATGTCTCTATGATGCTCAAGGCAGGGGTGGGGGGGAAGGTGTTGACATTAATGCTGAGATTTTTTTAAAGCTTACTTTGATATGTTGATACATTTCATTCTTTCTTAAGTTCTTAAACTGGTCTTGTGTATGTACAAGCAGCACCTATTTCCTGTGAACCTATTTATTTATATTTTGAAAGTTCAGTAAAAAGAAATGCTATGAGTTAATATTTGTAGTTGAGAGGACATTCTGATAAAAAGAAGTTACTTTTGTTCTTGATCCAATTCTATAGTTATCAGGAAACAAAGAAAGTTACGCTAACGTGATCATTTGGAGACTACCTATAAATAAACATCTTGATATTTGGTTTTATGAAATATGATTCCTAGCCATTTACTTTTATTCTTTGCTTTTTCACCATTGGAAGTTAGTTTTCCACAATCCTCAGAAAATTACCATTTTATACCTTTCTATAACAAAATGATAAATTACTTAAAATATTTAAATTTTATTTAAATTTACTTAAATTATTTGAAAAACAAACAGTGCTAGTGTAATATCTAACAATTCTATTGAAGAAATGCTTTCTTGTTTGAGAAATTTGGAAACTAAATTTCCAAAGAAGCAAGTGTTTGAAAAGCAAGTTTTCCTTTACTTGCTTATGTAAAAATGGCTAATTAATCATCTATTTTTGAGCTGGTATAGATCATATTTCTTATGAAAAATTCTGGCTTTGCCTTCAGTTCTCCTTGACCCAACTCTGCATATAGAGGAATGGCCATAATTTGTTTAGATTCCTCAATGTCCTCCAAAGATATCAATTTTACCATCAGCTCATTTGATCACTAATGCCTACAGATTCACTTCAACCACCAATCAGGAATATTTGTGTTTCAGGTCATTGCCTAGAAATATCTATTACTCAACTCTTATCAACTCTTATCAGTTTAAAGCAGGGGTTGGCAAACGTTTTCTATAAAGGGCCAGATAGAAAATAATTTTGGCTTTGCCAGTCTTATGGTCTCTGTTGCAACGTTTCAACTGCTGTTGTGTAGTGCAAAAGCAGCCATATATATATATATATATACACACAAATAAGTGTGGCTGTGTTCCAATAAAACTTTATTTATGGAGATTGAAATTTGAATTTCATATAACTTTTACATGCTGTAAAAGATTATTACTCTTTTCATTTTTTTTTCCAACCACTAGAACATGGAAAAATCATTTTTACTTCATGAGCCACGTGAAAACAGGCAGTGAGGTAGATTTGGCCTGCAGGCTGTAATTTGCTGAACCCTGGTTTGGAAAATTGAAGTTATGAAGAAATGTTTGAAAGACACAACTGATAATTTGTGGCTGAGAGTGTTCTAAGTTCTAGCCAGTGGAATATGAGTGGAAGTGATGCATTTTTACTTCCAGGCCTGGCCCATAACCCGCCACCCCCATGTGTGGTTCTATGTCCTTTTCCCATATGTTGAATATGGTGGATCTCAAGATGGAAGGAGCCTGGTTCTCATTTTGGCTTTACATGAGTAAGAAATAAACTGCTGTTCTCAAATTTCCCAAATTCGGTGTTAAGCCGCTGAGATTTTCAGGGGTTTCTATTTCAGCAGCTAGTGTTATCGTAACTAATATGTCATGAATTCTTCCAGATGTTTTTGGTTTGATTCTTATACTAAATTGGACTCTCAAAGATTGCATGCTTGGATGGGCTTTATTTTGGTCTCCTCCTCTTCTCTTCATTTCCTCCTTCTCACATTTAACTGGCAGATGGTAGACTGGGTTACTTTCCGTGTTTTAATCGATTATATTTGGTGGTCATTAGCTTTCACTGAGAGACATTACAAGAAACAAGACACATTGCTTTTACCACAGAGATGTTAGTGAGGAAACTGTCCCCAATATGAAGCCCACCTGAGAAATTCTTTTGGAACTCAGGGTCAGGAATAGCTTATCTTTCCCTGAGGAACTTGTATGTTTTCTTATCAACAAAGAGAATATCATTGAATGTGCCTGATTGTATTCCCTTTTCCCTTTTCCCTCTGGTTGCCAAGAAGCTCAGAGACAAATTTTTGGCTCAACATTAATAACTTTGTAGGACCCTGTGGCCTACATATCTGCATTCTTAGTTTCCTCCTGGTCTTGACCTTCTATCCTGCTGTGTATTTTCCTTGTTCCTGAATTTTTTGTTATTTATATTTTTCAATTTTATTGCTTGTTTTCTTGTAAGCTTACTCAGATCCTTTGTGGAACAAGGTGGGGTAAGTAAAAAATGGCTTCAGCTTATTAATAGAATATACCAAAAACATTCCTTACTCACCTTAGTCTTAATTTGGGAATTAAAATTTATTTTTCAGGCTCTCTCCCTAGTCATTGTGTCTCATAGTTTGGCAAAGGGATGGTTTTGCAATCATGAAAGCTGAAGGTCCTCACGTTTCTCCATTTTACTTCAAATGGAAGAAAATGACATTTTACCAAAAGTTCCTATTATTTGCCATAGGAAATGTAGAAAGGTCATAGATAAATTTGACTGACAGATGATAGACTGGGAAAAGATATTTGCAATGTTTAAAAGCAATAAAGAATTAATATAAAGAACATACAATGACCTACTGTAAATCAACATGAAGAAGATAAGAAACCCAACAGAGAAATGGTCAAAAAATGTAGATAGGTTATTTTTGTAAGGGCATACTAGAAAATCTAACAAATGTGTGTATGAACAGATGCTGAAACTCACCAGTAATAAAAGAACAGCAAATTTAAATAAATTATCACTTCATATTCATCCAACTGGCAAAATTAAAAGGTCGATAATAACAAGTATTGTCAAGGATGTAGGCAATGGAAACTCCCATGTACTGTTGATGGGAATCTGGACTGTATAGCCATTCTGGAAAGCAATCTGTCAGAATTTAGTTAAAGTTTGTAAGTGTTTTATGACCCCTTCTAGGTATATATTCCAGATAAATTCTTCCCTAAGTCCATTAGGGGACACACACAAAAAGTTCACCACAGTCTTGTTCGTGGTAGCAAGGGCATTTGAGGCAGTCTGTCAGAAAGGCACAGATGAATGAACAAAGTGTGCTGGAAGCATATTTTGCAATAGTTAGAAGCGACATAGATTTACAGTAATATCTTATGATTTTAAAAAATAGTGTTCAATGAAAAAAATGTATGAAAGACTGATATCTTCAGCATAATGCCATTTATATAAATTTAAGATAGCCACAAAGAAAATAACACAACATCATTTTTAAAGATTCAAACAAATTCATTTAATGTAGCAAAGCCATTGTACATATAGAGTGGGGAGGGGTAGGATGGACAGATGGTCATCTACCATGAACTTAACTACCCGCACGGAAGGTGCAAAGGGAAGTGTGTGCCATCCTGGGAGGAAGCCGGTGCCGCAGTGTTGCCTTTGTATGTTCTAAAGATATCCAAGTCTAATAGGGGAATTCACGGGGGCTGGTAGCACAGAATATAAGGTGCATTCAGACTCACCTGGCTTTGAGCTCAGCAATAGCTTTGAATGTACCCATGTTTTGCAACAGCTTCAACATGAAAACTTTGTTAACATCTCTGTCTCAGTAAAGGAAGCACCCTTGACTCCATTTATTCATTCACAGGGTGACATGGTGGTTGAGAGCATGAACTCTGGGGCCAACTTCTGCCTCTGCCATTATTACTGTGTGACCCTGGTCAAGTTACTTAATTTGGCATTTCCCAGCTTTCTCATCTGAAAGATGGGAATAATAGTGGTTCTTACTTCATAGTGTTACTATGAGGATTAAACAAATTAGTATTTTAAAGCACTTAGAATGGTGCTTGGTACATAGCAAGCATTATGCAAGTATTCATTAAATACATAAAGCCATTTAACAAATAATGAAACACTTAACATGGGCAAGCACTATGCTAGATTATAGGAATACGTCTCATCCTGCCCTGGGTCTGCGTTCCAGCATCTGAGTCCTTGCTTTCTGGCCTGTCCCCAAACTCTCCATCCATTGCTCTGTATACCTGGGTCCTTGGTTTTTTTCTCCCATGCTCAAGTCTGTCTTTATTCTCGGACAAATATCATAATTCCTGAAAGTTTGGGGACCTGGGGCGGCTCACTGGTGTTTGGGGCCCCTCTCCAAGTAACTAGACTCTCCTAACGTTATATGCAAATCTGGGTATCTGCTTTGAGGCCAGGCTCCTCCTGCTCATCTCCCAGGAGCCTGGCTCCTCTAATATTCCACCGGCTGGTCTGCTTGCTCTTCTTATTGCAGCGTACTTGCCCAAATACCGCGGGTCTGTCCAAAAATTTTGTCTTTGCTAGTCTTTCCCATTCTTGAGTGGTCCATTCTTGAGGTTCAAGCCAGAAACCTAGGGGTCGGTTTTGATTCTTCCCTCTTTCCCCACCTACGGTAATCTAATTCATCCATAATTCTTGTTATTTCTACCTGTAAAATATCTCTTGAATCTGCCCAGTTCTGTTAACTTCTGCTGTCATCATCCAAGTCCAGTTTACCATTAGCTTGTGCCTGGACCCTTGAAGTAGCTTCTGAACTGCTTTCCCTGCTTTGTTCTCGCTCCTGGCATTTTATCTGCTGCATGGCAACCAGAAGGATCTTTTAAAAATGCAAATTGAATTATATCTGATCTCTGCTCAAACCGTTCAATGACCTCCCATTGCACTAAGAATTAGGACTACTAAACCATGATTTAACTGATAGGAGCAAGTTTTAAAATCAGTGTTTTCTAGCACTTGGGGCTCCAGAGTTTTTGCTATGAAATTTTCAAAATTAAAAAGGGTACCTTTGCAAAATTTAATTGTTTAATTTTCTTCTCTGTTGCTAGGTATTTTGCTGGAGTGGGAGGGGCGAAGATTGAGGCATAACTGCTTGCAGCTTCAGCTCTGAGAGGATAGTTTCTACAGTCTTCAAGCAGGCGACCATCCCTTCCCAGCTCCCCAAGTCTACTGTTTTGGGGGAAAGCATTCGTGGTTTTTCTTCTTCCTCAGAACCATAGCCCTGAGAAAGTCCCTTCTAGTTTTGATCAGGACCAGGATCAAGGACCGTCCCTGGGTCAGAAAAAGAGGATGTGGGTGAACAAGCAGAGGGGCACTGAGAAGTCAAGGCTGGGCCACAAGACAGTGCCTGCACCGAGGGTAGCTGCAGCTGGGGATGAAGCCGACGGAGGAGGGAGGGCAGGGCAGCAGGCTGCCCTGGAAGCAGCTTGGTCAAGATTTGAGGAGAGGGCTGTGAAGGACTGGAGCAGACCAGCAGAGCCTGGGGGCGGACCGTGGGGGTCTTACACACCTGACAGGGCTTACTGGAACCCTTTCCTCAAGTTGCAGATGAGCTTCTTTCCACTGACCTAGTTTCTTTTCCAGGAGAGGCCCAGTCACCATGAAGATGATCCACGCTCTCTTTAAGCTGGTGGATCTTGATCTTATTACAATCACCTGGGAAGTTTTTTAAAAAATAGGATGCTGAGGTCACACCCACCTATGACCAATGGAATGAATCTGCAGTGGGGTCAGGGTGGTGTAAGGTCGGTGGGGTTGGGCCCAGGCGTATGTGATTTCTTTAAAAGTTCACTCTGTAATTGTAATTCTGATGCCCAGGAAGGGTGCAGAACCATTGCCTTAAGCACTTTTACTCTGAGCAAACAGGATCATTCACACCTTTGGAAATTATTTTAAATTAGGGAATGTTGCAACTAGACAGTACTCTCAAGCGGTGCTTCTCAAAGGTTCATGTGCGTGTGGTTACCCAGGGGTATTGTTAAAGCAGATTTTGATTTAGGTGGCTGGCAGTGGGGCCTAAGATGTGGCATTTCTCAGAAGCATCCATGTGACATGGGAGCTGCTGGCATGATGACCGCGTGGCATGCAGCAAAGCTTTAGATACTAGCACTTGTGGAGGGCTGATTCTGTCCGGTGCTGTGCTTTACAGTCATTGAATTCTCACAAGCCTGTGACATAGGTACTGTTTATATTTCTGTTTTACAGATGAGAAAATTGAGGCCTAGGTAAGTTCATCAACCTGCCCAGGATCCCAATGCTGGTAAGTAGTAGAGCCAAAATTTGAATCGAGCTTGTCTGATTCCAGAGATTGTTAGCTTAATGACAATGTAATATGACTTCCGTGGCAGGACGGGGAGCTCAGGGACTTGCCTTGAAGCTGCTTTGTACAGCAAGCACATTACTTGAGAAGGTGGTGTATTTATTTGAAATGGTTGCTGGAAAAGAGGATAACAAAGGGCTAAAGAAAGTATGAACCAACTTGTAAATACATCTGTTCATTCATTTTCCACTCAAATGATCACTAGGTATATTTTCTCAGATAACGTGCTACACACGGGGGTAAAGTAAAGATGAGTCATACAAAGTTCCTTCCTCTCAAGGATTCGCTTTCTTATATCTGAGTAGCAACAGTATCATGTGTTTCTCTGCAACAGAGGTCTGCTCCAGTGAGCACAGGAGGGAAAAAGTGTCAGAGAAGGATTCGCATGGAAGTACTGAAAGGACAGCTCCAGGCACATGGGGTGTGATGTGTTTGTGTGTGATCAAATCTATCACACATCATCGTGGTGTTTTACTGGAGACCCCCTCTCAGGAAAAGCCCTAAAAGACGTAATTAATAGCTCATGGTATTTCAAAAGGTGTTTAACTGACAAACACATAGAAAAATCTGGTTTCATAGCTCTAAGTAACAGTAACATTTTCCTGTGCCAGCAGAGAAAGACTATGTTGGTTGTAGTATGGTGTACTAGTCAGAATAAGCTAGTTGGGCTTGCAATAAAAATAACCCCAAGTACCAGTGGCTAAAACAGCAAAGGTTTATATCTTGCTCGCCCTTCATGTCCCATGTGGATGGTGTGTAGGTGGGTGGGAGATTCTGCTCTAGGGAGTCATCTCCTAGAGAGGTGGAGATTTCACCATCTTAAGATATGACATGCCAGCAATACTTCAGGGCTCATCAAAGCGGGGGAGAAATGCAGAGTCAAGAACTACCAAGTAATGCTTTTGCCTGGAGGTGATGAACTTCACTTCTGCCTTCTTTTCGTTGGTCAGAAATAATTATATCGCAGTATCTAAGTTCAAGGGGACAGGGGAATTATAATATTTGTGTTTCCCGAAGTGGAGAACAGCTGAATATTGGGGAATGTACTAATGTCTACTACAGCCAGTCTCTTCAGCCCCAGTCTTGTGTGTTGGAAATAAAAGGGTTGTGCTTGTCACAGATGAAGACAAAAATGACTTCATTACCATTAGTTATTATAATATTCTTCTTTTATTTTAATATATGTGGGATGGTGGCCGATCATATTTTTATTTAAAAGTAGTAACAAGATTGGTCTTCATCAACATTAAAACTGTTATTTTAAAGCTTTGAAATTAAACTACCGAGGCTATTATTTGAGGCGGCGTGAATATCAATTTCAACTACTGGACCAATATGACGATTGCATGACAAAAGCAATCACAGCTGAATACATGTGCCCCTGCAGAGTATCGAGGGATGACTAGAGCAACTTCCATCTGGAAGCTTCCCTGGTGAGCAGGTTTACTGTATGGGGCAGCAGTACAGACGCACACATAGCACCACACACTTTGCATACAAGATGCATTCACTGGTTTTCATTTTAGTTGCCTGTAAAATCTCTCACACACTACCACCCTCTTTCTCCTCTGTGCTCAGGAAATACGGGAAAGATTTGAGGAGCAGCAGAAAGGGTGGAACCTAAAGGGGAAAGAAAATGGGGGTGGATTGGGTAGGATTAAAAATTCTCTGAGAATTAGGGGACTGCTCTATTTCTTCCTTTTCTCCTTCTTGGTTGACACTTCAGGTGGTAAGGGAACCATCATTCCCCTCCTTAGCTGTGCCCTCTGGAGACGAGTGCTGTGCAATAGATCTTTCCACGTCTGTGCTGTTGAAGGTGGTAGCCACTAGGCATAGATGGCTATTGAGCACTTGAAGTGTGACTAGTGTAACTGAGGAACGATTTTAAATTTTATCAGATTTAGCAAATTTAAGTAGCCACATGAATCTAGGTGATAGGAGCGAGGGAGGTTGTTTTTTATTTCTGCTTTCGTGGTGTAGGTTTTTCTGCACATCACAACGATTTTATCTCCCACACGAGCAGTTGGTAAGGCTGAGTTAGGCCAGTGTGAGGGAGGGGAGAGACATGAGCCTGCTGCAATGCCCGCCTCCCTTGGTCGGTGCTGCCAGGCTCCTGTCAGGAACTGTCATAGCAGTTCAGGGGCTCAGGGGACCAAATGATGCCCAAAGACTTTACAGATGTAAAAGTGGGACTATTACATGGATCTCAGACCTGTTTGGTCCTTTTTTAAGGGAAGGCTGTGGCTTTCTGTAGGAGAAGAAAAGAAAGAGGCAAATGAACCTAGTGTGGTAACCTTTTAAGGTAGCATTACATCTCTTTCTTTGTAATATGTTTGGGTATAAAATCTTTATCGTGCTTGAAATTCTTATTAAAAATTCAATGAGCTTCAGTTTGCATATTTCCAGCCTTTCATTTCTCAAATCATTCTTTTGTAAGAAACGATTTTGTTTGATGGTAGTTGTTTAGTGCAAGACACGGGCAGTTACTGAAAGAAAACTCATCAAACTTTCCTTGGGTGACTCCTGTGTGCTGGTGCTGTGCTGAGAACGAATGGCACATCGCAACACCATTCTTTTTTTTAGCAAAATGACTTCTTAGCTATAAAGTCCCATGAGTGTGTGTCCTGTTCTACTTTTGTCTACTGTTCATTTTGGAAAACATTTGCTTTTATTACACAATAGTAAAAATGAGTGCTGTATTAAACAGTTTAATGAACCGAAGTGCCTCAGACCTGACGTGGCCTGAATGGCTGCCACGCGCTCCTTGAGGAGAGGCCAACGCACAGTGCATTGGCACGATGCTTGGATTTTATCCTTGGGATAACGTGAAGGTAAGAGAGGGACGAGAGGTAGGAAAGTGGGGATAATGATTCCAAGATAATTTGATTTTAAAAAGATAGAAATTCTTACTTTCATTATTAAAACTATAATTCACCTTCAATAAACAGCACAAAGGAAGTTCTTTTGAAAACATAATATCCAATGACATCAAAAAAATTTTTTCCCACCGGAGGACGCATATAAACAGGAAAATTTTTTTTAGCGGAAGGTTAATGGTTGACACCACCATACTTACACTCAAGGGCAAGACCATTCCTAGTTCCACCTCCAACACTCCAGAGCATACCTTTATTTTACCTTGACATTGACCCAGCATACAATTTCGATATGCTAATTACTTCTCCAGATGATAGCCACGGTTCTGACGGCTATGAGAAAAGTGTTAAAGGTTTAGTTTCTGAGTTCAGAATAATTGGGTAATTGGCATCATCCTGTGACAAGTTTCCCCTTTTCCTGAGGTCCTTTGACTAATGGCCCTATTGTTATTGTTGGAGTGGTTCAAACCCCATAGAGCCATGACGCAAAACTTGATCTTTGATAGAAATGCTTTACACATTTATTCCCTCCAGGAAACCAAAGGGCAACAAAGCCACATTCCAGGTTGAGAACCTGGCCTTTTGGACCATGACCTAACCTGCTCCAGGTGAAAAATATTAGGTCAAAATAGTTTCATAAGAAAACCTTTCCAAAGGGATCAAATATATGGTGATGGAAAGAGAACTGATTCTGGGTGGCGAACACACAATGTGATATATAGATGATGTATAACAGAATTGTACAGCTGAAACCTATGTAACTTTACTAATGATTGTCACCCCCCCAATAAACTTTAATAAAAAAAAAAAAGAAAGAAAACCTTTCCTTGGGTTCTTGCAGAGGTCCTAAGCCCTAGCTGCACATCAAAGTCGTCTAGGGGACTTAAAAAGACCACCATCTGGCCCCCACCTGAAACTTGTTAAAAAGACTTGGGGCATCACTTACCTACTGGATTTAAGAAGGCCTTGAGTATCTGTATTTTAAACAAGACTCCCAGATGATTTGGTCAGCCTGATTTAGGGTGTTGGTTTTGGGAAAGAGTACTTAATGTCACATTTTTGAAATAAATTTGATGGTTCTAAAGACATTTCTAAAGCCAGTGAAAATACTTGTTCACGTATGAATTCTACCAAAGAAGAGATATTTAACAGAAGAGAAAGTTTACCATTTTCATCTCCAACCAAGCCATGGTCTCTGAGCCTGAGGGGTGCTTTTGTGTACTAAAAATAAAATTTGCCTTTTCCTGTGGCAGCTTTCAGCAGCACCAGATAGTGTGCTGTAGCTCAGAGCCCAGCAGGGTGGTCTTCCCCTCTGCTTGTTTTAAGAGGAGCTTAATACTAATGGAAAAGTGTCTTGGGTTCTTCTTGTACTGAGACCAGTTTGTCATTCCAGCTCTAAATGAAATGGCGAGGGATGTGTTAGTTTAGCCATTTCTTCCATTTAACAGATATTGTTGGAATGTCTTCCATCTGTCAGATTCTGTGTTAGGTGTCAGGGATAACAAACAAAAGAAGCTGGTAGGGTAGAGCAGTGGTTCTCAAAGTGTGATTTTTGGGTCACCAGCAGCAGCATTGCTAGGAACTTGTCAGAAATGCAGACCTACTAAGTCAGAAACTACTCCTTCATGCCCACATAAGCAAGTGCTTTGGAAAGCAAGAGTTCCTTGCCTTGCTTATGTAAAAATGGCTCATTAATCATCTGTTTTTGAGCTGGTATGGATCCAGAAATACTTCTTATGAAAAATTCTGGCTTTGCTTGCAGATTCTCCTTGGCCCAACTTTGCATCTAGAGGAATAGCTAGAATTTTGTTTAGACTCCTCAATGTCCCCCACAGATACTGATTTTACCCTCCGCTCGTTTGATCACTAATGCCTACAGATTCACTTCAACCACCTACTACATCAGGAACTCGGAGGGTGGGGCCCAGCACGCTAGTTTAGGAAGCCCTCCAGGTGATTCAGGTAAAATTTGATAATCACTGATCTCTAGGAGGAGCATGAGTTTAGCAGACAATTACAGAATAGCAGATCCTCAAATAGTGTTTTATTCAATGTTTCCTTATGATGTTGATGAGAAGAAGAAAAAAAACATCGATGCCAGGCTGGGGTCACGACGTGGAGTTTGCACGTTCTTCCCATGTCTGCGAGAGATTTTCTTTTGCATTCTGTGGTTTCCTCCCACATCCCAAAGGTGTGCAGGTGAGGTGAATGGGCGTGACTACAATGACCCAATTTGAGTGAGTGGGGGTATGTGCGCCTGCGCTCTGCGATGGAAAGGTCCTGGCCGGGGGAAGCGGGGGGCCTTCCTGCCTGGCTTCCTGAGCTGCTGGGAGAGACTCTGGCCACTGGAGACCCTGAACTGGGATCCGCAGGTTGGAAAATAATTCTCTTACTTGTTATTATCAACCTTTCTTCAATGTATATACAGCTCACATTTATTTCAATATATAATATGAGAAGGGTTTGGGGTCTTTATTTAGAAGTTTGGCAATGTTTTTTTGTAGAAATATGCCGTGGGAACTTAACTCTTGTTTATATCAATTAGCCTGTGATAAAATTAGTTGCCTTATTCGTCGTTTTGCTGAAAGTTGCAGTTTCCAAGAACCCATCGAGGATGTTAAGTGAGCACTTAACTGTGCACTGTGATACCCTGTTTCCCCGAAAATAAGACATGGCCCCACAATCAGGTCTAATGCGCCTTTTGGGGCAAAAATTAATATAAGACCTGGTCTAATTTTACTATAATGTAAGTCCGGGTCTGATATGATATGATATGATATGATATGATATGATATGATATAATATAATACAATACCAGGCCTTATATTAATTTTTGCTCCAAAAGACATGTTAGAGCTGATTGTCTGGCTAGGTCTTATTTTCCGGGAAACACGGTAGGTGCAGTGGAGATGGGGAGGGGCCTGGGGCATTAGGGCCTCTTCTGGGAGAAGGCAGTGTTTGAACTGGCTCAGAATAGTTGGTTCCAAGTGGGGAGAGGTGCCCCCGGAGAGGTCAGGTCAGCAGGAACCATACAAAGGAATTGGCGATTTACTATGAGTGCAGCTTGGAACCTTTCTGATCCTATAGTCACTTCATTTGCTCTTACTGTCATCTTTAGGCCAAACAAATAAAAGAATGGACAAGTCTAGGACTTTTGAAGGTAAGGAAAATGTATAATGGGAACATAGCAGAGTGAGCATTGGTTTCTGAATGAATTGAAAATCCCATGGTATTAGAAAGATTACACAAGCTTTCAGTGGTTCAGTCAAAGAAAATAAATATTTCTTCCAATTCAAAGGCTCAGAGTTCAAAGGCTCAGAAGCACCACGCAGGAGGGAAATGGAAAGAGTAGCGCTGAGTCTGCCTGCCGCTCTGCCTCTGGCATTCCCATCCTCCCAGCTTTGCCCCCACATTTGCACAATACAGTTCCCGAGTACTGTCTTGTTCCACAACCTGGACACATTATTTTTAGCACATTCAACAACTCTGAAAAGTACATGTTGTCATCCTGCTTTTGGAAAGGAACTTAGAATCACAGGGTGCTAGAGTCCAAGGAAGAAAATGATTTATCTAGAGATTATTGGGAAAATGATTTATCCAGAAATCATTGCTGATTGCTATTCACTGAAGGTCAACCAGAGTTGCAGAAACTGGGGTGTAAAGAAGGGTAAGTGACTTGTGATAAGTCAACATGCTGGTAACGAACAGGTGGGATCCAAACCAGCTCTGTGCAAGGAGAGTTTGTCACTCGGCTCTGTGACCAGAGACAGACTGACTGTCCTACCCCAGGAGATGGACCATTCTCAAGGATAATACAGTGAACACTTGATGTTAACATTGTACTGCATTGTGGCTAACTAACCCAGTGATTTATAGAACTTGTTTTCACTTCATCCAAATAATAAATGGTTGTTTTATATTTATAGTAGCATAAGGAACAGTCTTCACAGATCCCAATAGCCAAATTTTTCATTTTCTTGTCCAGCTTTTATATGACCCTGTCTCTTCAAATGGCATGTGGACTAGGCACAAGGTGGACTGTTTGTGACTAAGAATTTTATAAATTGAATTTAATGGTTGGTTTTAAGTCACTGCATAAATGTTGAAAAAAAACCCAAAAATTGTATACATAGATATATGTGTGTGTGTGTGTGTGTATGTATATGCCCCAAATCTATTTTACAGTACATTGTTGTACCTAGCATGGATTATGTAGCATATATTATAGGTTTTTGTTAAAACCAAAAGAGAAGAGTAATAAATCACATAAACTCACTCGTTTAGTTCTGTTTTTCTTCCTATACTCACAATAAACAATGAAAGATTTTTTTATTAAAAAATAAAGCTTTCTATAGTTTTATTTCAAAGACGAGTGGCAAAATTTTATAGAGGATGTTTCCTAACTTCTCACTTCTGTGTTCTGGTTTATTAAAAAAACATGGCATGATACAAGGTAAACAATTAATAGTCACTTTGTCTTTTCAGTTAGATTGTAAGCTTTTTTCCTGCAGACTATTGTAAATGTTTGTTTTTCTATATTCTTCTGTGGCAAATTATGGGGAACATATAATGAGAGATTGAGAGGAGGAGGAAATCAAGAAAAATAACACCTCTTTCAAATATGAGGGCAGCTGTTTCTTGGACATCTGATGCAGTCTCTTGGGAATTAAGCAGAATTTGAGAAGGTCTGCCTCTGTCTCTAGTGGCTCTTGAAATGATGGATAAAGTATAAATTGACTCAGCACAGCTCAAGAGAGGAGTTTTCACTCCTTTCCTAATCCTTGTTGCCTTCTCTTAGTTAAAATCAGCAGATAGTAACTCAGATTAATACTCACTATCTAAATATAAACAACAGTGCTGATTAAATGGATCACTTTGCCAAGGGAGATGCAGCTGGAGTGCCCATTTTTCATTCAAATGTTCCAGCCTACTGGAAGTAGCTTCCAGCTCTAAATATATTGAATCACCATTAACCTACTGGAAAAATAGGAGCACAAACACACACTTTCTTATTAGATGAACATGGCAGGTTGTCTGATAATGCAAACAATTAAATGGGAGCATTTATTTATAGCTCTCAAAGGGTCTTGACAAAATCCCTTCTGTTAGAGGAAAACAATTCTTTTCCCTTCGAGTAGCTCAACTCTGAATCTTGAGATGCTAATTTTTTGAGTTTGGAGATGTGTGTGTTGATTGGTTTGTAACGGATATTGCTTAGAGTGCTCCATAAGGGATAATGTTCCAGGTCCCTGCAGCTCAAAGTATGGCCCAGAACAGCAACATGTGACAGTTTGTTAGAATTGCGGAGTCTTGAGTTCCATTTCTCACCTACTGAACTAGAATCTGAATTTTAAAAGATCCCCAGGTGATTTGCATGCACATTAAAATTTGATAAGCACTGTTATAGCAGTGTTTCTCACATTTTAACCTGGATCAGAATCTTTTGTAGGGTTTATTAAAATACAGAGCGCTAGGTTCTATCCCTAGAGATTCTGATTCAGTAAGTCCAGGATAGGGTCCGAGAATGTGTGTCTTACATTTTTGTTTAACTCACTATGTGAAAAGTGTTATGATTTCAATATCTGATCAATATAAAAGTTATTAATGAAATAGTTTACATTTTTTTTGGTAGTAAATCTTTAAAACCTAACATGCATGTTATACATTGCACATCTCAATTCGGACAGTCATATTTCAAACGTTCAATAGTCACACGTGGCTGGTGAGGGCTGTCTTATCAGACAGCCTACTAGGGTACTGGTTTCCAAATGTTACTTCAAGGACTGCTACTGTTTGTGAAACTTTCACTGCCTTGAGAGAAATGAGAAAAATAAGCTAAATTTACTCAATTTAGATGATTCTCCTTTATTCTGAGATTGTCTTTCATTATTTTTTCCTGCTGAGATATCCTCTCTTTAATGCAGTGCTTTTCAAAGTGTGGTTCCTCAGACGAGCAGCGTCAACATCACGTGGGAACTTGTTAGAAATGAACATTCTGAGGTCCTAACTCAGACCTACTGAATCAGAAGCCCTGTAGGTGGGGCCCAGCAAGTTATATCTTAAGCCTTCCACATGATTTAATGCATGCTAAAGTTTGAGAAGCACTGCTTTAGTGAAATGATGGTGATAAAATAAGTGGTAGATTTTTTTGTAAGTTTTTTTTTTTTTTTTTATAACTGTAATTGGCAAAATAAGAACTTGGCAACTTTATGCTAGTCCTTCAATTAAAACACGTAGTTTTTTATTATTATTATTGGTTTATGAAATCTGAAAGTCAGAAAACCAATGTATGGGAGGTTAGTTAAATAATATTTTGCGCTGCTGTGGATAAAATACAGTTTAAAAAAGAGAAAGACCAGGAAAATGAGTGTGTATATAAGCATACAAATGAGTCCCAGAAAGTCAATGCTTGGTTCTCATTAGTAACACCTTTATGCAATTACTGCTGGAAAAAGAATACACTCACTAAGCAGCACTTACTAAGAAAATTCACATTTCCTATGCAAAATAGTGAAAATGAGTCAGAAGAAAAATTCCATAAATATTGATGATCTCATTCTCCAGCTCTCTGGTAATTAGTCAGTATTTGGCTTTTATTGCTACAAAAGTTGTTTTACAAAAATTATAATATCTGGTCCTTATAAAAATAAAGAACAAAATCTTTTACCAATTGTATATTTCCTTTTAGAAACATTTCTAAATAAGGCATGAAGTTAGCATGTTAAATTTGGTTCCTTCAGCCAACTGAGGGGTGGGAGAATATTGAAATGAAATAGAGAAGCTGAAATAGGAAATAATATAAGGACTTAAGCATGAATTATTGGACTTAAGCATGAATGATTGGACAAGTGGAACTAAAAGAAAATCTAATAACCTAAAGAAACATGTACGTGTACTCAGGGGACCCATGGGACTGGAATCCCAGACCCAGGTTCAGTTTCAATTGCCATATGTGGTGTTAGCCATTCTATTCTACGGCTCAATTTTTCTGAATATACATGAATTGCAATGGCAGAATATGTCAAGATTGTTGATTAAGGAACAAATGTTTTAAAAATTTTTTAGATTCCTGAGGAAAATAGGCTTAAGAAGTCCAAAGCATTATTATTTCCCTTCTACAAGAAGTTCCTGTTAGGTTTAATCCAGAGGAAATTCAGGGATATAAAGAGGAAAGATGTGATAAAAACGACCAGTTCTATTGTTCTGTCTCAATAAGGTACCTCCATCTACTTAATGCTAAAATTAGAAATCTTCTTTGTAGTTTGGAGGTAACAGGCCTCTGGGTTTGGTGGGTGGATCTCTCCTAATTTCTAGAGTTGAAGCCAAGTGGATCATTATTCATTAGGAGAGTATAAAGCTGTGCTGTCCAGGACGGTAATCACCAGCCACGTGAGGTTGTTGTGTCCTTGAAATGAGGGGAGTCCAGATCAAGATGTGCTGAACGTGTAAAACACACCCCAAATGAAAAAACTTGAGTCTGAAAAGAATGTGAGACATCTCAGTAATTTAAAAAATATCGATCAGATGTTGACATGAGGTGACTAGAAAGTTTAAAATTACATTTTTGGCTTATGCTATGTTTCTATTGGACAGCACTGCTGTAGAGTGATATTTCTTGAATATTATGAATGCTGTTAAGAATAAAAGAGATGTGATATAATTTTCTGCCATGCCTTGACCATGAACACCTACACTGCTTAATTGAAACCTATTGCTAAATAAACAGGGATTGTGTGTAAAAGCACTTCATTAAATTTTATCATAGAAACTCCCAGTTCTGTGATTCTCTTTTACAAGCACAAAAGAGGAAACTGAAATAATTATTCTTGCAATTCAGGCAAAATATTTTTATCTAAAACATTCAGATAAGGCAAATGTCAAATGTTTTTAACCTTATTTTTTATTACAAAATAGAGCAGGCATACAACAGAACATATGAAATACATTTACAGTTTAAAGAAAAATAAAATGGATTCCTCTATATCTAACACCCAAGCTGAGAAATAGGACATTACCACATCCCAGAAGTCCACTATGTGTCCTCCTTTTCCTTTCTGAATTCTGTCAATCTTTTCCTCGCTTTCCTTGTGGTCATTGCTGCCCATTTACATGCCCCTAAACATTGTATTGTTTAGTTTGGACCATTTAAAAATTTTTTATGAATAAAAATGTACTGTGCATATTCTTCTGTGACTCTTCTTTTAATATTTTATTTCTGAGATCTATTCTGGTTGGTTTGCAGTAAGAATAAATTAATTTTTATTGCAGTATGGTATTTGGTTATGAAACAATACCACATGTTATTGACCTAGTTTATTGAATTCATTGAAAACAACATTTGTTGTTTTCCAGTTTTCAGTGTAATAAACAATGCTGTCAGGCACATCTTTCTACATGTCTCCTGGTGCAACTATACAAGATGGCTCTAGGATGTATACTTAGGAGTCAGGACATTGAATCCTAGGCTGTATGTGCAGGTAATGCCAAGTTCTTTTCTAGGTAATGCCAAGCTGTTTTCCAAAGTGTTGTACCGATTTCCTTCTCAGCATCAGAGTATGAGCAAGTTCATTGATTCTTAGTCTCATAAACGGTTGTATCACACTTCTTTTTTTTTTTTTTTAATTTATTGGGGTGACAATTGTTAGTGAAATTACATAGATTTCAGGTGTACAATTCTGTATTACATCATCCCATTGTGTGTCACACTTCTTAAGTCTGGCAGTTTTGGGAGGTCTCTCATGATTTTCATTTGCTTGATTTACCTTGAGGTTAAATGTCTTTTCTTGTGTTGATGGGCTTTTTGTGGTTCTTTTTATTATTTGGTTGTCATTCTTGCTGATTTGCAGGAGTTTTAAAATATATTTGGCATTCTGATAATGTGTCGCCATTATTTTTTCTCAGTTTGGGCTTGTGTTTTCACTTTTTGTAATGCTTTCTGATCAACAGGAGATATTGATTTTAATGTAGTTAGTATTTTCCTTTATAACTTGAACATTTTCTGTCTCAGAATTCATTCCCTACTTTGAGACCATAAAGATGCTCTACTATATTGTCTTCTAAAAGTTTCGTAGTCTTGCCTTTTAGGTCTTCAATTTACCTGGAACTGATTTTTGTTTATTGTGTGAAGGAGTCTAATTTAATATTTTCACATTGAAAACAAATTGTTTCACCACTACTTATTGAAAAAAAAATCCATCTCTTCCCTTCTGATCTGCAATAGCACCTCTGTCATATGTTTAATGACAATTTACATGTGGGTTTGTTTCTGGACTCTATGCTGTTCCATTGGTCTAAGGTTCTATACACCCCTCCCTTCTTAAAAAATATCTATCACACTGTATAGTTCTTTATTAATTAAAGTCTTCTTTAATATCTGTCAAAAAAGTTTTATATTTTTAAAGGTCTTGCACATCTTTTATTAGATTTATTCCTAAGCATATCATATATATTTTTAAGTAGTTAAACTTTCATTTTACTTTAAAAATTTTTGCTTTTGTTCTTTTCTACAAAAGGCAGATAATGCATTTATTGTGCACTCCCAGAAAGAGGGCAAGTAGGAAGCTGAGGAGGGCACTCTGAGAATGCATTCAATGCACGACTAAGGGGTTTCAAAACCTCACTAGCGTCTCCCCGGGGTCCCTCTCTCCTGTCCACCTCAGCCTGCCCTAGCTCATGTATGCATATCTTATTTTTGATACTAGTATAAGAAATGACATCTTTAAAATTCTTTTCTGCTTATTACTGGTATATGGAAATACAATAGCTTTTGCATAATGATTTTATGTTTAGCATGTTTTACCAAAATTTTTATTTTAATAACTTATATTTGTATATAATCATGTCATTTTCCTATAATGATAGGTTTGTTCTTTCTTCACCTTTTGCTTATTTTGCTTGCTTTACTTGACTGGTCCTCTAGTTTAATTGTGCATAGAAGTGGGGATAACAGGTAAACTTACCTTATTCCTGATCCTTAAGTGGAATGCTTTTGAAATTTCAAAATTGAATATGCTGTTTGCTGTAATTTTTAGGGGTAGATATCCTGTGTCAAGTTAAAGAAGTTCACTTTAGTTCATGGTTTATTAGGAATTTTTACTATTAAGGAATGTTGAGTTTTGCCAAATGCATTTTTTGAGGTAGTCATATGATTTTCTCTTCAATATGTTAATGTAGCCAATTACATTATTTTTCCTTCTTTGTCTCATTTTTATTCCTGAATAAACCCACTTGCTCACTGTGTGTGTGTGTGTGTGTGTGTGTGTAATACTTTGAGACATTTGATTTGCTAGTGTTTGGGATTTTTGCATTTATGTTCATGAGTAACTTGGTTTATAAATTTCTCATTTTGAATGTCATTGTTGAATTTTGGGATCAGATTCAGAAAAAGAGTAGAGTAGTGGTGTCTTTTTCCCCCCTCTGTAATCTGAAAGAATTTGTGTAAAATTTAATACTTTCTTGAATGGTTAGCACAATTTACCAGTAAACTCTCCTGGGCCATTTTCTTTGGGGAAAGATTTTAAACTAATGATTAAATCTCTTTAATAGTTATAGGACCATTCAGGTTTTTGCTTTCTTCTTGAGTCAGTTTAGATAAGTTATATTTTATAGAAATAATTTCAGCTAAGTTTTCATTATTGAAATAATGCTCACACGTCTCATTATCTAGTATCAGTTGCATCTTAATTTATGTCCCTTTTTAATTTTTATATATTTATGTAATATTCTAATTTCATATCACTATTTTATTTTTTATTTTTGGGTCTTGCTTCTTAATATTGTTGGAGGTTTGTAAATTTTACTAGCTTTTTCAGAGAACCAACTTTTGAATATTAAACCTTTTATTTTCTACTTTATTAATTTTTGCATACAACTTTTTTATTCCCTTCTCTTTTCTTTGGGTTTTTTACTGTCCCTTTACTGACTTCTTAAGATCGACAAGTTTCATTATTTTTTAGCTTTTCTTATTTTCTATTTTAAGCATTTAAGGATACACATTTTCCATGTGTTTTCTTTAACTTCATAATGTAATGTTTTATATGTTACATATATTTTGTATGTAATAATTTGTTTGTTATTCAGTTCTGAATGTTTTCCAATGTCCATTATGATTTCTTCTTTGATCCTTGAGTAATTTAGAAGGGTTTCTCAATTTCCAAACATACAGGATTTTAAAATAATTATGTGGTTTTGGTTATAATACTTCATTCAGAGTTGCTAAATGACAGACTTTCTAAGTTTTTATTTGTATGAAAATGTCTTAATTTTGTACTTGTGAACAGAGAAGTTGATCTGCATGATACCGTTCTTTTGAGAAGGGGTTTGTTAAAACTGCTATTGAAAACAGCATTTGATTAACATGACTACTTGGAAATAATGTCTATTTTGAATCAGCAAGTGCAGTGTTCCATATATGTCCATTAGTTTAAATGTATTCCTTGTGTTGTCTAAATCTTCTATAAAACTACTGATTTTTTATGTCTGTTTTATGTCGGTTTCAACAGTTGCTGAGAGAGTATATTGAAATTTCCGAATGTGGTGGAGTATTTTTCAATTTCTCCTTGTGGTTCTATCAATTTTACTTTAAATATTTCAGGGTTCATTTAGGTATAGGCAAGTTAGAATTGATATCTTCCAAATTGATTTTCTAATGATTGTATAATGTTTATGTTTCTATCAATGTATTTGTCTATTGGACTGGCTACTGAGGTTTCTTTTGTTTAGTATTTTCCTGGTATATCCTTCTCCTTTACTTTTGTACCCCCAATTTTTCTATATTCTTAAGCTTTAGATATGTCTCTTACAGCATAAAGCAGGGTTAAAAAACAAATCAGTTTGACATCTTTGTTTTTTAACTACAGGAATTAGTCTTTAATTGCAGATTTATTTAGATTTATTTATATTGTCTTCTATCTTTTCTATTTGTCCCACCTTTTCTATATCACTTATTTGTTCTTCCTTGCCCTTGTCTGGATTGATTTTTTTTCTCATTCTGGATTGACATTTTTTTCTCATTCGTATTTTCTCTACTAGTTTGGAAACTGTACCTTCTGTTTCTGTGTTTCAGTGGTTACATCACCTTAGAAAATTTTAACTTGCATGCTTAGTAGCTCTACAGTCTCCTGAATACTATAAGAAGTTTAGAACACTTAATTCCAATTACAACTATGTGCTATTGTCATATATTTTAGTTCTATCTTTTTTTAACTTTACATGATATTTTAATTTTATACATTCAACATTTGTTTCTATTTACCACTTTTATTGTTTTGCAAATCAGAGCTTCCATGCTCCCCGAAGTACATATTTTAGGAATACTTTCATTGAGAGTGTGCTAAATGGCAGTTTTTAAGTTTTTATTTGTGTGAAAAATGTCTTAATTTTGTCTTTGCTATTAAAATATAATTTTCTCTATATAGATAGCTAGGTTAATAGTTATTTTAATATTATTTTTTCTCAGCATACTTCATTGTCCTCTCTTCTTGATTCTATTGTTATTAAGTCAGCTGTCAGTCTAATTATCTCAAAATTTCACTGCGATGTACCAAAGTGTGAATTTCTTTTTATTTTTTCTGTTTGAGAACTGTAGGATACTTGAATCTATGAGTTATGTTTTATCAATTCTGGAAAATTCTCAGCCGTCACTCCTCAAATGTTGCCTTTGCCTCATTCTCACTCCTTTCTTTTGGAAGTCTGATGAGACCTCTGTTAGATCGTCTCTAATATTATCGTATGACTTCTGTTAAAAGGCTGCACGTCCTAGACTTCTTCACAGCTTAGTGTGGCCATGGGTGTGACCATTTCCAGGGAAGGCTTTTAGGAAGTAGATGTGTCCACTTGAAGCTCTGTCCCCTTATGTCAGCTGAATACAGACAAAGAGGGGGCCTTAGGGTCAATGGATGGCAGAGCCATGAGATGACGAAGGAGCCGTGGTCCGATTCACTGCAGGCAGAGAAATACTCACAGACCACGATCACTCAACTCGGGCTGTTCTGTGAGAGGGAAATTCACTTCTGTTTTGTTTCAGCTGTTTTGTATTTTGGGTCTGTTTATTCCTGAAACCTAGCTTAATTAATGCAAACTCTCAATTTTTAAAAAGCATGTATTGAGAAATAATTCATAGGCCATACAGTTCACCCATTTAAAGTGTACAAGTCAGTGTTCTTTCAATTTTTAAATTCTTTTGTCTCTTTGACCTTCATCTTGATAATTTCTTTTGTCTATCTTCTAGTTCACTAATTCTCTCTATTATGCTGTGTATTATCTGTTGTTAAATCTGTCCATTGAGTGTTTAAATTCAAGTGCTACTTTTTAAAACTTCTGGGTTAAACATGCTTTTTAATATTCTGTATCTGATAATTCAAGTATTTGAGGTATTTTGAATTTGATTGTGCTACCTTTTGTTTCTGCTGCGTCTTACCCATGGCCTTGATTCCTTGTGTGTTTAGTAATTTTGACCCTTGAGTTGTTTAGTGTTGTTTGGAAATTTATCCATTGAGATTCTCTGTGTCTTGGAATAAAAGAAACAATTTTCTACAAAGGATTTCCATTTGCTTTTGTTAGGCACCTGGGGCATTACCAGTCCAGGACCACTTTAAATAATATTGAGTTCAGGTTTTATTTAGGCTGCTTCAAAAGTACAAATTTGTGGTGCAAACTTGTGTGAGGGTCAGCTTGTGGTTATAAAATCTCAGGATATAATTTTTCCCCACTCTACTCACTGCCAAGTTTTGACACTTAGTTTTCCATGCAATCTTCTGGGGGGTGGCAATGGGTAGTTTATTTTAGTTTCCTTATTTGCTGAGTGTATGCTTTGGGGCCCCAGTTTTATAAGGGTTCTAATATAAGACACTGCAACTTGGGTGGTCCCTGGGCTATGTCTTCCGTCTCCAGAGCTTGAAAATCTGTGCTCAGGTTTACTGGGTTCAGCAAGTGTCTTGAGGGTAAAGTTGATTCACTGCTGCCTTCCTAGATATTCCTTCCTTTTTTGCTCTCATATAGATGCAGTCAAAATGTTCTTAAACTTTATCCAGAATTTTTAGTCATAACCAGGAAGGGTTGGTACTAATACTTAGTCTGATATGCTGCCCAAAACTCAACTACATGTTTTGAATGAGAATTATCTGCATAAATCCTCACTTTTGGTAAATGCTTATCAATTACAAGTTTCTGGAGGGTCTGGGTGTTAGGTAGAGTTCACATAGTCCTTGGCTCTCTCCAATCGTTGAACTTCCAGGTATAGCTGGCAAGGGAAGGAAAGGTAAAGGCAATGCAAAAAGAGATGGTATGTAATTCCATAGGGTTTAAAAGGAAAGTGGGGAGAGAATGGAAACTATTTATTAATGCTTTGCTTAAAAAAATAGCAAACGTGCTCGTACTTCACCTATGTTACCTCAGTACAGTCCTCCTGTAAAACAGACATGATTACAGATGATATAACAGCTAATAGTATTAATGTATACTGCATGCCAGGTTATTACCAAGTGGTTTACATGTCGTTTTTCAATTAGCACCATTTTATAGACGAGGAGACAGAGGTGTAGAGAGTCACTTGCTTAATGTCACTCAATAGTCACTGACCAAATACCCAAAGAATGCTTTTAGATTTAGGCTAAGATAATGATGGTATTTGGTGTCTGGTTTAAAATCATGCCTGCTTCACCTCTTCCCGTCCTCAAAAGAATAGTTCTAAAGTTTTCATAACAACAACTACTGTTTGTTACATACCAGACACTCCTCTAACTGCTTTACGTGTGTTACTCATTTATTCCTAAAGCAACCCTATAAAGTAGGTCTTATTATTATCATCATCTCCATTCTAACAATGAGGAAACTGGAGTTTCGAGAGTTTAAGTAACTTGCCCCAAGTCGTACAACTAGTGAGGGGAAAGCGGGGATTTGGGCCTGCGTGATCTGTGTTCGTCGTGTGTGCTCTTGACTGCCTCGCTGTGCTGCCTCTCAAAACGTGCACCAAGGCTGAGAATGGGAAGAAAGGAATTCTACTTTTTGATGGAATGAGGATTTCTTGCTAAAAAGTCGCCCAACCATATTCACCATATTGGGGCAGTTAAACAGGTGAAGAGATAAAGAAAGGTTTGGTACCATGTTTAAGAACTCTTGATCTTAATAGAACTCTTGTGTATGTTACTAATCTCAGAAAAAGCATTCCTAAGCCACTCTCTCATTTTTTGTGAGCAAAGGCCCAAAGGATTATCAATGGGTTAAAATATTTTGCAAACCATTTATGACACCATTAAATATAAGTGGTTCTGTTTGCCTGGTTTAAATACGCTCTGTGAGAGTGAGCAAATGAAAATTTTGAGGCCATAATTTAAATGATTTTGGTGAAATTTTATACCAAAGGAGGAAATATAATGACTTGCTTTAACTAAATAAATTATTTCTCTCAAAATAATAAACCCCAAACTTAAACCAAAGCGCCCTTCTCTAGAGGAAACTAAAAAGGTATGTTTTCTTCCAAAGTTAGCACTTTCATTTAGCCTTCCAGTAGGTGTGATTAATATATATATGGAGACCTAAGCTTGAGCCTGGGCTAGGGTTTGAATATGTGTGGATACATCTGGTAGACGCATGGCATAGCACCTAAAGATTATTTGTAAAGGGGGCCTGGGGAGCTTCCAATGAGAGAACTTATTTTAAAGAAAGGAGGAGCCGGGCTTGCCTGACTCAGTAATAGAGGTCTGGTTGTTGTGGGGAGCACTTTGCCTATAAAAGTCAAACCACAAACAATACCTAAAATTCTGTATGACGCAGCCATATGAGCATCATCACTCCTTGGGAAACTTCGAATCGGTTCTAAGGTTCACACTAGCAACATTAGGCAGATGTCGGGCATCATCCCCCTCCCGTCATAAATCTCTGGTACTTCTGGTGGCAGAAGAGCAGCGCTGTGATCTGGAGCAGAGTGTAAGCCCAGTGACATGGCAGCAGGTGACATGGTAGGCCTGGTGACCTGGGAGTGCCCAGCGGAGGCTGGAGAGAGCCACAGCAGATGCTGTGGGATTATTCACGAGCACACCGGAAGCGATGCACCTGACTTCAGAGAGCACTTGGACTTCCAGGGCACTCGAGACACTTTGACAGGGTGTGGAGGTCCTGCTGGGAGGAGGCAAGGGCCCATGGAATTTGAGTTATTATTAGTGTGATTCTGTTTGTCCTGACAGGCTGAGAGGTCTGAGGAGACTCAGGGTGCAGTCATATTTGTACAGGAAGATTTTCAGTACAACTAGAGACTACCAAATATATACACTCATGCTGCTGACCAGATGGATGCCATAGGATTTGGTACCCTTAAAGAGCTTTCTAAAATGGGTGAGGGTGTTCAAAAGGCACAAACCTGCAGTTATAAGAGAAGTTCTGGGGATGTGATGGACAGCACGGTGACTATACTTAATACTGCATTGCATATTTGAAAGTTGCTAAGAGAGTGGATCTTAAAAGTGCTCATCAGAAGAAAAAAATCGTAACTGTGTTAGGTGATGGATGTTAACTAAACTTATTGTGGTGATCATTTTGCAATATATACATATATCAAATCATGTTGCACATGTAAAACTAATACAATGTTATATGTGAATTATATATCAATAAAAAAAGAGCTTTCAAAGATGCATTAAAGATCAGAAAAAATCATGAACATGTCAAAGACTGCAAAAACATACAATGTGAACTTTTTTCAGTTAATCTTTCTCCATATGTTATATATTCTTTGCTATTATAGAAACCAATACTCTGTAGATTGTGGTATAAACTTAGTTGATACTTACAATTAGCGAAATTAGAGCATGTCTGATTTATTTGATTTGAGCTGTACATAATTATTCAGGGAAATTCTTGTTAGTGTTGACAAGAAGCTCTGGGTGGTCCAAAGGTGTCCACTTCTCCTGGGGGAAGTTGAGGACAGGGAGGAAAGCCACAGTCAATTCCCCACGGAGCCTATGGGCAGGCTTGGATTCACCCTGGCCACATCAGGTGCTGTAAAGTTTCACTTTATTACTGTTTGGTTTAAGGACTGAAATAATAGAAATAGAAATTTTATGGCAAAATGGAATTTACCTGTTGACTCTTTTGACAGGAAATGGAGAATGGATTGATAATTCAGGAGACTCTGTCTTCATTATTATAGTAATTTAATTGCCCTGTTAGCATTTATGAAGTAGCTACAGCGCTAAGATCTATAGAATGATGTGAGAATTTGTATAAGAAAAGGAAGGGTCTGAACTCAGTGTCCTTCAAAAGTGTCCCAGCAGTACTGTGTAATTTTTCTTTTTTTTTTAAATTAAAATTTATTGGGGTGACAATGGTTAGTAAAATTCCATAGGTTCCAAGTGTACAATTCTGTATTACATCATCTGTATATCACATTGTGTGTTCACCACCCAGAGTCAGTTCTCCTTCCATCACCATATATTTGACTCCATTTACCCTCATCTACCACCCCCTCCACAAATTTTTCTTTTTTAAAAAAATTGTGTTTTGCTTGTTTTGGACTAGTAATTGAAAATTTGAGTGTTATATTGCATGACCATACTGACAGTGCTGATTGAAAGCCATCTTTGAAATTTTTGGGAAGATTTGTTAGAATGTACTGTTTCATTTTTCTACTTTACTTTTCAGCCTTTGGGAAGAGCTCAAGACAATTACCTACGTAGGTTTCTTTAATGTCTAAAATATCTATAATACTCTGTTTGGAAAGTCTATATACATGGTAAACTGTATTCTATCAAGCCTTTCTATCTTGAATCAGAAGTCATTTCTGGATCTTTTTTGGTATGTCTGCTCCTGCACTTCACAGTCTTAAGCAATTGTTTTTTTATTTAAACAAAGAAATAAACCCAGATAAACAACAAAGAAAATTTCCCCAAATTACCAAAGTGATACATACTTAGTAACATAAAAATGAAACAAATCACCCATAGTGACATTTTTCAGCCCTAACCAGAGCTATGACTTTGATTTCTTTCTTTCCAGATGATGGGTTTGGATGTATAATTTTTGGTTTTGCTTTTGGCATTGTGAGGGGTCCATGAGAGGGTGCTGATTCCACACTGGTTTAGCATTATTACATCAGAAGTAGGTCTTATTTTGCATTGGCTTATTTACTCCTAAGACCTACTCAGAGAAGTGAAGTCCGGTTGTTAGTGAGTCACCTTTCTTATGCTTAGGAAGACAAACCTGAACTAATTATAGGAATCAAAACATTCCTTTAGCCAAGTCTTGCTGATTTACGAAAGTTTTCTCTAATTTATGTACTAAAAGCAGAGCATTATAAGCTAAAACATGTTCATTATGACTAATGGTCTTTTCCTAAGGCAAGATAATCACAAGAGTATTCTTAAGGAAATTCTCTGTGTAAGTGGGGTCAAACTCTTACACAGTTTGGTGTCAGTGTTTTCACTCAGTGTTGCATTACCAGCATTTTCCATGTCACTAAGTATTTTTCAAAAACTTTGTTTTTAATGGTTCCATGAAATTTCATTGAATTGGAAATACCATCATTTACTTAATTACTTTTCTATTTTTGGATATTTTGTTTGTTTCCACATTTTAGAAACTTTTTTGTTTTTTATAACGCTGTGGTTAAAATCTTGTATATACATCTTTGACTTTATTTAAGACTATTTCCTTGAGACTATATGCTTTAAGGATCTAGTGACCTCTTAATTGGTCTCCATAACTTTAGCCTGTCTCCTGCCTATTGCTGCCAGATTAATTTTCCTAAAACATCAGTTATGTCATCCATCCCATGCTCAACAGCCTTCAATAATTTCTTATTGCCTAGAGAAAAAAAAGCACCTCTTGATTCTTTATTTTGGGCATAGAAGTACTTGACAATCCATGTACCCTAAGCATCGAGGCTCTTTGGTATGGCTGTGCTCTCATCCAGCACCAGCCTTGAGGATTTTCACTAATTATTTTTAACCCTCTCTCTCTCCCCCTCCCTGTCCCAAATCAAACATAATATACAATTCCAACTACTCCAGTGATATATGGGTTACATTGTCTGTCACAAGTAAAATATTTTCATTCATCCTCAAACATCTCAATTCTTTCCCCAAGGTTTTTCTCCTTCCAATCAATCTCCTCCTTCCAGCATCCCCAGCTTTGCTGGATATGCCAGGATCTGTGTGTGTGTGTGTGTGTGTGTGTGTGTGTGTGTGAGTGTGTGTGTGTATAAATGCATTGTAAAGGGTCTGACAGAATACATACCAAATTTTATCTATGGGAAAGAGCTCGGGGGTAGAATTCACAGAAAGGATTAAGAGAAACTTTCACTCTTTATATACTTTTGTATTGTTTTGAATTTTTTGCAAGATTTTATTTTTAACTTAAAAACAAAATTATATATATGTGTATATATATACATACATATATATACATATATATGTATATATATATATATATATATATATATATATATATATATAGTTGTTGTTAAAAAGAATTCTTCATTTTCACATTTATTTTTTATAAATTAAAGTTTCCTGGGGTGACGATGGTTAGTAAAGTTACATAGGTTTCTAAAAAGAATTCTTACAGGATTGTAAGCTATAGTGGAAGTAGGGTTTATGAAATTTCTTTCTAAAGTTTTAAAGCTCAGGACAAATGCTAATTGTGGTTCCATCCATGGCTTTGCTCTGATCATCTAGAAAGCACCCTGCACTCTACCTCACCAGTTCAACTCCTACCTGCCTTTTAGAGCCCAGCTCGGTGTCTGTAGCTTAATAGAGCCTGCCTCGATTACTGAAACCCACAATTGTTTCTACCAACTCAAAGTCATGAAATTGACTTCCTTGGTCTTCAGTTTGGGGACATGTGATGACAGATAAAGAAACGTGTATTTGGCAGAAATTTGAACCATGAAAAATGGTTTAGAACAACTCTATTCGTGTAACTCTCTTCTATCATTTTTTTTGTACTTTATTTCTAAGTGTTGTTTATTTTTTGCTTTTTGTGTTTAGTGAGGGGCAGTGTTTGCAGGTGCACTGCTATCTAGGTGATCTAGGGAACTTCACAAATCCTTTTGGGATTTTTTTCATCTAGAATATAAAGAGATTGAACTAGGTATATGTTCTGATGTAACCTCTGGTTCAAAACCTTTGTGATCCTGTTAGATGATATGATTTTACCTGATAAGTGGCTTAATTTGAAATGGTTACTTTCTCTGGAGTAAAGTTACTCCACATCTTTTTATCTAAAGATACTAACTAGGATAACTTAATGTAAGTGATCTATTTGATGCAGGAGAAAGGGCATTGACTTTGAAATCAAAAGGACCTAGATTTGAATCCTAGCGCCACCATTTTATAATTCTGTTATCTTAGACAGTTACTTGACCTAATTAATCTCAGTTTCCTTATATGTAAAAATGAGGATAATGATCTTTGTTTCCCTGGACTATACATGTGGATGCATCCACGACAACGCCTGATACACAGTATGCTCTCAGTAAATGTTAGTTTCTTTCCTCATCAGTAACTTTGATTTGTGAAAGGCAAACTTTAAAAAGCAGCAATTGCTCTTTTATATGTTTATACCTCTATTAAGGAAATTCAGGAAGAATGGAGGGGTACTTTAAAACTCTGCACATAAGTGTGAATATGTGCAGAGTTTGTGTGATTCTTTCTCTAACTGTATGCAGAATGCGGAGCCGTGGTAGGCCTGTATATTATTCTCTTTCTTGTAGGACTTTAGCTTATGGCTAGTAACAGAAGGGTTATGAAAGTCAAAAGCATCTTTGATGCCATATAATGGTTGGTTAAAGTAGTCAGCAACTAAGAACCTTATATCAACTACTGAGGTGCCGCAGGAGCTTTCAGGGCTCACATCTATTAGGCGCAGTAGGCTCAGTGCCGAGGGCCCACAATACTTCTAGAGGCTGTGAAATTATTTTAATATCTTTTAAAATCAGAAGAATAAAATGAGCTTTTAGGTAGAAGAAAAATACCTTAACATATAACACTAACATATACCAATGCAGTTACAAAATATAAAAAAAAAAAAAAATTAATGGAGGAAAGGGACCATGAAAATCAAAATACAGCCCCAGATGCTTTGATGAAGTTTTAGACTTTCTCCCGGGAAACACATCTGAGCATGTCAGGCTGAGTAGTGTTTGTATATGCCAATTTCACCCTTTCCTGAGATGCAGCACTGGTGTGGTTAGAGACCCCTCGCACTGCATGGGTCTCTCTTATTCCTGGCTCCATGAGAAGGTAGGAGAGAAGCCAAACATGACAACAAAACAATAAAAATGTATTGACAACAAGCCTAGGAGCCTCCTAACATAAGATTAGACTCTTGGGAGCAGAGACTTGCCTCTTATCACAGACTTACATAAATTTAATATATAAACTTCATGAATATTAATGAATTTGTAAAGGAAAGTTTTGAGAAAAAAAAATTCAACAACCAAAAAAAAAAAAAAAAGGTAATCTAATTTTGGCTGAATAAAACAGAAATTATGAACTGCTTAAAAATAGGGTATGTAGAGTAGAGATGACCTGCTGAGATATGAAGAAGCAGATACTGGGAGAAGGAATCTGTGTGGCATCATGCCTCAGTAGAGAGCATCCCTGTCTCAAGTAGAACATTTGGCAAGCAAATAAACTCTTAAATCTTGGGGCATTAAAGGGTGGAGATCAGCCACTGTTGTTCTAAGCCAACTGTTTCTGAGGGCTGGGCTCTGAGAGTCTGCCTTAATCTAAATGGCAGCCTTACTCGAAGTGGGCTTTAGTGGGCTGGAGAGAAAAGGTAGAAGTTGTTTTCTCCCACCACTGGTTTTGTGAACTTTATCTTTCAGTTGGAACTGATCACTTTAGGTTGATAAGAATTCATGCTAATACTAAGTAACACGTCAGGAGCACTTACTATGTGCCAGACACTGGGCTGAGCACTGTACATGGAGACTGTACAGCAGCCCAATGGAGTAGGAACCTGTCCCATTTTACAGATGAAGAAACAGAGTTTAAGGAGGTTGAGTGACTTAGTTGAGGTCTTCCTCCAGCCTGGAGCAGTGACTAGGAACTGGAGCCTGCATTCTAACATCTATCATTATCCCAGCGGAAGCCATCTTTGCAGATCATATAAGCAAAATGCAAGAGTGTTAGGGAGTATTACGGGTTGAATTTTGGTCCTCTTCCAAATTCAGCTGTTAAAGTCCTAACCCTAGCACCTCAGAATGTGACTTTGTTTGGAGACAGGGTTTTACAGAGGTGATTGAGTTAAAATGAGATCATTAGGGTGGATGCTAATCCTATATGACTGTTGTCCTTATCTAGAGGGGAAATTTGGACACAGAGCTACACATAGAGGAAAGACGATGTGGAGAAACATAAGAAGATGGTCGTCTGTAAGCCAAGAGAGAGACCTGGAACAGATCCTTTCTCTTCAGCGCCCTCAGAAGGAAACAACCCTGCCAACACTTTGATTTTTGGACTTCTAGCTTCTAGAAAATGAGATGACAAATGTCTGTTGTTTAAGCCACTCAGTCTGTGTGTAGTACTTTATTATGGCAACCCTAGAAAACGAATACAGGGCTAAGACATCTTTTGTGTGGACTAGACCTATAACAAGATAAGGTTCCCAGTACTATATTGAAAGGCCTGAGCAGATTCCTTTTTCTCCTTGTAGGTAGAGAATGATCAAACGTAAATAAGGTTTTCCCCCCAAGAATTCTGGACAAACTGAAAGCAAAGGTGGTTCAAGGATTTGGGATTAATAGTGTAAGCACCTTGAACTTCTAATTCATGGCAAGTAGGACTTGATACATATTAGTAGAGTTAAGTTGCCTTCCATGCCTTTCAAATAAATGACTTCTAACGTCAGACATTATTAGCCAAAATGAATTTCCAGCTCAGTCCAAATACTTATGGATGGTGGTGGTGATGGGAGAAGTCTTCTGTCTGTTAGGACGTTTGGGTGCCTTTGGAGCAGAATGAAATCAAACTGAGCTGAAATGTTTGAACTGCAATTAAAGATATGGCCAATGATACTGGTTCAGATTGCATCAGATGCAGAGTTATTTTGGCCCAAATAATTCAGTGGAAAATTCAGTAGGATAAAAAAAAAAGCTTTTCGGCCCAAGAAATTGAATTTAAACAATTTCTTGGTAAGGCAGACTTAAAGTGTTATATCCACGGTGGCAGTGCTGCTCATATTTGCATAAACATATTTATTTGCGTACTAATGAAAGGAGTAATTGATTCTTCCTAGATTTCTTTCTCCTTCTCCCACAGCACTGAACCTGATACAACCATTCTATTGAGGAAGTCAGACTCATCCCTAGTCACTGTCCTGACGGGAGGCCACGTAGAGGTTTCACTTGATTTCTTCATGTTTCCTTAGAAGCTCTTAATATTTATTTAATTCTACTGGTTTAGAGGGGCTTCAGCAACTGAAAATTCTCCAGAAGATCAACTGTTTTTTCTTTGATTAATGCTTATTGTTTGGCAATACTATAAATGAAATTCATAGGTAAAAATAATTCCTAAAAAAATCATACTCTATTACATATCTTCAAAGAAAGCTAGAGATTAGAAGGATTTTGTTTGTTTGTTTGGTTGTGACTTGAAAATACAGGTAGGATGCATTTAATTATAATTTTGATTGTCATACTTGACTAGGAAATAGTATACAAGATGTTTCATTGCACATGGTAAGCGCATGTATCAGATATCTCTTTTGTCCTAGCTCAGACTCCCTGGTCCTACCTGTTTCTCTAGTACTCTGGACTCCTTTCCCACTCCAGTTGCTGAATGGCAGCTGGCTTTGGCCCCAGGACATAATAGATGGGAGGGATCTGATAGATAATTAATCTCTTTTTCACCCCTTGATAGGCTATTCTAAGAGAAAGTTTTCTGTATAGTTTACCCTTAGAGACCCTACCGCACTGCCCTGGGATTACATCTCCCAATAAAGCTTAGAATCTAAGCCTTGCCCCAGGCTCAGTTTTCAAGGGAACTTATTTCAGGAGTGTGAAAGTTCCGTAAATGTTTAGTAAATTGAAATGAATAAAAATAAAATATGGGTTAAATGAGGGCTTTTGTTTAATCATTCTAATCTTTCTGTGCTTCATAAGAATTTGGTAGGTACCTCCTGACCCATTATCTTGCAGGTGCTTTTGGATTGGTAGGTATGGTGTCTAGAAGGAAATGACCGAACAAATCAAAGCCTGTTTCATTGATGATAAGTGGCCTACCAGATGATGCAAAGATATGTTAACATTTCCAAAAGGCTGATTTAACAAGGGAAGAAGAGTATGAGTGAATTGTTCTGGGTGAGAAGAGAATAGTGCAGACTGTGGGCCTGAAGCCCACCTTTTCCTCAGAGACACAGCTTACTTCCAGGTAAATCATGGCAATCTCCTCTAGGCACCTTTCCTGTTAGAAAAAACTCCTCCATACATTCTGCACTTCATTATTCCTTGAGTAGAAAACTGAAATATTTTTCTATCCAATGAATTCATAATGTGTGTATGAGACTTGAAAGACTGAAAATATGAAGCTGCTCTGTTAAAAAGACAAAAGAAGTGAAGGAAATTTTATTTAAAAGTTTTTTTTGCCACTCTCATGCCTTTGGTAAATGGGAATTGCTAGGACCTTCCATAGTAACTAAAGGAAAAATGTTTAAGACATTCAAGATGTTAAAAAGAAATGATACACAGTGTCTGTCATATATTTTAGTGCATGTTGGTATCCAGGGTCAACACCACTGTGCTCTTGGGAAGAAATGCCGGCATTATTATTACTTTTCTTGCCATCACTGTTATTAATAATAAAGAAGATTGTTACAGAAATGAAAGAGGCACCAGCAATGCTGACCCATCTGAAACCTTTTGTAGTTTAATGAAAAAAGACAAGAAGAGGCAACATTTAGAATCTAACCTATGTTTTGTGCATATATGTAATTGGGGTCAAGTCACTATATTCGCAGGTAACTTTTTTTTAAGAACCACATAGTCAATTATGTCCATAATAAATGAGGAAAATTATAATTTTGTAAAAGTTGGCAATTGAACAGTATGAAAAGGAAAGCCTTGGTAAGGAACTTTAAAAAAAATCCTGGGAAGTCTGCTTTTGTCAAGATACATGTCGGGGAGATTTATCAACTGATGAGGCAATGACTCACCTTCAGGAATGTTACTGGAACTGGCTATTTGGATCTTACCATCACTAGAGATAATGCTTGATCTTTTCACTGACCATAAAGATGTTTCAAAAATAGTGACATAAGCTTCACTCAGTAGAGTCCACGGAAGCCAACTGCAGCAGCAAACGGATTTATGTGTTTAGTCCAGCAAAGATGTGATGTTCATCTTGCTTTTGCTTCTGCTACAAGGGCAGAAATGAAGAAACATTCATTCTGGCTAACAAGTCATTACAAATGAGGCCAGAGAGCCGTGGAGCATAAAGAGCAAGCAGCCCGTCCGTATCAGTGGGAAAATGAAGAGAAGTTGTGGTGCTTCATGTTGGTGGGGGCGCGATGAGCCGCATGCATACGTGCCTTCCTCACTGTCATTTCCAGACTGGCAGGAATCCTGGACTGACACTGCTGATCGGGGAAAGGATTGTGCTCCCAAGTGGCATCAGTGTGTTGAGCTCTAAGTGCCATAGGTGGTACAGAGAAGGAGTGTAAGCAACAGACAACATTAGTAGCCTTCAGGTTCAGGTAGAGGAGAAAGAAAGAAGAAATATAAAGGCAGACCAGTCAACCCACACTCCTCTTCGGTGAAGAAATCCCTTTCATTGTGCCCTGGGAAAAAAGTACGGTCAATAGTACTGAGCCCAGTGGTGCCCTAATGTCAGTCTGTGGATTGCCTGCATCAGAATTTCCTCGGGAGCTTTAGAAATACACCTTCCAAAGGTTCAGATTCAGTAGGTCTGAAGTAGGACTTGGGATTCTGTGTTTGGAAACATCCTTCCAGGTGTTTTTTATAGGCAGTCATGTTTGGGACCCTCTGATTTGAACTCTACTTAAGCACCAATAGTAACACTGAGCTCATTACTGTTCTGTTCCTGGTCAGCTGATGTGCTTATAAGTTGCTATCTTGTTTCAAACCAAACTTTGCATCTGTAAGACATCCACCCAGATTTTGGATCTGTCTGGGTCTTTTGGATTAATTTAAAGGTCTTAGACCAAGTTGGAGAATTTGAATTTGTGGTGGACCTAGTTATCATGGATAGTAATTTTGTCCAGCAGCAAGGTAGTCTGGGAGCAGAGAATGTGAATGATCCCCCAGATGCAGGGATTGGAATGATGGACAATCAATTAGATGAAAGATTTTAGGATACTAGAGAAGATACCTTTGAAATGATTGTCCATTGTGGAGGAGACCATGGAAACCGGAGCATGTGTGGACTGGTGTATGGGGAGCTGCTAACTAAGAAGTAAGAAAGTGGGCAAGGCTGAGAGTAGAAGATCATTATGAGCTGGGCCTGTTTTCAGGGGGGTCGTCCACTGATCTCCAAGGCCCGGGTGCAGGAGGGTTTTAATCAGTGTTTTTTGTTTTTTCTTTTTTTGACTGACTTATGGCAAAAGGCAGATTAAGTAGATGTGTGAGGAGTGAAGAAGAAAGTGAAGAGATTGCGCCAAAAAAAAGAACTGAGTAGAAATCTTAGAGGTGAGCAGTGCTCTGTGATAATAAAATCCAAGTTGTAGTTAAGTGGGATGGAGCTGAAAGTGAGAGCTCACGAGAAATGTCATGGTCATTAAAGTAGATGATTCTGTTATTGAGAATGACGGCCAGAGATTCAGGAGAGAAACTGTGAGGCAGATGCTGAAGTGTTTGGAGGTGGCGGTCCTTCTCCAAGGCAATAGTTATGGCCTAAGAACTTCATAAATACTATCGGTTCTTTATTTAAACCCTTCCTGAGTGGTGTTGGTTCTAAGAAGCTGGAAGCCAGAGGTGAAGAGAGGAAAAACATTCTTCTGAGGAAGATGAGGTCAAGATCCAGTGTTTGGGAGGATTTTATCAATGTACAACTCACTCATGTCTAACAGTACTTACCATGTACGTCTATTACTCTCAACAAAGTAAGGCACAGAGCAGTTGGCTGCAAGTTAGTCCAAACCCTCTTGCTAAATAAATAGCAAATACAAAAACTCAGGGGAATCCTCTGCCTAACAGAAGAAATTATTTGGGAGCTAGATATCCCAGAACAGATCTGGAGAAAAGGTTATCACGTTGTTCGCAGAACTTTGAATTACAGAGACTGAAAGTGAAATGATGTTAATGGCAGCTTGCAGAAAAGGAGACTAAACAATGGAAAGATAATTTTGGAAGGCTAGAATGGGACTTTTTTGTGCTACTTTGGCATTTTTTCTCAGCCTACATTGCTGTAATATAATTGCCATTTCCTTGCTCTGTTTTGCTCAAAGTTTTGCACACTGTATGTTATGGGTTGAATTGTGTCTCCCAACAATGATCTGTCGAAGTCCTAACCCCCTTAGAACATGGCCTTATTTGGAAATTGTGTATTTATAGAGGCAGAAGTAATTGAGTTAAAATGAGGTCATTAGGGTGGGCCCTAATCCAGTATGACAAAAGTCCTTATATAAAAGAAATCTGGACACAGAATTATAGACATATATGGAAAGAATATGATGTAAACACGCACAGGGAGAAAATGGACATGTGAAGATGGAGGCAGAGATGGGAGTTATACTGTCACAAACTAAGGGACGCCTGGGGCCAACAGAAGTTAGGAGAGAGCTGCGGAACAGATTCTCCCTCAGAGTTCCTAGAAGGAACCAATTCTGCTGACACTTTAATTTTGCGCTTCTAGCCTCCAGAACTGAGACAATAAGTATCGTTAAAGCCACCCAGTTTATGGTACTTTGTTATGGCAGCCCTAGGAAATTAATACTTATACCAAGCCTGGGAACTTTTACTATTTCTTCCAATCCTTTGCTGCCTATTGAGAAGTAAAATTTCAGATCCTCTAAAATGCCCCTTAACTCCATCCTTACCCAGTTTCCTCTGCACAGCTATAGATGAATGGCAGGTAAATATTGTCCTGTCCCTGTTGGGAGGGTTCTTACTTGAAAGGTCGAACTGTGTAAGTGGCATGAATTGCATGTGAATTGTGATGCAGATTACTTCATGTCAGCACCAGTAAAAGTTTAGACCTTAAGCATCTCCCAAATGAAAGAATATTGACAGATCTTAACAAGGGAGGGAGGGGTGTTGGGATAATAAGCAATTCAAAGTGGAATATTGCTTTTCTCCAAAGAAGATTCAAACAGGGAGTCAATAACATGAAACTTCACATCAGCTAGTCCAAGATGAAATACTAGCTCGGGCATTGACTAAACAAGATTGTCTCGTCCCTTGTGTTTTTGTGTTGGGAAATAACTTAGTTCAGTATCTTTAAGATTTATTCACCTTGTATTTGCACTGATCACATTCATTGAACTGTGGCCTGCAGCCAAGGCTATATTTCGAAGCTAAGCTGGTGATAGGCAGACTGTGTCTCAGTCCTTGGAGTGAATCCAACCATCTTAAATATTGAAGTGTTTCTTTATGATGCTCTAGAGACATTTTCATCATGCTGTATTTTTGTGATCTGCTGAGCTCCTCTATTGCATTTGAATGCTTTTCTAAGACAGATTCTCTTATTAAAAATTACTTTAAATAGTGGTGTAAATGAATGTCAGAAAGTACCTGTGTGAACATTTAAAGATATAAATAAAATATACCTGATAAAAAGAGAAAATATAAATATTTTGACTTAACATGTGTATTATGTCCAAACCAATATCCATACCCATATTTTTATTGAAGTCCAATTTATATTCTATAGAGAAAGGATTGGAGCTTTAAAAGTTCATTTGTATGTTCATAAGTACTTTATGTCATCTTAGTCCTTAATCAGTTAGATATTAACTACCATTGCTACTAGTAGTGCTGCTACTAGCTATTCCTACAGTCACCTTTTAGTGGGTATTTACTGAGTATCAGGCATTGTGGTAATTGCTTTGTCTCCATAATCCCCTTTAATTCCTTCAACAACCCCATGAAGTATATATCTTTGTCTTCATTTTCCAGACTAGAAAACTAAGACTTAGAGATATTAAGTAGCTTGAGCAAGGTCACAGTAAGTGGTGGAACCAGGATTAGAGACCCAGATCTTTCTGACCCCGAAGCTTGTATTCTTATCCACTTTGCAATTCAGTCTCAAGTGTAACTGTTGGGAGCAAACATTCTGTTAGGAGAGGTAAAGACCCTGCTCTGAAAGCTCAGTTTTATTGAGTTACATTGGTTACACGAGAAAGCTGTCTGCTTGGACAAAGGAAGGGATCATGAGAGCGGAGACTCAAGAATGGGGCTAGATCTGTGTGCTTTGGACTCTAGCTTTAGTTCTGTTGCACTGTCAGAACTTGGGCAACCTTGTTAATACTTGGTAGTACCTACTACCTAGGGAAGGAAGTGTGGCCTTGAGAAAAACATGGGCTAGTATGTGTGAAGGTAGTTTAAAAAGTAAGAAGCACTACAAAAATTTATTACTTCTCAGTTCATTCATAAAACTGCATTTATACTGCTGCTTAACACTCATCACATTGTATTCCCTACTCCCTGCACCTAGAATAGTACAACGCTCATAATAGGTGTTTAATAAATATTTGTTGAAATAGTTTTGTAGAGTTACCACTAGATAAGGAAGACTGGAGAAAATTTAGGGACTAGTACAGATTTTAAAATAGTATCTGTAGTATAGAAACAATCCACTCCCATCCATCTTAATTTTCTAATGTACTCAATGGAATACCACATATTTGAACTTGACAAATATTAGTCAAAAGCCTGATGAGGTCTGTCATCCAGTGGTTGCAGTAGGTATCGAATACCAGTTCTGCCTTAAAATAGCAAGAAGCATGGTACGAGAGAAGGATAAAGGGAAGAGAGAAAGATGTGCATCGTTTTATGCTTAATAATATAGCTTTGTCCAGAAAGTTTGTGTCCTGAAAAATCAATGTTCTCGAAACATAGTATGCCCTCTACTGACAAGGAAATGCTTTGGATGCTCTGAATAGTTACCGAGGGAGTTCATAGGCCAGTGCTGCCCTAGTTCAGTTAGAAGAATCACCGGGAGTCTCTTCTGTGGCAGAGCCCACTCCACTGCTCAGGAGTGGACACATGACAAAGACATGCTCGGTCCCCGGTGGGAGTTTGCAGTCTAGTGGGAGGGACACTGCCTTCAAGTTGCTTGCAAACTTAGGCTGGAAAGCAGTATTTCTGATGCTCTCCTTCCTCTGCCCAATACTTCCTTCCTCCTACGATTCGGAAAATCTACTTATAACAACAGGAAGCTATTGTAAAGCTGTACAGATGGGGAGATCCCTTCACATTTCATTTTCTTTCATCTTTTTTTTTGGCACTCCATTCTTCCTCAATAAGGTAGGGAGGGATAAAGTTTCTTAACTGTGTTGGGAGTAATTAAAAAAAAAAAATCCAGAATGCATCTAGAACATTGCCTGCAATGGCAGCCAGGCAAAAAATACCCTTCAAAGCATAGAAAGGTCGTGTTTGTCTACATGTGTGTAATTTAGGTAGTCCTTACAAGGAATACGATATATTTCTATGGTTTGGTCCAGTTCCTTACCTCTCTGCAGAAGTGTACATGTGTGGGGGTGAGAACAGTCACTCAGACAGCAAGATTTAATAGGTGTCTAAAGACTCCTTATCTCCAAATAGCTCTTCCTCTGATGATCCCTGAAATTTCATTAGAATTCTATTTCTTGGAGGTATTTGGTTTTTGACTCCCTATTAAAATGCAAAATTTCTGCATGCCAGAAGGAGGCAGTGTAGTGTAGTGGAAATGGGAATAAGCTGTAAGTCATGCAGACCTGAATTTAAATACCAAATCTCCCTCTTTATTGCCTTGGATAAGTTATTTAACCTCTCTGAGCTTCATTTGTTTCATTCCTACAATGTCTTGGATACAAAGAATGTATGCAAAATGGTAGACAGTCAATGAATGGTGGTTCTTGCTCATGAGCCATCACATTAGCTAACTGAAGCAACCATGTGATAGGTGCTTTGGGAAGGAAAAGACAACCAGACTAGTAAAGAGGGGGCAAAGGGGAGATGGAAAGGTCTTCAAAATAGTGCCGGAGCCACCGTTTGTCTAGAGCAGGGGAGCCATGAACTTGGATGGGAAAAATACTTAAGTCTTTATTTTCACTAAACTCTAACTGAAATATAACATTTCCTTTTATTATGTACATAAGCAACAAACCCAGTAATATCAGCAGTATGTGTGAATTTGTCACCAAATCATAGATACTTTTATAACACATTACAGTGGTTGTAGATATTTCAAAATATCATTTATACTAATCACTACTTTAAAATACATTATGATAGCTCTTACTCCTGCTGCTGATGTTTCCTATGTCTTATGTTAATAAAAAAGCACATGTTATACTATGCCACAAAATTGCTTTTAAAAATATTTTCATAACAGTATTTCAACGTAATTATCTCCTTTTTCCATCTCACTCATTTGTTTTATGTATTGTGAGAAGGGCTTCATACAAATCCTACTTCCAAAAGAATTAAAACCAGGATCCTGGAGTGATATCTGCACCCTCGTATTCACTGCAGCACTGTCCATCGGTGGATGAATGGATAAAGAAAATGAAATATATATGCATATACCCTCTTTCCCCGAAAATAAGAACTAGCCGGACAATCAGCTCTAATGCGTCTTTTGGAGCAAAACTTAACATAAGACCCGGTCTTATAGTAAAATAAGACCGGGTCTATAATATCATATCATATCATATCATATCATATCATATCATATCATATCATATCATATCATACCAGGTCTTATGTTAATTTTTGCTCCAAAAGACTCATTAGAGCTGATTGTCCTGCTAGGTCTTTTCGGGAACCACGATATTATGTATATACACATACACAAATGGAATATTATTCAGCCTTAAACAAGAAGGAAACCCTGTCATTTGAAGGGTATTATGCTAAGTGAAATAAGCCAGATACAGAAGGACAAATGCTGCATGATTTTATTTTGTGAGGAATCTGAAATAGTCACTCATAGAAACAGATGGTAGAATGGTGGTTTCCAGGGGCTGGAGCGCAGGGGAAATGAGGAAGCGTCAAAGGGTACAAAGTGTCATTTATGCAAGATGAAAAGGTCCTTGAGATCTGTACAGTGCGGTGTCTATAGTTACCCATTCTGTACAGCATGCTGAAAAGTTTGTTAAGAGGGTAGATCTTGTGTTCAATGCTCTTATCACACACACAAAAGAAGAGGCTGGAGGAAACTTGTTGGTGATGGATATGTTTATGGCATTGATTATGGTCAGAGCTTCACGGATGTATACTTAGCTCCAAACTCATCAAATTGTATACATTAAAATATGCACAGTCTTTTGTATGTCGATTGTAACTCCAAAAAGAGGTTTTTAAAAAAACACCAGAAAGACATCTTGCCATGTGCTACAACATAGATGAACCTGGAGGACAAAATTCTAAGTGAAATAAGCCAGTCACAGGACAAATACTGCATACTTCCACTTACGGATATCTAAAATAGTCAGACTCACAGAAGAGAGAAAATGATGTTTACAACTATAAATTCAGTGGGCACAAAGTTCCAGTCATGCAGGATGAGTAAGTTCTAGCGATCTGCTGGACGACATAGTGTCTATAGCTCCCAATACTGCACTGTATGTTTAAAAATTTCCTAAGAGGGCAGATCTCATGTTAAGTGTTCTTATCCTCCACCCCTCCCTCCACCCCGCTACAAAAGTGGTACAGCCATTCTGGAAAAAAAGAAAGGGTCCATAGGCTTCACAGAGGGCCAGAGGGGGCCATGGCACATAAAAGTAAAAATAAAAATATTTTTGTCTAGAGTAAGAGCCAGCCGGGGAGTACAGTTAATCAGAGTCACTGAGTTTACCTCCTTTTCTGAAGATTGTTGGTAATGATAAAGATTTACCACCGTGGCCTTCTAGAAATCAAGCAAAGATTCTATCTCTATCTCTATCTCTATATCTAATCACCTATTTCATCTATATCTACGTCTATATATTTTTTCTCTCCTCATTTTCACTTCAGGAGTGGTCATTGCTACTGTTTGACCTTGAACATCATATCTATTTCTTATTAAATTAGTCCAGTGGGGGAACTGGAGCAGAATTAGTTTATTATTTTTTCTGAAACAGTTGAGATATTCAGTCCATTGATTCCAGTCCCCTCATCTGTAAGATGGTCAAGATATTTAGGGATTTCTTTGAGGTCTTTATACCCCACGGCTTGTTGGCCCCCATAGCTTCTCCCTCTACTCACCTGCTCTTTCAGGTGTGTTTTATTTGTGCAGGAGCTGAAAAGGATACTGAACACTAGGAACAAAGGCTCCCCTCAAGTAAAATTGAGAAAGCAGTAGCGCAATGTAAGGGTGAAATTCAGTAAATCAATAACGCAGTCAGACTTAGCTAGTTTGCGGTTTAACTCACTGTATAGCTTGCTCTCTAGCCACCAGTAATTAAACCTAGTTTGTTTGCAGTTTGATCCATCCTGATATTCATCTGTTTTCTCTTTGTTTCTCCCCTCAACTGAAGAACTCTGTTCCGTTTCTCAAGTAACCCCATACCTCATTAAGTAACAACCTCCTAACCTGGAAAGAGAATTTTATAATTCTGAGGCGCCCAGACACTAGACACCGGAATTCAATGTACAATTTCTTGCAGTTTTTACTGGTGACGCACAGTCCCAGGCCTGGATGGCCAAGGAGATAATGTTGTCGGGAGATAATGTTGTCTTCAAACAGACCAGACCTCAGGAAGGATGTCAGCCCTCAAACCTGCTTGACCAACTGCCCCTTTGCTGTAGACGAAAAAGCTAACCTGAAGTTAATGCAGCTGTCCACTTTCAGACTCTGGACTCTGTCCCGGCGAATGCCCCCCCACCCCCAGCCCCCTGCCCGTGTTTCTCTCCTTCCTACCCGGGGCAGCCGTCATCTTTGGACACTGCCATGGGCATTTTCTCTCTTCCTAACTTGAATAAAACCTTTTCTCACTCTCCCACTTTGTAGAGCCTGAATGCTTTCACCTTTTGTGAACAACCAGGGGTCAATTCCACGGAAGGCTAGGAGAGTGGGAATTAGGGCTGGGTGCAGACAGAGGGAGAAAGAAAGAGACAAAGAAATTTCACATGTAGTTTGACCTGGAAAGAATTAACTAGACTAGTGGCTTCAGTCATTTTTTGCTCATGTACTCAACAAGAGAACTTTGAAAGATTCTTTTTGAGTTGACATCTAAAATTTTCATCATAAATTTAAATAGTTGCAAAATATGTATTAGATGATGTGCTGAATATCATATCCATGATTAAAATATATTTTCATCAAAACTTTGGAGCTGCAGATTTAGCTCATTAAATTTATAAAGAATGCCCATCATATAAATTAATTGGCAAAGCTAGTCCTTATTTTAAAACCATGCTGCCAAATTGGACTTTCTGTCAGAAAAAAAATCTTATTTCATTTTTTAATTCAAATGAATGTGCCAGTATGCAACCCTTTGGAACCTATTATTGCTTCTAATTTCTGACTTTAAGAAATGAAGGAATGAAAGAAGGGTGTCAGGGAAGGAAGAAGGAAAAAAAGAGGTCTGCCATGAGTTTTTCACCTTCCATTTTTCTTTTGGAAGCTTTCTTTCTTTTCTCTTAAAGGACTCTCTGAGGAAGAAGCCATGAGGTTTCATACCCCAGGACAATGCATTTGAGTAGGACTGTGGTGGGGGAAGGGTATGCTTTTCTTCTGCAAAGTAGGAAAAGGACTATGGAGGGGAAAAAGGGTCCTCATAGCACGATCGTAGGCAGATTAAGTTGAGGAAAGAAGACATGCAGAAGTTGAAGATTTGCCAGTGGACTACCCAAAGTGGTCCCTGCCCATGAACCCTGTGGGGAGTCTTCATGGATCAGGGCAAATGTACCTGTACCCCGGTATACAGACCCCTGAACTAGTCCAACTCCACATTTATTGTAGTTCTCCCCCGTTGCTCTTGAGAGTGACAGAGAGCAGCACACGTTCGTCTTGTGCTCTTTCCATCACTACCCATCGCTGCCCCAGTGGGGCCACAGGCCATTGGAATCAGGTGGGGGGGGTTGGATCACGGTCAGCACCTGAAATTAACCAAGTTTAGTGGATTACTATTATTATTTGTAAACTCCCCATGGCTAACCAGCCTTTTTTTTTGTTTCACAAAACATGAGTGTCCTGGCTTTTTTTATTTTTTTATTTCTCTCTGAAAGACACTGCCTTTGTTCTCGCCGTCCTGCCGAGAAGGAGGGGAAGCGAATGTCTCATTTCCATGCAGCCCTTGCCATTGAGCAGTAGTGTGGAGCGAACTCTTCTTTTGAAACACAGGAGTCATTTATGTTTGGTATGCTCAGAGGGAGAAACACTGAACACACAGATAGATTTCTTCCTTCAAGTCGTGCTTCCACACCCCACTGGAGTGGGAATGGGGTGCCCCATCAGTACGGTTGTTGGGCCAATTGCATTTTTCCCCACAGGCACGAATTTGCATGGAAATTGCTGCTCTGTGTTGGCAGGACTCTTCTAAACATTTCACCCAAAGAATTATACCCAACATGGGAGTTTGCCCTCTGGGCTGTATCTCTGTTGGACCAGGAAAGTGAAATTCCTCGATGAGAAAGGACTTGCCTGGAGTCTTGAGATTCGGGAATCACCAGCATAACACACCAGCAGATTTTATGTCTCCTGAGTTGTCTGTGTAACGCTGGGGTGGTGTGGGAGTTGTGGGAGTGGAAAGCGGATTAGGGTTTTGATCTTGTTTTAATGACTGGAGGAAGTGTTAAAGTATATTCCCAAATTCTCTGATATTGGCAGGCAAACATACTGACTGTACCCCAGGTTTGAGGAGGAGCAAAGTGGGGCAGAGTAGGAGAGAAATGCTGGCAACATAGCGCAGTGACTGCCCTGCCTCCATCTCAGGTTCCTCTCCCCCTCTTCCGTGGGGCCTCCCGCCTGCTTCAGGGCTTCTGTCTTCCTTTCCTCCCACCATGACTTTCAGGAGACTGCCTGCCATCGGGTAGTTACCCTTTAGGATGGATTGAAGTTTGCTGAAGCTTTCCCAGGGGCACAGACTCCTGCACCTCTGTGATGGAATGAAAACCTTGCCCTAAGTTTTCAGCCATCGTGAACAGGTGGGGATGTTTTTAGTTTTTATCGTACGTTTTGGTAAATCTCGGTGTGTAGGTAATTGCCTCCTCTCTCTAGACTCAAGATTGGCTCTGTGTTTGACCTCGGAGTCCTGGGAGTTGACCAGAAATGGGAAAGAATAAAGAAGGGATGGAAATGCCTTCGTGTTGGTGGAGAGTTGGGTTGCTGAGGTGCTGGATAAATGTCTACAAAATTCCCTCGGAGAGCTTCCAGTCACAGTTCCTCAGACAGGGTTACAACCCCCAGGAGGTGCAAGGGGGCCCCACTGTCAGCTAGCACCGAAGAGAGGTCTGAAATGTTAGCAGTTTTATGTCTGTGGAGAGGAACTGGAGTGGTTGAACAGGGGAAGCTGACGGCTCTTCACTGCAAGACTTACAGAGAAAAGACAGCATATGTATGAGGCAGTATCAAATAGGAATAAAAAAATAAATTCAATTCAAGGATGGGCCTTTGAAATATTTATACGGCTGAAGTGCTCACAGGGGACAGAGAAGTCTAGGTGGCTTTTAATGCATGGCTTAAAAGTTTAACTCATTTTGATTTTTCATAAATTGCTTTGTCTGAGCTGGGGGGTTGGGTCTTTTTTATATAATCATTATAATGGAATTTTGATAAGAGGATGGCATTAGAGAAGGGAGCTAGGGTTTAGAATGTAAGTAAAAGCAAAAGAGGAGACGGCAGAGGAAAGGACTGCGGGGGAGGCTGCAGTGAGAGCACAGTGAAACGGAGAAGTCAATCGAAAGAAGCTGAACTTAACTTGTGGGCAGAAGGCAGGGCTTGCAGACTGATAGTCCCTACATCACGTCTGCGTGTCCACTGTCAAGAGCACACAGAGTTTAAAAATGTATTAAAATTGTTGATAACATTTAAAAACTGTGATTTTATGCAAAAATCTGGGTTTCTTAGTTCTCTGGGAAAATCAGTGGAGCTGGCAATACTGCCCACAATCCTACTTGGTAAATGAGAGATGGCTGGCTCCTTCTGTTAGGGCAAGAGCTCTGCAGTTTGCCTCTGTCCTGCTAATTGCTGCTTTCCTGGGCAGTCGCCTCTCTCATGTACCTCACCTGCTAGGCCTGTGTGACATTTCGTTTGTACTCATAAGTAATGGATTCAGCCCCAGGAGGCGGGTCCATTGCCTGGCTTCCAAGGGGAGTGGCTGGTCCCTGCTGAAGTTTGTTGACTCCTCTGGTCACAGTCACGAGTGTAAAGGACATTGGCCCTGGCTGCTCCCCGTCACTGTCACCACCACCGGCAGGGCAGGGCTGCCTTTGCCACGCACAGCTCTGAAATACAGAGGCATGGGCTGAAGTCTCCAGAAGGCTGGGCCTTTGATGAGGCAGGGCGTCGCCGTGAGTCCTGTTGCTCCATAACCTCTAAAGCAACTCCAGAGTTAGCCTCGAGGGCACTGGGTTACCTGAATGGAGAGCCTTTTTATTTATTTTTTATTTTTTTATTAAATTTATTGGGGTGACAATTGTTAGTAAAATTACATAGATTTCAGGTATACAATTCTGTATTACATCATCTATAAATCCCATTGTGTGTTCATCACCCAGAGTCAGTTCTCCTTCCATCACCATATATTCGATCCCCCTTACCCTCGGGTAAGGAGAGCCATTTTTTTAACTCTCCAGTACCTTCTTTCTCTGCTCAACACTCCTTCCCACGTCTTTACAACTTGACAGTCCTGTATCGTTGATTTCCTTTCCCTTTTTGCCAATTAAATTATAATTCAGGGAAAGCTAATAAAACGCTAATGGGTGTAAAGGAATAAGGAAGTGGTATGTAACATTACAGTCACCAGTACGCAGCACTGGACTCGAATGTGGATGGTGCTGCCTGGAGTGGTTGGACAGGAAGGCCCCCATGGGGCTGGGAGGGTGTTCTCTTGGGCAGTGAAGGGACAGAGCTCTAGACATGTAGAAAAAGGTTTTCAGGAGACAGGTCCTCCTGCACTTGAGTTGGTAAGGACTGCTGCGGACATCTGTGGGTCCTAGAAGGTAAAGAGGGTACACTCCAGTGGGGTGTCAGGAAAGTTAGGGAAATGTGTCGTGACCTCAGGGCCATGGCAGTTACCAGCTCTGTTGAACATGAAGATCAGAAATTGGAAATAGCTTAAGGGAGAGGAGTTCGCCAGCGTGAAACACAGCACTGACTTAATGATTTTCATAATAATTAAATGTATTAATAAAACTGTGAGAAGTGATTGCCCTGTACTTTAAATAGTTCCGGCAGCGCTATGAAAAGTAAATATGTAAATTATGTGGTATTCCAGGAAGATAATGCATTTAAGAAACGCATCTAAGAACACACAGATATGAGTGAGGTGAAAAAACCCACATATGTTATTTACTGAGATAGTTTATTCTCAGATTCGTGGTGCTATGAATTCCATTCTTGGATATTCTGTTGTTTTAAATGAACATATTCTTGTTCTTCTACACGATGAGGTGATTTAGCTCTTCGTACAGCAGGGGCTCGTAATGGGTCAGGAGGCATTACAGGCACCAAGATAGCCTGCCTAGTCTACCTGAATTCAAATCCTGTTTTTGCAATTTACTAGCTGTTAGTCTTGGGGCTATTACCTAAACACACTAAGCTAATTTCTAAAATGAAGATAATACACAATACATTGGGCTGCTGCATTAAAGGATAAATACATTTATATGGGATTAAAGGATAAATATATAAATATACAGTTTAATGTACGGGACCAAGTTAGTCTCAATAAATGGTGGCTTTTATTATAAGGTGATGATTTGTGCTTCTCTTCCCGAAATCACTTTTGCAAGGTCTCAGATTCTCTGGGTCAAAGTAATTATGAGCTTATCATGCCGTGTAGCATCTGGATGAGATGAGACTGTGGGCAAAATACACAGACGTGATTGCCATCACTATTTAATTCTCAATCTCTTTGCAAAGCATCCATAAAACTTGTGTTTACTGAAGAACCCCAGTGGGTAAAAAATAGTGACAGGAAGTGCTGAAACGGACAGTTAGCACCAGTTCTGACCTGTCAAACAAGAAAAGAAGAGAAAGGCTCCTTACAGCTCCTCAGCGCATGCTTGGGGGAGAAGGAAGGCAGGAGAGAGTTGAGGAGCTTGAACAGGATGCTGGGATCCTACTGACTATGCTGGGGAAACGTTTGGCTTGAACGCCTTACTGTCCTTTGACTTCCTGCCACAGTCTAAAAGCTAAGTGAGCTTAATTAAACAAGCAAGCAAACATTGCAACATGGGGGACGTGTAAGGGAACCCACTGGGTTGGGAGCTTTAAAAGAAACTTTCAGGCTGGGGAAAGGGAGTGCAAGGGGAGCTACTCACTGACCAGGGAAGTGGCTGTGGCTGTTTGCAGGTGACACAGTGACTGGGCAGCATGACAACACAGTGACCTTTCCCAGTAAGAGCAGCTCCAGCCCAGAGGAGGGAGGTGTGGTCTGCGCTGGGGAAGGAGGAACCTTCCTGGGCTCCTTGAAACTTTGCACAGAGATTTCTTCTAATGGTAGTTGATTTTCTTCTACTAAAACTTCTTTGCGATACATGTGGCCGATATGCTTGCAGGTGAGAGAGTTGGGGCCAGCTTATTGGACGGTCTAATTTCCTCAGGTTTCTGAATAGGGCTTAGAACATGAAAAATGCTAACCCAGCCTGCTAAAAGGTGCCTGGAGAAACGTGCTTTTAGGGAAGGCATGCTTTTGAGATTTGAGGGGGTACCCAGAGCTGTATTAGTGAGTCACCTCCATCTTATTTTCCCTGCTTCTGTCTCCACTCCACTGCTCCACTAGCTCAATGCGGAGATGACTTCCACCTGTGACTTCAGACCAGCGCCATACCTGGGTCAAAATGAAAACAACAACAAAAAAGGATATTAACTAAATTGTTAAGAACCTCCCTCCCACTTCCCCACTTCTGTGTGGGTTTAAAGTAAGTCAAATTCTGCAGATTAAGACTTGAGGGTCCAAAGTGTGACTTCTGGGCTTTTGCATCGTCCTCGCCCAGGGTGCTCCAGGTTCTTAGTTTGCCCTGGCAGATTCACTTGCCACACTTGTCCACCCCGCTCTGTGTTCTGAGGGACAGTCTTGTGTGTTCTGCGTCAGTCGGGCTCCTCCCTTCCCCGCTGGTGCATCTGGCCAGTGGAGAGAAGAGCATGAGAACGTGTAGTATTTATTCCCAGGCTCCCTCCCTGTTGGCAGTGGCTGTGCAACTCCTTAAAGCCACACTTAACGTTTGGTGGCCCTCTCCCACAGCTACCGCTGACAACTCTCTCGCTCACAACCCCTGAGACCATTCCTACCGGCTCCTTCCTCTTGCGCCTTCAGGGGTCATCACTCCTGCTGCTCCCTTGTCTCTCTCCAGAGCACATTAGGACCCTGGTTGGTCGTCTTTAACCCTGCCCCCTTTTTGAAAATAGTCCCTTCATGAAACACTCCCTTTCTCTTTTGTGGACACATCTGTTTTCTTCCAGGACCCTGGCTGATCCGTCACTCAAACCCTCGATGCCTATGGGGCTCCCCAAGCCACAGGGCTCTCTCCCTCTCTCATCTCAGTCAATCCCAGGACTAGGCTTCTATTCTTAGTATCACGGGCTTCCTAGTTACTCTTCCCTAAACCAAAGACTGCTTGATTGACACCCGTGTAGTCCCTCCCCCTGGGTGCGGGCTTCTTCTGCAGGACAGTACAGACAGATCTCCTAGAGTCACATCTGCAGGCTTCTGCTTCTCTAGATGCTCCTGCCCCCAGATCTTATCAGAAACCCTCGTACCAACCTCAGTGCCCACATCGTAAGGGCCGAGACCACTGCATCTCCTCCCAGCACCTAGGAGGTGCTCTAGCACCTAGTCTAGCTCCTCCCATCTAGCCGTTCCCCTGCACCTGTCCTACCTTGTCTTAGTGAGCCTGCGTCTTGGGTGGCACATCCCACCTCTCCCCTGTGTCAGCCAGAGCTATGGTGGAGAACTGTCTTCCAGTTGAATAACTCAGGCAGGATAAAAGCTTTGACGCCACAAAAAGTGACTTTGCCAGGGAGCACAAACATATTGATGTGTTTTATATCACCTTGATTTGCATTATGCTATTTGTTAATGAAATACATCCCTAACATTCGTAGAACTGAATGAAAATGTATACTAAATATAAATGTGTAATATGTATATGTAGCCATCTATGAGAGGTACCCTGTTAGTATGTATTTTCTCCTTATCCCAGTGTGATTGTGTACTCTTAGCCGATGACAGCTATCAGGGCAGACCGTACTGTACCCTCTCAGCTAAGGAGCGTTAGCTCATTACACTGTAAATACAGTCAGCCGTGAACCCCCACCTCCTTACTTCGAGTGCAGTATGTATTCCAATGCATGTGTTTGCTTTCTGCCATTTGATCTAAAGAATACTTTTAACACCTAATGGCCGACATAAAGCTGCTAAGGGATGGTTCTGGACTGGCTGCAAAGAAACACCAGAAAAATAACACTCTGGTGTTTGTGATTGGAGGAAATTTCAAGGAAGTGGTAGGAGAAGAATGGTCAGTAGGGATGGATGAGAGGCCTTTGCTGTCTTGAAGAACCTTAGAAATTTCCCTGCAGCCTGGGAGGGTTGTCCAAAAATGGGAGGCATGATTGGCTGAAGAAACAAGGCAGGTGGTGGGTCTTGTGGTGGGTCGTGATTTGAAGGGAATTGAGGAGAACGCAGGTGGTGGGTCGTGATTTGAAGGGAATTGAGGAGAACGCAGGAGGGTCTGTTTATGGATCATGACTTTATTTCTGATGTAGGGATGTTATTCATCTTTCATCAGACTATGCTGTAAGTACTCGATTCACCTAGCACGCCCATTTCCAGCACTGTACTGACCCTCTGTTAAAAGGGCTCCAGGAGGCATTTCTTTCTGCTCTCTGTAACAGTTACCCTGAATATGTTCTGATCAATGAAACAAAGGGAAGAAATAGAATTTCCATCTAGAGCTAGCTACAGCTTTGCAAAAGAGGCCAAACAATGCTACAGCTTTGCAAAGAGGCCAAAATAAGCAGCTGTCATGCATTCATCAAATTCAGGACTCTCCCAAGTGTTAAATCAATTCCATCAAAGCAGTTTTATTGCTGGTGGATGAATGGATTGAAGTAGATGTGTAGCATTAAAAGGGCTTGCCATTTGGAGTAGAAAACGTGCTGTGAGGCCCAGTGGCTTGGTGCCATTCTTTCAGAGCCCAACAGTATTACTGAGTAGGTTCCAATTCTGTTGCTCCTGGACTTACTTTGTTGAATTGTGCTATTTTAAAAGTATTCTATTTTCCAGGAACTTAAGATCAAATTCAGAACGTTTCCATGGTGGGTTGTAAAGAGCCATGGTCATTCACTCAAAATCATTAATGTCTAGGTCAACTTTTGACGAATAGTTTTTTTTCGTTGTTGTTGTTTTATTAGTTTCAGTTGTATAAAACAATGCAATAGTTAGACATTTATCATTTATAGCCCTCACACAGTGATAACCCCTTTTCCCCCATCTACTACCCCTCTGACATCGCATACAGCCATGTCCACTACATTTCCACTGTCTCTATTCCTAATGCTGTACTCCACTTATTGTGACTATATATATATATATATATATATATATATATATATATATGTATGTATATATATATATATATATATATATAAAATTATAGTTGACATTCATTATTGTTCAGCTTCAGCTTCAGGTGTACAGTGCAGTGACCAGGCATCAACACCATCCCTGAAGTGGTCTCCCTAATAAGACAAGTGTCCATCGGATACCCTACAAAATCTTTACAACATTAGTGAGTACATTCCTCAAATTGACTTTCGTATCCCCATGGCTATCTTGTGGTTACCGATTGTACTTTCTAATCTCTTCACCTTCTCCCTCATCCCCACCCCCCCTCCCATCTAGCAACCCTCAGTTTTTCCTCTATATTTCTGAGACTGTTTCTGATTAGTTCTTTCGTTTATTCTTTTCTTTAGATTCCACATATAAGTGAGATCATATGGTATTTGTCTTTCTCTGACTGACTTATTTCACTTAGCATAATGTTTTCTAGGTCCATCCATATCATTGCAAATGGTAAGATTTCATTCTTCTTTATGGCTGTGTAATACTCCATTGTATAAATGTACCACAGTTTCTTAATTCAGTTATCTACTGATGGGCATTTCGGTTGTTTCCATGTCTTGGCTATTGTGTATAGTGCTGCAATAAACATAGGGGTGCCTAAATTTTTTCTAATTAGAGTTTTGGATTTCTCTGGATAGATACCTAGGAGTGGAATTGCTGGGTCATAAGGTAGTTCCATTTTATGTTTTTTGAGATACCACCATACTGATTCCATAGAGACTGGACCAATCTGCAATCCCACCAACAGTGCACAAGGGTTCCCTTTTCTCCAAATCCCCCCAGCACTTGTTGTTTGTTGATTCATTGATGATAGCCATTTTGACTGGGGTGAGATGGTATCTCATTGTGGTTTTTATTTGCATTTCTCTAATGATTAGTGAAGTTGAGCATTTTCTCATATGTCTGTTTGCCATCTGTATGTCCTCTTTAGAAAAATGTCTCTTCATGTTCTCTGTCCATTTGTTTTATTGATGGTTTCCTTTGCTGTGAAAAAACTTTTTAGTTTGACGTAATCCCATATGTTTATTTTTTCTCTTACTTCCCTTGCGCGAGGAGATATATCAGTAAAAATCTTACTCTGGGTAATGTCTGTAAACTTTCTTCCTATATTTTCTTCTAGGAGTTTTATGGTTTCAGATCTTACATTTAAGTCTTTAATCCATTTTGAATTTATTCTTGTATATAGTGTAAGGAGGTGGTCCAGCTTCATTTTTTTTTGCATGTGTCTGTCCAGGTTTCCCAGCACCATTTATTGAATAGACTGTCTTTACCCCACTGTAAGTTCTTGCTTCCATTGTCATAGATTAAATGACCATATAGGCATGGATTTATTTCTGGATGTTCAATTCTGTTCCATTGATCTATGTGTCTGTTTTTATGTCAGTATCATGCTGTTTTGATTACTGTAGCCTTGTAGTATAATTTGATGTCAGGTATCGTGATACCTCCCACTTTGTTCTGATTTCTCAAGATTGCTGAGGCTATCTGGGGTCTTTTATGGTTCCATAATAAATTTTAGGATTATATGATCTATTTCTGTGAAAAATGTCCTTGGTAGTTTGATAGGAATTGCGTTGAATCTGTATATTGCCTTAGGCAGTATGGACATTTTAATGATATTAATTCTTCCTATCCATGAGCATGGTATGTGTTTCCGTCTATTTGTATCTTCTTTAATTTCTCTCTTCCGTGTCTTATAATTTTCTGAGTACAGGTCTCTTACTACTTTGGTTAAATTTATTCCTAGGTATTTTATAATCTTTGAAGCAATTGTAAATGGGACTGTTTTCTTAATTTCTCTTTGTGATATTTTATTATTGGTATATACAATTGTAACTGATTTCTGAATATTAATTTTGTATCCTGCTACTTTACTAAATTCATTTATCCATTCTAATAGTATTTTGGTGGAGTCTTTAGGGTTCTCTATATATAGTATCATGTCATCTGCATATAACAACAACTTTACTTCCTCCTTACCAATTGGGATGTGTTTTATTTTGTTTTCTTGTCTGATTGCTGTGGCTAGAACTTCCAGAAGTATGTTGAATAGAAGTGGAGAAAGTGAGCAACTTTGCCTTGTTCCTGATCTTAAGGGGAATGGTTTTAGCTTTTCCCCATTGAGTATGATGTTAGCTGTGGGTTTATCATATATGACTTTTATTGTGTTGAGATATGGTCCCTCTATTCCCACTTTCTTAAGAGTTTTTATCATAATTGGCTGCTGGATTTTGTCAAATGCTTTTTCTGCATCTGTTGATATGATCATATGATTTTTTATTTTTCATTTTTTTAATGTGGTGTATCACATTAATTAATTTGTGGATGTTGAACCAACCTTGCATACCAAGTATGAATCCCACTTGATCATGGTGTATGATCTTTTTAATGTGTTGCTAAATTCTGTTCGCTAGTATTTTGTTGTGGATTTTTGCATCTATGTTCGTTAGGGATATTGGCTTGTAGTTTTTTTTTTTTTTTTTTGTAATGTCTTTGTCTGATTTAGGGATCAGGGTGATAGTGGCCCCATAAAAAGTGTTTGGGAGCCTTCCCTCCTTCTGGATTTTTTGGAATAGTTTGAGGAGGATAGGTGATAATTCTTTTTTGAATGTTTTGTGAAGTTCACCTGTAAAGCCATCTGGTCCAGGGCTTTTGTTTGTTGGGAGATTGTTGATTACTGATTCAATTTCCTTGGTAGTAATCAGTCTATTCATGTTTTCCGTTTCTTCTTGAGTTAGCCTTGGAAGGTTGTATGTTTCTAGAAAATTGTCCGTTTCTTCCAGATTGTCTAATTTGTTGGCATATAGTTGCTCATAGTAATTTCTTAAAATTTTTTGTGTTTCTGTGGTGTCTATTGTCACAGCTCCTCTTTCATTTCTGATTTTATTAATTTGGGTCCTCTCTTTTTTTTGATGAGTCTGGCGAAAGGTTTGTCAATTTTGTTTATCTTCTCGAAAAACCAGCTCTTGGATTCATTGATCTTTTGTATTGCATTTTTGGTCTCTGTTTCATTTATTTCTGCTCTGATCTTTATTATCTCCTTCCTTATACTCCCTTTGGGCTTATTTTGCTGTTCTTTTTCCAGATCCCTTAAGTGTAAAGATAAACTGTTGATTTGTGTATTTTCTTGTTTCTTTAGGTAGGCCTGCATTGCTATGAATTTCCCTCTTAGGACTGCTTTCGCTGCATCCCATAGATTTTGGGTTATTGTGTTTTCATTTTCGTTTGTCTCGAGACATCTTTTGATTTCTTCCTTGATCTCATTGTTGACCCATTCATTATTTAACAACATGTTATTCAGCCTCCATGTATTTGTGTGTCTTCCAGTTTTTTTCCTGTAGTTGATTTAGAAATCGGATATATTCATAGCACTGCAGTCAGAGAAGACAATTGGTATGATTTCAATTTTCTTAAATTTATCGATAATATTTATATTTTCTATGGATAAATAAACAGAGTAGAGGTGAGGAAAAAGAAACCAATTATCACCTATCCTTATGGAATAACTTTTTCTTTTTCTTTTTAATTAAAGTTTATTTGGGGGACAATTGTTAGTAAAGTTGCATAGGCTTCAGGAGTACAGTTCTGTAATACATCATCTATATATCACATTATGTGTTCACCACCTAGAGTCAGTTCTCCTTCCATCACCATATATTTGATCCCTTTTATCCTCATCTACCACACCCTTCCCCCCTTAACCTCTGGTAACCACAAAACTATTGTCTGTGTCTGTGACTTTTTGTTTCTTCATTTGTTTGTCTTGTTCCTTTATTGTTTTCAGTTTTATATGCCACATATCAGTGAAATCATATGGCCTACTTTTTCTGTCTGACTATATTTGCTTAGCGTAATAATCTCAAGATCCATTCATGTTGTCACAAATGACATTATTTCATCTTTTCTTATGGCAGAATAGTATTCCATTGTGTATATATACCACATCTTCTTTATCCAATCATCTATCAAAGGACACTTTGGTTGTTTCCTAGTTTGGCCTCCGTAAATAAACATTTCTCCAAAGAGGACATACAAATGGCCAATAGACATATGAAAAAATGCTCAACATCACTAATCATCAGAGAAATGCAAATAAAAAACACAATGAGATATCACCTCACATTAGTTAGAATGGCTATCATCACCAAGACAAATAAGTGTTGGAGAGGCTGTGGAGAAAAAGGAACCCTCATACACTGTTGGTGGGAATGCAGATTGGTGCAGATGCTATGGAAGGCAGTGTGGAGATTCCTTAAAAAATTAAGAATGGAATTACCATATGACCCAACAATCCCTCTTCTGGGTATCTACCCAAAAATCTGAAAACGTTTATTCATAAAGATACATTTCTTCCAATATTCATTGCAGCTTTATTTACAGTGGAATAACTTTTTATTTAGCCATTGCAAATTTATTATCTTTAAACTGACATTCAATGTACTTTCCCAAGGAATTTTAATGTGGAACTGTTTGGGTGAATGAGCAGAATTCCTTAATATGAGAAGAATTCTCACAACATATTTGTCTATTATGGAAGTGTTTTGTTTATTAGCTCTAAAGCTGTGCAAAGAAGCCAAAAGATTTAACCTCCCTAAACATGTTAACCACAGAAGCATAAGTCATTCAGAATTGAGAATACTAGAAGGTATTTGCCAGCTCCCTGACGATAGCTAGAAGTAAAGTTTACATGGAAATAGAGAAGGGAGAGGATTTTCTCATTGGAGAAATTGGTAGACATTGAAATGAGCTACTTTGGAAAACTATGGAGTTTTTGTTCTAAAGACCTTTTAAAACAAACATAGATCCCTAATGTTCTATAGTGTATTCAATTCATAGACATAAAGGAATGGACTAGAGCAGTACTTTTCATTCTGTGCTCAGTGAGGGGCTTCTCAGGGTGGAGTGGGAGAGAGCTAAGTGGAAGGTGGGGTAAGCTGGTGGGACAGGGGTGCCTCTTCTCTGAGGATGTGCTGCTCAGCCTAGAAAAGAGGTACAACCTTCATCTATTTATTTAGTTCCAAGCTTTGGCTTCAGACAGAGATGATCAGGAAGCAAATATTGATAAATGGCTGAAAAGCATTGAAAATTCACTTCGAAATGAGAGCATTTCTTCTTTAAATATTGTGGCTAAGAGAACTCTCATTCGATTTTAGTGTATATACGTTAGAGATCTCACATAAAGAAGCTATTGTGTCTGACTTATAGTAGGCAATGAATAAATATTTGTTGAATGAATGGGTGCAGAGGAGAGCAGATATAGCAAAACACACTTGGCTTATTTATTACTTGAATGTTTTGGTTGAAGAAACATTGAACATACTTATTATGTAGAAAAGGGGTCAGTGTATTTTTCCTGGAAAGGACCAGGTAGTAAATATTTTGATTTTGTGGGTCATACTATCAATGTTGCAACTACTCAACTCTGCCATTGTAGTGTGAAAACAGCCATAGATAATACCTAAGTAAATGGACATACACATGTTTCAATAAAACTTTATTTGCAAAAACAGGCAGCATGCCAGATTTGGATTCTGGGCTATAGTTTGTAGAGCACAGGTATGATCAAACCTCTCAGCTTCAAGGCATATCGAGGTTACTCATTAAGGGTCTTAGGTGTGAGAATGAGCATTAATAAGAAGTATCTTATTATTGGATCAACATATTGTGGAAAGAGGGTTTTAGACTTTTATTTCTGAATAGCTGGATAGAAAGCAACTGCATGTATATGTTGGTTGATGTGTATGTTCATTTCATTTTGTTGCCATTTCAGCAAACTATTTTATTGAATTTATTGGGGTGACATTGGTTAGCAAACTTTTTCTTCCTATTCTTTAAAGTTCTATAAGCTGCGTCTACATAATAAAACATTAGAAAAAAATGGATTTATCTTTCAGAATGAGAAGTCTGATTATGAAAAGCTTCTGAAAGCTGTGGATGTGGAATTTTTAATTGCCAGAATTAATTCTCTTTCCTCAACACAGATATAGCCTCCTTTCTGAGGAAGGAGCCGCGGTTATGGAACCAGATAAAGTCAGTGTGTTAACACCAGGCTGTCCAATGTGACCAAAGGCAGGATGTTTGAACATATTTCTGGCAGAAGCAAAAATGGCTGACTCATAAATCAGCAAGGATTTTGTAAATGTCTCATGTACTACAAAGGTACTCTCTTTATGAAAGCCCTGACATATTTATTGTCTTCTCTCTGTCTCTATCTCTGTCTGTCTGTCTGTCTGTCTGTCTGTCTGTCTCTCTCTCTCTCACACACCCACACACACTTTGAATAATTACTGGATTGTGTTTGTATTTCATTTTATTATATTATAGCATCCCAGTACTTTTATCGACTATGATAACTGCATTAGTTCAAACCATTTCAAATTTGAGCTACTTTATAGGTAGATCAGATCATTAATTGTTTAGAATTAAAAGAGGTAAAGGACACAGTCTTTATGCTGGGTGGATTTCTGATTTAAAACCAATTATCTCATTAATCTTACCTGTAGAACCATTAGCATGGTCAAAAACATCCAGGACCATACAGCATTTCAGTACAGAACTTTTTTTTAAAGCAATTTATAGCTAACTAGGAATAAATTCCATTTATGAAAATTCCTTTAAAAAAAATGTCTGATAAGTAGCAAGTAGCTACTTATTACAAACTTTCATAATTGTATCTAGAAAGTATCCAGAAATTTAGCAAATTTGGTCCTGGGATTTTCAGTGGCCCTAAGCAAGTATTCAGCCTTCACCAGTTTTTCCACTTGCAATGTGGAGTATCATTTTTAGAATCACAGATTTAAGATAATGAGAAGTGGTAAGAGATCAACTTATCTGACCATATGCCTTTATTTTTATGTTATTTTTACTAACATACCTGAAACTCAGATGAAGTGACTTGTCCATGGTCTCATAATTCATTTGAGTTTTGGGGGGTTCAGAGGGTCTTTCTCCACACCAGCATGGCCTGAGGTTTCACAAGAATAGGGATTTCTTGGTAAAGGCAGATGGTCCAGTCAGGGGCCATGAGACTATTCATTCAATAGGTCTTACCAGCCTTCCTGTGGTTCCACCATCCCTGTAGTGACAGTGGGGGAGGTTCCGTGATGGCTTGTTCAGATGGGTCTGGTGCTCTGAATCTCCCTGGTCATCCTTCTCGACACCTCTGTCATCTCAGAGAAACAGAAGCCATTTCTAGCTTCTGTTCTGTAAAACAAGATGAACATAAATGGGACATTTTGGGAAACGGACGATTCTGTTTCTATTGCTCAGCACTGTGCTAGCACTCACAGTTCTCCCAGTTAATACACACATTACACATTTTTAAAGGATTAGACAAGAGTACAGTAACATGTATTCTTCTCTAAGATAATGCACTCTTTGGAGGAAAATCGCCAGATTTTTGGTGAAGAGACCCTGTCCCAACTGTGGTTCTTTGTTCTTAGATCTGTTGTTGTTTGTAGCTTGGGTTCCTCACGTGGCCTCTGATCCTCACCTGTAAGGTGGGGGACACGACTATCTATCTCAAGAGTATGGTGATAACGGAAAGGGAATCCCAGCTCCACTGTGTCCTGGTGGTGTGTGACCCAGGGGAAGTTACTCAACCTCTCAGTGCCTCAGTTTCCTCATCTATAAAATGAGGATAATAAAGTAATATCTACTTCATTGGGTTTTGTGAAGAATGAGTTACTATATGTCAAACTCTTAGAGCCACAGTGGCACATAGTAAGCATTCAATACATGTTAGCTATTATTATATAAAACTGCACTGAAAGAACTGTATTAAGGAAAATAATTATTTATTAGTACTTAAGTTGCATATATAAGAATTGGATTTAAACACATTTCTCATAGTGTGGGAATCCATTGATACTTGGTAGAAAGGACTTGCTTCAAATATTATTTCCTCCCCATTTTCTTTTGTTTTTCTTTATTTACATTTTTTTTCCCTTCTCTTTATCTTCTGTTTCTCTCCCATGCTCTGGAAAATGAAAAGTGGTCTGGAAGGGTGGAAGATTAAATCTTTCAACTCCTCTGAAAAAAAAGAGGCTATAAAACTGCAGTATAATAATGCTAACAATAAAAATAATATGTAGTCAAATCCGCAAGCTGCGTAAACAGACTTAGCTGTGTTCTGTTTTTGGTGTGGCCGATGAAAGCCTCCAAGTTTTGCAGTGATTTGCAGGATGCTGAGCACCGTTCAGGTTGTAAGGCATCCCTGCAGTGCAGTAAAATTGTTGGGAGTGGATGGGTGAGGGCTTTTTCAAATGTTTCTCTTGCACGCATTTGTAAATTTGAAATGACAGAGAAGGTTTATTGGGTAAACAAAAGTGTGTTCAACTGTGAATCATGTATTGGCTGCGACTAATACTATGCATACAGATTATTGTGACAACTATTTTAAAAGTGGATGTTATAGAGGCTGACAATGGTAAAGATGTGGGTTATGTGCTTCTGAGACTCCTGGGAAGTGACTAGGAGGCATTTGGATAGTTCCTGGTGTGTGGCTTCTGTCTAATTTACACAGCTAGTTCTTTGGAGGAGGACTCTGCAGGACACTCTGCCAGCTGCCTATGAATAATGAATGGTCCTACACAGAGAAGGGGACTCTGAGACCTCCAGACAGTGATTGGTACCCGCTGCTACCTCCACCGCTATCTGTCTGTCATCTATCTGTCTACCTACCTGTCATCCATCCATCCATCCATCCATCCATCCATCCATCCATCCATCCATCCATCCATCTTTCCACGATCTCAGAGTCAATTGAATGCAAAGAGACTGTTGCAGGAATTGTCAAGAATCCAAACAAAGTGAGGAGACACTAAGTGCCTTAATCCACACTAAGAACAAACTGTGAAATGGATTTGGACACAGTTAATCTCAGTGGACTGTTATATCCATAGCTTTAGTGGAGAAATCATTCATTTGCAAATTGAGAAAGTCCCCATTAAAACAATGTGATTTACTTGGTAAGAACAGTCCAGAAATTATACTGAGTTTGAGCAATAGTATACAGATGTAAATCCCCTAAGAATGTATGTGATTATGCAGAGAAGAGCAGCAATGGTCTCTTGTACCATAATCTGTGCATTACAGAGCCCCACAGTGCACATTTACACAGCAGACCATGGCCTGACTTCAGCGGCAATGAGCTATGGACCGAATGCTCATTGAGAGGACCAGGCACTTCCCGTTACTGGGTAGTAATAGCTCCAGTGGAACCCTTACACACTTAGGATCTTAGTGTAACAAGCAAGATGGAATGAATGCATTTCCGCCTTTACTCCTGCACAGTTTTTACCCCCTTTGAAAGACTCATTTCTATTGGCACTAACTAAACACAAGATTTCCCAGAAATCTAAATAGAAAATGAGCGTCTAAATCTATACTAACAATACTATTCAGAATTGAGTCATGTTATAATATATATCATATATTGTCAAATACTGCTTTGGTCTGCAGACATAATTAGTATAAGCTCGCCATTAATGGTATGATATATGATCTAGGACTCTTTAATTTAGCAAAAGCCAACTAATATTTATTTCTAATATGCTATAATCTTTACTCACATCACAAAGCATTAACAAAAGGTATATTCTTTAATGCTATACTCTCAAGGGTTTATTTGAACTTTTTTCTGGTTTAATTAGCTTATTCATTTTAATTAAAGTACAGTACAACATTTACATGGTGTTTAATCTGAAAGTTAATCCTGTTTTCTTAAAAGATTAAGTACAGCAATAAATACAAAATAATGGTGACTATATCTCATCGGACTGGTACTTTGGCTACGTAAACAACTTCTGCTGGATATAGCAAAAACATAGATTTTTCTCTAGAAAGAGAAAATCTTTTGTTAAGATATTAATGCCACAAGAATAGCTTTCTAACAAATTAAGAGTTTCCATGAAAGCCAGATTCCCACCCTGGCCCTGACTCGGATATTCACATCTTTTAGATTTGAGGTGGAATCCCAAAACCTGCTGCAGCAATCCCATAACTGTATGCATGTAACTATGGACCACTCCCCTCCCAGAATTCTCCCCTCCCGTTGAGTCTGACCGTTCCCTAGAGAAAGGCATGCTTGTCGAAAGCATTCTTCTCTAGCCTAACTCTTCTTTTGTCCCTGGCAAATTCATTGCCTGTGTGGGCAACCTGTACAGCGAGCACCCTGTCCTCCACAGTGATGATGACTTTCTTTTCTTCCACTCTGACTTAGGCACTCACTTCCATGGTCACACTCTAGACTCGTCATTGCCACAGAATGTATCACGTGGAAGTCACTTAACTCCAACATGCCATTCTTCAACCACGACTTCCTTTTCTAGCTGCTTCTACTACAGTAGTACTTCATGAAGACCTCTAGTCCATCTACCTCTCCATCTCCTCCATCTTTATTTTCTTCCCAATTCACTCACACATCATTGTCATTTCAACCTCTTTCTTGCAAATACCCCCGGTTCCCTTGCCCTATCATTCCATAATAATACTCCTATATTAAATGAACCCAGTCATTCATTCACCTTCCCATGTCCATTCCAAAGTGGAATCTTTCCCATCATTCAAATATGCTTTTGTATCCCCAACTTGAGAGAGTTCTCTCTTAACTCCACCTTCTCATCAATTGCCTCTTTCACAGTCAAGAGTCTATGAAAACTTGTATATACATGTTTACTTCACTTCTTCACTTCTTATGTGCTCTTTGACTAGATTCTGTTTGGTTTTCGCCCCCAATTCCCCACCAGAATTTATCTTGCTAAGGTTGTCAATCACTTTCATGTTATTAAATTTAATTGGCACTTTTTAGACTGCATCCTGTTTTGTGTCACAGCATTTGTCAGAGCTGTCAATTCCTGCCATTTTGAAATACTTTTTCTCTTGGCTTCAATGACATCACATTTACCTGTTTTTGTTTGTTTGTTTGTTTTGTTTTGTTTTTTACTTCTTTCACCTTTCTTTTCAACTCTATTTTGGGAAGACAGTCTCCTCTTCTATCAAAAGTCTACGTAGGAAGTCTATCTCAAAGTTTGGTCCTGGGTGCTCTTATTTTCTCAGATTATTAACAATGTTGAATCCTAAAGATTCCAAATGCATCTATATGAAAAACACAAGTGCATACAAAGACTGGTAAATGAATTTTCATAGAAGCTTCATTCACAATAGCCCAAAATTGGAAACAACCCAAAAGTCCATCAAAAGGTAGATGGATAAACACATGTGTTAGTTATATAATGGAATACTTCTCAGCAATAAAAAAAGAATGAACAGATACACACAGCACCACGGATGAATCTCAAATGCATTATGCTAAGAGAACGAAGACTGATATAAAAGAGTACATACTACATGATTCCATTTGTCTGAAATTCTAGAAAATGCAAGAGAATCTGGCAAAAAGCCTATCAGCACTGCATGAGGCTGGGGCAGAGGGAAGGATGGGCTGCAAAGGGCATGAGGAAACCTGGAGTGACGGAAATATTCTGACTCTTTATTGTGAGGGTCGTTTCATATGTGTATACATCAGTCAAAATTCATAAAATTGAATGAATACATTAAATAGCTGCAATTTATTGTAAATTATACCTCAATAAATGATTAAAATCTACTGACAATTCTTACATTTAAGTCTTTAACATAGATCTCTCTTATGAGCTTAAAGCTGTGGATCCAACTATTCATGTGACCTCACCATTTTGATATTTCACAGGAATTCCAAATGTAACAAATTTAAACTGAATCCAGGATTTGTTCTCCACATGCTTTCTGGTGTTTTTTCCCCCCCTCACTTCAGTAAATTGCTGTTTCAAGGAGACCTCAAAATACAGTGGCTTAAATAAAAATTGGAATTTATTTCTATTTTAGAGGACAGTCTACAGATAGGGGAGCCAGTGCTGTTAGGGTGACGCTACCATCCTAACCCCTGGATTCTATTTCTGGGTTCAGGAATGCTTTAGTTCTCATCCGATCTCATCCAGCAGGGGCAGGGAAACGGTCAAAGAAGTGCTGGCATGTTTCTTTTTTAGGGGCATCACCCAGAAGTGTCAGATGGCTAAACTTCATTACAAGGGAGGGTGGGGAATATTGTCTTTATGTAGTCATGTGTTCAGCTAAAACTTTATTTTTATGACAGAAGAGGAGAATTGATAGAGAGAGGGTCTCCGGCTTTCTCAAGGGTGTGTGGGGTCTTAGGCAAATTTGTTTTTTGTGGAACCCCTTTCTTTCTATGCAATTGGATTAAAAATGTATTACAAAAATCCATAGGCCTCTGTGAAGTAATGTTTTGTTGATGAAGATTTAGCAAAATGGGTATAGAGGAGGTAGTCACATATTTATGTATCGTCTAATCAGTGCACACGCCCAGGCATCTCTTCATGTTCTTTAGGGTCAATTGCGTTGTTCTTGCCTAATTTTGTTTGTCCTGGGCAATAAAACATGTAGCAACACTATTGTTACTCACAATGACAGAACCCTTCAGAACTTTTTGTATTGAAACAGTATAGATCTTGTTTTGGCTGCAGTACCCTAATACCATTTATTTTAATGCTCGTTATATCATTATTTATGATACGGCATCATCTACCATGCCACCCTTGAATACTGGCTTCCAATACTCTCTCAGATTATTACTGTGCTTCCTTGATCACTGCAAGTGTAGCTCTTACCCAGAGTATTCAGGAAAATGCAAACCATTTTCTTGTAGCTCTAAATTTTCCGTTATTAAATTTATGGCATAAATGTAGAACAACACATCTTCCAACTATGTCTTTTCTTGAACTGTTCAGGTTAGAATCACTGCCTTCATAGAATGTGATCTCTTAACAATGTTGACTGGACCTGTGCAGGGCATGGGGTGAGATGCCCCGGGGCAGAAAGGAGCAGTCCATTTGCAAAGGAATGTCCATCTTTCATCCAGCGCAGCTTCAGACTGCCCCGAGGGAGCCTGGCATCACTACCTTCATGGGGGGCAAGACAAGGCATGGATTAGAAAGGCTTGTTGCCAGCCAGGAGCAATGGTCTTGGAAGCCCTCAGAGGAGATCGTCACTCCTCCAGCCCAGGTGGGCTTGAGGTGCCTCTCTTTTCCTCCTCGGTGCAGGCCCAGGGATGCAGGCTGTAAAAGGCTCCACCAGCCACCTTGTAGCCTGCTGTTATTTTCTCCACATGACAGCCTACATAGAGCGGGACAGGATGTCCTCAACCTCCTGAATCCCAGCTGACTTTGAAGGTGAGCATCCAGTCTCTTGAATGATAAAGGTATGAGATAAAAAGGGGAAGCTATAAGCTTCCAGGAAAAAAAAAAAAATGATTGAGTTCTCATGATCAATGATTCCTGAGCTAGATACCATAAAATATGGTTATTGGAAGTCCCTTTGAAGTTTTAATCTTAGTTTTAATTTCTAAAGGTGGCAGAATCACAGTTGTCATTTTCTGTCTGAAGAACAATTTGCAATTCGGAGACCCACTCTGTCAGGTCTCACCACTTTCCATGGTATGGTGGCCTCACACAGCTTTGAGTATAAAAGAATCTCTAGACATTAATGCAACACAACTAATGGAATGTCTCAATCTGTTACATTTTACAATCATTATCCAACAATACCTCCAGCAACATCAAGGGGAATCTTTTTTTTTTTTCATTTTAAAGATGATCAAAATGAAATGCAGAAAGATTAAATAATTTTCCAGTCTGTCTGCCTCCAAAGAACTCAGTGTTTTGATCTCAGTTGTTCTGTCAAAGGGAAGGAATAAAATACAGTTTATGCGCCTCACCCTGATGCCATCAGTGTAACTGGTTTGGAGAAATGTTGAGTAGCCAGTGCCAAATTTCTGTCTCATTGACTACTTGTTCCTGGAGGTTGTGAGCTACAAAAAGAAATCTACCTCCTTAGGAGATTAAGCTGGACACAGCCTGACCATCTGCTCTCCTGACAGGGGCTGACATAGACTGCTTTTATGGATACGGGAGATGGAGCAGGGCATGTCACTGGCCAACAGTGCTGCTGGCAGTGAGGCATAGAGGCAGATGGACTCCTAAGCCGCTGACTGCTGTCAACATCTTAGAGTCTATGGAGCAGACATAGTGCAAATTGTATGTCTTGAAGGAAAGAGATGAGGTGGAGTCTTGCTAGCAGTGCAGCCCCAGTGCTGGGAGGAGACCCCATTTTGGCCAGCAGCCCTGGCAGGTATCATGCTAAGTGCTGCAGTTAGAGCAATAAATAAGAGTATATAGCAGGATAGAAAGACATTAGGTAATAATGTACATAATTATTTAATTCTGATTGTGAGAAACTGTGATAAAAAGTAGAGTGCTCTTTGATAGCATGTAATGGGAAGATCTGAGTCTGGGTGTGGAGTGGGTTTCAGGGAAGGCTTTCCTGCCAAAGTGACATCTATAAAAACCTTGTGGGTTGTTTGTAACAGACCCTATAGGTTGCTCACCAAACACCCACTTCTCTTTCCGTCCTCCTCCCTTAGGGGAGGTGGCCCGAGGATATAGGTCCTGATTGAGCTGAGTCAATAATGGCAGTCTCAGTGCTTTGCCACATTGGTTTAGGCATGTGTTGGGTTAGAGTATGTGATTGGTTAGGGCATGTGTTACAGTTTCGGCAATTGAGACAAAAGAGAAAACTGCTAGAGGCTTTTGGGAATGGTTTCCTCACTCTTTACAAGGAAGAGGTGACCCTCCCTATCCCTGAATGTTGTCATGTCTGACCTTGAGTGCAGCTCCGTTGAGGACCATTCACCAAAGGCAGAGGAGGAAGATGGAAAGAATCTGAGCTCTTGTTGGCTTCCTTAACCGTGTAAGTCAATATGGAGCATTAGCTTTGAGGTTTTCAATATGATCATTATGTGCGCCAACTGAGTTTGAGTTTGTTTCTTTGCACCTGCAAAGATAACAGGAGTTATCCAGGTAATGAGTGTGAGTGGAGAAGGCCACTCCAGACAGAAGAACAATGCACGCACAGCCCTGAAGTGGAAATACAATGTAGTCCCATGTGGCTGGAGAGCAGTGAGTGAGGAGGAGTGGAACAGGATGAAGCTGGAGAGTTGGTGGAGTCAGAGCATTGCCACTAGGGCATTAGCTAATAATTTATATTTGGACTCCTTACAGGCATATCCAGGCTTCTAATTCTTTGTCTTGGATGACTCCAACAAACGCGATGTGATTCCTACTTTTACTCCTGTGCGGTGGACAATGGGAATAATTACATCGTACCTTGATGGCCTACAATATGCATGAAATTCACTAGTAACTACTCAGTTCTCTAATTTACTTGGCTTACGTCACATTAGCCTGAAGTATTGTTGCTCCTGGGTTCACCATTGAGTGGGGCTGCCTGAGGGTTACCCTCAGCACTTAAGCATTTTTGACAATACTTCAGAGAGTAGTTACACTGGTTGAGTTTGTTACTACGAAGCTGGAGATCTTCAAATTCTTTGGTCTAAGGATCTGAGGGAGAATATGGGATTCTATAAAGTAACGAGGATAAGGTCCAATGGCTCCGGCAGAAGAATTCCTGTGTGGTCCCCATGGGTGGGAGAGACTCAGAGGAGTAATAGGTCCAAAATATAGCTGCGGGGTGTGTGTGTGTGTGTGTGTGTGTGTGTGTGTGTGTGTGTGTGGTTTCTAACAAACTACGTGGACTTAGACAAGAGACTGGCCTGCTTGGCTCAACCTTGCCCATTGTCTTTGGCTCTTCTGCATGTGTAAGGTCTTTGCTCATTTCTTACCAGACTCCTCTGGCCATGTGTGTCTTCTGGCTGGGGAGCCTTCTCTGGATGGTAGCCTGCAGGATTCGAACCCTGGATTCCAAAAGCTCAGGCTGTGGAAGCAGATGTCACGTAGCAGCTGGGTGAACTTGAGCACATCATGCAACTTCTCTAAAGCTTAGTCATCTGTAAGATGGTCATAATAGTAGTATGTAACTCATAGAAATGCTGCGGAGATCAAATGAAGTAATCTATGACCAGTGCTTAGCACAGCACAGATGTTCAATTTATGATAGCTATTAACGTCGCCATTGTGCACTCCTCATCACTGCCATTGGTATCGAGGCTTGGGTCCTTATTCTCCTATGAATGCAGTATGGAGAATCCTACCACCTTTGCCCTCGTCACGGTTAATACAATGCCACAGCACAACTGTTTATTGAACTATGTATAGTCACTGTACTAGGTTCTGGGACTTAAGAAAGCAATAACAAACGAACAAAACAACCCCACCATTTCCAAAATTAGAAAGAATAGCTTGGCTTTACCACGAGCATTCATTTCTCACAGTTAAGACCTAAATCAAGACTATGGCTGTGATTCTTAGTGTGCATTGTAAAAACTAGGACTGTAAAGATCTTTAAAAAAATTTCCTTGCAAAAATATTTACTATTTTAATTTGCGCTTTTTGATAGGTACGCGGAACCTCCTAAATCTACAGATGCATTACAAGTGCCTCATATGCAGAAAGAGGGTGAGTTTTTGTTTTTGTTTTTTTGGTGTGTGTGCATCCTTCTGGGATGTCTCCGGCATGAGCACTGCTCTGAGCAAACCATGCTTTGCAAAGTCAGTTATTTGTTTTACTTCTGCCAGAATATTGAAAGTTTGCCTGGTGAACATTCCCTGAAATCAAAATGACTTATTATCAGGCCTCCTTTGCTTTTGATCCTGCTGCAGGATGGTGTGTTTTCCTAATGATGCAGAATCTCTCGTTAAGTTCAGGAAACAGGATATAAGGATAAGTCAATTGACTCAATTTATGGACATAATAAAACAGTCCCTATTACCTTCAGCAGTCAAGGCAAGACAAGGTGAAACACAGTGTTGTAAAGTTATTATGACAAAATAGTTTAGTATTTACCTGACCAAATAAAGTGAAAATACTGCATTTATTTTTGAAGCGGCACTTCAGACATTATGACCTAAAATTAATAGTGGTAGACGATCATTTATCCTGTCGCACAGGGATATTGCAGAGTTCACTCAAAGCCAGGAATATCTGCTATTAAATCATGGCAAACTAAAAAAAAAAAGGAAAAAAAATTTTGAAGTATTTCCTCGTGTCTGCTCTATGTCTACTGTTGGCCCCACTGAGCCAGTGTTAACAGCTAAGGCATTTCTTTTTCCATCTTGTAATATAATTAAAAACAAATTTAGAAGCAGAATAGATGTTTTGTACGTTCGAGCCCTGTCCGTTTTGGGGGAATGCACTGGCAATGCACACAGCTGTTCCTGGCGATTATAAGCTCAGAAAATAAAAAAAGGGAGGAAAGAAACCAAGTTGACCAAATATGGCTGCTTTTGTCTTCCAGTGGGAAGCACGTCTTTGGGGTAGGCATAGGAAAAATAGATGTAAATCACATATTTTTAACCTGCTGCATTTCATAAGAGATGGACATGAAGCTGAGGGGTATAGATGGTTTGCAGTAGATGAAGACAGAGGATATCTAAAGGCTATGATATGATATTAGTAGCTAATCAAAATACAAAATTTTAGCTAATTTCTGGCTTTTGGTTACTTTCTTGACTCTAATGTCTACAGTGATTTTGTGTTTCTGAATTAAAATGGGGCTATGATTTTAAGTTAGGTAAGTACGACTGTGGGCATACAGCAGACAAGAAAAGGACCTAAGTTTTGCTTTGAATATTATCTGTTTTCATATGTTGATCGTGAGTTGCAGAGTGACCAACATTTAGATCGTTCAGGTCTTTGCTAGCCGTCACCTGCATGAGGCTTACTACACCTGACAACTCTGCAAAATGGCATCTGGCCCTGCTGCCTTCCCCTGCCCCAACTCCCAGTCCATTTGACCCTGCGTGGCTTTTTCTTTTTTATAGTCCTATCACCTTCCAACATTCTACATAATTCACTTTTTATGTTTGATATTGTCTTCCCTCTCCACCCACCCATGTGAGGTTGGTGTCTTTGATTTGTTCACCACGTATCCCAAGCATTCAGAGCAGTGCCCGGCACATAGTAGACACTCAATAAATATTTGTTGAGTGAATGAATTCTATCCTTCTTTTGCCTAAAACATAATAATGGTTTTCATTGGCTTTGTGATGAAGTGAAACTTCTTTGTGTGACATATCAGATCCGTTTACATATCCAAATGCATTTCTTTTCATTTTTCTCCTGAATACTTGCAGCTCTACCAAACCATGGCCTGTCTTGCTTGTGGGTTTTGCTTGTGCTGATTTTTTTCGCTCGGATTTCTTTATGTCCTCTTTCTTTCTGCCCAACTCTGATGAAGTTTTTAGACTCAGTTTAGGTTTTTTTTCCAGGAAGCCTAGACTGGCCTTCCAAGTCTGGGTAAGAGCCCCACCTGTGTATTCGTAAGCATAGTACAGTTCCCTTATCATAGCAAATTTATATTAGATCGGCATGGACTGCTCTCCTGTCTCTTTCTTTTTTAGGCTATAAGCTCTATGGGGGCAAGAGCCAGGCCTGCCTCATTCATAGTTTTCTTTGTGCCAAATGCAGTGCTTAGCACCTTGTAGGAGGTTCATTAATGATGTTGAATCAATGAATCATGAAAGGAAGGGTATGTCACTCAGACATCAGCTAGGATCACCCTACCCGCTAAGATCTAGGGAAGGCTGGCCCAGTGCCTTTGTAAGAGGTATTTTGACTATTTCTAGGGGCATGTCATTTGTAGCCCCAATTTCCCTTTTGAATTCTTATTGTCTCTTTATTTAGTATATTGCAACACGGTGCAGTGGCTGAGCACATGGTCCTGACGCTCCACCATCTAAGTTCAAATCCGCCCCCGCCATTTATTAGTTTGTTAACTTCTCTCTGACTCAGTTTCCTCATTTGTAAACTGGGAATGATTATGCTAATACTAGCACCTACCTCATGGTACTTTGTAAGGATTCAATTCGTTTGGACATGTGAGTTACAAAGAGTTTAAGACACAGTAGGTCTTAGTAAATTTTAGCTTTCCCAATCAGCTGCATAAACAAGGCTTTTGCATGTAGCAGAATTTTCACGTTAGGCTCACAGGCCCCAAGGTTATATCACAACAAGTAAAGGAGTAAAGGAAGACATCCTCGTTGGGCACAGTCCTCGTTTCTGCCTGCGCCCCCCCCCCCGCCCCCCCAGGATCTCCTCCGAGTGCTCTCCCCAGCAGAGGGCTCTGGCCTTTGGCTCTCTCACCAGCCCTTCTCTTCCTCTCTGCTGCTTTTCCATAACCTACACCTTCTGCATCTCTCTCCACAGTGGTGGCAGGACATGCCCACTTCTTCCCTCTGTCTCTTTTGCTGTGCACATACGCTCTACTGCCCCAGGATGACTTCCAGACTGGACTCCATACCCCGCTGTACATGTACGAAGCTCAGCCCCGTGGCTGGGCCATCGCCAGCGTTGGCAGGTGCTCGTCTCCCCTTCTGCAAAGCCATTTTCCTTAGGAGGCAGCTGACGTTAATGCCACATTTATTTTCTTCATTACAAGTAGAAGGAAAAAAATGATAAGTGACTTCACAGGTCTCTCTTTCTCGCTCTCAAACAAGCACATAATTTGTGAAGCAGAAAACACTAGGGGAGGAGCCAGTCTTCAGCTTTTTCTCCCGAGATAATGCCGTTCCCTTTTGCAGGAACAGGACTGCTGGAGGCCTTATAGCCCAGGGAAGCATCCTTTTGCTTTTCTCTCCAAGAAGTCCTTGCCGAAGTGCTGTGTTGGAAGCAGCCACATTAGCAGGGCTGAGCTGCTGCAACATTGTAAATGCCAGCAAATAAAAGTGTCAGCAGCCTGGGCTGTGGGAGGCTGGCAGGGACTGGAGTTTAGTGCTGTTCTGTCGAGAGCGGTCTTTCTAGGGGGCTGGTTCATATCCAGCCCACACGAGTAGTGATTCAAAGTTATTTCCTACTGATGGTTCCTCCTGACCCCAGAAAAAAGTGTTTGGAGGTCTCCAGCCACAGCCCACCAGGAAGGAGAAATACCTGCTCTACTTGAACTGCCCTCTCTCTCCAACAGATGGCCCTATCGTGGTTAATGGATGACATTTCGAATGGTTGGTGGAAGCTTCCCCACCACTGCCTATACTGATAATAGAATTTTTGTATTACTTCTCATGGGACTCATAATCACGTGAAAAAAAATATAAGAAGACTTGTTTTCTTTTCACCACTGGATGTATTTATTTACAAAGAGGGACTTTAAATGGCCAGAGGCACATACACTCACTGGTAGTAAAACTCTATCCTGTGATTCACTGATTTCTCGGGCTGTGCTTCCTACAGCGTTGAGAGTTCCTAACCTCACAGCACTCAGACAGAGGGAAGCGTCAGCCATTTCTGTCTTATGCTACTGGACAGATGATTCCTGCCGTAGGTGAGTTCGGCAAAAGCAAATAGTGTTTTAGGCCTAAAGGTACCTTTTACATTTGAATATGAGAGAACAATGCAGCTTTGGCCCTTGAAATTGTGTAGGAGAAGATGCTTGTTTCTGGGTAGTGAATATTCAGTAGTCTGGCCCGCAAAGACTGTCCACTGACAGCAGGATCCTTGCTGTGCAGTCAGGCAGGTTTCACCAGGGCGAGGGCTCAGCAGAGGCAGAAAACAGAGCCCCATGTTGCCGAGTGCTCTCTGTAATGGGTATGCTAATGGCTTGGAAATCGTAGACAGCCATTGCAAATGATGTTTTCAAAGACGTTTTAAGACTTTGGATAATGCCTCCGATCATTAGTAAGTGAAGGAAACAAGTAGGATGCAAAATACACATAGTATGATCTCAACTCTGAAATAGTAGGTGTCCTGAGGGACAGATACCAAAATGCCCATAGTGGGTGGCAAGCTTAGCAGACTTTTTCAGTCTCATGTCTATTAATAATGTCCAATGATTTTCCATAATTCCTATAGTGAGCATATATTACTTTTTAAATCTGCATACAATAAATGTTTATTTAAAAAAACAAAGTGGAACAATTTACTTCCATCAGTGACAATTTTAAAGGGTGTAATTTTTTACAGTGAAGCAAAACCTATGATTGCTCCCTTTTATCGTTCTCTGCTGGGAAGTAAAACGGCCCCAGCTACTTTAGCTAACTCTTGTGATTTTCTGTGTATAGTCTCACTTCAAAAATAATGATGTTTTACATATGACCTAAGTTAACGTATTTGCGATAGATGACAACTTTTGGGGGGGGAGGTCAGGATCACTTGTTTTTAGTTTTGGTGCTAAAGCTTTTATCTTTTCATCTTAGAGTAGTGTGATAAAATTCTTTAAATAAAAATGGCAAGATATGTGCATTTAGTAAATATATTTACGTATAAAAATGTGCCAGTGTTTTTACTGTTAAAAATAAAATCTTATTCAAAAAAGTAATCAAGTAATTAAGTATCCTAAGTTGCTGAGTTTGTATTTTTTGACATTGACTATTTTAGGGAAAAAAGGCAAGTTCTTTTATTGAATAACTCCAATATCCTCTCTCCATGGTAAAAACTTTTTAATGGGCAGTTTACAAGATATATTCTTAGGTCATATCTGTTCAGGCTAATCTCATGCACCTTTCACATCTATATTTACGTTCTAAAATAGGAATTCTAGAAGTACATTTTGTGGAATAAGTAGTTCCATGACATGTTTGTGAAAAAAGGGTTGTGTGCTCAAAAAATTTTGGAAACACTGTGTATTATACTAACTCTCAATTCTGTTCTCAATTCACATACTCACATTAAATGCTCAGGAGTATTCTGCAGTGAAGAAATCCTTTAAACTGTTTAAACCAGTATTTCCCAAACTTATCTAACCAGGAGATTCAGAAATACTACTTCCAAAGCACTGTAAGAACCAAATCATCAAAGAGGTAATGAAAGGAGTTTCTTTTGCTGTACTGAAAAAGAAGCAGGAGAGTGGACAAATAAAATGAGCAGGATTTTCTAGAAAAATGACTCAAAAAAGGTTTTATGCTTAAATCATAATCCTCTGCCTGAAGCCCTTCAATTAACTGTAGAATCCTTCAGATTCTTCAGTGACTCTACGCAACCATGACTTTACTTCAGGTCCTGGAAACACCAGAAGCTGAAGTGCTGTTCTCCTTGGCCATCTCTGATAGTTTCACTTTATTCCCTAACTTAAGGGTCACCCTTGCACTAGCTGCAGAGCTGATCTCTTTGGTGTAGAATATTAGCACTAACCCCACCTCCCGAAATCACCTCCTTCCGTTTCTTTCAGCTTCTGGTCTTTCTTGTTTTGTCTCAGAGCAAAGTGACTCTGTGAGTACAAGAAGAATTCCTCTTAACACCATTTGCTCTCCCAACTCCATCGTTTATGAGGGTAGGCAAACAGACCTCGATTCTAACAGGTACATGCTCGCCCTTTCTAAAGGATGGTTTTTAGACTGCTTAGCAGCAGCACTTTGAATATATTATGTCTGAGAATGTCCATGAAAGCTTCTGGGCCTACTTTGTCTGTGACGTTTATATTTTTTTCAAGGACTATGGCTACATTTGTACAGTGCCTAATGTATTAGAATCTTCCATTATTATCTCGGTGGTTTTGAAATCAGTCCCTGCACTTATTGAAATGTGGGCAAATCCATAAACAAAGAAAAGTGGCTGGGATGTCATAGCTGTTTTTACAGAAGGTATCCGTGACAAGGCTAATTGATTCAGGGGACTTCGTTTTCAATAAAGGAACAGAGATTAGTTTACTGTCGATCTTAATTATTCCATCCATCAACCATTTGTTGCCCTGGGCAACTGGCATCATCTTTGCTGCTTGCTAATTTTAGCTCATTTGACTTAGTGAGGCTTGTTTCTTTTGTTTCCATTTTGGTGTATTTGGATGAGGAAACAAGGACCTGACATTTCCATGAGTGAAATTTTAAAGTGTGCTATGCTGAATTTACCAACTGAAGACCTTTATTCCTTTTTTTATTTTGTTATTTACTTTTTACTGCTTGATTGGAATTCATAAGCTATATGTGTTTGTGGGTGCATGTGTACAGAGAAACCAGTAAATGAATATAAATAGCCTGAACCTGTAAGTGTGCGTAATCTGGCCTATTTGCAAACAAGCCAAAATAAGTGAGGAGAGAATATAATTACCATGGCCAGAGGGTATTTATTTGATCAAGGTCTCAAAAGAGTACTGAAGTTCTGGCTCTTGGAATTTAAGTATGCTCAGTGTCCTTTTAGTTACATTACTTTTAAATCAGTTTTTGGTTTTGTTTTGCTAAACCCCAACTACCACTCCGTCTTTCTGCATGTCTCCCCAGTGCATTCACCAGCCTTTGTGTATCTTTTCCCTGTCTGCCTCTGCATAGCGCTATCTTCCTGGACTTTTAAATAAATGCAATTTGGACAGAAAGGCCTTCTAATTGTAGCTGTAAGTGACAGGAGGGGAAACAATTTGCACAGATTTGCACAGAAAACAGGGATTTGCACAGATAAAACACAGTAGAATACTTCCAGAAAAAGAACAGCTACATGGCTGAAAACAAGGGGAACATATTTTGGTCCACAAGTACAACAAAATAATACCTGTTTAAATACTGCATCTAGATTTTCACTTGTCTGGGAGGTGACCTTGACTCATTTGGAAGCAGCCTTGTTTATACTGGGGCACAGAATTGCAACTGCTTAGTGTCTGCCTGCTATGCCTTCTCATTGTTTCCCGTTCTTAGCATATGACTACACTGTGTAAGTGTGATCACACATACATAGGTAGCGTGTTCTAGTGTAATCCGATGACACTCATAATAACCTAATCCAACACATTTAATTTGTTTTCCTTTTTTTGCAGCATAATAGTTCCCGGGTCACATCAATGACTCCTGTCTTTGTCAGATAATACTGCTTGTTGCAAGGATCAAAAATTCACTCAAGAAAGCTGAAGTCCAAATAGTGCAGATTTAAAGGATATAGGGTCAATCTCATGGAGCCCAGTTGTGGGAAATATAGCTGGGATTCCTGGGAACTAGGATATTGCCAGGAAGGTGCTCCCCATGTGTGGGGACAGAGCCAGGAGTACAGTTTCCAGGCTCTCGGCCTCACGTGGAAAGGTGCTGGCTCAGGTAGTAAATGGCCATCAACTGTGATTGGATGGCCATCAGCTGTGGCTTGTTGGCCGTCAGCTGTAACCAGTGAGCCATTGGCCACTAATATAACTGCTGTGGCTATGCTAGCAGGAAATGGGGGATGGCAAGAAGATGGCGGCTGAGCCTGCAAGCAGCGCAGTGAGGGTTGCAGATCATGTGGATCCTGCTTCCTGTGTCTCCAACCCAGACGCCAGCGAGAATATAGTGGTATGACTCCCCTATCTATGGCCCCGTGGGTGTTCCTTTTTGGCCTCACTATATCCTGCGTTCTTATGTGGGGAGCGGGACCAGAGACCCTGCATAGCACCCCGCATGACACCATCCCTGTGGGTCTCTCTTTGGGCCCACATATTCTCTCATCTGTGCTCTTTCTGTAAATACACTCCATTCTGCTCTGTGGCACATCAGCTTTCTGTGCAAGGCTCTGAGGTTTTTGCTACTTCAGAATGTATGCCCTCCTGGGGTCTGACCGCCACTTCACAGGGCCTCACAGTTTCCTGCCAGTCACCATGGAGGGACTCTAACTGACTTGTTATTTCTCTTAATTCAAGTGAAGAATTATTGTTGATAGCCCCCGCCAGGCTATGAGCTCCAAGAAGGCAGGAGCTGTGACTGCTTTGCTCACCAGTATGTTTTCATTGCCTGGCACAGTTCATGGTATGTAGTAGGTGTGCAATGAATTGGTGAGTAAATAACTCCAATATTTCGATCACATGAGGTTTGTTCGTTGTCTGATATTTTCATCTCTTGGTTTTGGTTAAGTGGTCTCCTATTGAGAGCTGGATATTGCGTATGAAAAATTGAAGAGCTCATTTGAGGTTCTTCCCCAGAGAAGATATACTTTTGCTTCTGATATTTGGACAGAGCTGTTTGTATAGAGGCTAATTCCTTAATCTGATCTGAGACTGAGGTAATTCATATTTGTGTTTTAGTCTTTATAGAAATTGTTTATTTCTAGTAAGCCCTTATTCTTAGAGTGTAGCCCTTCAGAGATTCTAAGGAAAGTTTGGCGTGTTTCCAGGACCCTTATTCTTGGTGGGCCCTGAACTCTGATTTTTTTTTTGTCGAAACAGTAGAAAACCGAAAGCAGAAAGCTCGTTTCAGCTTTTCAGCCTATTAGCCACTACTTAAAATGCCTCAAGGAGAAAATTGTTATGGAACGTCAGGCTCATCTCTCTGTGCCCCCCCCCAACCCCCCCTAACCCCCTTCTCTCCAGGGTCTTGGCTTTCAGGTTTTGCCACTTGGTAGCTATTTTACTTCATTTTTTTGGTTTAGTATTTTCACTCATCTGGTTGCTCTTTGCAAGAAGGTTGGTTGGATACAAATCTGGCCAACCAGAGCCAAAAGTGGAATCTGACCGTTGAGTGCATGAACAGTATATTCAAGAGAAAGAACCTGTTGGGGCTGTTTTGGATTAGGTGTTTTAACTGATCTACTCAGCTCTGGCCGGAGGGATTGGGATCATGTAGGGCTCAGAAGAGCTGCTCTGCTCGGAGCAGGGCAGGCTGAGCTCGGTAGAAGCTGGACGTGGCGGGCATGGTCAAGGGTGTCGGCTTCAACCGTCTTCGTCATCATCCTTCTTACTAATGCCTAATTTTTGAAACTTTGTGATCTATAAAACTCTGTCGTTTGGGTTTTCTCCTCTGGTTTCAATACTCTAGGATCTATGATTGATATTTATGTTAACATTTACTCTGACACCCTACAGTGTTTAATCGTCCTTCATTTTTACCATTATCAGCAGCCAATACACCTAAAATATACGTGTCCTAGGTCATAGAATGACCAGTTTTCCATTCCCAATGATGTGTTTTTCCTCCTGCCCCACCCACCCCCAGGGCAGGAATTGCCAGTGTTTGGTCATTACACCATTTCTCTCTCTACCCTCTTCAACTCTTTCCGCTCCTCATAAGTGGAGTTCCCGAACAGCTAATATTTGTTTCAGTGCCTCAAATCAAGTGTCCTGGATGCTGAGAGTTTGAGGACAAAGCACAATGACTGAGCAGCAGGGAAGAATGAAGGAGCAGTGACAAACTGAGGCTCCCTATGCATTTAGTATGAGGCACCACCAAATACCTCTCTTACCTAAAATATATTGCCTGGGGTTCCCTGAACAAAGGCTCAAAGTGAAAACACCTAGGTAAACCTAAGAGTTGATGACAAAATATCCATTCTTACCTGGCTAGAAGTTTAGAAACTAGGAATAAAAATATGAAGCGGTGCTTCATTGGGGGCAAAAGGGAGCAAGACCATGAGTTAAAAAATTGAGGCTTTTCAATTTTGCATGATCAATTTTGCTTCCACTTATTTTTATCAGAGTTGGGACAAATTGAAGGAATACCCCACAATACTTTTTGTCTTATATGGCTACTTAAATTTGCCACTTTAACATAGCAATGACATTATCATTGTCATAAGAGCTAACACCTCCTGAGAACTTAATCATGTTCCTAATATGCAGTATTGTTTAATTCTCACCACAGCCCTATGTCATAGGCATGGGCACGCTCACACTTATTGATGATGACACTCAGGTTGGAATGGGTAAGTAATGTTCCCAAGGTCACAGAAAGCTTAGTAAGTGGCAATGACAATTTTTGGATTCTCAGGACTGGCGTCAGAACGCTCACTTTTTTTTATTTATTAAATTTATTGGGGTGACAATTGTTAGTAAAATTACGTAGATTTCAGGTGTACAATTCTGTATTACATCATCTATAAATCCCATTGTCTGTTCATCACCCAGAGTCAGTTCTCCTTCCATCACCATATATTTGATCCCCCTTACCTTCATCTCCCACCCCCCAACCCCCTTACCCTCTGGTAACCACTAAACTATTGTCTGTGTCTATGAGTTTCTGTTTCTCATTTGTTTGTCTTGTTCTTTTGTTGTTTTTGGTTTATATACCACATAGTGAAATCACATGGTTCTCTGCTTTTTCTGTCTGACTTACTTCGCTCAGCATTACGCTCTCAAGATCCATCCATGTTGTCACAAATGTTCCTATATCATCTTTTCTTACCACCGAATAGTATTCCATTGTGTATATATACCACAACTTCTTTATCCATTCATCTATCGAAGGACATTTTGGTTGTTTCCATGTCTTGGCCACCGTAAACAAAGCTGCAATGAACATTGGAGCACACGTGTCTTTATCTCTAAATGTTTTCAAATTTTTTGGGTAGATACCCAGGAGAGGGATTGCTGGGTCATATGGCAATTCTATTCGTAATTTTTTGAGGAACCTCCACACTGCCTTCCATAATGGCTGCACCAGTCTGCATTCCCACCAACAGTGTATGAGGGTTCCTTTTTCTCCACAGCCTCTCCAACATTTGTTACTATTTGTCTTGTTGATGATAGCCATTCTGACTGGGGTGAGGTGATATCTCATTGTGGTTTTGATTTGCATTTCTCTGATGATTAGTGATGTTGAGCATTTTTTCATGTCTATTTGCCATTTGTATGTCCTCTTTGGAGAAATGTCTCTTCAAGTCCTCTGCCCATTTTTCAATTGGGTTGTTTGTTTTTTGTTGTTGAGTTGCATGAAGAATGCTCACTTTTAAATGCTATACTATGCTGCCTAGAGCATATAGGCATACATTTTACACATGGAAAATGCATATTAAAATGTTTTTATGACTGCCTACACTATGGAAGTATATGAGAAAGTATGATTTTCAATAAGAAAGAGGGCTATACAGTAAAAGGTGAAATCAAAATGTCCATATTTGAGTATTTACTACATATTTGAGTATAATATGCAGTGGCTCAGTCAAGATATATGCCCATTTCTCTTTCATACAACAACCTAGGGGGAACCAAGGGTGCAGCATCACCCAGGAAGTGAGGTTCTTTGTCTGTTGTTCCTCTGCTACTCCCAAAGGCGTTGCCCACGTATGCCTGGTTGGAACTGGCATTATGCCCACCCTCTAGCCCATGGTAAGGGGGAAAGAGAGACAGAAGAGTGTATACTAAGATTTCTCAAAATGCTGAGAGCTGGAAATTGTACATGTCATGTCTGCTCACATCCCATTTAAGAACTTACTCTCGTGGCCATACCTAGCTGCAAGGGAGGCGAAGAGGTGGAGTCTTCGTCTGGGTGGTCTGTGCTTTAACTAAAACTTAGGAGGGGATTCTGTTTCTAAAAGGGAGAAGGAGCAGATGAATACTGGGGATAGCAAATAACCTCTGCCCGATTTCCAACTTAATAACAACAACAATAATATATCGGGCATGCCAAAAAATGTACACATTTTAAAGAGATGTTATCTATGTATTATTTTTCAAAGTTGAATTGAATTATGGTAGCAATGTATAGTATGACATTCACTCAAAATATGGTGTTAATCAAATGAATGCTAACGTCATTCATTGTATTACAATTTTAATACAGTTTTTTCCTTACTAAAAATGTGTACACATTTTTTGGGGGCACCCTTTGGATTTATGAGTTTGAAAATTTTCAAGTTACCTGGCATTGGTTATAAGTGATTTCCCTTCTTATTTGTAGTAAACTATCCTGTGTGGATATAATCAAGATAATCAGAATAATATGCTAATTCAGAACAAATTTTATAGTCTAAATTGTGTTAAAATCGGAAGAGATTACAGGCTATTGTTTTACTGCAAAAGAGATTATAAACACCATTAAGATAAACTTCCCTATGTAACTAAAGGATATTTATGGGCACACATCATATAAGGCACTTGACTAGATATTTGGAAATAGCTGACAGGGATTAATTATAGACATACTACCCTTTCTCTATTTGATTTGTAAGATAAGATTGATGGGTGTACACACAGAACAAAAGGGGACTTAATGACAGGGTTCAGCCTCGTACCAAGTAGGCAGTCTGATTTGAGGTAAACACAGCACATCACCACACAAGCTCAGGACTGGACGCCTCTAGGCGCCATTAGCATCCTTGAGCAAATTAAGGAAATTTCTTAGGCGCCCTGTGGGGGCCCATGCAGAATGCAGTCACCTGAGCCACTCTCAGCCCAGGGAAAATGAGGACATCTAGGATTGCAGTTTTTATTCCCAAAGAATGTTTGCTTTGGAAATTTCTGTGCATGAGTGTTGACAAAAATTCACAGTGGTCCCAAGTGTCATGTAAGTCAAAATGCCCTTTAGGTGCAGTGAGCCTCCGAGTTCCTGCCATTTGCCATTATTTGGTGTGGCTTGATCTCCAAAGTCAGGGCTTGTTTGTTCTGGTGACTGCACATTCTCTTTTTTTCACACAGTTTGGCAGACCTGCTTGCCGAAGCGACCATTAGTTTTAGTTTTTGGACCAGGAAGGAGCTTCTCCAGGGATGGGTACTCAAATCACAGAGCATGAAACTGTAAACCTCTCATACAGCACAGTCCAGCAACTGATGGAGGGACAGATGAGGGAATCGGGGCCCTGGGAAGTTGAGGGGCTTCAGCATGGTTTCCTGGTTAGGGCAGGACAGTTGGGTCTAGAACCTATGTATCTGGACTCCTAATCCAGTGCTCTTTCCTAGCTTCACTTGCATTAATTACTTGCAAATATTAGGCAATTTGAAAATTTAATCAAAGTCACCAAAATCCTATATTTTTGTTTAAAATCCACTTTATGTCTAAAAATGCTTGGATTCGCTAGTAAGTTAGGCATTTCCCGGCATAGGCAGGGTCTGTCCCAAGGGCCAGAAGGTCTCCCCCTGAGGTCTGTTATTTAAACTTGGATATTATCCCTAAGTTAGATATACGTGTATATATCCAGTCATGGTCATTGTGTGTATGTGTGGTCAGCACATTAACTTGTTAAGTCTAAACATTTAAATAGCCCCCATTTTTGTAACTGTTTTGGTGCAATATATTTTGTTTTACTAAAACAGGAGCCTGGACAATTGAAAACCACAAAAGCTTCTTGATCTTTGGGAGATGTTTGGGGTGATGCTGTGCACAGGTACAGAGCTGAGGCCCAGTAAACATTTGGGGAACTGAGTTTGAGTCCTGATCGAAGAAGGAAGGAAGCCTCTACTTGATTGCTTTGATTTCAGTCCTGGTGATCACCAGCAAAGTATAGTAGCAGGAAGAGCACAGAACCTGATGTAAAGACATGGGCTTAGAATAGAAACTCCACCTATGAGCTATGTAGCCTTCCTCCAGTCATTTATGCTTCCAGAGCCTCAGTTTTCCCATCTTTGATATGGGGATAAGATCATTTGCTTCACGGTAGGGTTATAAAACAGAGTTACATCTTCAGGTAAGATGTTGTTTGTGGAAGTCTTTTAAAATGAGAGGCATCAATCAAATGTGAGGCATATTGGTTTTTGTTATTGTTGTAGTAGCTTCCGTATTATATTATTTCAACTGTAGTTGATTTGCAGTGGCCCATGTTAGAGTAAGTTAGGTTGTGCAAGCTAGATGAAAAAAGGTGCCAAGCTGAGTGTAGGAATTGTGTTTGGCCCATACATTCATACAGTGATCTGAGAACCTGACACCCAGGAGTGCGCCATGAGATCCAGAAGATCTTCGTCAACTGATGGGATACGTTCTTTGGGCCCCCCCCACCACCCCTGCCACAGCAGCCTGCTAGGGGAAGCCCTAGGAAACCCCCCTAGGAAATAAGCAAGGATGAGCTATGTCTGACCACCAGCACGCTCCTAGTCTCCAGTTATCTGTTCTCTACTAACTACCTTTACTTATCTCCTTAGGTCCACGTGGCCGCAGTAAGGTGGCCAAGAGGGCAAACAGTGTCCCTAATCAGTGACAGTGACCTCCTTGTACTCTGAGCATGCATGACATTGACAGTCTGAAACCTGCATCCTGTCTTGTATAATTTTTGTGGTGTTTTTTTTTTTGTAATGAAATCACACAAATACAAAAATCTGAGAGTATTTGTTCCGGACATAAAATGTTCCCTCCAACCATTACCCACTTTTTTCTTAGAGCTCTACCTTCATCAAAGTTTCCATGTGACTCTTGCTGGTTAAGATGGGGAGAAATTCTTAGTGGAGGCCTGGCAAGAAACTGCACCTGTAAAAGTTCGGTCACTGAGACCCTGGAAATCCAAGTACTTGAGGGATTCAGTGTGAAGCACTGAGGCAGGAGAGGGCAGAGGGCCAAATAAGCTAGACTATGTAAGCCAATAAAAGGAGTCTGGCCATTGTCCCTTTGGGCAATAGGGGGCCACAGAAGTGTTTTAAGCTGGGAGATCACGTTTGCATTTGATCTCTCTACTCCTTCTCTGAACCTTTGTTTGGAGGCTTGCAGAGCTACTGGGCCTCTGTATATGGGAACCAGAGAAGTGAAGTGTGAAGGCACATGTTCCAGAAGAATGGCGTAGTAGGATAGAAGGGCAAGCAGTTTCCCGAAAGGCAGAGAAACTAAGGGAGCAGATTATTTATGGCAGCAGAGAAGACTAAGTCCTCTGAAGTCAGACGCAGGTCCTTGTCGTCAGGGCCCAGTGTGGGGGCCATTCCCAGAAGTCTTCCTAGGGCCTGGTCATGGTCACACTGCTCCCACTGACTGGGCCTGCACACGGTGAGAACAACTTCAGTTCTGACCAGCCCTGACCAGATCCATCTCCCGCCAGCCTGTGCTTGTTCAGTCTAGAAGGAACTGAGCATAGCAAGCTAACTGCATTGCAGCAACGCTGGCCCTACGATCTCAGGAACCCACCCCAAGCCCATCGGGTTACCTCAGAGAGGCAGTGTGCGATCCCACGTTGTCCTACCTTGTGGGTAAACACTGTTGGCTTCTCAAGACAAGCACAGCTTTTGGCACTGAAAATGGTTTTCTGTTTTACATGAGGGCATGTTGGTAGTTCTATAAGAAACCTGAGTCACAGAGGAAGTTATCCCGTGAGCAGCTCTGAGCGGGCTCAGTGTAGAGGCACAAAATCTGCAAAAAAAAAAAAAAAATGGGGTCATTTGAACTCATCTTTGACAGACATATTTAATAAAATTAGGATATTTTATCAAACAATATTGTGATAAAATTAACACTATAATTTACAAATTGGACAGGAAGTGGGAGGAGCCAAAGACAACTTTAAATGATTTTATAATTTTGCTTGGTTTTGGCCCTGGTCTCTTCTTTTATCCTGAGAACCAGTTAGGAAGGAGCTTTCCTTTTGGCAAACCATACTTGAGGGGTGTGTGTGTGTGTTGGGGGGAGGCGTTGGGGGGGGGGCGGTGTCCTCTCCCTCCCTCACTGCTTTTAGTCCAGAAAACAGGCACCACTTCAGTCACATGCAATTAGTAAAAAACAGAGCAGCACGCATTTTGCAGGGGTGGTTTGGGTTGGCTGATAGGTTTGCAGTGCTATCTGGAGAACTACTCTTTCTTTTCATTGCTTTGAAGAGCAGCAGTGAGACCCAAAGTGAGAGTTACAGGAAGACAAGGAACTTCTCTCACCTCTGGCTGTGTCTGGCAAGAAAATGACCTGCCTTTGGGCAAGTTACATGATGCTTTGACATTATAGACTGGCATCTGGGAGGGATGCAGAGGAGAGCAGTTTGATGGAGGGGGAGCTTAGAAGACCTCTAAAACCCTTTAATCATAGGGGTCTGCACTCTGGGGAGAGGGAGAGAGAGAGATAGGAAGGGGGAGGGAGGAAGGAGGGAGCAGGAGGAGGAGGGGAGGAGAGGGAAACAATTACTGCGTCTCCTAATTGTAAATATGCCCTCTGAAGTTTAGAGAGATTATCGTTTCAACTATTGTGTGAAGCCTAATTTAATTTCCTTTTGATTTTTCTCCCCTTTTCCCCCCTCCTTTTTGTCCCTTTCTTCTGTTTGCTGCTGCAACTGCTCCTCCTTTTACTTCTCTATTTAAAAGAAACTGGTAAACAGAAAAATTTCCCAATCTAGTACCGCGTTATTGGAAAAAAATCAAGAGTTTATTTTATCTGGGGATTTTAGAAACACTGACGCTAATAAAAGTCGTGAGAATGTGTGGTGGAACAGAATTGTAAAACTCTCAGTGAGTTCACACAGGTATTTAAAAACTGATGGTTTCGAGGGGCGATTTGATTAGGTAATTACCCTTGTAAAGGAGTAACTTGATCTGTGAGACACTCCCCCAGCAGAAAAGTCATACTGCCCTGGTTTAAAATAATTTCTTCGCAAATTACACTTAAAAATAATTGGAAATTTTAAAAAAGCAAATCTAATTTTTCAATAAAAAAATCAACTTTTAAAATTCCTCCCTGGTGGTCCAATATTATTAAATATTCTTCTGGATTTTTTTTTTATCTTGCTTTATTGGAAGGAGAAAAACAATTATCTGTAAACGTAATTTTTAATGCATGGTAATAAAAATAAATGGTATAGTTCTGCCGCAGTTCACCTACGTCTTCTTCCCTGGTGGTCTAGTGGTATTAAATAATCGGTACCACATGTATTCATCATTTGCTGACAGCAAAAGAAAAACTTTGGCATTTTATTGTCCAAAGAAACAAGCATGATGTTATTTGGGCTTCTGGGGCGACTTTGCTGATGGTCTGTGAAGAAACCATTTTCCTTGCTGGTGGGGCTGTGCTTTTTGTTCATTTACATGGCAATTAGTATAAAACCAGAGACAGGCACTCTTTATGAGGTTGATTTGAGTTTCTCTAGCAGGTTGCCCTAAGAATTTTTTAAGCTTCTTTCTGTATTAATTGGGGCAATGAAAATGTTTTATATATTGTTAACTCTCTGTTGGGTGGGATTATGGCAATTGGGTAGCACCAGAAAAATGGGTACTGAATAAGTGCTATTTTCTTTGCAATTGTTGAAGGTGAATTGTTAGCAACAGCCTTTCACTTGGATGAGGCCAAATTTATTACAAGTTAGGCACATAGTAAATTTCAGACTTTAAAATTGATTTCATATTTCTGCTTATGCATATTAGAAACAATACCTTGTTTCCTTTTGTGAAAAAAAGACAGACATATAGAAGCTTAAGTAAGAAAGTGCCCTTCCTGGTATATATAATAAGTACTGTGGTTATCTGGAGCACAAGAAAACACATTGGTATATGGGATATAAAACTGAAAGCAACAAAGGAACAAGACAAACAAATAATGAAACAAAAACTCATAGATACAGACAACAGTTTAGTGGTTACCAGAGGGTAAGGGGGAGGGGGATGGGGTAAAAGGAATCAAATATATGGCGATGGAAGTACTGACTCTGGGTGGTGAGCACACAATGTGATATATAGATGATGTATTATAGAATTGTACACTTGAAAACTATGTAACTTTACTAACCATTGTCACCTCAATAAATTTAATTAAAAACAAAACAAAACACATCTGTTGTGACCTGTGTATCAGGTTTTAGAAAGTACAATGAAAGGCAAAGTGATCTCATTCGCATATGTATTTATTTATACATATTTATTGCAAAAATACTAAAGCCCTTTCTCCCTTAGAAATACATGCCTTGCATAATTGACATGATTGGTAAAAAAGTAGAGGCGTGATAGTTATGAACATTTCTGTGTTTAATGAAATGGGTTTGTCCCCTGATCCATCAGTAGAGGGGAAAAAGAGGCCCCACACCAGTGTGTCTCCTGTTGTTATTTCTGATGGGGCAGCACCGTGTCATAGCAATAAACTCCCAGACAGTGCTGAGTTCAAATCCTACCACCGTCCCTCATGAGCTATGTAACATCAAGCAACTCAAACTGCCTGAGCCTCAGTTTCTTCACTTATAGAATGGAGGATAAGAACTCCTACTTCATTGGGTGCTATGAGGATGGAGTGCTCTCTTAGCACAAGGGCCAGCACATACTCAGGGTTCAGTACTTGTTAGCTTAAGAAGAAAGGAACATTTATATAGCAAATTACCACTTTTCATATTTTGGGGAATGGAATTTGTGGCTTTGAATTTTTAAAATCCTACTCCAAAATTACGCTAGTCTTGGGTCATTCCATAAAATGAGATTTTTTTTAAAAAAGGAGAGATAATAACTTCTAAATTCATAAGCTCCAAATCAAGAAAGAGGGACACCCTCTGATCCCATTTTTTTTTTAGAAGTTTCCCAAACTGCCTTCAGAGCTACCTTATTTTGACCATCATAAAGCCCTGGAAAGAGCAGAATGTGGACGTTCGATGTCTCAAATGTCCAGAGTTGCCATGTTCCAAAGAGTCTAAAAATACTGCTTATACTGTATATGATCCTATACGTACTATACATACTAATATATATATATATATATATATATATATATATACACACACACACACACACACACACACACACATACACATACACACACACACACACACACACACACACACACATATATACTCAGTATTGTACGTACTACTAAGAAGTACTTGTTAGATTGTTATGACATACAACTTTGATTTCCCTATTTCAAGGAGGTGGTATGATACCTCGAGGAATTCAAACCAAAGTTGCAAAACAGATTTTACTTTACCAGGGTCTCAACACTTTTCCCCTCCGTGGATTGGCCATGGTGGGGAGGTGGTACATTTTTGTTTCCTGAGAAGTCCAACTACTTGAGCTCTAGACATTTTCCCCCTCAAAGAGTTTCTCCCACACTAGCAGTATTAATTTTAACTCTGATAGAAATCTACAGTTTGCAATTGAAAACATATGTGCTGGTATTGAGTGGAGTTGTTGCTGCCAAGCTGTGTGTGGCAGGAGTGAATCTCCACCGAGTTCCAAAGCATTCCTGATTTTATGGCCAGTCTCTCCACTGGAGTCCTTATTACTAGGTTTTATGTAGGTGGCTTTTTGAAGATTGACTAGAGAGTGAAAAGCTTTTGGTACAAGGTTTGAAAAGCTGCCTTAAAGCCCTGGAGGGAACAGGTTTTAATTTTGTGGTGTTTTGACTTTAAATGATACTGGATTCTGTGGCTTTGCCTTTAAACTTCTCCCCCAGTTGATGTTAGCAGCCTCCCTTGACTTGTGGGGGAAACTCCCTCACAATGTAGCAATTACTGATTTATGTTCCAGTGATAAGAATGTGTTTTATTGTGGTCATAATATTTGTTCAATTTATCTACTAGGTACTATAAAGTATCATAAAAACTTCTCCTCTGATCAAATGTTAGGAGACAAAGACTCGTAAGCTGCTCTTCTCCATGCAGCCTACTCCCGTGATGGCGGTAGGCATGCCACCATGAAGACGGACTATGGTCCTGAGGGTCATTTTCTGTGTTTTCCAACCCATATTTTAAACTCAGTCCCCAATATAGGTTGCTTACGCATTTCCAATGCTTTCTTGTCACCAGTTGAACTCCTTTTCAAGACCATTATCTATCCTTTGTAAAAAAGATTTAGAAAGACGCTGCATTTCTCATGGCTAGATCTCAACATCTCATCAGCCTGGGGAGACAGCCTCTTTTGGAAGTTATGAATTCCACTGAGTTTTGCTCTCGACATTTGAATCTGATTTAGGTTCATGTATATTCTAAGATAGGTTCATGTGAACTCTAAGATTATAGATAAAGAAAAGGGAAAAAACGAAAGGACCCTTTTCCCCTCCCTATCTTTGATTTTGATCTGTGATTATTGGGGGCAATGAAGAACCTCAGCTGAGTAGGCAGGGTTACTCCCCCGTGCTCGGTCTCCACATGAGTCCTAGGGAAAGGATTTCTCACCTGTCTTCTGTACTGCCACTGCCAGAGTGCTCTTCCCTGTTCGTGTTCTCCAACTGTTCTCCATAGTCAAGTCTATACACCTTTAGTGATCTAAGTCCAGCGTATGTCCTCAGGCTCATTTCTAGGACTGCCCTGCCTTGCCCTCACCATCCATTGTACTCACCACTCTATCTTCCAGTCATAGAGAACATCTTGGATTCTTCAGTGGATTTGCCACATCATAGTCTTCAAGCTCAGCATCTTCTGAGAACCCTTTCCTGCTGCCCCCGTGGGCTTCCATAGCATTCAGCGTGGACGAACTGGAGCTGGGCCACTGAGGGTATATATTTGGTTCTGCAATAGAACCACTGTAAGAAGGTTCTACATGCTGCTCCGGATCCATTTCCATGTGAAATCAGAGAAGAAATGATTTTTATGGCTCTTTACATCTCCTGCTAGAATGAAAAGAATCCATCTAGGGCTGAGCTGAGGCCAATGTGTTTCTCAGCAGACACTGCTGAGGAATTCCAGGATTGAGGGAGAAGAGTGGAAACTATTTTAGTGTGTAGTTGTTGGGTCCTCCTTTCCCCTTGTAAAATGTAATGTGTGTGTGGGGGGGTCAGCCCTAGGTACAGGGAGAAGCACAGATGCTGACAAGAATGGGACCTGGTCAAAGGCGGGGAGTAATTTGTGTTTATCTTTTGAGACCAGGGAGGTATTTCTATTGACAAATAAAAGAGTTTATGAATTTGATCCCTCTATTGATTTTACATGCCATTTTTATTAAATTGCTAATAATTCATTGTATTTTAAAGATCAATCATTGAACGTCTAATAATTATATTTTGTAATCAATAGGCCTAACAGTCGTGGAGGAATCATGGAAACGAGTAGGGAGATAGGTTGAGGCAGGATAGCACTGTGGTAACGCAGTGGGCTGTGGAGACCTGCTGTGTGGCCTTGGCGACTTACTTAGCCTCTCTGTGGCTCAGTTTTTCTCATCTGTGAAAATGGGGAATAATAAACATACCTACCTCAGAGTAGTTATGGAGAATAAATGTGTTTTTGTGTAATGTGCTTACATCAGTGCCTGACAGTTAGCTAATATTTACTGAAGACTTCCTATGGTATTTTGGTCACTTACTTGTTTTTGTTTTTGTTTTCGTTTTTAAATAGCAGCTGCTTGTCTTCAAATACCTCTAAAGAAAAATCAACCACATCTACCTTCTTGCCTTTCTCCCTCCTAGACTCTGAATTCCTTTAGCCATCTTTGTATCTCTAGCACTTAGCCTGTAGGAAACACCCATAATTATTTCTTGAATGAATTAATGAGCAAGTGGTAGTGAACTGCTGCTCTTCCCGCTTTCTGTTTTATCATGGAAGAATGAAAAAGGAGCGTGAATTCTGCCACGGTGTATGATTACTCTCTGGGGGTTGTCTGACCGTGGCAATTAAGAATTCACAAAGATGATTAATTGTACACGGCTGGGCTAGTAAAATAACTTTGATAGGCTCATTGAGCGGGAATTTCCCTAAAGGGTCATGGAAGCCATCTCCCTGCTTTTGGGCAGGTGGCTTTAATATAACATAGAAATGTTATCTGTGTACTATTTCTAATAAATCTCCCAAAGAGAAAATTCCTTATCTTCCTTGGTGCTAATATATAATAATTTAGTAGCCTATATCTCTTAAATAGGAACTTCATTGGGTAGTTTTAAAGGCATTAAAGATTTAGGTGAGATACAATGAAAATGAATGTCAGACATTGGAATAAATTCTCCTTCAAGTAGCTTTGCTACGTTAGAGGTTCTTTGAAAATAAAGCTGGGCAAGTATCAAGACTGCATGACTTCATCCTATCTAAGAAGAGGTCCATTGACACACCAATTGATGTTCCTTCATTGGGTCTTTATCAAGTACCTTCTATGTACCATGCTGTGAGCTCTAGGCTGGGATATAGTAGTTAGTGCATACTGTACCCTTGGTCCCTGCCTTCTTGGAGCTTGTAGTCTTGTGGTAAAGCTAGATGTTGAACAAGAAATTAAAAGGACACTGAGCATTTTAAAGATCTTGGCCAAGGGAATCTTTCTGGGGGAGTGACCTTTAAAGAATAGAAAGGAGGAGAAATTCACTCAGACAAGGATGGAGAAGTAGGCAGGGGTCAGATCACGCCAGGTTCTTACAGGTCATGTGTGGTGGCTTTGGACTGTGACTACTTAGCTAAGCTATACCATGTTTCTCAGGTTCTGGGTCAGTGTAGGTCATAAGGGACATTTTGTGGAGCTTTGGAGGGTAGAAGTGAAACATCAACCACACTTTTTGTGCTCTGATGGTTGGTGCAGGGCTCCATGTGGCAGCTCATGCATGCTACGTATCTAAGACCTGCCAGTAAATGTCATCGATGTGGGGTAGTAGCACCTGTGTCTACCGCTCCCGCCAGATCTCTTTCTTCAGCGTCTTCAACTTTGGAGCTAAATGCATTTGCAGCTCCATGGCTAAAGTTGAGGTTGGCAGTGATAAGAGATAGATATGGGTGCCAGGTTGTCCTCACAGTTTCCAGTTGCCCTTGTGGGTCCCAGTTCATTCTCATAGGTTCCAATGGGTCTTTGCTCTCACCCACCGCCAGTTGTCTTCTGATCACCAGTCTGGTTGATCTATGATAACTTCAGGCTCAGAACCAGATGCAGAGGCACTGGCCAGCACAGACTGCTCCATCAGCTCCCACAATTGTGTAAGATGTGTAATAAGTCGTGTAATTGTGTAATAAATCGATTTCTTTATCATAGTGTTTCTTCTTATCTGATCAAACTTGGACTGATATGAAGTCCATGAGAAGGATTTTGGTGTTTATTCTAAGAACAATGGCAGCCATTGAAAGGTTCTAAACTGGAGAGTATTGTGATCAGATTTTTTTCTATTCTGTCTGTGTTGTGGAGAATGCCCAGAGCGGAGGTGTTTAAGACAAGAGCAGATATAAGGAGATCTATGGGCAGAGAATGCTAATACTAACCAATAACTGTGCTTCTCTGTTCTTCCTGGCCCAGAGTTAGAATACTTCTCCAGCCCTTTCACAGTTTGGTAAGGCCATGTGGCTAGATCTTGGCCAAGGAATGAAAGTGAATGGAATGCTGGCCACTCCCATGGTTGGTAACTCTCCACACACTCTCTCTTCCCTAATTTGCTAGCCAGAAGCAGTGGACCCAGTAGAGGACTCAAAAGCCCTAGAAGATGATGGAGTTATAGGACAGAAAGAGCCTGGGCCCCTGAACAGCTATTTGCAATAGGAGACCCGGCACCAACTCGCTGAATTCTGCTGGGTAGAGAAACACGTTTTTATTGAGTGCCATCATCTAGATTTTAAGCTTATTTGTTGAAATAGCAAGCATTCCTTAACTAAATAATATAGAATGTGGGCAATGATGATGGATTAAGGTCCTGGCCATGAAAATAAAGAGAGATGTTTAGAAGGTCGAATCCGTAGTTTTTGGTTGTTGATGAGATGGGGTTGTGGTCAGGAAGGACCAGTTAATAATGAGGCAAGACTGAGTCCCGTTTCTAGGTTGGACAACAGGGTGAATACTAGTGTCACTAAGATAAAGAACACTGGAGGAAAAGCAGGTTTGGAAAGGAAGGAATAAGATTTCAGCTTTGTAAATGGGGAGTTTGAGATGCCCTTGAAACCTCCAAGGAGAGATGTTTTCTTTCTTTTCACGTCTTCTTCTGGGAGCCTGATGTTGGCTCTGACCAGTGGTTTATAATGTATCATAATTTGTATGGCATTTTGTGTTGTGTTTTTCCTTCTACTTCATGAAACTTCTCTAAGATTATGTTACACAGTCTCATTTCTATCAATTTCTAATATTTAGATATGAGTCTGCTCTGTAAGGGGGTAAGGTGGTCATCCTTAACCAGGCTAGGTCATCTTCCCCATCTTTGTCCTTAGGGTAAGATGAACAGCCTCAGGGACCTCTTTTGTTTGGGTTTTTCGGACTGTGATTGTCAAGAGGAGCTCAGGCTACCTATGGAAGGAAGATGAGTGCTAGCCTCTACCATCCAACCTACCTTTTATGAAGGATATTGATGATTAATATGAGCAATAGTGATCTTTCCATTTCCTCTGGCTTTGGATACTGGCCTCTGGAAGTGGTATTAGTACCCATGACCAAATAGGCATGTATTGATATCATTTTTCATAAGTCACCCATCAAGTTTGGATGCAAACCAGTAATCCAGATGTGGGAACACATGATATCCTATCACTAATCTCTAGATCCATAATCTTCATTTCCTGTGCTTGCCTCCCCTTCCTTCCTCTGGATAACAATTCAGACTGGTCTAAGTGTGCTCATTTGTTCATTCAACTAATAGTTTGTTCCTGTTATATTCCAGCCAATGAACAGAGTATTGGGGATGCAAAATTCAACAAATTGGAGTTCCTATGTCACAGTTTATGTTTTAGTGAAATTATAGACAAATTATTAGGCACTTTTAATCCAGAGTAGTGAGTGCTAGGGGAACATGCACGAAGGAAACCAAACTCAATCTTAAAGAATTAGGAAGGTTTACAGAGGACTGATGGAATAAAAGTGAGCAGGTGAAGAGGTTGAGAGGGGCGAAGAAGAGGAAGCACTTTTGCTGAGGAAAAGCATGTGCATAGGGGGCAATTTCTGATCTAACACAGGGTGATCTTTGTGTGGCACTGCCCACTACCCACAAGGGAGAGGATTTGCAGAGCTGCCCCACGCTGTTCAGAGGACTCCTCCCCAAGGAACTGGGAAATAGGAGAGGTTTTCAGCTTGTTCCTCCTTTCAGGTTTATTTGGGATGCAGGTCTTCCAATACTTTGAGTCTAAATTTGTTTAGATGAGTGTGTGTGTGGTTTTTTTTGTGTGTGTGTGAGTATGTGTATCCATTTCCCTATTTTTACATATTCCCCCCTGGTGCCCTCAGAATACAGAAAAAGGATATATTAGATGGGGTAAGACCTGGGGTTGGATTCACACATACAGTGTTTTCATTCTTCTACAAGTGTAAGGGAAACAATGATTAAAAACACAACGGGAAATGGGTCTACATTTTTAGGCACCAAAATGCAGGGGCAAATGTGCTTAAAAATTATAGTAAAAAAACATGGCTTCTGAGGTGTGATTGGCAAGAACACAATGGCTATTTTTGTGTCAATGTAGGAAAAAGCTGAAGTGACCTGAAATAGATAATATATGAAAGTTCTGGGATTTGCAAGGAATTCTGAGATGATTCAGATGCAGAGTTCGTGGAACACATTTTTAAGAAACAGTGCTCCAAAAAAAAAAAAAGAATCAGCTTAACTAGAGCTTTAATTTCTTTTTTTTCTGCAGTTCCATGGAATTGTTTTACATTCATTTTGGCTCTTCCTGAAGACATTTCCACATGAAGACATAGGGAGAGCACATTTGCCAATGACATTCAGGGTGGCGAGAGAGAAAGAAATAGAAGTGTCAGCAGTTTGCGAAGGGAAGCCTTCCCCCCACCCAAGCTCTGTTATTACCTTATTCAATTTGCACTTTATTTTGAAGCACATGTATAGAAATGAGCAAATTATTAATTCAAGCTTGTCTTCAATTTTGTGCTTGGCCTGCAAACCTCTCACATCTCTCCCGGTTCCCCAGGCGGACTGCTGAAGGCTTGGTGATAGGCTGAGGTGGGCATATTCATTATTCAATATGAGCTGCAAGCACTTTGATATTTCACGTGAGCATGTGGCACATCTGGGGAGGGGGACGCCATTCAGGGGAATGTGGTCTAGTCTCCGACCATTTTCATGTTTAGCTGAAGGTGTAACAGTAGCTGTGCTCACATGTTTCAAGGGTAAGGATAATTCCACTGAGCACCCTGGTTATAACCAGGTGTTTTTGTCTCTGTGACATGTCCTATTTCTCTGTGCAGGAGAGCACTTCTTGAGCCAGGCCATATGTTCAGCGTCACGGGGGCTTTGTGTGTTCGGTCTGGAGTGCTGGGAATCATGAGATCCTGAGCAGCAAAGGGCAGCGTCCCTGGAAAGCAGCCATACTGTGGAGGCAGGGAATGGTGACTGCTCAGAGGCTCCAGTTCCTGAGGCTCTGGAAGCATTTCTTGCTGGTGTCTGCATCGTCTCTCACCACCTCCATTCCACGGGTGGGCACCCACACTATAGAGAGTGCTGGACCTTATGCCCATTGTAAGAGACATGTGCTCCACCTTCGTCCTTTCTCATACATCTAAAAATGTCTTTTCTTCTGCTTATGAACTTTGTCGGTTGCCACCAGGCTTCAGGATCCTAGAATTTTAGAACAGAAAAGTCATTAGAATTCATTAGTTTTAATGTCCCCAGTTTTCCTACGTGGAAACTTGGGATTGGAGAGGATTTGGTGATTTGTGTGGGGACACACAGTTGGTTAGATTCAGCCCAAGGACAAGAACCCAGATAGCTGGATTCTTCCATTGAATACTTAGTACTTTCTACTAAGATGGAAAAGAGGAGAACACAGGGAGAGCTCAATTATGTGTACCCAGATGAAAGGTTTTTGTAAACTCTATTACCTCCCCAAATGTGTGGTCTAAGACATTCATTTTCAAAACCTTTTTCATCATGTCAACAGAGGTCTGGGAAATGATTTCTTGTTTATCTGAAAGAGCATGTCTGCAGCTTTTGGAGTTCCAGAGGCTGAATGTATTACCTCCCTCACCCTCTTCCTGGTGTTTTCTGGAGTGATGGCTCAGGTCTTCCATGGCTGATTTGTTAACTGAGTATTACCAGTGGTCACTTTGGGATGAGAACAGTCTGTGTGTTTGGAATAAACAATGAATAAACTGGTATTGAGTTATCAGGAAGAGTAACAATGAAAAAGTCTTGGATGCCCTCTCCCTAGCCATTCTAAATGTTTTTTTTTTTTAAGCAACAGACCTGTGGCTTATGAGCTGGGCTGTGCCTCTGGCTCATTTTGCTTGCAGCAGACTAGAGTGCCTAGTTAATTATCAGACAAAGACATTCAGGGCACAGAGTGTAGCTAAGGAGTACAGGAGATAATGGTGTTTTAGCTGTGCTGGTGGGCAAATTAGCACAATGCCCTATTAGGGTAAAAAGTGAAGTTAGAGACGTAAAGTCTTAGAAATCGACTTTCCTCAGAGCAATGTTAAGGAGCTTCCCATTTTATATTTGCTTTAGCTTCCCTTTTTACACACACACACACACACACTCACACTCACACGTGTGTATTCACTCACACCGGTTGTATTTATTGTCACTTTCCAGGTGTGCCTCAAAGCAGTGGTTTTCCCAGTGTGGTCTGAGGAACCCTAGGGCTCCTGAGACCCTTTCAGGGAGTCTGTAAGATCAGATTGTTTTCATCATAACATTAAGTTATCATCTGTCTTTCTCACTCGCGTTCTCTCATAGTGTACAGTGGGGTTTTCCAGAAGACAAGACATTTGATTCACAACAGACTGAATGTAGGAGCAGGTATGAGAATTTGGCAGTCTTCTAGTAAGCCAGACATTAAAGGAATTTGCAAAGACATAAAACAATACCATTATGCTCGCTAAATTGTTCTTTGTTCACAAAGTGCATTAATTTTACATAAAAATATGCTAGTTATATAAACATACAGTGAGTTTACTATCACTAAAATGAATCAACAAACTCCACATCTCCCCGTTTTAGTTTTCTAATACGATGAATATCAATAGCTGTAATTCACATAAACAAAAGTTCGTTGGAGTCCTCTGTAGTTTGGCAAGTGTGGAGGAGTCCTGAGGCTAATGTTTAAGAATTGCTGCTCGAAATCAATGAGACTTTCTCTCTCAAACAGATGCTGTTCCATACATCAAGTGTGGGTTTCCTCTTTCAAAATAGTCACTTTGAAATCCTATAGTCTTATTCTAGTGACGTCATTGCTCTGTCCCCTTTTAAATCTCCCCTTTTGGAGCTGTCTTGTTGACCAGTTTTTGAGCTTCCCAGAAAACCCAGTTCTATGATTTTATCTTCAGGCTTGTTTTTGATCCATAATGCATGATCTCCATTGAGAACCTACATGGCTAATCAAACCAGGCTTCAAATGACTTTGGACTCTTTGCAGCAATAAAATCCATCACTCAAGGGACCAACATCTGCTACCAGTAAGGTTGTAACAGAAGGCTATGCCTGAATTCATAATGCAGCTCCTCAAAAGGAGTTAAAAAATGCTTTGGTAATAGCAGTGTTATGGGAATTATATAGTTTTCAGGAATTCTGCTTTGAGGGAGATAACTTTTATTGAGAATGTTTAAGTTCTGGCATATTCGTTAAAACTTGTTCTCATTATTTTATAATTTTATCTCATAAAGTTCAAAAATACAGGACACACACAGAGTTTGTATTTTCCAGCAGAGTGCTTACTTGTATAATAAAATCAGTTCTTATGAGTTGTCAAATACCTTTTGGATTGGGTAATGACTTTATCTTGTTTTCAGTCTCTGTGAGAATCCTCAGAAACAGATACGCACAAGTGAATACCTTGCTTCACTGGTGTCTCATCAACCCTCAGTGGGACAGCAGGCCTGTTCGTGCTACTTTTAAAATGATGCATTATGTTTTTTGTGTTTGTGGGAGCCTGCCCTGGGGATTCTATTTCAGAACAATTTGTACAATTTTTTTAGGAAAGAAAAATAACGGTATAGAGCTTTGCAAATCTCTTAGGAAAGAGCACTCTCAGCCTTTTTTTCTTAGAATTACCTTTTGCTAGGCTGTGTAGCATTCTTTGCAGGTAAATTACCAGGGCAGTTTGGGTGGTGTCCAGGGTGGGACTGAAGGGTAAATGCAGTCAGTACTCTAAACAATGGAGGATCTCCTTTTCTGCCTTTTGGAGGGAGATGGGACATTGATCCAGTTCTGCTGTGGGGCTCTTTTGGCTTTGTTTATCAATGCATTTTAAACAGAAAACATCTCGAAGATGCAGAGGCTGGTGAAGTACCAGGAGCAGTGGTATTTTCAGAAATATCAGGAATGAGCAGACTTTGAGTTTACAGTGTGGGGGCCCAGGCCTACGCCAGTGTAATAGCTAATGGTAGTGCTTATTTAAGAAATGGGAAACTACACAGGATGATAGCTTATAAACTGCCTCTTCTATCTGTTTAGTCACTTCTCTTCACTTTCCCGCTTCTCCTGTTGCAACCTCTGGCACATGCGTTTTACTTAGAAGTAACAGTATATCATATGTTCAGCGAATATCAATGAAAATAAAAGAAGAACAACTGAACATTTCTTCCAATGTGTATTTTCTTGAAAACATTATATATGTTATGATTATTATTTTGTGTGTATATGTCATTCATTATATGTTTTGCATTTGATTTGCATATGATTGTTATTTTATCATTTCCCAATAGGATACAAAAGCTCAGGTTAAGTACCTTTTCTGTCACTGAAGGCTAATAATGACAAAAGTGAGATTCAAATAGTCTCTTGGCTCCCAAGCACAAACTCTTTGCAGTCTATCAAACTTTTTTCCTCCAGTAAAAGAGTCAGTTGAGATTGAAGTTTTTTGTGTTTCTTTTTAACTGAAATATGTAGTTTAAGCACTACTCTGAAAAATGTATCTTGATGAATTCTTCGGTGTGTTATGTCTTCCCAAAACATACTGCTTCAGTGCATGACTGGACAGGTAGTCATTGGTTGGGGGATGGGGAGCCTAGATATTTTCTTGGGGAAGGGTCCACATTGGCCTGGAGAGGTGAGGCAATAACTTCAGTCTTATTTTAAATTCATATACATATTGTATTAGTTTTCTACTGCTGATGTAACAAATTACCACAAATTTAGTATCTTAAAACAACACAAATTTATTATTTTATATTTCTATAGGTTAGAAGTCTGACATGGGTCTCAGTGGACTAAAATCAAGATGTCAGCAGGGCTGTGTTCCTTTCTGGAGGCTCTCAGGAATGATCTGTTTCCTTGTCTTTTCCAGCTCTGAAAAGATTGCCCACTTTCCTTGGCTTGTGGCCTCCTCCTTCATTTCCAAGCCAGCGAGGTTGCATCTCTCAGCCCATCTTCTGTAGTCACTCTTCCCTCTTACTGACTAGAGAGAGGTCCTCTGCTTTTAAGAATTTTTATTGGATTGGGCCCACTTGAATAATCGAGGATAATCTTCCCATCTCAAGGCCCTTCACCTTAGTCACATCTGTGAAGTCCGTTTTGCCCTTTGAGATAACAGTCACAGGGCTGGTGGAGAGGGTGTGGACATCTTTGAGAGGCCATTATTCTGCCTACCACATGCATGAAACCTGGCTAAGCATGTTGGTGTACCCATGAATGGAATGCACCAATCTGTTCCAGTAGAGATGCCCAGTGTCAAAATGAACCAAGTTTAATGCTAAATCAGTGACTTCATTCAACAAGTATTTATTAAGTCTATTGGGCACTCAGTGTTTATTGAGATTTTTTTTTAATTAGTAGATTTTATATTTTTTAGAGCAGTTCTAGGGTTACAGAAAAAGTGAGCAGAAAGTACAGAGTTCTCATATACTCCCTCCCCTTCCCATTATTGCATTGGTATGGCACATTTCTTACAATTAATGAACCAACATTGGTATCTTTAACTAAAGTCCATAGCTTACATTAAGGTTCACTCTTTATGCTGTACAGTTGTATGGATTTTGCCAAATGCGTAATGTCATGTATCCACCATCACAGTATCGTACAGAATAGTTTCACTGCCCTAAAAATCCTCTATTTTTCTACCTAGTCATCCTGTTCCCCAGCCCTCCACCCCCTGGCAATCACTGAACTTTTTACTGTCTCTGTAGTCTGGCCTTTTCCAGAATTTCATACAGTTGCAATCATATAGTAGATAGCCTTTTTAGTCTGACTTCTTTCACTTAGCAATATGCATTTAACATTCCTCCATGTCTTTTCATGGCTTACCATGTTTCCCCGAATATAAGACCTAGCGGGACAATCAGCTCTAATGTGTCTTTTGGAGCAAAAATTAATACAAGAGCCGGTATTATAATATGTTGTGTTATATTATGTTATATTATATTATAGACCCGGTCTTATAATAAAATAAGACTGAGTCTTATATTAATTTTTGCCCCAAAAGACACATTAGAGCTGACTGTCCAGCTAGGTCTTATTTTCAGGGAAACATGGTAATAGCTCATTTCCTTTTATCACTGAATAATATTGCCTTGTATGGGTGTACCATCGCTTATTTATCCATTTACTTATTAAAAGATGGTGGTTGCTTCCAGTCGTTGGCAATTAACAAAGCTACTTAACATTTATGTGCAGGTTTTTGTGTGGACATGTTTTCAACTCATTTAGGTAAACATTTAGGAGTGTGACTGCTGAATCTTACAGTGAGCCTATATAGAGCTTTATAAGAAACTACCAAAACACTAGTGCTTTTTCACTTAGAACTTCAGAGTCACTGGGGAAAGTTGAGCTAGCAGGGTTCTGGGCCTGCTCCCAAAACGTACACCAAAGAAGTTCTGACTTTATGAACTTTATGTGTGGAGATTCTGAGTAAGATTGCATTTCTAAAATGATTCTGTTGCTAAAAAACAATTGGATAGCTTTTGAAAACCTAATGTGCCATTACAAAGGTCCTCTCCTCCCACCTTCTCCTCCTGGGGTGCTGGGTGGGGGTGTAAGCTGAAGGACTTTTGAGTGTCACACTGCAGGGACAAGCTGCCAATCCCACTGGTGAGAAAGCAGGCAAGCTTTTTTTCCTGGAGAAAGACAACATTGTGGTCTGAAAACAGTGACATTATTGTCCTAACTCTAACATATGAGAATACTCTGCAGCAGAACATAACTTCATACATGCTTACAACTCTGCAGTTGTTTGTCTAGATAAATACACATACCACACACCACCCACTTGCATATACTCCCCTGATGACTGATATGCACAATGTTAATTTACTCTTTTATGTTGCTATAGAGACTGTATCTTAGTAATTGGGAGGGTGACCTTAGCATGGGTTTGAATCCCACTTCTACCACTAACTTCCTGTATGACCTTGGGAAAATGATTTCTCTTCCGTAAGCCTCAGTTTCCTCATCCACAAAATGAAGGTAGTAGTAGTGTTTACCTTGTATGGTTGTTATGTGGAAATGATGAGAAGATGCATTTAAAGCCCAGTTCCTAGCACATAGTAAATTCTCAGGTTAGCCCTCTCAAGAATCCCCTTTACCCTGGCAACTGGGTTTATTTAATCCCTGTCCTCCATCCTCTCCATTTTTCCGGTTCATTTCTTTCCAGATTATAGTTCTATTCCTGACTCCAGGCAGATGTTTTTAAGGAGTCCAAGGATATGTACTCATTGGTCTGGTTTTGTTGGTTTTTGCATTTGGTCTCATCCTGAGCCTGACAGCTTAGCTCTCCCGTGGCTGAGTCCCTGCCATGTGTGCCTTTCTCAGTGATACCAGAAGAAGAGTTTCTTTTCCTTTCTCCTTCCCTTCCCTTCCCTTCCCTTCCCTTCCCCTTCCCCTTCCCCTTCCCCTTCCCCTTCCCCTTCCCACCAGTGTTTTATTTCCTGCATGGATTCCTGCCTCTGAACTCACGTTCTCCCCATAGCTGAGTCATCAGAAGTATGTCCCTGCCAACCATCTGCGCTCCTGGAACCCCACTGAATGCCTTTCACTCGGCTGTAAGCTGACCACCTGTCCTCTCACAGATTGGAACACCATTTGGCACTTATACTAATACTGTTTTGTGCCTCTCATCCCAGGTTGGCATGCCTTCAGCTACACCTTGCAAGGTGGTCATCCCTCTTAGCCCGACTCCATTTTTTGACTCCCAGACTCTGTTGTATCTTGCAGTCTCTCTCAGGACATGGGCCCTGACCCTTTCCCGTTCTGACCTTTCCCAGTGTGGTCAGAGTTTTGCAGCTGTTACTAGAACCTGAAGTCCTGGCCATAGAACCCAGTATTACAAAAAGATATACCCTGACATATCTTACAAGTTGGTCAACGATGTAAATTTTGATATAAGGAGTGAATTATTCCGGACTTCGGCTGGAAATAGATGACATATTTTAGATGGGTAGTTGAGGAGAGATTAATAAATTGATTATTTAAAATGTGTGGATAGGATTTGGGTAAAGCAACAAAGCATAATGCAGAGTTGCCAGGCTAATCGCAGCAGAGTCTAGGCAGTGGGAAAAGCGGTTACTAGAACCCATAGAGAGGCAGAATGTGTGTTATGGGGAGACAAGTACGGGGACCTACAACTGAGGCATGCAGCTAGCTCAAAGCCACCACTCTGGGAGGCTGTCCTATAGTAAATATCTTTATATCATTCTTCTCCTTCTCTCTGATCTGCTGATACTCCCGTTGGCTGAACCCACCTGGAAGTCTGAGACATGGAACCCATTGATTTGGTTCACATAGTTTACCCCGAAGAATGAGGAGAAGTTGGAGAGTAGGACCTGAAATGGCAAACAGAAGCCATGTGTCACCAAGCTATGCATGATATCTGGCCATGTGTGGCTATGTTTTGTGTGTGTGTGTGTGAACACTGAGCATAATTATGCCTCTGTTAGTATTAAGGACATTCTACTCTTTCTCAGTCATTGTGCTTTAGCTTGACTTCTGTGACAGCTGCCTACAGTTCAGGCAGAATCGTATGAGATTGCAGACCCAGTACGTTAGCAATAATGACAAATGTTGTTTTGATCCTGTCCTTTCTGTGGTAGCTCAAAAGCAGTGACACCTTGGAAATGATGTGTGGAGGATGGAAGGAGAAGCTGTTGTTTTATTTATGATTGTTAAGTAAATTCCATGCGTTGAGTCACAGTACTCAAAAAAAAAAAAAGCTTGTTTCTTCAGTTTTCATAATTTGCAGTTTTATAGTTTTGTTGAAGTGTCAAATCTTATTCATCAATTCAAGGTTGTGGTACTTGAAAAAGGATCGTATGGGTCCACAAAAATCTAGGGTTTCAAGACAGGTAAATGAGGGAGTTAGTCACACCAGGAAATGTTGTTTGCTTCTAAAAGTGATTGAGTAATAGAATCACAGTAATTGAATGTGAAATATGACTTGGTTTACCAGAATATAGTTTTCAAGGATGCATTTTTGAGTTCAGAAAGGTAGATTGGTATTAATAGTACTTGTAATAATGAACAATATTTAGGATTAGTAATAACTTCCTAGAGTTTGTGGTTGGAAGGATCCCACTCTGTGGTTGAGGATATGTGGTATATCTACTCAGTGAATGCCTGAATCCTCTCTTCTATTCTGCTATAGACTGTTTCCAGGGACTTGCAATTCTAACTACAATACTCTACCCAGCCTTTAAGAGTCCTCTGAAAAAATGTAAATGTTCTAAGTCAATACTTACAGCGTTTCATCTTATAGTGGAGAGCTATGGGGCTGGTTGATAGGACAGCAGAGAGATAGTGGGGGTGGGGGGAGTGGACTATGATGGTGATGAGGCCCAAGGAATGAGGACTCAGGAATCAAAAGGTCTGAGGGGACGATCAAAGAGCAACTTGTCCCATTTGACAAGCGTGCTCAGGGCAGCTCTGGATGAGTGAACACAGATTGTAACCTTTGCTGTCTTATTTGCTTTGAGATGAAGATGATAATACTAAGTGGGGTAAAGGATTTTTAGGTTTTAAGAATTTATGTGGCATTTTTTTTTATCCTCTTCTCAACCTAAGAAACAAAGCAAAATTGAACAGTTACATATACTAACCAGCAAGTCTGTGTACTGAACACAGTCTAAGAACTTTTATTAGAATTTATTACATGTGAAAGTGTTGGACTTCACTGTGAGGAGACTGCTTTTGCAATTTGATGATGAAAAGTTGAATGTTCCAATTTGTGAATATTGTATTATTCTTAACGTTGAAGAAAGTGGATACACCAGAATTGAGTATATTCCACAGTCCTAAAGGGAATAGGGCCCTCATGTGTGTGATGGGAGAAGTGGAGTGTTGGTGTAATTATGGAGTTCCTATGTGTTGGGCCCTGGGTGCTGGACTCCAGGCCGACACTACGCAGATGGGCCAGACACCAGCGCTGCCCACTCCCAGGTGTGTGGCCAACAGCCAAAAGCCCAACAATGAGCAGAGTGGTTAACTGAAGAATATTGTCATTTAAAAGAACATTGTCATTTAGAATACTGATAGTTCTTGCTCAAGAATTAGAAAGACTAAAGACCCAATTTTCTTAAGTATTTCAACACTTTAGGTTATAGGAGCTGTCTCCCAAGCTTCAGGCATTCTCCTTGAATCGTGCCTTGTCCCTTTTTCCTAAGAGAATGACACATTAAACTGTGATTTACTCATCTCTGTAATTAGATGTGGTGATTAGAATCCCCTTTATCTTACTCTGCAGTTTTCCTTTATGGGGAATTATGAAAGAATAATAGGTAAAAAGTTCAAAATGGGGGAAAGAATAAACAGAATGCTGAATGGTAAAAGGAGACAGAATGCTGAATGGATAATAAAATATTTAGTACTTTTCAATTAACTGTTCTCACGATTAGTACACTAGTATATTATATCATAAAAATCATGTCTATTAATTTTTTGCAGCCATTATCTTGACTGTGATTTACTCCCCTCAAATCATTAACAATGCCATTAAAAAGGTGGAGGAGATGAAGTCCTGGATGGAGTTCAGGGATGTAATAGGATTATTGTTCAGGGTCACAGAGAGATTGAAGACCAGCAAATGGAGGGAAGGGAGTTTAGGAAAGCGGTGCTCGCTAAGGGGAGAAAAGAGAAAGGCACAGAGCCCCAAGGTTTGAGGGACAAGTAGGTCACTGGGTGCTAGAGTTGGGGAAGAGTGTCTTTGAGGAGGCCATGCTCCCTTAATCTGTGGAAGACGCGGGTTGTGGAAAGCCCAGTGACTTGGAGAGTGTGGGTTTTCCTCACGGTGGAATTTTATATGTGCAGGGAGGAGAAGATAAATATGTGTGTGTATAACAATCCCCAGGGTCCTATTGTAGGCAATGAAGCATTCTTGTTCCAGGTTATGCTGGCAGATTGAGGGTAGCATTTCCATCCAGCCAAAGAAAAGGCCGTGACTTTTCATAAATAGTTCTCTTCTTGGGAAAATGAGATAAGCTGTATAACCAGCAAAGTGTTAACCAAGTAGCCCAGAAACCTGAGCTCTGTAGATTTGTACCGCTGCTGTGCCTTGTGAGAAGTTTGCTCATGGAAACTTCTTTCCTTCTTTTTATCGACCGGTCTGGGTGTCTAACTGAATATTAATCAGTTAATTAATATTCAGTTCACCAATCTATTATTGGTTCTGCACCTTTAGAGTCTTGAAATATCATTTGGCTGTACTTAAACAGAAATTGTATTACTATGAAAAAACAGTGTTTGGAAGATTCTCATTCTCCTCTCCTCATTCGTACTTGGGACACAAGGCCTTAGTGAATATAGAATCTATTTTAATTCAGGTTCTGAAATTCTAACTTTCTCTCTGAGCTGCTCAGAGTGCTTGCTGGAGATGGGCCAATGAGTTCCCTTTATATTTATATTGTACAAGTCAGTGGTAGAGGTCAAAGTCTAAAGCCTCTGGTTTTTAAATTTTAAACGGATCTTTTCCAAGTGAAGTTTGGCCACAAGACATGTCTTCATAAAGCCGGTTACTCTGTCACAATTTCATAAGCCGGAAATTGGGACTGACCAATCCATCAGACAGCATTTTTGGCAGTGCAGTATACCTATAAGATATCACTTTAAAATTTTTCATTATAACCAGGAAACATACATTTCTCTTTATTGTTAATACCAACCGTTGAAGTCAACATAGCTGTTTATAGCCTGATCTTGAAAGACTGCACTGAAATCTCAAGAAATATTAAAAAAAAAAGGTGTAATAACAATATTTTATAACCCAGAGTTCACGTGTTATACGTATTCTTCTATATTACTGTTTTCCTATTCCTGTTATAAGAAAATATATATATGTAATATATGTTTATATAGAATTTATTATGTATTTGTAAATAACACATAAATATATAAAATTTACATTCTATTTATAGATATATATCAACAATACAATTTTAGTATATAATTATGTATACTTATGTCATATATATATATATATATATATATATATATATATATATTTATTCTGGCAGCCATGTAAATGAGTAAAGGGACAATGGTCTGAGCCACATATGGCCATCACTTTCACGATGACTTCTGATTGCTCCATCTGAATCAAATCACGATCATTTTTAAACTTTAGAATCTACAACAAATGGCTTAGCTGTATTAAATTCTGGTCATTTGTGTAACTGTTGAGTCACAAATGACAGAGGAATGAAGGTTCCACCTACCTTATTGTTCCCATGCTTCTAATAATTGGAGCTCCATTTGAAAATGTGGGGAAATCTTAATGGAGAACACAGCAGGCTGGCACCAGCTGTCCAAATTACAAGAAATCTGTTTACAAGAATGTTTCTTACAGAACAGGAACTCTGCAAAGATCTTCCATCCTGCAAGAGGAAAATCATAGTTCCATAATATCTGGTGAGAGGCAGCTTACAATAAGCCTTCCACAAAGCCCTGGATCAAGACTCTTTTTCGTATGAGTCTTGTGATCAAATAATATGGTGAACATTTAAATTAAAAAAAAATTATTACAGTAAAAGACACATTGCCATTAATCCCCCTCAAAATACCCCCCTCACTTAGAACACACTTATCCCATCATTCTTGCCACTTTCTGAAGCAGTTCTGGAAGTCCTCTTTCATGAGTGTCTTTAGTTGTGCTGTTGTGGCTGCCTCAATGTCCTGAATCATTTTGACGTTTGGGGAAGAGCCCGAAGTTGAACAGTGCCAGATCCAGTGAATAAGGTGGATGAGGACACACCATAATGTTTTTATTTGACAGAAACTGCCATATTAGAAGCGATGTGTGACACGGAGTGTTGTCAGGATGGAGGATGATTTATAGCACACTTTAAAGCACACCTTCTCTCAACCACAGCTCACACCCGACTGACTGTACTGAACAAGTTGAAATTTGTCACACACTGTCACTAAGGTTCAATGTGCCGCTTCCCATATTGAAGATCCCTGCTTTCCGTTGGATGGCACTTGGCAGCAGTATTTAGCATATTTTGTGATCGTAATGGAAAGGCTCCGTGTCACACATCACTTCCGGTACAGCAATTACAGTGTGTCCTCATCCACCTTATTCACCAGATCTGGCACCGTGTGACTTCTGCCTCTTCCCCAAAGTCCAAATGACCATGAAAGGTAAACGTTTTGAATCGATTCAGGACATCGCGGCAGCCACGACAGCACAACTAAAGGCACTCATGAAAGAGGACTTCCAGAACTGCTTCAGAAAGTGGCAAGAATGATGGGATAAGTGTGTTTGAAGAGAGGGGGAGTATTTTGAGGGGGATTAATGGCAATGTGTCTTTTATTGTAATAATTTTTTTTTTAAACATTCACAGTAGTTTTTGTTCACACTCATACCAGGGCCTTCTCTGGTCATGAACTCTCCCACAAAGTTGGCAGCAGCCGCCTCTCATTTTTTCAGTAGGCATGCTAAGTCAATGGTTCTCAACATTGGCTGGGTGTCAAAGTTTTCGAACTACAAATTCTTGAGCCCTACTTGTGGAGATTCTGATCCAGTCCTTTTGGGGTGAGACTTAATCATTAATATTTTTTAACAGCTTTACAAGTGGTGATTCCAGTTTCTAGGCAGAATTAGGAATTACTCCCCTAGATAGTTTAAAAGCAAGACTGATATCATCTTGTTTGCATGCACAACAGTTGACTTTAAAGTTTTGAAGACATACCAGGGAGCTGTGTCTACTCCTAGAATATCAAGCATTCGTTTCCCAATAGTCCTACTCATTTACAAATAACCCCCTGCCTAACTCTGATGTCATTCTTACTTCCTAACAATAGAAACTGATGTCCCTTCCCTAAGAAACCACTTTCTTTTAGTCTAGGTGTTCAGAACATCTTTTGCTGGCTGGCTGAACTCTTCATCAGATGGTGAAGGAATCCAGGTGACTGAATCTTGGTTGTTCATCCCACCCCAGATGCATAGGCTGCTCAGCAGCATTTAGACATGCTGATCCTGCCTTCTCCATGGCTAAGAGAGGTCAAACTCATGGTCCATACTCTTACAAAGCATGGTCATATCTTTGGGGGCCATGTCTAGTCTAGGGCCAGTTGGAAGACATTATCCTGTAACGTATCCTTATAACTGTAAGACCGGGAATAACTCACTTGAATAATATACCGTATGTTATTTGATATCTCTAAGAAAGCGTTTCTCAACAGCAACAGAAATGACATTTTGGATTGGATAATTCTTTGTTGTGAGGGCTGTACTGTGCATTGTAGGATATTTAGCAGCATTTCTGGCCTCTCCCCTCTAGATGCAAGTAGCAACCCTCCCACCCAAGTCATGACAATCACAAATATCTTCAGACATTGCCAAATGTCCCCTGGGGAAAAAATTACCCCCAGTTGAGAACCATTGCTGTAAGGGAGAACTTTGAAAATTAATCATTATGAATCATATAGCAGGGGTCAGTGTTAGCTCTTTTTAAGTTGCATTCCATCCCCTTGTTATTGCATTTAGAATGGCACACCTTTCTCCAGATTTACTGGTAAACTGCTTGGCTGCTGTCTTAGTTCTGCTTACCTGGGAAACAGACTCTGAGATGGAGATTTGCCTGAAGGAGGATTACTGAGGGATATTCCTAGGGCACCTGTAGGGAATGAGAGGAGAGGTTTGGGTAGAAGCAGATATTGAACTACTGGACATTGACATAGGGCCTCCTCTGATCCTATGGGGAGCTCTGGAGCTGGGATGACCTTTCAGAGTTGTCCCAAATTGAGGTGAGGGGTCAGACCTTTGAACCCTCTTTAACAGCCAGTCCTTGAATTTGGGCTTCCACTTCCCTCCTCGCCTCTAGGGTTGAGATGTGTATGTGCCTAACCTCCATAAGTCAACTGCTTTTAGTTAAGGGCAGTTCCTGTAGAGAGACTTGGCTGTGATCCGGTCAGGGGTCAAAACTCCAGATAGCAAGGTGAATGCATGTCTTCGCCTTGAAGGGAGATCCCTGTCTGTGCAGTCCACCACAGGTGAACAGAAAACATGTGTAAGTCATTTTACTGAGGCTTTGAGGCTGAGAATATGAGAATGAAGGGGAATTGTAGACCACGTGTAAGTGGGACTGCACTGGAGACCTATATTGGGTGACACATACCTAAGGCATTTATATCAGGGCTTTACTAATGTAAAATACACTCTTTTGGTTTCCTATGATGAGTGGTCTAGTCTTTGTCTTCCCTGATTTATCATCTCAGAGCCAGAAATTACATTATCTAGAGCACATTTTGATGTTACTGAAAGAACATGATTCCTACAGAATGGCAGATAGTGCTAAAGGGTGACTGATGATGGATGGTCTCTGACACTGTTTAGGCAAAGTGTCACCTGTCACCATTATGGACCAAGAATATGTGATAAGAAGACTGTTTACACAGCAGACAATTGGTAGCCTCGCTGGGTAGGTTCCCACGGCTACAGAGGCCATGGGTATGACACATTTAACATATAGAAGCGGCATGCTGACAATGGTTAAACATTGCTTTGGAGCATTGCAGCTGCATGCTTTGAAAGTTACGTTGGCTGGAATGAGGGGTTAGACTTTTGTGCTGGCCAAGAATCCTCAGGGACGCTCAGAGGTGCAGTTAGCTCTTGAGATTCGTTTCATTTGTACCAGAGAGAAAGAGAATGAAGAAGAGGAGGAGAAAAGGGGAACGAGAAGAGGATGAGGGAAAAAGAAGAGGGAAAAGAGAATAGGGAAGAGAGGAAGTGTAAAGATGATTCTAGAGTACCTGGTTCTAGTAAAACAGGTGCTAAGGTTTCACTGGTATAAGGCTTATATGGCTAGAAATATTTTATATTGTTTCATTTGACACACACACGTTTTTATTATGGGTTTCTTCATTGTATGTGTTCTTCCTTTTCTGCTACCAGACAGATACAGCCCCTCTTGCCTTACTTTTTTCCCTGCAATAACAACAAACCCCACAAATGTTTTCTTTTGCTGTTCCATTATATTGTTCCCAGTAGTGTTTTTATTCTGGATAGTTTCTAATTTGCTCTTTGGAACAACCCTGCTTAGCAGTGGCTACATAATTACTATATAGAAAGGTCTTCAGAGTTCTATCTGATTGGACAGGGATAAATCAAGGAAATTGTCTTGAAGCGGCATTTGCGTAGCAGGTACACTATTATATCTACTTATTGGGGTCACATGGGAGAAGGCGTATAGAAATTATGGAGGACCCCTCAGCCCAAGTCACCCTTGGAATGGCCATGCCTGTGATATGGGAAAAGAGGGTGATATGATTTCTACAGAAATTGGGAACTGAACCAAGTTTCTTATTACCAAGGCATCCGCAGGTTGTTCTTTGTCAGAAGCCACCAGTCCCTTCCCAACCATCTGAAAACACTTACTTGGAGTGTATTATCCCGGCATAACTAGTCTTAGTGATGGATCACTGCTACCACCTCTACCATCATTACCATCCTGTTCTGTCATCCTTAGGGACAGAGCCCCAGACCAACCGCCATTTCCCTTTCCCCAAGAGGCTGGTGGTGTTTGCGGCAGCTTGCGTGGTATATGACATGCGAGTCTCAGCAGGGTGAGGACGGGGAGAGGAGGGCCTGGGGTGGCAGGTACAGATGGGTAGTCTGTGGGGAGCAGCGTTCAGCCACTCAGAACTCAGACAGCCTGGCTCTGCGGTGTGGGCCCTGGGGAGTGCTGCTCATTTCATCACGCAGCACTGTGCCTCCATTTCCACAGCCCCCCACAGCCAGCTTCGGAGCAGTGTGGGAAGACAAAAACAGCTGTGCGTGTTAGCAGCTTCAGCTGTTCCCACAGCAGTGCTACACTGCAGTATCCCAGCAGTCATCAAATATTTAGGAGGATGTTGTAGACCTTTGTATCATGGCCAGAAATGCCATGTGCTCAGGTTTGGATTCCACTGGGTTCTTGTTCGTGTTAGCAGAAAATTGTGAGAAAAAGGAAATGGCTCTTTCACCAAACTGTATAGTGCTATCAGATCAACTGCGTCTTTATGCTCACTGTATATTGAGCATTGTACATTGAAGGCTTTTCAGTGTCTTCTTACAGAAAATCAGCAAGAACAATACTGCAATAAGAGTCTATCTGTCTCAGATGAAAAACACTTTAGAATATTTATTTCTCATTAGAATCTATTCATTAAATGTCATAGCCTGGCCCTCTGGGAAGAGTCACACACTACAACCCATGCTGGAGATGAGATTGTGTATTTAGAGTTGGCCTTGGCTGATAAATAGGAAAACTGCACGCTGCCTGAAAATTCCCTGGTGAGTCCGGATGCTGGAGAATGCAGCTGGAGATGCAGAGAAGCATGTGCTCTTACAGCAACGTGTCATCTGAATTTCCACTAAATATTTTCTGTCAGATGTGTGACTTCTTTGGAGAAAAGATATATAGCTCTTGTAATCAAGGGCTAGAAAACTCACTTTGGGTAAAATTCGTTCTCAAACTCTTTTTTCTTTACACAAGTAAAATATCTTAATGCAACTAAAATGACTTTAGAGTTTTGTCTTTTCTGGATTACAGGAAAGCCAATTCTTTAGAGATCTGCCTTGTAGCTTAATATTATGTCATTAGTTCAATGTCAGCCAATGGGAAGATTAAGTAGATTTCCGTAATGGCCGTCCTGGGTCCACTCGTAGCCAACGTTTCCTTAATGACTGGGATGATGGAAGAGGAATCTGCTCCTTCATTTTGCCAATAAAAACAACTGAGTGGGGTGTCTTGTATCTTAGGGAGCCAGTCTTGAATTATATATTTTAAGAAATGAGGGATTGAAAACTATAGAAACGTAAAGGCTCGTTGCCAGGTAATATTTGGGAGAACCACCAAACTGCATACCATAAAAAGGTACCTAATTCCTGGGCAGAGATATTGTAGAAAATGACCTGAAGGTCATAACAGACCCAAAACTATAGCAAATGGAAAAATCAGGATGTATGTCTTAAAATAACCAGGTCAGCACCTACATTGCCAACACTAGGTTTTTTGACTGTTGCCTGGTTATGAAACATTTACTGTACACTGGGGATAGTGAAAACAATTCCCTTTACAATTTTGTTGAGGGCTGGCGGAGACTTTAAGAAATCCAAATCGCGAAGAGCACTGGTGCAATGTTTTCAGTGGAAGGAAGGACATAACTAGATACATGGATTTAGAGTAGGAAAGCTGTCAATCCCCTCAGGTGAGTCAAAAGATTCAGATCCTGGCTCAGACTTTGACTTTAGCTAGTGGGGTGACCTTGAACAAGTCCCCCAATATCTTGGGTCTTCCATTTGTTATACTGGAAATGACGGGATGGTGATTTTCAGCCTGATCCTCGGGGAGTAATGGGAGACTGTGAACTATTTGCAGTGCTTTCAAAGGCCTAAAGAAATTGTGCATTTCCTAGTAAGGAGGCCATCTAAACTATTATTTAACGAATGCCGGTGGCAGGTGAAAACTTTTAAAACATGAGTACACATCAGAAAACTAATAAAACTCTTCTTGGTAGTCAAAAGACAGGAAGCATTTCAGTCTCTAAACTAAGGTTTATGATGACTCTGATTGCCAACAGAACTGAGGACCTTGAAAGCACTGCGTTCCTACTGCATAAAGAGGGAGCTAGGGGAACATTTGTCGGCGAGATTAAAGAGAAGGCAGGAGGTATCACTTACAGCCATAGCCAGCCACCTTTGAAAATGCATCCATTCACTTAATCCTCAAAACTGCCTTCTACGGTAGGTACTGTTAATATCCCACCTTGAAGATGAGGGTTCTGAAGCACAGAAGTAAAACGTATTTCGTTCAGTAAGTGATATCAACTATTACTAATGATCTGGATTGTTCCCAGTGGTATGTGGCCACTGATCCCACAGGAATGAGAGGGATAAAGGAAGCAAAAACCAGGCTCCTCATCTTCAACCTTCTCCTAGGATAAAATTAAGGGCTCTCGACTAGAGGACCTGTATTCCAGGTACGACTTTGGCACTAAATACCTGTGTGACCTTGGGTGAGTCATTTTACCTTGTGAATCATAATTTCCTCATCCATAAATTGGGGTGTTAACCCTGCGTTCTTACACTTCAGGATTATTGGGAAAACATGGAATAAAGTATCTGCAAGTGCATTGGAATCTGTAAGAGCATACACACATGACAGAACAAAGGATGACCTCCTGCCTCAGTGGAACTGCTCCCAGTGACCTCAGTCTCTCATTTAACAAACATTCATGGTATGCGCATGACGTGGTAGCAGAAGGAATTGAAGATCGTAGGGTAACCCTCAGCTCCTGTGTTGAGATGAAAAAGTGGCTGGCGGTTCACTTGCTCCAGTCTTTGCTCAGATGTTCTTGCTATAAAATAATATCCTTAGATGGCAGAGTATCCCAAGTGTGCCTTAACCTTGTTTTCTGCCGTTGGTTCATGGTTTTAATTGGTGAGCCTCCATCTTCTTGCCTCTACCCCTTCACCTCCTAGCGGTGTGTGCTGTCATTGCTGCTCAGCTCCAGGATCAATTTGTGATCTCGGATTGATTATCCTCCATCCTTACATCTTATCCTTCCCCTCTAGAAAATTAGGTCCTATACTTTAGGTAACCAAAATCAAGACCAGTGAAGAGGTGTTGATGTCCCCCTTGGGAGGCAGTGGGCAGAATTGTTTGTATATGCAGTTTCTTATGTGTGTACAACCACAGGACAGATGCAGAGAGGCACACATTCATCTTTACAGTCGAGTGTTGTTTCTGGTTGTGTGATAAAAGTGGGATCGGATGGCAAGGCAAGCAGTTTCTCATTCTTACACCCTGAGAACATGGTCTCCTTTCAGATGAAATGCCCTCAGCTTTCTGCTGTGATAAATTATATCTACGAAATGCCACCATCTCTCAGGTCGTAGGTAATATACTAACTAATGCCATCTCAGTGTTGGAAACTCTGAGCTTGGAATCCAGAAGTTCCCTGCTTGACATGTAAAATCTCCTTAAGGGCTCTTTTTCTATACTAGGCCACACATAACTTAGAAATTGTGCCAGGCTGGCCTATATGCAAGGCGCAGGAGGCGGCAGGATGTAAGAACAAGGCACATGCATTGTACCCGAGCAAACAGGCTTCGTTTTTAAAAGGAGAAGTCAAAACAGAGACCAGAAAGGTCCAGGGACTGAGAACACCAGTGCCTTTAAAATGAATGTGAATGATAAAGGAATAAAAATCAGTAAATAAACACCACTGGGTGGCTTACAACGAGTACATTGTAACTGGGTAGGCGGAGAGGGAGCTGAGAACACACAGCAGGAGTGTTTCTTGTATCTTAACCTTGATGATCATGATAGCATCTTGTGATTCTCTTTTTAATATGTATTTTGTTCAGATCTTAAGTAGTTAGCAGCTTCTGACTGTGCTGTTGCCTATTAATATCTACAGAACTTAAACATTCTATGTTCTTTATATCTTGCAGTATCTACAGCATCATGAATGTGTCCCCTTATGAAATTCAAAGAATTTGTCATCATTGCTGTAGTTGTCATGTTCATTGGGAGAAAAAGATTATGTTTATGACAAGTGTAAGCGTTCTGCATCTATAGAGACCCAGTTTGGAGTCATGGTTCTGGAACTTGCCAGATATGGAAACTTGGGCATGTTTTTATACTTTTCCAAGCTGCTGTCTCTTCTGATACAAAATGGGTAATAATATTATCTCCAACACTTGGGAGAAATAACTAATATAGTATCTGTGAAAGTACCTGGCACTTCGGCCTACAGATAGTTGTTTCTCTTTACATCTATTTTTCTTACCTTCTTGAGTTCTGGAACCAAGTGTTGTGTTTCTTGTAATTCATCACAGAATATTTATTGGGCACTCAAAAATACTGTTGAATGAGAGGCTCTATTTTATGTTACTACCAAAGACATAAAAAATATCACTGTCCTGCCTTTTTTGACTTACTTTTGTTTTGGGGCAGTGGATTATTCACCCTTGATAATTCTGTTTTACAGCGTTTCCCCTCTTCTGTTGCACAAAAGCAACATCTGGTAGGTAGCACTATAACTGAGGGATAGTTGCCAGTCGAATTATAAACCACATTTCAGTTTACACTGACTTGTTACTTTGGCTCAAACCAACTCCAAAGCTATAGAGAATGAATGATGCTGTGTATGCATCTTTCAGCAACATCGTTCTTTTTAACAATTATATCGCTGATGGGAAAACTGAGTCAAAAATGTCTTCCTTCTCAGTGAGTTCCTGAGGTTCCACAGTAAGTTTTTGTGAGAGCCCCAGTCAATTTTTCTCAGGCTTCCTCGTTCTTAATAACCATTGCCTCCTGCCATTAACAATCTCTGTAGATGATGTGTGGGGATTGGAAGAGTAGAAGGAACAGAGTATGAAAATAATCCGAAGAATTTTTCAGAAGGAATTAGGTAGGGCCAACTGGGAGAGCACTTGGCATCGATCAGGCTGTTTAAGGTTCTAAGGAAGCGATGCACACAAATGATCATCATGGCGAAGGGTTATTATAAGGCTACGTGAGAACGTTGGGCAGCTCCAGGAACCCTCTGGGCAATTTTACAGTTGCTTTGGGTCCCAGTGCTGACGTGGTCAGAGCTTAGAGGGGTATCCTCCAGTTCTGGGCCCCTGCCTCCTTCCTGATCACCTGGCACTTACCTGCCCAAGAAGTGGGCCCTGATTGATGGGTTTGCCATTATACAATATGCAGCTTTACTACAGGACACAGATTGTCTATGTCTCCCTGAGCCGTTTGGTCTGTCTGGTGTCTGCCATACCCTTTGGCCTAGGAATCATCCAGAAGTGGAGATAGGGATTTGGGAGTCTTGCAGGTGGCAAAACCAGGAAGAGGGAATGATATGAACAGAGGACAAATTGCTGCATAGAGCATGTTTTGGGGAACATCAAACAGTTCACGTTATCAGAGAAGTGTTCCTCAGTTAGGGGGGTCTCTGAATTTCTAAGGGGCCATGAAGGGATTAGTAGGGCAGCTGTGTTTTCTTTATGCATTATTATAATTTTAGTTTCATTTCAATAATAACCCTAAGATAATGAACTTAAGCGCAATTTTGGCCATTAATGTGGCTACCTTATATATAATCGGCACTGAGCTGTTCATATCATGTTCATGATGCTGTGAGTTTCATCTGTACACCATGACTGGACACACTAAATTGATGTTATTTGAGTTTTATTGGTTTTGTAAGGTTACTTTATTTAATTTATAAATTTTGATTTGTAGTCATTTAAGAGCTATGAGCATAAGGGGGCTTTTTGTTTAAAACTAAGTTTTTGTTCGTTCATATTTGATAATATTGTAATAAAATTATTTAATTCAACATGGGGCATCTGAAAGACTTTATTAAAAGGGGTCCTTATTTTACTCAAATTTAAGAAAGAATTGGCTAGAGTGGGAGTTAGCAATTTTTTTTCCATAAAGAGCCAAATACTACATATTTTAAGATTTGCAGATCAAAAGGCAAATTTTAGGATAGTATTTTGATGAAATACAAATTATAATAATATTTGGGTACAAATATAATATAATATAATATAATATAATATAATATAATATAATATAATGTAATATAATATAATATATTAATGAAATACAAATTATAATAATATTTGAGTATACTGTTTTATAATATAAGCCTACTAATGAGAAGAATGGAATTTCTTTTTTGGGGGAGAATAAGATTTCATTTAATTTGGGTTCAAAGTTAGTGTTCCCTATCATCAAATGGATTGTAATTCTTCATCTGTAAAAACCATTGCTAGCTTGCTAGTTGTACAGAAACAGACAGCAGGCTGGATTTAACCTGTGGGCCAAATTTGTCAACATTTAAGTTAAAGGATAAGCTATGTGTTGGGGTGGAGCAATTTATCCAACCTCTCCACACCTGTTTTGTCTTCTGTAAGCTCCGCTAGTAACTGGGGACATTAAACACAGCCAACGTTTTGGGCTGTTGTAAAGATTAAGTGTGGTAATTCATGAGAAGTACCTCGATCACTGTTTTATCATCATCATCATTAAATTTCAGAGACTATTTTATACTTACTTTGGAAAGTAATATAGGGCCCTGGAGGATTGGAACAGGGAATAGCAACACTGGAATTGCACTTTAGAGGGTCATCTGGCAACAGCATGAGGGATGGTCAGAGCATGGAGCACCAGGAGGAGAGGAGTCCAGATAGGGGGCTGTTAAAATAGCTCTCCATCCTATCACGGCTTCTTGGTCCTTTCACTCATGTCGGTTGTATTCACTCCAAGTGAGTGGGGAAAACCAGCTGTAATAGACAGAATGATGGCCCCAAAGATGTCCATGCCCTAATCTACAGGACCTGTGAATATGTTACTTTACATGGAAAAATAGACTTTTCAGATGTGATTAAGGTTCCAGTTGAGATGGGAGAATATCCTGTAATATCCTGTATATTGGGCTCAATCTAATCACACGCGTCCTTAAAAATGGAGAACCTTCTTCCGCTTCAGAGAACCAGAGAGATAGCAGTGTGAGATAGATTCAGCCCACCATTGCTGGCTTTGAAGATGGAAGAAGGGGTCCTTGAGCCAAGGAATGTAAGCAGCTTCCAGGTGCTGGAAAAGCCAAGGGAATAAGTTCTCCCTTAGAGCTTCCAGAAAGGAATATAGATCTGCCTGGACAGAATGAGGACACCTTAATCTTAGTGCTGTGCGATTTGTGTTGGATTTCTGAACAGCAGAACTGTAAGATAATAAATTTATGTTGTTTAAGCCACTAAGTTTGTGGTAATTTGTTGTGGTAACAATAGAAAACTAATATACCAATATTGTCCAGTTATGCATGATAATAAAAGAGTAAAATGATAGTTCCAAATAAGTGTAAATCTTATGCTTTATTCTAAGCATTTCACTTATTTTGAACATAAAGAAAATTATTATTTTTATTAATAGACAGTTTTTCTTGACCACACTGAAGAAATGATAAACCAATATTTGAAAAATATTTGTTTCAAAGGGACCAAATTATTGGCATACATGGAGTCTTAGCCTGGAAATATGGAGAGGCTTACCCAAGATTGGTTCAACAAATCCCACCAATATTTCATGAGTACTTTATCTCAAGGGGGCTTTCAAACATGATTATTTTATAGTCCCTGCTAACAAACTAGTGAGTCGTGCATGGATATGTGTAGGGATATGAACCTAGTATTACAAGCCCAGAATTTTTAAGTGTTCTTGGGAAGTGGGGATGGTGCCATAGCAGTTGACATTCTTGAACATGACCCCGTGCTGGCCTTGAAGGATGAATAGGAGTAATCAGAGGAGGAGAGTCAAGGGTGGTCAGCCAGCAGTACCCAGGGCACAGTGGGATGAATTTGAGGAGTCCTAGGTGGTCCTCCAGAGCTCTGACACTGACCTGGCCAGGCTGGGAGTGTCCCCCTACCCTTGTAGGTGTCATGCTTCTGGGGAGTTGAGAGGAGTGGAGAGATGTCCTGGCAGAGGTCTTATTCTCTGAGTACTGACTCTTGCTTTGGCATGCTACTTGGCCTGTCCAAGACTCTTTTCCTTCCAGACTGATCCATTCAACATTTGGAAAAATTGAAAAATAAAATAAAATAAAACCCAAAAAACAATTATCTGTAGAATACCAACAAGTGTTTTCTTCTGTTCTATAGAGGGAAGGAATATTTAATTAGTCTACCTGTGGTCCTAGTTAATAACAGGAAGTTACTTCAGTACAGGGGAGAATCAAGGATAGAGTAAATTGAATGATATTTGTAAGTATTGTATAAATTGATCGTTTCTGACTAACAGAGTTGGGCCTAAGGGGGCGGGAAGGTATGGCGGCACTGGGGATAGATAAGGAAATGAGTGAGGATAGAGATGTAGGCACCGGTCACCCTGGATGGGGGATGGTGAGTGGCTTCATTAAGTTCAAAATTTTCTTCAGGGGAAGTCATGTCCCGGAGGTTCCTTTCCCAAGGCCGTGGATCCCAGACTTGGAGCTGTGGAGAAGCTGCTAAGCACAATAACTCATTCATGGTCACATCTCTTTGCTGATTCTGTAGAGTAACTCAGAAAGCTGCCTCGTAGCAGTTTACACAAAAGTTAGACACATAACTTATGAGACAGCTTCATGTCCTGCCAGGTTTCCATAGAGTCAGAATGGAGTCCACTTGGTTCTTGAGCAAATCCCACTTTAGTGACAGCAAAACTCAACAAATCACCATCTCTATTCACCATCTGCATCACCATCATCGTCATGATCAGTAACAAATGCCTAACATTCGAAAGCAAAGTGCAGTTTACAAATACCTTCATATGTGTTGTTTGTTCCCCGTTGTGTGCCGCTGTGTCCACGGGGGATATGGAAGAATGTAATTAGGACCCCGAGCCTCTACCTGATGTAGTGTAAGTCAAGCAAAACTGTGGTGTTCAGTTAACTACACCCTAAATGAGACCTATTTTCTGAGGCTTCCATTCTTGAACTGGCCTCACACATTATGGATGGGAGAGGAGGTCTGCTGGCCTAAGGCACGTAAACAGCAAGGATAGAAATATAAAAGTAAGGAGAAGAATTCTGTGATTCAGTCAGTGTATAAAGAGGGATGCGATCTCCTGGGCTAATCAGTATCTAAGATAAACCCTGGGAAAACTCTGAGGGAAGGGCACTCTGTGGTGTTAGCAATCAAATGTAAGGAGAGAATGTCACTGTTTCCTTATGTACCAATAGCAATAAAGCAGAAATCTGCACACTCTTGTTCCATCCATTTGTTCTTTATGAATTCAGTATGGTGACTTGGGGAAATGTGGTTGTTAAGTATGGGCTTCTAGTATGCATAGAGGCGGTTATTCATGAAAACTAAAAGAAGATTTAAAAAATTCAAAAACAAAAGATGAGCTGAACTCAAGTAATTAACTAAATATCTCTGAATAACAAAAGCCTCAGGATGGTTGTCATGAGTTTTTGCTGCGAAGTACTTGTCTGCAATATTTTAAGGACTTAATAGAATTTTATTTTAAAGCCATGACATTAGCACAGTTAAACCAATCAATGTTTTTTAATAGCCTTTTAAAGGTGCCTTTTTAATTGTGCTCTGTGGGAGGGAAAAGCACATGAAGACTGGAAAACATCTAAAAATGTCTTAGTCAGATCTTTCAAAAATATTTGCAAGTGCAAATTTCTGTCTTGGTTTGATTGCTCTAGAAGTGGGGTTAAAGTGTGAGATCTAAAGGGCTTATTCCCCAGTGAAAAAACAAAGACTTAACTCGTGTATAGATTCATTCAGCTCAGCAGCATAGCAAAATATTTGGAATTTGCTCCGTTTTCCCTTTAGAGCAGCGAGAGTGAGAGTTATGATTTCTCTTAGAGGAGAAATAGCTCTCTGCAGAAGTTCTCCTGCCTTCTTTGGGGCCCAGGAGAGACAGAGAACACTCATGTTTCTCCTTCTAGCAGTCCTCTGACCTTCTGAATGCCTGCCAGTGATGGCTTCAGCTTTTATAGTTAGAATGTGCCTAACATCTGGATGAACAGCAATAACTTCCCAACTTGCTTGTTGGCAAACTGCCTACATTATTGGCAGAACCATCACAGTCCATCTCCTTTTCTTCAAACTTAGTTTTGTGTGATGCTTTATTGTTTCAAAAATGCTTTCATATATATACTCCTGTTGGGAGCCCCACAATAGCCGTATGATATGAGGAAGTTATTATTAGTTTCTGTTTTATAAATATAGTACCTGAAGCTTGGAACTATGGACAGATTTACCCAAGGTCGGTTCTACAAATTCAACCTACATTTCATGGGTAGTGTAGAATGCTTTATGTATCCCAGGGGGCTTTCAAAAATGATTATTTTATAGTCCCTGCTAACAAACTAGTGAGTCATATATAGACTAAATCTTCTTACTTCTCCATTGCTGTTTCCATGAAATTGTGTTGTCTCTTGCATGGCATATGGAATTATCTGAAGAATTAGCTTCCGTAAAATTTTTCCTATTTATTTATTTAAAATTGTTTTATTTACTTAAAGAAATTTTTATTCCAGGTATTTGGAGTTGCAACGTAAAGACAGAGTATGATACAGATAATTTTTGGGGAATGAATTAACCAATAGAAAAGAAAATGTTGGTTTTGATTCGTTTCTGAAAGAGGAGTTATTTTGAGGACTTGCTTTTTAAAGCATTTCTCTACAGTGTTTCATCACAGTACTGGGTGCTGCTATATCGACCTGCTCAGTTCTAGCAAGAGGCCATCAGTGCACACATGTAATGGAACGAACTGAGCAAGATGTAGAGACAGATTGGAGAAGAGGTCGAGTGCCTGGAAACTGGACCACCATAACCATCTGTGGCCAGGCAGGAACTACACTACTAGATTTTAATGCCTTTCTATTTGGCCTTAAACTTGGCTCGTCCTATTAGCAAGTGACATGCTAATAAAAGGCCCTTTTGAAAACTTTAAACTTTTCTAAGTTAAACTAAGAGGAACAGATTTTTTCCTCTGTATTTTAGTTAGCGTTGATTGAGAGTCCCTTAATGAGAAGTGTATAGGAACCAGAAAGTCGGAATGGCTATCAGGGTGGTACAGTAAGGAAACCAAAGGGAGAAGAAGCATGTGGTGTAGTCTCACAGAGATGAATTAGCACACTAGCTCTGCTGTGTGATCCACAGACATTTAACCCTTCTGGAACTGTTTCCTTATAGTAAAATTAATTTAATAATGCCTATTTTAATTGGCTGGTTTAAGGGTTACATGAAAGAACATATGTGAAGTGTTAAACAGAGTATATGGTATACAGCAGGTACTCAATAAGGTAGCAGCTACTACTACTGTGATTGTCATTCTCACTACCCCTAGTGCAATCGGGATACAGAGGGCAGGAAACCAGGTTAGCTACTTTTTTCCATCCTCTTAGATTCTGCTATTATGGATAAAGGGGGCAAGACTTCTACCAAGTAAACGACAGTTAGAAACCCATGCCTCAAATATTTTAGCCAAAGAGATAGGCACTGCAAGGATTTTACCAATAGTATTTTAAAATTGGTTCAGTCTGGAGGCTGCAGTGGGCACCAGAATTTTAGATTCCAGGTATGTTCTCAGTTCCAATGCAAGTGTTCCCCCATTGTGGTGACAACCTTAGTTTCCTGGACTTCAGTTTGCCTTGTGCTAAGTGAGAGTGGAAGTATGTCTTAATCAAATCAAGTGGTAGAAATGTGTGGATGATTCAGGCCAAATAACCAGTGGATACTGTCTTGTGTGTCTCGTCTGTTCCCCTGTCCCCCACCTGCATCACAAACACACACGTTCCCTCTCTCTTGTTCTTTTTGTAATAAATGTTTTGGTACAGTAAAGACACAGCCAGGGAGTTCATTTGATCATTTATTCAAGGACCTTTTCTGAGTAACTATTACATGTCAGGCATTGACCTATTCAGAGAAGTGCTTGGGTTCCCCCAGGCATTGTACTGGTGAGCACGTGAATTATGGGTTCATATATGATCTGGCAGCATACGAACTTTGTGAGTGGAAACAGTGGGTCAGGAAGCAAAGAGGCAAAGTCCATCTTTGCACAATGAGAGAGACTGAGCTTGGAATGATACACCGTGGTCTGGGAACCTCATTATTAGCAAGTCAGAGACATACTGGAGAGTGTTCAGAGAAAAGCAACAAGAATGATAAATGAGCGGAAAGACTGATTTATGAAGACTTACACAACAAAATATGTATTCTTGGATCAACAAAGACTTCAGAAGAAATGTGATCACTATCAACAACTCTCTGAAGGTTGTGAATACCCCAGAGGTGTTTAGCCTGGTATTTGAAGTGGTGACAGGGAATCAGAGGATGGCAAATTGACCTGTGATCAGAGGACTAGGAGGCGAGTAAATCTAGCTGTGCCTTACTGATGGAAAATAGTTTCCAAGGGCAGCATCCTTAACCTATTTTACTTCCTCTATGTATTTCTGCAGTTGTAATTATGTATAATCATCTGTTGTCTCTTTATGTTCAGGGATTTTATGTGTGTTTCCTATTTACACACACCTTCCCTGAAGATGTCAAGAATGAAATATCAATTTTTTATTTTTTTACCTTCCACTTCAAAGGCTTGAAGATAAAAGCAGTTGAGTTATGGACAAATTGTTTTCTTAAACCCAAGTTTGCATGCTTAACCTTTGTTACAGGTCATTGTCGTAATGTAGGATTTTATTCCTATGCAGTCAAATGGGTGACTCTTTATAACACGGTGCCTCAGTGACTTATCAATCATCTGCACACACACACACACACACACACACACACACACACTCACACACTCACACGCACACACTCACACGCACACACACATGATACTAAGCTTTCAAAGGACATAAAACCAATTGAGGGGCAGAATCCAATCCCACGCAATTTTATTTATTCTGGTTTCCTGCAAAAGGGGCTATCTTAGCAACAGGGTAGAAGTGTAATACTTCTTGAGTTATTCTAGAAAATAACTCAAGTGGGACTGGGCCACAGACACCCTCAGAAGAGCTGTGGATGGACTGGCGGGGCTCTTTGCTTATAGCACTGCTCACTGTAAGTGCAATGAAAGACTGCCATTCCATCTATGACAATACTTGTTGGCCCCACAGCCCTGATTTCCACTGATGATCTAACTGGCTCCTGGTCAGTGACTGCATGTCTAGATTGGGGCTGGGGTTGGGGCAGGCAGGGGCTGAGCACACAGCCTTGGCTGAGACTGTGATTGTTTCAGGGGTGAGCATGGAACCTGAGCTGGGACCCAGAAGACATTTTCTGAGAATGCTGCAACCCAGATCTTCTCTTTCTATTCAGTGTAGCGAGCAGATATGAAGGCTGGAACTGCTAGGGTAAAGTTTGCTATCATACCATGGGAGCCAGCCTGAGAACGAGGCCTATATGTCCACCAATGCAAAGCCAGAGGAAAATTGCAAGAAGTGGAGCCGGAGCCTTGATGACAACATTTCCAGACCAAGCACTACCTGTCTCTGCTGTTTTCAGTTATTAGAGCTAATAAATGCCTTTTATATTTTTTAAGCAATTTTGACCTGGGCATTGATCCCTGATGACGTAAAGAATCCCAATTGCTATTTGAACAAGTACCAAGTTGTGTGATAGAGAGCATGACTTGTCTCTGAGTGTGGAGGAGAGAAGGTCCATGTGAACTAGGAGAGTAGTTGTGGTGAGAGCTGGAGTCTTAAGCAGAGGGCGGGAGCTGGCTCACAGGCTGGTGTCCACTAGGTTCCAGGCACACACGGGGCCCCCAGTCTGCCCTCACAACACACCTCCCCTCTTTGTCTCAATATCCTGTTTTGTAAGTGAAAAAACTAAGGCTCCGACAAGGTAAGCAACTTGCCCAAGTCACCCAGCAAGTGCATGAAACTCCAGGATTTGAACCCATGCTGTTCCCATGATTCCTCCCTTCCTCATGTCTACCACTTGGGTTCAGAATAGCTGGGTTTCAGTGTCAGTTCCAGATGTTAAACCTTGGATAAGTCACTCATATTCCCTGTGCCGTAGTCTCCGCCCATGTAAAATCGTGACGATAATACTCATTTCTTGAAATCACTAGGAAGGCTACCGTATGGGAAGCTTCTGTCAGTTGTGAAGAGCTAGGTGAATGTGAGGCATTGTTTTTAACGGGGAAGGCCTCAGGGAGGAAGTAACACTTAAGCTAGGGGTAGGAGGAGAGGTAGATTTTTGTGGGGAGTTAGGAGGGAAAGGATGAGCTAGACAGACCGGTTTGGGTGAAGGCATGGAATACAGCTGAGCACGAGTCATTTGTGCAGAAGAAAATGAGCTGCCTTAGTAGTTCCTGATGGGAAGCTTTGGGAAGGTCCGGGGTACTGTCCCCTCCTCCCTTTTTTGTTTGTTTGTTCATTTATCCTTCCATTTACTCAAGGAGAAATATATTTTCATAACTCCATTTATTTAACTTTCGTCCTCCTCCCTAAGTGCTAGCAGTCTACTGAAGTTACTCAGTATGTGTATTTATCTAGCTTCCTTATCCAAAAGGGCTTTCTTTCCTCCTTGGTATTATTATCCTTATCTCATATACTATATATTTTTATATTTTACTTACTTAGCTTACCTGTTTCTTCCTTAGAATATAATCTCCATGAGGGCAAGGATTCCCCCTGCCCCATTTTATTTACAGTTGTATTCAGTACCTTGAACAGTGTCTGGCACATAGTAAATGCTCAATAAATATTTGTTGAATCAAGGAATGAACCTCTTTTTACGTCTGTTCTATCTGGGTAGAACAGGGCCTGGATATGATCTGAAAGAAAAATCTTCCTTTCAGCTGATTATCTCATACAAAGAGCTTAGGGATTGTCAGTAAACGTTTCTCTTCTTGTCCTGTCAGTCTTTGGGCCTCAGCTGAGAAGAGGACTTGTCTCCTCTTTCTGGATCCACTTTGTCTTCTTCTCCTCCCTACAGTGATACCAGTCTGTTTCTAACCCTCTCCTTCTTTCTAGAATGCTGACTTGATCTTGGAAGTCTCTATCAGTTGTTTTTTGGTGGTGGTTTTTTGTAGTTCCCGTGTGCTGCTTAAGAGGCCTTATGTCTTTCGAAGTCTTTGCAGCACCACGCCTATAAGACAAACTTTTTCTGTGCTCTTGCCCGTCTTCTCTTGGAGTCTAACTTTGACGCACTGACATACACGCAAAGCCTCTGGCTCTTTCCTGGGTCCTTTCAAAGACAGCCGCCTTTCCAGGAGAGGTTGAGGAAGACCAGAAAAGAAGGGAGAAAAAAGAACACTTGACCCTGTCATACACATATTCCCAATGCCCTAATTGAAAGAAGGGATAAAAATTGAACTCTTGATTGGGCTGAGAAAGCGTATTGGGCAACAGACCTAATATTGGAATCACTAATTTTATTTTTCTCACCCCTATCTTCTTTTTGATTTAATGATGTCTTGTAGTAAGTAATGGGTAGAAACACACTGGAATATTTTTACTGATGCAGTGGCTAGTATATTGCATTAAACAAATATGAAATACCTGTATATATATATACATATATATATATATATATATATATATATATATATATATATATATCTGCTAACACATACTAGGTAAGACTTTGTTAATTTCACATACTTATTTTCACTAGGGGACCCAGGTCTTCCCATTAAATTATTTTGAAGTCAAAATATCCACTGTGGGCAAATGAAACCATAAAAGCAAAAAGGTGGTCTTAGTCAAAGAATAGCTGAAAATAATCAAATTGGTAAAGCAGCAGACTCTGGGATTTTGCATATTCATTTATTCCAATTCCTTAACATTTCAAAGAACCACAAAATAAGAGATAGACAAATGCTATTAAGTCACACTATCTGGTTTTTTTTTTCCGTTTGTTTGTTTTTTTGCCAGGATTCTCCCATTGCAGCCCATGCCTTGTTGCTTTTTCTGTTCTGGATGTACAGTTAGCATGTAGCTCCTGTGTGGCATTTGAGTTAGATAGATCCTTCTGTGCATGGATGGAAAACCATGCCAGCCACCTCTGTGGCATCCCCCTCATGGCACTTTGGCTATTCTTCCTGGAGGCCAGGGTTGCTCAGGCTCCGTTTGGTCAAAGAGAGCTGGGTGTCAGGCTTTGGTCAGCAATAAACCATCATGTGATAAACAAGGGCAATGTGATGATTCTGTTCACTCCTTGGTGCTGCCAAACCTGGGCCAGATCTCACCAGTGCAGGCTTCCTGGAAGGCTTTTCGTGTTTCCTGCTTCTGGATGGAAACCCAGAGGATGCCAACAGTGAAAAATAACAGTGTGGAGAGAAATGCTCTGTTAATGTGTGCTGGTGATGTTTAGGGGAAGAGATTTCATCAGGGTGTTGATTTTGGTTTTAAATTGACCATTAATCTTGCTGTATGACTTTTAGGAAAAAAGGAATATTTTTTGATCATATTTTTATTCATGTGTGCCTCATGCCATCGTATTGATTTCCAGGTGGAAACTTTATTTTCAAGGACATTCTTTCTTTCTTTCTTTCCACATCATGCCAGTATTAATTCTTAAACTCCAGGAAATGATGTGTGTCAGAGCAGAAGACTAGACTCAGATGGAAAGCAGGGTCTTTAAAGATCATCTAGACCACAGAGTTTAAAATGCTTATTTAATTATTATTATTTATATTTCAGAAGAATCAAATGCCAAGTGGTGAAGGCCAAGAAGGCCAAAGTGATATATTTAAGTTCAAAAAGCAGGAGGCCACGAGGATGGTGGGGTCGTGGTGCTTTTAAGCAGAGAAATATCCACCAGCTAGCTTTTCATGACTAATGTCTAAAACCATTGTCCACTTGCATCTCAGAGCGTACTTTGACTTTGCATCTGGACAATGGCATGGGCCTGCCAAATGACTTTTCATTTATGAATCCTGAAATACCTGCTGGTCCATTTTAATTTTCCTGTCCTTACTAATTTTTTTCTCTCTAGTTTTACAGTATGCTTTGACCATCTTGTTGAACTCATGAGGCTATATTTCTGAAGTTTTTATTCCTTTTTTTCTTTTCCAGCTTTATTGAGATTATAATTGACATATAACGATGCATAAATTTAAGGTGTACAATGTATTTATTGATTTGATACACTAATATATTTTGAAACGATTACTATGATAGTGTTAACTAACACCTCCATCATATCCCACAATTACCATTTATTTTTTGTGGTGAAAACATTTATGATCTACTCGCTTAGCAACCTTAAATCCTATAACACAGTACTATTAACTATCACCAGGCTATGATAAATTAAATTCCAAGAACTTATTCATCTTATAACTGGAAGTTTGCACCCTTTGACCCACCATCTCCCCATGTCCCCCCATCCCCACCCCTTCACCTCCTGGTAACCACCACTCTACTCTCTGTTTCTATGAGTTTGGCTTTTTAGATTCCATCCATAAATGAGAATATACAGTATTTGCCTTTGTCTGTCTGACTTTTCTTCACTTAGTATGATGTCCTCAAGTTTCATCCATGTTGTCGCAAGTGGCAGGATGAAATCTTCATTCTTAAATAATTCTCTGAAAGTATCTGCTTTTTTTCATAAACAGAATGAAAGACTTGACATGACATGAGAATGTTTGCTGGTGAATTCAGATCTTAGCAATATATATGTAATGTCATGGGAAGATCCTTCCATTCCAGAAATGAAGGATCCCATTGCATGTTAAGATGTTTTCCAGTTGGACAGTAACTCATAAGAGAAACCATAACTTTGATTATGGAAAGGTAAGGAAATCCAACTCCAGATGGAGGTACATGGGAAAGAAGGATGGGTTTGTTTTGTGTAGCTCGAAGGGGCATAACGAGAACAAGTGAAAGTTATCAGAAGGAGAATATCCACCCAATAGACAGAGATTCCGAACGGTTGAAAGTGTTAGAAAGGAATGGGTCACCTAGTAATATGTCAGTGGGGTCTGGAGGGCTGCTTGTCAGTCAGGGCTGCTATATGGAAGTGGGGTGGACAATCATTAAGGAAATGGTGGGGGTGAGTTTCAGAACGGCTGGGGGACAGGGAGCTGGGCCTATAGATGTCTTATCAGTGGAGCTGGGAAAGAAAACCCAGAAAAAAGAGGCTGTAGGAGGGAATGGGAAAAAGGCCATTTGCTGGTTAGTCTAGGAGGCCTGAGAAGATAATGGATATGTATGATCTTTCCCAAATCTTGCCTTGTTACCTAGTGAACATATTTGACTTTTCTAGCCCTACGAACCTACGAAAACACATATATTCCTGGTGGACTTGTAAAGCCACCCAAGCCCACCAGGCCCTATTCTTATTTCCCAAGACCACCTCTCAGAGGTCATCCTCTTGAGACAGTTATTTGGAGCTCTACTGACCTTGTCTCATGGTTGAAACTTTTCTAGTGTATTTAATGTGAGGGAAGGGAGAGAAGGGATAGCAACAAAAACAAAAACTAAAGCCACAACAGCATGATTTATTATAGGACACGTTTCTTAGAAGAGACAAAAACAGCATCAATGAAGAGCAATCATAGTAGGGTTCAGAGTTGTCTCAGAGTCAATTCAACAATTCATAGAGGGTGGGCTTCATATAAACAGCTGCAGAAAAGCAGTTAAATGATTTTCTCTGCGCTCCTGGGGAAGACTTTGTCGAATCTGCTGCAGTTGCTCCCAAGGAGCGCTGCTAATGACATCTACAGCAAATAGCAGTTCAATAAATCGCTTCCCTTCATTAATCTGGCCGTCAGTGTCTGCACTAATGGTGTTTACACAGCAGGCAGTTTCAGGGAAGGATAATACGGACCCATTTTTTAGTAACGTGAAGGTGGCCCCGTAAAAACAGGCAACTATGTAGCTGGTCCCTGGACTCTGATGAATCAAAATCACTTCATTTATTCACTCTTTCACGCTGCAATTATGCTTTGAGTGAGAATAGTGTGCCTGGCACCGTGTCAGGTCTTTACATTGCAATGAGCAAAGGTCTTCCAGGGGCTTATAGTTACTGGGGAGATGGAAATCATCACCCACATATATAATGGACAGAGATGAGAGCTATGGCAGAAAAGGACAGATTTCTTTGGAAGAGGGTAATAGTGGACACAAATTTAGATCGAGACTGACCATTTCTCCAGAAAACTCAGGGCTTCATGCTGATGGAGCTGGTGGCTCTCTTTGGGAATCTAGATAGAAATGAATGCTGTGCCTCCGTAACCATCGAATCTGAATGTGACTGTCTCAAGAAAATGGAAGTTTCCTCATGTCAACTACTAAATAACAGTTCTGGATAGGTGTTTATGGATGACAGTGACTATTTGTGTGAATAACAATAGGTCACTATAATCGAGACTGTGACACAGTATGTCTCCAGGCAGTTGTGTAATATTTAGGCACTTGCTTCCCACCCCTGAGTCTTAGGTGGACTGAAAACCATTGGCCCTGCCCACTGACTATGGGTGTGCCTTGCTTCAGGGGTGAATCGGGGCTACCTCTGGACAGAGTATTTTGGCTCTGGTGTCTGTGAGGTGGCTTACTTGATTCAGGTGTCCTAGAGCTTCCCGGACTCATCCTGAGAATGATATCAGAGGCCCTGAAATTGGCTGGTTGTCAGGGGCTGCGGGGGAGAGAGGCATTCTGGCTTAGCGCTGGCTGCCAGTAATGTTAGTCCAGCAGGAGCCCATGCATGTCCAAGAAAATGTCCTTCACTTATGGGAGCAGCACAGTACCTCCAAAGCTCATAGAATAGTGTAGCAATATACCTGTACCCTTTCTGCCTCTATCTCATTGAATGAGGGAGTAGATGTTTTGATGCATCGTGTGACTACAGTGTATCATCATTAGCATCTTCCTCCCCACTGATGACATTTACTGAAATCTTATATGTCAGGAACTGTTTTAAATCCTGTCTATATAAGACCTCATTTAATTCTCACAACTGATCCCCAGAATGTAACACATAAACCCAGAAAATTTCAAATTTTCCACGTTATAAATGAGAAGAAGATATTTCCCAGTTTCCAAAAAGAAAGAGTTACTCATCTTAAATACAAGGTGTCCCCATCCCCTACCTGCCCACCTGTCTCTTAGAATATTATTCAGAATGTGATGGCCACGTTTGACTTCAAGGGCAGGAGGAGGCCGGAGTAGTTTGGGGAAATCTGCCAGGTTCTTTGAGGTCACAGGTGCTGGCTCACATAACATACGACTGTGTATATATCTCTCAGCAATCTTCTGAGGTTGGCAGTGACTGGAAGCCTCATGAGGATAGAGATTCACCCCTTTTTCAACGCTTTCCTCTACACATTAGAAAATGCCTGGCTCAGTGAATATTTGTTGAATAAAAGAAGATATTTTGTTGAATAAAACAAGGAAGATCTGGGCTTTCTAATAGGAACCACTTCTAAATCTGTGTAATCTTGGGCAAGACATCTGCTATTTCTGTTTCTAATTTACCTTTTGGTTTGGTTAGAAATGAAATAGTGGTTGGAAGCCTCATAGAGCTGAGAAGGTGAACTGTTGCTTAAGAACTAAATATTTTTCATTGATTCATTGAAGGTAAGTGAAACAAGCAAAAGTCACCAAGTGACCTTAATTCGTTTGGTATATGTTCGTTCATGTTTTACTGTAATGCACGTCACCTGAAAAGCTATATGCCCTAAATCTTCCTCTACTCTGCACTGCTGCTGTTGGTGAAGACAGCAGGTGTCGGGAAGGCATTTGTGATCCTACTTGGTGTCTCTCAGCAAAGCAGTAGTAGCTTTGGACTCCTCAGTGCCAACAAGATGTCATCAGCCCCCAGTACTTTATGAGCCTCTTAAAAGGGCGAGTATCCAGGGATGATACTTGAGCAGTTTGTCAGGACACTGTGCAATAACTACTGGGGGATCTGCTGCTTGGACTGAAATCAAATTGCAATGGCCGATGGAGGTTTTAATATCAGTCCAGTCCATCACCTACAGAGAACACTATTAATAACCAGGTAAAAGCCTTTGTGTATAAGCTGATTCCATTTACAGTTATATCATGTCAGGCAGATGTCAGCATCCTATCTTGTCTCAGTCATAATGATGGCTAATATGGTCCATACAGGATAATAGATGGGGTGGGAAGGATTACAGAGTTAAAAATCAATCAGGGCTTTCTCATACATCTCTATGGTTTTGTGGCTGGTTAAATCATCAAAGTCTCAAGATTGATTTTTTTTTTGCTTTAGTAATCAATCCTTCATAATCTGTTACCTTTTTCCTCCTCCTCCTTCTCACACTCTTCTCTCTCTCTCTCTCTCTCTGTCTCTCTCTCTCTCTGTCTCTCTCTCTGTTAAAAAAAAAAAAAAAAAAGCCAAACTGGATAAATACAGAGATGTGCTCTTTGCAGCAGAGGGAAGATTTAATACGTTCTGAAGGCAGAGCTGAAAAGTTATGCGTGCTACTATACGGGACAGGAAAGATATGAGAGTTGATAAGTATGAAGTAGTTTGCTCTTTTCAGAAATAAGTCATTTACACTTGGGTATTTGGTATTTTATTTTCATCAGCTAAAGCAGAGGCTCAGTTTCTATCTCCAAAGGAAATCAGGTGGTAACATTTATACAATGAGACATATTAACATGGAACACTGGCACCCTGAAGCCCTGAATGCAGCAACCGACCATGTCTCTTTGGCACTGAGATAATATGATATATATGTGTGTTCTTATTCACTAGGGTTCTAAGACACAGCAACGAGAGTGCTAATTTGGTACAGAGCAGCTCAAAGGGGAAACCATCTATCTGCTATTCCTGAGAAGTTAGAACTCTTTGGACAAAAAAACTATAAAAATCCTGGTAATTGTCTCAGAACAGGTTAACAGCCTTCAGTAGATATATGAGGGGGTGAAAAGGGGGCGAGTGTGGGATTTTGAGATTGACAAGAGGTGGGACAGGAACTGTGATGAGCACATTAGAGGAACTGAGAAGAGAGCCAGTGTGTCAGCACGACTTGTGATGTGGAGGCACTGTTAGCTGCCCAGCACTTGGTATGGGGAGATCCCACAGGGAATAACAGCAACCCGTAGGTGTGGGAACATAGGAACCTGGAAGGGGTCATTCACTCATTCCCTCACCGCAATCTTTCATTAAACAGGCACTCTGCTAGGAGAAGTAGATGCAAATGGACACCCTGAAGAACTCAATGTCTCATGTGGAAAACGAATGTAAACAAATGCTTCGGGTGCAAGGAGATAACCTCCATAATGGAAGGGTGTAAAGATGTGGCACTCGGAGCAGGTAGGCAAGCAGGAAGCCTTAGGGTTCACTGGAAATCCTCAAGGGCCAGGCTAGCAGAACAGTCCAGTGGCTATCTCCACAGTACCTGCAGACATAGCCTGTGCCCAGTATCTTCTGTTTGCCCTTCCAGAGTCACTCATCCTCCTTCAGTCTGTATGGACCAATCGTTGGACTTGCTTTCCCTTTGGCCAACAGTGAGTCCTAACAGGAGGCTGGAGGGAGGAAGTAGGGGGAGATCAGCACATTTATCCTCTCAGGGACCTTCCAAAGCAGTAGCATAGCTTAGGGCTGGCTGTGCCCCCTGCCTGAAGGTCAGAGCTTCTCTTGAGGGGGCCATCTTTGTACACTTTCTCCTTTTGGGTTCTGGGAGCCTCTCTTTCCTTTCCCTTTGGGCGTTGGGGTAACAGCTTTGGGCTACTGAACTATCTATCCCATTGTGGGTTGGTTGTTTGTTTTTTTTTATACCCCATCCACACATTTGTAAATTGTTGCTTTTTAAACGGCCGTCACATTACCTTGATTTTAGCACTGCTTCCTGCTGTGACCCAGCCTGATAAATATCCCATTTTCATCACTCCTTCTCCATCTCCTTTACTAAAACCTAGTCCTACAAGGTCACCACACTAGCCTCCTAATTCATTCCCTGATTTCACTCTTGTGTTTCTACAGCCTATTCACTATACATCAACCAAAACAATCTTTTTAAAAATGTAAAACAGATCATGAGAATCTCCTGCTTAAAAGCCTTGATTGACTACCCAGAACTTTGGTAAAATCCAAAGTTCTCACCCTGATTTAGGATGCCCCTCATGAAATAAACCTTTCTTTTCTTCTCTGACCTCATCTATGACAATCTGCCTCAGAACTGCGTTCCAACTACCCTGGCCTTCCCTGATTGTTCAAGTATTCTGGTGATTTTCCTCCCTGAGTATCAAATGGCTGCTTCTTTTACCATCCAAATCTCACAGAAGTCATGCATAACCACCAAGTTAAAGTGGCCAACCAATCATTTTCCATGACATCAGCTTATTTTAATTTTCTACGTAGCTTCTCTTTATCTATCCATCTATCCACCCTCTCACTGGAATTAAGATCTACTGGAACAGGGAACTTGTCTCTCTTGTTCTGCGCTACATCTTTACCATATTACACAGTACCTGACACATAGTAGGCCCTCGGTAAATACTTATTGAATGAATGAATAAATGAATGAGCAAATCACAGGACCCAGTCCTAGGAAGAATAGAGAATGAACCAAATTCTAAGACAGATTCAAGTAGGAAAAATATAAGAATTGGGCTACTAGGACTATAGCACTTGTTAGAACCAGAGAGAAACCAGTTTTCTGGAACTGGGGTATATGGTAATGGCCAGATAAGAATTCTAGAGTCATGCCAGGGTGGGAGTTCTTCATCTTTTTTTGTATGTGTTTCATGGACTCCTTTGGATGAGGCCAATAAACTCTTTCTCAGAAATATGCTTTTAATGCATGAAATAAAATACCTACAATTACAAGGAAAACTAATTATATTGAAACACAGGTATCAAAACATTCTAAAATTGTGATATAATACTATATATACTTTATTAATAGATTAATAATAAAATCTAGCAATGTATATGATAACCCTCAGAATTTTGAAGTAGTGATGAATGTAAATGGTATTTTGAGATAGCTACATGAATAATGATGGTGATATGAATATATACATGATTTGTGTAAGTCCCAGATGAGCTAATTCTGCCCTGCCCCCAATTTAAGGAAATACTGAATTTAGTGAAAACAATTTTTTTCTCACCCACCCAACTTTGTGGACATCCTGACCCTTGGAGTTTTTTTTGTTTTTTTTTTTGACCCTTGGGAGTCTGTTTAGAATCTTGATTGGGCTGGGCCTGGAGGGAAGTCCAGCAGCTCCTCCAAGGACAGTGGAGGTTGGCAGAAGCATGTACTGCTGTCAGAACACAGCTTTATGAGAACACTTGAATAACCCCAGTATGACCCGAGATTGGGGAATCTCAAAAGAGCCGAGGATCTAAGGATACTCCCTTGAACCAGATCCAAACTACTATCCTTTTAAAGGCTGAATTTCTCTGGTGAAAATCATGAAATACAATACTTTCTGGTGTGATGTTTGGGACTTCCTGTTTCCCAATAGTTGTTTAAGGAGGAGGCTTCACAAAGTATCTCTGTATTTCTCCTGGTTCATTTTTATTCCCATACATATCAACAATGGGAAAATGAAATACTGTGGTTCTGCAAGACATTCCACACATATTTGCCATAAAAAAGAACCCTTCTTGAAGAGTGTTTTAGGGTAAGGCATTGAATCTCTACCATTACATCTAGAATATATAAGCACTTACAGATGGGGTTCCTGAGGCTCATTCATCACATTTACGATCTATAGACTCTCCCCGAAGTAGTTTCTTCTTTAACCACATTGGTTTGGGGTGTGTGAAATACATCTGTAATTGATCAGAGTTGGATCCCACTTGCCCCACTGAGGAGGAGGGTTCATTCTTGCTCCTGGCTACAGGGAAACAGACTCAGAGCAAGATAAACTTTTCAAAATGCAGGCTGTGGCTTATTACTTGCCTAGATGTCTTGAAGAAACCTTCATCGATCAGAGGGTTTTACTAGAATGCAAATTTCTGTTATATGGAATCTCTGAAATTAACGGAGTCTCTTTTCCGTGAATTTTCTGGAGTTTGACACAGAGGTTTACAGCTTGGGAAAGCTGAAGCTATTATAAAGCCTGTCACAGTGTGACCCATGATAAGATTGTTTTGGTCTGTTCAAAAGAATAGAGGAATTTAAATCCAGGCACTGAGTAATTCAAGGGGCCTAGAACCCTGACGTATATTGAACCAAAGAATTTTTTGGTGTGCAAAGCTTGAAAATCCTTTAAGGTTTTCTTCTTGTCTTAGAGTAGGAGGGTTTTCCAGGAGTAACTAATTCTAACGCTTTATGACAGATCTTGGCTTTGTGGCAAGTTTTCAAGTGGATTTGAATGGCTTTGGGTTGTTGAAATAATTCACTACAATGTGGCTTGACATGTGACATCTTATTTTATTAAGCAGAGAAATTGGAATGGAAATCAAGAGCATGAAACATTCTTGACAAAAATAAATCAGCAATAATTCCCTATAGGTTTGGAGTAGAAGTGAGGTTTAGCCTTATAAGCCTGCCCTTATGACATCTGACAATCAAATTGAAACCAGGTGTAACCTGTATCACCACAGCCTGTCCCTTCCAACCACTTCCTGGTTTTTTGTTGCTACTATATGTGATTCTGATAAGTAGCATATGCTCTCCTGGTAGGGACTTGCAAAAATATTCAATAGAAATCATGAAAATATGTAAAAGGGCAAAAACCCACTTTTTGGTTTGAATTTACAGTGTAGAGTGCTGAGAGCTTGTTGCTCATGGGTAGGATTATTTTTCATCCTGTCTACTCCAGCCCAGCCAACTGTTGTGTGTGCCTGATGGCCTCCCAGGCTGTGGTTCTCAGACAAGGTCATATTGAAACACATTACACCTAACTACGATTCAATCCCCATGGACAGGAAGTCACGGTTGAACCTGACTTAGGGTTGTGGCCCAGGATCTTTATAGCCAGCCCCTCTTCCTCTGCTTCCAATCCTAGGTCAAATGCTTATTACCCTTTAAGCCTAAACTTTTACAAGTAATTAGCAGTTGAGTCTTTTCTGGGCTCAATTCTCTTATCCATTTTCTAACCAAACTCTCATTGAAATCAACAGTTAGGTTTATTGATTTAATTTAGACTAATTTAATTTTAATCAATAATTTTAATCAATAACTTGCTTTCACTGGAAGTTTCAGAAAGTCCCAATGAAATAAACTAATGGATTTGGGTATTCCATAAATATTTACATATTAAAATACTAAGTCTAGTTGTGCCTACAGAGGAAATGGACTTCTTTTAGAAAGCACAAGAATCAAGCAAATGATTTCTCAGAAACAATAGAATAATCCTACTTTGACCCTACGAGTGCCAACCACTGTCTACAGAGACTAGGTTCTCCATATCGAGAAGTGATTGGTTTCAAAGTAATTTCCCACCAGCCACTGTATTGAACATTCATTTACTTTGGGATCCAAGTCAGACAGAGGGCAGCTTTGTCACTGGAGTGGAATCCTGACAGCACAGATTTTATTCCTCTCCGATTGCTCAAAGAAACAGCTACCCACCCGGCATGTACAGAGGAGTCCAGGCCTTGATGCTATTTTATTTTGTTTTTCTTTATTTTTTTAAGAAAAAATGATTAATCTCTCTCTTGCTCTGAAAGCTTTAGCTCATACAGCTCCCATTGACTTTCAGGACTTAGGAATAATTTGAAGACAGCACTTGCATGTTGAAGCCTTTGGGAAATGCTGTGGTCAGAACGGACCAATATTAACTCATGTTTTAAATTCTATTTGGTTCCCCCCACTTCCAGTCTGAGTTCTAATGTCTTTTCATCCTGGCCAGAAGCTGCAGCTATTTTTCTCCATGCTTGACCTAGCCATTTATCCCACTTTCTTTTGGCAGAAGAATAGAAAACAACATTTGCAGCATCCCTAAATTAATTATACTTTTCTCAAGCTAAAGAACTGTGACAGAGCCACAAAACAGCAACTGAAAACTAATTCCTTAAAAGAATATGAAAAAAGGAAGTTGTATAAGATAGGGTAATTAATCTTGCAATAAAAATAATTGTTTACAGTTAAAATTAATGTAACATGCATTCCTCAGCAGATAATAAATTATGGACTTTCTCATTAGCATTTGAATTGATTTCCTCTAATTTCTGAGGAGCACATGAGCATGTGACTAGATTAAGTTTAATTGGACTACAGCTGGTGCTGACTGTATGCACATGGGTGGGGGCTTTGCTGACTGATTGGCTGTCTCTGCATTTTGTTTCCATTGTCTTTCTCCGCTGTTTCTCCCCACAGGTAGAAAGATTGAAAAGACTAAGGTCTTAAAATGGAATTAACTAGAAGAAGGATTGTAGTTTTGGGTGTTAGACAATGAACTCCTACCAAGAATGATTACAACATAACATATGATTATCATACAATATAATTGTTATTACCATTTTATCATCATTATGGAATTATTATTTTGTCAACAACTAACTTATTGAGCTTTTACTATGTTTTGGTCTTTTCATCTTCACGGCTTTATCGTAGGTATTATTTTCTTCCCATTGTATGAATAAGTACATGAAAGCTCAGAGGGGTGAATAACTTGTCAGGAAGTCACAGCTGAACCTGACCTTGGATTGTGGCCCAGGTTGTGGCCCAAGGTAACAGATGGATATGGGAAAGTTGATATTAGAAACCAGTTAAAAAAAGAAATTCTAGGGATCATGCTCTTACCCCCTTTATTATTCTGATTATTTGAAGAATCAAGCAGTCTAATTACCTAGTTGATGGGGAATGAAAAATGGGTGGTGTCTGCTCCTCGCTAAGCTTCTGGGCATATAGCATAGCATCGACAGGAGGCGGAAAACGGCCAAAAAGGGGTTAACGTATAGCTGATGAAGGACTATGTTGTCGCCATGGAGACAGGCAGAATTTCTAATAGGCCCATAATTAGGGGGAAAAAAAGCATGAGTCCAATTAATGTTGGGATTGTTAAAAAGTGGGAAGAAACAGATATTTCAGAAAAGGAAAGTAGAAGAATTGATACGATTTAGGTCCCATTCTACTAAAGTGTGTCTGATTAGAGCTGAGAAAATTGAGAGCAAAAGAGTAACTGTAGGTTTTCAGTCCTACAGTTGAATGTTTTCTCTTGGAATAAATTTCTCACGTAAATGAAGTAGAAGAAGTATTTAGAGCAATTTGAAAAATAAGCTCCTCTAGAGAATTCTATGGGACTTCGGTGGTGTGAAGCTTTGTATCTTTCTCACTTGAGTGGGGACTTAACGTAGGCCCCATTCCAACAGGAACAGCTCAAGCCTTTGCTTTATTGACATACAGAAATGGTGGAAGTAGGGGTTATGCAGCAGAAGATAAAATAATTGTAGGTGACTTGAACGACTTTTTCTTCTGGTTTGCCATTAGCAGTTGTACTTAGCTCAGAGTCCTAATTTCAGTCTGCCTGGTCATGCAACCAGTTGTTTACATGCTGGTTCCACATAGACTGTGCCCCTTGAGGATGGGGCCCACATTAGGTGTGATAAATGAATACACCAAAGTGTAGGTATTAGGTACCTCTACATAAAACTTTCCTAATTCTAAATAAAGTTAGATCTTGAAAGTTTTTCTGCCTTCTCTTATTTGGCAAATATCTTTTACTATATAATGTTATATTTAGTGGGTTATTCGTAAATTCAAATGTTGATATAGGTAATTATGTGTAGAAATAAAAGTTGATCATGGTCCCCAATATCAGTGTTGACAAAAAAAGAAGACTTTAGGAAATGTGATACATGAGGTTATATTCATGGTACCTGTGAGTATAAAAATTTTGAGCAAGGTGCCAGAGTATTAATCAGGAGACCCATGTTTTAAACACACACATACACACACACACACGCACACACACACACGTGTACACACACACACACACACACTCACACTCCCACTGTTTAGGTCTGGCTTCTCCTCCCTGCTTAAATATTAACCATGGGAAAGAAACAAAAATGTGACACTTGGCTGACGTGCTAATATTTTAGTTGAGCAAATGTGCTGAGTACAAATGCCAACGGACCAGCCTGCTTGGAGCCTACTTTAAACCTTTGACTTTGCATTTTGTCAGTAAGTTCCTCTATGGCTCCCCTCTTTTTCACTCTCCTCTTGTTCGGAGCTGTTAAAAATCTGTAATCCATATCACTTGTTTCAGTTCTATCATACGCTGGGACACAGCCTCATCTAGATTTTCCCCATAAACAAAGTGCCACGTTGTTGCAGCCTTCCCTTTCACCTCATTATGGCGGGAGCAGAGTGTGATGTCACACTTGACCCAGTACCAGTCTGCCCATAAATGATACAGCCTGTTCCCCCTTTGCTTCCTGGCTCGAGTGCCGGGAAGGAGCTTAGTATGAAATTCATGCCGTGATGACAGATTTAAAAGTTGCTACAAACTCTAACAGACAGCAACTGCAGTTTGTAGACATACACAACATGTACCGCTCTCTTGTATTCTTAAGTGATGACATTCTTCGTTTAAAGAGTTACGTTTATATAGCTCATTACGGTTGCCTGTCTATGAAATGAGGGTGGTAGAGAGAAAGGAAAAGAAGGCTAAATTGGATATGAAGACATTTACCAGAAAAACTTTCCAAATGTTAATGAGCAGCTTAAAGGGCTGCACACATGTGTTGCAGTATAATTGGGTTTGATGCCTTCTGGGGACTTTGAAGTTTTCCGCTCTTGCCCATTGTATTTTGAGAGGTGGAATGAGCCCCTCGGATTTCTAACACTTTTGGCTCTGAAGATCCACATGGTGCTATATTGTAAATCTGCAGACAGCCAACAAACAGAGGGCCAAGCTCCAGTGACTCTTGTTTGGTTTGGGTTTTTCAAGCAATTAAATGAATGGTAGTCTCTAAATGTCTCTGGGGAGGTACAACATGCTGTGATGAGAATTTACTGGAAAGGGGCAAGGAGGGGTTCCTACTCTGTTGCTGGGGCTTTTCCTGGGGAAAAAAAGCAATTATGTCCAAATGCGTCCTGAGACTTTGCCAACCTGTTCCTATCCCTTAATCCCCATCACTTTCATAGTCTATCCAAATTCTCTTGGGAAAGCATTAGGTTTTTTTTTTTCCCATGTGAAGCAATTACAATTCAAAATTAGCTTATATCATAGTTAAATAAATGTGTATTCTAAAAGATTCTCTTTGGTCGTTTTTCAGTCTCTTGGAAAGTAGTTGTGTCCATCCACCAGAGAAGAAGCAAGAAGCTCCCAGAGCTTGATCCAAGTAGGCAAGTTGTTCCCATTGTGGATTATCTCCTGATTTCTGGCACCGGAGGAGAACAGTGAGGAGCAGTGAGGCTTTGGGTGGGGAACCCAGATGCCAGGGCTGCTGCCTTCTCTGAAATAATGCATGTGGGGGGGGCACTGAGATAATCGCATGTTGCCCAGTCTGGGTGGAGTTAGTTATAACTATTATTATAATTCAGGAGAGAGTTTTATTGAACAGTGGAAGTTCCTTGATTTAGGGGCCCATAAATTACTCCTGCAGAAGCAGGAGCTATTGGCCAGTGAAGTGATTCTGTAAAGTGGTCTGAAGCTTGAGAAAAGTTCGTAGACAGTTTCCTGAAGTTGCATTTCCTGGGGACCCAGAGCAAGTTTGGCAATAGGAATGGCCTAGGAAAATGAGTCTTTCAGCTTGAGTTATTTCTTTGAAGGCACATTTCTTAGTTATTCTTCAAATAACAATCTTGTGATCGTTATTCTTGTGAGTGTGCTAATTACTGCCTTAGAATGCTAGCTGAAGAGGAGGGTGGAACTGGTTAACTCTCCATTACCCATTTTAATTTTCTACTTAGGTTTCTATTCTGACAGCCTGTTGTACTGCAAAACTACTCTCTGGTTTGATCTTTGCAACAGTTGGATGGCCATTGACTATGGAGAGCAATGTGAAAGTAAGTGGATAGTATTTGAATAGGAATGTTTTCAGTCTCTGCTGCATTTGAATTTAAACTGGGTAACAATAGAAATAAAAGAAGCAAGTCATTCCGAGGAGACTACCCCATTTGCATCCCATCTAAAGCTCAGAGGAACAATATGAATGTTGAAAGATTCACCAAATTTAGCAGAATCTTAAACTACTAATGCCAACTATGAGGCATCAAGGATCATTAACCACTCCTTTCCCCTTCATCCTCAGTATGACCAATTATGTGTCAGGCTCTATTTCAGGTGTCAGGAAGACATAAAAAAGTTTGTCACATTCTTTGGTTATAAGTAGGAAGTGAGGATACACACACACACACAAAAAGATGTCTAATAATTGGAGGTGGCTCAAAATTGCAGCGGTAGAAACATGCTCTGGGAATTTGGAAGGAGAGCTGACTTCTAGAGAAAATCGCCACAAAGCCTCTATTGGGTGCTTTCACCCACATTATTTCATTTAATCCTTTCAACATTTTGGAAAGTAAGTATGATTTTCATTTATCTAATGAGGAAATTGAGGCTCCGGGAAGATTAAATAGCTTGTTCAAGATCGCAGAGACAGAAACCAGTAGTTAGAATTTGAACCCAGGTCAGACTAACAGCATTATAAGGGGATGGTTGAAAGACCAAGGGTCAGGAGACAAAAAACAAACTCCAGGAATTCAAAGTTTAATATGCATCTCTGTTAGCCTGGTTTGGAAGTTTGGGTGGTTTAGGGGAGTCATCTGGAGATAAGCCTTGGGAGGATGGGGTCTATTATGGAGGGCTTGGAATGGCTAGGTCAAGTCAAGGGCACCCTCCAGTTGACCATCAGATTGTATTTGTTAGGTTCACTCTGGGAATCCCCAGTACCAAGGACTGTGCCTGAAGCATAATAGGCAATCAACAGATAAGAAAAGGAGGAAAAGAGGGAGGAGAGAGGAAGGAATCAATAAACTATTCCTCTGAGGAGTGATTTGCTGAATGGTGTTTTGGGACATCTAATCTTGATATAGATGTTCAGGATGGCATGTGATTTGGAGAGCCTGGAGGCAGAGTTAAATAGTAGAAGAGCGTTACATCTGAACTATATGTTCAAATTTGGATTTAGAGATTTTTTGACTCAAGATCCAGATATGATTGCAAATTTTTTGCTATCTTAAAAGTCTTAGCTGAATTCATGCTTTCTAAAACAGTATCATATCTGTTTGGAACTCTGTCTCACCTGGATAAATAATGTGGAATCACTGGAGATCAAGTGCTTAATTGCTTGTTTAATGTTTCCAGTACATACACAGTTGGGACTATCTTGATGCTGCTCAGCCTTAAAATTTACTCTTTCAAACATTTCTCCTAATAAATACCAGGTTATTTTGGTAATCAGGGGTGGTTATTGTGATAATGGCCAATTGCACACAAATTGTTACGCTGTCAGGATTCAGGGCTTTATGTGATCAGTCAGAAATTTTGAGGAAAATACATTTGAATTTCTCTTTGACTTCTGGGACCTGAAGAAGGCCTGGTGCTCAGTAGATATTTTCCATGTGAATGAATGTTTAACAGCTGGTTTTCCTGTCTCCCATCATTTTTTCTCCCTTTTTCCTAAAACTCTCAATAGTTCATGTCTAGATATGATAAGGTCCTTAAAAATTCTTTTCCATCATGCTGTTTATTCGTGTATTCGTTCATTTGTTTGTTGATTTTAAAATTATTTTTGAGTGACTCTCCTGTGTAAGGTAATCATCCAGGTGTCATGGAGGGACGCAGTAAGGGAGGAATATACAATGTTGTACCTCAGTTTTCCACCCATCCCGAGGCTTTATAAGAGCATCTATGTTGTAAAACCAAACTTCCTGTTTTCGACTTGGGAAAGTTAGGAGGTGGGGTGGGAAGAGCCTACTCATCCCTGAGGAAACTTCTCATCCTGGTCCTCAAGCCTCTCTTTACATCTCCCCATCTTATTTCTATTCCGTCCCCTGTGGTATAACATTTGTCTTTCTACGACAGAGCACTCAGTGACTCCCTAAAGCAAGTCATGCTTTGCTCACCGTTCCCCCTATGTACCGTACTCCTTTATACTTTGCGTTCTTGTTGAAGCTGTTGCCTTCTTCCCTCCTTGGACTGTATTTCTCCCTCCGTTTTCTGCCAACTCATTTTTTAACATCCAGATCAATTTTTATTTTCATCACGAAGCCATCTTATGCTCCAGCCTATTCTAACTTGTTCTTTCCTGAACCATAGGATTTTGCCTCTTAGTTATATTTTCCATTATGTAATGTTTCCCATTTAAGTCTCGCCATTCTTCTTTATGGATGATGGGTTCTTTGTATCAGTGACTCTAGTTTTGGTTTTTGTGGATGCCACATATTCCCAGCACCACATTTCATTTGACAATCACTGACCGATATGAGAGGAGTCGCCAGACCATTTGTTTGTTTCTTAGGCTGAGGGTACAGTTGTGAAAGTGGTGAATATGAGACTGTTATTAGCACTTGTGTGTTTTTTATAGCACCTAATAGAATTCAGAGAATGAGAAGACAGCTATGAATTTTTTTATATTCTCAAGAGATCAAAATGAAGATTTATCTTACACAGCTGTTTTTATTACAGGGAAAAGTTCCTTTGACTCATTCTGCCCAAATTGTTCTATTGTTGTTGTTATTGTGAATTTTATTGATTTAAAACAGAAAATTTTAAATTGCTGTTGGCTTTCGTAAATCCATTATTTTATGATCCATTGAGAAGACAATTTTGTTGCAGAATTTAAAGCATGCTGAACAGGTATTATGAAATCAGAAGGAATTTAGGCATTTTAAATGCTGGCTGTACTCTCTTGACCAGGGGTCTAGATTAACAACGTGTCAAAGGAAAGCCTGTGGGGACCCAATATTGGCTTGCTGAGCACGTTCTCATCAATGAAGATGAGAGCATGTGTGGAAGTCAGCCAGCAGGCTATGGTAGTATCGCCACTCTATTCCTTATGAACTTTGGGGTTCCTGTGTAGCATCTCCAGGAAAGGAAAGAGAAACTTGTGTACGATGTTCCACTGGCCAGTGAGAGTGAATGATTTTCAATTGTTTTATCCCATGTGTGGTCATTATCGAAACATTTCCAGCCAAGCTCTGGCTGGATCTCTCCTCACAGTTTGAAGCTGTGATATTTGCATCCATATTCTGCAACAGCTTGTAAAATTGTTTTCTGACCAAATTAGAGTTTTCTATTGGGATTATGTTATTTCACGTAATAAAGATGGAATACGCAAAGTATCACCTGCTAATTGGCACAGACAGGATTCTGAAGATTGATTTTTTTTTTCTCTTCAAAAATGTTGACAAATATTTTAACTTAAGTCATCATTAATTTTTTTTTCTAGTACTGAAAGACTATGGTTGTGTAATAAATATTCTAGAATATATTTTTTAAACTTCTGATTTGATTTCCAGGTGACATTTCATTGTTGACAAAATGAGCAATTCACCTGAAATCTGATAAACTAAATAAAAATACTAAAATTGCATGTCATCAAAGTCAAGAACATAAAGGAAAAGACTTATAATTTGACTACATTAAAAATAAAGCCAATGTACAATAAAAACACACCCCATAAACAAAGGGAAAGAACAACTGGAAAAAGATATTTTCAACAAGGGGATACAGATAATTTGCTATAACAAGGGGATTACATACCTAATATGTAAAGAGCTCCTACAAATTAATAAGAACATGAACATGACAATAGAGAAATACAAATGGCAAAAATGTATCAAAAGATATTAAGCCCATGAATAATCAAAGAACTGCAAATTAAAACAGCAATAGATATTTTCTCCTATGAAATGAATAAGTATTGAAAATACTCAATGTTGATAGGAAAATAGGGAAACATACGCTCATAAACTTTTGATAGTGAGAAAAATTGGTCTAACATATTCTGTTGGCAATTTAGCAGAATTTCAATCTTAAAGATATCTATACTCCCTGGTTCTGGAATTCCACTACAGGAAATTTATTTGAAGGGAATACTTGAATAAACACATAAAAATGTGTACATGAGGGTATTCATCACAGCATTGTTTATAATAGAAGCTGAAATCAATCTAAATGACTGCCAATAGTGAACGGTTCAATAACTAATGGTACAACACCACAGATTACCTACAGGCATTAAAAATGCAGATGTAAATTTGCATTTATTAACATGGAAAAATATACCTCAGATGTTGTTAAATGGAAAAAAAAATGCAGGCTAGGAAACTAAGTATTTATGCTCCCACTTTTCCAAAAAAATAATAAAAATCAATATTTGTACATATAGAAAAGATACAAATCGAGAAAAGTTTTAAAGGATATACACAAAAAATGATAATGACTATTAATCTTTGATTATTAGTGAGGTATCAATTTAAAAAAAAAGAGAAAAGTAATGAATCTGTTTTTATTTTGGGGAAAGCACCGAAATGTGCTTTTGTCCATAATCACGGATATAAATACAACCTTGTGTTTTAAAGATGGCATTCCCACATCTGCTTCTTAAGGTCACTCCAAGGTCATAGCCAGGCTACTAGAGGATGCAGATGTCTTTGTACTGAAAAAGATGGTTAATCTGTGAGACAAGCATGGATTTAGGTGTAGGACTTCTTGATAAATGTTACTTTGGATTTTAAAACAACACCACTGTCTGAGAATGAGAACACAAGTCACTGAAAACAAGGCAAGGGATGGAGGAGTGTGTGTGAACCAGTCAGGAGAGAACTTTTCCCCTGAAAGCATGTTCTGTGCACTTCTGGAGGTATTTAACACATCCAACAGTGTTTTACAGGCATTTCCCCTCAATTGGCAAGCTGGTTCAGACTGGGAAATAGGCCTCATTCATCACTCATTCTGTCATATAATGCACTGAGCATGTAGTGTGCGCCAGGCGTGGATCTAGGCACCAGGAATACAAGTTCAATGCAGACAAACTCTGCCCTCCAGGAGCCCCGGGAAAGGGGCTAGCGGATTAAACAGGCTATTTCAGTGTAGTTTAGTAAGAGCTATCTGAGGATTGAGGGTTGAGCTCACTCTGTCCTAATCTGTTTTGTACAGGTTAGGGAAAGCTTCCTAGACAGTGTATCCAAAGGGAGACCTGAGAGATGAGCAACAGTTAGCTGGGGATGCAGGAGGAGAGCATGAAAGACAGTGTTCCAGGCAGAAGCACCGTTTCGTGCGGGGCCTTGACGCGAGAGGCCACTGGCTGGCTGCAACTCCCAGTGTGACAAGTGAGCCAGGCTGGAGGTGAGTAGGGACAGAGGTTTTCAATTCTGGCTCCACAGTGAGCCTCAGTGAGAGATTAAATAAATAAACAATCCAGCAAACACAAAACAAAGCTATGCCTAGACCGGACCCTGACTTAATTAGCTTCTGTGTGGTGGGGGATGGTCTTTGAACCGGGTCTGTCCCACCCCCACCCCAATGCAGGATACCCTCCCTACTACCTGCCTGTCAGAGTCCCCCAGACTGCAGCTCTCTCTATGTAACAGGCCACTGGGTGACTGCAGCATGCAGCCAGGACCAGGAACAAGGGGAGAGTGTGAAGGGCCTGGTCAAGCAGGCTGAGAAGTTTGAATTTGCCTTAAGGGCAAGGGGGTGCCTGGTTGAATAAATGTATATGCCACAAGCCACCATTAATATAACATTTAAAGAGACTTCAGCACGTTTGCCAAAGCTCTGGGATTTTTATGGTAACCACCTGGGTGTATCAATGTTTTGTGCAAAGGGGTGGGGTATAAGGAAACACAAAAATAGGCATGTGATAGAATGGGTTATAAATCTTTACTTCAGTACCCTCCGAAGATACATTTCTGAATAGGTGCATGTAAATTGAAAACTTGTAAAGCAAATCATAAAGCCACCTAGGGAGGTTGCTATTTAAAAAATCAGTGAAGTAAAACCTACTGAAATGTTAACAATAACTCCTAATTTATTTGTTCTGCATTATTTGGATTTTCATATACAATAATGAGTTTTTAAAAGATGGTACACACATGGAACATTTGCATATTTATGTAAACCACAAAGTACGTTTTACTTCAGAGGAGAGCAAGTCGAGGCATTTGGGAATAAACATGGCCTCATTTTCAGACTTAAATCTGAAGTTTAAGGATATGGTTTTGAGAAAATAACCTTTCAGAGACTTCGTTTCCTCATCAATAAAATGGGAATAATAAACCTAACTTGCAGGCTTGTAGTAAAGGGTTATAAAGAGGTAAAGCAAGGAAGGCATCTTACTCATAAGATAAGTAAGCATGCCTGTCACATAGTAGGTGCTCAATAAATTGTAACCATTATTAACCTGCTTTCAAAAAGAGTTTTAGGAGCCTTAAAAATTTAGGGGCTTCTTGGAATTTGAATCACCCCAACCTTTCCTAGATTCTGTTTCCAAAGTAGATTTTATGGGTGAAAATTGATGGTTGTTGCTACGTGGTTCTCTTTTACTTAACAACGTTCTGGTATCTAACCAGAGCCAGAAAGAATAATTCAGTGTTACCCATAGAAGATGGAAATGATTGTTTTTTTGGTTGGCAAGCTCCAAAACTCAGTAAACCTGTTACATAATTCCAAGCAGTTAATTGGGAATGTGTTTTATGGCTCACGCCTGCGAGCCCCCTGGGAAGCGACAGAATTCCCATGCTCTGGGTCAGATGAAGCTTGGGAGTGTTTTTGAAACTTTTCTGTGGTTGGGGTGGATGGCTAGCAACACCTGCTTTGAAAAATTTCCAAGCTAAATGATTTCTGTTGCACTGTACGTCATGGAACCCTGGGGCCCGAGCATTTTTCAGGTATTGGAACTGACCCAAAGCTGTTGAAGGAGGACAATTCTGGTTGGTGTTGCTGCATGGAACTCCTGCAACCCACCCCATTGTGATGGTGGTGGGGGGTCAGGGGCACCTGCAGTTTTCATAATAGATGCCTGATGGTGCCATTTCCATGCTTCATCTCCCTAATCGAGAATAAGTTCTGGGGACCCCTTAAAGGGGATCATTTCAGACTTGCTGCAGTCTGGCTTAATACCCGCCAACAGTTTTTCATTGCATTTTAGAGTAAAATCTCAGTCTTTCTGTAGGGTGAGCAGACATCCTGGTTTGCCAGAGGTAGTCCCCAGTTTGTACCTGTTGTCTCTATGTCCCAGGTAATTAATAAAACACCCTCTTTCGCTCTCAAGCTTGTTCTGGTTTAGACCATATATATTCTGTCATCGTTGAAACTCAGACCCATGTAGCTTTGCTCCTGTCAACCTCCCCAACTCATTTCCCATTTCTCCTTTGCGCACTTGGTGGCAGCCATGCTGGCCTTCTTTTCATTCTTGGAAGACATCAGGCTTGTTGTTGCCTCAAGGCATCTGTCCATGCTGGAGAGCTCAGTCCTCAGATGGCTTCAGGGTTTGCTACTTGGGTCATTCAGCCCTCAACTCAGGTGTCACCTCTTCAGACGTGCCTTCACCGATCATCCCAATCTAAAGTGGCCTGCACCCCCAGGCCACACACCATCACGTCACCCTGTTTTCTTTCCTGTGCTTTATATCGTAAGCTGAAAGTAGTCTCTTAATTGATTTACTGTTTATCTCCCTCCTCTAGAATATAAGCTCCATGAGGACAGGTCTCTTGTCTGCCATGTTTGCTGTCACATCCTAACTCCTAGAACAGAACCTGTTATATAGGGCGTGGTCAGTAAATAGGTACTGATTCAGGGAATGAATGCACAAATCCCCCTTTTGTCAAAAAATGAAGGGGAGAGAAATGGTTAAAATAGTGCATTGTTTAGATATGCAATTCACTCACTTTTAAAAAAACCCAGCTTTATTAAGATTTAATTCACATACCATACAATTCACTCCCTTAAAGTGCATAATGGTTTTCAGTATAGTCACAGACTCACGTATCCATCACTACTGTCAACTTTGGAACATTTTCATTATCCCCCAGAGTAATTCCAAACCCCTTGGCTGTCACTTCAAGTCACCTGTACTCCCAGCCCAGGCAACCACCAATCTGCTTTCTGTCTGTATAGATTTGCCTATTCTGGATATTTTCTATAAATGCAATCATGCAATATATGGTCCTTTATGAATAGCTTCTTTTACTCAGCACAATGTTTTCAAGGTTCATTCATGTTGTATTATATCATACACTTTTTCAAATTTCCATATTCTCCCCCTGGATCACGTTAGACCACCAGAAGGCTACACACTAGGATGATGGGGGTTTATGTCAAAGGTTTTTAATCATGGTTGCACATCAAAACCCCCCTCCGCTCCACCCCAGCTCATGGAACTTTTATAAAACCCAGAGTATCTTTACTCTAGAGCCTATGAGGTGCAGCCTGAGTTGAAAACCATTGGTTTAGCTAATTACCTCCACTGAGTTGTTATTTGTTACACATTTGAATTTTATTTAATATTGCAAGTAAAGGTCATAGGAAACTTGCTGCTGCAAGATGTTGTCCCCTAACCAGGCTATTGGGGAAGCAGATCTTGGACATTTGTCATTTTACAAGTATAGGTGCTGCCTGTAAAATAATGAAAAAATACAGAGCTAGGAGTTCCGACATGCTTTGCGTCTTCCTCAAGCTTTTCCCGGTGTAATGTTAAGGAAGCTGTTTAACCTCTTAGCACCCCAGTTTCCTCATATATAAAATGATCTGGTAGGGTTGTTGGAAGCTTTAAAAGAAATAATGTATGAACACTACAACAAAAACTATAAAATGTGTTAAAGTATAGGGGTAGGCTGAAGGTCTAGGGAATTGATTCTACCTCTGGTGGTCCATGAATTGAGTGACTTCCTGTGGCTTAGCTGACTCTACCACGACATTACTTTTGACACACTTATAACTACTTCAATTTAGTTATTATGCAGATCCAACCATCTTTTGTGAACTCTGCCTACCAATACCCTCCCCACCAAAGGTACTTTATTATTACAAAACAATTCTGTAAAGAAAAACAGAGGATATAGAATAATGAACAACCATAAACCTATCCTATGTAAAAATGTACCATATTTCTTTATCTTAATTTGGGAACTATTTTAAAGAAAGTTATTGATAATATTTTACTCTAAATATTCCAGAATGCACACATAAAACAATCATGATATTTTCCTATATAACCACAATAGCATTATCACACTTAATAAAATGAAAAATTTTCTAATACCATTTAACATCCAGCCCATAGTTATATTTCCACTATTTTCTCAAAATGTCTTTTATAGCTGCTTTGTTCAAACCAGCATGTATTGCAATGTGAACATTTACAATGTCTCTTAATCAAGAGTCCCCTTTCAGCTTGTTTAGTCTCTGTGAAATTGACATGTTGAAGAGACTTGACTAGTTTTTCTGTAGGGCATTCTACTTTCCAGATCTGTCTGTTTCCTTGTGGTGTCATTTAACTTTTTCTTCCATCCTCTGTACTTCCTGTGTGCTGGGAGTCAGTTCTAATGCTTGATTAGACTTAAGTTAAACAATTTTGACAAGAATGCTTTGTAACACGATTGTTATATTTGCATCCCGTCAGGAGACAGTGTGCTACCTGAGATGCAGAGGACCCCCACACTGCTCACTACAATTTCCATTCATTGGTATTAGTTACCACAGTTAGCACTGGAGCATCAAAGTAGGAAAAAAACTAAACATTTCATTTGCCTGGTTACTAATAATACAAATTGTATTAATTTACATGACCTGTTTACTATTCTTTGCTAATTAGAGAACAACACCATTGTGATTGTGTATTTCAATAAATCACGTGTCAGAATAATGTTGAGATAAATTCTATTTACTTAGACTGGAAGCCCTGCACATGCATGCTGGGTCTTCATAGGTTGTTGTTGTTGTTGGGCAACATTGTGGTCTCCTCAGTCAGTATCTGCCCTCCTCCCCCACCCAAAGGAACAATGTGAAAACATTATCACTCATGGGAATTCTCTCTCTCTCTCTCTCTCTCTCTCTCTCTCTCTCTCTCTCTCTCTCTCTCCCTCTCTCTCTCCCCCTCTCCCTCTCTCTCCCTCTCTGTCTCTCTCTCTCTCCTTATTTTCCCTGAAAATAAGACCTAACCGGAAAATAAGCCCTAGCATGATTTTTCAGGATGACATCCCCTGAACATAAGCCCTCATGTGTCTTTTGGAGCAAAAATTAATATAAGACCCGGTCTTATTTTTGGGGAAACATGGTATGTCCTTATGTCCTTGCATTTTAAATGGTAACAATAAACAGCAACAGAACATTAGAAATGATATATTAAACAAAAACAAAATTTAATTATTTATAACATCCAAATTTCTCTCTTATGCCCTCTTTTTTTTTGCCACAAATAAAAAGGAATAATGTAAGAGTCTTTTTATTTAGAATTTACCAAGAAATTAGTCTATTTGAAAGGGAAAATAAATGCAGGTGAGAAATCTTTGCATCTTTTTGTCCCACTCTTATTATTCAATATGGTTATAAGAAGCCCTCATCTATTTTCTAATTGTTTCTTGCACTTGGGAGTGGTCCCCCCACACACACACATCTACTGCCCCTATATAATCCTTACAAGAAAAATACAGACTTTTCCCCTGAGCCACCATCTTGATTTTCTCCTATAGTGGTGTTAGCATTAGGCATTTCGCTGCTCTTTGATTCTTATGTTACTCTTTTATTGTCCTGAGTTATTTTCCTTGATCTTCAGAAAGTTGTAGCATTATATATTTTTACATCAAGCAATCTTGGTGCTTGTGTGATTTATACATATTTTTTGCAGGTTGCTCTCCTCCCTTCGTCCTCGCTTCCTTCTTTCTTCCCCCTGCTGCTTCATATTCTCTGCCACTTCTCACTTTTTATACCTTTGATTTGCTTGCTATTGAAAAAGCAGAATATATCATTATTTGCTCTGTATTTTAAATTCTGATTTATTTAAAGTAGATTATGAATATTTGGGAGGCAGCTTTTCCTTCTGTTTCTAGACCTCCTGAGGGATTTGTGTATTATCAAGAAAGCTTATACTAAAAAGTCAGTTTTGTGCCCTGTGAAGAATAGTTTGAGGAATTTAAGTAGCCTGCTACTTTTTTCTCATCTGTCCTTTAGGTCCTCTAAAGAGATTTTATGGCTTTTCAAAATTTTGTATTTTTTGTTATATCATCTTTGAATAATGCTTACAAGATGAATAAATTTATAGTCAGTCCTGCATGCATAACTTGTCATTTGTGAAACTGTGTTATTAAATGATCCTGGGTAATTAGTACAGAAGGCAGTTACTTCAAGAAATGTAAGAAATAATTCAGTTCAAGCTACTAAATCATTAAGTTTGGGATTTTATTATGTCACTCAGTTCAAGATTTCCTGTGAAAATGAGCCAGCTTCAAAATATACAAGCTTCTAGAATTTTCTAATACAGTTTTTAGAAAGGTAGAATTAATTTTTCACTGTTCTCTATTTCCCCTCTCTCCACCTCACCTGGGATGGGCAGATAGTTAACTTGACTCTGTAAATTTACTGCCAATAAAAACTAGAAAGAATATCTGCATTGAAATAGTTGTCTTGTGATGTCACTTCTTAAATATCATAAATGAAATAGATATGATGCATAGCTTATGCATACTCTTTGCATAGAGGTGAACAAGAGATTTACCATTTAGTATAAGATATTTACATCTGTTCATCAAAATATGACTCCCTTTATAGTCTTCTAAAGCCATGCCTCTAATATACATTATTATGGTAATTTAGAAATGGAACATAGAGTACAAAAAGAACATGATAAATGCACATCATCTTACTCTTTATAGCTCTAGTAAATTTTGTACCTTAGGCTAGACTGAATACATTTTTAGTTTTTCATGCAACAATCATTTTGGAAATGCGTCAGTCAACAGGCTTCCTTTACTCATTATTATTTAGCCTAAAGATCTGAGGAATCTGTTTTTATTCTGTTGTCAATTTATTTCCAAGAAATGTCCCTGTCTTTATTGACTTGAATGAACATTTCCTTTCTTCCCTTTTATGATTGTAAAACTACACCCCTTTTCACCCTCATTTCATCAACTATTTCCAAGGGCCACACATTTCTTTTTTCCATAGGATGCATTCATCTACAAATCAGTATAACAGAGATTTCAGACACAGCAGCTGAGCCTCGGAAAAAAGTATGTTTCTCCTCTCTCCAAGCAAAAGATAGAAAATATCTTTCAGATTTCTTCTATTTTCCAAGCATTAAATCCTTTTGTCCAAATCTGGAAAAAATAACTGGGAAGGCATTTGTTGAATTACACAAAAGGCAGGTGGTTTCGACCTCGGCACGCACACAGGCTGCAGCCTAGCTGTCCAGGCACTATCCTTCCCTGCAAAGGTGAAATGATTTAGAGGCCTAGAGAAACTTAATTTTTCTTGATCACCATGTGCAACCCGGAATTTTAATGGCAGGCATAATTAATTCTTCTGATGCTAATCATCAGGGCTGGACCCCACAATTATCAGGCTGGTGCAGCTGGGGCATGGTGCAGACATGAAAAATTAGGAAAATGAATCAGTAATAGGGTGGCAGATTTAATCTGCATCAGGAAAACAAAGTTAAAAAGAGGAAGATCGAGAGAATTTCAGCTGCAGCTTTTGTGCAAATGCGCAGTGACAGAACTGAAAAATGTTGCCGATGTCCAAAGTGATTGGTAATTACCAAGCCATTGAATTTTTTATTGTCAATTTATCATTGCGCCAGAGGTTAAATTTAACATCTTCTTCTAAAGCCATCACTCTAAGAAGGCTCACTGCGCACCACGTGGCTCAGAGTCAGCGAAAGGTTAATCAGGTATTTCTTTAGTTTGCATGTGTCTCCAAACTCGCCTTCCTCCTGGGCTGTGCCAGGCCATGGCTGAATGCCGGCTGTGGGAGATTTCCCACTATTCCTTACCTATGACTTTCAGAGAAATATCAGGTTGTATTACTCACCACAACTCACTACAATTACTCTCTATTGGCATTTACTAAGAACCCTGGTGCAAGAAAAGAATCTTTTTCAAGTCAGAAAAATCCCATCATTTCAAGCCCTGGGGATACTTCATTAAGGTGTAGCTGAGACAAGGGCTCATCTCTCTCTGTAGCTCTATTTTAAATGCTCTTTTGTCAGAGACATTGGAAGAAATGATATGACCTCTTCTTAAAACAAAAGGAAATTCCACAATAATTTCATCTGATTCAGATTTAACACTCTTCTTTATCTCTCTCTCCCCGCCCCCCACAGGTTGTCCCTTTATTAATAGTTGGAAAAAGCTTAGTTTAAAAAGGAGATATTTATCCATGTGAATATTGAGTACTTCAAATAACTGCTTCTTTAAAGAGCCTTCTGAAATATTTGGACAGATCCAGAGCAGATATTGAAATTCCATAGAAATAGCCTTGTCTTACTGATTTTTAAAAAGTGACGGCTTAATTCAGTCACTGCTCGAATCATTAACATCACCTGTTTCACCTTTTTGTTGTTTGCTTGATTGTGCCTCCTCTCCCGTATGTATTTTGAAATACAGAGCAGTCTTTTATTAAGGGAATGGTGTATATTTTCTATAAATTAAAAATGGAAATAGCCTTTAGGGAGACTTGAAAAAAATCAATGTGTGGATTAATTACTGCAATTCATTACTCAAATAAAAATGAGCTCAACCTTGCATTGGATACAAATTTAGGGACTGAAGATGTTTTTGCAAAAGACAAAGCCTGTGTTCCTTCCTGATCATGTTAATCTGCAGATCAAAGACTCTGTGAATCCGCCTGCTGGAAGCTCCTTAGGGGATAGGCCAGTGGGGCTCCATCCTGGCAGCGGGCAGTGAGTTATTACTGCTGAATACAAAAGCTGGTCACGTGACTGTCACCTACCAGCAGTGGCACGAGTCCTTCTCCTGCCCGGGCTTCCTGAGACCTTGCTTTTCTGAGCCCTTGCTTTTCTATAATTAAATCTGAACCATAAAAGCCATACCTGTCAAATGACCTCCAGCTGCCCTCATAAACAACACTGGGAATTTTGCTGGTAGCAACTCTTTGCTTTTGGAAAGAACATAGGAAAATATCCTATTTAGCTAGAGATTTCCCTCCCCTACCTTTTTTTTTTTCCAATTCTCCCCACACTGAGCTTCCTCTCCCCTTTTGGAATTTAAGTAGGGGACTGGAAAATACACAGCAAATAAAACATACAGTATAATTTATTGAAAAGATTCTGCTGTCTTCTCCTGAATTAGTAACCTGTCCTTTTAGGAAGAAGAGAGAGAAAATGGAACGAAGTATATAATTTTTCTAACATCATTTGGCTGCCTTTCTTTGATCATGTTTTATGGCCAGAGGATAAATTACCACGTGAAGGTTTCTGTTTAAAACCTGAACATGTTTAGTATGATTTGAATCCTGCCATATTTTGCATAGCTGCCTTTTGCTTGAGCAAATTTAATGCAAAGATCAGCAGCTCAGAGCATAACACATATTAGCTGGTTCTTTTCTGCTATTGGAATCCCCCACTATTTTAATTGGATTCTTTCCAAAACTGCAACTAATTAAGAATCAATTCAGGACCATTAGCAAGTGGGACAAGCTAGCCAGTGTTGCATATTTCAAAAGAGTTAGTTTTAATGAGAGGCGTTACTGGATGGGGGGAAAAGAAACAGATTAAAGATAGTGTAGGGACCCTCTTCAGCTAAACGGAACGACTAATGGTACATGGAAAGATGCTGAACTTGTAGTCCTCTGTAATTGATCTAGTTACTGTTCGTAAAGAAACTTTAAAAACATGAATGCAGGTATTTAGAGGTACATTAGAGGTTCAATAACGATTTATAAACGTTACAAATTGTTGGCTTCTGTAGTGGAGTACTCCTTTTATTGGTGAAACATATGCCGTCTGCTTTCAGACCCGTTAACCTCAGCACTGCCAAGCCATTTTCTCTTCCCTGGGCTTCATACTGGCGCACATCTGCTTATCCAGACTTCACTGCCTGCAGATGGTGCTTTTTAATTTGTTAAAGGGTTAGCAGTGCCATATTTTTAACAGCTGTTCTTGAGTTCCTTTACCACAAAGAGAAACTTTGCTAGAACGTGGTGCTTAGGGAGAGTAATTTGATGCTCAGGTCCTCATTAGTTGCTTCTACTCTTTCCTGGATCTTAGCATCCAATCTTTTGTTATTACAAGTTGTGTGCAGGCTGAAGTTTTTCTCCAGAGGATGAAGGTGGAAAGTTAGTATACAGTTAACCTGCTTTGAACACTGCAGTATGACTATGTGTGGTTTCCACGGGGCAGCCAAATATTTAATCATTAGAAAGGATAGGCTATAAATCAAATACCTCAACTTGGATGCCTTATCTGATATGCTTGATTTCAGATTTCACCTTCCTCATGGACTTCTGTCGTGAGAAATTACCTGGACTAAGTTTCTTCATTTGAAGCAATCATCACCCAACCACAGAGCTTTTATGATTGTAAGATAATAGCAATAAAAAAGAGATTGTTGGCTCTAGCAGTAGACAAGGACAATAAAAATATATTACTCTATAGAAAAATAATTTTACTAAGTTTAGGTTTGATTACGTTTGAGATGGTATAGAGTACACATTGAAAAGGCAATTACAAGAATATTGAAGACTTGGCGTTTAAAGGATTCTTCAGAATGTGTAGGGCTAAGGAAAGTCACACATGCTTATTGAGTAGGTTTTTCTCTAGTTACAGTTGTTATCAAAACAATAAACACTATGAATCCATGTACTGTCATTTACCGTTGGGCTTGCAATCTGGGGAAACCTTGTCTCCTCTCTCTACTACCATCCACCCAGTCACCTGGTAGTTGCCATGATTCCTTCCTCACACTTCCTTTCCACATATAATCAGTCACCAAGACCTGTTGATTTTCCCTCCGTTTCTCAATTTTGATACCTTTGCTCCACCCCTTTGCCAGTGTGGGGGCAGGGCCTCAGAAAGTAGTTTCCAGGCTCTCGGCCTCACATAGACAGGTGCTGGCTCAGGTAGTAAATGGCCAACTGTGATTGCATGGCCATCAGCTGTGGCTAGTTGGCCGTCAGCTGTAACCAGTGAGCCATTGGCCACAATATAACTGCTGTGGCTACGCTAGCGGAGAGGGAGAGAAGAGAGAAAGAATGGGGGCTAGCAAGAAGATGGTGGCTGGGCTGGCAAGTGTGGATGGCGGTTTGCGGACAGTGTGAATCCAGCCTCCATTGAGAGTATAGTGCCGCCAGAGAGAATATAGTGGTATGATTCCCCCATCTATGGCTCCGTGGGTGTTCCTTTTTGGCCTCACCATGTCCTGCGTTCTTGTATGGGGAGCGGGAGCAGAGACCCCCAAGGCCGCCCCGCACGACAAATGGCGCAGCGAGCAGGGTCTCCCGCACGACACCTCAATCTTAGTTTGGCCCTCCGTTGTTTCTTGACTAGGACTAGATCTTTCACCTCTGTACCTCTAACCCTAGCACAGTGCACACGTGGGAGCTCAAGAAAAACAAATTGCTGAATGAATTACTTCCTACCATATGTCAGGCCATGTTCTAGGCTCTGGGGATACAGTTTGGGATGGTGTTCCCAAAATCTGTCTGTTTATGGATTTAGATTCATGTGAAGGAGCATGCACGTAACAGTCGATCTCAAAAGCTCACTAGCCTGGCTGCTGTGTGGAATGTTTAGGTGTTGTTCTAGCACAGTTGACCACCTGAGGTACACACAAGAGAAACCTTAAATGATGTGGCGTCTTCCAACCTCCAAATTAAACCTCAGTAAATGTTTGAAAGAGGTTGAAGAATGAAGTCACCTTGGGTCAAGGATGTGTGGCCGATTGTTGTAGTAACGACCTCCAATTTGTTAATGGCTTCCTGGTACCCACGTCCCTGGGCAGTCAGTCCCCTCTCACACTGACTCTGAGCTTGACCATGTGACTTGCTTTGAGGCCAGTGGTATAACAGCAAATGTGAGAGGTAAGAGACATGAAAAGTGCTTGCACACTGCTGCTTGCCCTCTTTTGTTACACTGGCTGGATGATGAGAGATATATGACTCGGGTGCCCTCATCATTGCAGAAAACTGCAGACCATCTTGTGGACACATGAGGGAGGCCAATCTAGACCATCCGGCTCCCAGGTGACCAGCCAACTGACCACAGATGCACGAGCAAGCATAGCCAGGAGCAGCCAATCCCAACCCAGACCAGCAGCAGCACCGAGCCAACCAAAGACTCATGAGCAATAATAAAATGCCATTGTTTGAAGCCACAAGGTTTTGGGTGGTGTGTTATGCAACAGAGGCTAAACAATGCTACTATCTCCTCCATTCCAGCTAGTTAGAATAGTGATGGGAGACTAGATAGTTCATTGGAAGTCCCAACTCGAAAAACGCTAGACACAGGGTGGGGTGGGACAAACTGTTAAAAAGTAACTGATTTCCATCCTAGGGGTGTGTGACATTTTTGGTCCTTAGGTGTAGCTCGTTTGCTTGCAGAGGAACATAGAAAATAGGATGATGGTAAGCAGTGGGTTTATGGGATGGTGGTAGGAGTGGAGTGTGCTGGGGCTGGGACTCAGGAAACTGAACTGGGCAAAGAGCTCAGTTCAATGGCGCCATGGTGTGGGGGACCTCAAAGAACTGCTTTTCAACTGGACCCTCTAATGGCTTGGTGTTTTTATTTTTATTTTTTAATTTTTTAAATTCATTTTTTATTATTATTGGTTTCAGGTGTACAAAACAATGTAATAGGTTGACATTTATACCCCTCACAAAGTGATAACACCTCTCCCCCCATCTATTCCCCCTCTGACATTGTATATAGCTGTTAACAGTTCCACTGACTCTATTCCCTATGCTGTACTCCACATCCTGTGACTATATGTATATATTAAATCGTAGTTGACATTCATTATTATTCAACTTCAGCTTCAGGTGTACAGTGCAGTGATCAGGCATCTACACCGTCCATGAAGTGGTCTCCCTAATAAGACAAGTGTCCATCAGATACCCTACAAAATCTTTACAACATTACTGATTATATTTCCCAAACTGTCTTTCATATCCCCGTGGCCATCTTGTGGTTACTGATGGTGCTTTCTAATCCCCTCACCTTCTCCCCCATCCCCACCCTCCTCCCATCTAGCAATGTTCAGTTTTTTCTCTGTATCTCTGAGACTGTTTCTGATTAGTTTGTTCATTTATTCTGGTCTTTAGATTCCACATGTAAGTGAGATCATATGGCATTTGTCTTTCTCCATCTGACTTATTTCACTTAGCATAATGTTCTCTAGGTCCATCCATGTTGTTGCAAATGGTAAGATTTCATTCTTCTTTATATGCCTTGGTGTTTTTAGAAACTTTTCTGAAGGTCATCTCTTGACAAAAAATAGTTAAGATTTCCAACTAATGTTCTGAGGTTGTTAAGAAATAATGCAGAAGCAGCTATTATTTTTAGTTTCTGCCTTTTGTTTCATGTATTTAACAACTATGTACTTATTTCCTATAGGAGTCAAGTACTGTACTTTGTGCTAGAGATACAAATTCGTTTTCCATCTAGCAGGGTTGATAGACAAGTAAGCAAACTAGATATTTACAGGAGAGGGTGAGCAATATGATAAAGGCAAGAAGGAGAAGAACCCAGCTCGGCCTGAGGAGGGTGGAGGGTGGAGGGCGGGCCAATGGACAGGACCAGAGCTCTGAGCTCTCACATCGTAGCAGTTCGGCTCAGCTGACTGCAGTATTCCGTAGAGGGTGATAAATTGGAGAAACACTGAGGTACGCCTCCCCTCTTTACCTTCAACCTTCTGTCTCACTTGCTTTCCGATGTGTTCTTGGTGGAGGAAGCCCTGGTCGTGGCAATCTAGGTGGCCAGTCCCCAGCCCGAGGACCAGCCTCATGAGGTTACAGCTTCACCTGCCCGACAGCCAGAAAAATGAGGGTTTCACAGCCTGGCTTTCTGGCCATATGCTGAACCCTGTGTATATTTAGGGCTACATTTTCTCTTGTATATTTAGTTTCATGTCTCAATTTCTAGAAGACTTGCCATGTGCCTTACTGTTGATGTGTGAGGGATTTGTAGTACGTGCAGACATTACCTTGTAAAAACAGAAGTACATGTAAGGAGGAAGTTTAGAGAGAGTCCTTTGTTAAAGATGTTTGTCATTTTGGAGGAGTTGCCCAGCATTGGAGCCCTCTTTCTAAGTATGGGTCTTTATCAGCTTATGACACTTGGCACAGCCTCTTCCATTTAGAGAAGCTAGAAAACACTAGATAATTTTTTCAATTTTGTCAGCTGGGGGCAGGCTCGTAGGGGTGGTCAATTAAATGTGCCCACTGAGATGCTGCCTGTGGAACTACTAATGTAAAGAACTAGCCCTGTGAATCCCCTGCCCAGCTGCGGACATTCTCTGTGCCTTGGTCAGCAGTGTGAGAGACCCTGCTTCATGGCTGACCTTGACTGTGTTTTTGCTGCCTGGCTTGTCTTTGTTCCTGTTTTCCAAACCTGGATCTCTAGTCGTCCAAGGCAATTCTTCTCAATATCCTTTAATGATTCCACCCCCATCCCCCAACAAGGCAGCTACTGGCAGCTAAGGATGGTGACTGATAAATACTTTGCTATTGTACAAGATGTGATAAAAAAATATGGTGGATATTTAAATTTAAAGAAATTATTGCAGTAAAAGACACATTGCCATTATTCCCCTTCAAAATACTCCCCTTCGCTTAGAACACACTTATCCCATTGTTCTTGCCACTTTATGAAGCAGTTCTGGAAGTCCTCTTACATGACTGTCTTTACTTCATCCTCCATAATGACAACACTATGTGTCACACATCACTTCTGGTATATGGCAATTTCTGTCAAATAAAACAAGTACGGTGTGTCCTCATCCACTTTATTCGCCCGATCTGGCACCCTGCGACTTCTGGCTCTTCCCCAGAGTCAAAATGATTCAGGACATGGAGATAGTCATGACAGCGCAACTAAAGACACTCACGAAAGAGGACTTCCAGAACTGCTTCAGAAAGTGGCAAGAACGGTGGGAAAAGTGTGTTCGAAGCGAGGGTGAGTACTTTGAGGGGGATTAATGGCAATGTGTCTTTTACTGTAATAATTTTTTTTTATTTAAACATTCACCATATTTTTAGATCACACCTCTTAGTTTTAATGGTGTGGAGACAAAGCAGGCTGGTGAATTACGTTGCTTGGGGCTTAGTTGCTGAGAACAGAATCCACTCTGGCCAACTTTAAAGGATTTAGGAGAGGGAATTAATTGACTCATAGAATCATTGGGAGGGTTGAAGAAATAGATATAGGTTGAGCTTTATGAAAAACTCCCCCAATTCTTTACTTATTTATTGGTTATTGTTTACTGCTTATCTTCTCTATTAGAATGTAAACCCCATGAAGGCAGCAATCTTTGTTTTGTTCTCTTATGCACTCCAAGCACTAAAATAGTGTCTGGTATATTGTAGGTACTCAGTAATACTTTAATAATAATGTTAATAATAATAAAAAGTACATAGGAAGAACTTTTGAAAGAGGTTAAACAGAAAAAAGTCTTTTAGCCCACCCCCAAAGACCAAAAGTTATGGGTAAGTTTGCTGAGTTGGTCAATGTGTGGTCACATGTCAGAGAGAACTTGTAGGGATACGGCCAGATTGGACCTTACTGTCCACTACAGGGAATTATTTTTCTCCCAAGAGGATGAATCCATATAAACATAAATAATTATATAAATATACATCTATATTTAATGTGTACCATTTAGGCTATCTCCCGTGCAGAAGGTGACATGAGTAATGTATACTTTGGTTTGTATTGCCTGAAAATTTTGATTAGAGATTTTATAAACAAACTCCAAAATTACAGAGCTCGAGATAAGGCTGAGTTGACTTAAAATTTTGGAGTAATTTGGACCAGGCAAGCCTCAGTAATAATACCAAAGTTTATCAATGATGATGAATTTCTTATAGATTCTAGGGAAGTGTTTGACAGATTTTACAGGTCGAGAAACCGAAGGAGGAAGGGCATGACAAATTTGGCTTCACATACAACCCCAATTTAAGCCAATTTAAAAGGCTTGACCTTTAAATTACTACTTTAATTTTGATTTTGGGGGTATAGAGCATTCACTTATTCTTGGCATGCTCTATTATCTATTGTAATCCTGATTATCAAAATTTTTACAGTATTTCATACTATTTTTGCTGTGTTAGTGACATAGTAAAGTGGTTAGTTCTATAAGGAACCCTGGACTTTCGCATGTGTGCTCTATAAACATCACTGTCATTTTGGAAAGATTGACAAAATGAAGGCAGGAATTTTAGGGACACTGAAGCATCAGCAGGTTTTTGCTTTCTCTCTCTGTCTCTCTCTGTCTCTCTCTGTCTCTCTCTGTCTCTCTCTGTCTCTCTCTCTCTCTCTCTCCCTCTCCCTCCCTCCCTCCCTCTCCTATTTTATTTTCAGTTCTGTCCTTTTCCTATATTTAAAAAAGCCATGTATGAGAGTAGACCAAGAAATGTGAAAACCTAATTAAATTCATTCATGAAAAATTCCATTAAAAGAACATTAAAAAATCTACTTCAATTCAGTAGGAGGTAGGGGACGTGGAACAAGTCTGACACTTCTGTTTTTAATCACTAAATTTTTATTGATAGACTTTATCACAATAATTTCTTATTTAGGTAACTACATTTATGCCCCAACAAATCCCACTCCACTGTCAGTTCTTCCCCATGTCCATAGAAAATGAAAAAGAAAATGCCTCAAAGAACACTGCAGGAACAAATACTAGAGCCTGAATAGTTATAGAAATTAACTGTAAAATTAATTATGCCCAAGTTAGCAAGTTGCCTATTTACAATGCAATTTTAGTTTAACAATGGACTATTTTTTACCTGACAGTAATGCAGGCTCGAAAGATGAATTATCTTGTGTAGGCAAAACATTTCATTATCGCTAGCTACCTGGCTGGGATCTGCTGGCCAACTGAGCCATATCAGTTAGTTGTCTGGGCTTCCAATCAAGCAGGAAGGCCTCCTTCTCCCAGAGACCTAATCGCTGATGCTGACTAAACAAAACAAAATAAAAAACTGTGTGAAAACTTGCAAAAACCTTGATAATAGAATTACAATAGATACTAGAATATAGCAAGACATTATAGAAACCCCAGTTTTGGTTCGATCGATGCTATCCAACAACATTGTTTTCAAGTTTGCAGGTGGTTCATTTCACTCTCTTGACCATATCATTACTTGTCTGCAAACTCTCTTCAGGTAGAAAGACTGAAATCACTGCACTTTTTACAACCTGTTGAAAATTTTTATAAAAATGTTTTCTCCCAAGGGGAATTCTAAAGTTTATTGGTTAAAGTGATATTTGGATATTATCAGTGATCTGTCAAATCCCCACCTCAGGATCTTCTCCAATAAGCCTCCCTTTTTAATTTGGGAGAGAAATTTCCATTTAACCATGTATCTTTCTTTATTCCCTTTTTCACTTACATCTTATTAGTTACTCTGAAACACCCCCCCCCTTTTTTTTTTTTGCATATTGGTGTATTTCAAATACACAACAGCACTGAGCTTAGATATCATGCAGATAAATGCATATTTGAAGTAAATAAAACTTTAACTGCACTTGGGAGATTACTTTTAGAGGAACAGTCAGCCACACCCACTCATGAGCATCTGCTGTATACAAGGTACCGCATGGGATTCAGCAAAGAAAGCTTTTCTTAAGGTCTCTCTCTCTCTCTCTCTCTCTCTCTCTCTCTCTCTCTCTCCCTCCCTCCCCCCTCCATCCTTCCCTTCCCTCTTTCCCTCCCTCCCTCCCTCCCTCCCTCCCTCCCTCCCTCCCTCCCTCCCTCCCTCCCTTTCTTCCTAATAGAAAGAAACAGCATCCGATTTGTCGGCTTTGAAAGTTGGTTATTTTCACAAACTAGAGTGTGTAAGAAATGAAACTTTTCTATATAATTAACTTAATTTCCATCTCAAGACTTCATTTTGCCTGGTGGAACAAATGTGCTCTTTGTCCATTCAGGATGAATTCTGTCAAATCAGGATGATTCACACTCAAGTCAAGGTTTCTCCTTTCTTGCCTCTTTATCTGCATTCTTTGTATGTACATAGAGTCCAGGTAGCGGGAGGCCAGGGCACCAGCTGCCAGGAAGTCATCTCTTCATGAAAGTAACGCTTGCGCTGTCCTTGGTCCTGTGTGGTTCCAGCCGCATCTACTATTGTGTCCTTCCTGTCTGGCTAGTGAGCCCTAACAGGTTGACTGTCTCTTGTCTGCCTTTTATTGCTTAGTGAGCTGCCTCAGCCTTTTTCCGTAGACGACCCAAGCAGGTATTTCTACTGAGTGGCGCCAGCCTTACACTGGTGTGCGGCAGAACTTTAGACTTAGCTGCTCGCCCAAGACCACATGGTATGAGGCACTGGTTTTCTCTGCCTTTGTCTTCCCAGATTAATCAGGGGACACTCTGTTGCTGCATCTCCTACCCCTGCAATCAGCCTAGGTGTGATGGGGCAGGGACTAGGCCACTTCTCAGGGACACCCACTGGCGTCTAACCATCTTGCTTGCTCCCTGACTCTCCTTCCCCTTGCCTGCCTCTCTTCTTTCTTCAGGGTTTGGAAAAACTGGCCTTCCTATTGATCATGTACTCTCCAATTCTTCTCTGTTGTAAACCTGAGCTGTGGCATTAAAACTTTTTGCTTCTTTTATTCTTTGATTCCCTGAGGAAATGGCTACCCCCTTGTCTAGTTGCAATAAGAAAAGGTTTAAGGGCAAAAGTTTCAGAAAGCATATCTGTCAGTATATCAAAGTGGTACCCAGCTATATTGGGTTTTCTTAAGGCCCACCAAACCTGCTCACTACTTTAATATAGTAGTCCCCCCTTATCTGCAGTTTCTCACCCATGGTCAACCATGGTCCAAAATTATTAATTGGAAAATTCCAGAAGTAAACAATTCATAAATTTCAAATTGTATGTGCGTTCTGAGTAGCGTCATTAAATCTTGCCCGATCTGCTGTGTCCTGCCCTGGATGTGAATCATCCTTCCATGAACATATCCATGCAGAATATACTCCCCGCCTGTTGGTTACTTAGCAGCCATCTTGGTTATCATGTCAACTATGGGGTATCACAGTGTTTGTGTTCAAGTGACACTTCTGGTAGCCTAACGCTATGTCACAGTGCTTATGTCATTTCCCGCACTTCATCTCATCCCTTCAGCATTTTATCATCTCACATCATCGCAAGAAGGCTGAGTACAATAAGATAGTTTGAGAGACAGACCACATTCATATCACTTTTATTACAGTACATTGTTGTAATTGTTTTATTTTATTAGTTATTGTTGATAATCTCTTACTGTGCCTAATTTATAACTTCAACTCTACTATAGGTAAGTATGTACAGAAAAAAACATAGTGTATATATATAGGGTTTGGTACCATCCGCCATTTCAGACATCCACTGGGAATCTTCAAACATATTCCCCTTAGATAAGGGGGACTACTGAATCTCCAATTTAGTTTTCAACATTTTCTTTATGTGTTGCTCTGCTTTACAAAGTCCGAATATCTGAAGATCTGAGGTTCTACCTGGAGCTCTGTTTTATGACACTTCCCACGCTATGTGTAGGGACGGATGATTACTGATTTCCTTTCTAAGCAACTCAATAACCTGAGCTAATCCTACCACTCTCTCCCTCCTGAAGCCCGGGAATCATTTCTGGAGAACAGGATTGCTATAAACTATAGTGGAAAGAGTTAGCCATTGATGCAGTTTTCTCAGTTAGTATAAAGTACTAGCCAGCGTAGTTTTAATGACAACTTAGTCTTCCTTGCTTATGGTTACAGGGAAGACAGATAATCTGCAGACAGTTCACTCATGAATGAGATGAGATTGGATTGTAATAGCAGAAAGGGTGTGGGCACACGGAAAGTTGGGTACATGACAGAGAGACTGGGCGTGGGGCTTTATTTGTGCTGATTTTTAGAATGCTCGTAAATTTTGTGCAGGGTTTTTACTTGGGTCTGAACTTTCTTTGCTTGTCTTTATGGACACTAGCATTTGCCTCATTAAGGATACAATGGCACAGAACACTGTGGAAGACAATACTCTCTACCAGGACCCTGTCCATTCACTTGGAATTTATTGTTTCATACCTAGGTGGATGTTCAGACATAGGTCATGCAGGTAACAAAACAAAAACAAAAAGTCAGGCACAAATGGAGGTTTAAGTGACCCATAATGCTCAGGTTTTCTTCAGACAGACTCTGAATCAAGTGGCAGGGTTGTGGTAGGGTCAGAATGCAGTGGTTTTAGTTTTATCAAGAAGGGTCCACAATCAGGGTTCGGCTACTGTAGAGAGCAGCCCCAACAGAGTGGCTGACAGAGAGTCATATGATTGTAACTGGGTGAGGATTTGGGTCTTAAGAAGCACTCTGTGTGGGGTTCTCCCTCTTCCCTCCTCCCACAGCTCACATTTGGATTTCATCAAATGACAGACATTGGGGCCCTCATTTAATTCTATCTTTGGGCTGGTATCACCATCCCACTCAAACTTGAGACCATTGATAGGTGGCATTATCTGCTTCTCCTCCTGGGTCATCAGCCTGGGGAGGAAAATCAGGTTGCCAGGGGAGTCACAAAATGTACTTCTCTGCCCAGCTCCCCTTCAATTTTTAGGCTCCCAAGGGGTGTCTTGCATGTTCTGCAAACCTGGCCATGAGGAGACCATGTTTCCCCCTCCTGACTGAGCTTGCTGATGGTGCTCAAACCCAACAGCTGTGCTGCAGGGGCAGCTGTCAGCCCTGAGAGCTCCCAGAGCTGCTGCCGCCTTGTCCAATGTACCCGTTCCCTTGCTACATACCCATGCCCTGGCCCTGGAGCTCCTGCTGGAATCCTTGATAACTCAGGCGACCACCCCCTTCTCCTGTCTGAGACAGAGCATTATGCTTGCACTAGCATGGTTCACTGTCAGCATGCATCTTTTCCCAGGAGGTTCTGTACCCTCCAACAAATCTCTGACTGTTCCCCAATGTAACCAGATCCTTAATCAAGCTAGAACCTTTGGATATCTAGACACTTGCAGTCCTGAAATCCTGTTGCCATATATATTTATTTTAATGGGTTTCCAGAAGCACTTTTCTGATCTGTAGTCTCCTTGGGTGTGTTCCCCTAAGGGCTCTCTCCTGCTTATCCCTTAAGCCTAACCCCAAGCCTCTCCTTAGCCCTGGGTGACATGCTGGACTCAAGAGTTGCCTGGTTACTCTAAGTTTACCAAGCTGCTGCCCAAGCCCTGATGATGAAGGTTTAGTTCTTACCTGCCTGCTGTAGTCTTCCTGTGTGTTAATGGGATCCATTTCACTGGCCATTCTACAGGTAGGGTGTGTTTGGAGAGCTAAATCTTGGTTAGATTGCCTAGGTTTGAATCCTGTCTCTACCAGTTGTTAGCTTTGGGGGCCACTCTCTCAACCCCTCTAAGCCTCAAAATTATCACCTGTAAAATGGGTTAATGGGAAAATTATAACCTCATGGGTTATTTTAAATATTTACTGAGGTAACATATGAAAAGCACATTGCACAATACTGAGTATATTGTAGATATAATAAAAGTTAATTGTAAATAAGTGATTATGATACTGAATATGATTCAGGGCTGCTGTTCAGAAAATCTGATCTTTGTGTTCTGCTCACTGCTAATATTTTATTATTATTGCATTTTTGAATTATGAGGTGATTTATGAGGAAAAAACATGGTCTCTCTGCAGAGGAGTGAAAGCTTACAAATCTAGAGTAAAAAAAAGAAAAGTTTAATTTTTTTGAACCTCTTCAATAACCATCTTTTATGTGGGTAATGTAATTACCAGTGGAAAAATGAATAAAACTCAAACTCAATAAATTACATTTCCATTGAATTTCTTTGCTTATTTTCTAAGGGGATAGGATTTTAAATTTTGGAACACTCTTTTGCCACTTTATTTCTTATGCGCTAAGACATGACATAGTATGCATTTTAATGTATTCATTCATGTCCAGTTTCAACAAAACTGGGTGGGAATTAGTACCCCATAATTCATACGCTAGGGTGTCTTATTACAATTATAAAATTTTATTATAAAATGTTTTTTTAATATTTATATTGTTAATTAAATGACAACGAAACCTCATAAATTCTGAACAGAGAATTATAGTCCATTAGTCCCTGCTCAGACTTCTTATTAGCCAATCAGAATATTTGATTTCTTCTCCTAACACATTCAGATGTTTAATGATAAAGCTTGCTGACGATGCTATTTCCTTTCTGTACTTCTGGAGTCTCTGAAAGAAGAAAGCTCTCTAATCAGTTTACAACGATACTGAGGTTATTACAAGGTGGTCATTTTCTTGGGGCATTTTAGAGCACTTTGTGATAATTAAAAACAAACAAACAAACAAACAAACAAACAAAAAACCCTTCTTTTGACCTTTAGTTTCTAAGGAGGCTCCTATACCAGGGCAGGAAATATATATGGTAACTATATTAATAGCAGTCATTTAAGGATTTCTGCCCGCTACACACACATGCACACACTTATAGTTGCTAGAGCTATTGTGATTGGACATGAAGTGATGATGCAGTGACCATCCAAGCAGTAATCAGAAGGTAGGGAGCCAAGAAACCCTGAGAGAATGATCTAGACCCGCACTGTCCCATAATGGAGCCACTGGCCACATGCAGCTGTTCAGCACTGGAAATGTGGGTGTTGTGACTGAGAAAATGAATTTTAAAATGTAACGTTTTTAATTAAGATTTGAATTTAAATAGCTAGTGAATTTTAAAAAATTCAGTTTCTCAGTCCCACTAGTTGCATTTCAATTGCCCAAGAGTCACCTGTAGCTAGCGGCGGTGAGACTGAGCATTGCAGATAGGAACAGTTCCATCGTCACCGAGAGTTCTATTGGGTAGTGCTAGTCTTTGGAGTCAAGGGGGATGTTAGAAAGACGTACGAGCCTTTCTTCTTTTCCACCGTATCCTATGTCAAGGCATTCCCGACACTAGAGACATGGGGGATTCAGAAAGAGAGAGGGGGGTTGATCATGTAGAGCTTAGAAATGAGCTTTGTGGTGGACGGTACTGTAGCCAAAGCAGTGGGGAAGCTTCGGCTGCAGGAGGGCTGCAGCATCTTCCAGGTATCTGCACGTGTGGTTGTCGGGGGCGTGAATTTAGTGCAATCGTAGCTGTGTGAAAGAAGAAAAACATTGTCGAAAATAGCAGCCAGAAGTGCAAACCTTTTCACCTTTCTCTCTCATACTACTCTTTGCCTAGGAAGAACCACCCTGGAACCCAAACCTTATCTTCTTTACATTTCTTCTCTAACTTTAATGTTCATATCAATCACCTGGGGATCTTGTTAAACTGCAGATTCGTATTCAGTATGTCTGCAGGGCAATCTGCATTTTCTTACTGGTAACTACCGTGTTTCCCTGAAAATAAGACCGGGTCTTACATTAATTTTCACTCCAACAGACTCATTAAGGCGTATTTTCAGGGGATGTCTTATTTTTTCATGTACAACAATCTACATTTATTCAAATACAGTCATGTCGTCCTCTTCTGGAACATCGTCATAACATACTAAATGCATCCATCATCTGGCTGACGATCTTAACTGGGGCTTATTTTTGGGGTAGGTGTTATTTTGGGGGAAACATGATAGATAACGCAAATGGTCAAAGACCACATTTTAGGTTGCAAGGATCCAGAATGTCTAGAAGACGTTTGCATTTGAGACTTTCTGTATAACCACGGTCCTAATTACTGGTTTAGACACAGAAGGTTACACTTCTCCAGAAATCAATATGTCTTTAGTTTCAAACTCAGACTAGGGAAGTTTGTCTGGGAGTAGGTGGGTGGAAGGGAGTCTGTTGTTTTTGGAGAAATTAGCCTTATTACCTGAAATCCCAAGACTGGTATAAATATGTTTCCATGTTTTCATACAGAAGTATGGGATATTTAAAAATTGAGGAGAACTGCCCTACAGAAAAAAAAAATCCGTCAAATTGCTTACATAAATAAAAAGCAAGTTACATGTTTTATTGTTGTGACTATTTTTGTAACACTAAACCTTTGAACAGAGAGCAGTTTCTATCTGATACTATGATTTAGAGCTCGTTGAAGAAGGAATCGATTGTCGGTAGAGGCCAGCTATTGATCTGAAAGGGGAGTGGGAAACTGGAACATTTCTCAAATAGAGAAAAATTCAAAATTAGAAGCCAGAAGGCAGGGAAATTGCTGTTTGGAAAAATACAATCAGGAGTTTTCATAATATCTGGATGCACTATGGGATGTTTCTCCTTCTGATAAAGATGGAGAAGCTGGGAATAGCTAAGGAGCAAAGGATCCAGAAGACATGAGGTATCCATTCCTTGGTTAAGTCCCACAGGACAAGCAGGGTTGGCAGAGTATGTGCAGCTGCTTTGAAAGGACAGTTGAGCTGCCCTGAGTCTAAAGCACCATTGTAAAGATACACTGGGAAGATATAGATGTGAAACAAAAAGACGCTGCTCCTTTGATCCTGCTTCTATCTTGGGGAGAACAAAGACCAGGTGGAATAGAAACCTACTGCTCCAGGCATCCACATAAGGTTCATGCTTCGCTTAGCTGCTTTTTAAATAGAGTTCAGTGTTTATGGAAAAATCAAAATGGAGGAGAAAAGGACGCCCTCTAGATTTCCCATTTATTCATGCTCAAGGGAAGCTGAGATGCTTATTTGTTTTATTTGTTGTTCGTAAGTCCAGAAACTTTTGTCCACCTGGTGGCAATGATCTGAAATTGCAGGATATGTCAGGTAAGAATATAGTTAGTGTCTGATGAGTGCTTGTCATAAAACCAAAAATGAACACAGAAGAAACGAAAGGTCTTTATATCAGACAAAGAACAGCAAACAACTCAGTGATAACATTGTAGTAAATCATACACCATTAGGATACTAGTCTGGCTTAACAGAAAGAGGACTCCCTGGTAATTAGGAGACCTATTGCCAAGCATAAAAGAAAATCAAGTCAAGATTGAAGAGAGTTGATATAACATATAATGGATGAAACATACGGCCTTATGTCTTCCCAGGCTAACTCCTTCTACCCTCCATATTCAGAGCCCACTTGCTCAGATGCTACCATTTGGGCCCATGCAGTACTGAGCTAGCTATACCCTCTCAAGAGGAGAAAAAGGATCGTTCGCAGACACTGCTGGGTTTACCTTTCCCGGATATCCTTATCCTCTTCTTCCTCTTTCGTCCTTAGGGAATTCCCATATTCTCTGTTTCTCATATTACTGTGACCATTTTTCTTTTTCCAATTGCACTTATTTTTCCTGTACTATAAAATTTACTTGTTATATTTCTTTTTCATTGTCTGTTTCTTCCCTGCTAGAATATAAACTCCTCGAGGGGAGAGTTTTTTGTCTACTTTGTTCACTGATGGGTCTTGAACATGAAGAGCAGGGCTGGGCACAGAGCAGGTGCTTAGTAAACACGACTTTGAGATGGAGTGTCTCTGTTGTCTTATGAATACCTCCTTTATGCTTTCTCATTATATTGATTTTTTTTTAGTTCATTATAGGTGATGAATTATCTCTAACCTTTGCAGATATTTCCTCTTCCTTTTTCTTTTTCCCTCGTCCTTTCTCAGTATCTACTTTTGCGCTTTCAGATCTCAACTTAAGTTGTGTTACTTCTCCCAAAAGCTTTCTCTGCCTTCACAGATTAAAACAGTATCTCCTGGCCCATGCTTTTGCCACATGGTTGTCCCAAGTCATAAATTTGTCACACATTTTTGGTAGCTGTCTGACTCCCTCACAACAGTAAGCTTAGAGCAGGAATCACAACTACCTTTATTATCATTATGTGTTCTACTGTACAGTCAACACTACTCCTAAGATGTAACAGGCCCTCAATACATATGTGTTGAATGAAGGAAGGAATAATTATTCATTTTGGGGTTCGGTTTCATCAAAAGTATTATAGACTCTTTGAAGGCAAAGAGCGTATTTTCATCTTTGTCTATCATCAGGCACAGTGCCTACACATAGTAGATGCTTGATAAATCTATTCAATGAAAATAACATTTTAGTTTTAATATGTCAGATAGTTTGATTTTAATTATAGGCAAAATAGTGGTTGATTGTGAATTATTGAACATCAAGATTCTTATGAAAATTATGTGCAAAGTAAAAAAGATTTTCAAAATAGGGTCAATCTACTTCCATAAAACAGATTGGAAATATTTCCATTACTCCAGGCTATGAGCAGAAAAGTGCCAGACATTCCCCAGGCCCCTGGGCAAGTGTTCACACACCTCAAGGGCAACCCTACCCTTCTTCAAAGCACAGCCATTGAGTTAGAATAATGTAGCAGTTAGCAGATGAAAACCATGCTTTATTTAAAAAAAAGAAAAAAAAGAAACAGGACGTGAAAGGTAAAACAGGCTGGCCAGTTCTTTATAATTGCTCAGTATTTCCCTATTGCATTTTAAAAATGTTGAGTTTCAAGGGGCAGTTTTTTAATTTGTTTTAATTTTCTGAGGCAGCATTGCAAATAAATGTCACTCAGAGGACCCAGAGTCCTGCCAACTCTTGATGATGCTAAGGAGCCATGTGCAAGTGTCCGAGTTCAAATTTAACTTAAGACCATTATAAAAAAGAAATCAGGCAGAGTTGAACTGCACCATAAGCAAAAGCTGTTCTGTTTTCCCAGCGGGGGATCACTGCAAACACAGCAAGTGGGAAGAAATGAGAATACCTGCCATTGAGATTTGAGAGAGAAATTTGATTGCAGACATTTAAATAGATGAGGTTAAGACTTTTCCCTGACCGTAAAACCCCAGAATTCTAAGATGAGGAATTTAAGGACAAATGCTTTGAGGTGGACACTGAGAAGAAGTGTGAACTCTCTTTTATCCTCCCAAATCTGTGCATCTTGGACGCAAGCCAGGAAGCTTCCCAAAACGCTGGAATAACTGTAAATTTGGGGCAGAGAGTGTGCTGAGTCCCTGCTGTGTGGCTTGGGAACCCTGTTTGCTGCATAGACCACCTCTTCCAGAGGGAACTCATCTGGAAAGCTATGGAATCTTGGCTCTGGCCCCATTCATTTATTGGTTGGAGGGAGAAGGTGATGGAAAACGTGCCTTGGAAAAACACAGATGGCAGCCTTGTGCTTAACCCTTGATGGCCTAAGGAAGTGGATCTCACCGTGTGGTCCCAGAACCAGCAGCATCAGCACCACCTAGGAACTTGTGAGAAAAGCACAGTCTCCTGGGGGGGTTGACCGCAGACTGACTGAATCAGAAACTCCAGAGGCAGAGCCCAACAATCTATGTTTTAAGAAGCCCTCCAGGTGGTTTTGGGCACATCAAAATTTGAGAACTCCTTGCCTGAAATACTCAGAGAACACAAGATTGTTTACCAAAAAGAATAACATTATGTTGATTCAGAATCAATCTATTATCCATGTTCATAAACTAAGGGAAAGACCAGGTAATCATAACTATTTTGAGAAGGTATAGCAATCTTAGCATCCTCAGTATCAGTTAATATTATGGAAGGTCAACGTAATAGTTAGCCGTTGCCATGAAATTGTGGCATAACAAGCAAGCACAACATCTTATGGGCGTGCACCAGCAAGACATTTTTTTCTCCTGCATCTGCAGGGTTCAATTTATGTCGGCTGGGCTCCCTCTTGTTTCTGAGAGCTGCTTGATCTACTTTGAACTTGTTTGGGGTGACTTGGCTTTGCTCCACATGTTTCTCACCCTTCTGAGACCTACAGATAGCACAGGCATGTGCTTGTCATGGCAATGGCAGGAGCAAGAAGTGACAAGCAGAAACATGCAAGGCTTCTTGAGGTCTAGTATGGGCACACCTGTCAGCTCCATCTCATTTTATTGGCCAAAGCAAGTCACGTGTCCAAGACCAGATTCAAGGTATGAGGAAATCTATCTGCCCCTTTAGTGAAAGGAACTGCAAAGCCACAGGACAAAGGGCATGGATACAGTAGGGGTAAAGGATTGAGGCCATTCATGTCACAATCAACAGTGAAAAAGCTTCTCTTTCAGTTTATAAGCAGCACTTGTACTGTAAATCCCAAATGTCAGTTTGATCTTAAAAAAATGTTTCTTTTTGACCCTTCCCCCTCCCCCCAAATATTGATTTTACTGATTTCAGTTGGATTAACTACACGGTTAGAAGGTGTTCTGTGGGTAAAATGCTATCAAATAGCATTGCATGCTACAGAGAAAGCATTCATGAATGGAAGAGTCAGTGGATGCCACTAACTTAATTGTTGTCTTATTTTAAGGAATCGCACAGCCACCCCAGTCTTCAGCAACCTCCACCTTGATCAGTCAGCGGCCACCAACATTGAGGTAAGCCCTTCCTTCAGCAAGATTGCGACTCGCTGAAGGCTCAGATTACGGTTATTATTTTCTTTTATTGGAAATAGACTCTTTTTAGATTAAGTTATATGCATTTTTTAGACATAATGTTATTACATAATTAAGGCTACAGTATAGTGTGATGCGTGGGGAAACAAAAAAATTTGTGTGACTCGCTTTATTGCAGTGGTCTGGAATGGAACCTGCAACATCTCCGAGGTATGCCTGTAGTTAAACCACTTTGTTTCATAATAATATATCAAATCCAGTCCTTAAAGACAAAGTGAGGAATATGACCTTCTCTACCTTGAACTTTTTATTCTTAAGTAAACTTCTGGCATTCTATATCTGCAAGGGGTCACCTGCTCAAATAGAATTTTTAAGCTGGATCCACCACAGCTTTTTGGGTTGGCTTAATGATTGTGTTAATGCTGCATTCCTAATTAGCTGCTGACATGCGGGCAAAGGGGCAAGGGCAGCTTGCCCACAATTGCCAGGTGTGATCACGCATTGATCAGAGATTCAAATCAAGGAGAAATCTGGGACAAACACCCAGAGTCAGAGAGATTCACTGCCTTTTTCTCGTTGGTCTCTTTGAAATGTATACTCAATAGAAGAAATACGCGTAGCAGGTCTGTGTTTAACTTCTGAAGATGAGCATTTCCCTATGTTGGTGGCCAAACGTACAATTTTCTTTTTGTTTTTCACATGTAATGGGAATGAAATAATTTGTTTTTTCTCATTGCCCTGAGTCTTAGAGTTGTTTATGATCTGGAGGAAACCTCAGATAATTTTTTTAAATGCTCTCATTTTCCTGGGGAAGAGATAAGACCTAAAGCAGTGATACAACTTGTTCAATGTCACCCAGTTGGTTAAGGGAAGCTAACCACAGATGCTTGGTTTTCTCATTACACTACACTTTTTTTTGGAAAGGGATCATTCATGATTTGATGGATCAAGTACAAAATAGAGAGCAGAGAATTATGGTCTGTGGACATTAATGGAATTCAATTTTCCTATTTGTGAATTGGTGATAAATATGCTTGTTAGAATGTTTGAGTCAGAAACAAGTTCTTTTCTGTTAAAAATTAGCACTTGTCATTAAATGATTTGGAAAAAAGCACCACTGGTCAATCACTTGAAATTAATTCATGTGGTCAACATGGATTCTAGTACTGGGATGGAATACACTAGGAATAGAGCAAGAGATGGAGGTCAATGTCTTTTTCAACACCTGAAGTTATTTGTTTGAGTAGAAGTTTATTTAAAAAAGTCCTTTGGGGTACAATATAATCAGGGGGTGGGGGAGTCAGGACTGCTCCAATACCCACCACTGAGGACTCTCAGGGTATCCTATCCCTCTCGTCCCCTTGAAATAGGTACTGCCAGAAGCCTATGCCTAAAATTTGCCTGGAATTCATCTCTTCTTCCCTTTCTTTTATATGGTGCTGAAGCCCAGGATAAAAAGATAAAGGATTGCATAGCCTGGCACATGAATGCTTCCCCACTGCGTGCTGCTTTTGTGGGGAGGAAGTAGCAGCCACCAACCGCTGTTTTATTAATAATGAGGCATTCACATAAATTCCATGCAAAATTGATTTTTGACTGTTATATAAGAATCAAATACCAGGCTTTAAAAAGTAATTGAGAAATCTATTTGTAATTTACTTTGCCTATAAGAACCTGCTGTCCTGACATAAACAATTTTACAGTATTTTCCTCCCTGTTAAATAGCTATTTTTACACATCTGTTTGGCCTCTCTTGGATGACATGTAGTCAGGAGGTATAATGAATACAGGTTTGAAACAACATGTGGCCACAATTTTTTTCAGTTTCATCTTCAGGGGGATCTTTTACAAGTTGTGATATCATTTTCATCACAGTACAGGTGAAGTATGTTAATGGCTAATTATCTAACACTGAGTGTTGACGGATGAATCATAAATATGCTTTGTGGCAATAGGAGAGCATGATGAAATAGCTAAGAACTACAAAAACAAAAACAAAACAAAACAAAACAAAAACAAAAACAAAAACCCCAAAAACAAAAAACCCAAACCCTCAAAACTGACAAACCAAAACAACCTGAAAGACAAGTTTCTCACTTGTCTTTCAATGCCTTAATGGGCTATGGTCCCATGGAAAAGTCTCCTGTAACAAAGATTTCCTCCAGGAACCTATTTAATACCTAGTAGTTTTGCATATATTAAAGTCAGCCAAAAGTATTTACGGTGTAATTGATTTCTAATTTTTCTTGAGATGGAGATTAGAGGGACAAAAAAAAAAAAAAGATGATGTGAAGAAGTCAATCTTTTACATATTTTGTGTAACTTCTATGTGTGTTTCCTTGGGATTATTTTGTAGAAGGGAACCTTTTTCTATTCTTATGCTAGGACATTTTTTTTTTTTTCCTTTTTAAGGGAGTCTGAACCCTAGTAATTAAAAAAAATTGTTTTACCCAGTTTTGTTGAGGTATACTTTATGTAGGATAAAATTCTAAGTGTACAGATTAATGAATTTTGGTAATTGTATACAGTTGTATAACCATTTCCACCATCACGATAGGACATTTCCATCACCCTAAGAAGTTCCCTTGTGGCCCTTTGCAGTCAATCCATTCTGCCAACTCCTGGCACCAAGGCAGCCGCTGATTTACTTTCTGTTACTGTAGTTTTGCCTTTTCTAGAATTTCATATAAATGGAATCCTAGCATTAGTCCTTTGTATGTAACCTTTTTTTCTTTTTTGCTTAGCATAATGTTTTTGAGATTCACCCATATTATTGACTGTATTAGTATTTTGTTTCTTTTAGTGCTGAGTACTATCACGTGGTATGGATATACCACAGTTTGTTTATCCATTCACTAACTGACCCTTGGGCTGTTTTCGGTTTTCGACTCTTATGAATAATGCTGCTATAAATATTCATGTACAAGTTTTTGTGTGGACCTATGTGTGTATTTCCTTTGGGTAAATATCTAGTAGTAAGACTGTTGGGTCACACGGCATATATGTGTTTTAACCTTACATAAAACTGTACCATTTTATACTTTCACACAGGCAATGTATGAGAGTTCCGGTTGCCCTACCTCTTTACCAGTACTTGTTATTGTCAGTGTGTGGTAAATAGCTCATGTGGTTTTAATGGCATTCTCTGCATAATTTGTGATGTTATCTTTTCCTGTACTCATTGACATTTTATACCTTCCTTTGTAAAGTGCTGTTCAAATCTTTTACCCATTTTTATTGGGTTTCCTTTGTATTGATTGACTTTTAAGAATTCCTTGTATATTCTGGATCCAAGCCTTTTGTCAGATATATGTTTTGCAAATATATATATATATATATATATATATATATATATATATATATATATAATGGTATTTTGCTGGCTTTTTTCATTTTCCCCCCAGTTTTATTGAGCTTTAATTGACATACAGCACTGTGTAAAGTATACAGCATAAGGACTTAATTTATAGATATTGTGAAATGATGCCTTTTTCTCTTTTTAACTTTTTTAAGAGCAAAAACTTTTAATAAAAAAAATCAATTTAATAAATATTTCCTTTTATGATTTGTGCTTTTCCTAACTGGATATCACAAACATTTGCTTCCATATTTTCTTCCAGAAATTCAATACTGTTAGGTTTATGTTTAAATTTGTAATCTATTTTAAGTTAATTTTTGTATGTGTAGTAAGGTAAGGGTAAAGGTTAAGTTTTTCCCTCTGCAGGATCCAGTTGTTCCAGCACCATTTTGCTGATTTTCCCATTTAGTTATCTTGGCATCTTTGTCAAAATCAATTGTCCGTATAAGTTTGGTTCTATTTCTGGATTCTATTCTGTTTCATTAATCTATAATTTTATCTTTACTCCAATACCACACTGTTTTGATTATGGTAGCTTTCTTATAGGTCTTAGAGTCAGGCCAACCTTAGAATCCTCCTACCTTATTACTTTTTCAAAATTGTTTTGGCTGGTCTAGGTCCTTTGCATTTCCATACAAATTTTAACTCTGTTTGTCAATTTCTTAAAAGAAGACTACTGGAATTTTAATTAGGATTGTATTGAATTTATAAATCAATTTGGGGAGAATTCATTCTAAAAATATTAAATACATTTTAAACTATTACTAAAATTGTAATAAACACAACATACACACTAAAATGTGATGTGACCATTTTCAACACACTGGAGAAAATTAACATATCAATTTGTATAACCAGGTTAACAAGTTTTTTTGCAGACAGAATAAAGTTTTTTCTGTCATATCTGTTTAATCAAGGTATGACTTGAGATCACAAGCCACTATTAAAAGACTGTAAAACCGCTATTAAAAGACATTTGCATCTATTGAGTCATGATATTCTTAATTCTATGCAATCTAAGTAAAATACAGAATGAAGTAAGAGGCAGAAACTAGAATGCCTGTTGCAACTGTGTTTATCAAAGCAGTTTCATTATTTCACTAATTGACTTTTGAATAAGTATATTATCAGTATATTTAGAAATTTGAAGGTTCACAAATTTATACTAATAAAAACTTCTTCATAATGCTTTATATATTTCTCCTGCAGGCAAGATTTCAATTGAAATTTTAATAGTTAGAATAGAGATACTGCATTTTAGTAGAAAGAAAATAGATTTGGAACAGCAGGGACCTGAGTTTAAATGACAGCTCTATCCCTAAATAGCTTGGACAAGTTATCCATGTTTCTGAGCCCAGTTTGCCCCTCTGTAAAATGGGGATAATAATGCTTACTTCACAGGTGTGATATAATGAAACATATGCAAATCACCTGGCAGGTACATAACCAATGTATGTGAAAGAATAATGTTAGTAAAAGTGGGGGCAAAACGTAGGCCTTGAAGTCTGGCAAAAATGTTGGGGGCCCTGGTGGGCATTAAAATGGGTTAAAATGCTGAGTAGTGCAGTTTGCTTAGTCTGCGTATGGCGTACTTGTGGTGGTGTGACTTCCCTGCCTACACGTGCCAAATAGCAACTTAACATCTCCTCGTAGAAGCTCAGAGTGAAGACCATCACATCACCAAGCAATGTTCCAGTGGGAAGGTGTGGGACTGGATGGATAGTGCCAAGTTTAAGTGAGCCTCCACAGATGGTTTGGAAACCCTCATTTCTCAGAAGCTTTCAGTAAGTGAGGAGTTTGTAGTATTTAGTGTTCTTCATGTAGTGCAGGGGTATTGGCATTGAATGCGCTCGGATATTTTTTCAGTTGTTCCTCTGATTTTCCTTTTGCTCCTGTTTTCACCCTTTTCTTTATTCCCACTTGGCATAGGCATGTCAGTGAACATGCCTTGTGATCACTGTAAGTCATCAATATTTGCCCTCAGCTGCTTATTCTTTACAGTCCCAGTGACATTGGAGGTGGGGGGGTTCAGTGAGACAGTGCAGTGAACGCAGATTCGGACACAGGAGCCTCAGGGCTCATCGCCTGACCATGTTAACTTGGACCAATTCCCAAACCTCAGCTTCTGCCTTGGTAAAATGCCTGACCTACTTAAGGGGCTGTCATGGGGAATTATATGACAAATTGTATGGAGAATTGCTTTGTCAACTGTCGAGAGCTATGAACCTCTGGTGTTGTTATATAATGATGTTGCTATCCCCTTGTTCCATTTCCTTCTGCCACCAGAGCCACAGGAAGGTTAGTCCCATGTAAATTCCATGACTTGAATGGAATTGGGTAATGGTGGTGGGGGTGGCAGTGGCTACACACAAAAAAAACTTACAGACTCCTGGGACTCGATAGGGCCACAGAGGTCATCTACTTAAATATCTATCTATGGAGAAAACAAGCATAGGTTCCAGAGCCCCACGGAAGAGAAAACTAGACTTCTCATTGGCACCTTACTTGGGTATCAGAGATGCATGTATTTTGTAGTTTATAGTTGAGGGAATTTGTACTAAAAGACGTGCAGATAGGTTGAAGGACAAAAGATCCTGGGAGGAATTGGAATGTTATTGGTTTCTACTAAATAAACAAAAAACAAGAAATGATTTCAAGGAAAGGTCAAAAAAATGTATTTCTAATTTTTAAAGGGGTCTGTCTAATGATGTTTTATTATTTCAGGAAAGTACGGAATTAGGGTTTTCATGACTGATGCAAATAAAAAGTCTTGGATGGACTAGATGAGCTGAATTTTACTGATTTCTGTTTTTGGTTACTGGTCATTTTATTCAGTCATTTTCCTGGTTTACTGAATTTTACCGATTCATTTACTAGTTGTTTTAATTGGTTAAACTGTCAAATTGCTATGTCCAGAAATGTAGCATATAACTGATGAATGGATAAACAAAATATGGTATACCCATACAATGGAATACTTTTTAGCCACAAAAAGGAATGAAGTACTGGCCCATGCTACAACATGAATGAAACATGCTAAAAAGCCAAACACAGAACATCACATATTATACGCTGCTGTTTGTAGGAAATGTTCAGAATAGGCAAATCCACAGAAACAGAAAAGATATTAGTGATTTCCAGGGACTTGGGGGTGAAGGGAGTATAGATTGATTGCTAATGGATATTGGTTTTTTGGGGGGGGGGTATGAAAATATTCTGGAATTAGATAATGGTGATGGCTTCACAACCTTGGCAATGTACTAAAAATCACTGAATTGTACACTTTAAAAGGGTAAAGTTAATGTTATGTGAATTATGTCTCAACAACATAAAATAAGCCTAGGATAAGTTTTTTAAAAATCCTATCACAAAAGTTCTTAGATGTTAAGAATAGAATTTTCTATCATCTGTACCATGGATGATGAAAAGTGATGGTGTAATTGAAAGAAACCCTGATCTTGGCAAGTGGTGTGATCTTGGGCAAGTCGCTGCACTCTTAGCCTCCAGTGCCTAAGCTATAAAATTAAAATAGTAATTTCTGTCCTACTTATGTCGTAGAGTATATGTGAAATAATAATAATAATAATATCCTGCATTTAATGAGCTCTCATTATTTACCAGAAACTATTACTGGCATTTTACATGTATTATTACATTTTTCTTATGACGTATTATTTATATCCTGATTTTATAGGTGAGAACATGAAATAATGTGTGTAAAACTGCTATACAGATGAAAACTGTGAATATATTATTTTATTTCACAAAATCATTTAAAAATGCTTATTTTTTTCCAGTTCATTAAAGTGATGGCTCCATTGGAAAAATCAGAAAATATAAAAAGTTATAAGGCAGAAAATTAAAACCAACTCATAAACCCAAAGAAAATAGTTATATTTTTTGATCTTCCCTTCCAGTTTTTAAAAACGTATATGTATGTACATACATATGAGTATATGTACATATAAAAATTGGCTTTACATTATAAATACAATATTGTATTCTGATTTTAAAAATGATTTTAATAACTGGGTATGGATATACTTTCTTAAACTATGTGCTCAGGCCAGTAGTTGGTTGCTTAATTGAACACGTTGGTTTAAAGCAGGTTAGGCAGACGCTGTTGTTCTGTGCAGCAGTTCCCTTCTTTGTCTTAGCTAAAATCACCATGATTTTGATCAGATTTGTGGAAAAGACTTGTTCAGAGAAGGTGAACATTCACTCTCCTACCTGGGAGGATGGAATTGGATCGATCTAAGCCCAAGTTTGAGATACCTATGATTGTTCTAAGCCAGTTATGACGATCCCATTCTTTACCAGTGAATAGTTTTGGGGTTAGCATGTGACCCAGTTCTGCCAGTGAGACATAAAGGGAAGTCTGTTAGGGGCTTTTGGAAAAGAGTTTCCTCTTGCTAAGGAGAGAGAAGTTTAAGGCAAAAAAGTCACTACCTCAGCCCTACCTCCCCGCCATTGGCTCCCTGGAGCTGTTGCGCCATCTTGCAAACATGGGGGGAAAACCAAGACCATCTCAGAGATGCCAACCCAGAGCCCTGATGTGTTCTAGCCACTGAATTAACCAACCCTGGAACCACATAGCTTCAGACTCCAGTGTGAAATAATGAGTGCTTATGTAATTGCAACCCAAAGTGAAGTAACTAGTGGGGAAGAGTAAAATCAATGAAGTGGAATTATTTTTAAAATACATACATTTCTTAAACATTTTAAAAACTACTTAAAGCATAGGTTTTTTGTTTGTTTGTTTTGTTTTGAAGTAAATCAAGAACTTAAAGACGATTGCAAGTGGTCTAAACACAAACTCCTGTTACACCAGCAGTTCTCACTGTGCAGTCCATGGGCTCCTAGAGATTTCCAAGACCCTGTATGGATGTCTGTGAAGCTAAAATTATACTCATAATAATATTAAGGCATTATTCCCTCTCTCATTCTCATTTGCTCATGAGTATAAGGCAGGCTTTTCCAGGGGCTACATGACATGTGATACCACAATAGATTGAAAACTGAAGCAATATGAGAATGCATCTGCCATTGATTAAGCCAGGCATTGGGGATTTATAACAATGTCAAACAATGTCACCACTCTTTTTTCTTTTCATTTTGGAAAATATATTTACTTGTCATGAAAATATGTTATTTATATTAACAAGTAATGGGTTTATTATTGTTATTTTAAAAATAAATTCAAAAGTTTATACATTTCTTAGTTTGACTTTCTAATATGGTAAATATTAGTTGATATTTGCCATATAAACAGAAGCTCTTTGAGGTCCTCAGTTATTTTTAAGAGTGTAAAGGGACCAAAATTCTTGAGAATTCCTGCTCTAGACTTTATTGATTTCCCCCATGTTTGCTATTGCCTAATAACAGTAACTTCCCTCCCTTCCTTCCTTCTTTTTTCCCTCCTTCCCTTCTTCCCCTCCTCCCTCCCTGCTTCCCTTCCTTCTTTCCTTCCTGCCTGCCTTCTTTTTTTCTTTCTTTTTCAGAAGTTTGCTTTTAGCTAAATTTTGCAAAGCATTCAACTTAATTTTCATAGAAACAACTATTGTCTTTCTTTTTGCTTCCTAATGACAACAGCAAATACTGAGTTCATAAACAGGCCTAGGCACAAACACATCCGACTCTTTATGTCTCTTAATGACTCACTATATCATTAGGTGAGCAACTCACCTAATGGTGAGGAGGAAAGTGAATGGGGGTGTGCATGAAGAATGTTCAGTGTGTTTCACAGGCAATAAAAACTGCTGACCAATCAGGCAAGTTGGTTGAATGGAAGTGCATTAAGAAAGATTCTACTGTACATACTTAACCATTTTCGTATTGTTGAACAAATGTTTCCGTATACTTTTTAATTTTAAATATAAAGCTCTTTTCTTTTCTTTTCTTTTTTTTTTTTAATTAAATTTATTGGGGTGACAATTGTTAGTAAAATTACATAGATTTCAGGTGTACAATTCTGTATTACATCATCTATAAATCCCATTGTGTGTTCATCACCCAGAGTCAGTTCTCCTTCCATCACCATATATTCGATCCCCTTGACCCTCATCTCCCACCCCCCACCCCCCACCCCCCTTATAAAGCTAAAATAAATACCTTTATTCTTTGCATAAATACCCTTACATTCTTTGCATAAATGGTTATTAGGAGAAATTCCTAGCATAAGAATTAATATGTCAAAAAGTTATAGGTATCTTGAAGGGTTTGGGTATATATACTCAAAAGGCTTTTTAAAAAAGTTGTATAAATTTGTGCTCCTACCATTTCTCCATATCTTTACTAATTCAACATATCATTTTAATAAAGAAAGATGCTAATTTTAACCCCAAATTATTGCTTTGGTTTTCTAGAAATACTTTGTCTTATATAGGGAGATTGGATACTTTAAAAATACTTATTAACAATTTGTATTTCTTATTCTGTGATTTTCCTTTTTATGTCCTTTACCATTTATTCAGAGAGATGTTGTAGTCAGGATTCTTGGTTGCAAATGACAGAAACAGACTCCAGTTAACTTAAGTAGAAAAAGAATTGGTTGCTAAAGGTGTTGGGTAGCTTACAGAATTGAGGGGAGAACCAGACTTGAGTAGACGTCCAGGGAGACAAGGCATAGTTGACATTCTGCCTTGGGAACAGTGGAAACACCATAGCTACCACGGTAACTGCTGGACCATAGAGGGCACCATGACCTCTGGCGCCATGATTGCCTGACAGTGACTCCTCTTGCTTCTGAATTCCACCACAGCATCTGTGAATAATCTTTAAAGGAGACTATGACTTTCACCCTCAAAGAAGGAAAGGCTCAGGTGGGAGCATGTGATTGCCTGTTTTAGGTCAGATGGCCTCACACCATGGGCGAGAGCAAGGATGGCAGCCTATGTCCAATCAGGGGATTTTGTCCATAGGGGAGGGGTGTTAGATGTGGGTATTTAGGTGACAGAGATCCACTACATGGGGTTTTATCCAGCTGTATGAACTCCTTCGGCACAAAGTATATTGATGTATTGTCTCTTATTTAAAAAAATGATTTTACTAGCTTGTTTGCTTTTAAATCTCATTTATACTTCTTTATTAAATAGAAAAGTTTAATGTTTCTGTGTAGTTAAACCTGTTGACTTTTTACTTTTAAAATATTTTTCTTCTTTGATTTTACTATTTGGGTTCATTTATGCCTGGAAAATCTCTCCCAATCCTTACATTATATGTTCATCTACTTTCAAAGGTTTTTATGATTTAAGTTCTTGAATTTTATATGTACATCTTTAAACTGCGTACACATGTGTATGTGTGCACGCATACGTTTGGTGTAAGGGAAGGGTCAAATTCCTGTCTAATTTCTTTATGTGAGTATACCATGTGTGTTTCTTGGGTATTATTCCATTGCATTGATCTACCTGCTGATTTTTTGCAACAGTTTTTTTATACTTTAATTGCCAAAACTTTATAGTATGTTTTAATCACCCAGATATCCCTGCATTACTCATGCTTTTTTCTTTTTTTTTTTTTTGTCTTTTCCAAAAATGTGATGGTCAGTCCTCTTTTTCATTTGTTAAACTTTAGAAACATTTTGCCTAAAAATTATCTCCATGAAGATTGAGTTAAATCCTCAAATTCATTTTTGAAGGATTTTGTTTGCATCTTTATAATTGGGTCTTCCTATTTGGGAACATTTATTTAAGTCTTTTTTTGTGTCTTGATACAATTTTGCAATTTGTTCATTTTGGTTCTATACCTGAGTTTTAAAGATTGTTGTTATTTGAAAACCTTAAAAAAATTCATTGGTAAATCATCTTGACCCTCGTGCCCTTGATAACTTTCCATTTTTTTCACAGTTATTTATTTATTCAGATTAGCCTATTTCTATGTCTTGACACAATTGATGGTTTATATTTTATTTTGAAATAATCTAGTTCATCAGTATTTACAAATTTATTAAATAAAGAATAATTATGTTTTTCAATTGTAATGTATCTTATATACTCTTTCTTCTTATTTTTAATTTTTTTGTTCTTTTTTAATCTTTGTTTTCTACATTAGGTTTGCCAGATCTCTGTCTAGTTTTTCCAAGGTGCCAGCTTTTGTGTGTATTTATCATTTAGCCTCTTTGTTGGTGTCTTGGGCAAATTACTTAATGTCTCAAAATCTTTATTTCTTTATTTGTTAAAAAAACAACCCACCCATCCCTCAGGAATAATGTGAGGATTCAACAAGATAATTATGTAAGGCATGTGGGCCATGACAAGTGCTCAAAAATCATCACCGTTGTCATTTTATTATCAATTTATTCTTATCAATATCAGGTCTATATTTTTATCACATTATCAATTTATATTCATACTTGATTCAGTCATTCACTACAGGATATGAATTCATTCTTTTTAAAATTTTTGTATGATTTATTGGGGTGACATTGGTTCGTAAAATTATATAGGTTTCAAGTGTACATTTCTATAGTACATCATCTATATATTGCATTGTGTGTTCACCACCCAAAGTCTGTGCTCCTTCCATCACCGTGTATTTGATCCCCTTTTCCCTCTTCTACTATCCCCCACTCCGCTTACCCTCTGGTCACCACTAAACTGTTGTCTGTGTCTATGAGTTATTCTTTGTTTATATTGTTTGTTGCTTTCAGTCTTATATCCCACATATGAGTGAAGTCATATGGTTCTCGACTTTTTTCTGTCTGATTTATTTTGTTTAACATAATAATCGCAAGATCCATCCATGTTGTCGCAAATGTCACTATTTTGTCTTTCCTGATGGGTGATCAATATTCCATTGTATATATGTACCACAACTTCTTTATGCAATCATCTATCAAAAGACACTTTGGTTGTTTCCATGTCTTGGCCACCATGAATAATGCTGCAATTAACATAGGGGTACATATCTTTACAGATACATGTTTTCAATTTTTTTTGGTAGGTACCCAGACGAGGGATTGCTGGGTCATATGGTAATTCTATTCTTAGTTTTTCGAGGAACCTCTGTTCTGTTTTCCATAGTGGCGGTGCCAATTTGCATTCCCACCAGCTGTGTATGAGGGTTCCAAATTCCCTTATATATGAGAAAGTTAACATAGTTTTATTCTTTCCTTTAGCATTTCCCCATTTTTGTAACACAGACTTAGATTTAAGACTTATTGCTATTTTTTATATAACAGTTTTCCTTTATGGAAACATTTTGCCATTTGCTTTCTGTTCTAAAAAATTTTTGCAACAGTTATTTAATGTAATTAAACAGCTATTTAATGTAATTAAAATGTGTAACTTCTTTCACTGCTCATCTAATCCTTCAAAGACACAATAAAGTAATTCCATTCTTAATGTTGTTTATGTCATATCATCTCTCATTTAGAAGGAATGTGTCTTTAAGTAACTTTTTTTTTCAAGATGTGTTCTGGAGGAATATATTTTCTAAGGACCTTCATATCTGAAATTAGCTTTCTGTTATTTTTGCACAGGAAAGACAACTTGTCTGGGCATTACTTTCGGGGTAGAAATGTTGTCTTAAAAACTTCTGTAGATATCTTTTTTGTCCTTATGGAACTTGCTATGGTAAAAGAGAAACCTGAGGCTTGTTTCACCTTTTGGAGAGTGAACTTCCCCATCCATCTGCCTGTTGCTCATGTATTTATAGGCTACGTTTATTTATCTCTGACCTTCAGAATTTCTAGTGGATGCTTCTACATATGTCAATATATTCATTTTGCCTGGAATGTAGTGGATTCTTGATCTGGATATCCTAACATTTTTTTTCAAGGTTAAGATAACATTAATTTTTTTTTATTACGACTTCAGTATTAGCTCTTATGCTGCCTTCATTGCCTTTCTTTCTAACCTGAAATATGTAATACCCACTATATATGGTAGTCAGAGATTGTTTTCTTCTTTCTCCTACCATGGTTTCTTCATGGGAACACCTTTGTTGGAATGAGGAACCCCCAAAGCTTGCTTCTCCATTCCCTCTTGCTGACCAGTTCTTTTCTAGGTCGCTGCCATGGCTGTTTTTAATGGGAAAAGCTGCTACTGAGGCGTTGGATGTAGAAGGAAAATAATACTCCAGCTTAAAAAAATGGCACTTATATAGTAGTAGAAGAACGGCTGTCTGATTTAATGAGCCAGGTGGCAGACAGTGGGGAAGACATAATGGGCCTTTCTAACTTCAGGCAGGTGGGCTTCTTCTAGGTCTGGTGGCAAGCACAGGTGGGCCAGTAATTGCCTTAAAAATCCAGGTTCATTGACCTTACAGTTAGTGGTAGGGAGTTGACGGTCAGTATTTGGTGGCAATGTAAACGTGTGTGTGTGTGTGTGTGTGTGTATTTTAGTGGCAGAGGGTCTATCAGGGCTGTTAGCCAGATGCCATTTGAAACTGGAACTCCTTGGGGCCTTTTTATTTTAAAAATTAATTGCCAGCTTACTTTTATCTACCAACTCATGTGGCATATGTGAGACATAAGTAAGTGAAGAGCTAGAAAATGCCCAGTGGGATGAAGGAAGAAGACAGATTTGGGAGCTGTGCTTTGTCTCCTACTTCTCCCCCCTCCGCTCTCCCACTGTCCCCTGCGGCCCCACGACTTCTCTTTGTTCTCACTCCTGCTTCCTCTGTCTCCCCAGCCTGGATTTAAACCTTATTTTATAGCCATTCTCTCCCATCTACTTAACACAAGCATCGTCTTTATTTCTTTGCTGTCTCCCCGACGACAACTCTAATTTTCCCTGTCAGATCTCGATGGGCCATGATGATGAGGTACTCGGTCCTGGCAGGTATGGTACCTGCGGGGGTGGAGTTCCCTTTTCCTTCCACCTTTGTGGAAGAGCAGTGTGTTAGCTCGCACCTCAGTCAAGAGGCCGTTTCAGGCAACAGAGGAAGGAACGGCTGTGCTGCTCGCTGACAGCTTACAGATTCAGACTGACCCCACGTTGACACACAGGTACAGCATGTTTCATGGGCAGAGGTTTAGAACCGGGCATCCTGCCTATCCCACAGGTGTGCTCACTGCTGCTGCTGTGACTTCCAGCCTGGCAGCCAGGCCGAAGCACGCGCTTTGTGGGAAGCTGAAAGAGCAAGCCAAGGACCAATTTCCACTTGTGTATCAGGTCAGGATGAATAACCTAGCAACACATGTTTCCAATGTTTTCATCTTTTGGTTAAACTGACAAATTGCTGTCATTGTGCAAGTTGAGCAAATACGTTAAAAGACCATTAAAACAACAAAAATTCAAAATTTGGATGTGAAGGCACTGGTCACTGTTAAAATTCACTTCATATCCTAATGTTGAAGGTCTAGGTTATTGTCATATTTCAAATATGTTAAGGGTTTAATGTACTGGGGCCCATACATAAATTCCATATTTAATCTTTCTTCAGTTACATTTCCATATTTTTTATTACTGTTGCTAGCATGAATACCATCCTTTATAAAAGCGAAGTAATTTCAAGAAATATTATAAAGCTCTATACTTCAACTGTACTTTACCTTTTTATTGGGTTATTTTGTTATACCAGGTAAAAATGCCCTTGTACATTTCCTATTTCCACTGGGTCAATGAGTGTGAGCATGTCAGAATCTCAGATAATTTTTACAAGTAATCTTTTGCCTTTCCTTGTATTTAAAGAAGGGATAAGAACACTAAATTCTTAGTATTTTAATTGTGGGTTGTTATTTGAATTTATATATATATATATATACACACACACACACACACACACATATATATGTGTGTGTATATATATATATATATATATACTTAAAAAATATATATATATATATATATATATATTTTTTTTTTTAAGTACCATTAATGGAAACATTGTAAACTATGCCCACACAGCAGCAAATAAATTAATCTTCGCAGATACTAAGATAAGTTGTCCAAATAATACCAAACAGTTAAATTGTATCATTCATTTTTGTATGACCCAGAGCCTTGCACATGCACATATTAAATAATTATTTGGCGAAAGAAAGAATAGTAGGTATGGTGCTGATATTACTTAGATAGCCTCTGGCATCTAATACATGAGATTGAAAACGTAAGAAGGATCATATTTATAGTTTGCAAGTAGAGGAGTAAGATTAGACCATAAGAAGTCAGGAAATCAAATTGTGCAGTTTAATCTGTAATGCCTTTAGCTTTCCATGAAAGCTATGGCCTTGCATGGGCAGGGAACCATTCTGTTGTGTGCTGAGACCCCTCTGTGCCCAGGTTGGAGAAGGTTTTTGTCCCTACAGGACACATCCTGGGACATCCGTGGGGCACATGGTGCTTTCTGGCTCCTTTATGACCCTTCTTGCTCATTGCTAGCGTAGTTGATCAATTATTATTCAAATCGATGTTTTACTTGTTTTACATAAAACAATGGGTTGGCTGGGTGACATTTTACATTTTTAGTTTAGAAATAGCCCTTTAAAATAAGCACTGAGAAGCCTAGAAGATGACAATAGGAGACCAGGTTGCTGTGAATCAGCTGAACATACATTAATTGTTGGAAGCTCAGAGGACTGAGTACCGTGTTTTCCTCCTTAAAGCCCCTAAGGTCCATGACTGCTGCCTTGTCAGCCACAAAGTGGAGAAAATAAGCTCTTTGCATGATAAAATAAGGACAAAATAATTCTCAAATCAAATAGTATTTTCTGAGTACCAATAAATGATACATTTGTATAGTATCTTTATTGAAGTATTATTTATTTGGCCTTCACAGCAACAGATAGTTCACAGGGAGTGTTGTTTTTCTGATTTTTATGAGCAAAAAATTTGAGGCTCAGAGAATTTAATTGACTTTCTTAAGCTCACAAAGCTACAAATTGGTAGAGGTAGAACAAGATTTTAGTTTTTCTCATTTCTAGTAATGTATTCTTTCCTTTCCCCCAATATAAGATTAATAGTAATAAAATATGCTGTCTAACATTTATTGAATCAGGCATAGCACCTTATAATCTCATTTTTCTCCACATAATAGGTCTGTAAAGTAGGTGCTATCATTATTCGCGTTCTACAGATGAGGTACAAAGTCTACAATGGCAACTCACCAGGGTATGCTGGGGACATTCCAGGGTGAATGCCTCAAAACTTGCTCTCAAGGAGTTTATAATGAAATCAGGGCAATCCATTGTGCACATTGTAAATGACAATAATAACATATTTGAACAATACTTTGATAGCATAAAAGCAATATCACGGAGTAGGACTTGATTATCAGATGGATTGCAGTGGGAGATAAATACTCCAAGAGTGTAGAGACGGGTGGGTAATTACTTTGGGCTGAGGCGGTCATGAGTACTGGAAAGCCCAGGCAGAGTTTCAGCTGCTTCAGGAAGGGCTGGTAAGGGGGAGTGGGAGGCAGAAGAGTCTGGGCAAGTCCCAGAGCTGCAAATGTGCTCCACTGGGGCGTCCTAAGTCCACGCCCCCTTTTCTATGGGAGTGCTTCGTTTTCACCATTTCATACCTTGAGATGAAAAGATAACTGAAGAGCACATTCTGAGGGTCCACTACTTAGAATAAGCAGCAAATCAGCACGAGTATACTTTTGATTAAGCAAGTCGTCTCCTAAACTCTTTCACAGTGGATGGTCCTGGCAGTACATAAAGCCCTTTAGTCGGTCCTGTCTTTCTATAAAGGGATTATAGCGGCCCCTCATTAGGCCAGTGTGGGGCCCAGTCTCCCCACATAACTCCAGATGCTCCTCGGCAAGCATTGCCACTCTGTGAATCAGTGAAAGAAGATGTTTCAGAGCTCCCAAATCTCTGAGTTCCTGGTTTTCTTTTCCTGACCAAATTTGCCCTTGTTTTGCAAACTTGATTTCCAGTGGGAAGGGGAAAGATGTCTACAGACAGGCTATGAAGTTGGAGGTTTCCCAGCTAGCCTTAGATGAAGCCCTTTCCTTAAATGGTGCAAACCTGAAAATGAGCAATGTTTTCAAATTTTGCACTGAAGTTCTATTGGCAAACATTAACCCCTAGCCTCCTGCTCTCCTCAGTAGAACAAGCCTAAAACTTTTAGATTTGGAGGGGCCTGGAAATCTAACCCACACCCCACTCATTTTTTGCATGGGGTGGGACAGCCTGAGATCACAGAGAAATCTATTGACAGGTACAAGGTTACTTAGCCAGAGAATATCAGTCTTCAGAGGAAAACCCCAGCGTTTGACTCTTCATACATAGTTCATGACAAATAGTGTCTCTTCAGCTGTTGCTAGAATATTTAAACCTCTAAGCGTAGAGCATTATAATTATTAATTTTTGTAAGTGTGGGCTTGAGCTGGAGCCCCCCTGACCTGGCCAATGGTACGGTGGGACCATGGGACACATGTGTGATCACTGATCATACCCTGCTCTACCCTTGGTGAACATTCAGTCCATGTTTGCTAAGATCTTCAGGTAAATGACTTTATGGAATATGGACATCCTCTGACTTTGCCTGCACCCCTGTCTCCTATTCCCATAGTCTTTGTTCCAAATTCACGGACTACTTTGAGCCTTGTTTTCTCTAACCCTCCCTCCCATGGAGGAAACATGAAGGTACAGATTTCAGTTGTTTACCTTCTTCTACCAGGTTCCAGCCAGTGACAAAAACTTGATGGTCTTAAGGATGTCACATAGAGGAACAAAGCAGGAGTGCCATTTTGTTAATGTCAGATATAAATATTTTTATGAACCCTTATATGTCTGGATTCATTAGCCATTTAATGAATTTGATGCACAGATGTTCAGGAAATTAGGAGCAACTGACTTCACTGGGAAATTATAGTGAGCTTGGTGCCATCCAAGATATCAAAAACATGCTGTTCTTACAATCTGCCAAGAAACCAGGTGTAGTAATAGTCTCTGTGTTATATATAAATTCACTATTAACACTCAATAAATGTTAATTGTATAATAATAAAGAATATTGAGCATGAGTCTCCCCAGCAGAGACCAGGTTGTGGATATAAAGGGATGCCCTCTGTCTTCAGAATATAGCTTTCCTTTGGATTTATATTATATCCACCTGGTGGAAAGTAAAAGAATCAAGAAAGAGCTAATTGGTGCCTTAGGCTGAGGTTATTAATTTTGAGTCATAAGAACTGACTTTGGCTTACAGAATTTTTCATCAAAACAACTGTATCCAATGTCTCAGTTTGCCCTGCCAATCACTTTGTGTTTCACAGGCAGTGCAAGTGAAGTATAAAATGGGTGGGGGGAAAAAGCAGTATCAGGCCAGACTGGGAATTGAAGCTGAGACTGTGCAGTGAAGTCCACACCCAGCCTAGAGGTGGGCACCATTTTCCAGGGTATTTGTTCTGCTTTATTACTAACTTGGTCACATTATACAGTTAGGAGGCCAAAAATATGGAGGGGAAGAAAGGGCCAAATAGGTCTATGCTCTGTACTTGAAAATGTTCTTCTCTAGCAGTGGTATGTTGGTAAATGTTTACAAACTCATTCCACTCCACCCCGTCTCTGTCTCTCAAAAAAGCTCTGATTTCTAGTGTTTGCCTATTTTTGGGGTGTAAATACTTGCACCATGGCCAATTTTAAGCCACCAACTTGACAATAACCACCTCACAAACTTCCTGAAAATTTAACAACCAGTCCTTGCAAGTTGATACTAAGCAGTTCCTGCAACCCACTGGTCCTCAGTAGACAATAATCATGGTGATAGAAATGGGTAGTGATGAAAGATGCCCTTCAGTAAGTAATACCCAAGGTTAAATTCTAGCTCTGCTTCTTACTAACTCTGTCATCTCCAGCCAGTTATTTAACATCTCTGATCGCAGTGTCCTCAGTGACAAAATGGAAATAATATCTATCATAAGATTGAGAGTTGTATAAGGAAGATAATTAATGTAGAGTGTTCAGCAAGGTTCTTGGCATGTAAGTACTCAAAAATGCTAATTGTTATTAATATTATATATCTTGAGATTATGATAGTCCCAAGTCTATGTGGAAATATTACGATTATCAGAAAATGTGGAATATTATAGATATCAATTGGCTCTGGCATGTGAGTTGTGGGAAAATCATATCTTAATATTCATCAGGTATTTATTACAGTAGGCTTATATACATAGATGCGAAAGTGCCTCACAAATAGCCTTCAAAAGGAAAAATGTGCTTGATTTCTGACACATACAAAGAAGAATCCGTATCATATTGTTTTACAGATGCCGCCTTCACTGTGGGTAACGCTTGTGGTGTCTTCTTTGTTGGTGAGCTGCTAGCAGCTTTTGTCTTTAGAAACCAGTCTTTTGAAATAGATGGGCATCAAAGTAGTGGTAGGTGCAAAACCATCCAACTGTCCTGCTTCACACAGGCTCGACAGGCCCAAGTTTCCTGTTCAGCTCAGAGGAACGCCGAGTGTCTGGTAGGGGCCACCATACACGTCCCTCCCACAACGCTGCCCATCTCCTCCCCTTCAAGCACAGATCAACTCGACAAACAGAAGTTCAGAGAAAACAGGGCTTCTTTCCCAAGGGGACCATGGAAATCGGGCATCTCTCTTTCTCGGCCACTTAAAATGATAATCGATGCAGGTTTTGTACTCTCTGAATCAGTTTGTTGTGTTGAAATTCTTTGAGTCACAATCGATGAGGAACACAAATTTGTAATACTTTGTAAAATAGGAATTCTAGGTAGGGGAAAGAAATTTTGAGCACCACCATTAAGCACACCTTACACATGCCATGCACTATTAAGCATCCCAAATAATTCTTTGGCTTTCCTCTTCCACCATTGTCTGGAAAAGCTTGTCTGCTGTCACCAAAGGCTAATAGAAACGGCTCAGGGCTCTATATTGTCCCATTGCTGTTTACTGTTATCTCACTAATTTTCATTTGGTTCAGATTCAGCAAGCTCTCTCTCTTCATAGCACAAAAGCATGTTGGCAGCCATTAGCTCCACGAGTAGGGACCCCAATCACACACACAAAGAAACTGCAAATTAGAGCTTATATTCCTTATATCTTCACATGGCTGACTGAAGTAAGACAACGCCACAAACAATGTATTTTAAAGCACATTTGCAGGGGGAATATATTACAAATATGGCTAGGAAGTGGGCTGCAGTAAATCTTTAAAAGTGACTGATTTAAACCCAAACTTAATGTATTTTGGAGGCCAGCAATAATTTGACTTGCTGAGTGGATGGAATTTATGGGTATAATGCAGTGCAAATAAAAACATCCTCTTTCAGTCATAAAGGTGTATGCCGTGTCCATGCTGGGAAATATAGCTTCCCTTACCCCCGACTTCTGGTGAGAACTCAGGGGAATAGCTAAGTCAGACCAAATGCCTTTTCTTTGTGGCCTTATGGAAATACCAAGTTTTATTTTTGTGTTTAAGAGGGTTTATAGTGTCATCCTTGGATCTGAGCTTTTGTGTTTGAGAACCAAATAAATAAGACAAACCCAGAAATGCACTGCTGAGCTGTAAGTTATTTTCTTCATGAGCTGACTCAGACCTGAGTGAAGGAAAAACAGAGGGAGGACAAGGGTTTGGGACATAGGATGTTCACATCCACTCCTCAAAAGAATAACCCGAGGGGAAAGACTGAGGTTTATAAGGAACCCACTGTCAACGGGCTTCTGACTTTGGGGATTTCCTATTTCTGAACTGTATGCTTCTGACATGTAACCCTGAGGAACAAACCACTCATGGTATATGTGTGGCCAAATGTCCATGAGGAGCTGAATTTGAGGTTGGAATATCAGAAGTGATGAATTTCCGTGGATGAATTGGCATGAAGTGAAATAAAGGCTGCAGGCTCCCTCTTCCGCATCCTTTATATTTGGCCTTTTAGCCTGGTCTCTCCCCGTTCCCCAAAACGTCAGCCTTTGCCTACCCTTTGCCCATTGGTTCTAGTTCTCTGTGAAATGTGCCCAGAGAAAGGAGCAAGATCAAGGCTGAGAAGGTTCATGGGCAGGGCGATAGTTGTCTTTCTTGCCTCAGCCTCTCTCCATTCATGGAGGACCTGTAAGTTTCAGGACCAGGCTCTATGCTCACAGCCAGTAGACTGATGGTGAGATGACATGCAGTATTGTCAGAGCCCAGGGAGATTCATGTAACATCAAAAATTCATGGTTTACCTGCCTGCAATGAGGGAGAAAAAAATTACAGTGGCATATTCTCAAGGTTTTGTATTTCCTGAGATACTTTCAGCATAAATTGCAGCTTTTGGAGAAGGCATATTCCTGGCCCCAATCCAATAATTTTACCATAAAGATCATTCATAAAGAGAAAAATCATAAAGATCATTCAAGTCAATATTTGTTTCAGAAGTCTGGAACAAAAAAATGTCGGGGTTTATATGACCACCTTCCTCTTACATAAAAGTTTAAGATCAGTCATGTTGGCCTTCCCAATGGGGACAGTTAGATGGTGGGAAGAGAGGTTGGGAAAAGATGTAGGACAATTCCGAAATCATGACGTATGGAATAGCTACAAAATATTAGGTGTCCTATGGAAAAGCTCAAAGAGTTAGTCCAAATTGCCGTCAAAATATCTTCACTTAAAGAACTTTTCTGTTGGATGTATATTATTTCTTTAGTTAATTAGTAAACCAGCCAAAATTTATAGCATCTCCTTATTGTTTACGTTCATTGTGGGTTTTGTGGGTACATCTCAGAAATAGTTTTCCCAAAGGAGAGTGGCAGCTTTTAAAGTGAGCGGGAAGTACAGGAGAGGTGGGAAAATGCAGCTGCTTTCACATGGTTGTGTCTTAGCCAGGGGTTATCCGTAGTTGTGACTTTTCCCCAAAAGCCTAGGGAAGTGCCTGACCTCAGGTGTGTACTATCCGTTCTTTGGGTGTGTGACCTGTATTCTTGCATCCTAAGCTGGTTCTGGGGTCCAGAAGACCACACATGGTAATGGAAATCCATATTGGCACAAGTTCAAAGAGATGTGAAGCTGTGACATGCAGTTGAAATCTCTTGCCCTAATCCTTTTCCTATCCTCTCCCACATTCCTATCCCCCATTTTCTTAAGCCTCAGCTAATCCAAACCAGCAGGGTTCTTGACCTTCAGAGATCTTTCAAGCATTGTCCAGGATGAGATTAGATTTGAGTGCACACTTAAGAGAGCCCAGATTTTGCTAATATATGGGCTAGGGTGCTGGAAGACTTGGGAGAGGGCACAGTAACTCCCCATCTTGTGGTGGGGCCTTGCTGCTTTCTGGATTAACCCTAAAAATTGGCATTTTTAGAATGACCTCTCTCAGGACCTGGGGAGGCATATGCTCAATTTAAGGTTTCGGTAGGTAATTTTTGCCAGCTAAAACTTACTTCCCATAGTTAATAGGTGTCATCCTTCTGCACTTATCTCTGGTGCTGGAATTTTATTAGGATGCTATGCTTTGGGAGTACTTGTCCTGGGCTGCCTTACAGAGTGCTTGGCAGGAGGCTGTGGGAAAACAAGACCTATGGTGATGAGAAGACCTTGGTGTTTCCATCCTGTTCTAATGTTACACTAATGTAACCACTTGATTTTCTCACCTGTAAAGTGGGAATGATGGTAATCCTTCCTCTGCTGACAAATCTCACTGAGGTCGGCTCTGAGAGGTCACTTTTGGCACTCTAATAACTAAACCAATGTGGATGGGTTCTAAGATTAGACCTTCTTATTCCAAATCTCCCTGTGAGAGAATATCACTATGGAGATGATTTATGTAGTGCTATCTAGTTTATTATTTCCTTTCTCTGTAAAATAGTAAGAGTTCTCATTTATCTGGCACCTGCTGTGTGCCCTCATGTTGTTCATTACCAATGCTCACAAGGATTCCTCAGGTTGGGGAGCATTAACCTGAGTTTACAAGCTCAGAGGCCCAAGTACCCAGCCTGCTCTCACATGGGGGTGGCAATGGCGCTGGAGCCCACCGGAACCGTCAGACTCTGAGGTCCCTTGTTTTTCCATGAGAATACATGGAATCCACTTACTTATCTAAGCTGTTCCTCTCTGTACTAGGCTGTTTAAAGATGTTCTGCTTAAAATATATTCTAGGAGATCAGAAAACCCAAAATACCACCAAGTTGCTCTGAGATATAGGCCAACTGTGAAAAAAATGTGTTCAATAAAATGTCCTTTCAAACTTAAATAATGGAAAACACTTTCACATATAGTATCGCATTGAATCTTCAAAACACATTGGAAGGGAGTATATGTATTTATCATGTGTTTAATAGATGAGTAGACTTTGAAAGGCCATTTGCTACAACTTTCCGGAGGTCAAGTAACCAGTAGGAAGCAGAGGTGGGGCTTGAGCCTGGGTATTCCAGTGTTCTTTTATTTTTGTCACTCAGTCACATTCACTGAGAAAAGGGGGCAGGGAAAGAGCAGAGGTTATGAGCGAGCGATATCTTCAAGGTGGTGGAATAGGAGTTTTCTATTCTCTTCCTCCCAAAGAACACTGATTTTGATAGTTACCCACGGACAAGAGAGTGTCTTTGTGGAGGTCTGGGAGTGCAGTGGAGAAGTCCAGCATACCACTGAGGAAAAAAACCTGAGACTGGACACATTGAAGAGGGCAAGAGGAGCGGTTTCGTTTTACTCACACATTTAAATATAATTACAAACTTTTTTTTTTTTTCACCTAAAAATTGCAGGTATAAATCCATTGGTTGGAAAGGGGTAAGAGTGTAACTAAATTGGTCTGTGTGGTCCAGTGATAGAGCAGATTCTGGGACATAATCACTTGAGGCGTATATGGTTTGGGGAATGAGTTTAGTGAAGGCCAGTTTCTGGTGGGGCCTAAAAAGCTCACTCTTCCCTATTTAATCACCCTGAACTTTGTAACTCTCAAGCTGCTTTGACTTGAGATTCTTCCAGATGATGGACTTGTAAATTTATAAGTAAAATGCAAGTCAGTTTCCTTTTTGAAAAATCACAGGAGCATGAGGAGCACGTGGGTTTTAATGTTAGTCCTTTGTGATCTCTGGCATGACTTCCATCACGCTGGAGTCATCTGTTGGTATAGCACAAGATCATGGTGGGATTTAGTGGAGCCCTTCTCTTGCTTTGACTCTAGATATGGATTAAGCCACATGCATTCAATGTAGAGCCTTTTGATGGCCCCAATAGATGTAAAACAGGGCTGTGTCCTAGCCCCTTCTGTTTTTAGCCTTTTAATATTCTAGCCTTTTAATAAGTTAGTACCACATTTGAATTAGCCAGATCAGGATGACCTTATCATATTCTTCCTCCTCCTCCTGCTCCTCTTCCTTTTTATTTTAATACAGATGGTCTAATTTGGATAAGCTAGGAATGATCCATAGACCAAAACCAGAACTGACGTTTAGGTAAAAGTGCTTCTGTACTATTTCACAAATAGAGCAAAGAAATCACACACACACACACACACACACACACACACACACACACGCAGTTGTAGTTATAGATGGAAAGATTTGAGAGGAAGCCAACTCATCTGTTTATGCAGGTGCAGGTATAAATCTTGGTACCTGAGTGATCTTCAGCGTAAAGTAGGAAGGTACATTATTCCAAGTTAGGTATTGTATGGGTAGTTTACTAATAGTTTTATTTTTTATGGCTCCTCTATACATATATGTTGGCAGAAAGCAATACTTCAGGAAAGGCATTGTTTGGTTCTCCTGCAGAACTGTGTTCATTACATTGTGGTCCTGGTCTTGGTTTGAAAAGCCTTATGGTTCCAGCCCTCCAAAGCACTGTGGTGTATTTACAAGGTTTGTGTTGAGGAAGATGTTGTTTACCACATCACCAAGGTCTGTTGTCTGAGGACCTGGGGAGAAGTCTCTCTCGTCTTAATACAGGAGTCATTGTGCTTCTTTTGCACACCTGAGTTTTGTTCTGCTTTTGTTTTCATCTCTCTGCCACAGAATTGTGACTGATTATGTTTCCTCTTTGTTACTGGCTGCTGGGAAGCTCAGAATCAAAATTATGGTCCATCTATTCATAGAACATATACAGGATCTTCTGTTAATACATTTTATTTATTAAATCAACTCTTGGTTTTAGTTTAGTTTCCTATTTTTAGTTTCTTTATGTCATAATGTATTCTCTTTCGGATTTTTGTAAGGTGCTTTAAATCTTTTCTATAATATGGGGGAAGAAAAGTAATTTTCCTTCTACTCTTCTAGGTTCTTCTGGCTGATCTCATCCAAGTAACATGAGACACATTAACAGGAGAAAATAACTAAGTTTATTACATATGCACATACCGGGATCTGTAAGAGGATGTGATCTGAAGACAAATTGGGTAGCTAAGGCTTAATGCCATCTTGAGCTAAGGAAAAGGCTGTGTTGTGGTTTGAGCTTTCAAAGGGGAGGAAGGCGATTCACATGGAGATGGAAAATAAATGTTTGGTAAATGCGTGTTTGCCAGGCCATCTTTAGCAATGGGACACAGAGAGGATTGAGCAAAAGGGCCTTGCTAGGTTCCTCCCTGTCTGTTACACTAGTTCATATTGAACTTCAGCTATCTATGGTGATAGCTCCCTTCCTGGAGCAGGTCCTCTGTCTCGTCTCTTTTAGGCAATTAGGGGAAAGATCAAAGCTTCTTCCTGAGTCTTTTGTTTTTTAAAAATAACCAGCTTAAAATAATCAATATCCCATAAAAGCATATTTTGGGCTGGTAAACTCTGCTCACCCTCAATAGCAAAGCAGAATATAAATATATAAACAAGCACCCAGGGTGATAAAAATATGGTAAAAGAGACAAGGAGAGAACATTAAGTGTGGGATCAGAGACCAACTCTTTCCTGAGCACCCTACGCTAGTCTACATGGAAAAAGACTCTTACTACCTACTACTGTGAGCTAGTTTTATTTACCTCTATGTTCCCATATTCAGAACAGTATCTGGCATTCAGTGGGTGCTTAACAAATACTTGCTGTATGAACGAGAAAACATAAATACTATTTGACACTTTACCTGGACTGATTTTTTAACTGATTTTTATTTTTAACCTATTTTGATAGGATTTTAAAAATCAATGGCTAAGCTAGGAGACTATCCTTTTTTCTTATATGAGGAGGAGCTTCTTTCAAGCAGGTGGATGAATTTGTTATTACCTGCCAAGAATCATTCCCCAAGCCATAATTTTTCAATTATGGTAATAAAAAGTTAGTGCTCCTATCTATGTGTTGAAACAGATTTTATTCATAGACACCTACACCCCCTCACCCCTTTTTTGGGCATGTAGCCGTGTTATTCAAGTACTTTCTGAAGTGTTATAACTTCAGCTGCAAAAATTAATTTTTACTGTCTGTGCTTTGGTCAATGTCACTGTGATAAACTGGTTAACTATGTGCCTCAAATCCTGGTTTAGAATGAGGAGGGGTAGAAAGAAATAATTTTGTAGACTTGGTTGCCTGAGGTTCTTGACAAATCAACCTGAGAGCAGAGATAATTGGCATGCGTTTTCATTCAGACGAGTGACAAACGTGTGAATCATGAATATTTTTCCAACATAATGTTTTTCACATATATATTTGTAAGGAGAATATTTATTTTATGAAAAACACCGAAGAGGCCACATCACCTTCTTTCCTCATCTGTAAAAGGAAAGGCTTGGGTGAGACCAGCATGAAGGTCGTTTCCAAAGAAGATTGAATAAAACATCCATGGATAATGGAAACATAATTGAACAAAAGGCTTACAGAAAGATTCTGCGTGGCATTGCTTTTATTTTCACTATTCCTTCAATTGAGGTTGGAGAACCCATTCTTCAACAGAGATGGGGGATTGAGCCCTAACTATTTTATATGGAAATTAGACCTTTTTTTTTTTTGCTTTTGTGTCTTCAGTTGTTTGGAGACAACCATCTTATCAGTGGGACCAACACGATCATTAATGGAAAACAGTGCTGTGCTCCAGTAGATCTTTACTCCTTGATCAATAGTTATTTACTTCTGAGGGGGTCACAGCGTGGTTAATATAACTGAATAATTTTATTGATAGATAACATAACAATGAAAAATAAAGTTTAAAATAGAAGACGAATGAATATAGCCCTTTCTTCAGGCATGAATATTATTATTTGAAAACTGCAATAGGTGCTGGAAAGTTGGAAGGGCAGACAACAAAAGCATTGAATAATTGTCCTAGGACTATAATCAGACTTCCATTATTGACCTCTGTTAATATTCTACTGTAACTGTCTGCTAAATTGGTTCCTTGGGGCTTGAAATATACAGTGATGTTATGAGTTCCTATCGTAAATTGCCACACAGTAAAGTAGCGAGTCTCTGAAATAGTGTTGGCCCTCGTTTGATCAATACTCAATTCAAAGCAGTGCAATAGGCAACTGTTTCCATAGAAACATTGATGTCACAGAGGTTGAACAGCGGCTGTTACAACAAATCATTTCCTTTGAGCAGTTATAATTGACTATATGTATAGTTCGCTGTCACTTGAGACCATTTACATCAAGCAAGTAACAGAACCGCATTAGTTATTCCAGGAGTAAGAGGGTTAGCTCTTCCTTTTGTGACCTTACAAATACCTAGGAGGATATTGCCATAGCAACCAGTAATATAACAGGGTAAACATTAAGGTAGCTAGCTACCTTAATGCAGTAGCATTCTTTTGGAAGCTGAAAGGTAGTTTTAATAAAGTTTACCTAGTTGTTACATTAACACAAATCCTTTGCACCCCACAGTAATGACTTCTTTCCTCTCTCACAGACATCGCCAATAACACAGACATTACAATTTCAGTTCTACTTCATTTCCTGTTCCTTACCTTTGATTTCCCTCTCGGCATCTGGCTGCTAAGGCAGCACACATGCACATTTGGCAAAATCTTGATGAATACAGAGTTTGGCCCTGGACAAGCACTGAAGTCTGAAGTGCTTCAGAATTCAAAAGTGAGATTATGAGAGAAAGGAATCTTCAACAAAAAGTTAAATTTTCACTCTGGCTAAATAATCTCTAGATTTTAAGGACATGAAAGAAAACAGAACACATGCAAACTTAGCGTACCTTTGTTGTGTTTCCTCGGGCTAAAATTACCACCAGAATTGAATTTCATATTCTGGAACTCTTCACATTATCCCACTACCTTATCACAGTTTTCCTGTGCCCAAGGGCACATTTGGAATATTCCATATACTTTTAGGGAAATTAAGAGGTTTATGTGTCCTTTGGTAGGTAAACAGGCAGAAAATGGTATTCAATGTGTTAGCAAACTCCATGCCAAATTAAAGACCATAAGCTAATGTATTTCTAGAATTATGAAAATTAAATATACTCAGACAGAATATCTAATTTAAAAAAAAATCTTGTTGGCATCTCATCTGAGCCGTACATAGCAGGCAAAATTATCAAGAATGGGAAGCTGGAATGGCATTAACATTGTGTTCACTGCTATTTGCACTGGTGTCCAGGGTAGAGGAAGTTTACGGGGTGTGTCAGGGTCTAAACAAGCATTTGCAGCCGCAATCTAGAGATCAGATTTTATGTGTGAGCAGGCAGGCATTGACCATCTCGGCCATAACTGCAGGTATGATTAGCAACACTGTCATCTTGGCACCTCTGGAAAAGAAAATATATACATGGTCATCAATGAAGAGAGGAGACAAAAACCCTTCTAGGACATGTTTACTTGGAAAGGATTTCCAATACAGACCCACAATGATCAGCCTATAGATTTTTGACCAGTCTGCTCTATTCCTCAGGGTGAATCCTCAAAGGTAATAAAATTGAATTGCAATCAGTATTCTTTGATACTAGCCTGCCATCGAGTGTTATTCACCTTGAACTAGAGAGCAACTATTTATAAGATTGTTTAGAGACACAAATCCAGTAAATTACTCTGTTTCACCTGAAAAGAATGTTTGACTTGAAGCGTAGATATGGCTATAAATCTTATAGGAATAATTTATAAGACAACATAGTGAGTGGTAATCTTCTGGTAACAATGGATAAAGAAAGACGGTTTGAAAGGAAAACGTGTTCCCTTGCCCAAGGTCAGTGACCTTTTCCAGGGCCCTGCATACAGGAAATTTAGTAATGGCACCTGGGTGTCCTGAGAGAGAAAAGGGAAACAGCTGCCCTTTGCACATATGCCCTTTACTACAGAAATGCTTTTCTCATAGCTAGCCATCTTTCCTTTGACCACACGGCTTGGCCAGTGGAAAAGGAGAATGAGTCACCCAGTACTGGGTACCCAGAGGGATCTGTCAGTCAACAGTCAGTCAACAGCTGAACAACCTTTCACAAAGGTGTCCTAGTCAGAACAGCCGGCTGGGGTGTATGTGTGTGTGTGTCTGTGTGTGTGTGTGTGTGTGTGAGAGAGAGTGAGAGAGAGAGAGAGAATGTGACAGACACCATGCATTCTAGCTGAATATAGTCATTTCTAATCATGTGTGAAAACATTTGGGTCAGTCTTGATATATGTAAAGTTTCATTGATTAGCATATGATATTATATTAGAGTAACACATTTTAATTTTATTAGTAAAAGCCTCTATTATTTGTCCAGTGAATCTATGGATAGTAAAATAATAGAGTAAAATAAAAAAGAAAGAAAAGACTAAGTTATAATTTTGGCTTTTCTATTTACTGTTTTAATATCTGTGTTTCATTTGCTCCGTATGAAAATGAGGGTTACTTTCCCTGCCTCTCACAGATAAAGCCCTAACGATAAATTTGTGCAGTGAAATAGTCAAGGGGTACAGATATTTCAATAGGACCCCTTAACCCAAGTTAGAGATGTGAAAACCTATTAAATTGGTTGTTTTTGAGCATAGGGGAATAAAAGCAAGCATCCCAAACTCATTGCTTTTTTTTTTTTTTTTCGTTTTGTATCTCAGTAACTTAAAAATAGTTACATAAAGGAATGGAATATTTCTTTTTTTAATTAAAATTTGTTGGGGGTGACAATGGTTAGTAAAATTATATAGGTTTCAAGTGTACAATTCTGTGACATTAATACGTCATCTATATATCACATTGTGTGCTCACCACCCAGAGTCAGTTAGTTCTAGGAATGGAATATTTCAAAAAGTGTTTTCTCAAACCATGTGAGGCTAATTTCTTGATAAGTAATTTAATGTTTGATTTCTGAAACTCACAGGAGTACCAAGCCTATCTACAATATTGCCAAAATAAATTTTCTGTGAGACTATATATAACCAAAGTACTTCGTTTGAATTTGATTAAGTAACCCTAATGTGTTACCTTATTAGGGTTATTGATAAGATCAAATGGAATAAAGCATTTTAAAGTATAAAATTTTTGTTAAGTAAAGCATATGAGCTTAAGTAAGTATTTCTTCAGTGGCTGGGATCTTTTATTTCAGGGTTATTATCCCAAACATCAGTTTCTGTTGTTTTGTATATGTATGGCTGGAAAAAGTATGGAGGTTGAGTTGAGTCTGTATAGATACTATATTTCTTTGTTGACTAAATCTCTAAAAGAAAAAAATTTTTTGACAGTTTTTCTCTCACTGTTTTGGAAGTGGAGGGCAGGCGAATAAAATCTGGTTAAAGATTCCAGGTAGCTGGGTTTCTGCTGGTCAATACGTTGATATTAGTATTCTCACCAGGCATAGCAGAACTTCTCTGAGACAGAGTGAAGTGCCTAAACTATACCCTTCTGATGGTGGAAAGGTGGGAATGGCATTGACGAATGTTTAAGTATTTTCTATGTAGTGTTGACTTAATTTTTCTCAGTGTGGCCACTTCAGTATCTGTGACTCCTTTAGACTAGTCTTAGCCAATTAGTTTCAGGCCTGCTATTGCCATTGGCTTCTGCATCCTCCCTGGCATATCTTGAGTGCCTGTGGGGGCTCATGCTTGTGCTGTTATCCTCTGCCTATCTGGGGACTAGTAAGGCCGAGCTCCAGTGTTCCTCAGTTGCTGGCTTCACTGCCCGTCACCATTCTCTGCCTGCTGCACTGACTTCCACCTCTGGCACTATAGCCATCCCCTATTCTTGTAAGCTTTCTCCCCACCTTGACTTCCCTGCTATTTCTAGTGGTTCTCCCTCTTTCTCTCTGATTCCTTCCCTCCCTCCACATCCCTTATACCTTGTGTTTCCCAGAAAGAAGTCTTTGGCCTTACACTTTAAACTCTTTCTTGGAAGGCTCACATCTATTCCCATAGCTTCCATTCCTAGGCAATTACTCCCAGTACCATACCCCATTCTGTCAGTCTCCCTGTGTTGGAGTCTGAGACATTTGAATAAAGTCAACAGAGAAAGTAATTCACAGTGGAAGGCCACCAGGAGGGATTTTGTCAGGACTTTCGGAGCCTGTATTTGGGATAAGGTGGGCGTCTGTGTAGGAGAGAGTACTTGAGAGGAGAAGTAGGACCTACAGGGGATGGCTGGGCCCTGCAGCAGCTTAGCAATCTTCCAACTGTTAGCAGTTCTTATTGCCACTACTAGCGTAATATTAGTACTAGTATGACTAGTACTATGGGAGTAGTAGTAATGACTAGAGAAAGGTAAATAAACTTTCAATGAGTAACATTTTAAATTATTTATAGGTAATCCCTTTAAAAAGATGAACTCAGTTACTTTCCATGGCTAAATCAGTGCCTGGGGAATGCGAGGGGCTGATACCCAGGCAGTGCAGAGGGCGGTGCCCGGCAAGGAGCCAAGAGGTGAGGGAGCAGCCTTCCCGATATCCTGACACCTGGACACAAAGCTGTCACCCTCCCATGTGAATGGCTGTGTCCTCCTCCTGTCGCAGAGTCTGGCCTTGGTTTTCAGATGCCACAGCTGACGTCAGGGCCACCTTCCCGTGACATCATTGGGTTTCCAGTCACATACCACTGTTTCCTGCAGGAAGACTAGAGATTCTTTTATCAAGGCAACATTTCCTGGGTTCTGCTGACAATGCGCCATCCGCCTGACTGGGTTTTCCAGTCCCCTTTATGCTATTTGCAAATCTGTCAAGGAGAGACCAGAAAGAAGACTTTGCATCTCCTCTACTCACATCTCCTGCAGCCCAGACCAAGGGCTGAGTCAATCCCGAATTCTCAGGAGAGAAAATATGATTGGCCCCACTGGGGCCAGTGTCCTCCCTTTTTTGGAAAGGAGATGATATAGTATAAACATAGCAGATGAGGGTTTAGTGGCAAGGCTAAGGCAGGCAGCTCCCAGACAGGGATGGTCAGTAGGGTCAGAGAAGATATTTCCAAGACCTTTTCTACATTCAAGCAAATTACAAACATAAATAATATTTTTATGCTCTTTATTTAATAGCACTGATGTCCGGTGCATTATCAGTTGGGTATGTGCCATTTTATCCAGTAGTGGTAATGGGTAATGTTATTTAAAATATTTCTAAGGGAGCAGAAACACAAGTCTAATGCTAAAACTATCTGTATGACTTTGGGCAAGTCACTTGAATTTATAATTAGTCTGATGCTAATGGTAACAGGGCAAGGCCAATGATTCAAATAGAAATTGAGTTCTAAATTTTGCTGAAGGCTCATGAGCATCACCTCCAGTTAACAGAGATTAATCTAGAGCTTTCTTAGGAGTGGTAGGGAGGATGGGAGGGTGGTATACTTTGGGGATTTTTAAACACACTTGTTTTTATTATGTTGCATTAAATTTTATATGATCACTACTTGTTTGGGATGAAAAGCAAGATTTTACAGACCAAGATTTTTAATACCCAGGCTTGCTTTGTGTATGGATGTCTTTGAAGCACAGTTTGTAATCATAACCATATAATAATATATCCCATATGAAACTAACTGAAATTGAAGAATGACCTGACAATATGATTTAGGTATAAAAATTTTTATGGCTTGGTCATGAGAATGAGATGTTCTTTCCTTCCTGAAGACTGTATACAGTGTTTCTTTGGAAATAGCTTCTTCCTGGGGCAGAATGAACCTGGGGCAGAATGAACCTTCTCAGGCTCTCTGTCATCTTTGTGATCCTGGCATAAAAAATAAAAGAAACATGGCAATGGAAATGTGTCCTTTCAGCTGAAAGAAATTTTGATTTTGGTTACTCAAGGTAATGAAAAGAAAGACATTATGCGAAGAGGTGGAGGAGGAGGGATAGACCCTGACTTTGTCTGACATTTGCTGAGCTAGTTGGATGTAATTCTATTATTTCTAATTCAGTGGGATGGCTTTGAGGTGGCTTCTGTCTTTAAGCTTTCAACTGCTGGATTAGCAATCGAATCTGCGAATCTGCGGTAGTGTTTGTGCTGCCAAAGTGAGCCTGGGTGGTTGTGATCTAAAGCTGACCCTTATGCAGAAGACAGGGGGCTAATCTGCATTCGTAGATGCTGAGGAACGATTAACATGTGATAAGTAGTATTCTAATATTTTGCTTTTATTGACTCATGTGATCCTCAAAACAATCTTGTGTGGTCGGTATTATTTTTATCCCCATCTTACCAATGAAGAAACCATAAAGAGGTTAAGCCAATTGCTTAAGGTTGCACTGGTGATAAGGGTTGGGGCCAGGATTCAAATCCCAACAGTCTGACTTCAGAGCCAAAGTGCTTTATCACCATGCTCAACCCTCAGGAACCGTTTTGGCTCCGAGAAAGTTGTTTAATCTTTGGGTTTAATTCCTGTGACTTTAAAGAGCTGTAACAATACTTCCTGCCTCCCCAGCTCCAAGAAGTGTTCTGGGATTAATAGCAGTATGTGTCCATGTCAGCCTCTGTGGGTCTCTCCCTTGTGCACCAAGCTCTCTTTGAAGTCAGTCAAAGCCCTATGTGTGCATGTGAAGGGAAGCAGGGCCCTTGGCAGGTGAGAGATGTATAAATAGTGAGTGAACGTATATAAATCACTTTTATTTTCTTGGAAAATGGTCTATATAGACATCAAATAGTGTGAAATGCTTTGTATTGTGTGTTTGCAGGTAGCGTCTCCCATATGTGACATTCTCATGTTGAAGTCACATTCCATGGAAAGTACCCTTAGGGAATAATTTTATGTTTCTAATGTTTGCTCCTCAGGTAACCCACAAGTTTCTTGGGGGCAGGAACCAGATCTGATTCATCTTTATTCTAAAGAGTTCCTTACCCTTCCCACTCCCTTCTAGCATCTGTTTTGGTACTTGGTACATAGTAGGTGTTCAATAAAACCTTGCTGAGGGAATGGAAGCTGAGAGAATTGGATTTTGTATAGTGATTTCTCAGCTTCATTCATAGTGAGGGAGGCCACCTGGAAGGGCAAACTATCTGGGGAGAATTGTGACAAGAGCAATTTTAAAACTAATTACAAGAGAGAATATGAAAAATTGTGGCTTGATATTAGGAAGAGTTTCTTGACCAAAAAGACTGTGAAAAGCTGGAAATTGTCTTGTGGGGCAAGGCTGCAATCTTTCTTCACAGATCTTGCTTGTTAGGTTATTTGGGGGTAGACTCAGTTCTACCTGGAAGTAGGGCAATTGAGGGAGGAAGAGGTGAGTCTCTTTCTTAGCTCAGATTCCATGGCTGGAACATGGAAGCAGCAAGGAAACCATTTACCATGGATGGAGTGTAAAAGAAAGCATTATTGGCAGACACTGTCTGTGGCACAGGAACTTGTCACTACTGACATTGTTATCCCAGTTAAATTTTGTCAGACAGAGTGATATTTGCTAAGGGTTCACACAGCAGGTTAACATCACACAGATGTTAACCTATCCGATTAACTTTCACATTTATCAAGTCAAGGGACAAAAATCTACTCAGAAGCTAGTAACTACCTTCTCTTGGGAACTGAGACTGAACACCCAGAAGAATTTCATCCTTGGCATTCATCCCTCCTGGAGCTCATTAATTTGGGTCCTTGTTTTCCTCATTATACTAAGGAGGACAAAATAATCATGGCAATTTCAATTCCTAATGACAGAGAAGATCAGTGACTTTCATTTTCATTTTCCAATCAATTAATCAGTAAATTAATCAGTGGTTTTTGTAACTGTTCTGTGAAAGTCATCATGCTACAATTAAATTCAGGATCAAAAGAACAATTTAAGGGTAAGGAGTGCTTCAGGAATACAAGGATATGTCAACATTAGAAAACAGGGAAAAACGGTATAAATCTCATAAGGCAGAAAACCATTTGATAACAATCAATATTCAATCTTAATAAAACCTTTTAGTTATGTGGGATTATAATGATACTACTTTAAAATGAAAAGTACCTATCTGAAGATAAAAGCTAGAGGAATTTGCATATAAAAAAGAACATAACAAGGATGTTTACTTTTACCATTATTATTCAGTATTGTTTGGCAGTTTTAGCCAATGCAATCAGACAAGGCAAGAAAATAAGAGGTATAATAAATATGGGAGATAAAATAAAAACATTTTTATTTACAGATAAGAATCAAATAAAAGACTGTTAGAGTCAGAAAGGTGGGCAGTTATAAGTATACAAACAAAATAGCTTTTCAAATTGACTCTTGTATTTTTAATTAAAAATTTCTGATTGACTAGAATGATAAATTTCCATTAACAACAGCAACTATATATCTATATACCTATATATCTATATATCTATTCAATAAATATATATATACATATATGTGTGTGTATGTGTGTGTATATATATGTATATAACTTAGCTACAAAAAATAAAATGGAACTTGAATAAATGGAGATATAATAGGCATACAGATCTAGATATAAAACACCATGTTCTTGGAAGGAGTCAATATTGTGAGGAGGTAAAAAAATTAATGCAAATACAATAAAAATCGTAATAGAGTTTTTGAAACCTGACAAAAAATGATTATGTAATTCATCTCAAATAATAATGCACAAAAATAGATCAGAAAAATTTAAGAGCAATGGGAGAGCAGCTCTAAAGGAGATAAAAGGGTATTTTAAAAATTTACTAATTAGAACACTGTGATATTAGTCATAAAAAATACAGATCAGTCAATGATTCAGAATAGAAATCCACAAAACACATCCAAGTATTCATCAGAATTTAGTACATCATAAAGGTAAAGTAGAAGGGTGGTTTATTTGAATAAAAGTTATTATGACAATAGGCTAATATTTGGGGGGTCCTTGCTTTAGGAAGGAAGTTTAGGTCCTTACTTTATACTTTACATGTAAATAAATTTCAGGTAAGTTAAAGTTTTTATTTTATTTTATTATGGAAAGATGAAAGTGCTGGAGTCGGATACGAAGAGACCTTTCTAATATAATACAAAAGGCTTAAACTGCAAAGTTTTGAGACATCTAAGTATATATAATGTTTTAAACTTTAGTATAAAAAACTCCAAAACACCTCAGCTAAGGAAGGTTCCCATGCTCCAGGTATGGGCTTATACCAATCATCTCACACCAGACCTGAGGGTTAAATTGCCAGGAATTTTGCAATTTGATTGTTAAACAGAGCCATTGTTAAAAATTAAACTATAGACACTTGCAAGTAAATACATTGTATTAAGAACAAAGGTAATAAATGTACAAACCAACTTATCTCTTCCTAATTATTTTACTGCATTTTGCTATAGAGTTTATGGCTATTGTATCTGTATGGTGGAAATACAATCCGATTAAGGAAAGAGACAACTGGACCTGGGGACGAAGATGCACATCCACCGCCTTCCATCTGCATTCTCTGTCCTACCCTGCTTCTTTCTGCGCGTCGGTATCATCCTCTCTTACCGAAGACCAGTTTCTTCACATGGTTGCGACAGATTAGCCAGCAACTAATAGACTTCTATTTTCAATTTCACTGCCAGAGAGACAAAGAGCCACTAAAACTTGCTCTCTTAACTCAAGATAAAAATAGCCCAGAAAGGACTTTAATTTCCTATTTGGGCTAAGTGCCATCCCCTGGACCAGTCATAAAGGCCAGAGGGATTTGCTTGTTGATTGGCCCAGATCTGATGTGAGGTCCTAGACCAATGCTAAGTGGGAGGTGAGATCAATTAGAATATGGCCCCTGCTTTTTGAAACACATATTAGAAGGAGCGTTTCCTGGAGATGTATTTTGTTCTGCACAGACAAAAGAATAGATGTCTATGACTCTGAGCTTTTACTTAAGTTTTATCCAACTTTTAGAGAGATCCTTCCTTGAATTATAGGATACTTGTAAATCACAAGAAATTGAATCATGCTTATGCCCAAAGAGATCCTGGAGAGATCCTAAAAGTGATCCTGGAGATTTGGGGGTACAGAGATGCTTTTGTCTTTGCATGTAAACTGATACTCTTCTACCAGTTCTCACTGCCATTGTCAATTGAATTCATAACCACTAAAATCCTGTTTTAAAAAACTAAGATACATTAAATTACACACTAACTAACATTAATTCCTAACTAATATTTTGGAAACCATAAAGGAAATAAAAACTATCACCATTTTTCTATTTAGTTTAAATACCTATCATAGTCTTGAATTTCGTAAACATTTATTGAGCACTTACTATGTGCCTTAGCGTGATACCAAGAAAAAAAAAAGGAACCTTTATTCTCAGAGCCTGCACCTGCTGGGAGACTTGATGTATGTTATAACTAGGTTTGTCTCGGGCTGAGATCCACTTTGGTCATGATGAGAAAGAGAGAGAGAAAAGCATCCTCCTCACTTGAGGATCCTTATGAACCTGAGGGTATGGATGAGTTCTTGAAACTCCTCTCCTACCCCCAGGTAAAGAGTCAAGAATCCAGGCATGAAATTAATTCCTGCCCATAGACCATGGACCTAAACAAAGTCTTACAGCACCTAAAGAAAACTAATCAGTGGGCCTAAAAGGAAATTAACATATTTGTGCTGTCTTTCTAGCTTTGTGCTATGGTGATTTCATAACCTATGATGTTCAACAGAGTGAGGACTATTGCTTTCTTCTCTTTTTATTTATGTTCTGTTTACAGATAAAAATCTATATACAAGGAAACGTTCTGAGGTTGCCGCTTAACACTGACAAAATGACTATTCAGTTCAGGTTCTGGCCAGGTGTTTGCAGGACAATATTAAGGCCAGTGATTGAGGATTTGAGAAATTCAAGAGCCTCTTGAATGATGGTATTTATCGTGCTTCATCTGGATGCCTAGGTTTGGGGAAGAAATGGTCGAATACCGATCGTAGTATTTTATCCAGCTATGGAAAGAGTAAAAGGAATGTGTGTTTAGGGGGAGTGGGGAGTGATACTCAAAGTGGAAAAGTGTAATTTTTTGGTGGAAGTCTCAGGGACCTGACAATTTTGGCAAGCTCTTTCCAGGTTGATACAGTCAAGCCAGTTTTCATGAGCCATGGTAGCGAGACAGGATTTGGGCCTCTTCCTCTGACTTTGAAAACGGAGACTGCTCCAGGCCAGAGATATCAGTCTATATAGTTAACTGTTATAGATCTTACAATAAAAATTTGTTGAAGGTCATTAAACACTCATCTCTCTATGTTTATTACTTTAGTCTTTTATTTGTTGGTAGACATGGATCGTTTGATGTCAATTACCACCACACTTGGCATTTTATGTAGTAAAGGTCCTTATGGTTCTTGGTGGGTAAATACACAAGCTAGTGAAAAGCTACTGTGACAGTGGTTCTTGCATTTCTGGCCACTTAGCCCGAAATGAGAGTGGGAGAATGTCTCTCTGTAGTTGTGTCTTCTGTGAGTGATGCTTTGGGTCTAAATCCATTGCCCTATCCTGCTCCCTTCTGCACCCATGTAATTTCCTCTCCAAATGCTACAATGACCTTGGCAACTCTAGATGAATCTGGGTCTCGGAATTTCCTTTCTTCTTACTTTTTAAAAAACTTACCACAAAGCACTTGTTTATATGGAATGCTGCTTTCTTTAGCACTGTATGAAGAGAGAAATTTATCCTCTTTCTTAGAGTCACCATTGTTTTTTAATTATTTTAGAGTTGACTTTAAGGCATTTCTTTTCTTTCTTTCTTTTTTTTTTATGGAGTATTTAATTTAGAGTGATCCTTTTCATGTCAAGTCTATTTGAGAATATTTCTGCTCCGCTTCTCTCTAACTACACCCATGATTAGACTTTTTCTCATTTTCCCATTGTAGTCAGTAAGAGTAAAATAATATATTAGTTTCTCTCTTGGAGTGTGTATCTTTGCATCCATCTTTGTGCTAATTGCTCTGCCTCCATGATCTGATATCCTTATGACAACATTATAGGTAGGTACTAAGGTAATCCCATTTTACAGATGAGGAAACTCAGGCAATCACCTTCTTAAGATGACACAATAAACAGAACTGGAATTCCAAATCAAGTCTATCAGACTTGCCAGATTTGCTCTTGACTACTTGGCTTAACAGCTCAACCTTTGTTACTTGCATGCCTGATATATCAATTGTTCTGAAAAATAACGTTAATATGTATACAATACTCCAATAATTTTCAAATTATGATAAAATGTGCTTAGCTCTGAAATGATAGCTATTCTTGATTTAATGTTTCATAAAATTCTGTGGAATCTCATTCTTCTTTTATAAAACTGCAGAATCTTTCATTATTACGAAACACCTCTGGGTGGTGAACACACAATGGGATTTATAGAGGATGTATTACAGAATCGTACACCTGAAATCTATGTAACTTTACTAACAATTGTCACCCCAATAAACTTTAATTTAAAAAAGAAAAGAAACACCAATTATTCTCGTCTTGTGGATATGAAAGATGCTGGGTAATATAAATATTTGTTTTTAAAAAATCCATACAACACTAACAAACATTGTATATGATAAAGAAACTTAAGAAAATAATAATTCAATTCTGTGAAGCTGAAGACGGAAAAGATGGGTTGTCCCTGAATTCTAGTTGAATAATTTTAAAAGAAAATATAATGAGCTTAATGTTGAGGAATAGGTAGCCTATTCAATAATTATTCATTTCCCTTATTTTTTGGAACTCCATTTCATAGTGATATTCATGATTATATACTTGGTCATGTAATGGTTATAACATGGTATGGAGAATCATTGGTATTTGTTTTAAAAAGAAAAAGCATCCAGGAACCAATTTTATTGATTTATTCATTAGATTTAATAAACATTCACTAGCTAAAAGCTAATAATAATCTATGCTTTCAAATATATAGATCATTTTGAAATGATACCTAATAGTCAAAACATACTAAACTTTCTCTTAAAAGAAAAAATGCTTCTTACTAAAGATACCCTTTATCCCAGTGTGGGACAAAGCCTGGGGATGCTAGGTCTCTCCCCAGAAACATTGGAAGATATGTTTTGTGACCTCTTCTCAAACTTAATTGCAACCTTGGGAAAGCAAAACAGGTGAGGCAAATCAATGGCCTGCTGCTTTTGTTTTCAGACCTGGAACATCTGCCCCTTGGTTAGCTGTAGCTCTTTCTCTGTCACCGTGTTGTTATTACTCTTCGTTTTAACACTCACCTCACTTAGAGAAGATTGAACTCAGAGAGTTTATAAGGCACTGACTAACATTATCATCTTTTATTTACAGGCACATTTGTCAGATTTATTAGAACTGGCCATTTCAGAAAAAATATTTGTACTTTAACATTAAGTATAAAATGTTATTTGTCAACAGGTGATGAATTAACCATCATATTTAAATCCTTTTTGTGCATTTAGGCATATTAACATGTCTAATGCATTTCTATTTGAAATGTATAAATCTGTAAGTGCAACATTCCATTACCCAACATAATTCTCTTAACCTTTTTATGTTCCCAGAAAGCTCACATTCATATTAATTGATTCTTTTCTTTCTTCAAATGGGAAGTGAGGCCCTAATATAGAATTTGCTATACATTTCTCTTCAAAATAGTCCATGGTTGACTGAAGCCAAAGGTTTTTAAAAATGCTGTATACTTGATATTGTAAAAGAGACACAATTGTCTTAAATCATTCCAATACTCAGCCAAGAATTAATTCTTTAAAATACCAATGACCATATAACAAGCGATGTATCTGTGTCCTAACCTGAAATCTGTCACTTATTTTTATCATTTCCATGAACATCACCTTTTGTATCAAACTTTCCTGAATTATAAAATAATCACAATACCATTAATATTGTAATTGTATAGTGACAACAAGGGATACTATTTAATATGTTAGCCTGTAAATGGATAACATCAAATTCCAACTAAAATTATGTTTTATAGCATAAAACATGTCCAGTAGCGACTGTTTCTACTTAAATTAACATTCCTGGAAATACCACTTCCACTTATTCTCCCTATTTAAAACCAAACCTAAATTCAGAAGATTCAGGTTCCAGTTCTGACTCATGACCTAAGTTACGTGATCTTGGCAAGTCACTTAATTTATTTAAGGTTGAGTCTCCTCTTGTGGAAGAGATTATATAATATGGACCAAACCCTACTCGCCACTAGTTCAAAAAGTGTTTTAGATATCATAAAGGGATATTTAAGTGAAAAATGGTAATTCAGTGTATCTAAATATGTCATCCTCTAGAAAAACGTTGGATGAACTATCTTCAATTCTTTAACTAGCAAGGGTCAGGTTCTTTGCCTTTTTTTCCCCCCTTATGTCATGAAAATTTCATTGAGACAAATACTGTTAGAAATATTTCTTTAAAAGAAAAATTAGATTCAGGGTGAACATCCCTTTGTTTAACCCAACAAAATTCAAGTGCAACAGGAGAATTTTCAAAGATCCTTGGAGTTGTAATAAATTTTTGACCTATATTGTGCCTAAAAGAACTAACTTTGGTCCTTAATTTTTAATGAAAACAGGAGGATTTTATATAATCAATGCCTCACAGGTCTAGAATGCTCAGTTTTGATTAGTGAGACTCAACCAGTAAGTATATGAGAAATTTCTAAGTGGGGTGGTGGTGAAGAGTATGGGTGTGAGAGTTAGTAGGAACTGGATTTGAATTCTTCAAAGGTAAGTTATTTAAAGGCTCTAAGCATCAAATTCCTCACCTGCAAAATGGCCCGCATGTAGAGATAGCAGGAGGATTATCTGAGATAATTTTAGCTAAGTGCTGGCAGAATCCTGATATGTGGTAAGTGCTTCCCCTATGTACAGTAGATATTTTTATACTCTTCATTCTTTTTCAATTTTTTAAAAATATTTTTTTATTTTTCAATTGTAGTTGACATACAATATTGCATTAGTTTCAGGCATACCACATAGTGATTAGACATTTATGTAACTTACAAAGTGATCACCCTGGTAATGTTAGTACCCATCTGACACCCTACATAGTTATTACAATAGTATTGATTATATTTCCTATGCTATCCCTTTACATCCCCATGACTATTTTGTAACTACCAGTTTGTACTTCTTAATTCCTGCTCTTCTTTCACCCACCCTCCCAAACCCTCTCCCATCTGGCAACCATCAAAATGTTATCTATGAGTTTGTTTCTGTTTGTTCATTTTGTTTGTTTGTTTTTTAGATTCTACATATAAGTGAAATCATATAGTATTTATTTTTCTCTATCTGACTTCTTTCACTAAGCACAATACCCTCTAGGTCCATGGAACCTCTAGGTCCATCTTGCAGGTGGCAAGATTTCATTATTTTTAATGGCTGAGTAGTATTCCATTATATATATATATATATATATATATATATATATATATATATATATATATATACCACTTCTTTATCCATTCATCTATTGGTGGACACTTAGGTTGCTTCAGTATCTTGGCTATTATAAATAATGCTGCAATAAATATAGAGATGCATATATCTTTTCAAATTAGTGTCATGGGTTTTTTTGGATAAATACAAAGAAATACAATTGCTGGGTCCTTCTTTGTTTCTTGTTATAGCCTTTGGGTTAAAGTCTATTTTACCTGGCATAAGTATTGCTACCCCAGCTTTTTTGTTGTTTTTTCCATTTTCATGAAATATCTTTTCCCATCCCTTTACTTTCAGTCTGTGTGTGTATTTTGATATGAAGTGAGCCTCTTGTAGGCAGCATATGTAAGGGTCTTGTTTGATTATACACTCAGCCACCCTATGTCTTTTGATTAGAGCATTTAGTTCATTTACATTTAAAGTAATTGTTGATAGATATATAGTTATTGCCATTTTATTATTCATATTTTGTATTTGTTTTTTCATTATTCTTCTTAAAGTAGTCCCTTTAACATTTTCTGTAATACTGGTTTGGTGGTGATGAAATCCTTTAGCTTTTTCTTGTCTGGGAAGATCTGTATCTATCCTTTGATAATAAATGATAGTTTTGCTGGATAGAGTAATCTTGGTTGTAGGTCCTTGATTTTCACCACTTTAAATTCCTCTTGCCAATCCCTTCTAGCCTGCAAAGTTTTTGTTGAGAAATCAGCTGAGTCTTATGGGAGCTTCTTTGTAGGTAATTAACTGCTTTTCTCTTGCTGTTTCTAAGATTCTTTGTCTTTAATCTTTGGCATTTTAATTATGGTGTGTCTTGCTTGGTGTGGGGCTCTTTGGGTTCATCTTGTTTGGGACTCTTTACACTTCCTTGGATTGTATGTGTGTTTGTTTTGCCAGGTTAGGGAAATTTTCCATCATTATTTCTTCAAATAGGCTTTCAATTCCTTGTTTTCTCTCTTCTACTTCAGGTACCTCTATGATATAAATGTTGGAACTTGATGTTTTCCCAGAAGTCCCTTAAACTCTCCTCATTTTTTGGGGGGTGTGGGGAGAGGGATTCTTTTTTCTTTTCTTTTTTTTTTTTTTAAGTTCTTTTTGGACTTTATTGGGGAACAGTGTGTACAGGCAATTTATCCAAGTCAAGTTGTTGTCCTTTCAATCTTAGTTGTGGAGGGTGCCATTCAGCTTCAAGTTGTTGTCCTTTCAGTCTTAGTTGTGGAGGGTGCAACTCAGCTCCAGGTCCAGTTGCCATTGCTAGTTGCAGGGGGTGCAGCCCACCATCCCTGCAGGAGTCGAACCGGCAACCTTGTGGTTGAGAGCCCACTGACCCATGTGGGAATCGAACTGGCAGCCTTCAGAGTTAGGAGCACAGAGCTCCAACCACCTGAGCCACCAGGCCGGCCCCCTTCTTTTTGTTTTTCTGATTGAGTGTTTTTTGCTACCTTATCCTCCAAATCACTGATTCGATCCTATGCTTCATCTAATCTACTTTTGATTCCCTCTAATATAATCTTCATTTCAGTTATTGTATTCATTTCTGACTGGTTCTTTTTATGTTTTCTATCTCCATTTTAATGTTTCCTACCTCTTTGTTGAAGTTCTCACTGAGACCATTGAGCATCCTTATAACCAGTGTTTTGAACTTTGCATCTGGTAGATTTGTTGTCTCTATTTTGTTTAGTTCATTTTCTGTGGTTTTGCTCTGTTCTTTCATTTGGGACACATTTCTTTGTCTCCCCATTTTGGCTGCCTCCCTGTGTTTGTTTCAATGTATTAGATAGAGCTGCTATGTCTCCTGGTCTTGGTAGACTGATATTATATAGTAGGTATCCTGTGGAGTCCAGTGGCACAGTCTCCCTCGTTGCCTGAGCCAGGTGTGTCCTTTGTGTGGGTTGTGTGTACCCTCCTGTTGTAATTTAGCCTTGATTTCTGTTGGCACATCAGTGGGAGGGATTGACCCTCAGGATGATTAGTTGTGAGTACTGGCTGTGACTATAGTAGAAGAGCTGTTATATAGGAGCTGACCCTACAGAGCAGGATTCACTTTAGTGGGGCTCTGGTGCCTGTCGAGTCTGCCATCTGGGTGTGTGATTTGTGGAGGTGGTTGTGTGGTGCTCTGGTGAGGTCTGAAGCTGTCCACCAAGTATGTTGATTCTGGCGCTTCTTTGAAGGGGCTCTGGTGCAGGCCAAGGATAGCTGCTGCCTCTGCCTGCCTGGGACCACTTGATATGAGCTACAAAGTGATCTGCAGATGGTTGCCACTTGTCTTGGGCTTGGGATAAGTGGGATAAGCTAAGCTGCAAACTGCCTCTAGTGCCAGGCTTGGGACAGTTTAGCACAAGGTATGGGGCATGCTGAGGACAGATGATCCTTGTTTGGAGTTTGTGAACCTTTGAGAGAGTTTAGGAAATTCCATGACATGAGCCAAGACAGGCCATTTGTATGGAAAAGCCACTGGAAAAGTTTGGGTGGGCTTACAAGTTGGGTAGGGCGGGATCTCAGGGAATCACCAGGGCAGAGCAAACAGTATTAGCCAGGTTGATGGAGATTCACATATGGCACCTGCCTATGTGTGCAGGCTGGGTTGGAGGGAGGGCTCAACAAAGGAAACATGACTTGTGCCAGCACTTCTGTCTGGGAGAAAGCTGTCCCTCCCTCCCTCCCCTGAAGCCAGACAATTAAGTTGCTTTCCATATGTTCTTGGTGCCTTTCATGCTGCTGCCCCTGAGCTAGAGCTCAGAGCAAATGAGTTTGTCAGTGAATTAGTCCATGTGCAGGCCATTTAAGAGGAATGCCTGGGACTCCAACAGCCCTCTTTCTCACTCAGCAACAATCTCCACTGTTTTCACAGCCAGAAGTTATGGGGACTTCTCTTGCCTGCACTAGAACCCTGGGCTGGGTAGCCTGGTGTGGGTCTGGGACCCCTTGCTTCTCAGGGGGGACCTCCACAGCTGAGATATTCCTCATGATTTTTTAACTGCCACATGCAGGTATGGGAACAGCCCATTCCAATTCTCTGCCGCTCGTACCAATCTTGAGATGGCTTCTCCTGTGTATCCTTAGTTATAGGACTTCTGTCCAGCTAGACTTCAGGCAATTCTCAATGATGATTATTCTGTAGTTTAGTTATAATTTTGATATGGTTGTGGGAAGAGATGAGAGAAAGGATAATCATTATGAAACACACCCAGAGCCTTCTCAATAATAAAGGCCCACTTTACATGGGAAAAGACTTAGCCAGAGCCTTTTTCCATCTGGAGGCAGGGAATTCCATCCTACTCTAGTTCTCTCCAGCCTTCCTGACTCACCTAAGGGAGAAAAATCGTAGTCACCAGGGCTTCAAGGAAACAGAATGGTAATGTTGCAACCAGGGAAAGGAATAGGGGTCAGGTGGGGCAAAAAGCTATTCCACTGGTGAAACTCTTATAAAGATCACAGCCATTAGACACAGGTCTATTAAATGACAGAAATTTTGTTGGAAGATTATCGAATGCCCTCCCTCTTCCATAGGTTACCACCACACTGCAGGACTTCAGTATAATAAGTGTATTACATTCAAAATAACTGTAAGACACAGACTCTGTCTTACCAGGAGAACTTAGGGAAGTTCAAAGATAAAACAATGACACTAAAGAAATTTAAAGCCTCTGGAACTTATGGTACAGCAAACATTAAACACAGCTTAACTCCTACCTAGATTAAAATAAATCCTTGAACTAAGCAAGAAGAGTGGAGTGAAATATTTAGAGTTGAAGGAAAAACACTACCAACCTAGAATACTATTTACCTTAGTTCCTATTACTCAATACAATGACCTATTTACCTTAGTTCCTATTACTCAATACAATGTCTGCTTTCAAAAAAAAATTATAAGGCATGCCAAAAGGAACAAAAAACAGTTTGAAGGGATAAAGCAATCATGAGAACAAGACTCTGATATAATATAGATGTTGGAATTTTCAGGTAGGGAATTTAAAATAACTACAATTAACATATTCAAACATTTAATAAAAATAGACAACATGCAAAAACAGATGGGTAATGTAAGCAGAGATGGAGACTCTAAGAAAGAATCAAAAGGAAATACAGAAAAAAACAAAACAGGGCCGGCCTAGTGGCTCAGGTGGTTAGAACTCCATGCTCCTAACTCCAAAGGCTGCCAGTTCAATTCCCACATGGGCCAGTGGGCTCTCAACCACAAGGTTGCCAGTTCGATTCCTCGACTCCTGCAAGGGATGGTGGGCTCTGCCCCCTGCAACTAAAATTGAACACGGCACCTTGAGCTGAGCTGCTGCTGAGCTCCCAGTTGGCTCAGTTTGTTGGAACACGTCCTCTCAACTACAAGGCTGCCGGTTTGACTCCCGCAAAGGATAGTGGGCTGTGCCCCCTGCAACTAGCAATGGCAACTGGACCTGGAGCTGAGCTGCACCCCCCACAACTAAGACTGGAAGGACAACAACTTGAAGCTGAACGGCACCCTCCACAACTAAGATTGAAAGGACAACAACTTGACTTGGAAAAAGTCCTGGAAGTATACACTGTTCCCCAATAAAGTCCCGTTCCCAAAAGAAAGAAAAAAAAACCTAACAGAATTGAAGAAGACTTAGGTGGGCTAAACAGTATAATTCACACAGCTAAGGAAAGTCAGTGAACTTGAAAATAGAGCAATTAAGTACTTTCCAAAATAAAATGAAAGAAGGGGAAAAAAAGGAATTAAACACATTAGAACACAACATCCAAGAACTCTGGGCCAATATCAGAAGGTATAACATACACATAATGAGCATACCAGAATGAGAAGAAATGGAGAATGCAGCAAAAGAAATACTTGAAATAATAATGGCCAAGAAATTTCAAAGGCGAATGACGAACAACAAAACACAAATCCAGGAAGCATGGAGAAGCATATCAAGCTGCCTTCAAACTATAGAAAACCAAAGACAAAGAGAAAATCTTGAAAGAAGCCAGAAGGGGAAAAAGACACCTCTAGAGGAATAAGGATAAAAATTATAGTATGCTTACTATCAGAAATCATGTAAGCAAGAAGAGTGGAGTGAAATATTTAGAGTTGAAGGAAAAACACTACCAACCTAGAATACTATTTCCAGCAAAATTATCCTTCAAAGTGAAGGAGAAACAGAGAATTTCTCAGACAACCAAAAACTGACCAACAGACTTAGTCTGCAAAAACAGTTATAAGGCGTTCTTCATGCAGAAGGAAGAAGATACATATGTGAGAAACTATACCTAAATAAAGAAAGGAAAAGTTATCAGAGAAGGAAAAAATCAATATAAATAAAATCTCTCATTTTTCTTATTCTTAATTGATCTAGAAGACAGCTGTTAAATAATAATAGCAATATATTGGGTCATTGCAGCATATGAATAAGTGAAATGAATGACAGCTATGTCATGAGGGATGCGAGAGAGGAATTGGAAATTATGAGTATGAGAGGTACATGCACTACACATGAAGTGCTATAGTATTATTTGAAGGTGGACATAGATTAGTTAAAAACATATATTGTAAACTCTAGGTAAACAATTAATTTTTAAAAGCATAATTATGCTAAGATATGGTGAGAAGGAGATAAAATGGAATCACATAAATTGTTCAATTAAAACCAGAGAAGGCAGAAAGATGGGTGGCAGGAAGAAACAAAGAACAAATGCAATGGATAGAAAACTACAAAATGGCAGATATTAATACAACTATATAAATAATAATTTAAAAATAGGCACCTGTGGAATAATAACAAAAGGTCTTAACATTTGTGTTGTCAGTCTCAGAAGGAGGCCTTTTATGATCTGGTTTCTGCCTTGTCTCCAGCAACCTCTCCCTGGTTTGTACCAAATATGTTTCAGCCACTCCGAACATCTTCAAACCTTTCTGCATCCCTTTTCACTCTTCTTTGCTTCATTGAATTCAGCTCGTGTTTCAAGATCAAACTCTCTGAAGCCTTCCCCAATGCCCAGGCTGGTATATGCACCCCTTCTCTGAGGTTCCAGAGCAGCCTGTTTGTCTCTGCCATAAACCTTACTGGGGTGTATTAAAACCCTCTGTTCTCTCATCCGTCCTTACTAGATCATAGGGGTCTCAAGCAGGGACTATGGTTTTACAGCCCCTAGCACATAGTAGGAACTCAATAAATATTTATTTAATGAAATTGAAAGAAAGCCTACCCCAAATTCTTTTGTTGGAAGTAGAAAAAGTGTAAATGAACAAAGAAATACAAATGAAAGACTCCACTATCAAAGCTTTATATGAACTGATAATGATTTATTAGGAATAACCATGAGCATCAGTATGACCAAAATAACTGTTTCCTCCTTTGTGGAAGAGTATGGAAAACTGCAGACTTTATAATCAATGGGGCCTGATAAAACCAGGACACAGGAGAAGGCAGTGGCTGGAATTAGGGAGTTGGAGTCTCAGGGCCTCTCAAACCGTCAATGAGGAGCAGAAGTGGAGGGTTATGAGAAGGATGACATATCTGCCCATTAGGGATTTCAAACAGGTGGTTCCTTCTTTGTCTGTGGGAGTTAGGATGGGTGTTCTCCGTCCACCACAGAGACCCCAGACCTATGGAAAGGGATTAAATCTTGACTTCCTCAGCAGAATTCATGTTAGGAGGGAGCTTTGGAAATATAGAATGAACTCTGTTTCTGTAATCATGATTTCTTCACCTGAAAATTCCTGAGTCCAGTTTGGGTGTATTGTTGAGGGGAAGACGTAAAAGTGTTGGGAGGTCATTGCATGATGGCAGGGGCAAACCACGCAAAGCACTCAGCTGTTTGCCCTGTAAGTGTCTTTTTAAAACATTGACAGGCTATTAAACTAAGACCAGTTCTTTTTCTGCAGGAATATTCATTATTTGGTTTACTGTTCTATAACTTCTGACACATGCATGGAGTCATGTAAACACCACCACAATTAAGTTACCCAGTGGTTTCATTGTCCCTTCCCCTCTAACGACCTCATGCTGCCCCTTTGTTGTCAAACCCTTCCCCACCTTCAATCTCTTGCAACCTTTGATCTGTTGTTTATCCTTGTAATTTTGCTTTTCCAGAGTATGATATACATGGAATTATATAGTTTGTAGCCTTTTGAGACGGGGTTCTTTCACTCTGCATAGTGCATTGGAGGTCACCTACATTTTTGCATGTACCAATAGTGTTATGGGCTGAATTGTATCCCCACCCCCCACCACCAAATTCACAGTATTGAAATCCTAACCCCCAGCATCTTAGAATGTGATATGGGATGAGATCCCTTCCTTGACTTCTACTGAAAGAAAGGAGGTCAAAGACACGTGGTCAGTGCACTTTCCTTGAGGCTTTTGGAGACACAAGAGGGGTTTACATCACAGCAAAGTGAATAACCTCAAGTTGAATTTATTTGTTTCCATCTTATGAGTCCCTCCATACCTGCTACCTCCACAGGGGATTTTCTTCACCAGTTACTTCATCTCCAAGTGCCCTATCTCATGCCACCTTTTAGGATTCTCTGTCCTTTTGTTTTCCTTTCCCCTGTTCTTTCTCCCTCCCTCTGAATAGCAGTTTTAACTCTCTTTTGCTGCCTTAGCGCCTGATATCCCTGGGTCTTCTGGGTTTCATCATCTTTCCCTCAAAGTTTATCACGGTATTTTCCTAAACAAAGATAATTGACTCCCTAAGAGGAATTTTGGTACTAGCTGTTGAGATATTCTTTTATTTTACTCAAAATGTGATAATTACAAAATATTTTCAGATCTCTGCAAGTCTCCTTATCCTTCATAAGACATTTTGGTTTTTTTTGACTAATCACATCGATGCCTCATGGGATGCAAATTTGTTTAAACTGTGATGCAGAGTTTTGCACTATTTTAAATGCTTTATAAAGAACTTCACGGACCAGATTGATAATCTCTGGCCCAGTGAAGTGGGAAAATATTAAAATTTAATCCAATATTTAGAAAACTAAAAAGAAAATGTATCTTTTATATCAGAGAATAATTTGTCTCTCTTTTGGTTCTATATTTCTAGTGGGGAATTGTACATAACATGTTGAAGAATCTTGAGCAGTTTTCTAGTTTGTGAGGGGAAAGGAGGGTGTTAGTTCCATCAAGTCTGCATCGCAGTGATGGTTAGGCTCTTCTTGGAGTTGGGGTCTTTGTGGGTATTAGCGGAGGTCCATTTGGCCATTTCTTCTTGGTGCCCTGAGTGCTTTTGCTCCCCTCCTTCCCCCCACGCCTTCAAATGCACTCCATTTAAATATGGACCAACAGCTTGTCTAAAAGGTCAAGAAGAGAAACTGAGATATGGATGGAGGCATGAAACAGCTGTTACTAAGATGGGAGCTCCCAAGAATGACCAGTTGACATAGGAAAGGAGAAGGTGTGTATGTTTTGTTCAAGGGGCAGGAGGAGGAGGAGTGAATCATGGCAGGAAAGATGGTGATTTTGCTCAGGTTGACCTCCTTTATTACATAAGAGAGAAATGGTTTTAAATTTGGAAATGAGGAAACAAAGAATACTGGATCACCAGCGTTCTCCTTCTTTTGTCCAAACAGCACTAACTTTGATGTGTCTCTCTTCCCTCTCCTCTTAAACACTCTCTGGGGTTATTAACACAGTGTTTTCATTTAAATGTGGGCCCTGGTGACTCTAAAGGCAACTGGGCTTTTTGTCACAGCCCTTGGAAAGTCATCTGATTGGGTAGGAGAGAGTGGGGCGCAGCACAGGCTGATGGATTCCCAGTGGGGCCTGCCTTGTGGGTGGTCCACAGCTTTCTCAGTCCCCCTTGGGAGGGGCCTAACCCAGCTCCCTGGGGCAGCTCATGGACGAGCCATGCCCCAGTTTAAAGAGTCTCCTTTTGCCTTAGCACATACAGTGTGCTTCTCTCCTTGGTGGAAACTTATCTTGGAGATTATCTGTTTAAATAAAAGCCTAATAGCTTTTCTTTGGGTCAGCATGCAAGATTTTGCACAAGAAAATGTCATTTTGTATCTCCTTCCATGCTGGGTATACTAGACCACATGGATTTGAGGTCACTAAAACATATATACTAACTGGCAATTCTTCCCTGCAGTACCTCAGTGTTCTTGTTGAATAGCAAACCAAATACTGATCGTGACCAGCCCTGACTAGTCCCAGAGTTGTGAGAGCACAGGAGAGAAGGGAAGACCATTCTGCCCCCACGTCTTATTGTATCCTGCTTATGTTTCTGTCCTTCTGTCATAACTTCTCATTTTACCATCTTCCCTATAAGAGCAATAGTTTCTTTATTGTCTTTAGCAATTTATTCTCTATAGTAATGCTAACGAGGGCCTTTTAGGTCACGCCTTCAGTTTGCAATTTAGAAATGGACACTTCCATGTTTACATTTAAAAAAATTAGAAGCTACCATTTAAGTAAGAATCCAAGTAGTTTAGTTTATTACCTGCTTCTCTCTGGCTGCCTTGATTTCCCCTTCAAATCTCACTATTTTCGTATCAGAACAAACACCCTGAGAGCTCGTTAATCACTTAGAATAATCCATGGTGTATGCTTTCATTTCATTCTATCAAATGTGAGGGGTTAGTTCCAGATAATCCTAGGCTACCTGTCCAGCCTCAAATTTGACTGATAAGTTTTTGGGGATTTTTGAATTTCCTTTCCCTTTATTTTTGAGCATGGACATGGGTCATGTTCGCTTTAGCAGCCCTTTCGAAGTCTATGACACATAGGCTGAAGAAACCTTAAGAACATAGCAAGACTGTCCAGTTGTGGAAGCTAACGCAGTAGCTCATTGACAACAACTGATTAGACAAGCAGAATTTGCAATGTTTTTATAATAACACTATAGCTAACTTCAACCAACTCACGAACCCCGAATTGTAATCGATTCACAAAAAACCTGTTACGACGCAGGCCATCGAGATATTCAAATTGCTCTGACCAGCAATGAAGCAAAGTGCTCATCTGCTCCTTTTTCCTCCTTTATGGCTATTAATACAGCTCAGTTCAGTACTGCCTCATGAAAGGAGCATTAGATAACAAAGACTTGTTATCCGAAGTGGAACCTTGTTGAGTAATTGCTGAGGGATCTCAGATTTCTAGGTGTATGCCAACCCAGAGGCAGTGATATTAAACTATAAAACAAGATTTTGAGCTCTGAGTTTCTTTGGAAATGAGAGAGCCATTTGGAGCAGCCTTTATTTAGAAACAGGATTATCAAATAGTCCCTTACTGTAAAAAAGACTAGAACTGGAAAAGGCCAGTAGTTTTCATCCTTATCTGGATAATGGTTTTCTTTGAGAATTTCATATAAAGCTGAGTCCAGAAAAATATGTATCCATACAAACACACAGCATGTGGTCCATGATTTCAGAGGATTCATGAGTATCAAGCTTATCAGTGGATGTCTTAGGGGACCTAGCAGATGCAGGTTAAGAACCTCTGATCAGATCCAAAATCAAAGGAGGCAACTGAAGCCCCAAATTGTAAGTGGCCTGCCCTGGATAGTCCAGCTTCATCATTATTTTTCTGTTCTCCTATCCCTGTCTTTTTGTTACTTATAGGATGCATATTTTTTGATGCAAAATTGATATGTGTGCAGAAAATTTATATTTTTGCTACAAATTTCTTTCCAAATGATAGGTGATAGGAAGTTGACTCATTGTCTCTCTCTCTCTGCCTTCTTTAATCGATGTGGCACCACAATCTCCATCAATGGACCAATATAATAGAGCTGCTTTATGGAAGTCTGCCATGGTGTTAAACATTACCAACATGTATGCAGATGCTATGGTCAAGAAAAACCACAAAAGGTCCCGAAGGTTGTGTGAGGCAAAGGTCAGGCCAAGCTCTACTCTTGTTCCCTTAATGGGTAGCTAGAAAGTAAGAATACTTATGCCAAATTCACTCTGGAGTGATTTGGCCCTTGATTTGGAAACTTCTGGCATACCTAACCCCTTATTACTGTAACACCCTTTTATAAACATTTAATGTTGGGAAATTATACATTTTGATCAAAAGGCTTCCTTGTCCTTCTCTTTCCCAGTAATGAGTAGCAATATAAATAGTAAGTCAGCAATCCCCTGATGTTGACGCCAGACAACCCGGGAAACAGAATGTATATGTGAACATTTGAAATGCTGCTCAAAGAACTTCTACAGCCCAGGGAGGAAACTTGGAGAATTCGGCACTTAACTCCTTCTGCTCTTTAGTTTAGAATAATAGGATGTACTTATAATGATCTGTAAAAACTATGCATTTTCTAAACAGTGATCTTATAATTCATATCAGATTCTTTAGAGCCATCTAAGGCATAGCCATGAGGTTGTATTACCCATGGCTTCGGTTTACTCATAGCTTTCTTTGTCATTTCTTCCCAGACCCTCTGAAAAATCTTCCTACAAATATATACCACAACAATTTGTGTTGTGGTAAAAGGCTTCCAAGTAAATAATGATTGCTCTGACTCAGATCCTTTTTTGGCCCCAAATTGATGTTTGAAAAAAAGGGAGGGCGTGTTGTATTAAGGTCCCATGAGATTTGTATATATGATAACCTGAAGAAGGAGTTCTAACTTAAGGATGGCATAATGGTTGTACCTTGACAGGAAAATACCCATCTTCAAAGGTTTCTGTTTTAAAACATAGTAAAAATCAAAAGCAATCTCTTAAGGAAGCTGGGTAAATAATTTGCCATTTGTGAGCAATATCTGCAAAATGATAGGACTGTGAGCACTGCCTTCCCCAGAAAAGCTTCTAACTATTTAAATCACCATCTTAGTGACACTACTTGAGTCATCTCCGGGAGTCAGATGCACACCTGTAATCTGCTGGTAATTCAGCAAAGGAAGTGGCCCTCCCATGCCCTGCTTGTTACTTTTAAGTAGTTCTAATGTAGTAAACTGTGTGCACAATTTTGGATGTGCAAAGGGGATGTGGTAGTAAGCTAAGGTTACTGCTCTGCGCTTAACATCCTGCCGACAAAGCTAATAGCAGGAAGAGTGTGGTGGTTTAGCACTTCAACATGGTGTACTTAGAGATACAAGGCTAGGCACGCAGACAATAGCTACCAGTAATACTTGGAAAGCAAGTCAGCAATTCGGTGTAAAAATGAGCATAAACGATGTATGTTTGGAAAAGCAAAAAATGGTAGCTGTCTTGTTTAAACTAAATGTTTTACCCACGACATGGCCATTGGAATAATAATCTCCTGGAAAGCAATATTTAAATGTATCCATCATCATTTAGGCTTTAGACACACAGTTAAATATTATTGATCATTTGCAATTGTGTGCATCCATGTGTACATATATTAAACTGAAAAGTAACAGTAGCATGGAAAGTGTAGAAGATGAAGGGTAAAAATAGTACTTGAGTTTTTCTAATTACCAGTTTTTAATTAAGAAAGCCACAAGCAAATTATAAACATCCAGTTTATAGCATTGCAATCTTAGAGGCTTACACTCATGAATATGGTAATTTTTTATTTTATGCCCTCTTGAGATGTCTTGTTAAAAACATTTTATTGGTGATCCTAAAATTCAGTAAATTTGAAGCCCTTGGCACCTTGTAGATAGTTAAAGTTCTTCAAAAAAATGTCAGCAATAAATATTTGGCAAATATAAAGAATATGCACATTTTCCCAAGTGAGTGATTTTTTTTTTTTTTTTTTTTTGCAGTTCTTATATTCAAGTGATGACACTGCAGTTCAGAATGTGAATGCATATTGATATTTTCTCCCAGAAACTGCATGGGTTGCTGGGAGAATACTGCTCCCACAGAGTTATTTTTATGCGAGCACCTGGAAGTGGTGGCATACTTGCTCTAGCTCGCAGAGTTGTTTTGGACAATCAGGTGTACATATGAGCAAGTGGTCTTTATTTAGAGCAATTAAGATTCTCACATTCTCCTCTCTTGACATGCAATTACTAGGGCTCTGCTGTTCCCACTAATTGCTCTTGCTGGGGACATTGGTGAGAAGCCAATGATTTTGATGGGTAGCGGATTATCATTTTTACTTTGCTACCTGAGAAAAAAATCATTTGCAAAATCCCATGTGTAATTAGCAAGACTCATGATTAATTGTCCTGCAAAATTAGCTTCACTGTTGCTTTTATTTTACTGCTTCAAATATTAATTAATGTTAACTCCTTTCCTTCAGTTCCAGGTTTTGAATATTCAGCATGGCTTTGAAAAATTATTAAGGTTTCTACTTGCATTAGCATGCTAGAGCTTTGATTTCGGGAATAAGTATTCTGATTTAAAAGATCACACTTGGGTCATAAATAATTTTTATAGGAGGACAAACAAAGCATCAGAGCATCATGGGAAGGCATTCATGCACTAACTGAAAGTAAATTGTTTCAATAATGATTCATTCCCGTGTGCTTTTGGGGGGAAACAGCAAATATGCAAACCACTGCATTGTGTGGGGGTAGAAACCATTCCCTGGTGACAGGCAGTATACATCGGCATTTTTCTACCTGTAAATACATGGTGGGTGAGGCTCAGAGCCTTTGCGAAAAATCATGACCTCTCCGGTTTAAAGGAATTACAAACATTACCTGGTCCACAGATTCCCAGTCTTGGGGGCGGGGTGGGGCACTGGAATAGCTGCAACTTTTATGAAAACTACGGATTCCGTAAGTTCCACTCTAGACCTAACGAATCTGACCATTCGGCATTGAGCCTGGTAATATGTTTTTTTTTAAATTCTCCAGGCGACCATGGTGAACATCTGCATTTGGAAACCATCAATCTCACTGATCCAACCTAGACGTCTGATTTCCCTCTATAACATGGGCCAAGCGATGCTTGAATACTTCCATTGTTGGGGAACTCACTCTATTATCCTTGAAAATAGCTGTAAGCTGTGTTTTGTCTCTAGTGTTGAATCCTTCTGTTCTGTCAACTGCAGGTGGTTCATTTCATGGTGCAAGATTGCAAATGACTATTTTGCAGGGGCAGTTCTCCATCAAGAGCTTGGAATTAGACTGATGGTATCTATCACACTGACACGGTCAAGGTTATATATTATATCTAGACTCCTGGGAGGCTAGATGTCATGTATGACCTTGCCCTTTCCTAGTCAAAACCTCGCCACTCTGTGCCATCTGGTGCATGTAGGGCACTGTGGTCCAAAGGACTGCCAAGATGGGTGGGAGCCCAGCCTCCCCGCTTCTACCTTCCTCCTGCTCTGTCTGCTTAATCACCCAGCCCTGGAGCAGTGGCTCTTGCAGATCTTATGAGGAAGGTTCTGCCTGGCATCCCTTAAAGCTTTTGTTATTAGACCTTGTTTTCCACTGAGATCTGTTTTGGCACAAGGTTCTCCTGCAAGTCTAGGGTCAAGCAGCCACAGAGGTGGACTCTGGCTTGTCTCTTCCTTCTTGGAGACAGGAGCCTGCAGGTGTCAGAATTTAGAGCTCCTGCGTTTTTCTGACATTGAGCAGATTTTTCCCTGGACAGAAGGTCCAGGTGGGAGCATGTCCAGTGGGCAGCAGAGAAGGGGGAACCTTGGGGATGAGGATGGGCTATTCAGAATGTCATTCTCAGAGACTTTCCTGACAAACATGTCCAGATAGATTAGAAAGGATTGTGTGGAAGTTGCTATTCCCGTCTGCTGTGTGACCCTGTAGAAATTACTTAACCCCTCAATGCTTAGTTTCCTCATGCATAACAGTACCTCTCTCATAGGGCTCCAAGGAGGGTTGAATGATTCAAACTAGTAGTGCTTAGAACAGTACCTGGTACACAGTGAGGCCTAAATAATTGCTGAACAAATAAAACTAAACACTACTATGGCATCTGTTTCATGGATAAATACATTTTAAATCCCAAAATACTACCTCCTAATGAATTTCAGGAATGCAACTTATAAGGAAATTGCTAAATGGATGCGGGACCTAACAAAATCCATTCCTTTCTTATACTATAAAGTGGCAGAAGGTCACAGTTAGATTTAATTTTTAACTTGGAAACTTCCAAGGATGTAGGTAGAAATCACCTGGGCCTGGAAGACTACACATTTCCTTTTGGCCAAAGTGGTTCGACAGGCCTCTTGACCCCTTAAAGTTGGCCTTATGAAGGGAAGGTGGCCTGTATGTGGATGGCCTGCCGACCACCATCATCACCATTAATAGTTTTTGTTCTTGTTTACTGCCCCGCTCACCCTACTTCACAGTAATTAATTGTCCCTTGACTTAGAATCTGAATGACAGCAAGACCCAATCAGAAGTGCTCATGGCTTATTCCTAGCACCTGGCCCGTAGGAGTCAGGACAGGTTTGTTGACTGGGTAAGAGAGGCCGGGTAAAGCCCCGACTGAATAATGCCTGCTGTCAGACCACCAGTGTAGTTGCATATCAAAACAGCAGAAGGCACTGACGTGTTTTCTGCTGTAGAAACTTCCTCATTAGGAATTGTTCACTTCTACAGGGGACTGGCTCCTTTTCTTCTATGAGTGTCATTAGCCAGTGTTTCAAAGAGGTGAAGAGTAAGTACATAGCATCACTCCAGAGTAACTCAGAACTCCTGAGAAGTGGCATCTGTAGATAGTGCCTCATAGAAATGGATTTGGCCCAGGTTGGGCGGGTGGCGGGTACCATGTGGGTGAGATCTGAAAGGGTAGCTTGTCCATGGCTAATGTGCCTGTGACCCAACAGCTGCTTGGACACTTGCCTGGTCTCCCAGTAATTGCGATCAGACATAAAACAGGTCCTCACTATCTGGGGTCATTAAAGGAGCTGATGCCCACCTCTCCCCACAGCAGAGGGAGTTTTCGGGTGATCTGGTTGAGTTGTAGCTGCATGAGCCTCCTCCTGCCTGTGAACATACACCCCCAAGCTCCCCCTCCCCTGCCCACACCCCCCCATCCAGCTTTCAGCTGAGCTTTGGTGTGTCCTCAGGGTCCCCTTTCCCGTGCAAGACCACGTTTTGGTATCACCTCCCATTCCAGAAGGAGGGATTGAAGTTGGCACTGGATCAACAGTGTCATTTTCAGTTTAAAAGCACAGTGAGAAAATGTCTTCTGTAGTCCTCTGGGGTTGATCTCAGTTTCAAAAAATGTAGCTGAACTTTATTTCTTTATTTCTATGTTATTGGTAAAGCCAGTGGAGCCACAGACTGTTGGCAAATGTTTGCTATGTCAGGATATAGAAGACAAGGTTCAAGGAAAATGTGGTAACTTGGTAGATGATTATGCCATCGTGCGATTAGATTTCTGTTGCTGGTGGTAAGATGGGGAAGAGAAAAAAAAGAGGGGGTATCTTCTAATTGCTTTTATTCCGTGGTTTTTCAATTCCAAGAACTAAAGAAAAAAAAATCAAAACAACTGGACAATGAGTCCAAAGTTTATTTTGGCCCTTCTGTAGACTTCTATCTTTTTGAAGCCAACTTGGACATGGAAACATTTATTATTGATATTTCTAATGAAGAGTAATCCCATATGCATGCCAATCCCCAATAGTAACTTAGTGACAGCGGCAACGGCAACTTCTTCCCCGTGAGCTAACGTGGGGTCAAGGTTACCTCTGGTTGGGAATATCTGGCATATGTGACATATTTGCAGGTAGGCTGTTTAGTTTTAAAATGGCTTGACATCATATTTACTGCTAGGTTAAAGTACTATGGACCAGTTGTTAATATGAGAAATACAGCCAGGAGACTGCACTAACACAACACTAACAGGAAGTTAAGGCCTGCAGGAACACTACATAAATAGTGCTCCCCCTGTATTATGTTAATTCTTAGAATAACCTCGCAGCAACATTTCATCCTGACAGTCATATCTACATACCCTTGTGAAATCTTAGGTTGCTTCTTCAGGCACAGAAATATGTTCTTCTAGCCCGTGGCTGCCAAAGTAAATAGAAATCAATGGAAGGCAGCAAAAGTGCTGAAGTCATTCCAATAAGGGAAGTGCTTGTTAATTTAAATTTTGCACTTGACATTGGTAAAGACTAATAGCAGAAAATAATGTCCCATGCTGACTTCTAAAGTCATTTTGGTCATCACTTATCCCAGATTTCTTTGTTGTTGCAAAAGTAGTGTTATAAATAAGAAACACATCTAATTGTGATAGATCATTAAAATAAGAGGGGGGGAAAAAGAGAAGTTTTATATATCTGAGTGATATTAAATCCTTGGGAAACTTATGCACAAAAGGGATTTTATCATGGATCAAGTGACCTCTGCGTGTCTACATGCACACATGTGCATGTATGCATGTGTAAGCATTTTAGAAACTTCAAAAAGCACCTCCTGCTGCTTTCAAAACCAGACAAATATGTTTGAGGCCTGGTGGTAATTTAAAATAGGAAGATATACACAGAGCTGAAGGTGGCTACACAGGAAATTAGAAAAGTCTTGACTCCTCCGAGCAAAATGAATGTGCCGCTGTATCACTAAGTAATTGGAGGGGTGGGGCTGTGTTGTTGAGGCAAAGCAGGTGTCCATAAATCAGAATAAATGCTTGTAATTAATTGTTATTAGTGTTAATAACAAAGGGTTTTAAATAAGCTAACTTGCTTTTCCCTCAGTTAAATCTTTTAGAGTTTACGGCTTGTCATTTCAATCCTAAACGGATCGAGACCCTAAAATTTTCTTGAGGACTTCCTGTGAGATCAGTAGAATATTGTACCCTGGAATCCGTTATCTTCTCTTTTCCCTCAGTGGAGCACCTCACTTGAGACAAAAGTTAGATTCCTGTTCTGAGTTGTAGAGTCCCACACACTGTTGGAACACCCACTTCAAAGCAAACTTTTCTTCTTTTTTTTTTTTAAAGGAAACACCGAGTTTGTCAGTTTGGGAGGCGGAAGTTTTAGACTGTGTTGCTATGTCATGTCCGCAGGCTCCGCTGCGGGTCTGTCTGGCGCCACACCTGACTCAAAGAGATCAGCTTTGTTAGGTGGCCCCAGAACATCTGCCGTCTCTCCATCTTTTTCCCTTCAAAGACAGCTGTTAAAGAATAACAGCACTCTCTAGATTCACTGCTCAGATTTGTGGGAAAGCCTAAGTTGGGCACACTGCGTCCCACTGCACCTCCCCAGGCCTGCTGGTAAGGCGTGTTATTATTTAATCCATACACATTCCTGTACAGGAACAACCCTGGAGGGGAAGACAGGCTATGAATTCACCAAATGGCTGGGAAAAGAGACCACGGAAAAGAAATAGCCTAGTGCTTAAAATCTGTTCTGTGTTCATTCTAGGACTAGCCTGGGGCTAGGAGGCAAGAAGAAGGAGGGGTTTGGAATCATGTAAGAATGAAATCAGGGTAGGGAGTATGTGATGAGATTATTCCATAAGTGGACATAAAAGAGACTAATTGCCACAGATGGAATTCAAAGCCCTAGCAAATGTAAGGAGACATTTATTCTAAACTCAGCGAAGTAACAGCAAAATATTTTTGAGAAGAGGGTGGCAGTCAGAAGCTCTTTACTAGCTAGTCTGGATCTAAGACTGTGGGGTGGGCCTGATGAGTCAGAAGGACACGGATTATATGCTCTATTTCTATTGTACTTTGATTTCTGATGCTCTCCCACATGCCAGTCATCAGAAATCTGGAGAAAATGCTGTACAGACCACACCACCATTACATGGGTGCTCAACCAGCTGGCAGGATACAGCCAGAGTGGTTAACCCAACACTAGGTCAGCATGACGCAGAAGACAGAGCAGGGCAAGGTTTACGAGTATTGGGCGGACCCTGCTCTTGCTTAAATGTTTCAAGAATGATCTGAATGATGGAAAAGAGAGATAGGAGAGGAAACTCCTTAAACTTGCCAAATATGAGATGTAGCCGGGCTGGCTCTGTGCAAGCACCGAAGAAAAACATTTAGAGGTCATAATACACTTTTTATTTGTTTATTTTTAATGAGCTAGCAGTATAGCACTGAAGTGAAGAAACCATGTATCCTGTTAAAAATTTTTAAAAAAATACTTTGTGTGAAAGATAGTAAGGTGCAAGCTGGTAGCTGCATCAGCAATCCGAACTGCTTTTAAAGATCATGCCCACGGACCCTGTGGGTTAGCAGAACACAAAGGGCATGGAGAGAGCGCTCTGTTTCTCCACTTCAGTTCTGAACTCAATGAGTATATAACAGAATGCTCAGCAGTCCCCTTTGCAGAGCCCTCTGATGGGCCCGTAAGGCTCTGGGCACTTCCCCAGCCTGGGCCAGCGTGAGGGTCCACACCGTGGCTCACTTCTACTTTGTACTAAAGGTTTTCCTGCAGTAAAAGTGACCTTCCTGGGAACATATGGAAGAGTAAAATGCCACCTCTCCAATTTCTAGCGGTGTATTTGTCTGCCATCATTTGGCCTGGAAGCTTAAGCAGAAGACCACTTGGAGCCAGACTTCAGAGTGATCTGTCTCTAAGGAATAACTTTTATATTGTGTTGTTCAGTTTTGCAATCCTTATTAAGCTACTGTAAATTCTCAGCATAAATCTGCAGAAAGACTTCACTCTCCCCATCAAACCCTTATAAGGCTCCGTTTCTGCTCTCATTTCAGAATCTCGTTTCTAACAGCCAAAGTTAGACAGATGCAAAGCAAGAAATCCAGACACTGCACCAATGGGTTAAATCATATGTCAAAGGTACAACCATAACATATTACAAGCTTTTCATCACCTAATACATCACTCAGGGAAAAAAGTATTGGGGCGGCTTTTCTAATTCATCTTCCTGGTGTTAAAATGAGTGCACCTCTGATGTTCGTGTGTTTCTGCTTCAATTAAAGCAATCTTGTAGGAAACTATGAAGGATTTCTTACCTCTTTGTTTCACTGCTAATATCCAGTTCCTCCTCTTGGACTTCCCAATACCTCTTAAAAATTTTTTTTTTTAAATTCTCTATCTAATTTTGCTTCTCAGCACAAAATGCAGTTTGGGCTATTGTTTAGTAATATGGCTGCTGATAAGATATAACCTGTTTAATGAGCATCAACAAGTGTTTATTATGTCTTGTGTACTCGATACACTGAGTGGGTGGGAGTGGGCAAAAGAAATATAAGGGGGCTCGTGCCAATAGAGACAGAAGATGTCAGAACATCTAGAAAACAGTTCACTATCAATACAGAGCCAGACATCTGACTTCTGAGGCCAAGTTATCAAGAAATTTAAAATAAAAAGAGCAGCCATTTTAGTTAAGGAAGTCTTGCTGGAGGGGGGTGAAGAACATTTCTCAGCAGACAAGAAGAGGAAAAGGTTTCCATTTGAGAGAATGGCCTGAGAATAGAGAGGAGAACTACCCGCAAATATGGGTGGAGATGTAAAGGAGCTCATCTAACCAAAAGGGGGTTGGCTCCTCTGCTGGGAAGTCAGGTGTGGGCATGACTGATGGAGACCTTGAAATGTAGGGCTCAGGGGAGTATATTTGAGGCAGGGATACCGGAGGCTCCCTAACAGAAAGAAAAGTGCAATGGATGAAATAGTGTGGCATGCAGGACTCCCTGGAAGAGAGACAGCAGGGAGTAAAATCACAGGTGTTTAGATCAAATGCCCATTAATGTTCCTTCCAATCTACCCCAGAGAAAATAATATGATTCTATGCTGAGGGAGGGAGGAAGAGTAGGAGAGGGAGAAGGCGGGGAGTGTGTGTGTGTGGGGAGAGAGAGAGAGAGAGAGAGAGAGAGAGAGAGAGAGAGAGAGAGACTTAGTTGGAGGTGTCTGCAGTGGTGTAATAGAATGAGTGATCTTTTCATCGGTTTCATGGAGATGGTTGGAAGAGACAGACCAGGAAGCAAGAACAACATAAACAAAGGAAAAGAAGGATTGGAAAGTGTGGGGCCATATGGAGAATAGCTAACTGCTCAGTTTGTTTGGCATGGGTAACCTACTCCATGCTAACCCTGGAGTAGGTTAGCATGGGGTAAATGCTGGGTATTGGAGCTGAGAGTTGCAGGGAATCTGAGATTATCCCAGCAGCTCCCCACCCAATGACTTTTGCATGTCCAGCCTGTTTTTGAACACTGAGGCTCACAGGAAGATCACCATCTCCCAAGAAAACCCATGCCACTGGAGAACAATTTTAATAATTAGAAAATGTCTTCATATTGATGTGAAATTGTCTTCTAAAATCTTGATTCTATTGAACACCTTTTCTGTTCTCTGAGGTTAACAGAAAAGGTATCAGTTTGTGAAAATTTGAATGCCAGATACCAAGCAGAGGAGTTTGAGCTTAACTCTGGGAGCAGTGTATCTAGGAACAGTGAGTGGACGTCTCAATTTAACTGAAGCATTAGAAGCCCCTGAAGCTTTCTGAGTAGTAGTATGTTGGGGTCATTTCCATCTTAAGAAAGATGAACGTGGGCCGGCCCGGTGGCTCAGGCGGTTGGAGCTCCATGCTCCGAACTCCAAAGGCTGTCGGTTCGAGTCCCACATGAGCTAGTGGGCTCTCAACCACAAGGTTGCCGGTTCCATTCCTCGAGTCCCACAAGGGATGGTGGGCTGTGCCCCCTACAATTAGCAACAGCAACTGGACCTGGAGCTGAGCTGCGCCCTCCACAACTAAGACTGAAAGGACAACAATTTGACTTGGAAAATAATCCTGGAAGTACACACTGTTCCCCAATAAAGTCCTGTCCCCCTTCCCCAATAAAATCTTTAAAAAAAGAAAAAAAAAAAAAGATGAATGTAACAGCTATGTAGGAAAGAAAGCCAAGTTAGGGAGAACATTTCAGAAATGAAAAAGAAGACAGTGTAGGAGAGGTGGAAAGCTCTCTTAACGTGAACGCTTAACTCAGATATTGAACAAACCTTGGGATTATTTATGGGATTCAGTTTTCTCATCTCAAAAGATGAAGTTAGATTATCTCAAGGTTAACCATTGGTTATTGGTAATTCCAATTCTACTATCTTGTGATTCTGAGTTTTTGGAACTGAAAGAGACATTGATAAAATAGGAAGCGTTTGTGTCATTTTAGGTAAAACGTGGAATGGGAATGGGAAAAGTGTTGAATCTAAGAAATGTTACAATGTATGCCCCAATGCATTCAGTTTCTACTAACTGACTGACTAAATAAATTATCTGAGTATTTTTAGAATTTATAGAAAAAACTTAGGCATATTTGTTTTAAAGAAGTAATTTGTTGCTTTAGGCATCTTATGTATTAAAAATAGAAATGAAAAAAAAATAAATGTTACAGAGAAGACTCAGAGGCTGTGATGACAGCCTGGCCATCTAGGCCAAAGGGAAAACAGGAATGAACCATAACTCAACTCCTGGGTTATGGGACAGCGTGTTTCTAAGAGAAGGAGAAGAATAAAAACTTAAACCATGTAGGATGTTTTAAGTGTGAGAATGGGAGAAGCCAGCGAGAGGCAAATGAGCAGTCAGGTGGGCAGTGGGAGAGTTACCACGGGAGGAAGGGAGGCGAATGCTAGAAGGAGTAGGAAATAGCCAATATGCAGCAGAGGTAGGGGCGGGGGGAAGTTCAAGCTTAGAAGTAACAAGCCATTTCTGGAAGTACCTAAAAAAGAGTGCTTTCAGTGAAGTAATGGAACTGGAAATCAACTTGTCATAAATTAAAGAAGATATTCATTCATTCCACAGAAATTTATTAACCACCTCTTAGGGGCCTGACACTGTGTTTAGGTATGGGAAATATAGCAGTAAACAAGACAGATGAAGAAATAAGAAGCGTGTTCATATCACGTTGGGGTCACACACACAAAAAAAAGACATAAGAAAAACGCCAGGTAGAGATAAGTGCCAGGTAGATTAAAATACAGTGATGTGACAGACTGGATGGTTATTTTTAATTGGGTGGTCAGGGATGGCTGTGTAAGAAGGGCATTGTCAATAAAGACGTGAGTCAGTGAAGACCCTGAAATGGGAAAGACTGGTGTGTGTGAAGGACAGAAGAAAGACCAGTGTTTGGATAGTAGAGGTGGTTTCTGATAATGTTACGATATTATGTCAAAGAGGTTTTCAGAAGCCAGAAAAAGTCAGGGTAAGGAATTTAACCTGTATCTCACCTGTGTTTCTAGGTGTGTTGGGAAGTCATGGTAGGTGTTAACTAGGGGTTTGACATGATCTGATGTATTTTAAAGGTTGTCTTATCTGCCTCATGGAAAATGACTATAGACGGATGCAGCTGGAAATAGGACCCAGCTGGGAGGCTATTGCAATAGTCTAGCGAGAGCCAATGGTGGTTTAGACTAGGGGAGTGGTGGTGGTAGGGATGAAGAGAAGGGGAAAGACTAGGGCTGTGTTTTGGAGGCAGAGTTCATGAGATTTACTGAGTGATTAGATGGAAGAAGGAGGACTATATTATACTTAAATCTTAAGGTCACATACGTTGATTTGATCAAAATTAACAGAACAACTTCAAATCCCCATCTCTTACTTAGTTTGACTCAATGATTATTAGTGGTGCTCCTACTATGTGTAAGACAGTTCCAGGTTCATTCATTTGATAAATATTTATGGAGCACCTACTATGCTCCAGGTACTACTGTATGGGGTGCTACTGGTAAAATTTTGGGCAAGGCAGACACAGTCCTTCCCCCACAGGTCTTGAGGTTGAGTGAGGGAGATAGTTATTTATCAAATAATCACATAGTAAATGAATGACTGTGTATCATAAGAAAGGCTAAGAGGGAAGAGCACACAAGGCTTTAGAGCTTAAAAATGTATGGATCTAATCTAACTTGAATGGTCAGGAAGGTTCTCCTGAGTAGGTGACATTTGAGCTATCAGAAGGATAATAACAGAGAAAATGTCGTGTCCATAGGTCTTGTCCAGGAATAAACATTGTGATTCCAAAACAGGAAGAAGGCCAGTACGGCTGGAGCCCAGGGAACAAGCAGGAGAGTGATGATGCTGTAGGGGTGACCAGTCAGTGGTCAGGTCATGGTCAGGTCATGCAGGGCCTCGTCCTTTGTGCAGGATTTTGGTCTTTATTCCAAGGGAAAGAAAGTAAAGGTGAAGCGATTAGGTTTTTCAAAATCTCTTTGGCTACAGAGGTGAGAAAAGATTTGGAGAGAATCTTCACATTTACAATTTCTAGAGGAATTCATGGATTGACTGTGACACATGAGTCACATGGGCTGCCTTGGGGAGCGGGTGGAGACCAGAACAAAGACTGTGGTTCTGTTAGAAGGCAAGAGAGGAGAGTGAAAGCTGGCAGGCAGCCACACAATATATCATGGCTGCCTTTCCGTGTCAGCACATCTAGAAAGACTTCACTTCACCCACCCATGTCTATATAACATTCAACTGTATTGATATATTATATTTTAATATGTACCACCTCCCTATGAGTGGGCATTTAAGTTGTTCTGATTTTTTACTATTACAAACAATACTGAAAATTGGAACATTCTTGAACATTTAGCTCTTGTGAGAAGCACTGAAGTAAAAATGCCAGGCCAGACAGACTGCACGAACATTTTAAATTTTGAAAGAGTATGATAAATTTTTCCTGAAACGTGTGATGCCAATTTCGAGCAGTATTGCAAGGAATAATCTTGAACTAGTGTATAATACCAGAGCTAGGAAGGAGTCTGGAACTATGGACGCCAGCAAGGAGCTGATGCAGTGATGCAGGGGTGAGATGCTGAGTTCCTGGTCTTCCATTATGGTCTCAGAGTTTGCCTCAAAGCTGGTAACCCCCAGATGGTGGTGGTGGTGGGCGGGGGTGGGGGTGGGGGGGCGGAGGCTGACAAATCCTTTTGAACAGTAAATCCCTGAACTTCTAGTGCACAGGCCACAAGGAGGAGCAGAAGCCCTCTGAGAAACTGTTACTAGGAGCTGGAATCCCAGGGACGTTCTTGCTCAATCCCTTCAGTCCTGCTCTCCAAGGATCCTGGCAGCATTCCACAAAGCCACCTCCTTCATCCTTCTTGAACTGCTTTCTTCTTTGATTTCCATAACAACACTACTGGTTTTCCTCTTCCTTTAATGGCCTTTGTGTGAGCTCCTCATCCTTTGTCCTCAGCTCAAATGTTGATGCTTCTCAGACTTTGACTCTGGTTCCTCTTCTTGTTCATCTCCAAACTCTCTCCTTAGATAATCTCACACACCTTCCCATATTCATTCAGTACTTTTATATGCTGACAACTCCCAAATTTTTATCTCTAGCCCAAATCTTTCCTCTGAATTTCAGAATCGTATACCTGCAAATTAAACTTGTCCAAATGGAACACCTAATTTCTACTTCCAACTTATGCCCTCCCTCACCCAGTCTTTCCTGTTTTGGTAAAAGGCCCTTCCTTTACTCAGTTGCTCAAGTTGAGAAGCTAAAAGTTATCTATAATTTTACCCTTTTCCTCACCCTCTCAATACAGCCTGCCAACAAGACTAGTTTAGTCCACTTACAAACTGAGTCCATCCATTTTTTCTGCCTCTTCTCTTTCCCACCCTAGTCCAGGCCACCATCTCTTCTCACATAAACATCTGCCTTCTCATCCATTTGCTGCACAACAGGTAGAGAGTTACAAATTTGCAAAATGCAAACCAGATCAGGTCAGTCTCCTCCTAAAGTACTGCCCAAGCATTTCTGTTGCTCTTAGGAAAAAATGTGAATGGATAACCTCGGCCTACATGGCCTTGCATGAGTTGGCCAGGACCTATCTCCAACCACTACCTCCTTCCTCGGCACTGGAACTTTCACCAAGTTTCAGCTTGCTGTTTCCTTTCAGCTCCTCCACTTGTCAAGTTTCTGCCCACTTCAGGGCCTGTTCACCTTCCAGGAACTTTCTTTCCCCTGTTTTTTGCTCAGCCAGCTGCTTTGCCTCCCTTATGTCTCAACTTAAGTGTCACTCCTCAGATAAGCCTTCCCTGACCACCTTACATAACACAGATTCCCTATATTTGGACTCTACCTTGGCCCTTTGTGTGTTTCCTTCATACAGTCATGCAGCTTGCTTGACATTTACTTTTTACTTGTTAGTTGCCTTTTCAGCTCTAGAATGGAAAGGGCATGAAAGATGGCACCTGCACGTCTTATCTGGTATGGATTGCTCAGTGTCAGTAGGGAGCAGTAAATATTTGTTGGGTGCATGAATGAGTCCTATTGATTGGTTTTATCCTGCCAAATGAGAGTCTCATTTCTCTATGGTAGAGGATTACTGGCAGCGTCACTCTTGACTATATACTGCTTAGAAAAGATAACAGTAGTTGATGTTCTATTTTCACTCTGCGTTTTAAGTCTCTAAAGAGACAGCATCCCCTTTACCCATGTTGGCTGTTAAGTTTCCTATTATTTTTCAGGCTTCACCAAATCAGAGACTTAAAACTTAAGCAGGTCTTTTTCTCTACATAGCGGGTAAAAACCACATCTCAAATACTTTGCTGTACCCCTGAGTTAATTTTTATCAAGTGTATTTTCTTTGATTCTGGACCTACATGTGCTTTATCATCAAAACATTAGTTAGCCTTAAGGAAGATGTACAAAGTTCTTTGAGGCCTTGGAGTAAAGAACACAGTGCTTGCTTTTGTGGAGAGGTGCTCACACCTAGGCCGGGTAGGAGTCTTTCCCTTGACCAGCCTTGAGGAAATGAGGCAGGGCTGTATGTCTGGGGCTCTACATGTTCCTTCCATGTAGCAAGAACACTCCTTTCTCATCTGATAGCTGATCTGTACATTCACTGCTGCCATCCTTCCCACACTTTCAAGACTGGCCAAGCAGCATGTGTCTGATGAATTAATCATGACCAGTCAGCTATTGGCTCTTTGAAGCATTAAAATCTACTAAATTTAGTAGTTGGCAGGACAGCAAATAACAAGAGTCCTGTGACTTGTGGCTTGACCTTCTCCCACTTCTGGGGCCTCTTATTTCTAATCTGTAAACCAAAGGTTTGCATGTTTACCCTCACCTACTTCCTGGATTCATGAACTTTCTCTCTGCCCACACACACAGACAGGGATGGAGAAGAGGAGGGGGGTGGGAAGAGTAAAATCCTGTGTGATCTGAGAAGACATTGTGAAAGTACTGTCCTTGTGGGACTACACGAAACCTTTCCAAACAAAGTAAATCTAGCTTTCAAATGTTATCTATTTGTACGATAGGGATTCCCACCTCTGTTCCGACAGGCTGTAAATGTCATTTTCTTCCTAAACCAACGTCCAACATTGTTTGGACATATGAAGCCTCTGATTAGCCTGAGTTTATTGCATATTAAAATATCTGCACACAAATTTGTCCTAACAATGCCCTGACATATATTAGAAAGTTATACTCATTGAAACAGTGTGGTATTGGAGAAGGATAGAATAAATAGGTCAATCAGACAGGAGATAGAGCCTATAAATGGAGCCATACAAATGCTAAAATTTAGTTTGTGTCACACATAACATTGCAAATCAAGGAAGAAAGGGTAGAAAATGGACCCACCCCATAGAAAAAAAATTAAATGAGATTCCTACTTTGTACCATACACAAGTATAAAGTCCAGATGGATTTAAGTACTAAAATGTAAATCACATAACTCTAAACCTATCTGGAAAACAATATATATCTTTGGAGCGGGGAAGTCTTTCTTTAACAAGATTTGAAAAACACATACTACAGAGGACAAGGTACTTAAATTTGATTATAGCAAAATTTGACTCTCTCTTATACGGCAACAAACAAAACCCATTATAAACAAAGTTAAAATACAATTGAACAGAACAAATGACAATTTTTTTTATTGAGGTGTAATTGATGTATAACATTATATTAGTTTCAGGTGTACAACATAATGATTCAATATATGTATATATTGTGAAATGATCACCACAATAAGTCTAATTAACATCCATCAACACATGTAGTTATATTTTTTTTATTGGAATGAGAACTTTTAAGATCTACTAACTTTCAAATATAAATTACAGTATTATTAACTGTGGTCACCCTGCTGTACATTACATCCCCAGGACTCATTTATTTTATCGCTAGAAATTTGTACTTTTTGCCCACCTTGACACATTTTTTTTAAGTAAATAAATGGTGAGAAAACAAGAGGGAGGGGATCTGTTAGGGACTAAAAGAAATTAAAGAGAGCAACCAAATAAAGTGTGTGGAACTTGTTTGGATTTTGATTCAAAGAAACCAACTATAAAAAGGTGTTTGTGGATCAGTTGGGGAAATTTGTATACTAACTGGTTGTGAAGTGATCGTTAAAAAATTGTCATTAATGTTTAGGACATGATAATGCCACAGTGGTTACTTAAAAAAATTCCTATCTCTTAGAGATACTACTGAAATATTTATGAAAAAAGTGACACAGTGCCTGGCATTTGCTTTAAAATAATCCAGCAGGTGTGTGGAGAAGAGAGAATGCGGGTGGGTGTATAGATGAAAGGAGATTTGCCATATGTTCTTAGTTATTGAAGCTGGGTGGAGGGCATATGGGAGTTCATTATATTCTTTTCTTTTCTTTTACTCACATTTGACATTTTCCATAATGATTTTTTTAAAATACGAATAATGGATTTAGAACTACGCCTGGCCTATAATAAACACTCAATAAATGTTATCTGTTATGATTATATTAATCTTTCAAAAGAGACAAATGACACATACATTGCTGGTGGGAATATAAATTGGTACAGCCTCTACAGAGGATAATTTCATAATACCTATTAAAATTAAAAAGGCTTAGCTTTAACTAGTACTTCCACTTCTGGCGATTTATCCTATAGGTATTGTATATGTGTGAAGTAATAGATGTACAAAAGTAGTCATTGAAACACAATTTTTAGTAGTAAAAAATTGGAAGCAACCTAAATGTCAAGCAGTAGGAAACCTGTTGAATAAACTCTGGTTCATCAATACAAAAGAAGACTGCTGCCAAAAATAAATAAATAAAATGAAATAAAGTAAACTGGAGCGAAAAGAAATATAAACTGAGATAGAAAAATCTTTAAGATATCTTTAAATGAAAAAAGCAAGATGCAGAAGGAATGTATAATATGCTATCTTATGAATTTATAAAAAGTAATTGTAGGGGAACATATAAGCTATTTTTTTTTTCTTGCAAATGCATAGAAATCTCTGGAAGGGTACATAAAGCATTGCCAAGAAATCCAACTGAATGGATGTGAGGGGAATACCTATGAGAGAAAAGTGTTATTGCCAATAAACCTGTGAAAGATAATTAAACTTACTAATAGTCATGGAAATGAGAAATAAAACCAATACTTAGTCATTATTTTTTAACCATTCAATTGGAAAAAAATTAAATGTTCAATAATATCATCCATTGGTAAGCATGTGGGGGAAATTGTCCCATCACCTTCTGCTGGTGGGAATGCAAATCAGTAGTCACTTTCAGAGTCTGTTGGCAGCCCCTAAGTAAAATACAAATTATACATTCCCTCAGCCCATACATTCCACTGCTGAGTATATTTCCTACAAAACCTTTGTTTGTGTGTACGAAGAAACATGTATGAGAATGTTTGCAGCAGCATTGTGAAAAACTGGTAAGAACTTGAATATCCATTAATAGTGGATTGGAAATGTAATATATACACACAATGAAAATGAATTAATTAGATGTAAATACCTCAACATGTATAGATAGCCAAAAACCTAATGTTAAATAAGAAAAAAAAAATCAAGTTGCAGAAACTGTAAAGAGTGATGTCATTTATTTAAATAACAAACTACATATAGAAAGTAATACTATATATTACTTGTGGTATGCATTAGTGTATAAAATGTATATATTTTTAATAGATTGGAAGGGTTCACACCCAACTCAAGGGTGGTTTCCCTTGGGTGTGGGGGAGTGGACTGGTTGAAGGGGGACAAAGTTTGGAATCTGAAACATATTATTTCTTAAAAAAAAAAAAAAAAAAGAAAGAAAGAAAAAGAAAAAAACGGGAGGAAAAAATATGACCAGATGTTAACAGTTGTTAACTCCAGGAAGTATGAATGTGAGAGTTTAACTTTCCTGTATCTTTTAAATTTCTCAAGAAAAGGGGGTGGTGTGGGAGACAACTTGGTCAGAGGGAAAGAATCATACAGATTTTCCTTTGAGCTTTGGAGGATCCAAGCAATGTGCACTTCCCTTTGTGATAGAAAGAAATCCTGAGTGAATACTTGGCTTCCTCTGGAAGAAACTTTTGCTGATGACAGCTTGTTTCCCTCCTCCTGACTTCTCACCCTGCCTGACACCACAGCACTCCAATAGCACTCCTAGGAAAGACAGCTACTACTTTTAATACGGGAGGTTAAGTCTCAGTCTGCTCGTGTGGGATTGTGTTTGAGGAGAAGAAATCATTTCCATAAACATCATGTGTGGGTTTTAAATTCCACACTGTGTGTGTGTGTGTGTGTGTGTGTGTGTGTGTTTTATTACTATTCTCTGTTACTGCAAAACTTGCTGTATCATGGGGAATAAATAATAGAAAGCGGCTTAAAATATGGAACGAACATTCCAAAGACTATATGCATTTTAAATAACATTCTGAGGACGTAAGCAATCCTCCCAAATTTTTCCAAACGAAAATAATTGCCAGAGATTGTTCAGAAACTCTTTAGAAAAGAAAACATCTCAGACAACGTGACAACTTGATCAGGAGACATATGGAGACATATTTGGTAGTAAAAAGCCTTCTACTTACATGAGCTCCTTCTATTCCACCTATGAATAATGGGACCTTGAACAGTGGGGAAAATGATACCCTCAACTCAGGTAATACACCGTGGGTAGGGGTGGGAGCAACTTGGGTGTTAGAATGGAAGGGCAATTGTCTGGGCCAGTCACTGATATTGTACTTGAGCCCAGGTGTAGACAAAAAGCACACAGAGTTTTCTTGGCAAAGGAGAGTTTGGGATCAGTAGATATCACTTTTTACTTTTAATAAGATAGTAGTAGTTTATTGCATCAGTTGACTGCCACCAAACTCTGCTGACATCCCCTTGATGACAGTGACAGAACTGTACATCTGTTCAGTATTGAGAAATGAGACTTGCTTATTTTGACACCATTGTTGCTGTGAAAGAGGAAGGAATCAGATTGGAGAGGATAGTCAAAAATGGGCAGAATCAATTAAGAACAACAACAGTTGCCTCATTTGGGAGAGTGAAGGCTTGACTAGGTGCTGCATTCATGGGGAAATGTTAACGCAGCTCTTCCTTTCTCAGCGTGGACAACATCTCATTTCCAGGCTTTCTGTGTGTCCATTTAAAGGGGAGTTCACCCCTGCTCTCTAGTCACTTAACCTCTTCCGATGCCTGATACTAAAAAAATAGTGTGTTATCAACCATGGGGATTCCCATTTGTAGAGATAAGTCTTTGCTTCTTACTTAAGCCTTGATTTATTGTCTTTGGTTGTTTGGGGTAAGGGGACAGCTGATTTTTAACAAGAAGATAAACTTACAGATGGAAATTCTTCTAAGCCATAAATACCACTAACTCGCCTGGTCCAGGGAAGTTCAAATAAAGACACTGGGATTTAGCCCTGCTGAAATGTTTTCCTTCTTTTCCCACTGGCCAAAAAAAAAGACGTGCCCCACCATCGATGGTGTAGGCGCCAGGGCCTGACCCAGCCCTGGATATGTAAACGATTTGGAGCTCCTCTTATGGAGAAGGGAGGCAGAAGATGATAAATTGGTCTACACCGGTTGACCTCCTATGGGGAAGCGTAACTTTACACAGCAATCTCTGATGGTTTCCTTATCTGCTTATTTCGTGTAAACACTGTCCTTCTTGAGCCCTCCCTGATTCTCCTAGCAGGCTCCAAGGATTAATTCTGGGTCATTTGCTGAATTCACCACTTCTGCGTTGTTCCCCAATATTGTTACTATCTTCTTTGTTAGTCTAATGTAGCTCCTGGGAGATAGCAACTCTGAGGGCTGGTGCAGTATCTCGTTCACACTTGGAATCTCCCAGTGCACGGAGCACACCACCTGCCACCTAGTATGTAAGCAATAAATGTATGTCCGTTGGTTAATTCAGTAGTCTCCAGTGCTGCCTGCACTTGGGGGAAATTTCAAGAACAAACAACAAATGCTGTGCTGGCCTCACCCCGGCCAGCTGAATCCTGATCTCTGGGCATGGAGCCCCAGCACTGCAGCATCTGCAAAGCTGCCCAGGTGATTCTGGATAATTAACCTCCTGCTTTACTTGGCTATATTCTGTTTGCGTCCAAGTCTGGAAAAAATCTATTTGAATTCTTTCAAGGAACAAATATCCTAATCACTGAGAAGATGCCAGTGCTATTTCACAGTGAGAGTAGAATAAGTTTTCTCATCTGTAAAATGGGAAAGAATAAAGGAAATACCTCTTAAGATTTTTGTAGAAATTAAGTGAATTGATCTATGTAAAATTCTTAGAACAGTATCTGGTACATAAGTATTTGATACATTAAGTCGAATATGAAAAAGAGGGTAATGTGTTTGTTGTTACTGTAATTGCTCTTTCCTTTGGTTCAGGACTCCACTTTCCTCCCAGACTAAGCTCCCAGAACAGTGTTTGACTCAGCCTCTCCTTTGCCCCTCGCATCTCATCCCTTGTCAAGTCTTGCTCCTTGGACCGCACATTATCTGGAATCTGCCCCTTCCTTTTCATTGCCATTGACACAGTTCTAATCCTCACTCTCTCTTTCCTCTCTATCCTGGATTATGGCCATCAAGCCGGTCTTCTTACAACTATCTGTTTGTGCGTCAACCATCCCTGTAGGGCTCCCAAAATGCCCTAAAGTTAAGCTGTGATCTTGGTGCTGCCAAGCCCAAAACTCAACCTATATCCTCATTGCTGCAAATATTCAAACCCAAGTTGTGTGGTAGGCAATTTAGTTACTTTCTTTAAGCCTCCATTTCCTCATGTTTAAATGAGAATGATCTAATAACACTTTCTATTTGATAGAGTTGTGATCATAGAATGAGGTAATTCTTATAAATAAAGCATTTAGAAATCTACATGACATGTAATAAGGGCTCAATAAATGTTAACTATTATTCTTATTGTTATTATTTGCAAATTGACTGCCAACGACTCTTCACCGTCCTAGGTACTGGGTCCTATTCCCAGACCACACCCTGGATCAGGCCTCTGCTCCCATGGTTTTTACCTGCTACTCCTCTGCAGGTGTCTGAATCCTGTTAGTCTTTTGTTGTTGTTGTTGTTGCTGTTTGTCTTTTAAGCAACAGAAATCTAGTCTCTCACAGTTTGGGAGGCCAGAAGTCCAAAATTAAGGTGTTAGCAGGGCTACTCCCTCTGGAAGGTCCAGCAGAGAATCTGTCCAATGCCTCTTCCAGCTTCTGGTGGGTGTGAGCATTCCTTGGCTTGTGGCTATATCCCTCCAATCTCTGCCTTCATCTTCTTGTCACCTTCTCCTCTGTGCATTTGTTTCAAATCTCCCTCTGCCTCTCTCTTATAAGGATACATATGATGGCATTTAGGACCCACCCAGATAATCAAAGATAATCACATCTGCAAAGACCCTTTTTCCAAATAAGGTAACACTCATAGGTTAATTAATTAATTAATGGAATTAATACATGAACATATTTTTGGAGGATGTTATCAGCCTAGCACAGATACTTTACAGAGTATGATGAATGCAGTGAGAATTCAGAATAAATAAATTAGGACAAGCAATCCGTTGGATGCCAGAGGGCAAAAATCTAGAATGACAGAATCCTATCGGCCTTAAAGGGCCACCTTCTGGAAGCAAATCACTCCCTCTTCTGACATTGAATGAAAATCTCTCCTTTTAAGGCAGGGTTTCTCAAACTTTAACAGACCTCAGATTCACCTGGAGAGCTTGAAACACTGACTTTTGGGCCCACCCCTGGAGATCCTAATTCAGTATGTTTCAGATGGAGTCGAAGAATTCATATTTCTAACAAGTTCCCAGGTTCTACTGACCCTGCTAGTCCAAGGTCCACTTTAAGGAGCACTGATTAGGGCCCTGAACGTTGACAACTTTATTATAGTTTTCTGAGTAGAAATTCTTTCTCCAAGGATATTTTAAGTTTTCAATGGAAGGACCCAAGTCTGTTTTCCCTTCTCTCTGGGGGAGGTAGCCTTTGGCTGGGATTTGAAGGATGAGGAAGGTCAAGAGCCCTGCAACAAGGAGTCCAGGACTAGGAACAGACAGTGGCTTCATTGTGGGAGGGATGGTATATGAAAGCATAATGGGAAAGAAGCCCGGAGAGATGCATCAGGCTGGATTTCAAGTGGTAGGTGTGGGTGGGAACCTTGAAAGGCAGGAAGAAGAATGTACATTTGAGCTCCTAACATGCACACCCCAAGGGCTGACCTGCATAGGGTCACGATGACGATTGTTTCCCATTGATCATAAGCTCCTGAGGAGCTTGGACTCTCTTGGCATTTCCAGCCACACACACACATCCCAGGTGCTCAATAGATGGGTCCTCTTCTGGATCCCGAAGTCTGTCATTCTGTGAATGGTTCTTATCCATGAAAACATGGAGTCAGGCTCAGGACACACCAACTGACGCTGCGTACCTGGGCCAAACTAGAGCCATGAGGTCACTGTGACTAGTACCCCTTCCCACAAATTCTTGCCTGTTCCTCCTCTAAACACCACTTGTGCTGGTTGGCAAGTTGCTTGGCCAAGGAGACAGAAACAGCATCGCCTCTAGAAATTGGGTTTTTGTCTACTTTCAGCATAAGCTTGGTTTAACGAGATGATTCTAAGAGAGAAAGAATGAAGTAGCCACCTGGAGGAAACAGATCTGGGCTCAGTAAGAAATCCTTGGTGGTGTTCTGTGGGTTTTCTGCCTTGCCTGCCTCACAGGGTGCTGATAAGGTTAAATAATTAATGTGTGTGAATGTACTTTGTTAGCTCTAAAGCACTGAAGGAATATAATTAATTATGCTTATAATTCCAGGTAATGCAATTATAATTGTAATTACTTTGTGTGTGGAAGCAGAATAAATATATATATATATATATATATATATATATATATATATATATATATATATATATATATATATATTTATATATCATGCCCATTCTCTAGTAAGATATCCTTGGTGGATATGTTTGGTGAAACCATCAATTTGAATATTTGAGCTTGACTCACTCTCTGACTTTATTTTCAATATTGGGATATATGTGAGACTGGCTCAAGAGTTTCTGGTTGTGTTTTAGAAAATGGGAAAAAATACATAGAGTGAAGCTGGGAGACCCAAAAGTTCAGTAGTAATATTTTTGTAATATTTTTCGGCACTTATCTATAAGATATAATTAAAGCAATGTATTAATTTACCTGTATGTAGCAATAACACTTGCAGAGATCCTGTAGTTAAACAAACATAAAAAAAAACACATGCACCTACTTACATATAACTTATATAATTGATATATGTTTATATATTACTCAAAGTGAGTTATTTCCAGAAATCCACTAGAACCCAATAGAATCTAAAATGATCATGCTATTGTTAAATTGTAAGTCTGCTCTATATATCAAGCAATGCTTATTACTAAGCTAAAATGTACTATTTTGCTTGCTCAGCAAAACTAATAGTCTGGATAAAAGTGCCAGGAAGTTGACTTCCTTCCATTAACATACTTAATCTTAAAAAATAACGGTGTTTGGGCCCATGTTCAGGAGCAACAAACAGTTGCATCTGTGCCAGAGAGAGATGCAATCCAGGGCTGGGAATTCTTATAGTCCACCAGAGAAATCTGTACTTAAGATGTAAGACTACTAGAACCATTGTCTAGTTTTTCCGCATTTGAAAAATTAGTTCAATGGAAAGATATTTAAGAGGAAAAATGCTCTTGCTGTCTCCCTCCTTGAAATGGCAAGATTCCACCCGAGAAGCGAAACATCATAACTCTTCAGAGTCTCCGACCTTCTGCCCTTGTTCCTATGCACTGTTAATTGTTGTTAATTTCTAACACCTCATTAATTATTTCCATTAAAGATGTAGGAGAGGGAAATGCCCTTCACTCATGGGCAGTCACACGAATAAACCATTAATAATTACAAAAAGTGTGTTACTTTAAAAGTGAAAATTTAATTTGAGCCATTTGTGTGAAAGTCGCTGTATTTATGATGGCTGGGCCGTGACACTTTGAAATCTTGCAACTGGTGGTGTAGGTGGGGACACCTGGAACAATGGGGATACAGTCATTGCTGAGTAAGACGCTGAGCCTCCCCTTACTTTTTTAATGACTGTAGCATTTAGCCTCTAGAGCATGATGTACTTTTCAGAAAACTTTTTCTCTGTGCTATTTTTTCTTCCTCTGCAAAGAAGCCTAAAGGTGGAGCAGTTTCCTCCAATGACACAGCCCAAGTCAGTCACTCAGTTAGTACTTAACGTGGAGTCCTGACTCCCACTCCCATTCAGCCCACCAGACCATGCTGGGAGGTCAGTGCCGGCCGTGATGACTTACACTCCCACTTCAGGCTTCTGTAGAGATGGAGCCAAAGCCATTTTACTGACATTGGGCTCCCAATCTTTAAAAAATGCCTGGAGTGACATTTAGTGTTGAGATTTTTTATTGTGTGCCTATCTTGAAAGCTCAGGCAGAAGATACTGCCCATGAGTTTATAGGACTATTGAGAATTACACATTATATTGGAAAAGAAGCATCAGCTATGGTCTCTAGTTTTGACCAACCAACAGAAACTTTAGGGTATGAACAAAAGATATGGAAAACGTGGATGAAAAATTATTTTACGGGTGTAGATTTCAACAGTGAAATTCAGACAGCATAGATTCTACAGCTAAAAGGTAGATTTGTTGCAAGAATAATATTTTAAACTTAAGGGATCAGTATAATTCCTTTTGTTGAATCCCTTGTTTTGCTAATAGTAAAATGGCAATCCAGAGAGATTCAGGAGACCCCTGAGCTGTGAATGTGGGAAACTCTAGAACTGTGTTACTTAGGGGACTTTTGTGGTTTCCTATTTTGATTCTGCTTTTCTTCTGGACTGAGATCTCAAGAGCAAGAGCAACAGTTTCTTTCTGCTCTCTTATTCCCCCTTTCCTTTTCTCTCCCTGTTCTTCTATGCAAGAGTACTGGGGAGGTCAGAGGGGACAATTTTCTACTTCCTGGGATAGACTGAAAACAATACCAGGTAGCTTGGGGTATCAGATGACGTCATGGACAAAAAGCCAGGTTGGAAGTCCACCCAACAGCCTGATTTGAAGAAATTATTTAACTTCAGGCCTCCATTCCTTCTCATCTATAAAATGAGGCACTTATATCTTAATTTGTAAGGGTTTTTAGACAGTTGGATTCTATGGTCTAAATTCCCCGCCAATTTCTTCCTATTGTTTTAACCTTTTAACTGCTATACAATAGTTCATGGTTGACACAATTTCACACTTTATTTATCATCTCTTCTATAAATGACCATTTAGGTTGTTGGAAGTTTTTTTTTTTTTTCATTAGAAGTCATGCTGCATTAACATTTTTGTTTAAATATATGCGTAAAAATTTCTCCAGAGTTTCAATTATACCAAATGCTACCAAATTAACTTCCAAAGTAACTATGCTAATTTACCAACCTTTACTTCCTCCACCTCTACTCCCATGAACAACTATAGGGATTTGGCCATCTTATTGTCTAATGCCAGCTAACAGCACCCACATCCTTGTTCTTATGGATGTAGTACCCCAACATCTCTGTTCCCATTGCTACCCTTCAGATCTCCCCCTTTATCAATCATGGGGGGCTTTTCTTTTTTAAGAGGTGACACCTAGCTTGTATTCATGTTTGCTCCCAACTCTTATGCCTCTGCCCTAATAATAACATTTTTATTCCCCCAAGGGGCTATGCTTTTTGAAATATACAAGTCAGGAAGAGAATTCTTCTTCTGTTTAATGCTGTCTCATCCCTTCCTTAAGTTATAGAGCAGCAACATGTCCAGCTGCTTGAATGGTAGAGGAAGAAGGAGAAAAGAGAAAAAAGAAATGCTAGAGAAAAAAAATCAGGTAATATTTTTAAAATTGTATCTTTCAACACATGCATGTAACAAATAGCCTTTATTGAAAATAACAAAATTACATGAAATCTGAACTGTCTGGGAAATCTAGCACTTAGGGCCATTGTTACGATAGCACCCATCATTTCTTCTTTGGATTATGTGATAGTCTTTCATTATTTGCGTGTCAGTGTTCTCTCTCCTATAGGAAGGTAATGATCTCAAATTAGGTAGACCAGCTAGATAAATACCCAGGCAGGGAGAAGAAAAGAGTGAATCCAAGAAACATTTGAAGGGAAAGATATTGAATGAAAGGAAAAGTGAGGATAAGAATCTCATGATTTTGAGCCAAGGAAGTGAGAAGAATGCTTGTCCCTTTGATAAGAAACGAGAGAGGAATGCAGCTTGAGATGATAGGTGGAAGTTGATGGGTTTGAATTTGGATGTAGAGAGTGTGTTTGTCCCCAAGAGAAGTTGATCCCCAAAGATCTGCCTTGTCTTTAAAATCGCAGCTAGGACGGAACAACACTTTTGCTGTGTTTCTATGTGATCCACAGGATACCCTCCGACTGTGTGGTTCATCTTCCTGCCCCCTCCAGGTGACAGTCATCCTCCTTCAGCCTGCCATGCAGCAGCTTTCTGCTTATTTGGTGCTTTCCGTTCTCATCTCAAGTCCTAGACACCTGAACTTTGCCTGAGTGTGTGTAAGCGTGCACACACACACACACACACACACACACTCACACTCAGGATGTACATTTTCTTTCAGAAGAAAGACTAACTTCCTTCTGTATCCTTACAATCGGTTTCTATTAACTTTACCCACAAGTATCCTAGAATAGGGGCACTCTTACCACAGTCCTTTTGTACATCTCAGGAAAGTGAATTACCCCACAACATGGTGAATATTCTATTGGAGGTTCCCACTTGGCATCAGCAGTAGATGGACTCCCAGTTCCTCCATCTTATTAACCCTTTGATATTTTGTTATATCTTGCCCCATTTTTTTCAAATAAATTATTCAGCAAATTTTATCCAGCTCTCCTACTTTCATCTCCCACAGCACGAAGACTATAGATACCTCAGTGCTGACTGCACCCTCACTTCATCCAGCCAGAGGCAAACAAAACAAGGACATTTCTACCTCTTTTTTTTTTAAACTGTCTTAAATAGAGTGCTCTGAGTCATCAGTGATGTCCTGTTTCTAGGACAAAGAATAATTGCTCTGACCACAAAGTTACTTTTTCAAGGACTCAGGTTTAAAGGTTATGAATAACTCTTCAAACTCAATTATTTCTAGTTCCCCTCTCACTTTTTGTACTGCCTTTCAATGTATGATGGAATGCCCATCCATATCATAGACCAGTTTAAGTAATATGTACTTTCAAGATTATAAAATTAAGATGTATTCATTCCTTTATTTGTTCTTTCAACCAACACTTTAAAAAAAATAAATTTTATTGGGGAATATTGGGGGACAGTGTGTTTCTCCAGGGCCCATCAGCTCCAAGTTGTTGTCCTACAATCTAGTCATGGAAGGTGCAGCTCAGCTCCAACTCCAGTTGCCGTTTTCAATCTTTGGTTGCAGGGAGCGCAGCCCACCATCCCATGTGGGAATTGAACCGGCAACCTTGTTGTTGAGAGCTCGCGCTCTAACCAACTGACCCATTTGGCCACCCCTTAAGTAACACTTCTTGAGCACTCTAGCATGCTAGGCACATGTACTAAGTACTGAAGGTAAAAAATATCCTGAGAGATGCCTTCTGGAGTGGAACCCAACTGCAAGCAACTGGCTACAGTTAACTTGAAAAGAAGTGCCCATCTTTTGTGTTGTTTTTTTCCTCTATTTTTTTCCTTTGTCTTTTTTGTATTTGTTTATTTTTCATTCTTTATCTTTTTTGTTCTCTTTTTTCTTTTTCTCTATGTTTTCCCTTTTTTTCACTATCACTTTATGCCATGTTATTTTCAAAAAAATCAACCTCATTTTCTTTGATTTCCGCCACTTATTTCACAGTACTAATATTTATCAATGGATGAGGACAAAACCACCTCTCTGCCCAATTTGGGGTCATCTGGCAATTTTAGGCATCTAAGAATATACCAAAAGGATGAAAAAAATGTGTAAATCACTGAATGAATGAATAAAGCTATTGGAAAAAATGTAAAGGTTTTATGACTTGGAAAAAAGGACCATATTTTCTGAACAAAAAGTCAGCGTCTGGATTAGTCAGAGTTGGGTAGGTTTCACTGTAGTGACAAACATCTCCACATTTCAGTGGCTTAATCCAATAAAAGTTAATTTCTTGCTGATGCTACATGTCTAACATGGGCCTGTGGAAGACTCGGCTCCATCAGGTCATTCAGGACACAGGCCCCTCTGCCATCTCAACAGATGCTTCCAAGCTCACTTCTGCAGGAATGAAAAGAACTGGGGAGTCTTCCACTGACAATCAAATGATTTGGCCTGGAGGTGACACACAACACTTCTTGTCACAACAACAGACAAATCACATGGCTTACTTAATGACCAGGAAGCCAAGCTCTACAGCCTCCATGTGCCTGAGAGGAGAGGGTGCCTAACTCTTTGTGACATTAGGAGTTTCCACCACAGCACTCAGAATCAGCGAATTTGAAATGAAGACTATGGAAGATCCCAAATATTTAGCTGCTGTGCCTGAGGGACAAATGCAGAACAGAGAGTGAGCCTGTGTTCTGCTGCAGCAGGCCTCACTCTTAGTCCCTCTGGTGGCTGTTTTAGAAGTAAATCTCCTGGGCTACACAAACCCCTCTCCACCTCAGGCAATCTTTCCCACAGGTCCTTGTACATGAAGGCAGCATTTTTTTTTTTATAAACCCATGTGTGACCTTTTATCCAATAAAATGTCAATCTTATTACTAAGATAATTCATCCCTAAGGTTGAAATAGTCCTCTTAATTTGCTTCTTTAATTAAGGGAGGTGTGGGGTTTGTGAGGCTTGGGCCATTAGGAAGCAAAACTGTTCTGAGCCAAGACTGGGAGGCCATCCCTTGCCTGTGACAGTGTGATGGAGCGAGGCTGCCAGTAAGCCAGGGTGTCAAGGATGACAGGACAGCTCCATCTATTGTGACCACCAACCTGAATACATAACTGAGTGAGTCACCTCCCTCAGACACATTCCTCAAAGTGAAATTAACTTTATGGGCTGCGCAATTGTAAAGTCTTTTTGGATGGTTTTATGTAATGACCTGGGAGTTTTCAAACAAGTAACTTTTGGACAGCTGTAAACTAGAGTTAGCATACACTTTTGTACTTCCTGGAATGCCAAAGATCAAGGTCCTATGGGTCATCCATCTAAGAATGGGTATGTGCTTATGACTGATCCCTTGATGGAACCCTGTCTGAAAGAGAAGAAAGCTGACAAAATCAGCTCAATGCAGTGGCAATTAAGAGCTGAGACTCCAAATCTAGACTGTTTTTGGGTTTGCATTTTGGCTGCTCACTTATGAGCTTGTGTGACCTTGAGCAAGTTATATAATGTCTTTAAACTTTAGTTTCCCATAAAATAAGGATGAAAATTGTATTTGTCTCACAGGTTTGTTGTAAGACTTAAATAAGGTTATGATACTTAGCATAGTACCTGGCTCATACTAAGTGGTCAGAAGATGTTAACTATTATTAGTAGCTGTTGTTATTAATATTGTGCAGGAAAACTAGCATGTACACCGTGTATGCCTTAAACAAAACACTGTGCTAGAAAGGTATTGAGTGCATAGGTCCAAGTCTCTTCCTTCAGAGATTTGCAAGTGTGTGTGTGTGTGTATGTGTGTGTGTTTGGTGGTGGGAGTTGGGAGATGTCAGGGTAGAATAAAGAGAGAAGAAGCAGGAGAGGAAAAATACAAGATAGCTAAAATAAAAATAGATACAATTTAATTGTGGATGTGTTGTGTAATAGATACTTTACATAGATAGATCTATACACAACCGACCTCATTTAGTATTCACACACTATGTCAGGCATTATTAGTATCTTCATCTTACATTTGAAGAAAAGAATCCTTAGAAAGATGAAGTCAGCTGCACAGAGGGGGGATGGGAAAGTGGAGGGGGGACTGGGCTGTGTGCTCTGGCTTGAGTGGAGCAGAGGGGAGGACTGGCTGAGTGGAACACGATGTACCAGGTGCTCCAGAGAAGTCCTGCTCGCCGGCACAGGTGGTTACTGCCCACACAGAGTCCAAGACCTTCTCTAATTTCGTCCACATGGTCATTAGTGGTGTGCTGTTTGACCAAGAAACGGAAGACTGCCTCAAGGCGGTCACCACATTCTTTGAGAGGCTGGAAAAACTAAAACGCATATTCAGAATGTGCTTAAGTGCAGCTTCAAATCTTGTGGCAAATCCAGGACATGCCGGAAATGGCAGCCAATGGCAAACTAACTCCGCATGGGGGCCACTGGAGGTGAAAACTTCATGGTGATCCAAGGTTGACCATTAGATGGAGCCCTGCCAGCCATGATGACATACCTGAGGACAGTGGTTAGAACCCAAACCAACTTCTGCACCCCTCCACTTTCTGGCAGCATAAGGCCAAGACCACCATCAGTACCAGAGTTTTTAACCCCCCCCCCCATCCACTAATATGTTTTATTATGAGTTCAGAGATAAAAATATAAAAGTATAAGGAAACTTGGAAACTTCCAGATTCTTCTGGACTTTTGCCCCAGTAAATACTTTGGAAAGAAAGGTAATCTCCACGTAAAATCTCCATTAAAATAACCTTGTGAGCTTATCTGAAATTAGCACCTCCAGAATTCTTGTTCTGACTCTTGGTTTAGTAGACCTATTTGTGTCTTGATCTTATACTTGATAAACCCCTCTAATCAGATAAGAAAAGAGTTGACGCATTTCTAGACTGTAGACCAACTGTAATGTTATTTGAAAATAGAAGTTGAGCTTGGGGTTTAGGTTTTTCCCTTTTTATTTGTGTATGATTTAGTGTTCATTCTGCACTAGACACTAAAATGCATTGTTTAATTATCTGAGCTCAACACACCATTTTATAATTCATTAGTCAGTTGCTCTTTGCAAAAGCTTATTTCTTATGAAACAAAAGTGAGAATCGTGCAACTGGACTATTTATCTCTCTTTAGGGGTTGGGGGTTAATATCTGATAGCTCATAACATCTTTATTATAATGCATTTATAATGATTTACTGGAATCATTCTATGGCTAAGTATCTAATGTCAAAGCCGGGATCTGGCATGAAATAAAATGCTGTATCCTTGGGTAGCTCTAGGGAAAAAAGGCCTCAGCCAGTATTTTCTGTGTAATTCTGCAAGCTGTAATAAGGGTAGGGGTAATTGCCTTAATGTCAATTAAGCTATTAATAATGCCCATCTTGTCATTCCTAAATATAGCAGTGTCTCAATCATGCACTGCTGTCCCCTGTTAAGACTGCACAGAAATGAGATCAGAGTGTATGTGGGTCGGGATGTCTGTGTAGCAGCCAGTCTTACTTCCTTTCCATAAAGGAAGGTTTGGGGGTTGATTTACTTGTTTTTAATGAAAATTTTCTACGCAGACATGAACATGTATTTGTAAGTGCGCGTGCTGGTAATACTTGTGAGCAGGGACAATCTCACTTAAAAACTGTCACCTGTTCCTATTCTGCTTCTAGATGACTAGAGTAAGGTCATGTGTTCCTGGGTCCAGGCCCCTGACTGATGGTCCAGACAATCTTGTACCTACCGTCCAGGCATTTTAGAGTCGGGAGCACTCACTTGGCTATATGCGGTGCTGTGTGCGTGTTGTTTCCAGGCACCTCAGATGCACACAAGTTCCATAAGGACAGATAGACAACAGAGTAAAGCAAATGATACTAGGACACTGACACAGAGTAAAGGGACCAATGGTCCATCAGCAAATTTCAGCAGCCAAGGTCAAGGGTAAAGGCATACTTGGAATAAGGAACTAAGAGGTAAACTGTAGGATTTTGGTGAGTAGGGAGAATGTCGCCAACTCTCCCAGATCAGTTCTAAATCAGCCACTTATCTCACAGTGAGGAAACAGGACAAGAACTCCTTCCTTGGTTGGCACTTATATTTCTCCTGGGCTAAGATTTCTGAGCAGCCACTTCCTTCTGCCCCCCTTGTTGGCCATCTTGGTGAAGTGAACTTCTACTTGATGATATTTAGAGCTCGTTAATTTGTCCCAAGAAAGCTTACTGCATGGCAGTTTAATGACAGAATCCTGTTTTAATGCAAATGGACATGTAATCCCACTAAACCACTCTGAGGGTATAAATTTAAAACAATTGCTAGGAACTGACACTGGAGTTTAATAAGATGGAGGGCTAGCTCCTATATCCTGGTACGCCCAGGGGACCCTGCTAGGACACCCAGCCCTGGCGGCTTTAGTACAGCCTGGTTACCATGGCAATTAGAAAGGGGGAGGAGAGGAGCTTTAGTGAGCCCACCTAAGGTGGTGGGGATCTGAGTTATGGTAGAGTGAGAGTGCAGGGAGTGAGGAAAGCTCTGAGTGGGGATGAAATAAGTGGTGAGTGGGTGTCTTCTGCTCATTATGGCACAGGGAACAGGTTGGGGAAGATGTGACTGAGACCCAGGAGGCAGCTTTCTGTCCTGGCTTATTATCAATGCTTGATCTGGGCAAATCCCACAGAAAACAGCACAAAACCTTGCCTTGGAACCCCCCCACCCCCAGCAGGTAAAGAGGAAGCCTGCCTGGGGGAGGGGGTGGAAATGAGACTGAGGTGGGAATTGTTTGTGAATATTTGCTAGATTATAATGCTGTTGGGTACTACATCATTCTCTAGAGAGCCCTGAATAAGGTTATTATGGGTGAAGTCATTTTTGTAATAAAGTTGGTTATAACTCTGGATCATAAATCATGGGTTCTGGTACTAAAAGAATTACTAAACATGCCTCTGTTACCACATACTATCCTCCTTTTAAATACTTTGATTTTACTACAAATCCTCCATTGACTGAGATGAGGGAAATACACACAACAAGCAAATGATTCCTTCCGTCCCAGGCAGCAGTCCCGCCGGCATCAGGGCCTCCCGGAATGATTTCCTGAGGTGTGATGTTATTTATGGCGTGCTTTCTCTATCAAAAAGGCAAACAGCATCCAGAGTGACCCCGGAGCATTTGCATCACTGCTTCTCTTGCTAATTGATTCATCCCCTGGCAGGGCCTGAAACATGGGCTGTTAGCTGGACACTGTCTCCCAGCTGCAGATCCTATGGATTAAGGTATATAATAAGCAAAGATGTTAATAAAATTGTTAAATGTCAAAACTGCAAAACCCACACCCATTCAGAGTCCATCAGCTCTTCTGGAATGATTCCGTAAAATACCATCTCCTGCCCTTGTCCTTTTCTCAGTCTAAACTTCATAACCTTTGTTAACTAAGGAGATTAGTCTTATTAACAACATCGATGGTTTAATTTCTTTCATAACTTCTTCCTTTCAAATAAGAGTCCAGCACAAAATGACAAGGAATGTTATCATATGAAGTGCATTTCAGATGTCATAAAGCAGAAAGGAGAGGGTGGCCCCAGTGGCAGTTGTAAGAGGGACAAAGTGTGGATCTCTATAGCTCAGTGGCTGCAAAGCAGAAAATGAAGATTGTAAAAACGTCACATAAAGAAAAAATGCACAGTGGATTCGTTTTGCGATGCCCATAATTCAGTAATGCCTTTAAGTAGCTAGAAGAAATATAATAAATGTTTTTCCACAACATTGATCATACTGTATCAGAGGAAATATTAGTGTGCAGGGAGCCATGATTATACCGGTAGTAATTCTCGGTGTGGAAAACTAGTAGAAGATAGGACCCTTTATAGGCCGTACTTTTATTGGCTGCAGTTATTTACCTTTAAGAATATGCCTAATACATTGTCCTATAGCTAAATATTTTTGTGAAAATTCAAACCAGCACTATCAGTAAATCAGGAATCTTGCCACCATTTTGTAGAATTTATTTATTTTTCCTGCAGATGCTCTGATGTGTTCCAGAATACAAAACCAGCCAATTGACCATGTAAAAATTCTAGAATGTCTGTAAAACAGGTTCTTCTGTATTCTGAACCCAGATAGGAGCAGACAGGTTTATGACATATGATTCCATCCAAATGCCACCTGTGTATTTATGACATCACTCTGAACAAATTAAATCGATTATTAGATTCTATACTACAGTAAAACTATACCCGACCCTGTCAGCCTGGAGAGGAGATGCGTATCGTGCAACTGCTTCATTTTCTTCTTCTTCTTCTTCTTTTTTTTTTGTCCTGAAACACTGAAAAGAGCTTCCCAAGACAGGTTTTTTCTTTAGGGAGAAAAGAAGGAAACTGATTCCTCAGACCAGCCTCTTGCTCCTCGGACTGGCAGGAGCTGGTGGTCATGGAGAACTTGGTTCCGGAGACCCCAGCATGTCAAGGGAAAGTTCCCCTGTTACTCTTGAGGGACCCCAGGGCTTGACTGCAGAAGTCATCGCATCAGGGTTTCCGGGTGCACAAGATAAGAGCTAGCCCAGCCAGACTCCTGCAGAACTCTGAGGAGAGGTGAGACGTGGGCATGCTAATTCTCCATCTATTCCCCACAAAGCCCTGCTGTGAATATTACTAAGAGAAGCAAGAAGCCAGAGAATCTCCAAGTGAGGATACTATGAAAGCAGAGATAGGAACGCAGGATTCTTTCACTTTGGTATCTGGATAATCCAGCTTGCAGTTCAAAGGCCTTGTAAAAGCCAACAAACCTGGCTAGAGGCTGCAGCTTTACCTGCTCTGTTTCAGTGCATATCTCCTCTAACGCTCACTGACACATGGGAAGAATTTGCCAGACTCTCCTTGCAGACCATCCCCATCCCTTTGTCCGTGTGTTCTTCGTTTAATGGAAATCGCAGGTCTCACACGCACGCCCTCCTTCAATCCAACACGGTTTCTGTAATTTTCTTTCTCCTCCATCATTTGGGCACAAAAGAGGGGATATTATAGCTAAAGGGCATTTGGATTTTGATGAAGTTATGTCTTTCTTGATTTTAGTACTTTCTTATTAGAGTTAGGTAGATGTTTTGTCTGTTTAATTCCCCCCCCCCCCTTCTAACAAGAAGGAAGTGAAAGAGGCATGTTTAAATTCTTCCCATCCTGAGAACTTTCAAGAAGCAGATAGTTGAAGGGAAAACCTCCCAACGTGAGGGAGCCTGAGATGGAGAAGTAGCTGGCCATAGGCGATGGTTTCTCTGCAGGGCTGCCCCTGGGAAGTTGGTGAGCAGGGACCTGGTGTGCTCAGGATTGGCACAGACACAAATAACTTACAGGCCCAGGTGACCTAACAGACTTCCCTCCAGAATTCTGACCCAACGTGGGAGAGAGGGACACTTTTTAAGCATCTTCTTACAAGTGACATTGTTCAAGGTACTTGAAAGCAGTAATAGATGTTCTTGGAGTTGTTCTTAATGAAAATTATTATTATTTTTTATCAATTAATTGCCTGGCAGTTGAAGGAGTGCAATTTATAACAACAAAAATCTTGGAGACTAATATCTCTTTGAATTCCCTCTTTAGATATATTATCATATTAATGAGTAGTTATTAAAGATCAATGAGTAGTCCTGTTCTTTGTTCTCTCTCCTGCCTTCCTCCCTTCCTCCCCCCTTCTTCCTCCGTTTTTTTTTTCCTTCATTTTTTTTTCTTTCCGTCCTCCTTTCCTTTATTTTCCTTTCATTTTTTTTCTCTTTCTCCCCTTCTTTTTCTTCTTCAATGACTTGGAAAAAAATCTTAATGAACTTCTTAGAGCAATTCTACACCAATGAAAATGTTCAGGGTCGCAGATGACTTTCCCGGAGTATTTAACAGTGGGATCAAAAACAGCTTCCATTTTTGCTGCGTCTGAAGTATGCATGCAGTCCCATTTGCACTTGCAAAAATATCTAAGTGTGCTGAGGAGGGTCACGGAGGGCCTTGGAGAGTAGATCCACTATCATTTTAGTAAAATTAAAAAAACAAACAAAATAATAATGGAACAACAGACTTTGAAATGTAGTTAGTCAATAAACAAAATGCCTTTTGCTTTACTTAGCATCCAGCCTGAATTATTGACTTATATTGTGGCCAGATAAAAAAGGTAGACAACATTTAACAATACAGAATATTTAATCACAACATAAAACTTATTTTATATTTTGAGACACACTTGTAATTATCGCTATGGCCGCTGGATGTCACTGTTGCATATGTCTGGCAGTAAAAACTTTCCACTTGGGCAATCTGAAACTGGTATTTTAAGGGCTGTCATGTTACCTCCTTGGCACTCTACCTTTTGATTGAACACACACTATCATGCTAAGATGACTCTCTTCTCCATTCAGTGCAGTCAGCTCACTTCTCAATTATGACATTCTACTGGGAATTCTAATTTACACAGGATGAGGTTCCCAAAACACAATTATCTTCACTATATTTAAAAGACGTATGGTACTTTTATAATAGTTCCCAACATTGTGTATTAATTATAACTAGCACATTCTGGATACCAAATGGAGTGAAGTGAAAACATAACCATAAAATACCCTGGATTTATAAAGTGCCTTTTTCTTCCTCAAAGAGCTTACAACAGTTTTCATATCTACTGGCTCATCTGTCTTTCCAACATCCCTAGGGGGTTACCTGCTTTAATGCTTTTATGAGTCAAAGTTGACCTGTGAAATAAATTGAATGAAGTAATTATTTGCACTGGCATCCCAGGAGTAAAGCAAAAGCAAACACTGAAAATGTGTTCCAGACAGCTAATTCTAGTTTGCAAAAGTAATTTGCTGAAATTTTGATAGTTCTGGGTTTTTCGTTTTTGTTTTTCAATTACTTTTATAATGCCTTAATTCAAGGACCCTTTCACTCTTCTTTTAAAAATTCATCTTAGAAAATCTGAGCCATCGTGTGCAGCTAACATTATACAGAAATTAGCTCTGGAGACTTTCCCAACCGGAAAAAAGCCTGGCCCAGTAGAAGTGCTAGAATAGAGCAACACCCGGTAAAAAGGAATGAGAGAACTAATTGGAACAGTCATTAGCTTTCTCGGTAGTTAGAAATGACCATGAGTTTCAATTTAGCTGTCTAGTTTAGTCTCTTTCTTTTTCCTAAAACCTTGGAGTTGTTTTCTTTACCTTCCTCCCGTGCATTGGGGAAGCCAGAGCTGCTGTAGGAAGACTATTGGTCTAGATTTTAGGGGGGACTGGGGAGGGGAGGGCTCTCTGTTCTAGTGAATTATCAGAGAGCTGTGTTGCCTGCCATATACAGATGCTTTGATCCAAAATTTCAGTCATTGTTTCCACATTTAGGGGCTGGAATGAACATCAAAGAAGTGGGTGTATGGAATTTACTGAATGCCAAAGAAGTACAATAACATACAGAGGATATAAGCAAATCCCAGTGGCAAAATTTGCTGCCAATTCTTGCACATAATAGAGGTCCTAAAGTGACAGTCTATCTTTGACAAATGCATAATGATATCAATGCCAAGGGAAGGAACTAGCATACTGAAAGGTGAATAAAAGAGTTGGGAACAATTCAGTGGACTTACACATTTCCTTAGTGTGTTTTTACACAGCAAGGAAAGCAGATGACACAAATGCATTAGGTAATCATTGGACAGGGCTGCAAACTCACCAGCAGTTTTAATCTGACCTTGCTTTTTCGGGAACCCGCTCTAAAGATGAAAATAAAATGTGATTAGAAATCATTCATCTTTGGGAGGGAGGAAAAAAAAGGGACAAGTAAAGTGAAAATAGCTTTCTTGTTCTGTCTTGGATAGTTCCAGATTTTAAAGCCCATATGTTGTGTGCTATAACTTCTTCTCCCAGGGCCAGTGCTTTCCAAACGCTTCAGCTCGTGCATTGCACCCAGTAGTCTAGGAAGTTAGGGCTCATTTCTATCCACAGTCTTTGTTCAAATTTTGGTTAATTTCAGTGGGTGCACAGAAAGTAAAATGCACAGAACTGAAACCGTGGAACTCAGGCCATTGTGTGATCATCTAAAAACCTACTTTTCAAGCTCCTTTAAGTTTTATTTTTGAAATAAAAACAATAAAACGACTGTAAAAAGTTTCCAAAAGTGTTGACATTATGAGCAATTGCTAACCAAGGCTATTCCCAGAATGATCGTGCATATTTGGATACAATTCTAGAAAAGCTAACTGTCCTGCCGTGCCAGCTCTAAATACAGAGGGTGCCAAAAAAATGTATACACATTTTAAGAAGGAAAAATCTGTATTAAAATTACGCAGATGGTAACCACATTGAGCACCTCTTGTAATTGCAGAAGTCAAACGTGACTTGTATTCATCTCTTGTTATCGGTATATATTGAGTATTACATTTTAATACAGTTTTTTTCCTTTCTTAAAATGTGTTCACATGTTTTTGGCACCCTCTGTATTTCATTCAGAAGGTGATTCATTCAGAAGGTGATTCAAGAAGGGTCCTGTGGTACGTGGCTCTTGCCTCCAGGGCCAGGAATCTACATAGGAGTAGATGCAGATTGTGTTGCTGTCACCAGGAAGAGCATTGGAGGGCAAAGGCTGATTCTTGCCTTTAAGCTGCAATCCTTTTCCTATGTAAACGAGTGTGTAAGGCATCTGCTGGCTGCTTTAAAAAAAACAAAAAACAGCACAGACCGGAGGTGGATGTTTAAAGGAAGAAGTCTCTGAAATGCCATGGCACATGGCAATAGCCTACACAGTTCACGAGTACCGTCTGGTAATGAATCAAATACAAACAAGGCCAAGATACGTGTGTTTATTTGAAACTTTCCTCAGCTGAGCAAGAACCTGTGACAGCTGCAAATAAAGCCGTCATTTCTTCCCTTTGCATTGGGCCATCAGAGCAGATTTGCCTATGTACACTAAAACCATTTCCAACCCAGCCCCTTCGGTGCTTCTTCCAAAATTTCTTCTAAGGCCTTACACTTCAAAATAGTGGACCTCATGGAAGTTTATTGTGCATGTTAAGTAAATGCAATGATTTTCATTATTTCAAACTCTATAATGAAATGACTGCATGCCCAGCAACATTAGAAAATGGACAAACAAGTATTCAACTGCCTGGATGAACCATGGCTTTCTGGCATTAAAAGTGTAATATTTATGAGTTAATTTAATCATAGAAGAAAATATTGAGTGGGTGACTGAGTAAAATGATGACTGCGTATTATGTTTTTGCCATGCAGCTGGATAAACATATTCAACGACAGACCTTGGCAAGAACTGCAAAGATGCTCTTGACAATGCTATGAATAAATATTAGGTGCTGCCCAGAATTCACTGCATTTGAGGTCTTGAGCAAAGCCAGATGAGTTTTAGCAGGAAAATGTAGAAGAAACCACATATGCACATTGGGATTATGTAAACATTGGAGTCTTTCTCTGCTGCCCAGGAATTGCTCTAACATTCATTTTTATCTACATCATTGACAGATTTTTTTTTTTTTTAACTTAGTATCTTTGTACTTCTAGGAGTGTACTTTAGCATTAAGACCTAGTTTGGGGGAAGTTCATGGTAAATTTTTCAACAACGTGGACTTGGAGTGAAAAGAAATATTTCACTTAGGCTACAGAGAATTGACACTAAATATTGTATTTTGTAGTGACCCAATTTGATCTATATAAAACAGTAAATTGAAAAATTTATTTAGATTGCTTCTTGAATTTCTTTAGCACTTATGGTTTCTGATTCTAAGAAGGACCATAAGAGAAAACAAATAGGTAGGTAGTTTAAAGAGGAGATCAGCATTATCAAGTCACTTAATGAAGCATTTGTATCCAGTGCAAAAAGAACCAGCATGCAAGAGAATATTATAGAAATGTGCCATTGTGGGTTTTTTCCCTTGAAGGATTTTCATTTTACCAGTAAAGAAAAATATTTTTTCCCAGCTTTATTGAGGTATAATTGACATGTAACATTGTGTAAGTGTAAGACGTACATGTTGATTTGATACACTTACCACTATAGTGTAAGCTAACACGTCAGTCACTTTACGTAACTGCCATTTCTTTTTTGTGGTGAGAACATTTAAGATCTACTTTCTATAGCAACTTTTAAGTATGTAATACAGTTTTGTTAACTATAATCACCATGCTGAATATTAGATCCCCAAATTTACTCATAACTGAAAGTTTGTACTCTTTGACCATCATCTCTCTGTTTCCCCCACCCCCAAGCCCCTGGTAACCACCATTCTATTGGTTTCTATGAGTTTAACTTTTTTTAAGATTCTACGTATAAGTGGTGCCATACAGCATTTGACTTATTCTGCCTGACTTATCTCACTTAGCACAATGCCCTCAATGTCCATCCATGTTGTTGCAAACGGCAGGATTCCCTTCTTTCTCATGGGTGAACAATATTCCATTGTGTATATACAGCACATCTTTATTCATTCATCTTTTGATAAACATTTAGGTTGTTTCCATGTCTTAACTGTTGTGAATAATGCTACAGTAAACATGGGAGTTCAGATATCTCTTTGAGATCCTGTTTCATTTCCTTCAGATATATACCCAGAAGTGGGAATGTTGGATCATGTGGTAATTCTATTAATATTTTCAAATGTTTGAGAAATATCTATACTGTTTTCCATAGTGGCAGCACCCATTTGCATTCCTACCAACAATGCACAAAGGTTCCCTTTTTTTCCACATTCATGCAAACACTTATCTCTTGTCTTTTTGTTAATAGCCATCTTGACAGGTGTGAAATGATCTTATATTGTGGTTTTGATTTATATTTTACTCATAACTAGTGATGTTGGACATCTTTTCATGTACCTGTTGTCCATTTGTATGTCTTCTTTAGAAAAATGTCTATTCAGCGCCTCTGTTTTTTTGCTATTGAATTGTATGAGTTCTTTAGGTATTTTGGATCCTAACTCCTTGTCAAATATGTATATGATTTGCAAATATTCTCTCCCATTCCATAGGTTGCCTTTTCATAGTGTTTATTATTTCTTTTGCTGTGCAGAAGCTTTTTAGTTTGATGTAGTTTTGCTTATTAATGTTTTCATTTGTTTCTTGTATTTTTTTGGTGTCATAGTCAAAAGATTATTACCAAGACCAATATCAAGGAGATTTTTTCCCATGCTTTCTTCTAGAAGTTTTATTGTTTCACATCTTATATTTAAGTATTTAATCCATTCTGAGATAATATTTGTGTATGGTATAAGATAGGGTCCGGTTTCATTCTTTTGCATGTGGTTATCTAGTTTTCCTAACACTATTTATTCAAGAGACTATCTTTTCCCCATTGAGTGTTCTTGTCTCCTTGTGAAATATTAGTTGATCATATATGCAAGGGTTTATTTCTGGGCTTCTGTTCTATTCCGTTGGTCTATGTGTCTGTTTTTATGCCAGGACCATACTGTTTTGATCTCTATAGCTTTGTACTATAGTTTGAAATCAGGAAGTGTGACACCTCCAGGTTTGATCTTTTTAAACATTGCTTTGGCTATTCAGGATCTTTTGTGGTTGCACATGAATATTAGAATTTTAAATTGAAAAATGCCAATGGAATTTTGATAGAGATTTCATTGACTCTATAGATGGCTTTGGGTAATATGAACATTGTCTCTTGCAGGCAGCATAAAGTTGGATCTTGTTTTTTAAATCTATCCAGCTACTCTATGCCTGTTGATTGGAAAACTTAATTCAATTACATTAGAGTAATTATTGACAGGTAAGGAGTTACTAATGCTACCTTATTGCTTTTTGTCTGCTTTGTAGTACCCTTGTTTCTTTCTTCCCCTCTTACTGTCCTCCGTTGTGAACTGATGATTTTTCATAGTGATATGCTTTGATTCCCTTTCTCTTTATGTTTTGTGAGTCTACTGTATGTTTCCACTTTGTGTTTATCATGAACATTATATAAAATATCTTATAGATATAGCAGTCAATGCTGATAACAACTTAACTTCAATTACATACAAAAGCTAAACCCTTTTACTCTCCTTGTTTATGTTTTTGATGTCACAGTTTGCTTCTTTTTATATTGTATATTCTTTAACAAATTATTATAGCTATAGTTATTTTTAATGCTCTTGTCCTTTAAGAAAATTCTTATTAAGTCTTCACTTTTGATTTTCTGGTGCTCAAGCACTATCTCTAGAATAGCAACAAAAGAAGAACTACGGTCTCTGGGCCATAGTGTATGTGCCACGGGCTTCTTGTAAATCAGTGAATTTCCTAGATTGCTTTTTGTTGGGTTGTCTTAGTATTAAAATATGAGGACAGAATGCATGAACGAATATAGAAGAGCCTACTAGAAAAAAAAAGAAAAACACCTTCTGATTATGTGGGCCTGGGTATTCTGGATTCTAGTCTCAGCTGTGTGACCCTGGACAAGTTGCTTTGCTTCTCTGCACCTCAGTTTTCAATCTGTAAAATTATAATTTGTTTACCTATCTTTTAAGAGATTGATTGTGAGAGGAAAACTAGACACTCTATCTAAAGCATTAATTTCTTTTGTTATTAAGCCACAATGCATTTAATTTAAATTCTGCGTTTTTAAAGAAAGGATTCCAGTTGCCCTCAGAGAAGTTAAAATGCAAATTTAAGATATTACTATGACTACAACTAATATTACCTAATATATCCAAGCAAATAAGGTCACACACAAGCTTAATTTCTCCTTATTTTCCTTTGAAGAAACATCTCAAAATCTTATTTTTAAAAGGAAATCTAGCTCATCTCCCAGCTACTCTGCCCTCTTGGTATCCTTCTTAAGTGGATACATTCCACTTCAACATGCATTTAACAAATAAATGTCTGGAGTGCTTGAACCAGTCGGTGGCACTAAAAGTAGCAAAAGGGTGTTTTGGAGGTAAAATTGCCATGATTTGGTGATGGCAATTTGGGAAAGTCAGAGAGAACAAGATGTCAAAGGTAACTCCCACACTTCTCATACAGAAGACGAGAGAAAGAAAATATTTGGAGGAACAATTAGAAATTCAGTTTTAGATATATTAAATTCGAGATGCCTGTGAAACATCGAAAAGAAAAAAATTTAGGACAAGACCGTAAAGGCAGCTATGATGGTAAGAGACTACTGGGCTCGAAGGCAGAGGCTTTCAGTTAAGGTCCTGGCTCCACTCCAACATGTATGAACAGGTGGGCAAGGACTTACTCTTCCTGAGTCTTGGTTTCCTCATCTGTAAAATGGAGCTATTAATATCTATCTCATCACCTTATTGGGAAGATAAAATGATAATTTTTTGAAGTTACTTTATAAGGAACTACTCTGCTTCTCATTATTATAGAGACCTAAGAAATGACACACACAAACAAGTTGGGACTTTCTCTCCTGGAAACAGCCCTACTAATGAACAGGGGTCATCTTGCCTTTTCACTAACCTACCTTGTGTAATTGGCTGAGTTGCTTTGGTTTCCTCTCCTTTTCTGGTTCTCCACCTTCAGGAAGAGGCCTACAACCATGCCTTCCTCGAGCACATGGAGCTAATATGGAGAAGACTCTCTTGAGATTCATGGTTAATTAGGGGTAGGAATCATGGTTATGGAATGTTATGGACTTCCAATGAATATTAATTGATTGGGCTATAGCATTAACATTGTATTACTAGGTTCAAATTGGTGAGAAGAAGAGATTTTAGTCAGCTGGGGACTGACAGCTCCTGTGGGTTTGGAACCATCTACTACCCCCACAGAACTGAGCGCTAGCTTGTCCCCAGAACCTGAGGTGGGACAAACGCCACAGAAAGATAAGAGAGAAGCTAATTTTCCCCCTATTTATATTTCCCTTGGGGTGAACTTCTTAATCCCTCCCTGCAATGATATACTAAAAATCTGTGTGTGATTAACTTTTTTTACCACTACAGAGCCAAACAGAGTAAGAACCTGGCTGCCAACAGCAGTGGGTTAGCTCTGGTTATTGCAGAAATCACGAGGGTGGGAAGAAAGCAGCTGCCCTTACACAGAGTCTAAGAAGGATTCTTAGCGGAATAGGGCAAATAGACTGTTGTTAAATAAAAATTGATAAAATCGGAACATTAATTAAACCCCAATGTTGGGGCAAGGTGTACAGAAATGTCTGAAAATGTTCCCCAGTCTTACAGTCTATTTAGGGGGAGAAAACTAGTAGATGAAAAACTTGGTTTTGGATAATGTCTGTATGCTGTGGTGCAAGCTTTGTTGTTGTCTTTGCTGCTTATTTTTTTTTATCTTTGTTTCATGAGAATCTCCAAACGCAACAAAAGAACACGAAAACATCATTCAGCTCATCCCCACATTTTCCAAAATTGAATGCTGTTTCTGTACTAAAATTTTTTCCAGCTAGGCTCTATGACCAATATCTGAACACAAAATGCCTATGTCCGATATTACATTTCTATTCTTCAATTGTTGTCTCTAGTATATTTGGCCTGATGTCTTGAAATACCCACATAAGGGGTCCATTGTTCGCAAATGTTCATGGCTATACTGGGAATGACTGTAAGCAGACTTGATGCTGTACTTCCCTGTGTACATGTATCAGTGTGGATATATATCACTCCAAAGACAGAGGAAAGATTTGTTGTGTTGTATATGTAAAGCTTTAGGACAGTATCTTCATCATAGTAAATCCTATGTAAGTCTTAGCAGCTGCTTCTCCTACTACTATTGAAAAGTCGAAGGGTTATGCTGTGTGTGACCGGCGATCTGCTGGACTGGTTTTGTTAGAACTGTCAACCCCTGGCATAGACTTAACACCTTGTTTGTCACCTATGAGTGACCCTTTGACCTTTGGGGAGGATCATCTTTGTCGGTCCACATTTTTGCCATTGGGTGCCCTTTGGGAACTGCCGGAGTGTTGCGGTGAAGCCCCCTGGGTTGCAGATTGCACAGGAGTGCTTCTCAAACTATGTGTGGTGAAGGATTCGTTCTTATTTCCAGTCTGCCACAGCCTGATACTTTGTAAAGTGCAATAAAAATAACTGAATACAGAATAAAAAGCAATACACACAAAATTTAAGTCCCATTTTGTAAATTTGATTCAACAGACATACACTTATGCAACCAAATGGCTCTCAGCAGTTCTAAATGTCCCCTTTCCATTCTGTGCTTGTCTCATCTCTGAACAATAACCCGCAGGTCACTGATAGCGGGCCTCACTTTGAGTAGCAATGTTATAAAGGACAGTGAGGGACCCCAACATCCTCTCATTTCATTTCCATATTGTTTTTCCTTCCAAAGAGCTTGAAGGGCTCTCTCATCAAAGCAGGGACTCTACAGGCCAGGAGGCCTCAGACCTCAGCTTAAGGTGGTCGAACCACTAGTGTGAAGCTGGTGCATAGGGGGCAACTGAGAGGCCAGCGGGGGATGGTATTTTGTGCTGGGTGCTGGCCATTCCCTCAGGTGGGAGTTTACACACAGCTAAGCAGTAGGCTGTTTAGTGCTGCTGCACAGGTGGGGGAACAGTCTGTGATAGACAGGCTTCTGGCAAATAAACACATCGGATGATATACTGTAATCAACTATATAAACCACTTTAAAATTGTCTATACTTCATATTTCCAGCATTTGGTTTTGTTAATCATATGTCTTCCTGACAGCAATTAAATAACCTTGAGAGAAAATGTACACCTGCTGTCTCCCCTGGGGAAACTACATCTCTTTTGTGAATGACATAAGTTCTCCATAAAACATAACTGAAGATAGGAGAATTGAATTTGGAGATATGTCTCCTTTCTCTCTTGTTTTATCTCTAGTCGAATTGGAGAACAAGGTTTAATATAGCTAATCTTTTTCTGGATCCCTACTCTGAGATTCTATTCAAACCAAAATATTTCCCCGAGACGCACATTCAAGGCAATAGATAAATGAGGTCGTGATGAGCATCACAGAGGTGGGGAGGGTCCCATGCCCATCCCACGTCGCCGGCACTCTCTCCATCCCCAGCTTCTCACTCCAACACTCTCAGTTCTTTCTGATTTCTACAGCAGATCTCATCTACTTTCATAAACACCACAGTGGTCCTGTTTTTCCCAAAACATAACAAAATGTTTGCTTTGCTTGAGTCAGGTTCCAAACAAGGTCCATTTGTGAGGACTGTTGAATTAGAAGCCTCTTTTAATTGACAGGTGTCACGGGCGAGCTGTAGGTGCCAGGAGCACCCAAGGCCCTGCTACACCCTGGATTTGCTGAGTCTCACACCAGTCAAAGTTCAGGTTGTTAGTGCACTGGGGTGTGGTCAGTGCCGGGCTGGGGCTGCACGCGTGTCCGGTGGCACTGGAAGGGGAAGCGGCTGCCCCAGGAACCAGGGCGTTGAGCATGTCAGCTACCCACCTGGCTTCGGTCACGGCCAACCTCTCCCACTCCGATGACTGGGCCAGCCATGGGGCCAGAATATAGTCCTGGCAGCAAGTGTCTTGGAGCGCTGAGGAACTGGGGCCTTGTTGTGATTTGGTTGGTGAGTTGGGAACAGCTGTCTGGAAGAGGAACAGACACTGTGGACTTTATCACGCACTCTTACAATGGTTCCATCCACTCCACCTACTTGATAAAAAAAAAAAAAGGCTTAAAAACACATTTTGTCAGTGAGAAAACAATGCCAGAGTTGTACGACCTTATTAACAGGTACAAACCTGACCTGATTTGGACTCATGAAGATTGGGGATGTCCTAATACTTATTGGAACTCTGCAGATTTTCTTCCTTGGCCCTATCCAGGATGAGGTGGCGGTAAATGACAGATGGGGTCAGAAATGCTCTGGTTTCCATGGAGGATACTACAACATCGGGGTAAATTCAAGCCAGGGAGGTTGCTATGCTCACAAGTGGGAGCCACCATCACCAGGCATCTGGGGGCTATCATGGGAATGTGGTCATGTCTGACATTGAAGTGACTCTGAATTCATTTTGGTATTTGTTCAGATAGTAAGTTTGGGAGGCAACTCCCTTCTTAACGTTGGACCAACTAAAGATAGTCTGATTGTCCCCATCTTCTAAGAATGCCTTCTTGCTGTTGGGAAGTGGCTGAGCATCAGTGGGGAGGTTATCTATGCGTCCAAACCACAGAGGGTGTGGTTGGAAAGGAACCTAGTATCTGTATGGTATACCTCAAAAGAATCAGGACTCTTAACACTGCAAGTCCCCATATCTACCTGAACTGCGTGCTGGGATTCCAAGATCAGAAGTGGTCCACAGATCCAGGTAAAGGCCTCCTCATTTCCCTGCCCCAGTTACCAGCCTCTGTTCTCTCAGGTGAGTTTCCTTGGACTGTAAAGGAGCGGAGTGATCATTGGGAGTCCAAGAGGAAAGGGACACGGCCTGCTGTTTGCTGCTTTGCTTTTCCTCATATCGTACCATCTTTGGAATAAACTAACTTCTTCCTCCACCTAGAGATGACTTTCCCAACACGTTTAAATCAAAGAGAACTGAGTGCATTACCCCCATGTTTCAATGGACCAAGTATCTGAACTCCGTTGCTGGCATACCTCTCTCTGGTCAGCAAAAGAAGGGACCGAGACATTAAGCTCTGAGTTCATCCATTTCTACCTTTGGAAATAATCTACCATGGAAACATCCCTCCATTCTCTGTGTTTGATAAGCCTACTTGTTTCATCAATGACCACAGCTAAGGAATAAGCCAAGTCACCCTGTGGCTTATGGAAGAAAGGGGAAGAAAGTTGACAAGTTCAACTACATACTATTTATTTAGCATCGGTTGTCACCAACCCTCTCCCCTCTCTCCACCTCTACCCCCGCCCTCCTCCCCCAACAAGTGCAGGAGAATCTGGAGGGGAAGGAAAAAGTATACTAGGTTGCTAAATGGTCAACTCTTCAGAAGTTTCCAAAGCAAACCAACATCTCTGAAATTCAGTCCGTGTACAATGACACTATTAGAAAATGGATATGATTCTACCCTGCCTTTTAAAGTATGATCAAATAAATATTTCCATGTTACAAAAAATGTATAGATTCCCTAATATCTCTCTTTTTTTTTCTTGCTTTTTTTGTTATCGTTGAAGAAACTGGCTGTTTGTCCTGGGATTTCCAACACTTTGGATTTTGCTGATCGTGTCCCTGTGATGTTGTTTAGTGTGTTCCTCTGCCGCTGTAAGCTGTAAGTTGGTAGCTAGATCTAGCGGCTTGATAAGATTCAGGTTCAATTATTTTTCAGTCATATGTCATACATTGTGGTTTGCACTTCTATTAAGAGGCACATAATGTTTATCTCCCTGTGGTGGTGTGAGTAGTCCTTGGTGGTCATTGCTTAGATCCATTAATTCATGAGGAGGTTGCAAAATGATGATGTCCCACTTCTATTGATCCTTATTCATTTATTAGCTGGAAAAATTCTATGAAAAGAAACTTCTCCTTGACTCTTTGGCTACTCTGAGACCAGTTTTTTAATACAGAGAATTGGTTCCCTGGCATTCTCTAAAGGAGATCAATGAGTTTAGTTTTTGTTATCATACTGAAATGACAGATTCAAATATACTTGATATGTTTTAATCCATCCATTGCATTTATCGTCCTACTGATGCTGAAATTATCCCATTGGCCTGTTGGATCCTCTTTAAACTGGTACCCAAATTCTTTGGACAGAACCCTAGTAGTTTTCACAGCTTCCTTGCTACCTGGTATGACAAGATATTCCAGACTCATTTACTAAGTTTCTTGCCTCAGACCCGGAATAAGCCATCTTTCCAAGAAGAGTAGAATTTTTGGTGGAAAATAGTATTTAGAGACACAATCAGAGTTCTAGGGGTTCTCACTACTATTGGGTTAGCCATTTTTCAAGCCTTTTCAGTGGACAGAATGAGAAAATGTATACTTTTTAAGCATAAAACACATTATGAATTAGTATTGCTACCTCAGATTCATTTTCAGAACTACAGGATTTTTACTTAATCTCATTGATCTTACAGTTTTGTCTGCTCTCACCCAACCTGAAAATCCCAGTTGTCAATGATACCAATATACAGACGATGTCCCCCAAAAATGTATACACATTTTAAGAAAGGAAAACTGTATTAAAATTGTATTGCTCAATATATACTGTTAATAAAAGATGAATGCAAGTCACATTTGACTTCTGCAATTACAAGAGGTGTTCAAAGTGGTTACCATCAGCATCCAGACACTTCTAATAATGGTACTGCTTGAACAATGCTGACCAAAGTGGTCACTTGTATACATTTTTTTGACACCCCTGGTATATATATTTTTGCTTTATCCCACACTACATCCACAACAATGCCAATATACCAAAAATGAATCAGTAGATACAAACAAAAACCAGTTAGAAGACATAATGGAAGAAAAGACCACATGTCTGATAGCTAAAAACTAAATAAAATACCTCAGTATAAATTTAACAAGAAATGTTCAAAATCTATATGAAGAAAATAATGAACACTTGTGATGATGTAAAATTAGACTTAAATAGTTGGAACGATGAACTATGTCCATAGAAAAACTCAACATCATAAAGATCTTAGTTCTTTTTGTGTTTATTTAAACATTTAATGCAATTGCCGTAAAGATTCCATCAAGTTTTTTCATAGAGCTGGATAAATTGACTATATAGTATGGAAGAATAAACTTGTAAGAATAGTCAGGGAACCCTTCAAAAAGAAGAGAAATGGTATATAATATTAAAGCACATTATAAACCTGTATAATTAACAGTTTTGCATTAATGCATGACCAAAAAAATGGAAAAGTAGAAAACTCAGAAATAGACCTAATTGCATGTAAAAATGTAGTGTATGGTAAAGTGGCATCCCTAACTAGTGAGGAAAAGATGGACTTTTTAATAAGTGGTGTTAGGACACTGGATAACCACATGCAAAAAGATAAAATTGAAGTCGTTCCTTTTATCATATACCAGGACAAATTTTACATGGATGGGAAATTTACACGTAAAAGAGGACATATAAAGTATTAGAGAAAAAGTGTGGGTGAATTACTCTATAACTTGTCCTGGGGATAATGCTCTAATTTACAACTCAAAATCCAAAAGCAATAAGTAAAAGGATTGTCTTGTATGATTACATGAAAACAAGTGCTTTACATTTAATCCATACAAGTTACATCAGGCCCATTTTGCAGATGAGAAAACTGAAACTCAGAGAAATTAAGTATCTTGCAGAAGTTGGTAAATGGCAGAGATTGGATTTGAACACAAGGAATTTGTATTTCCTTGTGAACTGAGCCACCTAAACTTCTGCTCCCTCTAAACACATTGAGAAAATCAGAAAGTATTTCCCAGATCCCACTCACAACTGGGGGACTAAAATCTTATTAACACTGCAAGGCTAGTCCCATTGGTTTGATACAGACTTCATCTTGAGTTGCAGAAGAGCTTTAAAAGGCACAGGAGTCTGGGGAGAAAGGGAGACTCTGGTGTAGTTTGAGGATAAAACTTAAATGTAGTATTACACTTAACATGGACATTTGTACCTTTTAGTTTATATTCTCGGTCAGAAAATCTGTTATATTACTGCAGTACTCTCATCTCATTATTCTTCGTCTCTCAATACAGTGAAACACCGTATCAACCCTAAGAATCCTGTTTTCAACATGTGAAAGTCAAAAGAATCTTCAACTTTTTTAGTTTAATATCAACAAAGACAGTAGCTTGGCTAAGTTGTTTTAATGGGAACAGGTCAAGTTAGTTGTTGAGTTTATAAAGACAGAAGGTGCCAGCGGATTGAAGGTTTTAATTCTCAGCTGGTATTTGGTGCTTATACAAACTAAAGCAATCAGTTGCAATCTCTATTTCTGCTCTTCCCTGGCATTTAATTTGTTCACATTTTAATTATTCATTTCCTCCCAGTGCATCTCATGCCTAGGCAACAAGCATCGAATTTCTCTTTCTGTTTCTTCAAGAAAAAATTTAAAGCCAGTTATGCTCTTACTCCATTAGCAACATGGTTGTTTTATAGGGGCTTGTGAGAGCAATGAAATTCATTCATTCATGTCATAAAGATTTATTAAGCACCAACAAATGTGCCAGGCATTGTTCTAGGTTTGGAAATACAAGGAGGATAAGGCAGACAAGTTTCTGCTCTCAAGAATCTTACCTTCTATAGGAGACAGAGGGAAAACAGTGAACAAACACAAAGCCAGGTGATATCAGAGGGTGATTTGTTCTGTGAATAAAACATTGAATATGGTGATGTGATGGAGAGTACAGCAGGGAACTTCCTTAGCTTGGATGGTCGGAAAAGTCCCTGTCTAAGATTTGAGCCACACGAAGATCCAGGTAGAAAAATGTCCAGGCAGAAGAAACAAGTGCAAAGGCCCTGAGGCAGGAATGCGCTTGGTGTATATGAGAAGGAGGAGAACACAGGTAGCTGGAGGGGCGTGAGCTCTACTGAACTAAAACGGACTTCTAAGTATTTAAAGGGTTGCTTATGAGTTTACTTATTTACACTGTACTTGGTTCCAAAAAGGATTTAAAATAGCTCTTTGTGCTGCTCTCGAGTGCCTAGAGATTTGAGAAAAATAAAACCGGGTCCTTTAGCAGGTAAAGTCCAACAGATAGATCTGAGATAGGACATAAAAACATTGGTGCAGGAGGTTTACTTTTTTTTTTTTTTAAGGCTCACACACCTTGAAATGTCATTTAAGAAATAATTTTTAAAGAAAGTTGTTGTATTGAATTTAATTTCAAATCAACAGACCCATTATATTCTCTAATTAATCATGGCACATGCTATTTACCAAACTCCTATAAAAACAAATTCCTTTTGTACACATTACAAAGAAATGTTACATAAAATTAAGCACCAAGTAATGACTTTAATTTGCGGTTAGTTAATAATACACAGATGATCACGCAGCTGTAAAGGAAGCCACTTGGGACATTAACAGATATGCTGGCACTGAGGAATTGGATGGAACCAGGCAGACTGTGAGCTCAGGGAGGAGAATAAAGATGACTCAAGAATTAATGGACATTAGATGTTTTGACTTCCGGTAACAGGCTGAAACCTGCTGAAGACCTTAGCTCAGAAAAGCCTGTCTGAATGACTTTTAGCGTTTCTCATTGGTTCTAAATTACTTTTTTACATTTTGCAAAGCAAAAATGTTTTTAAAAACTTAATGGAATTTGCATTTAACATGAACTTTGCTGAATAGCCTTGACTCAAAACTTTTTTGCAGTTTTGCAAGAAGCACTAATTGTCCCAAGTTCTATGAGCCACTTTACGTAGCTAATTTCTTGGCACTTAATGATCTTAAGCTAAGACTCTCAGAACTTTACATTTTTAGAAAGGAAAATAAAATAAAGCCCTAATAGCTGAAGGAAACAAATGTTACATTTCTCCCTAGTTTGCGGGATACATAAGCAATCATAAGTAGAAAATTTATCTTTTATATATAAAGCATGACCGTTTCAAACAAAAATGAAAGTTCTCTATCCCATGTGTAATGGATGGGTTGGAAAATCAATGTCCTAGAGGATTTGTGATTAAAATCTGTTTAAACCTGTAGGAATGGAAGAAGGAATGGAAAGTTGTTAGGAGACTGAACATGACTCACCTTTCTCTTACAGAGAAACTTTTCTGATATTTTTTCAATTCCACTTTGTGCTCCCTTCTAAAAACCATTTTAGAAAGGGGGTTTGCACCATGAAAGATTCGTGGTGCCAAATCTCAAGAGAGGGTTTCGATGCTCTGAGAAGCCGGGACCCCTAAAGATCGTTCAGGGCTCCCACCAATTCACAGTGTGACTCTTAATTTGTCATTTCATCTGTCCACGTGCCTCCTTTGCTTTGTATGTAAAATGGGTATCAAAGAACTATTTCATGGTGATGATTTCGCTTTCTAAACAGATGACAAACACCCCCATCATCTAGGCTGGAGATTACATCAATGCCATCCCTGCTTGTCTGGGGCATCTCTGGCTGGTCTCTGTTTCCCAAGGATGCTGGGTTAAGTCATTCTTATCATTCTTGCTGATTATGGAACAGGATGGGAAGGAGGTCTGTATGATTTAATCCAAAATAAGTAATCCACCATAATGCTTACCAGGCTTTGGGGCAATAAGATAATGCACTCACACAAACAGGCACACACCCCATTACGGGACTAATGATGAGCTGAAAATAAAGAGGAAATTTAAAGAAGGGAAGCCTCCGAAAGGGATTCATCAACAACTCCAAGGCAATATCATGCTGTGCTTACGTTGTCTGCAAATATTGACTTTGAAAAATTAAACATGTGATTAAACACTATGTCATTGTCCCTGTGAAAGAAAGGTTCTGTATGACTATTTCAGACCAAAGGGAATGTAGAACAATAGAGACAACAGGGGGCCCCGAGCATATTGCTGTAACTTTCCTCCCCTGGAGGGACGGGCAAGTGCCATGCGTGTGGTTGCTGTTTTTGTGTTTAACCTCTGCTCCATCACCAGTGATAAGAATGTGCTGTATCACAGACACCCACATTCAAGTGATCTGAGTTGGAAGAAGGAGCAGGCGTTAGGAAAGGACTTCTGTTTCTCCCTCCCTCCCTCCCTCCCTCCCTCCCTCCCTCCTTCCCAATCTCTCTCTCTCTCTCTCTCTCTCTCTCTCTCTCTCTCTCTCTCTCTCTCTCTCTTTCTTTCCTTTTGACTTTGCAAAGCCATCGCAGATGTCTCCAGAAGTAGTCTGGGTCAAGGAAAGAAGTCTGAACACAGGAGAGTTGGAAATGGTGTGGGGTAGGGAGAGAGAAAGTAAACAGGAAGTTCTGGAGCCCAGGCTGTTCAAACAGCATAAAATACAAGTCAGAGAAAGGAGTGATTTCTTTAAAGACAAGGCTATATTGGTTCTAGAAACCAGGGTCCCTCACTGGGCAAGTCATGACTATTTCAAACAAGCTTAGCTGGGAGCTGACCAAGAAGCCAGTGGTAATGCTTTGATGTGAAGTATTTGTACAATATGAGACATGGATGTATTCTTTCACATAAATTTCTTACAGCAAACTGTCAGGGGAAGTCTTGACTGCATCGTGATGGCATGTTTACTGACCCTGTACATTTGGGTTTGGCTGTGTGATAGATTAGATGATTGTTCAGCACATACTCACTCCCACCCCCTGCCCCTGCCCCGCCATGGCTTCATGGAGGAGTGTACTTTCCTGCTCAGTGATGTCGGGGTTGGCCATGTGACTTGCTTCACCCAATGGGATGTTAGCAGACATGACAGAAACAGAGATTGGAAAAGTCCCTGTGCTCTTCAGCTGCCCCTTCTTGTGCTTCTGCCAGGAAAAGGAAGTGCCCAGGCTAGCCTGATGGTCTAAAGAGGATGAGAAAACATGTAGAGCAATTCTTGACCCTGTCTGTAGCTTGAAATCAAGGCCAACTGAACTGAGCCTGGACCAGCTAAGCCCAAATATATGAGGGAGAATAAATGTTCTCTTAAGCCACTGTTTGGGGGTAGTTCGTTGTACAACATTTTGTGGCTGTAGCTAACTGATGTAAGCAGAACTGCAGAATGAGCAAGTAGAGGAGGCAAGGAATGTGTGTTGTGCAGTGTTCACAGGGCCGTGAGTGTGTGGAATGGTGGAGTCCACAGCAGGGGCGTGCAGAGCCATGAATGGTGGAGGCTACTGTAGAGAGTGTACCATTGGTGCACAGTAGCATGACGCTCTTGCTGAACACAGCGTTTGTCAGAATTTGGCTGCTTGTGAAATGGGAGACTATTCTGGCTCTCTTAGTGTATGTATGTACCTGTACCTACCATGACTGTTCTGGGTACAACTTTGTAAGACTCAGTATCCATGAGAGCCCTTGGTTTTGGAGCAGGGAGAGGAAGTGCATTACTGTTGTTGTTGGTGGTGGTTTCTTTGTTTCTTTTCCTTTGTTTTGCAGGGATTTGAGAGGGGCACATAGGCTTGGAGAATTGAAGACGTGGACTAGATTCTGCCTATAACTAAATCCCTGGGCTGGGTTGTCACCTATTGGGGAGAAGCTGACAGAGCTATTTTCATGAGAGACTTTGTCATCTGAACCCCAAAGTGGTCCCCCTTGTGCACACTGATGTGTGGCACAGAACAAGGGTGAGGTCCATCCACCCTTCCTGCTTTGAGGAACCCAGAGCTCTGGCTCCTTGTGGATTGGTGAGTTAGGGTGGTGTTGCCTGTGTTACATACGTTGTGTTCCTACCATGGGCATCAGCCATTGCTGCAGTGAAGTTCCCTCCAGCTGTGTTGTGGGTGGAGGTTCCAGAGCAGGAGTGGAAGGTGAGGGCTGCTTGGGGACTTGCATGACTGTTGTGTGAGCTAGAGAAGACGTTCCTGTGAACTCTCAGGAATATATTGGGAAAACTTGGCGGGGACGTTGGCTCAGGGTGGGGCCAAGAGGAAGAAATTTAGATGACGATGTTAATGAAACCTTATTTGAATGCACATACTGATGAGGTCATGGAGACATTTTAGTTATTTTATCATGTGGTTGTAAGGTCTGTTTGGCTCAGTCCCCACTGTCAATACCCAAAAAACTCTCTTGATGATGCTGGTGGTCGGTCTCTCTTCAATTGCATATTTGCCCTGATAGATGACCCAGCCCTACTGGAAGTAGAATATTACTAAGATATTGCCTCTGCGGAAATTCCACTGCATCACTTTAGGAGGATAATAACACAAAGGAAAATGGAGGAGAGAAATCAAAGGATGAGTAAGAAAGGGTGGTGTAGTAAGTGGATCAGTAGATCTAGCAGGAATCCCAGCATACATCAGGTGAGGATCTACCGAGTTCTAACAAAGGAGGTAGTTCCAGACTATACCTGAGAAAAGAGCTTTTTTTCTTAGGTGCCGGTCCCCTGAATTCTCTGTATTGCTTCCTGTGTCTACATCTCAAATTCCCAATGGGGTTATCATATATTTAGGAGAGTATAGATGCCCTTAAGCAGGTGGACATTGAATCCCAGCTCTGTCACTCACTAGCTCTATGACCTTGGGCAAGGCACTTAATTTTTTCCTCTTGATTTTGTTCATCCATCCATCCATCCATCCATCCATCCATCCATCCATCCATCCATGTAACACTTACTGAAATCACAGGTATTCTGTTAGGCAGTGAAACAAAAGATACACAACCTCTAGTCTCATGGAGCATAACATACTAGGGAGGGAGATTGCAAAAAAAAAAAAATCCAATAAATGAACAAATAAATAAAAAAGTATGAGAAGTATTATGAAAAAAACAAATAAGGAGCTGAGTTGGAGAAAAAGGTACTTGCATTAGATAAGGTAATTAGGGAGAACCTTTTTGCAGAGGTGCCGTAATTTTGAGAATAACAATATGTTTAGGCATAAAATTGGTATAATAAAGTCTTCATTGGATCGTGGTGAGGCCTAATTATGTAACGCATGTTTAACACATTTAATTTAGTGCCTGGCAAATAGGAAGTGTTCAACAAATATCTACTACTATTTCTTCTATCATGGAGTTAGCACATACACTTAGTATATAGTACTTCATACATAAACTTAACAGATAGAACTTAACACATGGCTTTGTACATAGTAGGGGCTCAATAAATGTATGCTGCTGATGGGTGGTGACAAGAATGTGGTGACATGGTGCCACCCCTCCACCTCAGCAAGGCCCACTGTTTCTGGAGGCATCAGAAGGACTAAAATTGCTCTTTTCGGCACACATGCGACAGCAAGGAATATATCAGCTTCTGGACCCCCAGAGGGGGTCCCTGCAGAATAATATTGTTTCAGGCAGAAATCAAGAGAAACTTGGTGCTGATTTGTGCCGCAGTTGCTCACAGTATAAACAGAAGCCTCCAGGGCTGTCCACTCAGCACTTCTTACCAGGCATGGAAAAAAGTGTTTTTCCTTTTGAAAAGAAAGATGGAAGAAGGGCATTTTTAGTGCAGGCTGCACTCTTTATAACATAAATGGCTCAGCCCAGGGGAAGTGAAATGGATAAAGCATATGCAAAGTCAGATAATGAATGGAGTTTGTGGGAAAAACGATAGAAGAAATTGCTTGATTTTATTTTTCTATCCGTGATGATGTTTGGTTTTAAAGTGGTAAGTGGTGCAGGTCTCACTGACATTAAGCGTTTGGGGAAGAGAGCAGCAGTACCTCTGTGATCCTGTAATGGGTGTAATAGGATTTAGTATTACTAATTTATTTGTAAGGTGAAATTTCAATTGGGTACTAATTATATGAATTTCTACGGCCACCATTTATTAGACTCCAGAAGTAAAACTACCACATTTGCTGGTCTACTGGTAGAACTAAGGAGACGTTAGCTTTATCCCATCCTGTAGGACAGTATGTTGGCCAGATTATCAGTGGAGATGTACCTTGGAAAGGGGAGAGAATGCAGATTGAGTGGTAGACAATCCCATTCTGATCTTGGCCTGTCACTTGCCGACCTGGGCCAGTCCTTTGCACCTCTCTGGGCTTCCTGATTGCTGTGCTTGAAGAGGTTACTAGTGTATTTTGAACTAATGAAACTTCAGCGCCTGAGGCTGGGGACAGCGAGGTCCCAAGCTGGTCATGAGTCCAGGACTCATTAAGAGCGGACTGAGGGGCTCTGACAGCATGACCCATAGTCCTTGCCGACGGCCGATATCCTGAGTTTCTCTGCAATGCACTGAGCACTGCCAAGAGGGTGCTTTTCACTATCTATCCCAGCAGTCACTGCAGAGCATGCTGCTGCCCACTGTGGGAAAGATGGCTGCAGAAATGCCAGAGATTTCTTGTTCCAGGGGTCCGAGGAGCATGGTGGGAGGTCCGAGCCTGGGCTGAGAGTGGGAGATGGGAAAGTGAGCAGGCCAGATGGGACCCCTGCAAGACGTAGCTCAGAAGGCAGCCTTGCACCTCTTTCTTCACATGTACTGGGTACTTATGTCCATTTGCATAAATGTGCCCTTTTAGTGGAGTCCACACAGGTGGCAGAGCAAGGGCTTTAGTACTGTGTGCGCATTCTGCATGTTCCAGCACCTTTCTCTGGAAATGCTCCAAATGAAAGATCTTGACTGGTTTGGAAGTCCATTTCCACTATTAAAAGAAATTTCAACATTTACATCGGTCAAAGAAAATTAAAAAGAAGAGCTCATAGATCCTTTAAAGATCATTTCGACTGTTATAAATTTTTGAATGGCTGTAAAAAATGGCTTTAAATTTTTTATCACCTCCTTGTGAGAACAAAGTTTCTCATCAATGGTGACTATCAAGAACTTGAAGAGCTCATTACAAAGATTTGATCAGGACTTGCCTGTAGCCATGTCAAACATAAAACTTGGTATAAAGTACTTACGTGCATAGAAGCAAGCTCACCTTTTTCATTAAGAATTTTGGAAAAGATTTTATTTTGCGCTTTTATACAAATTCGATATTTAATATCTCTAACGCTCTGTATTTTATTTTTATTATCACAGTAATAAAGTATAAAGAAAATATAATAAACATTTTCACCTCGCCTATATAGATGTCCCCAAGTGCCCTCCAGTTTGTTCCAGTGTGGTGTACAAATACTGTCACGTCATGACTTAAGGTAGACCTCAGAATACCCAGCTTTGCTGCTAACTGTGACCAAATCACACAAGCAACTTGGGCCTCAGTTCTCCCATTTGTAAAATGACTGGATTAGGTTAAATTCTTTTAAAGGTTTATTCCAATTTGTTTTTAAAAGTCTGTTTATGTCTATGGTCATGATAAGGATTTATTTTTTTTATAAGGATACATCTTAGTCATTAATCAGTAATTTTTGAATAACTAATACAAAAATGTCTTGCTACAAACCAAAGAAACTTGTATACATTACATAGATAATGGAAGTGGGTGAGACTTTGTGACCAAACCATTTATCAGCAAGGAACATTTAGCCAGCTCCTGACGCCAGAGAACTCAAGGTGCTAATATCACAAGTCAATGTGCTCAAGTTAAAAATCCCTCAAGCATTTTCCTCATCCCTTTAAGTTTGGGAACACAGAGCAATTTGAAGGAAGCCATGGTATGCTCCCCTTTCCCTGTGCATTCAGAAGGCAGTGCTGATACAAATTGTGCCCACGCTGTGATCGATTTTACATACTTACAGGCCTGCCCATTGATTTCTAGCCATGTCTCTTCACCTTTGAAAACAACTATTTCAGATGAGAGTGAGGCCGAGGATCTGAAAGGCAGTCATTACTTTTTAATCAATTCATTTTGAGCCAGAATCCTACCTTACCTGCCTTCTCCTCCTCAGCTCCCTGCCCCTCTATGAGCAGACACAGAATTTTTTTAAAAAAGTAAATAAATAAAATGAGCCAGAAACATTCAACAGCCCAGAGCAGGAAAAAAGCTCTACATCAGACCCTGAAATTGACATGCTTTAGGATGAGGTCTGGAAAAGTACAGCTCTGAATATCAGAAAACTTTGAAGCATTGAAGTACCCATTTCAAGGGAAAGGATTCAGAATAACTGACACGTGCTGTCTGATCAGACATGGCTGCTTTGGCACCAACCATTCGGTATGTACGTGCCTGACTCCTAACTGCTTACAGGCACTACTAAAATTAGAAATATGGGTCGCCTGGAGAAGTCTGAGTAGAAGGAAGAGCTGTAGGTATGTATCATGATGCCTTAACTCCCATCTGAGAGGTATAGCCAGTGTTTCTAGGAAGATTGAACATCAAAAGCTGTATGAAGAAATGATCTAACATTCGCAGTCCATTTGTTCTAAGGGTTAGTATCAGCATCGCACAAAACAGGCAGCACGGGGTGAAAGCAAGAGTTCAGGGTTTGGTCTTTGAGTGAAGAAGATAAAGCAAAAATCAGGAATTAATAAGGACTTAAAAACAATGGGGTCTCTTGGGTTCCAGCAGGAACTCAAGTTGTATAAATGGAGCCTTTAGTAAAGATGAAAGACACCGTAGAAAACTGTCTAAAATTCAAGAGCCTATATTGTAAAACCATAGGAAGGGAATCACATTCATTAAGCACCATGTATAGAGCACTCTGATCGGTGCTCGCACATCCTTCGAGCTCAGTATAACCATAGCATCAGTCCCCTTTCTAATCGGTGAGGAAACGAGGACTAGTAAAAAGACCATGAGATTCATCACGGGTTGTACAGCTGGTAGATGATCTAAACATGCTAAGCTCAACTTGACGCTGACGTTAGCCATACATGTGACGGTGTGTCTGTTCCTTGGCTTCCTCGAGGGGAAATTCTCCAACATCTTGATATCTTTCCTACAGGTTCCATGGACTCACACAATTCCAACTGTATTCCTTAAATGTTAAGGCATTTTGTTTTAAAGAGTTCTGATCTGAATTCAGTCACCCAAGTTATGGACTATTTTAAGTGATTCCCAAACATTTGAAAGGGAAGCATTTCTTAGTGAGCTCTGCCAGGACGCCAAGAGCACGTGCCCGTGGACTTGGGGTATCTTAGGGATGGAGGTATCTCCTCTGGATTCTAGGACTGCTGAGGCAGCCACACTGCTACATCACTTTTCTTTTCTACACTGTTTTGGCTGCATGCATTTTGGTTGACTACATATGAAAATTTTTAATATTTACTATAGAGAGCAGGAAAAGATAATTCAGTCTTTCCTTTAACGGGATGGATCAAAATCTGATAATTATTGACAGGTTAGAAAACTTCCTTCAAGCTTCAAAACTTACTCTAAATGCCCTATCTGTGAATTTCCACTGCAGCGACATTCCAAGAACAGGAAATGCTCCAACAGGAAAGTGAGGTCCTGAAAATGAGCTTTCTATTTCCCAATGTGGCCGGGGGTACCTAGAAGTGGAGTCACAGGGTAGCTGGAGAAGCTGAGAATTCAAGGTCTTTTCCAAGGCTCGGGTGTTGCCCTGCAGGAGAAAGCAGTCACCTGTGCTTGAGACAAAGAGCGCTGCCTCAGCCTGGGGCGTCACCGCCCTTGCCCCAGGCAGTCTTGGGGCTGCTGGCTGGCTGGCAGGTTGAGCACAACCTCTCCGTCTGCCCAGGCCCTAATGACAGCTTCTTCTGGTGAGCCATGTAAGCGTCCTTTCCCATCATTGCCTTCAACGGGAAGTATTCGGACTGGACGCTGCTCATTATCCCTTTAACCTGGGCTTCACTGCCTCCCGACTCCTTTCAGGTGGTTATTCCTGGTGAGCAAAGGGGAAGTGAGGACCTGGGGCTGGGGGTGGGGGTGGGAAGAGGGAGGAGCTCCCAGCTTGGTCATAGGACTACAGTCTCCAAAAGCTGTGGTCTCAGGTAAGAAACACCTCTCAAGCAACAAAGTGCCAAGGAAATTACAGATATGGCACTGCCAATAAAAGGCTGAAGCAAAAAGTCACTTTTTGAAATCATCAGTAGTAGACACATTTTCATCAACCACGCTAGAGGAAAGACCTTGTTCTAGGAAATATTACACAATCATTCTCATAGAACAAGGCAATCATAGAGTACGAAGGCAAAAAATGTGAAGAAGCCAACATTATAGAACTGTCTCAGACAATTAATTAAGATATAGTGTTATTTTCTCTGGATTTTTTGGAAACTTGTGATATTTGTCAGTTTTTCTCACATTTCTGATTTGATGCAATTTCTTACTCATTTAAATTAATTTTCCTGTTCATACCTGATTGTGCATTCATCTTTTTGAATTCTTAAAGCGTGTCCCATTAATTGAAGCTTCATGTGCCACAAACTAGGACCTGTACCTGGCACTTCTGCTGGGACATAAAAGGCCACGCCCAGCACCCCCGTGTTCTCAGGCTGTTGTCTCTGTCAATAGGGATGTGAGGAATTGGTGCCTGTTTCACTTTCATGGAAAGAACAATGCGCTGGAGTGGGACAGAAATTCTATTTCTGGATTAACCTTGTTCTAATTACGTGCCCCTGGGCAGGAGACTATAATGCTCTGTGTCGGTGTTTTTGCACCAGTAAAATGGGATTCTGAGTAAGAGCTGCCCCCACCCCCGCCCACCATTAACATCTGGATGTAGCATTACACACAGATGTTAGAACCTTGGTAGAAGAAGACAGCTGACAAAAAGGCAAAGCCATCACTAGCACTCCCTTGCATTTTTCTCTGGCTAGCAGCAAACAGGTGACTGGTAGCATTTTGGTAAAGCTATACCACCTTAATAGGCTGTTGCCACCCACCCTCGAGACCAACTGAAAACAGTCACATGTTCCTTTCTAAATTTTCCCAAAGTGTTGTTGTTGGTGGTGGGCTTCCTTTTTGTACTTTCTCTTTTTGATATATGGAAGAAGTGGAAACACTCATTTCCCCCTATTCCCATTTCTCTATCTTTTTACCTGACTCCAGACTTCCTCCTCCTCTCGTCATTAGCGTCTCACTCAAGAGCCCAAAGCCACTGCCCTCTGTTTCCCGTCAGATTCTGGCCTGGCATTATTCTCTTCCAGCTCTTCCAGAGGCTTGTGAAACATCCCAGAATTGGGCTAATATTCCAATCCTCCCGTCTGAACAAGAGATAATGAAAAACTAGCAAAGGGTCAGTCTTGTTCAGATTTGGGGAGGGTCCCCTAGTGATGGAACCAATAGTGCTTTGTACTGCTCACTGGTCACCTCGTCGGACTGTCTGCGTTCTTCTGGTACCTGAAGAAACCCCTGATCTGTATTCTCTTCTTCGTCGTACCCTCACCCCACCCCAACCTACTTTTGGCTTCTGAATTGTGCAGAAAACGAGCAAATGAAAACAGGGGGAAATAATCCATAAAGTCAATGGCTGATCAGCTACATTTAAATATTGAAGAAAGGAGAATAGCACCCTCAAAGGTGTCATCAACTAAGGAGAAAAGCAATGAGTTGGTCCCATTTGGAAATTTTCTGTGTCTCTATAAATTTTTCTCTCAAGGTAAATCACCAGTCTGTCTAGCCAGATTTGTTAACAGTGCATGTAACTCTTAACGGCATCTCAAAAGCATACTTACTCTCAATTTTGCTTCTCATTCGTTTTTACGATGCTAGAGAAATTCAGATTATATAGGCTTTCTTTGTGCTGAGATGGTAATTTTATATCACTGTAGATTAATAGCAGTTTTAGTGATATTTGGTATCACTCATTTGTCTCCTGTGGTCGTAAAGATATATATTTTTTCTAATTTGGCTTTGCCAACAAATAAAAAATAAGAGTCTTTTTTCTGTTGAATGAGCGAAAAAGTCATTCTGATCATGAAGAATTAGTCCTTTTTAACATCTCCACAATCCGCCATCTAATTGTTTTTGTTATTGCAGCAGTACAGTTTCCACAAGAATGTGTGTGTGCGCGCGTGCCTGCGTGCCTGCACAGGGTTAGGCCTGCAGCAGAGGCTCTCCTTGTGGCTACTGGATCTTCATTTTGAGTTCTGATCACTGAGCCTCCAGCTTATCTATTTAGAGCCTGTTCATCCAGGCACTTGTGCTTCGAAGATGGAAACCTCCCTTTTTTTTCCACTCCTCTCCCCTGGTCCTAGAGTTTTGCAGATATCTTGACTTTGTGAACGTGTTATATGTCTGGAATTCTATTCTGAGAACTGGTCCTGCAGTGCGCACTTGGAGTAAGTACCCATTCCGGGGACGGTTACTATGGAAAGGAAAGGCAGTCAGCCTCGGCTTCGCTATCAGCTTTTAAGAGCTTCCTCCATCTGCTAAAATGTGCGCTGCAAAGTTGCACATAAAATGCTGATGAGTACCTCAGTGCAGACTCATATAACGATCCACTCTCTCTTGGTTTACACCACACTCTCCTAACTACCTATTCACCTGTTCTATTGGAAAATTTTAATCATCTCTCTGACATTAGCTTGGCAATTTCAGCGGCCACTTCACAATCTTTCAAAGTCTTTCTGCTCCATTTCATTCCTATTTCTTTTCTGCTTGTGTTAATTATTTTTGCAGCCAGCATACGTGTTTGTCAATAATGCATTACATTTTCCATGTGTCAGTTCCTCAGCCCATCAAAGAACCCTGCTTTTTACATTCTGAATCTATTTTCCCCTTTCCCGACTCAGCTCATTTTGCTCTGGGCCTGCCTCTACTCCTCATTCCAAATCCATTGGAAGTTGCATGAAACTTGGCACTTGCAAAGCCGTCCCCAGTTTAATTGGGTCTGGCTCTCCTCAGAGCGTTAAGTTTGGGTCCGCAATGGGCTGCAAGCTGTCTGAAAGCCCTGTGACTTCTTTGATACCCGAGATGCCTTAAATGCCCTCACCTTCTGGGATGTCCACTTCTGGAACATGCACAAGACAGTTCACCCATCTTGAATCAAGGACCAGGACATAAATCCCCTATTAAGCTTCAGGATCATGAAAATCACTCCTGACCCCACTAGCTCCATTCCCAGTGTGATGTCTTTGCTAAATGAAAAGGAAAAAAAAGTCTTCTCTTAATGGCCACACTCAGAGAAACATGTGGCACAGTGCTAGGGACATACCAGAGTTCTGTAAATACTTACACAATCAAATATGTTACAAAGGGCTTCAACCCCAAAGGCTGCAGGGTGGGGGGAGCAGAGGAGAATTGTGTTGCTCCTCTTAAAAAAATCACTACCATTCTCCCCTCTGTCCTGGCATAGCCTCTTCTTGGGAATTTTCTAATGGTTATCATTTCCTTTTTCATGATTAAAATCAAGGGTACCTACAAATGATCATACTCCCAAGACTCTTCTTTTATCGTTGCTTCTGAGAATTCCCTGACTAGTTCCCCCTCCCAGGCCAAGGAAACGCCATTTTAAGAGAATTCTCTCTGTTTCTCAGAATGAATGCCCTTTGGTGAAGGGCACATGAAGGGAAGTTTCTTTTCTTGTTTGGCTTTTGTTTCAGACTCCCTTGGGGGTTAGACACATCCTGTTCTAATTCCCCGGGTCCTTGGGGAAGCGCTCAGCCTGTGACGGGAAAAGAAGGGATGTAGGCCCTGAGCCCCATGGACTGGGAGGAGATGAAGGAGGCTCCTGTGCGTCTGGGCGGCCCTCTTTGTTTTCTCTTCTGCCCACGTACAACACCGTGCTCCGGAACCACCGAGGGCCACACACTGACCCTTGGTAAGATTCCATGTCTTCCTTCCCTTCACCATGATCTTCCTTTGCCAGCTCCTTCTGATATTTTTAACTGCCTTCTTTCACCTGGGAGCCCTCTACCTCCATGCTGCAAGAGAATGCAGGAAGGCTGGGCCGAGAAAACAGAAGTATGGGAAAGGGAGCGCTAGCAGGGGTAGGAATACAACTCAGACTGAGAAACGATAGGCTTCTGTGTGATTCAGATTTTAAGTTATTGGACATTTCTTCATCAGCCATCCTTTTCTGATCATCACAACAAATGATCATTTTCTGCTAATCGTCCCACGAGGAGCATTGCTTTTCAAATGATCTTCTGTGTACTCTCTGATGGTCATTCTAATAAGCAAAGGTATTGACAAAGGTCAACTAAGAGAGAAGGAGACGGGGACAATCGAGTCATGTTTCCTTCATCATTCCAACGTCCCTCTGATCATCTGACTCCTCGCGTAGAGTGCTTCTCCTCTGCGTGGGTGGCCTAGCTCTTTATTTCTGGATATTGTTGGAAAGCCTTTCTTAAACGTGAACACCCTCTCCCTAGGTTATTTTCCCAGATGAAAGACTTCTGCTGGATTCTTTAATTCACAATAACAAGAAGATGCAACATTATTGTGCCACTTCTGGACTCAGTGACCTTGTATTTGAAGTTGGCACAGGATTGACACTGGAATGTTTACCTTTTCCACTGTTTAGTTCGAATGTTTAAGGCAGGTGAAGAAACTGCCTCTCCTGCTTCACCCAGATAAATAAAAATGAACTTTTAGTATTATTTGGTTGACTGACTCCATGGGTCAGGGTAAGCTAAAGAATAGTAAAAAATGTAAGAGGAAATATGGGCAAATTCTCTGTACTTATTTATAGTTAATGACTAAAATTAACCATGCTTTGAGAAAATATTTCATTAGAACAGTCATAGTGAAGGGTTTTGTTTTAAAAAAACTGAGTGGGAGTCTTTTATATCACACCCTGTACTGAATATATATATATATAAAAAGTGAAGGCTTCCATAAAATTCAGTAACTTTAGCTAGTGATAATCTCACCCAGTTTCCATATGTGTAAAATGGGGATTATAAAATTACCTGTCTCATGGGCTTCTTGGGACTACTTCATATAATTTTTAGAAGAGTACTTGATACATAGTAAGTAGTCTATAAATGTTAGCAATTATTATCATTATCAACTAATAAAATTCCCAGTTGCTCTTATACCATATGATCCATTAGGGAGAGGTTGCATACTAATAAGCCATGAATTGGACGCAGTCTGCATGAACCGAGTTTTAGAAATTTTTGTTTTAGTTGCTGCATTTAAAATTGAGATCTCTCTCTCTCTCTCTCTCTCTCTCTCTCTCTCTCTCTCTCTCACACACACACACACACACACACACACAGAATCTATTCCAATTTTGATTTGAAACGGGAGGGCCTGCAACACGGAGCCTGCATGCCTGCAAAGCAACACTGGGCTAGAGCTGAAGGGCTCTTTCAGAGGGTGTCTCTTGCAAGTTTGCAAAATCCTCATGGTGCCCTCCTGTCACTCATGCGTGCTACTCAGCTCATTGAGCCCTTTGCATCTCCCTCTCCTGTTCTTAATTCTACAAAGCACTTTCAAATAGGCTCTTCTATTTTGTTTTACACGAACTAGGAGATAGGAAGTTAGGCAATACTATTTACATTTTATAGTTGAGGAAACTAATAAAAGGGTAGGTTAAGTGACTTGAAAAATGTTTCATAGTGAGTCTCTTGGGAATGGGACTAAAATCCAGACCACCCTCTTTTTCTCCAACCTTGTGAACAAATTCCTTCCTCCAATTTCATCAGAAGCTCTGTCAATTTCATCCGTCCTCTGTCAATTGCAGAGTGTTCTTTGCTGTGATTTTGAGTAGCGGGGCAACTGGATGTCCCAGTTTCAGATGGTAAATTCAAATGTGACCTAAGTTGTCTGAGGAATGTCCTCTCCACTCTGTTAATAAACAGGGCAGTCTCTAATTATTTGCATGGAGTTTGGCTCCCAAGATAATTCAGTGTCCGTGTGGTTCTGTTTCACCTCTACTTATTTCCATTACCTTGCATATTAGCTATGTCAGGTTGATGGGCCCGCTGTTCCCAAGGGTGGCTATTATAAATACTGGTGCTACAATGAAATGCTTCCAGTCTTCTGGAACCTCATTTGAACTAAGCAAGTTCTCCATAATGATCATTAATGATGTATTGCTTGCATATAAATGTTGGATATTAATCTTTTGTTTACTTTCTCTATGCCATCAGATTTTTTTAGAGGTTCTTTGTAATGCACTCTTAGCGGATGACCACGAGTAACTTCTCCATTTGGGACTGAGTGACTTTTTTTAACTGACCGTTCACTGCGGCAGGTGACGATCTGACCTTGGAGCCCTGGCCAATAGACCACTTTCCTTGGCAGCTATGGCTGCCTAGTGCTCTTGGAGGTTACATATCCTTAGTGCCCAGGTACAAAGCCTTACCTGAGCCTTTCTGTAACTCTGCCATGACTGTCTATTGGCTCATAAGTTTTATGAATTGGGGACAGGAGCCTGTCTATGTCAAGAAGTCCCTGCAAGGTGACTGGAATGTGTCTAGTCACCAACCCTGGAAGGAAAGATATCATGGGTGCTGGACATATTTTGATCCTTTCTCACAGGCATGGATTGGGCCCCTGAGGTAGTGGGTCTGAGGGTTCATCTGGTCTGGATCCTTTACTATATCCCCTTCTGCCAAGACCCAGATCCCAAGTGCTGAATTAAATCTAAGACTTGGGACAAACTCATCTTCCTATATTGAATTAGAGTGGAAGAAATGCCTACAGTTTGGTTTAGTTTGGCCATATACCATGGGTTGTACCATAAATAGATTAGCATCTGTGCAGGCAATTACAAGGTGCCTGGGATCTCCATGGCATTACGCCACCAAGCTTAAGCCCAGTAATAAGACACACCTGGATTTTATCCCCTGCTCTGCTACCTACTATGAAACTTTAAAAAGGTTTCTGTGTGCGTGTGTGTGTGTGTGTGTGTGTGTGTGTGTGTGTGTTAGACGATGTGTTTTTTCTAGTCTTATTGAGATATAATTGACATAATAACACTATAAGTTTCAGATGTATTTAAGAAGGTTTCTTAAACTCTTATTTAAGCCCTGGTTTTATCTTTGTCTAATACGAATACTAATAGTACCTACTTCATAGGGTTGTTGTGAGAATTAAATGACAAAAAATACATAAAACAGAGCCCAGACTTTAGTACAAAGCAGGGCTCAGTACTAAGTAAAAAGCTGTAATAATTACTTGGTTTTTTTTTATTAATCTGTGAATCTATGCGGGTCTCATGTGAAGGCCTCTCCTGACCTTACTCGTCCTGAAAGACAGAGGCTGTTTGCTGGGCTGTCACCATGTGCCTATCCCAGCACTGCCCATCTTTGTGATCAGAAGTTTAATGTGATAGTGGCAACGCAATCTTGCTGGGTTTAGTTATGAGCAGGATAAGGAAATGGCTCCGTGCCCAAACCATAAATTCACCCCAAGTCTCTTATGGAAAGGAATGCACATTACAAACTATTAGAAGCAGACATGCTTATGACATGTAGACTCCTGTCTGAGGAAGGTGTGCAGGATCCCATGAGAGAAAGTGGGAGTAGACCCTGAGGCCACTGAAGTGTGCATGACACAGTCTGGAACCACGTGGAGGTCTGTTAGGCCCATGGTTACTCTTGACAGCAATACCTGTGGCCACAGGTGGGCCGATGTCATTGTCACGGTCCTCCTTCAAATTCTCATCATCTCTCACTTGAAACATGAAAAGTTGTGACTGTGTTCCTTGCTGTCATCTCTTCCTGTGGTAATTCATTTCTCCACACTGCTGCCAGAATGATCTTTCTAGAACACAGCTCTAGCCATGCCCCTTCTCTGGTCAGTGGTCTTTGCTGGCGCTCATTGCTTACCCAATAAGTCTAGCAGCCAGAAACACAAGGATAACCCCTTAGACATATGCACACCATTGCCAATCCCTGGAGCCCCAAATCCTGGTGCAGTTGGTGGCCCTCACTAAAGGAGAGTGCTCCCAAGTGGCTAGAAAACTCAAGGAAGGTTTTTCATCGCTCTAAGCATTCACCCAGGGATGTAGATTGGAGAAAGTTTAAAGGGAGACACACATGAGTTTCCTGTGTGTCTGGAGATTAAATGTCTTCAAGACCAAGGAAAGGTTTATAGCTTCATATACTTGAAAAGCTGTTCAATACCGAAAGTTGATTCTGGAGTCTCCCTAAAGAGCCCCTTTAGAGGACATGGGACTCAGTTTTTTCGATTGATTCCCTTTTCCCTTTGGAACTAGCTCTTCATCTCTGCTGGCCCAGTGCCTCTAGCGTACTAGCCTTCTATAAACACCTGCTTGTGGTATCTGGTTAGAATTCTGTGTGGTTCCTAGGGGAGCCTCCATTACATGTGGCTTCTTAGTCTTCTCCGCATAGTCACTTAAACTATGTGTAAATAGAAGTTGAGGCTGCTCATTTTAAGTTTCTTTAGAAAAATGGAGTTTTCCCTCGACAAATAAAGCAATGCCTCCTTCAAACCCAAGAGGGCTTGACTTGAAGGCAAAACCATTCATTTTGGCAGAGATAGAAGGTACAATCCCTCCTGTTCTTCCCCCCACATTTTTCAATCTCCAAATACCCACATCGGCAAGCCGGAAAACTGCGTCTCTCCTGGGGATTTAGGGGGTTGCCTGGAGGATGACAGCGGGGGTTGCAGCAGCCTTCATTAGGCCCTCTAACTGCTCCAGACAGGGCCATCATTACATGACTGTGTTCCCATTTCAGTACTCACAACCAAAAAGGAAACATTATATCCAGTCCTTTCCTAAAACCATCACACAGAAAGTATAGCTATTGGGAAAGCATGGTTTTTTTTTGTTTGTTTGTTTTCTTTCAAAGAAATGACCTCTGTGGGCCCAGATTTACCTGCCTGTTACAAATCAGAAAACCTCCGGCTCTGGTTTTGACTTGAGCCAAAGCACTTTGGCTTCTGGCGCACAGAGACTCAGGGCAGCCTGAGTGTCCCCTGACAGAATTGACTGTTTTAGTACCAGCTACTTATCAAAAAGCTTTATTTACCACAACTTCTTTATGAAATACTTTGTTTCAGGCATTGAATGAAAAAGGGTACTTTAATTCCATGTCATGACAAGCATTTCAGGAACATACAGAGATAATTATTAATTTTCTCATCAGAGAAGAAGGCTTGTGGGGTGGCAAAAGTTCTTCAACTACTTGCTAGGAATGAGAGAACTCAATGGTTCTACAGGCAAGATTTCCACTTATACAGTCATTAGCTTATAAGCCTTATCAATCAAGAGTCTCGCAAAATGTTTGGTTCTTAAAATTATTGAACTATGTCCCAAATCAGTTTTTTGAATACAAGAGTATTTTGCACCCATCACCCCTGTTTGTCACTAGAGACAGGACCTGAGGACTGCCCGTCACAAAAATGTGGACTGAACAGCATATTTCTTAAGTTAGCAGTGTGCAAAACAAAAATAGAAGTTAGTGATTTCCTACAGCTCCCAAACTGCTTTGTTCTTCTAACAGAAATGTTGCAACACATTTCTCCAAAATGTAGACTAGGACCCTTGGGTATTTTACAAGTGAACAATGGCTGAGTCATTTACTTTAAGAAACACAGCTAGCTAAGCACTCATTTATTTGTGCAAAACATTTAGAGGGCTTTTATCATGCTTGTACAAGATCCAGATATCTGAATACTCTGACATGATGGGCCATTATAGCTCTTAAAGACTCATTGCTGTCTGTTAGATCAAACTCGTGCTTCTTGTTGAAGCCTGGGAAAAAGATTTATATGTCGACCATTCCAAATCATATCTCTATTTAAAAGTCACTCTCTTGGGAATGAACTTTAAACTATTTTTGCCTGCTGGTATGAAGCATTAAGTTCTCCAGCCAAGGGAGTCTTAGGAACATTTCAATTCTCCAGGCTCACATTTGTACATACCTGCAACCAAATCTCTTCCCCTTTTTTTCTCCCCAGGGGATGGAACTCAGCTTAGTAGATACGTATCATGGTCTTGGACCTACCACTTAACTTAAACTTAACCTGAGTCATATAAACCACTTAATCTTTTAGAGAGATGAATGTTGGAATGAAGAGCCGAATTTCTTACAAAAGGTGATTTATTAAGATTTTGCCCATGACCAGAAGGGGAAGCAGGGTAGTATTGCCTCGTTCAAAGAAACACAAAGACGCTTCAAGCCTGAAATAGTAAGTATTATCACATGGGAGAGAAAGGTTAAAGAGAATGAGAACTCTGAAAAAAACCCTTGGGTTCTGTAAAGGTTCTGGTACCCACATTTTTCCAATGTGAGTGGAGGTGGTTTCCACACGACACCAAGCCGTTCTCAGGACACCCACTGGGTGTGTGAGAATTCAGCTCACTAATAACCCCATCTACCTGGAGATAGTGTCCGATCGCACTGACAGGGCTCCGTCCCACAACTGGCTTACCCCACTTCCAATGCCAATAGCAAACTCAGGTTATCATCTGTGCTTCTGACAGAGGTTGCAACAATCCCTCTTCATGGTTGACTAATTTGCTAGAGTGGCTCACAGAACTCAGGGAGACACATTTACCAGTTTATTAAAGGATATAGATGAACAGCCAAAAGAAGAGATACATAGGGCGAGGTCTGGGAGAGTCCTAAGTGCAAGAGCTCCTGTCCGAATGGGGTTGGGGTGCATCACTCTCCCAGGATGCATGTGTTCGCCTTCTGGAAGCTCTCTGAACCCCCTGCTATTGAGATTTTATGGAGGCTTCCTCACATATGCATGATCAATTATTAACTACACTTTCAGCTCCTCTCCCCTCTCTAGAGGATGAGGGGTAGGGCTGAAAATTCTAAGCTTCTAATCATGGATTGGTCTTTCTGGTGACTCCTCATCCAGAAGTCAACCCAGAGTCACTTCATTAGAGCAAGAGATGCTCCTAGTGGTCTTACAACTTAGGAATTTGTAAGTGTTTTTGGAGCTCTGTGCGTAGGACTGGGGGCAGAGGCCAACATACGGTTCTTATCCCTTCACAGGTTCTATCCTCTCCCTCACTCCCCACCAACTGGTCCTTAGGGCCACAGTGTCTCTCAGACCCAGCCCCTCCTTTCCACGCCTCCTGCTACAGCCTCAGTTCTGGCCATCGTCCTTTCTCCCCAGGACTCTCTGCCTCTCTGCTTGCTCCACATGCTGAGAGCAGTATCTGTGTAAGATGTAGAAGTGACCATGTGGCAAACCGCGCCTTCCATTGGTGGAAGGTGTTCTCCCACTCTCCTAACCTCCCCACTACCTGTCATTTCCTGAAAACATCTTAGCTCTTTCCTGTCCCTCTGCTTAGAACATCCTCTCACATCCCTGCTCTCGTTGTTGAAATCTTAAACTTGCATGAAGCTCCTTCAGTCCACCCAATTGGAATTCATAGCTCCTGCCTCAGATGCCATGTCCTCAAAGCACTATCTCAATAGAACTCATAATACTGACCTCCTGTCTTGCTCTATAATTATTTATCTGCACAGCTGCCTTTTGCCCAAATTGTAAACTCTCTAAGGGCCGAAATCATACTACTCAACATCTAGCACAGGGTCCTATATGTAGCTGATGCTTAGTAAACATGCATTGAATAAGTGAATATGTACACAGGTAAGTGGATTTGGTAATCGATCTTTGAAAGAGGAGAGATATACAGTCCAAGAGACAGAATTCAGAATTTAAGACAGTGAAGTGCGAAAGGGTGGTGCAAATCGTATTATGAAAATATGACATGCATGTAGGAATTTACATTTGTGGGGGTTGTTCTCATGTACTACTAGCTTCTCCCTTCCTGTTTCTCTTCTGTCTATAGCTTAGAGAAATTCCATTTCTTATCATTCTCCTATCCAGCCCTGAAAAGTTAGACATATAGAGCAAGGTCTTTGCTGATCTCAAAGCCTTACAAATCTCAGATTTGATTAGTTAATGGGATTGGCATCAAAATATTTCTACAATCTGGTTTCATTTCTGCTTCATCCAACATTACTGCTGGTGCATTCTGACACATCAGCTATTTTTTCAATCCCTTTTATCTTCAGAACATTTTGGAATTATCTCTAAGTCAATTCAAGTCTCATATTTTCACTACGTTTGTTATTTTCTCTGCAAATTAAAATGCATTTCACTCTGTCACCTTAAAAAAATGAATGCCAGCCTCTGATGCCATTTATATTCATTCAGGCCCTTTGTAATAGATTCTGCCTGTTCCTTAATGTCACCAATTTCCTACAAGCACAAAACATTGCTATTTGTACCTTTATCCACATGTTGAGACTCTGCAGATCCTCTGGTCTCTAAGGACCTTCAAATGGCATTGAAAACATCCCTACAATAACAACCTGGAGTTTTCCTCACTTTGCTTTTTTCCTAATAGCCAACAGTTACCCTCAGGACCACCTCCCCCATTTCCCCTGGCTTTACAGCCACATGTACCATGATAGCTATGACCCAACTCTCACCACTTCCAACAGCTGTTGGGTAAGTTGCCATACAATCCTCATTACTTACTGCCACCGAGCCAGCTTCCAGAATGGTTTCTGATTTACTCTCCCATACCCACCACTTGCTTCTGTTTATCCCAAAGGGTTCCCATTCCTTGGATGACACCCCTTAATAATAGAGAACCCTGCACCATAGGTGTTGAGTGGATCCAATCTAATTCTATTCCTCCCCGCTGCACGTCCTCCACCCCCCGTGCTAGCCTCCAAGTCTTTTTCCTCTTATATTCCTTCTGATGCTTTACTATAATACCCCCAAAGAAAGCCTCATTTCCCTCTCCTTCTCTCTACACCTCTAATTCCCTTATCCTCATCTACAGTTACTATTTGTAAGAATAGCTAAAAATTGTAATGTGCTTTGCATTTTATTGTATTACCTTGTTTACTCCTCATTATAGTTTTATGGGGAAAGTGTTACATTTTCATGCCCACTTTGAAAACTTAGAGTGGAAAACTGAGGTTTAAATAACTTGTCCAAGGTCACTCAGTTAGAGTACAGCAGCAGTGGGCGTTAGACCCATCCACTCTCGTTTCATCCCTCACACTGGAATGGCTTGCTCTGTGAAGCCGGTGTGACTCCCTGATTGCTGAGGCAGCAGTGCAGGATGGAGATGCTGACATCTGGCATCCGGTCCACTAAGTCCCAGACAGGCTCCCCAGCAGACCACGTAGTAATGACCTTCCTCCACACCTGCTCAGGCTATTTCCGTGGGCAGGGTGGGGTGGGGTGGGGTGGGGTTCCCTGCAACCGTGGCTAATTCTGGTCAGATCCTTTCTTCAGCTCTGCTTCGGCTAAGCCTGCCCTCCAGGTGGGTGACACACCAGTGAACATTGGGCAGCAAGCAGCCACCTGTGGCCCACCCTGCCCTTGGAGAAACCGCATTGAAACAGTCTCATACGCGTCCTAAAAGAACCCCTTACCTCCATACACTTTTCGCTCATCGCTTCCTAGAAAGGTAGAACCATCCATGTCGTCCCCCCATCCTTGCCTGCAGCTGAATGAGATTGCCTATCAGAAACTGACGGAAAATGTGAATAGAGCAAAAATTGAATCCAGACACAAAAGAGATTCCCTACACATTCTTCCCTGTCATCTTTTCCTGCCCTTTGTTTAAACTATTCTCTTAAATGCATTGCTTTTATTTGCCCTAATGTAATCTTTGAAATCATTTGAAATATTTGAGAGTGAATAAAACATTATTATTATTATGTATTATTATTGCCATCATCTTGATCAGTTCTGCATATGATGTAACAAGCCAATACCACACTGATTTTAGCCCCAGCTCAGCTGTTGAACTTCAAATTTTAGGAGGTTTCCTCTTTTTAAACCTCAGTTGCCACCAACAATCCCCTCACCTATGAGAAAGGTATTTGAAATGCACAGGTGACTAAATTCTGATTTTTATTTCCAAATATAATAATCCTGAATTTTTAAAACAACTTCCCTGTGGATGTCCTCAGAAGTTCTTGAAATTTATGTAGAGCTTTAGAAACTAACGTTTTTCTAAATAGCGTATAATTTTTCCACCAACGTAATATCATTGGCATCGTCTTCCTTAATAGAATTCAACGCCTAGAACCACGTTACCTGGACATTTAGCAGCACTGCTTTTGTGTTTTCAAGTCATTGTTCTGTCATCACCTTCCATCTGATGTACAAGTGCCTGGGCATCCAGTGCTGCCTTGTGCTTGGGTAGGAATGGGATAGAAATGGCTAAGCTTTGATGGTGGAGGCAGAGGGATGAGCAGGGAAGAGCGCGTCTGGGCATTTGGGGTGGCATGCGAGGACGGCTGGCTTAGAACGTGGGGGCAGAGTAGACAGAAAGAAGCACCAGGTCTGAGGAAAGCGATGGCGGTGGGAAGACAGGCCGATGCCTTCAGGATTCCTCTTTCCCCAGGATCCGGGGTCCATTCTCTCCTCGCTGCCAGCCGCGCCTCCCACAGTTCTCCTTTTGGTTCTCTTTCTTCCCCTACACAATCCCCTAATCAATGCCCAGCCTCTCACTCCTGCTGAGGCTGCACTAAGTCTCTTTTTCTCTTTTCCCTTCTCCCAGACGTCAGCTTCAGCCATGCCAGTGGTGCCCTTTGCCCTTGCTGCTGGCTCCAGGGCCTCAGGCATTACTCTTGCTAAAGCTACTGGCTTTGGGGGCTACGATTGACCCCATTTTGTTAAGGGAATAGAAGGTTTGTGTGCCTCTAGTGGGTGAGAGCTTAAAATGTGAACTGTGCATTTACTACACATCTGAACAAGGCAGTTAGTGCTCTGGGTCCCTTAGTTGCCCTTTAGCATTGAAAGTCTATGCTCTTATGCATCAGATGGCTTGACTTGGAATGGAGCTCTGCAACACTGATCTGTACACGTTGGTTTGGGGAGCAAATGAGATGGAGTGGAAGGTAAGCTCTGTGCGAACAGCCACCTTGTTGATCCTGTGCCCCTCCGTGCCCAGCCTCAGCTCCAAGCATAGGCCTAATTAGAAGTTACTGGACAGAAGGAGGGGAGGGAGGGAGGGAGGGAAAGAGAGAAGGAAGGAGGGAGGAGGGAGGGGAAAAAGGAGGGGGGAGGAAGGGAGGGAAAGAGGAAGGGGGAGTGGGAGGGAGGGAGGGTGGGGTAAATAAGTGAATGAATGAGTGAATGGTTGAATAATGCTGTCTGGAAACAAGGAAGGCCTAGGACGTGGAAGTAAAGGACTGCTTGTCCGAAACCATATGGGCAGTGAGCACTCATTTTCCCTGGCTCCTGCAGCCCCTGCCCGGCACCCAGGGAAGCCACACGGCCAGCACCTGCTCTCAGGAGCTAGAACACTGCACAGAAGGAATAGAAGCATATAAACAGGCTGCACTGCTCCATGGCTTAAGACAAATATTCATCCTGAATACTGGTTCTAGGGTATAAATTTGTAGACTATAATTCTTTAAAATTTATTAGAGTTTTAAACTTAATTGGGTGAAAATATTTATTGTTGGGGGAGGGGATGCAATTACCCAATTATCAAAGCTAGAATGAATCCTAGGAGGGGCACTAAAACTATCTTTAAGTACTGAGAAGATTTTATTACAGCAACTCTTAAAACAATAATGAATGTTACGATGTGTTCCTCCGTATTTTTTACAATAGAAAAGGAACACACAATTTTCAAACAGAAAGCAGATTTGCATTTGTGGAGAAAGAAATAAGAAAGGGCTCCCTTCCAATAAATTCTCCCCACAGACCCCCACCACCTAAAATCGCTTTTTCTTTGAATATTAAGCAAAAGGAGGGCGGGTAGGGAGGGAAACTCTAGTGAGGTTCTCAGACAATGAAATGGAGATGTGGGAAGTAGCATTCAAAATATGTTGGCATTTTCCCAAACAGGGAGTGCTGACAAGTATAATCCTATTACTAAAATCACATCAGCAATGAGATAAATGAAACAAAAACATAGTCTTGTGCAACCAGAGTGGCTATTTGTCCACAAAATCTCATTGCATTGTGTCAGTCTGTACACACCTCACTCTGGCAAAGGTACATAGTAGGAAACAATGTTAAGGAGGCTTTTAAAACACATCATTGAGATTACAGCACCTTTTAAAATAAACAGCACTGAATACCAACACAGGTAAAATGTCATTGTGAGGCGGGGATCTGATATTCAGCGGCATGCTTTATAGCTTTCTAGTGTGTGATAAAATCTGTTCACCAGATGTACTATTTGTCTCCTGTGTAGCATACTTGAGCATCCTGTAGGCCTGAGGCCCATTTATTTCATGTAATTGCCTTTCCTGTGCACACCTTAGGGCACCCTAATTCTCCTTTTTATTTCAGGCACTGTACAGGGTACCATCTGGTACTTTAAAACTCATCCCGTTTTATTGCACTACCACAGTGGCTGTATTCAGCTGTATTGCAGGCTTTCGGTGGAGACAGATTTCTTACTACCAGCTATTTATTTTTGCCTGAAATAAAGTAGACTTGAACTATCCACATGCAGGATTCACACGTAGATCATCAGTGGTTCATACGAGCTTGACAGAAGTTTCTGCACAACCTGCAGACTCGAAGCAGTTTCGAATTGCTTTACGCACAGCTGTTAACTTACAGAATTGGGATGCTAAATTCTTTGCCTACTTCTGCACGTAATGATATCTTTTTAGTATCTCATTTGTATTATTTCAGTTCAGATGAGCACAAAAATAAATGTATTCCATCACATCTGGAAAAGTACCACAGAGAAATCGCTTAATATACAAAGCTGCACACCTCATTACGAGGTTCGCCACTCATTTCAAACCCAACCTTACCTCTGTCCCTCATCAACGCAGCTTTTGTTTCACTGTTGTTTTCATTAAGTTGTTAAATCATTTTTCGGGGAAATTTGCAAGATCTTAAAAAGGCGAGTATGGAAATAATATACTTGGCAGAAGGAAAATAAATCGCAGAACCACGCAGCTTTTCTGCAGCAGGTCCCCAAAGAGAATGCCTTCCCTCAACTTGTGCACAAATGACATAGGAAGTAACTCTGCTCTCTGCGAGCAGCCATCTCCCATCTCAGACCAGCCCCCCGACTGATGCGCCTACACAACTGGGCCAGCGCTTTAACTAAGGGTTCCAGATATTCAAATAACACACGCCCAGCCGCAGGTTTCCAAATGAGTCATTGTTCACCTGCTGGTTCCTGCCTCCACAAATCCCTCTAGCTGCTAGCGTGGTTATGCATTCCCCCTTCTCTCCCTTCACTCCCAGTCTAACAGTGAAGATCCTGAAATGGCACTGAAAAGGCTGCAACAAGAGGGGGCCAGGCGGGGTGGTGGGACAAAGTGAGTGATGAGTTGGCTTACCAGCCACTGCTGCCTCTTGACATGTGTTATCTCGGCGTTGCCCAGGTCTTTGGCCTGAGATACAGAAAGACTTCCAGTGTACAATCTGCTACCTGGCACCAATGACCTGTGTAAATATACAAACCAATTAGGAGATATTGCCATTACTACAGGCACCTTGGCCCTGCCTTATGGTGTTGGGTGACACAGGCTCAACCATAATCAGGATTGAAGAACATTTGAGGTCGGAAAATGCTGGGTCCAGAGACCCGGGTGCCGCAGACTCTTTACATGTTTTGCATTCGTGGCAATGACAAATGCAGCCAAATGCACCTGGTTGTAGCTGTCTGCTGTGATCTAAAGCCTGTTTGAATGAAAAGAATAACACCCTCTGTTATTTACTGTTGGAAGCAAAGTGTTCTTTGCTGTTTTTAACCTCAGCAGAAATCAGAAATGCCAGTTTGAGAGCAAACTGATGAGTTCTAGGTAACAGAGCAAAGAATAGTTGGTTGGTGTCTTGTAAATCAGTAAAAGGAGACCAGTGACCAAATAGATGCCTATTTATTTCCCTGGAGTTTCCCCCTTCTTTGACTCACAGGCAATCTCATTCTATAAAAATGTTAAAGTTAATATAAAGGGTAATTTTTCCCCTACAGTTCTGTCAAACATATCTTCCCAATAATTAAATGTGCATCCTTGGGCTCTAAGAGCATTCTTGTTGAACAAAGCAACCACAAATCCAACTAAACTTTGAAGAATGAGAGTGTCAAAGCATAAGCAGATGTTTTAATTTGCACAATGCTGGAATTTTTTGGATACCAAATGTTCCTAAAATAGTTATTGTATATAGACAGAAAAAGAAAGATGCACTCAGAAATAACTTGCATGCATCTCGGTTACAGCAACATTGTTACCTTCAGCAGAAGTGATATTAGAAGTGTTAAGAAAGCTGTCTGATAATGGGCACCTAACGAGAAAGTATCATAATTCTACAATTAAAATGTATGACAAGAATAAAACAAGAGAGCACAGCAAAATTTTAGTGTGTACACACACACACAGACACAGTCTCTATAAGGTCCATAGCTAAGTTAAATACAGGGTAAAATAAAAACACTCAGGCTATTCCTCATGTATGCATTAAAGGCTTCTAAAATAATTTCAGAGATACATGCTATTGTGAAAACAAGGATACGTACTTTAGCCTTGAAATTACAGCACCATGTTGTCTAGGGAGTTGAACTTGCATTGCTTTGGGGAAATGTTAGCACACGTTTTTCACAAGTGGATGTATGCAGGGAAGATTTATATTAGACATAAGAAAAAATGTCCTGACTTTCAGAGGAGTTGTGAGAAGTCCAAATAGTTTACCCAAGAAGACTGTGGAATTTACCTCCTGGAGATTTTTCGCAGCAGACAGGAGACCCATATGTTTGGATTTATCTCAGAGTAGTTTGAAATGAATAGAATGGGCTCATCAAGAGTTTCCCAGTCTTTCTCATTCTGCCACATGCCTGGGAACAGGCTAGCAGTCCAGCTGCCATCCACCAAACCAGGCCTCTGTCCAGCCCTCTTCTGAATCTGTCTTCTCTCAGTCCTGTCCATTGCTTACCAGAAACTCCTGAAGCAAAGGTTAAGCTAAGGCATTCTAGTGCATTGCTGGTGGTGTGTTGGAGGGAGTGAAAATGGGTGCAACCTCTAGGGTGAAAAATTGTTCAAAAGCTACCAAAATTAAAAGCGCACACATTCTGTGCCCCAATTACATTTCCAGAATTTTATCTTATAGATATATTCATATGTTTCAAAATGACCTATGAATTAGTGATTTATTGCAGCAATGTTAATAATAACAAATCATGGAAACAAATATCCATAAAAAGAAGACTGATCAAATAAGTTAAGGCACATACATGTTAAAAGAGGCAGCTGCGTATGTCCCTGTACAAAGGATCTCTAAGATACTAACAAATGAAAAAAAAAATGAGGTGCAGAATATCATGTATATTATACTATTGTTTATTTTAAGACGTAGTAAAGAGGCTTAGTTTCCACAGTATAAATCATAAATTTGAACTATGACGCTTTTTGAATTTGCATGTAATACTTAATAAAATTAAGTAAACTAAACGAAAATAAATCACTTGGGAAATAGGAACCCTTTTTCCAGACCCAAATTCCCCAAATAAAGTAGGGGATTTATTCTGCCTTATTTCTGGTTCTCCCTTGGTCCTTGTCAGGAAGCCAGTAGCATAAGGTGGTCGTCCAATGGGGACAGTCCTGTGTGACTTCGGTTTTCTCTTCTCCTTCCTGCAGCTGTAAATTTCAGAAGAGACAGAAAAGGAAGGAGGTAGAGCCTGATGAGGGGGCACCAGAGAACATGTCCTTGCTTCACAATTTGGTCACATTATAAGTGTGAATTGAGAACTCCCTGAGTTTTCACAGAGGAGAAAGTTCTGCCTACGACCATGGGAAAAGGCAGGAGGGGCCAATGGCCAAGAGATAACCAGTTCCATAGAGGAAAAGCAGGGCCACTCTCTGACTGGCCCCACTGGGTACTAGGAGAGCATTCAGCCGAATGATTGGGGCTCCCCTTGATAAGATCTATGTCAATGAGGCCTAGTAGAAATGTAACTCAGTGACATTCATTCTGCAAAGTCTCACCTTGAACTCTCTGAAAATTATTGGAAAACACAGTTGTGGAATCATTTGAAGAATCAAGCACCTGTAGTTAACACTATTGTTGGATGCAGCAGTTGAAATATGGGAATTAATAGGTATGGGTCTACCTCTGAGAGAAGACAGGCCTGGCAAGTGTTTGACCTTTCTAGACTGTTTCACCATAAGGGATATATATCTACCTCATTGAGTTATTATGAGGGTCCTTTGTTTAATCGAGCGTCCACCACAGCACTGAGCACAGAGATGGCACTCAAGTGTCAGTGGCCAGTGGTCTTCTCTGCTCAAGTGTTTGCCAGCTCAGCCACCTTGCTTCTCTTCCGGAAGGCGTCTTCACTAACTAGGAAGAGACCCTCATCCTGTTGCTGAGGCAAGGCAGATAAATTAGAGATACTTCTCAGCCTGATCCAAAAAGTCAGGACATCGGTCCACAAAAAGCCAGAGTTACTTTGAAGGTAACTGTTTAGTGTATTAGATCATTATACATTCCACCACCTGAAAATATCCTACTTAAAAGAGGGAGAGTTAAGTTCCAGGCTCCTACTCCTCAGATTTTTATTTAAAGAACACCCCATCTTTACTTGCAGCTGAGAGGCGGAAGATTAAAAATTAGCCACTGTATAGTAGCTGAGCAGTAACAATTTTTCATAAAGGTTTTTAGTACACATTTGGGATTATAATTTCAATATTATGCAAATGCATTTTATGGATCTATAATACAGAATGCATACTGGCGTTAATATGCACTAGCAAGCGCGCACAAAAAGGCTCCAAATGAGCCATTTTGGTGTCTGCTTTCAACATGTATTATGAATAATAAGTAAAATGTTCTGGTTTAGAACAAATAATATAAAATCTGAATTCCTCTTGATGTACATCAGTGGTACAGCCCTACGCAACTCCCAAAGAATTCTTCCATTGGACACAATTAAAAACTGGCTCTTCACCAATATATTCCTGTTTATGGCTTCTCTTCTTGAATGGGGTGTGAAAGTAAAACAAATATGTTTAATATGAATAACTCTCCCTATTGATCAAAATCAGGCATTAACCAGATGAGTGAGTTAGAAAGGGCGTGACCTGTTACACGTCAAGACAGTGGCCCAGGCTATTTCTATTTTTAGATGTTCTGAGTGTTAAAAAGTGGAGAAACATCTAAACAGAGTTACAAAACATGTGGTATATTTTCAATTCATAAAATTGACGCGTTTCCTGCCTTTAGCACAAAATACTTTGAGCGAAATAATTTTGTGGTTCGAAAGATATTTAAGTGGTGTTTAAATATTTAAATAATGTTGTGGTTCCAAAGATATTTAAGTGGTGTTTCTTAACAGGGGCTGTAAGCCTTGAGATCCAACATGGGGACCCAGGTGGGAATCTGATGGGTATTTTCCTTCAACCCTGTCAGTGTGTCTTCATGGTTACAGATTAGAAAAAATGCTCAAAAAACCAATTTGAGGCTCTTCCTGAATGCAGAGGCCTGAGCCAAACTGCTCTCCAGGCTTCTCTAAGAGCCTAAAAAATGTTTCTTTCCTTTTTAAAATATTTCCACATCCAAATTTTGCTTGATCAGAAAGAAAACAAGACTAAACAATATCACATGTACTATAGGTGGTAGCTGGTTATTTATAAGAAATGTGAAATTTCTGTTTGCATTGATTTAGTTAGGACCTTGGGTCTATTGATCTCGTTTCTTGCACGTGTGTCTAACACCTGCCCCCTTCTTTGGCAGTGTGGAGGAAGGCAAGATTGTACTCTCCAATGATTATGAGCTGGGCATTCAGTGGAGTACGAATAATATAAAAATCTCCTCTCTCAAACAGGCATCCTTAACTTAATGTACTTTAAAATGCCACAGATTCCATAACTTACCTTCAAAATGATAATAAAAATAGCCATGAATTGAGTTCTTACTGTGCTGTAAGCATTACCTCAATTGACCCTCAAAACAATCTCCCACCGTTATTTTTGCAAACTCTGTGAAATGGCTGAAGAATCTGGAGTTTTAAAAGATTGATATGTACAAAATCATAGAGCTATATAGGTCTGCCTAACTCTTAGCCACTGTAAACCCCTGGGTCCACTGTTAATCAGGTAGATAGTAGTCTTGGCTCCTTTTAGCATGTAAGTTATAGCAGTGGTGTTTGGTCCTTCAATCTGACCTAGGCAATAGAATCAATACTAACATCTGATCCCATTTCATCACTTCACTGTTGCCTATATTGCTGCAGCTGGTGACTGCTTTCCCATTCCCCATGACATCTCTCTGTTCTGGATAGAGGTCTTTGGAAGGAAAGATCGGTGCAGCAAGAAGGTCTATACAAGAACTCAGTAAATACATGCTGAACAAGATTTTTAAAGTTCTCCAATTCAAGTTCAACAAAACGTCTTTGCCTACCAGCAGAGTGTGAGCTGTGGTTTCTGTCCTTGAGTCCTTAAAATTTCAAGGTAGTCCTTCCCAGTATTAATTTACAATCCATTTTGAACGGAGATTGAGGATATTGTGTCTAATTTGAAAACCAACTATTGGCCATATGTAGATAAGGCTCCTACTCTAAGATACCTTCCCAATAGGTGAAATATGAGAGGCTGAAAAATAAAACGTGAAGTTCAGTAGAGCAGGCCTCGGAGATCAAGTAGAACATCCTCTAGAAATAATATTCCCAGCACCATTTGCAGAGCCTTTTTCATGCACTTGGCCTTTGCATGATCTCACTTACCCCAATAAGGTAAATATTATGATCTTCATTTTACAGATGAGGAAATTGAGGCTTGCCATAGGTAAAGTAAGTTTCCCAAGGTCACATTGTTCATAAGTGGTTGAATGAGGATTTAATTTCAGATCTGCTTGATTTCAAGGTGAGTGAGAGAGAAACAAAGAGAAGATAATGATTTTTAAAGAATGAATCTCAATTTTCTGAAACCCTATAGCAAGTCTTGCCTCTCTTATGGCCCTTATCATATTTTGCTTTGTTATTCCTTGGTTTCATATTTAATATATACTTAATTATAAGCTATTATAGTTAATTATAAGCTATTCTATTTGAGAGACGGGAGCATGCACAAACCATTTTTGTGTTCTTTGCAGGGCCTTGTTCAGTGCCTGGCACAAAGTAAATACTCAATAGGTATTTCCTTTATTCCTGGCGTATTGACAGAGTGTCTGCTCTGTGGCCAAAACCAGGAAAGAAGACAGGTCTTACCCTCCAGGAGCTTCCAGCCAGTGAAGGTAGCTAAAGAACTAAGGCTCTGGTTGGGTATGGAAGTCGGTGATGGGGAAGCAGGGGCAGCTGACAGCTTGGGAGCTCAGCACACATTTCCCAGAGATGTCATCTGAACCTCCCATCCCCAGGGCATCAGTGACAGCCAAGCAAGGAGAGTGGGGAGGGCGTCACAAGCAGAGGGGACAGGGGTATGCCAAGAACCCTCAATTAGAGATAAGCATGTGGCCTGTTCCAAGGATTACAAGTTGTCTGGAGCTTATGGTTCACGTGTAGGGTGAGGGGCTGCTGTGGGAGGGGAAGGCAGGGACAGAGGGGACTAGCAGGAGGGGTGCTGGAGAGGTATCCGGGTGAGAAGAGTCGAGTGCACTGTGCTCAAGTGTTCCTGCTTGATCCTGACCATTCAGGGGACAGTTTTCAGCAGGAGAGAAGCAAGGCAAGCGCAGTTTAGAAAAATGACCAGTTAGGTTGTGGAAGACAGACTGGAAGGGATTCAGACTGATGGCAGGGAACAGGAGGGAAAACCAAGGAAGTCATTGCTACAGCCAGAGAGAAGGAGGGTCATGCCTTTTGGAGAAGAGAAGGCCATTTTGTATATAACTTGGAAGGATACACAAATATTTTACTATTATTCTTAGAGCACCCCCGAAATCCTCTTTCTCTCATCATTAATCTGTGGAAGACACCTGGACTAAAATACTGAAGGAATCTTCACTTTGAATGTCCTTGTATTTAGACAGCGCAGTATAGTTCTCAGTGATTTAATTAGAGCCGTTGAGGCACTTTTTATCTTAACAATCTTTCTGCGGGCAGAGGTAACAGAATAACAGGAATCGATATAAACAACCTAAGAGGAATACTTCAGAAAGAAGTAAATATTATTTTTGCTGATGTACATTCTTTATTTTGAAAAATCATGAATATCTCCATTAGGAAATCATTCTTCCCTGGCATTGTGTTGCATGCTCAACAAATAGAAGGTAAATATGTTAAATTTGGTGTCTTTTGCACGAAATCACATAACTATAAAGCTCTTTGTTTTCACCCAACTGCTGAAAACATTTGTGTAGGCAATTTTATAAACATTTAGAGAACTGGAAGTGCTCTCTCCTACACATATGGTTCTTTATGAAGAGGTAATTTTTATCTATGTTCTACTCAATTGAATATGTATAAGATTGTTTGGCCTCAAAAGTACCTGATCTCCCCCCGAAAATACAATTGCCCTAAAGTGAGATTTATTCAGTTACCCTTTAAGAACTTTTTGAGTTATTTTCATTCTGTCCCTATGAATTCATTCCCAGTACAATCCTAAATTTGTCTAATTTGCTGTGTTATTGCAATTAGTCAATTCCCCCTAAGTTACACAAATTATAGCCTTATAAGTTTGAGGCTGTAAATCATTCATCCATTAAAAATGCCATTTCCTTGTACTGCAAATTCGATTCATTTAGAAGAGAAAAATCATGGCAGGGAACAGAATTATGCAATGTCATGGACACATTAACATTTGGATCAAAATTTTACATTGTGTCAGCCAGTAAGCAGTATAAATGGTTCAGATTTGCAATAAATAATTGTCTATTAATAGTCGGGCATGCTGTAGCAAATTACAGTCCCACTTCAATAAACACAGCTGTAAGTGCGTGCCAGGGCCAAGGGAAGCAAGCGCCACAATTGGTTTGAGTGGAAAGAGCCTTTCGCGCGGGGATGCAGGCAGCTCTCTTCTTTAGCAATGGAAGGCCGACTGTGGCTTGAATGCCCGTGTTTGTAAATGCAGGAGGGGGACGCAGTGGGCCCTCATTGTAGCAGGAACAGAGATAGCAGGATGCAGCCCTTTGCTATAAAGCCTGTAGAAAGCATGGATGCTGAACTCAATGAAGGCATATTTTACGTTTGCTGAATGTGAAAGGGATGATGGCATATTTTATTAACCAGCAAAGTGCTCCCTTTGTGTAGGACCGACCTTGGCAGGGAAATTGGCTTATGGCTGGAGCAGCCACTACATCCGGTTTTGATTATGGAGCCATTAAGGGACCACCAGGAAGTCAGCCTCTCCCCAGAGTCTGCTTTATGTGTGCAGGCGAGATTTAGGCCCTCCTTCCATCTCTCCCCTCCAGGATCTTCCTCACTAGCCAGTTGAAGAATGTAAAATTAATGCAGTTTTCACTGTTTGGCTTATGGCTTTTAAGCCCTGTTAAAATGCAAACAAAGTGTCTGGAAACGCTGGTAACATTCATTGGTATATTAACATTCTTTGACATCTTGGCAGGTCACAGGTTATCAACATAGCCAAAAGTAGGGCACGAGTGGGATGAGTTGGAATTCAGGAGAGGTAACCTTTAATATGGATGAGGGGAGAATAAAGTGTTACCCAGATGACCTCATGAAGGTAACGAGCACTACGGGGTATAGGGGGCACAGAGGGGATTAGGAATGGATCACAAGAGTGACTAACATTTGTATAGTTTACCTGTGAGGGAAAGCACTACTCTTATTATCCCCATTTCCCAGGTGAGAAAACTGAGGCCCAGAGATGTAAAGGAACCTGTTCATCTTGTTTACCCAGCCAGTGTGACAATTTCTACTGAAGAATCAGTTATCTCTAAACGCTCATTTATCTTATTTCATAATTTAGCCCAAGGCTCTCTAGGAATAACAGATTTTATTTAAAGCTATGTGGTGCAATAAACTGAAATTGTGGCCCTTAGCAAATAACAAAGTTATATGAGATTCTTTATAACAAAGATTCTAGACTCAATTCAAAATATTAAATTTATTCCTACTACTATCAGTTCGATGTCACTCTGCTCATAAATAAAAAGAAAATAAAAAGTCTATTGGCCTCCAAATTTAGAATTCACTTATTTTAGATCTATACATTTAAAATATTTAGAAGAATTAAAAATAAATCATATTTTAATAAGAAATATTGGTATCTGAAAAAGCTGGATATCTAGAAGAATATGATTTTTTGATTGAATTGAATAATATTTTCATCACAATTATAAGAAAAATTTATTGAGCACCTATTATAGGGCATTGTCCCAGATTTCAGATGATTGCCTAATTTTGCTCTTCATGTCTACTGAAAGCCAAATTTAATTTGGAGCTATTGCTCAGGAAGGGGGAGCAGCTGTGACTGATTTATTTAAATACTTTAGAACATCTGAAAATTGTTTTTCTAATTCACCAGAGAATTGTTAAATCCTTGTGGTTGTATACTACACTCTTTAGCAGTATTTCTCCCTCATAGTTGGACAATTGCTGTGGTCGCAGAACTGTGGCTTCGCCAACAATAGCTACTTTTTCTTGCACACTACTAGATTAATCCTCATAAAAAGTCCTCTTTATGACATCGTTCTCCTGCTCAAAGCTTTCATTAGTTCTTCACTTTCTTCCAAATAAACTCTTGAGATTGCATTCAAGGCCTTCACCATCTGGGTACTGTCTATCATTCAGTGTGTATTTCCTACTGTTTTCTTATGTAAATCTTCTGTGTCTGGCACATTCTGACCCTCCTTCCTCCACCCTTCCTCCACCACACTTTCTTCCCCCTGCGCCATTCCATCAGCTTGAATGTCTCTGCCATTCTCTCCAGAACCCCACCCAGAATTCCCCACGTCTTGTCTGAAATCTTTTTTGATCATCCTAGTTCCATTTTCTCTAAAATTCATAATTTGGCACTTAACACAGAACCATGAAAAGTCAGAACTGGCAGGGACATAAGTAAGGCCATTTGTTATTTTTTATATAACTCCTTTCAATCTTTATTTAGTGGAATTGTACTGGGCTAGGCATGAGATGACCTGACTCTATCATGTTCCCGAAAGATGAGCTCTTTGGGACTCAGTCACCACTCTATAATATGGATTTAATAATTCTCTGGTGAATTAGAAGAACAATCTTCATACCTACAAGTTTGTTTTGAACATCAAATGTGATAAAGTGTAAGAAAGGGATTCGTACATTCTAAAGTACTAGGTGTTGTTACTGTCTGTCAGATGTCCCCATACACAGCAAAACCCTCCGTCTCCCCGTCCCCACCCACCTGGTGCCAAAGAGCACTGTGTCAGGATGCTCCACAATCCAATGGTGTGTCTCTCTGTATTTAGGAGAACTAAGCGGATCGTTTGTTTACTTCAGATGGCTTTTTGGGTTGTAGAAATTTCTGCCACCTCTTTCTGCCGTAGTGGAACTGGCAAGATTTCTGGGGTCATCAGATTCTTTTTTTTTTTTTTAAGGTTATTGAAAATGTAAGACCAAACACATATCTAACCACTACAACCACTGCAACCACTTCTCTTTCTACAAAATGCCAAAACAACAGACGTAATTATTACCTCTTTAATCGAAGGATGTTTTCAATTTGATTCTGCTGCCATAGTTCCTATTTTGTCAAGAAATGTAAACAACTACTTGATAACTTTTTAAAATTTTGCAAAGCTCTTTCATGTTTGTCATTAAGATAGTACATTTGAGAGAGAGTTGTGAAAATACCCGGCCTGGGGCTGAGATCTTGGTCAGCTATTTCCCACGAGCATTCCTTGGCATTGGTCAGGCTATAGCTCTGGCTCCATTTCCCAAGGTGGATTGTTGCCCCCTCACCCTCACCTGCCCTACAGAGCACATGATAGTGGGGGTCAGGGGTGGGGGTCAGCAAAAATGCCCTGACAGGTCTCTGCAGCCAGAATTTATAGGCCCTCAGCTTACAAATTTAGGTCCTGCTATGCGTGTGGGTGGGTGACAGACCTCATGTGGCTTGGAGGAAATCTTTATTTCTCAAGTGAAATGAAAATAAAATCCAGTGAGAGTTGTTACTGTGCTGTGTCTGAGACACTTTAGAGGCATAACCTAAATTATTAGCTAACTATTTCCCATAGAAAGTGGTCAACAAATCTTTTTTTGGCAAAATAAATGAATATTCATTTCTTATCTTTCAATGAGAATGTGATAACGTTTGGTTATTGATGTTTGCACTTCCAAGCAAATTTTAATTACATTCCTCAAATACAACTTTCTTCAATGCTAATTGTTCCAAACATCTAAATATCTGCACAGATCTGGAAGCCACTTGCCATTAATACTTTTTACATTTACTTGCTGAGTGGATGCTTTAGACAGACTTAAAAAGACGATCTCTTTGATAGAGGCCCATCGGTCCTCAAAATGTCTTCATCTTTTAGTGCCGAAACAACAATAATGATTTGCTTCACTCGTGCACTACACACCAATGACATGAGCTAATTGCATATCTGCTCTGAAATAATGTCTGTTATTACATGGATAACTACACATTAACTCCATTGGAAATGCTGGTAATTACACAATATGTTATGTTAATGCACCTGTGTTATCTTCTGGTTGCCATATCATTAATTCAAGTGACCTCTATAAATCCGTTTTCTACCATCATTTCCTTATTCTGGGCCTCTCCACAACACTTTCCAGGATGTTAGGAAAACAATTAATTAATTCACTAAACTATGCAATTAAAACTATTTTTAAAAAGAGTATCTGAAGTGTGATCCTATTGCATGTTTGTTTTTCATCGCTTCTCCTTTGCTGGACATACATAAACAACTTTAGAGCTACATTCTATTTCCTTTTTGTGTGTGTGAAATTAGAACTGTTTTCACTTTGCAGAGAGTTGCAGCAAGGTTTTGATTTAATTTTTTTTTTTAAATCTGTCTGGTTCACAAAGAGAATCACAGCTCAAAAGGGTCTGAGTTCACCCTAAAAAAAGTCGATCAAGTTTTCACAACACCAACCACTTAAAAAAGCAAAGTTCACATTGGTGGCTAAAACCTGGGTTGACCCCCAGACAAACTGCATCTGGTTACACCAAATTTGACTTTTCTACAGTCAACCTAGTGTTGACTATCCCCTCCTTACAGACCCCCATCCAACTGCAAAGAAACTCCAGCCCAAGAAATGAAAACCACGTCAACATTTTCATAGTTAACGACAGGGCTACAAAACAGATGATAACAGCAGGAATCTGAAGCCAGTGCTTTTATTGGACTAACTAACGATATAAATAAAATGGTCCCTGACTGAGCTTCAGAGAATCACTGTCTCTTTATCAGGCCATAGAAAACAGATCCAGGAGGGCAATAAATACGGCACGTAACAGAGTGGAATTAAATGATTAGGCCTGAATTAACACCCTGTTTCTGAGCCTCACTTAGTGTTCCACGGCCCCAATGAAACGCTGCAATTCACAAAAGCTCAAGGCCCATTTAATTTTTATTTCAAGCTAGTTCAGAAGAAGGGATTACCTATAACCATTCCATTGTATGATTCGAAGTAACAACACTGATCCTGTCTAGATAACTGTTAGGAAAATAGGCGGTGCTGTAAGAATCAGAGTCTATCCAGAATCTTGCCTCTGAGAAGTCACATTAATTAAAAGGGACTAATCTCTGTCCCTGTGAAAGTGGCAAGGCTGCCCTTGATGGGAAAATAATCAATTATTTAAACCAACTTGATTATTTTCCATAGTATTAACAATAGAACGCAGCAACTGTTAGTCTAATCATTTTTGCATTTTGAACAAAGTTCCTAAATTTTAACTGCAAAATGGAATTTAATATCCCCTTGGAGGATATAATGGTGGCTCCATTCCCCGTTATGCCAGGTGCTATGATAAAGTGAGTGAGTCAGCTTAAACCCTATTGGAGGGAAGTTAATACTGTTCTACACCTTTCCATTTATACAATGGCTCTAGAACAAGAAATCCAAGAACGATGTTAAAGAAGACTTCACTATACCAGTGAAGTACTTAGAAATTTCAGATGTAATATGCAGCCAGATGAAACTGAGACACAACATCCATTTTGTATATCTGTGACTTGAAATGATATATGAGATCGACGAATATTCATAAGGCAAGGTCCTTGAGAGCCGAGGGGTAAGGGAGGGAGTTCGCAGTTTTGAGCACTTACTAGGTGATTAGTGCCGGGCTGTTTCGCCATTTACTCCTCACAACATCCTATAAAGTGAGCATGATTGTTCCCACTTTACAAGTAAGGAAACAGAAGCTCAAAGAATAGTGTGATAACTCCTCAAATTGACACAGAAGGTGGTAAGGCTTAGATTCACATCCAGTTCTACCTGATTCCAAAGCTAGACATTTCCATCAATACTATGGTATCATCTGCTTAAGACCCCACTTGGAGCTTTGACTTAGGACCTTCTAGGATAACTAAAGAAGCCAGCCATTATGTCGATGAAGGATGAGACTGGTTCAGTTAGTCCCTAAGGGTAGAAAAAGAACCATTGAGTTTTGGCTCTGTCTGAGAACATCTTTTATAAAGGCCCAGGAGATCCAGCCATTCAACCAGTTGGGAAGCTCTCCTCTAGAACGTAGATGGACCTGCCTTTCCAAGATGGCTTCAGAGCATGAGTATAAGTGGAGTCCAGAATCTGTCATCTCCTGAGGGAGCACCAGAAGCCCTGACTGGAATAGAGCAGGAGGATTCTTCCACATTCTCAAGAATATGGGGTCTGCCCATACCCATGTTTCCCCTGACGGCTTAATATAGTATATAGTTGTGTACACAATAGTTAAGAAGGAACACCTATTAGATCGAACCTTCTGCTCAATATTTTTTTACAACAAAATTACTGTAATCCTAATTCAAATTTATGCTTAAGTACCTTCAATGAAATGTACAAACTCTCTCTCTCACACACACACACACACACACTCCTCTCATAAAGCAATCTCTGAGAGGTTAACTAGCCTGGCATTGAAGACTACATTGTGGAGAAATTACAATGATGAATTTTTTTAAAAAGGTGATCACTAGTAAGTTTACTGGTGATAGATACACTTCAGCTTAAGAGTGTTGAGTTGTGCTGTTGAATTAGGATTGAGGACTTAATAGATTGGAATGTGCCTACTTTTATGTTTTATGCAATATCCTTGTATATTATTAGTATCCAATAAATTAATTTAAATGCTTTTGACACTCTATTAATGTTATCTGGTAATAATTACATCTATTCCTTGGTAAGTGATAAATTCCTTGAAATTTTTTGTCTTAAGAATAGATCTTTGTGTACCAAAAGGGGATATTAAGATGATTTAAGTGAATTTAATTTGAATTATTAATTTTTTATTTCTTTGGCCAGTAGTTCTTAAGCAAAAGTCTAGATTGTAATTGTTCATATGTGAGTGTCAGCTTTAGTGATTGTTCTTGGCTATGGTTTTTAAGAGTAACAACAAGGCGCTGATATCTTCTAGACACAATCCCAGGCTTCCCTTTGACCTTCCCTTTTCAGTATAAATTCAAGTGAAGTGAAATCCAGCTCCACTGCGTCATCAATAAGAGCCAGGCTATATCTTTGAATTTGAGTCCTTGTCTACTTGACTCCACAGCAAACCATGGCTTCAAATAGCTTTTTTGGTAGCTTGGACCAACCTGAGCATTGTCTCACCAATTTGCTTATTTAAGTGGTTGTTTTCCACTTTGAAGACATATCTTCAGTTTAAAAAATCCACATAAAAATGGATAAAACTGAACTCCCAGTGGACTACCAGAAGTTTTCGTTTTCAGCTGGCTATAGGAGCAGTGTGTAATATAATTACAAAGAATGATTCCTTTAAAATTATGCAGTATCTGCATTTATGAGTGAATGCCTAGCCGTGGTAGAGAGAACAGTGTCACTATTTTTAAGCTGTATGACTTCTGCGACTTATTTTCTTCATCTAATATGAAGACTGTAACACCTTATGGGATTGTCATGGAAATCTAAGGGCATAAAAGCTGTGAATTATACTCTGAAAAAAAATGAAGTGACATGCAAGTATAATTCTCAATAATTCTCAATAAATATAATATAATTCTCAATAAAGACAGATGAGAATCTCTAAGTTCTTATCCTTGCTGTGTCACTTTTTATTACCCACTGATAAAAACCCTGCCCCTCTGACCTGATTGTAAACTTGAGCCTCCTTAATAACAATTGATCACTGATCAAGTAAAGCTTAAACCTACAATGCCAAACTGCAAAGCCACTTGTAGAACCATGCTGCCCGACCACTTTGGTCTCTTCAACTCCCATCTCTTAGTCTAAACCCTTTCATTAGAGTTTGACAACACATTTTTCTTTCAACCTGGATTTTGCAGAAGTAAAATTATCCAGGAAATTGTTTTGCCAGAGTCTACTTTTCTGATTTGACATTAGAGGAGCCGTCTTCTCAGGCGGACACATAAAGTAACTGCACCTCCAGCAAGTCTCAGTTCAAAGCCCCTCCTTATTACATAGGCTTAACGGTTATTGTGACGTGAAACCATGCTGTTCACCTACAGTATTTATTTACCTGTTTATCATCCATCTCCTTCCCCTGACATGTTGGTTTCAGAAGAGAAGGCACAGGGCCTGTCTTTTCCACCACTGTCCCCTGGGCCTAGGATACTTCTTGGAACATAATAGAAGTCAAAGGAATTGTTGAATGACCAGATGACTTGCTGCAAATAGAAAAGGGCACATTTGATATCACTAAAGCATTTAAGTCTGAATACTTTTTTTTTTTGTTTGTTTTGTTTTGTTTTCCAAATGAAGCCTTAACATTTTTCTAATCGCTCACAATAAAAATTTCACCAGCTAGGTCCTTAGCCATATTAATTCCTTACCGTTCTCACTGTATTTCTCAGGGCCTGAGGCTGGGCCAAATATAACTGATGTTTTCAAAAAATACATTCTTAATATAATTTTAAAATATACTCACTAGGGGAAGGCTCATATAATTCAGCTTCAGCCACAATCTGGACTATGGGCTGCCAAGTGCTGCATAAATAAATCAGCAAGTCATTTTGGCATCCTGTGGGCCAGAAGGAATATCTTCCTCAGTAGATTTAAAGAGACATGTTTCTGAAAGAAACAGGAGCAAAGTGAGTGATTAAATATGTACTCTCTTATTCTTTTAGAGTTTAGACAGGTTTCTTGAAGTGGTAATTGTCCATTTTATCAAAGGCAGATTCTTTGTTTTTTTCTCTTTATTTGGAAACTACTTTGGAGTTTAAAGAATCCATTCTATTATGTACAACAAATGACCCAGACCCACTTTGCAACTGTTGTTATGAAAGAAAGAGAAAAGTGCAACACAACATTCAGCAGAGCAGGTTACAAGAACAGTTTGACCATGTATGTGCAGCATACATGGCTGCTCTGTGTGATGCAGGAATCTGGAGGGGCTGCGTCAGTGTCCCAGAGTGGGTGTCCAGACTGAAGCTCACCTGTGCATATCACACACACACACACACACACACACACACACACACACACACACACACACACTGACCGTCTGCTTCCTGGTCAAGTCTCCCTGGATAATCCGATTCAGCCTGCTTAACTGCTCCATGGCCTTTGGAAACTTGCTGAAATGAATAGCATTGAATAAAAACGATGTGATGTATACATTTCCTGTGGATTCAGAAGCCAGGCCAGGAATCTGAATCCTTCTCTTGACCTCAAAAAAGAAAAAGGAAAAGCAAGAGCAGATCCGAGTTTTGCAGAAAGCTCATTTTCAAAACTGTTCGTAAGAAGAAACTATAATAGTCAATCAGGGCCAGTGGGGGCAAACATTGCAGAATGTCTTGTCAGAATAATTGATTAAAATATGGTGCCATTGATGTAAGAACGTACAAAACCCCACACCTCAAGATTTGATGTATGAGGTATCTGTGGGAACACACATTCAGACACAGAACTATTGGACAGACCCACTAATACTCCCCATATTTGAACACACACACACACACACACACACACACACACACACACACACACACACAGCAATACCCTTGTTGACAAACACCCATTGTTTGGGGGTTTTTTGCTGCCTTGTCTTACATGTAACCATGACCAAAAATTTAAAATTGTGTATAGTTCCTTTTGTGCTTTGTTTTTACTGAAACCCAGGCCAGTTTGGTTTTTGCTCTCAGAAAGAAATTCCTTATCTGACTACTATCTGTATCTGTCTTAGTAGTTGATAGACCCTCCTTGGGTTATTAACCAGTTAGTTTCTCCAAGAAAAGAGGTCATTAGCTTCTAACATTACTCAGGGTGTCAGGACACACAGGTACCAGATCCTCTCATCCTGGTTTATCTTTAATTTAATCTCCAGATTTTTCAGCTCTGGCTGTCGACTGGCTTCCACTTATAACACATTTTTATCTGTCGGTGGTGGTGGTGGTTTTTTTTTTCTTTTTTTGAACAACTCAATAACCAATATAATGATGACAGAACTAACAAATTCTGCATTAATGGGTTTCCTTCCCACATCTAGGCTCCAAGCTGCCAAAAGCTAGAAATGACAAAATAGATTCCAGGCAGTTACAGGTTAAGGATCATTTGCATAAATTAGCAAGTTTTGCAAATGAATTCATCTAGTGAGAAGTGGGACACGGGACACTGCATTTTAATAATTGACATTCCACATGAAATGCTATGTTCTTGAGGAGGAAATTGAGCTCCAGGTTGCTATTAGAACCAGCGGAGCAGCACGAGTGGAAAGAAATGCCATCCCCCATTATGTGAGTTACCGCTCCTGCATAACAACTACCCTTATTCTGATGGACTTCTTTTAATAAAAGGACCAGCGAACGCTCCGTAAGAGGGAGAGTCAGGAGGAATCTACTCATCGGGAGTATTGAACAGGAAATGAAAATAAAGAGTTCTTCAGGATGTGGGCTTAACATGCAGCCAATAACTCTTTATATTTTCTTTCTAAAGGAATCTTTCATTTTCCATTTGATTTGGCAGCAGTTCCCCCCACCTACTTCCTTTTCAATTTTATGAAACACTTAGGAGATTATTTAAAATATACAGAGTGTGAGTAAAAAATTTTAATTATCCAATTCGGAGGTCACCTCTGATAATGTTGGTTAAATTACAAATAAAGATAAGTGGGGCATTTTGCTGTCTCTTCCTGGCATCATTTGTTTAAGAACATTGCAAATATTGGTGAGGATGCCAAATTAATGCCTTTCCTAAGCTGTTAGCCAGTCAGTCAAAGTCAGGGTATCCAGAATGTTGGAAGTACAAACTGCTCGCACATGCAGTCCAAGAGCTGGAAACAAGTCCACCCATAATAGTGTTTCCTGGCATAATTTATAATTAACATAAAATGAATTAAATCACTCACTCGATAGACTTTTTTTCAAGTTCATGTAGAGTAAGTGTGTCATATCAATTAATTCTCAATGAACTGCAGTAGCCAATAAAATTTCTCCAAGACACTGGTAATAATCCAAGATATTGATGGAAGAGGTATCATTAATATGAGTATAAGCCTCAGATCATGTACAGGAAACAGGCAGACAGAGTTCCTTCCTTGGAGGGGGAACATGATTATGGCTAGCTGCCTGTTCTTTCCAATTTCTTAAGCTTTCTGCCTGCTCTCACTTTTCAGACTGATAACCTTTTAATTTTGCCTACACCAATATGAACAAATTAAACAGATTCAAATAAGAAAGGCTGGATTGTATTGCCCATGTAATTGAGACATTTTCAATGACTTTTCTACATGTTCGTAGCCTCAAATAATTGATACATAAAAAAATTAATGCAACTAGATCTTTGGTCTATAGAATTCGAACAGGCGTCTTAACTGATTTTTTGGTAGAGTCTTTTCTTTTAACAGAATTAACCGGTTGATTTTGGTACATTTTTAGACAAAGCTACAAAGCCCTACATTTCTTTGTTGATAATATATGATTATACAACAAAGGAACTAATGGGCCATTTGATTTGTCACTTCTGAGCTTGTGTTAAATGATATTGTACTGATTCACCTAGCTTTTCCTAAACAATAACACCTGTTAAACAGAAATGTTTATCATTTTATACACATTTTTCTTTCACTGAGGGAATACTACTGGTCCTGGGGTTAAACACGTTTGAAAGCCTGAGAGGACACTCTTTTGTCTATGTTTTCATCTGCGTGCTTACGGCAATATCAAATGAAGGAATCCTGATGAGCCTGTTGGTATGTGTAATGAGCTGCCGTGGCATTTCTCCCAAAAAAGGGTGTGTTCAGACTTTGCTTATTTATAGACCAATAAAGAGAAATTTTTCCACTGTTCTTTTCAGCAGTCTGAGGATAAATAGCTCTTCCGTTTTTAACATTTAATGTTCACAGACACAAAATAACAACTGCTATGAATATTAAGCCAACATTTGTATTTTTTTTCCTATGAAGGGGAGAAATCCTTGAATATGAAACAATGGAGGGTTCAGATATAATCTTTCCCATTTTAGAACTGCTTTATTGCAACCTGTTTTCCTTAACAAAGGGGCATTTTAGGCTTACTTTGGTTACTGGATGAAGCATCGACTCCTGTGCTTTGACAATTTTCTCAGTGACCTGAGAGCATAGGGCTCCATGGAATGAAATCTCGTTCCTGAAGGCTATGCAGCCATAACGCCAAATGCCCTCTGACGAGGCAGTTACTGCTGGGTAGAGCTGCTCTTCGTAAGAATGTGTGTAGCAAATGCTTTCTATTTTCACATTCTAGAGCAAAGAACAGCATAAATTATCCCTAATTCTTGCTTCTGTGATGAAGTAGCCATCTGGTCTGAAAGTACAGTGACAATGATATAGGAGTGAACACTCTATGCTTGGTCTACTGCACAGAAAAGGACACTAGGACATATTTTAAAATGTCAGGATCCATCAGAGCCATATTCATGAAAGTATGCATTTATGAAAATAGATAGTATTGAAGATACATCATGATGCAAACCTAATCGTGGCTGCCGGGCAGCTGAATTAAATTAAGAGTAAATCTGAATGTTTCCAATTAAAAACATGTTATTGCTTTTCCTGCTGTGTTTTCCATGTCTGTAAAAAGATCCTTTATTATACTTCTTTTGGGAAGATGCTTCATTATGCTTCTTTCTGTCACAATGGCTGTTGACCTGCCTGTTACTCTCCTTTGACACACGCAGGTGGAACTCTTCGGCTGTAGATGTATGATGAGTTTAACCATTTCCAGTCAGTTATTAGCGAAAATTGTGTTCACCACTAAATTTGTGTTTGTCACCAGATAAGGCATCTGTATCATTGATATGGGGGTTGTTGTGAGCACAAGGTGTATTGACAGAGTCGCAAGAGGTTTATTTTTTTAATGGCCTCCCATTTAATTTATTTATCATCCATTTATTCATTCAACAAACATTGATTGAATACTTTTCATGTATCAAGCACTGAATTACGTATCTCATTGAAGTTTGGGGGAGGAGAGCAATAACCTATTTTGAGGTCCTAAAGAACATTTCTTCAGCAGGAGTCACGTGCAACCACGCAATGATTGCCCAGAGGTGGTGTCTGTAGCATTGCTATAGGAAGCCAGTCAGGTGACGATCAAGGCTGCAAGATCTTAGGGAGGGACAGATGAGAAACTGGCTGACGCGAGGTAGAAGTCCTGCTCCTTGGGTGGGTGTTGTGGGTGCTAGAACCAGCTTGCAGACGCCAGTGTAGGCAGAATCCAGAGGGTCCAGGAAACACAGCTATGATTCCAGCAGGCAGAACCAGGACGTCTAACCCAAAGGACAGAATACTGCATCAATATCTGAGTAATAATGAGTGTCTTCAACTCCTAGTAGAGGACAACTATGAATAAGAATTGAGCTTTCATTATCTTAATTTCTAATCGATACATGACACTATCAGAAGACCTCATCACTCTTTCTGTGTGGGGCCAAGATATTGGGAAATAGTCATTACTTTTCTTTCTGAAGGTGTAAGGAATTTGCATATTCAGAGAATAATTATCGAATATCTGTTCTGTGCCACAGTTAGCTCAAATTCACCATGTACAGAACTGTCCCAATACCTTTTCTACACTCAGTCTGCTTCTGCTCTCTCCCAGTGAATATGGTGCCATCATCTCCCAGTTTCCCAAGCCTGAAACTTGGAAGTCATCATGATGCACTTACAACTCTCTCACTCCATCATTAATAGCCCTCCAAGTCCTGTAGAAGAGCCTATCACAAAATATTTTATCTCTATCCTCACCACTGCCATAATTCCCCAAATCATCAATAGACTACAATAGCTTCTCAGCTGATGCTTCAAAGATGACAGCTATTCATCTATTTTCCTGATATGAATTCTGCAATGACTACATTGACGCTGGAAGCATAGCTTTGATCCAGCCACTGTCCATTTCCCCAACCTCATCTCCCACTCCCCTCCCTCCCCGTGGTGTATCAATCATAGTTATACTCAACAACATGCACCCTGCTTTGTCTCCCACAGTATGGCCTTCCATTGGGGTCTTATCACTTCCTTTTTACTCCAGTCTCCATCTAAAAAACATTAACAAGATTTTCTGCTTCCTTTCCAAAAGTTGGTCCAAAGATAAACCTTGGTTCCCTCAAGAGTTCTGAAACTGATTTCACCAAGTGCTGAGGTAGTGAGCAAGGTCCCAGGTCCTCATCAGTGCCCACCACTCTATGCTCTTCTTTTAAAGGGTCAGTACGTCCTAATAGTTCCTTGCCTACAAACCTTGCTCCCAGCCCTTGGTTTGCTTATTGTTGTCCTTCCTCTCTACACACGGGAGATAGGCTCTTGATAGTCTCACCCACTTTAAGAAGAGCATTCTTACTCTACTGCTTCCCTGAGCAATGCCTCTCAACCCTGGGTTCCCTTTGGAGGGGAGAAGTTTGCTTCTTCCTCAGAATGTTGCTAGAATTCTAGTGCCTGGCACAATGAATAACCTCTTATTTGAGTGAAACCCTACTTCTTGCCTATATGGGCATGTCTTTGACCCTTATCACCCAAACAATAAAACAATGCCTTTACCAAAAAATGATCTTAAATCCATACAAGAATCACTTATAAAAAACAAGGGAGAAGGAGTTATTTTATGAAACAAAGTTATATTCTGCTTTTAGATGTATATTCATAAGCATAGATGCTGTGTATTCATTCAAGTATGTCCCATTAAACAAGGCCTTATCTAAAAACAGTGACATTGATAAAACCTGCCTTTTTACAGAATCAGATGCAACAAATTTGCGCATTCCCTCAGAAGGCTGAAAATTTCTTGAATCAGAAATGTGTACTGTTCACTGAATATCCATGTGCTCCCAGGTGATTAGAGCTGGGCAATGGGCCATGAACAAGAGTCGCTCATGGGTTGAAGCATTCAAGAGTCAGTGTGCAGCTCTCTAACTCTCTTTTCTCCTGCCATGAGACAAAGAAGGGTGTGTATTGAGATGGCGAAACTATAAGATACAAATAATCTGGATCTCTTTGTCACAGCATGGAGGGCAGCTACCCTGAAGAGTTAGCTGACTCACATTGGGACTTAGCATGAATAACAAATAAACTTTTATTGTGTTAAGTAACTGGAACTGCAGGGTTATATTTTTACACATCAGAGCCCATGCTATCTTGACATATCCATTCCGTTATCTCAGCTTCCAATATACACAGAATATGGAAGGCTATTTAAAAATTGATTACAATATTGATATAGGGAATCATAACAATTAATGTCAGTTTTTACAAAGAGTCTGCTCGTCTTATCTGAATATGCAGAAGACCTGGAGAGCATTGGGAACTAACCTGAGAGTGTTCATTGCTGGCAAATTATTTAAGTTAATGTGAACTTTTATCACTGAAACTCTAGACAGGTTAAGAAGTTGGACTCACACCAAAAACACGTGCATTGCAGCAAATCATTTTGAAGACTCAATAGAAACTTTAAATGTAGGTTATGTAAAATGAAACCTTTTATATCTAAATTTGATTTAAGCCCAACAGTTCAAAGAAGATTTAGGCCACAATTTGTCTGATGGAACTGCTTGAGGCACAGATCTATTCAGTTTTGGAAAATGGATTCCATACTGAAAAGACTGTTTTCCTTTCTTTGGTGGATATATAACCCGTATTCAGGCACTTATCATCAAATTCTTGGTCTTTGGAATGATGTTGAACTTGGATTTCTCCTCATTTCCTACTTATTAATTGCTTATGATTTACCTGTATCCCCCACATCAGTTTTAAAATATTGGGCCAACAAGACAGAAATAGTTACAGTTTCTAGGATGTTTCTTGATCTTCTGTTTGTTTTTGTTGTTGTTGTTGTTGTTTTTACCAGGGAAAACTCTTAAAGATATTTTTTAAAAATTATGTAGTTGTTGTGTGTTGGGGAGATAGAATGAATATGAGGTGGGAAAGAAAAAGTGATTGTATCAGAAAATCTATGCGAAGAATTATTATAATTAAACACTAATTTAGCTCTGAGTTCCCCAGTAGTCAAGGCAAGAGGGCAACCTAGGAAGTTTTACAATTCTGTTTCAGTTTTGACCAAATAATGTTAACAGTAAGGATTACTGGTATACTATTGAGATCATTTAAAAATTATTTTTATGGTCTGATTTTGAGCAGCACTGCATCCTGCCAGGCCAGAGAAATTTGCTATAAAGTTTATCTTCATGAAACTAATTTACCGGTTGAATGAAATCATTTTATACTGTAAATTCTTTTTGAATGCTGAAGTGAGGACATTATGTCTGAGAAGTAGAGAAACCAGTTTAACAAAATAGAGACCTACCATCCATTCACGATGATATTTAAAGATTTTTCTCCTGGAGTCTTCCCACTTAAGTCAATCATTTGCATTAGTGCAAATGGTAGTGTAGATGGTAGTTAGCTGAGCCTATCTAGAGACAGTTCTGGCTGATCTGCAAAATGTGGAACAATAATTGTAGTACTGGGGAAAATAGTTCACTCTAATGTTAAAGAAAAGGGTCCCCTATGTGAGCAATTAAATCCGGAAGTCTTTATTGACCGAGTTGTCCTGCTGCAATCTGTTCCAGTATATTTTTCATGAGAGGGTTGTTAACAAAGAGATAACACATTTCTTTGTGGTATCCTCTGAGGCCATCTTATCCTTTTAACTTTGTCAGCTTTTGGGGGTTCATGGTAGCGTTTGCACCCAAGAGAGGATGCCAAGTTACCCAGTCACCGTACCCAGAGCAGGCAAGGTCTACAGTCATGTGCCATGACATTTAGATAAACGATGGACCACATGTGCAATAGTGGTGTACCATACAGCCAAGGTGTGTGGTAGACTATACCATCTACGTTTGTGTAAGTGCAGTCTATGATGTTTGCCCAAGGAAATTGCCTAACATTGCATTTCTCAGAACGTATTCCCGTCGTTAAGTGGCCATGACTGCATTTCAATCCCGTGATTCCTTGTATGTGACTAATGGAGGAGCCCAGCCCAAAAGGCAGGCATTGGATCACAGAGGGTTCCCTGTGAAGTGGCGTCCTTGCTCCATTCTAAACTAGAGAATTCTGTTGTACCACCGTTACTACAGTTTGGTGGCACTACAGAAAACTCTCAGCTATGACCTAGCACTGCACCCACAACGTCCACATTCCAGGAAAGCAGCCAGTCTTAGAGCTTGGCTGGATGCCAGTGCTCACTTTATCTGCATCTGATAGGACTGTTGGCAGTGAGATGCTAACAAGCAGTGTAGCTCTAGGCTCCAGGGCGTGGAGAGCAGGGTTTAGAGAACTTTCCTGACCAACTTGCTGTGTGAGTCTGTCACTAACTCCTTGCTCAGTCTCTCCAAGAAGAAGGGCGATCCATGCACGAAACTGCCTGGTACACTTATTCACTGAGGTATCCACCTTTGGATGCTTCTCTTTTTGTAGCTCACCTGGGGCAGAATGGTGGAGTGGAGGTTGTAGGAAATGCAAGTAAGTCTTAGGTCCAGTTTTCCAGGATAGAGACTCTGAGACAGCACTTTACATGGAGAGGGCTCAGCGGTGAATTATCTAAAGAGCAATGCCTGTAAGGATAGAAGGCGTGGGCAGAGGGAGAGTGGAACTGTGACGGGATTGCCGCAGGCGTCTCAGATGATCCTATAGGAAGGTCTGAAGCTGAGATGGCCTTTCAGAGACACCCCCAAATTAGAACAAGGGTGCTGGGCTTTGTACCCACTTATAGTCCAGGCATTAGATATGGGCTGTCCATGAGGAAAGCAGGTAACCTTGGGCAAGGCAGCTTCGTTTGGTGAAGGGCGATTCCTGAGGAGGATCTCAACCGTTAGCTTCCGGCAGACAATACTCCAATAGCTGGGGAAATAACACCTTGATCCAAAAGGAGCTATCTGGGTGGCACACCACAGCATCTACTATGCCTTCCTAGCTGATATTTCTATCCCAATACCATCCCGTGGACAATTAGCTGCAGAAATATTAAAGAGAATGATACATTTAAGAGGGGGAATGGTCATATGAATCTTGATCCGAACTGTTTCAAGGATACATACACAGTAAAGGTTATTATTAAATAAACAATAAGATCACACTTTACTAGAGAAGTGAAATGACTCCATGATTCCCATAGCCATTAGAGGAATTTTTCTTTTTAAGTGGTGATAAAGAGGCAGGAATAATTTTTGCTTACAAGACCTAGTAATAATCAAGCCATCTAAGGTCCACCCACTAGAATCTTCCCAGCTTGGAGTGAAGTCCTGAACTGGTTATCTTTTCGATCAAACTTGACCTTTGAGGTCTCTGTGAGAGGCACACTATCACCCATGGTCATCAGGCCCCTAGCAATAGCCTCATACCGCAGGCTTTCAGAAGACTACCTGCCTCAAACTTCCCTTGTCAAGAGACGTTATACAAATATAGTCTATGGGAGCTCTTGCCATTAATAATTTCAACCTAAATGACGTCTCAAGATCATTTCAAGTCCTATACTACATTTAAATAATAAGTATGAATACTTATAGATTATCAAGAATTCAGAAAATACAGAATGAAGAAGTGAAAAATTACCTTAATCCCACCACTGCTAACATAATGATATACAGTCATCTTTCTAGTCTTTTTGTTCGTACCCATATGCAAGTCCTATTTTTAAAATTTTTACTATGGAGACATACAACTCTAGCTTCAAATCCTGGTTCCACCATCATTCATGGTGTGACCTCAAGTAATTTACTCTTGATTTGTTTATTCATGTATACAATGGGAATAATTACACTCACCTCATGGAATTTCATTAGGCTTTAAAACAAGGTGATATATGTAAACCATCTATTCCATTGCCTGGTGTAAAACAAACATTCAATAAATATATCCTTTACTTTCCTACTCGAGGGGCTACATTGGAAAAACCACAAAGGACCCAACTTCAAGAACTCAGTTATGATCTGAGAAAAGCCTCCTTAAAAAGATCTCAAGCTTCGTTGCTTAAATTAATTCCTAACTTTTTCAAGCTATTAAGAGGCAATGCACAATTTGATTCAGATATGTAACACGAGGCTATGTAATTAAATATATACATCCTAAAATTAATTTTACATTCACTTTTATATTACAGTACAGTTATATAGAATAACACATGGCTCTTGATTAAACAGCAGACTGCCATTCAATCTAACAGCTCAAGATAGATCATAAAAAGTGAAAATGCAGCATCAGCACCAAAATATGGTTATGGGATTTTAATATTCATTTCCACACTCTTACCTAGGCAGCATAAAAATGAATGTTTCAGAGAGAAAATGTTAAGAAAATGTTAAGCATTAAGTATATCACACTTCTACTTAAATGCTATTGGGTCACCTAGATTTCTTGTAAATCAGACAAGAAATCTAAAGATTTGTCTCAGTAAATTGGGACCAATCTAATTTTGGTTTAAAACTTTCAATTACAGAAATTAAAAAAAAGCTTTTAAAGGTATTTGAAATGATTATTGCCTGCATTTTTAAATTTTATTTTCAAAATAAAATCTACTGACCTGTGTACATATTATGATGAAAATGTTTTCTAAATCTCAACTCTAAATAATCCAAACTTGCACAGTTCGGGGAGTAGGGAAAAGGATAAATGAGAGCCACAGATGATCCTTGAGGTCTCGTTTCATTCATTAATGTGATTTTCTACCTTTCTACAAACCTTCATCTGAAGAGTAAAAAAGATGACAAAATTGGCCATTTCATTTTACTCACCTTCCCATGTTGGAAGACTTTTTAGGTAGGCAAAACCCTATCCTCTACGCAAACTCAACTGCTCACTGTTACTTACATAAAAGTCATTTTCCCTCAATCTGATCGTGCTCAAATAAGAACTAGGTAAAATACCACATAATTTTCAATGTAAACTTTTTATGAAGTATGCCATGTTGTGAGATAATCCTCCAGGAATCTGTCACATTTCTGCATGTCTGATGAACAGAAAGGCACTGGTAACTTTTGTGTCCAACCATTTATTCCAAGGATGGTTGTGTAGAGAACAGCCTTGGAAGACAGTGTCTTCCTCCCAAGCAGAGGACAGGTTTGTTTACTGTGTACTATAACAAAAATACTGTCTCCCTTTATAGCAAATGTGGGGCCAGCTTGCTTGTATCCCATTATGAAATATTTGGGTTCTCTAAGCTTGGGGTTCCTCAGTTGACACAAACCAATTGCATGTGCAGCATCCATCCGAGCCTCCCCTGGGCAACTTTGAGGAGGGGGAGCAAGAGGAGCCCGAGCAAACATAAAGCTCATGCTGCTTGTCTTGCTGTGAGCAATCAATTTCTTTGTTTCTGACCCAGGAGCATTATGTCTTCTGCCAGCAACCATAAAACTGTGGCAGGTTTGCAAGTTGGATAAATCTCAGACCTTTCACAGTTCTTGACACATAACACATTCTAAAAGTATACAAATTCTAGGTCTACAGATAGATGAACTTTTACAAAATGAGCACTCATATAAGCAAAAGCAAAGAAACAGAATGTAATGAGAATCCCATAATTCCCCTCATCCTCCCTACCAGTCACAACCCCCCAACACAGGGTAACCAGCCACTACCCCAACTTCTCACAACATAAATTAGTTTTGTTTTTCTGGAATTTTATATAAATGGAATCATACAGTTCATGATCTTTTTTTATGGCTCATTTTACGCAATATTATGTTTGTGGAATGTAGTTGCATATAGTTTTAGTTTCTTCATTCTTATTACTGAATGGTATTCTGTCATGTGCATATACCACATTTCCTGAATCCCCTATCTTTTTTTGAAGTCCCACAATCCTTTATTGGTTCCTTCCCTGTTCAACTCATCAGCTTTTACTTTGTATTTTAATTATTAAACATTATGCATTATTTCCTACAGTAGACTACTCTTTGGAGCCTTATGCCTCAGGAGAACCAGGGCAGTATATTCATCCATTCATTCATTCTTTCACTTGTTCTGCGCACATTTGTAGAGAGCCACTTATGTCTAAAGTATGTTAGATGCCAGCGTTGTGCTCATCCACAAAACACATATTAGAAAATATTAGGTGAACGAGTGAGTAGTTAAGCAGGAATCAAAGGGAAATAAGGCCATAAGAAAATGGCTCAGGAAATTTACCAAAGACAGAATGTGTCTTGACTAATGTAGAGTTGATTATATTTCATAAGGAATGAGCCTGGTTCTTAACAAAGATTCAGGGACTTGTATGGCCAACTGCCTAGTAAACTCTTCACGTGCTTATCTTATAGGCATCTTTCAAACTTAACAAAGGAAAACTTGTAATGTGCACACCCCTAAATTTGCTCCTCCGCAAATCTTTTTCATCCCATTAAAATGCACCACAATCCACTCAGTTGCTCAAGCCAAATATGTTAGCATCATTTTCTCTCTCCTTTGTGCCCCACATCCAGCGCCTGTAGTCCTGTGGACACTATCTCTAAAGCACATCCCACATCTGTACTTGCCTCCATCTCCCCTACTATCCATCTAGTGCTGATAGCTTCTCTGCTTCCAGTCTGTCCCTGCCACATGGCAACCGCGGTTCTCTTTCCAAACATAAATCAGATCATGTTACATCCTCGCGTAAAACCCTCTGATAGCATCTCTTGCTCTTAGAACAAAATCTAAACTTTTTACTCCAGTTTTTAAAGTACATTCTTAGCTATGACTTTATCTCATCTTCACCCGCTAAGTTCCAGCCAGATGGCCTTTTCCTTGCCAAGCCGTCGTGCCTGATGCCCTTTGTACATTCTCATGCCCTGTCCTGGATGCTTTTCTTCCTTATCTTCACATGACTGACTCCTTCTTTTTGATCAGATCTCAGCCTAAACGTCACCACACCAAAGAAGCTTTCCCTGACTTTCCAATCCAAAGTTGCCATCTAGTTACTTTTTTCACATCACCATAGTTTAACGCTTTGCATTAGCACTCTCTTTATCTGATGTTTTGTTTCTCATTTTTGTGTTTATTGTCCGTCTTCCTCAATTGAAATGTAAGTCCCATGAGGGCAGGGATCTAGTCTGTCTTGCTCACCAAGAAAGAAGTGGGATAAGATTATGTAAAGACATATGGGGACTTTAACTGACAATGTCCTGCTTCTTAAACTGACAGGTCCACTGATATTCATTTTATTACTCTTTGTACCTTATACATACATTATATGTATACTTTCTGTGTTAACTACTTTATAATTTGAAAAGTAGAAATATAATACAGTTATCAGCTACTTATAACTAAAACTTCCATATTCTGTATTATAGTTTTGGTAAATATTTTGTCTGGTTTGTAACCTAGCAGCTTTAGTGCTATGAGCTCTAATGTTTTCTACTTGGATATTGCTATGGGTTGAAATGTGTTTCCCCCATAAAGATATGTTGAAGCCCTAACCCCAGCATCTCAGAATGTGGCCTTATTTGGAAATAGGGTCATTGCAGGTGTGATTAGTTAAGGTGAGGTCATACTTGAGTAGGGTGAGCCCCTAGTGCGATATGAGTAGTGCCCTTGTGAGAAGATGGCCATGTGAAGACAAAGACGTGGGAGGTTTGGAGTAATGCATGTATAGACCAAAGGAAACCTGGGGCTACCAGATGCTAGGAGAGAGGCATAGAATTGATTCTGTCCCATAATAGCCCTCAGAAGGAATCCATCCTACCAATACCTTGATTTTGGACTTCTGGTCTCCAGAACTGTGAGACAATAAATTTCTGTTGCTTGAAGCCACTCAGTTCATGGAACTTTGTTATGGCAGCCCTAGGAAAATAATATGGATATGTTCAAAGGGAACATGCAGGTGGATGACTTGGGGTCTTTCTATGACAGAAGAGTGAGATCATACTGGACCCAGCAATGAAATCAAGTTGCTCCCTCTACTTTTACAGTTTCTTTTCCTTCCGTAGGCTCAAATAATGCATGTAGCAATAACACAATAAGCCTGAGAGCCAATCCCAATTTAAAGGTGCTTTAGAACACACTAGGCTATATGACAAAATTAAATAGCTCATTTTCCCCTGGACCTTCATTGTCATCGGTTGAATCAATCATTGAGCTGCAGTTACAGTTTTTATTCATAGCATGCCTGGTACTATTATGACCTCTCAGGTCTTATTAGCTTAGTTTCAGTTGGTAGAATTACATTTACATTGATTTCTAAGGGTGATATGTTTGAGAGCATGCTTGGGTAGTGTTTACCAAACAGGGTTGACAAAGGGTGGGGGAGGTAAACATAGATAAAGAGTTAAGAATGCTCCACAGTCAGTCAGATGATAAAGCCAAATCTTATTTAAGAATAATTGGATTTATGTTACTCATAAATATGAACTGTTTCAGAGAAATACTCATTTCTATCCTGCCACTGTATGGATAGGGTTAGAGTAAGAATAATATCTAACCTCTCAAGATCACTACTTGACCATGGAGATTCCTGTTTTGTTTCCAAGACAGAAACCCTGAGAAATGCCAGGGTGTGACCATGGCACATCCTATGCTCAACTCACAATGGACATTCAAAAGACATTAAATGATGTCACTTGGACAGAAGTCTCTGACAATATGGGAAGACAATCCTTTAATGTTCATATTATATGGTTTTTCTCTCTACGTGAATCATCTTGACTTGGTCAAAAGATTTTATATAGTTGGGAGTTTGGATTGGTGAGGGCACACATGATACACACTCAGACTTGAGTGGCTTCTGAATTACACATGGCCAGGTAACCTCTTTACAGGAGGCCGATAGACTAGTGATTCAGGGCCCAGGAGTTGGAGGCAAACATACCTGAGTTTGAATCTTGATCCCATACCTTACTGGTATTTAGGTAACTTTGCTGCATTTCAGATTCCTCCCTGTAAAATGAGAATTAATGATAATACCTACTTTCAGAGGTCTTTGAGGATGAGGTGAGAGGAGGCATGTAGAGAAGTGAAAGGGTTATTGCTGATATGAGTGCTGCCTCTACCCACACCACTGCTAGCTAGACTGACTGACACAAGAGTTTCTTGTAAGCTTTGCCAGCCCATCTGCATCTCCACAGTTAACATCATCAGGTGGTCACTTGCCCTGGCACCTCTTCTGGTCCAGTAGACAAGTTTGAAGTCAGGTCCTGGCCAGTCTCACCTCAGCCATATCTCTGAGCTACTGGCTCTTCGTGTCCTGTGTCCTCTGTGCCCTCTTTCCTCCCCTTTCTCCTACTACTGGATCAGTGGTAGGTTACTAGGAAAATGACAAGAAGGCCAGAGGCATTTTTAGGTAAAACAATATCTCAACTGTACGATAACAGCTGCAGTGGGCCCCTTCTTCCTGGCTCTGTTTTCTCTCCTACTGCTCTGATCTCTTGTAAGTTTGTTTCTCTTTTCCTCCCTCCAGCAGCCTCTAGTTTCACCTCCTTCCATGGCATGTTCTCCCATCATTTGCAGAAAGATGCCCTTTACTGTAACTCAAATGCACAAGGCTCTCAGTCAGAAATAATATTATTGGCAACTGGTCCTGGCCAATCATAAGGGACTGTGGCAGAGGTAGCCCTGGGGCAGAAGTCAGAGACCAATTCTCTGCAGTATCAAGAGTCAACCCTTCATTTACTGGATTCTGGGGGGAAGTTGTAGAGGAGCGCCCTGGGAAGGGACAGAGCAACCAGGCGGCAGAGACAGCCAGAGGCAGCTGGGGGGGAAAAAAGGGGGTGCTCAGGGCAGTGGCTATTAACACGTAACTACTTTAGCTAGCTATTAGTTATACCTATGCATACCAATTAAATATCACCCCTGATCCCAGCATTTCCTGTGTTCATGATGAATTACCACTTAAAAAATATTTTAAATTAAAAACACTTTTTTATTGAGGTATAATTGACATATAACATCATATTAGCTTCAGGAGCTCTAAGGTGGTCTTCAGTAGTCTGTATTAGTCTGCTAGGGCTGCCATAACAAGTACCACAACGGGGTGGGTGGCTTAGAACAACACAAATTGATCATCTCACAGTTCTGGAAACTGGAAGCCCAAGATCAAGCTGTTGGCAGGACCGTGCACCCTCTGAAACCTGTAGGGGAAGGATCTTTCCCTGCCTCTTCCAACTCCTGGTAGCCCCGGCCATTGTTTGGTTTGGGAAAGCATAATCTCAGCCTCCATCTTCACATAATGTTCTCCCTTTGTCTCTTCAGTTATCTTCCCTCTATGTCTGCCTCTGTGAAATTTCCCCCTTTATACAGGGACAGCAGGAATATTGGGTTAGGGCACACCCTAATGATTTCAGCTTGCTTAAATCTGCAAAGACCTGATTTCCAAATAGGGTGACAGTCCTCACAATGGGGTTTAGAACTTCAACATATCTTTTTAAGGGGACATTATTCAACCCGTAACAGGGATCCTTCCCAACTAGGTAGTCCCTGGGTGAAAAACTCATGAGAGTCTCTGTCTGCATGCCAACACCAAAGCCATGATTTAAAAACTAAGAGCCTTTGCTCTCTACTCGAGCACAAACACACGGGGCTGAGGACATTTGGTCAATTTTAGAGGGCAGAAATTCTCAGCAAGCTTCAATGTACAAGGCACCTGAGAGATTTCTATGAGCAACCTACCCCCTTTATATATGAGGAAACAGAGACAAGAGTTACCTAAGATCTCAGACCTGGTGAACATCGTAGCCAAAAGGAGAACCCAAGTCTCTTTATCCCCCTTTCACTATTCCACTCTCACAGTAAGGCGATGTTGAACAAACATTGCATTTGCCTTATTTGGGGGCCTATTTTAATCCATTTCTTTGCCTTACCTAGTCTGTAAGATAATCCCTAAGGAAATACTTCTCAGAGGTACCAGTGTATCCAAAGAGTCTCTGAGAGTAATAATGAGAATCAGTGGGTAAGGCATTCTAACAATCCCCAAATGTGTTTTTAACACTGTTATTGTTGTTTTAACATTGAATACACTTAACCAGGAAATCCAAACTTCTTTCTGAAGCATTCCAACTGTTGTGTTTATACCCAGTTGCCACACAACATTTGCTCCTACTGTGTTTTAGTTGGCAAGCGCTGGAGGAAGGGTTTTTGGAGCCAAGTAGCCTCAGATAGGGAATCTTTCCAATCCCCAGGGACCTGGCACAGCCCCAGAATCAATAGTCACAGGAACAGATGCCAACACTCATCTCATCCAGCACTTTAGCTAACCTTGGACCGAGACCCCATTTAGGCCCCATACCTGGGTAGGAAGAACCAGCTGAAAAAATAGAACCCTGCAAATGTTATAGATAAATAAGTAAAAGCTGCATTTTTTTCCATCAGGGAAAAAAGGGGAATCCTGCGGAGAATATGTTACATTTTCTCTCCCCATGGCCAAAAAATAACCCCTCAAATGCATATGTTGCCAGTCTCCTGAATTAATAATGGGTAAACACAGTCAATGTTTTACTATCATTACATATTTTCCAGACTACAGAATACAGAATTCTGTCACCATCACAGAGCCTTTCCTATTTTCATTTACACAATTTGGAGATGGTGAAATGAAAATATACATGATTTAAATGGCAGCGTATAAATCTGACATCTTTCTCCACAAGACATACCATTTATTTATTCGGCAAACTTTGACCGAGCACCTACTATATTACATACCAGCACGTGCTATGCCCCGCGGTTCTCAGATACATGACTATGGACCCCAGCCTTGCTTACAGATTGTCAAGGAAGACGTTGTCCACCATGGCCCACTGTAACACTGGCAACCCTATAAAGGTGTGTGGGCAGCTTTATAGGCGTATATATGAATAATTAATTCTGCCTTAGAAGGAGAAGTAGAAGACGAGGGACGTGTGCCAAGAAAGCTTTGGTCCACTTGGTGCTTTAGATAGATGACCACAGCCTGCCACGGCACAGTCAGGCAAGCAGCTCAGACCGTCTGGGTACCTACCCTGGCCCTGTCATTTTACATGAATATTTAACAATTTCTTCCACTTGACTTTCTCAGAATGTAGATGGGCATGGTAGGTTCCTTGTGACCATTCCAACATATCCTGCCATGAAGTGGATGGGGCTCTGCAGGAGGCAAGCCTCACCTTCCCGCAGATGTGCCTGCTGCAGGCAGGGCTGGAGCACTTCTGATGGCCCCTGGTCTAACATCCCGTCCAAGGAAAAGCTCCGTTTGTTCACTTTTCTGACCCAGCACCAGATTATACCCTCCAACTGAGGATATACTTGGAACTGGAGTTGTCCTAGAGGTTGGGGGTGTGGAGTGGACAGGTGAGGAAGGGGGCAGAGGGGAGAGTGGGACCAGAAAATGGGAGGCTGCAAGTGTGGAACTCACCTGACTTTATTTGGATATTACTCTCCTGGACTCTAAATGGAAAATAGAACTGAACACCTATGATTAAAAAATGCAATACATGCTAAGGAAGTCTAAAGTAATTTACACCAGGCATTAAAGTGTTTTGCATGAGAATATAGTATGATGTAGACAACGCTAGAATTATGTCTTTCATTAACAGGTTTGCAACTCAGTGTGCTGTGATGTAACTATAGCAGTTTTTCTGTCTTGGTGATAGTTTTTTTATTTTAAACACTGCCTTAAAAGCCAAGGAATGTAAATGCATCGGGAGCGCTTGGCCTCTGGGTTTTAACTTATTGTCAGCTCTTCCCTTTAATACTAGTCACTTCCCTTTAGTATTTTACCTGTTTGTGCCAAGGTGAAAGGTGAATAGTTATACCGCCATTGCCCCTGAACCCCACGTATCCTGAACCCAGCTATAAAGTAAACTGTCATTTATTTCTTCATCATTCAAAGTCAGTGTTCGCTAGTTCAAAGACCATTTGAGATTATGCATCAAGAATGATATACATTAAGGTTGGGATTAAAGGAAAATCAGTTACATGAAAGAAAGGTGTTTTTGCCACAAATCTTGTGTGCGCATGTCAAGAAGTATATTCACTGCGTAATTTGAAAAGAAACCAGGACATCTCCCAGAGATATATACCTGCATCTGGCCAGTCTTTCAATAAGGACACTTGCTGTTTGAAGTTTGACTGTGAAGTTAGAGGAAAAACATCTCTCCTGGGCTGGCACATGCAGCTTATTTTAAAAATAAATAAATAATATGAGGTGCAGTTCTGAGTTTAGGCACTCATGAAGAATAAAATGAAAAGTTTATTCACCCTGAACATGCTTAGACAGGGCAAGCAAACTGGGCTTACCAATAATGCTGAGAGGTTTAGGGTAGCTATCAGAAGAGATTGGAAGAACTTTCCAAATTCCTTCCAATCCAGTGATTCTATAATTTTATCGATCATTGCCGAATCATGTTCATGATCTGGCTGGCCTGTCTGCGGATTTGATACAAATCTTGATGATGCCGAATGTGAATCAAGGGACCCACAATGTGCCAGGCACTGAATTGGGTGCTTTTCATGAATCATTCCATTTATTTCTCCACTCAGTCCCTGGGTTCAGCTTTATGTGTTTCTACTGTATACCATCCTCCAGCATGATTTACTGCATACCTTGGATTGTTTTTAAATTGGGCAACTGAGGTCTCAGACCTGCGGCAGTGCTGAATTTGAAACTGCTGTGGTTAGATTCTGTACCTGTCTCAGAACACTGAGCTCATGCATGTAAGACAACAAATAATAGTGATGCCTGCCTGCTTTGTTGCTGGACCAGTTTTACAACATGTAAAGGGAACCCAAGGTGCAAATGAAATGAGCGAATGTGCCCACTAAGATGCTGGCACTCGGGAGCAATTCTGGCTCCAGAGGCGGAGTGCCTTCTGGTCTCTGTGATGTTCCTAATTCCACCCCAGCTCCCAGCACGTCTGGCCTATAGGGCTGGTTTGATAAATGTGTGTGGAACTGAACTTAGGCACACTAACTCTTTTCCAGGCCCCTGCTCAAGTGCCCTGAGTCCTCTTATTTTCAAATATTATGAGGGGAAGGTCAGAGGGGTGAGACCTTTCCATGTGTTTCTGGCATCCTCTCTGATCAAGGCTTGATAAGCAAGAGTGTTATCTGAGGCCTCCAGAGCAGATGCTCAGAACCCGTTTCTCCTTTTAACTCAAAGTCAGATTTTGCTAAAGGACTTAAGGGGTCTGGATAGGGGCTATGTGATCTGTAGACTTGGAGTGGAAGCACTCTTCTTCTGTAACATAGGAAAAGTGCAGAATATTTCAGTGAGTAAAAGCTAGTGGGAAACATACCTCTGTCTCACATTTTTGCACCAGCTTAGTTATTTCATCATTTCCATCTGGCTTTGCTCTTTTATAACAAAAACATCAAAGTGGGCTTGGCAAGGATCATCCCCCAAATATGCTTTCATTGTCTGTGTTAGGGAATCTCTGTCCAGTCTATAAAGGGGAATGTTTTATTGTGATGAATGCCCCTAGCTTCACGGAAAGAGCTCACGTAGCAACTGTACCAAACCCTGAATAAATCGAATAGTTTTATAATTAAGGAGAAAGCAAACATTGATTGAGTCCCTTAATTTGGGCGTTTTATCTAATACAGTTCTATTTCCAGCTATCTGTCTTACTGGTGAGGAAACTGAGGAAAGACCTCAGGAGCAATTTGCTCAGGATCGTGTAACGAATTAGTGGAGTTCGTGACTGAGTCAGGATTTGCCCTCAGGTCCATTTGAGAAGTGAGCCCCAGTTTTTTCTGCTAGACCAGAAGATCACTATGAGAGCAACAGAGACACAGAAGTACTGAATCCTAACTCTGCCTCTGTGTCCCAATGTGGCATGTGTGACCCACGGTTGTCTCTCTGTTCTAAGGAAAACACAAGAAGTGCTGCCTCGGGTCCAGCCCGCCTCTGTGAACATAAACACCGGGGGTTGGGTGCGGGGTGTGCATGACGGCTTGATGAGGACGAGGCCGGCACCCCGGGCCAACTCCACAGCCCTGAGAGCCTGCATGGTTGTTGGGATTCATGTTCCTGTGCAACACAATGCCAGACGAAGACCTGAGGTTCTAGACGGACATGACTTTGTCCAGTGGACTGACCGTACTGGGCGCTGCTGAGCATTTTGGAGAGGCAGCCCTGATGTGCAGTCACACGTCACAAGGGAATCCTCATCTTTGTCAGCGAGTTCTTCCTCAAACACCTGAAAATTATAAAAACTTATAAGTCCATAGCATGGGGCTGACCATGATTTTAAGGTTCTCCACTGCACACAGTACTATCTTTAAATGAACATAAGTGTCTCCACGGAGGAACTCACACGTGTTTATAAACATCCACTCTCTTGCATGTGGAACCAAGTTAATGGGTGCAATGAAAAGAATCAGCATGTTTTCCTGTTCTGCTGGCATACATTTTAATCAGCTTGGAAGACGAGGTGAATGTCTATTTCTCAGGTTGATTAAAAATACAGTTAACAAGTGTATATAACTACACAGTTACTATGTATATATAACTGAATTATTTAGCACTTGGTTGGCAGAAGAGTGCTTAGTCATCATTTTTGTTAATTATTTTCCACAGGGAAAACATAATAAGCAAGCTTGAGTTTGTTTTCAGACATGACAAAGAAGCTACAGCACAGAGACGTCAACCATTTGCTTCAGAGGACACAGCAAGGGACAAATTCTAACACACACACTGGGTTTTCCGCCAGAGCCACCCTGCTAAAATAACCAATAGGAGGCCAGTGGGCAGAGACGTAAAAAGAATAATGTAGCAGTACAAAAGATTTTCTGAGACATCCTGCCTATTTCCACATGAACTCTTGAATTCGTTTGGAGCAAAACATAAAATCTAACAGCTGTGTGCTGCACAAACTTCTTAATTCGTACTCATTTAACAGCATCTTGATAAAAGTTTTTTGCCTGTGAAAAGTATTTCAGTTTGGTAGCTAGAGATATTTTTCTTTTCTTTCAATGTCCACATTTCCTAAACATTTTTCTCTACGGCACCTTATTTAATTTCTGCTCACAGCCATTGTAAGAAATGGAACTGAAGTTCAGGAAGGGAGGTGGTTTGGCTAAAGCCCCAGGGTCAGTCAGAGGTAGAGCCAGCACTGGGGCACGAGTCTCTGACCTAAAACACATGCTCTTCCCAACACCCTGCCTAGAACCTCTTCAGTTAGGTTTTCTAGAGGGGTCTCCTACTCATGTGGCTTGGAAAGGGCATGGAGAACATGAAGAAGACCCGATCCAGACTCTCACAGAACTTCTTACAGGCCCAAGGTAGACCCACAATAAAATGGTGAAGTGTGCAGTGGGTTTCACTGATGGTTCAGCTTTCCCCTGCTCCAGGGTCACCTGCACTCCATCATTATCACCAGGAGCCCTGGAATCTCATTTCTGTCCCCTTGACTTTTTTGATCTATATATTTTCTAACTCTCTCCATCCTCAAAATCTTCCCCCTTCAAAAATATCTGTAGTCCCATAGGTAAATTAGTAGTAAATCTGATAATCCAGGACCGTTTTTGACGGTAACCCTATGGAGACATTCTATCCACAGGCACAACTGCTATATAGTGGAAACTTCAGACACATCAGCAGATTAGTGGAGAAATCTTATAGGAGGCTTGAAGATCTCATAGAGCCCCAACAAACACTCCGGCATCCTGCATTGGCTATGGCTGGCCCTAGAGCAGCTACAAGGGTGTATGTATCATGCCCTTGTCTCAAACTCATCAAATGTTAGATTAGGGAGTAGTTTGGAGGATACGTTTCGGTTATACACAATGGAAACTGACTTAAATTAGCCTAAGGGAAAAATTACTTTAGGTATATTTTATATTTCATATACTTAAGTATATTTAAGGAGGTGAGAACTCGAGGAGAACCAAGGAAAAGTTGCACAATCAGGTGTCGGGAAGAGGCAGAACAGGGGCTACTCTAGGGATGCAGGAGTAAGATTTTTAAAACTTTCTCTTGCTGTTAATGTGACTTGGTTCCCAATACCCAGACTGAGTCTCAGCCTGAAGTTTTGAAGAAAAGAGCCAGACTGATCCAGTCTGAGCCGAGTGATCACTTTGATCAGTGAGCTCTCGCCTGAGGCCTGCTCATCCTGGTCATGAGGTCCAAACACAGTGTGGGGAGAAGCGTTTTCAAAGAGGGATGTCCGCTAGGAGGTCATAGTGTTGTAGTAACCACCCTTGCGTCAACTCTCCTCATTTTATAGGAGTGGAGACAGGGGCCCAGGAAGGTAAAGTGACCGCTACAAGGCCAACTGACTGGGAGTGAAAGAGCTGGACTGAAATATAGGTCCCTCCTGGCTCTTGAGACAAGGCTCTGTGATCTGTCCTTCTGCTTTTGTGACCTGCATATTCTTGGCCTCAGTCTGTCTTCCCTCCCCACTGCCCACAGCAGTCTTCCCAAAGCCCAAATGTGATCATGATACTGCTCTGCTAAGGAGCCAGCTATCGTTCCTGGTCCGCACTTCTTGGCACTGCAGGCAAAGGCCTTTTATTCCTGCCCCGTGGCGTGTGTTGAGCATCGCAGGCTGCCATCACAAGACACATAGACTGGGTGGCTTAAGCAACAGAAGTGAGTTTTGTCACAGTTCTAGTGGTTGGCAAGTCCAAGAGCAAGGTGACGGCAATTCTGATGCCTCTTCTCTTGGTTAGTAGGTGGCGGGCACCTCACTGTGTGCTCACATGACCTCTTTGTGCACTTGAGGAGCGAGAGAATGCTAGTGTCTCTTCCTCTTCTTACAAGGACACCAGTCCTATTGGATAAGGACCTCATCTTTATGACCTCACTTTACGTTAATTAGCTACATAAAGGCCCTCTCTCCAAATACGGTCACATTGAGAGTTGGGGCTTCAACATGTGAATTTTTAGGAAAAATAATTCTGTCCGTAACATGGAGCTTTTCCCATTCTTCAACACAATCTCTTTCTTCCCCATTCCCTTTGCATTTGGCCACTGGACCTACCTCACTGCAAACCTACAAGCCATACTCTTTTAGGTTCCCTTTCCTTGGAATGTACTCTGCTCTTTCTTCTCTGCTTGTCAGTCCCAATTCAATGGCTGTTATGCCACAAAGCCTTAGGGACAGACATCCTCTGAGTTAGATGCGCTTTTAGCATTGCCATGCCTGTGTGTCACCTATGTGCCTTGTGTATGAGCCACCTGTAAATATCATTGCATTTGCCACATTCTATTTTAACTAGTTTATACATCGGTCTCTCCAAATAGACTGTGAATTCCTAGAGTGCGGGAACTATCATTGATTTTAATCTTCTCTCCCTATTTTCTACCCAGCACATGGTAGGTACTCAGTAAGTATTAGTTGAATACATAGGTAGAATGACTATAGAAAGGAAAGACTGGTTACCCTATTCTTTGCCTCCATTTCATCACCATCTGTTTCAGAACATTATTTCATGAACCAATGAAATACGTGTGTATCAGAAATTGAAGAGGAAACTAAAGAGTAGAAAGTAGAACATTTTTCTAAAGTGATAAGGAAAGCAGAACTTTGCTTATCCACTAATGACAACGGGGAGACCCACTTCGGATTATGAGATTTTGCACAGTGGATCCCTCGTGCATAAACAGGGGATGAATTCATCATACTCCTTCATATTGTTCTCTAATATTGCTACCAGTCTATGCAGAAACTGCAATGGGAGACCCCATGAAACACCCGATAGGCAGATGAGAAACAAACATGATAAAATATAAGAGTACCACACCATAAGACTCACTTTTTCATTCATTTTGACAAGGGTAATGTAGTTTTAATTACTAATGATAATATATATTGCTTTCTAGTAAATGGCTTTGGTGTGTTTTGTAAACCTTTCATCTTAAACTACCACAGTACTCCCAAATTTGTTCATTAAATCTCTGTTACAAACCAAGAGGTTATTGGCTGTCGGGGAGATGGGAGAGTTTGTGAATTAGCAAAGACTCATTAATAACCTCCTACTGTAGCAATTGTATTCTTTGAAAATTAGCAAGATGCAGGGGTCTTTTAAAATGTTTTTATTTAATTAGGATATTATAATTTCAAAATTAATAAGTTGAACAAAGGCCATACTCAAATTTGTTTCAAAATGACTGAATAATTGATTAAAACCTATTTCAAGGTCAAAGAAGTAGTGTATAAAATGTATTTGCCAGACAAGCTACCAGAGATAGACAATTGTTGTATTTTATTTATATTTATAATTTGTAGCAGTCAATGCTCCTATTGATGTGTGTTTATCCTCATAACAAATCATGCACAATTATCAATAAGAATTCAAAGAATGCAGCTAAGGTGTGAAATTATACAAATCATTCTACTGCAAAGAAAAGGCCCTGGAGGTGAACAGAATGATTGAATTTTTCAAAAGAAAATTATGTGTTTGTAAGTGTGTATCTTTTGATGAAATGATTGTCATGGAAAATTAAATCTCACCTTGAAATAAATGAGTAAGAATGAGAAAAATCACCATAAATTTTCTCTGTATGAGGGAATTATATCTTTTTTACAAAGGAAATTTTCTCTAAACTTCTAATCATACCGTGTTTCCCCCAAAATAAGACTGGGCCTTATATTAATTTTTGCTCCAAAAGACACATTTGGGCTTATGTTCAGGGGATGTCATCCCGAAACATCATGCTAGGGTTTATTTTCTGGTTAGGTATTATTTCGGGGAAGCACAATAGTACATAATACCTGTCAACTACACATACATTTACATATGGGTTAATGTAAATACATAGTTTTACTCATGCTATATTCTTTGGGCATAATTCAGACTCATGCCAAGGGCAAAGAAAGAACTTCAGTGTTCTTTCTAATTCTGTGTTTCTCAAAGTGCGGCCCATGAACTACCTATATCAGAATCCTCTGAGATACTTATTAAAAATATACCTCCTCACGTTCTAACCAAGACCTACTGAATCAAAATCTCAGAAGCAAATCTTATAACCGAGGCAAGTTAAGGAAACACTTGTCTAGCTAATTTGAGCAAAACTTATTTCCAAACCATCCAATTGGTTTCAATACATCAGTAAAGTGACATAGGGGGAAGCTTGACAAATTCATTGATGGTGAGAGACTTTTGTGACTTGGACAAAAGCTTCCAATACAGAATGCTTTTCAAAGAGATGGGCTTTTCATATTTTTAAGTGCTGTGTATATTATAAATGAAGACATAAATGAGGCTTAACTCTCCTGGCATTGCCCCCAGTTGGAGAGAGTCACCTCATCCAAGATACAACTCCTTTCTGGGGCACCTTGCATGCGTAACTGGTCTGTGGAGACAAGGAAGGAGAGATCCAAAGGCCCTCTTTCATCAAGACAGGGCGACTTTGAAGGGCCATCCCAGTCCAGAGCTCCTGGTGGGAACCACTGAGGCCTTTGTCATGACTGTACGACTGTTCGGCTCCTCCCTCTACCCAATCCCGCTGCTCCTGCTCCTTCACCGGTGTTGCCCTCGTGGCGTTCCCCAGTTAACTGTCTTCATGCAAATCACGATCTGAGTCTGTTTCCTGGACAAGCAACCAAAGACACCAGGCCCCTTCTGGTAAGAGTTAGCACCATGCACAGCCGGTCCCTTAAGAGAGAGGGTGCCACAGCCACCACTCTGCAATGACCCAAAGCAACAGGATAATGTCACTTTGCTGCTGTTCCAGTCCCACTGATGAAAGTTCTGTTCTTCTTCCCACTCAGCTTCCAGGGGACCCTATTGGGAACATTCTGTGCATACCCCGTCTCTTCCAACATCATGTGCTAATTCCTGTGCTACTGATGACAAATAGTGAACCGTGACCATTAACTCCCCTCTTAGATTAGAACTTCTCCTTCTCCCCCACCGGGTCTTTGGAGGACCCAAAACATCAAAGGGCTGTCTTGTATTTTTTCCCACTCATCGTGTTTGCATCCTTATGTAAAGGCCAACTTGCTCAGAGCAAAAAGGATCTGCTTTTAATATCACATCTGGACTAAAAATTAGTCCTTAGTCCTACTGAGATGGGTACCCTCCTGAAAACCTGGCCACCTAGTCTGCTTGGGCATCAGATCTGCCCTTGGCAGTGGAGCAGAACTTTCCTCACCCCTCCTCTGAGATCCCAGGAACAGGAAACAGTCCAAACCCCTCACATGACAAGTTGTGTCATTCTCAACTCTCCACCATCTGCCCCCAAGCCACATCTCCCTGTTCATTCTCATCCATAAACACTTTCATCCAACAACACTCAGCTGCTCATCCCTCCCTAATCCCAACCACGGTTTTTGGTCTATGAGTCTTTGTCCATATCTCCTACCATGTGAACCATTATTCTCCACATTCTGCACAAGCTTCATTCACCCAAACTGAAAAGGCCAATTCAAGTGCCACTTCCTCCATGCAGCCTTCTTGGATTCCCAAGAAGTGACATCTGCCAGCTCTGAGCCCCTACCAGCTTTGTCACAGCATCACCACACACTGCCTTGAGGGTGACTGTACACAGCTTCTCTCTTCTGCTAAATGACAAGGTACCTGAGGCCTGGGGTCATGTCTCGGACAATTTCGTAGCCCCCATAAGACCTAGTACAAGTGATTTCACATAACACTGAGAGGATCCAAAATATTTGGTATATTGCTGTCACGGTTATGGAGAAATACAAGTATATTATTACATGTGAGGCATTTTTATAAACACAGTCCTACCCTTCTCTAAAAGAAACATGAGCATTAAAAATCAGTAAAAACAATATTCCTAAGAATCAGGGCCCGGGGTGAGCACCTGTTCAGTTTTGCCTCATAGGACAGTCCTGATTTCCTCCTGCTGTTCTGGTATAATTATTAGTACGAGCCCTTTTCACTCTCAAAAGTGTCCAGATTGGCTGATAAATATTATGGTCACCCTACTTACCTAACTCATACCGTTAACTGACAGTGAGCTCTTCTTGTAGGAAAATCACGCGGTAAGAATTTCACAAAGACTGTGTGCCTTGCACATATTTTTACACGCGTCTTGTTGTATTCATACTTAAACTGAATTTTTTGCTAAGGGCCAGTGTAGAGAGTTATTTCACACCAGGGTTTTGAGGAACTCTCTCCAGCAGATGGACACTGGAGTAAGCCCGGTCAGATCCTCTGTTTAGGGTATAGGGACCAGTCTTCTCCTCTGTGCCAATGACAGAAGGTTGAGGCCATGTGAGGGTCCCTGGTTTCTCTCATTCAATTTAACCAAAGCCCAATGATTTCCACTTGAGGGCAGATAGATGATACCCTCCAAGGCTTTTCGGCAAAATTACACAGATTGGCATTGAAAGATCGGGGGTGGATTGTAGCTGTATTTTCTCTGCTCTCAAGATGCCAACAGCTGCTGCCAACAGAAAATGTCCCAACCTCACGGAAATGTTGAGGGGTACCTTATATCTCTTTCTTTATATTTTTTTCAGTTAATCATCAAATAAATAGATAATAATAAATAATTCACAACGATGTGCTTCATTTAATCCCTACAATAGCCCTATTGGTTGCTATTACATTTAGCAGTCTACATGTTTTCATATTTATAGTTAATATTAATAGTAGCTCCCATTACTTAGTATTTACCATGTATCAGGCACTGTATAAGCAATTTATAGATATTAGCTTGTTTCACTCCTGCCACCCTCACCTAATGCAGGTCTGGTTATTGCTTATTACCTGCCATGTCCCCTCAAATACAAGCTTCATAAGGGCAGGAGACTTTCTTTTCTTCACAGCTGTATCTCCTGTAAACGCACTGAGAATTGTACTTGGCACAGAATAGTTTCTCTATAAATACTTTTCGAATGAATAAGTAAATCAATGAGTGAATGACTGAATGAAGGAGTCAACAGGCCTGTTAGAAAGGTGTTCTTATCCGTGCTTTGCAGATGAGGAAACCAAGGCTTGCAAAGGGTAAGGAATTTGCCAAGATCTTACAGGTCACAAATTGGGATCTATGAGGTTTCAAAGTCTTAAACATGACAATGTACCCTAGCCCTTCATTTTCCTGATGAGAAAATGATGGCTTAGGAAGTTAAGTGAAGACTGGCTAAGCATTAAGTTATTAGAACACAGGCCCAGGAATTCTGAGTCTGACCAGCACTATTTTCTCCTTGTCAAACTGATGGTTGGCAGGGTCTAATCCCACGTGCTCAGCATGTACGGCCACACTTACACAGGTTCTCTTCAGGGGAGAAGGGGGGCAGTTTCCCCAGGTAAAATTCAAATCCTTCTGGCAGGAGGAAGGTTAATCATTATCTCCTGACTTACCCCTAGGCATTCGTGTTCAGGGAATGAAATAGAGACCCAAGTTTGTTACCTGGGCTAGGGTAATGCTAACTGCTCAGACAAACCTATAGAGTATTGTATGTGGAAGGGTACCATGTTGACTAGGAGTTTAGTCCAGATCTTCAATTTTCCTTAATTATAATTTCAGTGGTTTAACACCATGGCTGCTTATTTCTTAATCATGTCACATACAAGATAGGCATCGTGGTGAGTGGACAGTTTTGCTCCATGTGGAGCTTCAGAGACCCAGACTCCTTCCACATTGTGGCTTTAGCATCCTCAGGGTTCGAATCCTCTGCTTTCAGTGGCAGAGGAGGAAAGCGCAGACATGAAGTTTCTTAAACACTTTGGCCAAGAATAGACACAGTTCTCTGCTCACAGACCATTGGTAAGAGAACCAGTTCATGGCTCTGCCCAGATGCAGGTGGGGCTGGGAAATGTAAACCCTGGGCAGACATTTCCCAGGTCACTCTGGAAGGGGGAACATAACTTTTTTGTGGGCAGCTAACCATCACAGCCATTTTGAGAAAAGAAGGGGCCCTGGAAGAGATGGGAGGGAGGAATCTGGGTTGCCATTTACAGAAGGAGGGAAGTTAAAAAGAAGCAGTGGGGAGAAGGCAGCAAATGCCAACTTTGCCAGCCTTAGAAGATTTTGCAGACTTTTCCTTTTTAGTTGCAATGGAGGTGAAGCAAACATGTCTTCACTGCCAATTTGAGACACACTTGGAGAAGAGCTTGGACCCTCTCATCTTAATTATTATCAAGGCTCTACACTCAGAAGTACTGCCCAAGAGATTTGCAATCCACTCATGCCCACCCAGCCTTCTCCATTTAAGTTGTAAATTATGAATCATGCAAAATTGGACAGGATCATAAAAGCCACAAGATGTATCAAGTACCATAGCCTTTAGTTACCTTAGCTCATTAACAGAAAAATAGGTGTTGTACTTTTTTCTCTTTTAAGGAAAACAGTATCAGGTAATGTCACATAATATTTCAAAATAGAATTTGTCTTTTTGTCAACCAAGTAGTGAATAACAAGGAAACACTAAATGTTCTTTTAAATAAATGATTTGAAATTAATTTCAATCCATTCTGATGGTTCAGTAAAAAGAGAAATACAGACTTTGGTAGGTCTCTTAATGCAGATTGCTATAGTAATTTAAAAACAACAAATAATGTAATAACAAAGTAATGATTCGATCATGCTGCCAGCGTGCTTGACAGCAAATAGTATATTTAAAAAAAATAAATTTGCCACTACAGTATATGCCGATGACTATACTCTAGACATTGTTTTCAGATGTGAAAGATTCATAGGATCATATTCATGTATTTTAGAGAGTTATTTACTCTAACAGAGGTAAAAATATTAAAAGTATAATTATTCACAGTCTTTCTCCCCCTCCTGCTTCCTAAGAGGGATATTTTTGCAGGAGTAATGGATAGGGTGGGATAATGGGTAGAGACAGACCTGGAGAAACTGAGAGGCTTACTCATTCTACATGTGCAGGGACATGAAGCTGCCTGGAGAAAACCCAAACAGTTGAAAGAAGGAAGGAGGTGAAAGGATTTTGGCCAGAAAGGGAAGAACTGAGAACTTTTTGGAAGCTGAACTGAGCAGCTACAATGAGGAGGGGACTGTGGGAGGGAGTTCAGGTAAAGAGGAGCATCTGAAGCCTCTCTCTGTGTTCTGCACAGTTAGGCGCCATAACTGTTGTTGCTGGAGAGAACCTCTCCTGAACTCCCTCCGCAGCTGAACTTCACTTCAGACAACCGTTCCTAGCAGATTGAGACAGTAATAATAGCAGCTAATGCTTACATAAACACACTTCCTCTGTGACAACCATCAAGCTAAGCTTATGATCTACATTAACTCTTTTAATCTTTACAACTTTATGAGGGAACACTGTTATTAACCCTTTTTTACAGAGGAGAAAACTGAGACACAGAAATGCTGTGTAACTTTCCAAGAATACGCCAGCTAATATGTAGTAGAGCTGGATGCAGGCCCACACAGCCTGGCTCCAGGACCTATGGTCTGGACCACAATACTCTCACTTCTCAGTCTGTTAAAAAGTCAATCTAGTTAATATATAAGCCTTACATCATAAAGGTGATTAAAGATCGGGACTAAACTCCTAGTCAACGTTGCACCCTTCCACACACAGTACTGTATAGATGAACACCACTGTAGGAGAATAGCATGCAATCGTAGGTGCCAAAATGCCAAGTTATTCATGGGCTCACAATATTAAGTGTTCATTATTTGCTAACTTTAGGAAATAAGACGAGGAAAATGAAGGTATAAGGAATTAGTCTTTTTTCAAATTTCATTTGTCTCTGGCCTATATTCTATGATTATATGCATTTGGTAATAACTGAGTAATATTACAAAAGCTCTCCGCAGCCTTCAGACAGGCTCTTCACTTTAAGGGCTCCATTTTGACTGGCACTGAAACGAATTCATAAGAAACCAGACATTCTTATTTGCCCAGTTCCTGGTCTCTTCAGCTGATTTTGTTGTTGTTGTTTTTGTGTGTTTGTTTATTAATTTTTATAAAGTTACTGGGGTGACATTAATTGGGTTTAGTAAAATTATATCGGTTTTAAGAGTACATTTCGATAGTACATCATCTATGTGTCAGTCACATTGTGTGCTCACCACCCAGAGTCAGTTCTTCCATCACCATATATTTGATCCCCTTTTCCCTCTTCTACTCCCCCCCACCCCCACTGTTTTTGTCCTTTTTTAAGGGTAGTTTCCCACATCATCCCTGCTGGGTCTACATTAGGACAAGTATCAGGGAGAAGGCCCATTCCATAGATGGCCTGGGCTACTTATTGAAGTTAAGGCCATAGACTCTTATACCCAATCTGGAAATTGATCATTCTTAAGTTGATTCTAGAACCAAATCATTCTCCCATAGTTCATAATGGAACAAGATAAAAAAACAAACAAACAAACAAAAAAACACAGAACCTAGATGAAAAGATGGGTATCTGGGGAGATAAATGAAGAGGCAAGTTACTCCATTCCAAAGAGAGTGGGATAGTCTGGGAAATACTAATCTAACTGACGATGAGCTCTGGGAGGGTTAACTGACTGTAGAATCAAAGTAATCCTTTGCTGTAGTCCAGGTAGAGTACATGACTATAAAATGGCCTGTGTGTCTTAGACTATTTTTTTCACATCATGTATCATCACTAAGAAGTAAACTACAGTTTATTCGCTAAACTCCCAAATGGTTATGACCCGCATGATGTGTTTTCCATGGATTTAGCTAGGGATAAGGACTTCCTTTACTCTCTTCTAAAAGTGAGAAGAGCACAGAATTCTATCTTTCATAGTCTGAGAGACAATGATGGTTTGCTCTGCAAAACTGGATTGGAAAATTGGGTTTCTTCCATTAAGTTATCTTCTCTGAAGTGACAAATCATACTAGGAGTGACTTGCCCAGTGAGTTACTGGCTTAAGAACTTGACTTTTGAGTGAAGCGGCCTGGATGACCAATGGTAGCGAACTAAGATAGCTTCAACTTGGTTAGTCTGCTCTGGAGTCAGGGCCGCTGCTTCCATCTTATGATAAATTGCATTGATCATGTAGGTTACAGAACCCCTGTCATGATCAAAGAAAAGACATTATGCTTTGACATTGTCAATTTCTGGAGGTGTCATACAGTGCTACGAGGAATGGCTCATTTAATTTCACTTCATAAATTAAACAAAGCAGAAAACCAAGATGATAAATCCAAAATGATCCAAATATTATATTTACACTTGAAATATATCAACATCGTAGAACTGGGGCTAAAATTTATGCTACCAAAACTTCACCAAGACTACCTTCAGATAAAAACGTTTAAAAAGCTCAGAGTCAGGAAGTTTGTTATACTTGTCAATGAAGAGGATAGAATCTGGCCTCTTTTTGGAGCGGGAAGAAGGGTTGGTAGGAGTACAATTACAACAGGTAATTTTTCATTATTTTAGCTCATTTTCTCCTACTAAGGCCTTAATTTCATTTTCAGCTCTTCATTTTGCAATTAACATCTTCTTTTCAGAAGTTCAGAAATAAATTTGAGGTTTGGAGACTAACGAGTTCTTCAGGCCTTTTGGATAGTAAGTCAGGAGGAACCATTGCAAACACAGCTCTGAGTGTTTGTGGCCATTTTTCCGAGGAGTGTGGCCCATCTCCACGTCTACATGCAGCCTCGGGTCTCACCTCTGGGCTCTCCTCACAGCAGCCTGCTGGAGCTTCATTTGTCTTAGAGGAGAGACAGTGGAGTGGAGCCTGCCTTAGTCTGGACCTGTGATTCCAAGGTGGAGAGAGTCCAAGATTATCATTCAGTCCATTAAGCATTCCCTTTTAGCTGAAGGGGTTCATCTATCAATCTCGCTTTTCAGCCGGTAACCTGCTTATGTAGAGGTTTAATTACATTTTCAGGTCATCCAAGCACTTCTCCTAGATATTTAATAAAATGAGTCCTTATTTTATTTATCACATGGTTTATTTTACATGAGCCACCTAGGACTGGGATGGAGTGAAGGGGGGCAATTACTTATAGAAAGATAAACAAGTGAGATTTCCACCTTCAAAGTGTCCAGAATTAACAGAGGAATTATTTGGGTCTCGGGGCACAATGACGATAGCAGATTGATCTGAAACTGCATGTAGCAGCCACCATTCCCAAAACAGAAAGTCAAATATTGATTTCCCAGTGCTTTTATGACCCATTTAACAACAGGCATTTTGGATTGGTTATTTCTCAAGGCTGGAGCGAATTTTCCAGCCAGCCGCCTTTTGAGCTTCCTCTTAATTATCTTCTCTGAGAGATAGGTGAAAATTGATGTTCAGCCCTGGCCCTGAAAACACACACACACACACACACACACACACACACACACACACACTCCATAAGGAGGCTGACATAACTTGTGGCACCTAACACTATCTAAGTTAACTTGAACAAAGGGTATTTAGATATTTTCCATAAAAACCACCAAATTGGGTGATGGGGAGGTCCCATTGGGTATGTCTGCTAACAAATTCTCACTAATTGACATCAAGCCCGTTAATTTCTATGTAATAAGTGTTGAGTGATTCAAGGGCCAGCCGGACCAGCCGAGGCTGGGTCTATACCAAGACTTCTTCTACCTGCTTGGCTCTAGGAACGAAACATTTAATGTGTTGCCAAATTTTCAAAAATGCTGGGAGTAGAAAACAACGTTTTTAATCTTTTGCTCTTTGGGCTCCTAATTATGTAGCAAAGGGTATAAAGAGGGCTTTACAAATCATTATTTCCATTAGGAAGGTGTTAGAATCAATTCCACCGAGGGCTCCCCTCCTATTTGGGCAGCTGCTATTCCCAGGGGTGGCGGCCACTGTGGTGCTGGTTGAAGCGGGGCTTCTGTTCTGTTTCCCCAGCACTTGGAAGAAAAACAAAACAGGCCTAATGAAAAACACACACGGGAAATGCTTTATTATTTCATCATCCTCACCTACTGCGCTCTGGCACTGCTCTATGATTACGAAGGACTTCTCCCTCACGCTGGCCTGCTCCCTCTCCCAGCATTGGCCAGTGGGGTGGTAGGAGGCCGATACTGTGTCATTTCCTGTCAGATCGTTTAGGAGGAATTTGCTCTTATTTCCTCCCGGCCACTTCCCCCCTGCACCTCCCTGCCCCCCAACCTTCACTCCTCCCTCTCTAGGTCAGCATTTGGCAAATGCCCTGTGGTAAAGTTGTATTAACTTCAAAATTCAGTGTTTTAGGGTTGGGGGAGTTCTGGAAACTCTGGGCACCAAACACAATTAATCTGTAACCTTTGAAAGCTGAGAAATGGGTCAGAATCACTGAGCAGACCCCAACCTCCTGAGAGGGCAAAGGAATGCTACTTAGTTGGGAAGCTGGTGGGTTTGGGGAAGGGGGGAGTGTACTGAAGTGAGTCAGAATATTAATTCAAACTGTAATCTTCCCGCATGCATTTCCTTGACTTTTCACCAGAAAGGAGAGTCAGAAAGCAGACATTCCCCAAATCTCATTGGACCATTAGCAAGTGAATAACTCCTTTCATAAAAAATGTCTCCATTTCTTTATTCCACACAGGGTGAAACCTGGATACAATAGACAATGCGTTTATTCACATGGTACTCAGTAACCCCCTACCCCCAAATAACCCAGGCGTGGTCAAGCAGGTATGGCTACCCAGGAAATTGGAATGCTTTAGGTCAGACCTCAGTGGGGCCACCAGTACCAGTCTGTGGTGATGCATCAGTGTGACTCTTTTCCATTGTTTCATTTTGGCGGCTTGGAAATGGTACTATGCCCTCTACATAGAAAATGTTTAATAAATATTTTGTAAATTTTCAGTAAATATCTGATGAATTGCGTTGGGACTATATGTCAACGGATAGAAGGCCAAGCCATCACCCATTTTCTGGCAATGGAAAGTGAGTGCCTATGTGCTATGCCCCTATGTGCTATGCCACACCCTTGGGGGTCAACAGAAATATTAACATCACTAAATAATAAGAGTACTTTGGGCAATTCTTCCTTGATGAAATTTCTACCAGACTGGCTTATAATGGGTAGCTGTTTCCTAATATCTGTTAAACTTACAATGAGTAGTTGTTTTCTAATATCTATTATGGCATGAGTAATACAGTACTATTACTTACTATTTAATTCAATGTGTGGTATCTTCTCAATGAATATTTGTTCAATAGATCAATGAGTAAGTGTGACATTGGTATAAATACCAAATGAGTTTCTTGGGGGCTTTAGGGTGAGAATTGGTCTATGCATGTAGGTCTACCTAAATGTATGATAGTCCTAAATTTAATTCCCAATGGAAATGTAGAAATAAATCATATAAACTAGCCTGTCTAGTGGGAAAATCTAGAGATGAGAACAAAATGATCCTCCAAAGCAGAAGCAGGTCAACATGTCTGCCACTAATAGATGGTAGGAAAAGTTATATCTATACTTCATTTTGAGGCATTTGACAAACATTATTAATCCCATCACAGTTTATAACCATAAAAGCACTGAGAATCCTAAAGATGTTAAATGTATGATTATGTTGGAAACAATAAACGTTTTTGAAAAGCAAAAGGCCAAACAAAAATGAAAGTGTTAAGGAAAAGCAACCCTTGCTTATAGATATGGAATGCAACTTTGACAGTAAGAATAACTCAGAAGTACAAAGAGTACTAACCTTCCAGTTTGTGGAAAAGTATGGGCCGAGGCGATAAACTATTGTTGTCAAGAGATTGATGAATTGGGAGACATTTTTGTCTGGGCTATCACTGTGGTTTTCAACCCTCACTGCACATTTGAATCACCCAGGAACCTTTAGCAAACACATGTTCTGGGGCCACACTGCAGACTAATTAAATCAGAGCCTGTAGTGGTGGAGCATAGGCCTTAGGAATTTTTAAAGCTCTCAATGAGATTCCAGTGGGTAGTCAAAGGGGGCCACAGCTACAGTGCTCAGATGTTAGCCTCAGAATCACTTTGAGGGCTTATGAAACTGTGTTTGCTAGGTCCAACCTCCAGTTTCTAGTTCACAAGATTTGGGGGCAAGGCTAAGAATTTGCATTTCTAACAGGTTTCCAGTTGATGTTGCTGCTGCTGTTTGTGGGGGCCACACTTTGAGAACCACTGGACTAGAGGCTCAGCCTCAACATTTGGATCCTATTAACCTGATTTAATTCAAGAAAAACCTAAGGGTTTGTTCCTGATTTTATGGTGATAATGCTCTCTAAGAGATTTTTTTTTTTTTCACCTATGATTGGTTTAAAGGGTCATGTGAATCTACACATGATACAAGTTAAGTGCTAGAACGGAGTGTGAGATTCTGCAGCTGCTATGCTTTTTCCTAGATGTTTGGGTAAATCATCAAGGAATGTGACCAGCCTCAATGTAGAGAGAACTGTTCTGAGTTAGAAGAAGACACCAAAATAAAACATACATAAGCAAGGAGAAGAGAATGGCTGGGTTTAAATCATGGCAGACTTTCACTTGGGATTTCAAATTCATACCTGTCCTTCACTGGGTTTGGCATACAAATGCATTTATAAGCATTCCTTTGGACCTTCTATATTAGCAAGTACACATTTGCTGTGTTTGTAATACTAAAATCGTGAGAAGCACTGTAAATAGAAACAATGAAAAATATTCAAAATCAGTTCAGAAAAACATCAGACTTTAAGAATTTGGCTTTGAAGAGTTAGGAAGTCAGGAAAGACTATGAATCAACTACCATATCAATTATTGTTAATCCCTAGCCAATACCTATTTTAAGGAAGAACTCAGGTTTCACTTCTATCTCCGTCTCTCCCTGGCCACATGCCTATCTTCTCACTCCCTCCAGTTAGAGATATAGCACGTGGAACCATCATACGGGTATGGCAGGAGTGACCATCTCTGGTGCTCTAGTGGATGTGACCACCATCTCTTTCTTCTTCCCTCACACTTTCCATTCACTTATAATCATCTCTGGGTTCCCACAATTCCATAGTGGTTCTAACCTAATCTTTTCAAAATGCAAGTTCTCCAACAGAGTTACACAGGCTACCATTTCTAAAGCTCTACATTAAGAAATGTAACCGTGTCTTCATGTCTTGGTTTTTAAAACATATTTTTTAATGACTTGTGAAAATAGTGCAGTAGCCAGTCATATTGAAGGGAGATTAAAAGCCTATTCATTATTTACTTGGATGTCCACGTGTCCACGTGCAGATTGCTCATAGCATTACATCCGAAGCAGCCTTATCCAGTCTTCTAATCTTCCCATTAAAATCTGATCATGGGATACTTATGTTTTACATTTTCAATAAGTGGTGGGCATATAGAGAGTCTCTTAACTTGTTCTTTAAGAACTTGTAATACTTACAATCTTTGAATTCATCTTGTATTTTGGAAGTTAGCTGGCTTTTGTGTGGAAAAACCTTTCAATGCTTTAAGCCATAAAGCATTACAATTCCAATTAAAGGTAAAATGAGGGGTTGTGGCTGCTTCATAGAGGGAAGACTGAACCACATGTGTGAGTGAAGAGCACAAAGAAACTATATGCGTTTTGATGGTTAGATATTATAACATTTTTAGAATATTTACTCAAATATATTTGATCTAATTAAGTAAATCAGAATGTTTGGAAATAAGACTGATTAACATTTCAATTAACTGAGTATTGATCAGAATTTTGGGAGTAGGGGAGAACCAATCCTTATTTAAAATTTTTTAAAAGAGAAAAAATTATACTCATACAATTTCTTTATCTTAATAAATGGAGTTCATAAAATATATTCTTTTACAATTGTCAACTTTGTCTTCTGGTTAGTGAAGGTCTACTAAATGTGGAGTTCAATTTAGTTGTTACTTATTTAGTTTGATGTTCATTGTCAAGTTAACCTAATTACCAACTAATGACTTCAATTTTGGGGTTATAACAAAGATGAAAAGCAAACGTCCCAACCACCTTAGTTATATATAAAAGGTGCACGGATCCTTTTTATTGTTTAAAAATGTTAGATATTCATAATGTCAAAATATCCTTTTAGTGTCAGTTTTTGCTTGAACACATTTTTCTTCTAAAAATGCCTTTTTCAGTAAAGCTGTGGGAGATTTTTCTTTTCTGGTATTTAAAGTAAGATAAAGTTTAGCTGATTTCTTTCCCTGACTATCCCCTTCCCCCTCCAAAGGCTTAATAACCACAACCCTAAGATTTATGGTGAGTGAAAAAGAAAAATAAGTAAATTATCTGACTGAGGAGCCATTCTTCCTCTCTCTGTCCATACAGACTATTTTAAATGCTGCTAGCAGCAGTCTAATTAAAATAATTTCTGTCAGAAGTCTGTGAAATATGCAGCCACAGCCCAGCTCAATGTTCTCGAGCAGGAATGACAAATCTCTGCTTAATTGGTACTTAATATGGTAGTACAGGATTAGTAATTCTCCAGGATAAAAGGAGATAACAAATAGAAATCTCTTGCTTGGGGCAGGGAGCCTTGGAAAATGAACAGACCAAATGGTGCTTACCCCCAAACTGTTCCTATCAAGGTTTGTTATTTTGACCATCATTTATGAAATAACAGACAATTAATGCACATTTTATGGCCAGTTCTAAGTCCTAATTAAATACAACTATGTACAAAGAATGTGAACAGCCTGACTTACAGAGACCAAAATAAATACTGACAGAATTATGGTGACCGCTGCAGCCTTAGCTCATCTTATCCTATCTTGGGGATAAGCACCTTGGCAGAGGCATTAGCTACCTCTGAGGCACAGCCATTAAGCTGAGATTCATAGTGAATGAAGAAAAAAAAAGTTGAAGGGGGAAAATCATCCATAGTCCCATTGCTGATAAGTTGGGGCCACTACTAATAAGCTAGAGTGTTTCCTTCCTGCATTTTCTTTTCCAGTGCATAGTTTTTATGTTTTACTTAATCTACAAATTGTTGCAGGCTATTTTGTTTGTGCTTTGCTTTTTCCACTTAATATTAAATAGTAACACTTATGTACTCGTATATATGTGCATATTATGAATGCTTAGTAGAAATATTACTTACTGTTGACCCAGTATTCTATCAAGTAGATAATATGGATCTTGTGCCATGTTGCCAAGAATTCTAAGGGCTTTGCATGTACTGAGTAATTAAATCAACAATAGCTTTATGAGTTAGGTACTTCCATCTTCTTCATTTTCTAGATGTAGATACTGATGCATGGAAAGATTATGTTAATTTGTCCCAGGCTACATAAAATTGTTAATGGAGGCAGGATTTGAACAAGGGAAATCTAACAACAAAAAGTGCTTCTAATCACTCTATATCATGTCTTAACACATTATCTCAACTTCACCAGACAATGCTCTAGATCAGAGTCAGTAAACTTTCTCCATAAAGGATCAAAGTGTAAATATTCTAGGCTTTGTGGGCCACATACAGTTTCTGTGGTATGTTCTTTTTCTTCGTCTTTTTTTTTAACAACATTTAAAAAATATAAAAGCCATTCTTAGTTTACTAGACATACAAAAAGGACATGGGGGCAGATTTGGCCCATAAACCAACCTCTGTTTTAGATTAAGTGTGAGTTAAATCTAATAATGTGAATAGCAATTAAGATAATTAATTTTGTTAAGTTTTTGACACTGGAGAAACCAAATAATTGATTTGATTAAATGAAGTATCATTTCAATTTGTTATGCTAATATTATGACTATACTGCATATACATTTGTGCGTATACATATTTATAATGGCAACTGAACTGACTGAAAACATTTAAGTTTTCATCAAAACTTGAAATTTAAAGTAATTGTGGTAAGAAGTCAACTCAAGGCCAAAATGAATTTGTCTTTCACAAATCTCACAAAGTCATTAGAAAATCACAAATTTCAGTTTAATCATCAATTTATGCCTTTTGATGGGCCACATAACATTCTGGTGTGCACTGTTCATTCCTTCATGATAGCAGTTCTCAAGGAGAGGTTCTGAAACCAGTGACATTGGAACCATCTGGCATTGTCTCGTTAGAAACGCAAATTCTTGAAGCTCATCCCATAAATACTGAATGAAGTACTCTGGAGTTGGAGAATATTAAAGCTTAAGAACCACTGCTTTAGGGAACTCTAGTTCCAAGCAAATTTTTTTGCAGAACAAAGTGCTGTGTGTATGTGTGTGTGCACACATGTACACACACGTACACATGAACATAAGGATTATTTGTGAACTAAAAATACCTCACATTATGAGACTATATTAGGATACATTATGGAACCACCATGTAGACAAGACAGAAGAATCAAAATGAACAAATTTTAGGGTTGCATATGTATCTTATGCATGTTTATGAGTAAATTTATACTGTCATGCCTACCTTGTTACATGATACTGTATTGATTTTGTCACAGCTATTTCCTGGTTCATTACCTAAACGTGCCATTTTTTATAACATTAGAGATTTAAGACTTAAATATCTTAAAACTTCTTTTTAAATTGAATGTCCTCAATTATTGAGGACACTATACCTGAAATTTTAATTGACAAGTTTATTATAACAAAATGTGTCATTTTAAAATGTCACTCTCAAGATTCAGTTTCTGGGTAAGAGGGAGAAAACACACTCCTGCCTGCTCTTCATCTGACTGCAGCTATAAAACCTGGACAGAATGTGTAGATGAGTTAATTGAGAACTCTGAAAAGTAAATAATAAACAGCAAATTGGGGAAGAGAACCAAAATTCAAAGTACCACTGAACTGGTGCGAGTTTACTATTATTTTTTCCTTGTCACCTAGTCCTGGAGGCAGGCACAGCTGCAGAAATGCATGGCAGAATCCCAACTTTCTGACTGAAGGCTTCCAAAGGACAGTCCCAGGAAACAAGAAAGTACTTGGAAGATTGTGGAGAAGGGGGAGTTCATGACAACAACCCCATGAAGGTATTTATAAACTCGGAGACTCCCAGATTTTCACATGAATGGATCTCATCTTAATCATCACATACAAGACGTTGAAAAGTGAATAGATGAACTCTCACCCAGGTCTCATCTTTACCACTGGGTGGTGTACCCATGACACATTTCTGAATCACACTGGACTTTAAAACTTGTAGCCTGAATATAATCAGGTCAATTACCTGCTAAAACAAAAATATCAACATTCTCCATAGGATTTCAACAAGACCCAGAGTCTCAATATAATATTCAAATTTTTAGGCTACAGTATAAAATTACTCAGCATGTGAAGAACCAGGAAAATTCAACTCACATGGCAAAAGACAATCAACAAACATCAATCCAGGATGACATGGATGTTTTAAATTACTTAATAGAATTTAGAGCAGCTATTATTAAAAAACGCTCCAACAATCAATGACAAACTTTCTTAAAGCAAAGAGAAAAATAGGAAATCTGAACAGAGAAACAGAAAATATAAAGAAAAATCAAATGGAAATTTTAGCACTGAAAACAAAATAACTGAAATAAAAAACTCATTGGATGGGCTCAATAGCAGAATGGAGATGACAAAGGATGGAGTCTGTGAACATAAAGATCGATCAATAGAAATCATGCAAACTAAATAACAAAGAGAAAATAAGATTTAAAACTGAGATCTATGGATGGACCTAGAGGATATAATGCTAAGCAAAATAAGTCAGACTGAGAAAGACAAATACCATATGATCTCACTTATATGTGAAATCTAAAGAACAGAATAAACAAAACAGAAAAAAAAAAATGAACGCAGATTCAGATATCAGTGGCATAACAGTAACAGTCCTAACATTCATGGTTATTGAATCTCAGAAGAACAGGAGAAAGTGTGGTGATAAAAAAAAAAAAAAATTGAGGAAATAATGATTAAAAAGTCCCAAAATTTGGTGAAAGACATAAACCTAAAGACTCAAGAAGCTTAGGAAACCTCCAATAAGACAAACTCAAAAAAATCCATGCCTAGACACATTATAATCAAACTGCTGAAAGCTAAAAGTAAAGAAGAAATCTTGAAAGCAGCCAGAGAAAAACGTCATGTTATGTATACGAAAACAAGGATTCTAATAACTGTAGATTTCTCGTCAGAAACCATGGAGATCAGTGAGAAATGGCACAATGGTTTTCAAGTGCTGAAAGAAAAGAAATATCAATAAAGAATTCTATATCTAGAAAAAATACCTTTAGGACTGAAGGTGAAATAAACATTCTTAGATGAAAGGAAATTAAGATAATTTATTGCTAAAGGAAGATTTTCAGAAAGAAGGGAGGTGATATTAGAAGGGAACATGGAACATCAGGAGTAAAAGAAGTGCAACTGAAATTGTAACTATCTGGGTAAATATAATATATTACTCTCCTCTCGATTCCTTTAAAAAATATTTAATGGTTGAAAAGAAAAAATTATAGCATTGTCTGGTAGGGTTTTCAGTGTGTGTAGATATAATATATGGCAATTATAACATCTAGAGAGAATCATTATGGTGGTAAGTTTTCTACACTTCACTGGAAACGATTAAGTATTGAGTATAAGTAGATTATGAAAAGTTAAGTATATCCTTACAGCAACCTACAATCCTTACAGCAATTACTAAAAATCTATGCAAAGAGATATAGTAAAAAACACAATCAATTAAGATCGAATACTAAAAAATGGTTCAAATAATCCAAAAGAAGGCAAGAAAGGGAAAACAGATGAATGAAAAAGAGAAAATAAAATATAAAATGATAGACCTAAATGTAAACATATCAAAATTACATTAAATGTAAATGGTCTACACACATCAATCAAAAAACAGAGATTATTAAAATGGATCTTCAAAAATCATGCCCTCCACTATGTGCTTTCCACAAGAAACTCACTTCACATATAATGATATAGGTAGGTTAAAACTAAAAAGGAAATGCTATATATAAATAATAAATGGAAAAATAAAATAATAAATGGAAAAAGATATGCCACAAAAAACACAAATTAAAATGGCACTTGTCTCTACTTTTCCCAGGAAAATATTTGCCACTTCAGAACCCTGACACTACAATGTGAAATAAATTCATTTGATTACTTAAGTGAAATTGTTTTGAGTGATCATCAGCTCTGCTTAAGCTGTTACTTATTTTCAAGTGGCTAAATACAAGCTTCATTAGGAACGAATTAATCTTTCTTCTGTCATTTCAAAGGGAGCCTCACACTTCCACAGATGGTTTTGTGTAGTGACAAAACCACGGAGTACAAACATTGATTTTAATTCTAAGGCAAAATCAATCTGAATATCACATCTAATCTTTTAAATGAGAGAAGCATAGTCCCCAAACTCACATGTGTCTCTATGTGTTTATTAAACATCATAAATACATCAGACTTGCACATGAGCTCACAGATAGACATGCACATGCAGGCAGGTCACAGCTCCTTGGAAAACCACCCATGTTCTCTTCCTCAGCTATAGTACATAACACATATGGTTCCTGTCAGTAGCACTCATTTAGAGAGATAAAAATCCTGCAACAGCTAAGTTCAGCCTCTCTCCAGTGGCCTTTTCCTTTGATTTCCAAGATATCAAGTGACTATTCACTAAACCCTATAATTGCAAACCTTACCCAGTTCCACCTCTAAAAGAAGAGGGAAGAAGTGGCCCATTTAAAAAATCTTTCTCCAGTACATCACATAATTAATCTATCTTAATTCTTTCTGATAGTAGCCTTCTTTGTTACTTTTTGAAAGAAAGAAAAGACTATTGAAAGATTCATGTGTTGAATAACTATAAGTAAACATTTGAAAAATAATTTAGGGACATATAGAATAATTTTCATTATTAATATACAGTATTAAATATATTTGGTAGCATAATAATTAATAATAGTGGGCAAGTTTCTTTTTTGAAAACTTTTACAGATATGAAACTAGCATTGTTTCTTCAAACCTGGCTTGAATTCAACTTGATACATTGTTTTTGTTCTTTTTTGTTCTTCCTGTCCTTAACTTTTCTTCTGCAATGTGAAAATACAAGGCAGATGTCTTCATCTCACTGGAATGCTTTTAACCTTAATGAAGGGTTGTAATAAATCAGTGCTTTTAAATCTGCTTTCTCTCATCAACACATCCATACTTTTGAGATATTAGTCTCCACAGAGATTATTAGAAATAATTAGGACAAGTTAGAACTTACAGTTATTAGTTTGTTAATGGGCATATAGTTGCTTTTTGTTAACTATCTCTAATACGTAGAAAGTTATCTTGTTCATATATCTACAAACTATAGATATTGGACAAGATCTTTTTTAAAAATTCATCAACAACTCATTTTATGCTAGAATGTGTATGGAATATGTATGCATATTTGTATACACACAGATATAAAGGACTATTAAAGTACAATTGGGTGATATTTGAAAGTTACATGTATAGATTATATCAATTTACAAATAAACTGGGAAATTAAGACTATTTTTTACTTTAAGATTTTCTCAATTCATATTATAAAATTAGAATTTACCAGGTAAGTTATTTCATTATTTCACACTTTATATTTTTTATTTACTCAGGATTCACAGATGCCAGTTTCTTCAATAAACAAAATTCAGTACTCTGAACTCCTCTCATTAATACACAGAAGAAAAATAACCTGCAAAACTGCAACCCCAAAAGAGAGAGGTGGTATAAATAACCTCATAAAATGTGACATCTTGGTGACCTATTTTAAATGGATGAAACTTGGTGATAGCAAAACAAATCACTACTTTTCACAATCACATGAATTAAGATGCAGCTAAGATTAATGCTAAAACCCTCAACTAACAATGACTGAATCTGAAAATGTAATGGGTTTGAATAAGCTTGCAGTGTACTAAGCTAAGATAAATGGTTCTGATAGTGACATCTATAAGAAAATTTTATAAGGCAGACTAACTACCTATCTTAATTCTCAAATGTTTAAAAAAGCTGTTCTGACTTCCAGTGAATCAAACCTGTTCATTCGTCTTTCAAGAGGCTGTAAAGTTTCATGCATGAAACTCTGGATCGGAAATTACAAGATTTAGGTTACGGGCCTCCTTCTCAAGAGAGGAGAACTAGGCCAGCCCAATTCTTTGGAATCCTTCTGCCACTTTATGTTTCCCTCCCACCTGGGTGACCAGGTTATAAAAGCTTTTTATATACTGGAGTCCACAGGGTGATGGAGTCTGAGGATTCAGTTTCCAATGTCAGCTCTGCCACTTGTGTGACATTAAGAACATCACTTGCCTTGCCAAACCTCAGTTTTGTCATTTAGAAAGTGGGAGGAAGTTATTTTGAGGAGGTGTGTGAAATGGCTTGTGAACAGCAAGGTGATACTCACCTTTCCAGACAGTCCGTGCTGGATATTGTAAACGCTGTGGGTGGCTTAATCTTTATTGACCTGTCTGATCTTCAGCATTTGTAACTTGCTCTTTCCCTCGCCGACTCCTTGCCAACACAGCATACCTTTTTCTGATCATCCAGGCAGAGCTGGATGGGAATCCCAGAGGCCCAGAGAGGAAGCCAAGATCCCTCAAGAAATCAGGATTTGAACCGGAATCTTTAAACCGCTGGTGCAACACTCTTCACTCTCTCTTTCTTTTATTCGTGAATTAATTCATTCCACAAGCATTTATTAAGCATCTATTTTATAGTCTGTGATAAAATATTAGAACCTCTTTCACTGCTGGTGTCAGTGGCCTAGTTAAGATTCTGGTCCTAATCGAATCATTACTAGACCACAGCTTCACAGTTATACTGGTCTTTTCCATTATTGTTATTGTTATCACTATTATTATTTATAAAGAAGCCTTCCTTCAAGCGGCTACTTAGAAAGACACCCAAGGTAGAACTCCGGGTGAAGCAGGAATACTCCCACCCCAGACCTCTGAGGTGCGTCAGCCACACTCTTGGAGCTTCAATGGTATCAGAGTCTGAGAACCACGGCCTCGCATGTTTCTTTTTATTGGGCTCAACTTAATTAGAGGTTTCATCTCTAGATAGTGTGTAGAAGTATTTACTATTATTTCAAGGAGCCAGGAAGCTTAGTTCAGCCATATAAAGTTAAACTACTCTCTTTCCATCCTGGTGCCTACCTTCTTGAGATACAATGGACGAGAACGTTGCATTTCCTTGTTTAGAAAGATTCTTCCTTTGGGTATCCGTATGTTACTTTGGCTCTGACTGGCTACCATTCTCAAATACACAAGCCTGTTAGGACCTGTCTAAATCCAGATGAGTGAGGTTGTTCACTGGCCTGGTTATAGTCTGTAATAATGTTCCAGTGATAGTAACAAACTCATTGTCAGGGTTTTGCAGCTCCAAAGTCTTCTTTTCTTCCAGGGGTGTGGGTGGTGTGTTTGATTTTTTGACAAAGTTCTTCCATCACTAAAAATATACCATCAGTGAAGACAATTGAGTTGGGAACACACCTGGGCTAATTATGGTGAGCAAGTCAAATACTAAAAATACATGTGAATAAATCTTAGGGAATCTGAAATAGTTGTATTTGTCCAAATTAAGAAGAGGTTATATGGCATGAAAGACATTGACCATTTTGAATTAGGGGTTTTGGCCAAAGGTTACATTTAGAACACAGTATAATTTAGTGGCACCAATTTCTTTTATGAAGCATGGATGTAATAGAAGAAAACCTTGTTTTGAATAATTGAGTTTGGAATGCGCATCAAGCCAAGCCACTTTTTGCACATTTACACTCAATCCGTAGGCTAAGTGGCTTCCAGTTGTCTCTAGGATTAATGCATGACAACTCTGACTTACACATGCCTTGGACTAATCCCGTGTCTGTCAACTGCTTTGGAGGCATATAGCCAACAGTTAGGTTCATATTTGGGTTATGAAACGTACTTTTGCTGTAACTATACCCATTTGCTAGATGTTTTATTGTCAGAGCTCCACTTTCTTCTTTGTGGTCAATGAACCATATCAGCTTCAACTGATCTAATCCCCAGGATTTTTCACACTAAATCACTCATTTTGCTTGTTCACACGAAGAAAAGAAAGGAAAACAGTCTTTCTGCTCCCTGTGACTCTACAAGTAAATTACGTAGAATTAAAGCTGTTTGCCCCGTGGTTTATTATGCAGACATAATTAGATAATGAAGGGCTGGTGCTATAAAACAACACCATTTTTATTCAAAATAGACTCATCTTATTTGATTAATTTATTTTTTTATTTTTAGTATATTTGAGATAGATCCCTACAAGTTTATGTTTTCCTATTTTATTCATATGTGATGTATGTGGAAAATTAAAAAATAATGTGTCATTCCAAGTATTTTCTAAAAACAAAAAGTTGGAATTTCATTTTTTCAAATCCCTGTTTAAAGACAAAGTAGTCCCTTAAGAGTTGAGGGCAGATAGCATCCTTCTAAGAGTTCAGCTCAATTTCTACAGACTTTCTCTGTGGGTTTAAGGACCACAGTCATTCTAGAGTAAGCCACCCTTGACCACAGATAAGGAGCAGAATCTTGCAGAGGGGGCAGCCCAACCCTCCAGGCAACTGACGTACTAAGTAGGGCAGAATTATGAAACAACCCAACAAGATTTTTTAAATGTTTTAGTTTCCTTTGACACACTATAATAAAGTGTTTCAGATGATGGTTACTAAATAAATGAATAAAATAAGGAGAATCTTTCTTTGCCCCTATTATAAATCTGTCACGAGGAAAGCACTACACCTGAAAGAGTCTGGTTTAGGATAGTGTGTTTACTTCTTTTTTCACCCTGCTCCCCTAACCATTTCTCTCTATCCTTCACAACAACTGTACCGAAGTGCAAGAGAGCAAAACAGAAAGCCTGAGGTAGAGGTGGAACTGAATGGAAAGCTGACTGACCAACTATCTAAGCTCATCCACTGTCAGCTGGACATATAGATAAGGGGTGGGGAGTTTGCTGGTACAGAAATAAGAGCTCACTGAAATTACTCAAAAGAAAGATTAGAAATGCCATATTGTGTGAATGCAAACTGGTGCCTTTCTGGAGGAGCACTTGGGCAGTATATTTTCCAAACACTTGGTGACCACATGTCCAGATATAGGAATTTATCCTAAGAAAAATAATCATGAATGTATACCAAGAATTAGCTGCATTGTAGCATGGTTTATAACGGTACAAAACTAGAACAAATTTCAATTTCTAACATAATGATTTGGTTAAGATATGATATAATCATCATTAAAACAATGCTATAAAAGAATATTTAATAAGATGGAAATATTCTGTGATATATTGATAAGTGACGATAACAGATTACATTAAAAACTCTGTGTGTGTGTGTGTGTGTGTGTGTGTGTGTGTATAATAAATATTGGAAGGATCGATACTAAAATTTTAACAATATATATCTTTGTGTTGTGATATTTTGGGTTATTCATGTATTTCTAGATGTTCTACAATAAATGTGTTATACAATAAATTACTTTAATAACAAGAAAATAATTTTAAATATCAGAAAAAGAGAAGTGCCCTGAAGGAGATGAATGAAATGGCTTTGTAGAAATTGACTGATTAATTATTTAGAAATCTGCATTGTACTTTCACATTTTAAGCGCAATCCAAAATAAAACATGATTCCTTTGTAGAAATGCTTAATTGTTTCTCTAGGAACACTGTCTTCAACTTGACAATTTAGTGGCCTATCCTTTCACATGTTTTACTTTTATTCTTTTTCTTCCCCCAAACAAAGTTCAGATTTATAGCACCTGCTGTTGCTTTTAGTGTAGTAGTTGCACCTAATTTCGATAGCACAGTGAAATTCCACCACTCTCCAGTCCACATTTTGCCTTCAGCAACAACCAGTCTGGGAAACATAAAACCAAGATATTTTCTAAGGGCAGGTAGCAGACACTTTTACTAAATGTGAAATACCAAAGCCATCCCAAGCCAGAAGGGCATTTATTAAAAAGGTTGCAAGTAAGCACCAGATAATTTTAAGCTACTCAGACCAGGCAACTTTTAAAGTTTGATGTAAGCCCCTAAGTCAAAGAGGTCTTTGAAAAGAATCATGAACCATCCTCCAGCTAGAACCACAAAATGCCCATCTGGAAGAGATGTGAATTTGACCTTTGAATAAACAGCATGAGATAAAAAAGAATAATACAGAATTTCATTTTCTCTTGCCAAAACCTGGCAGGCATTATAAAAAGATGGTTAAGGGCATGGGCTATGAAGTTCCTGTCCAAATACTAGCTATGGGAGTTTGGGAAAGTTTTTGATCTCTCCATGCCTCAGTTTCTTCAGCCATTAAAGGGATATTAAAATGTGCTAATCTTGTAGGGTTAAAAGTTAAATAAAACAATTTCTGTACTTTGCATATGTTTGACAAACAAAAACAATCTATAAATGTTACTGTTTTTATTTTTTATATTATTTTAACTTATTATTTTTATTTAGTTCAGTCCCATCACCAATAAAGGGATTCATCTTTTATGAAATAAAAGAAATTCTTTGGAAATGTTTAGAAAACAGAGGCATATTCCAAAATCTATTTCAGATTGATAGATATGAATGAACCCAACTGATTTTTGGCTGAATTCATAACTACCATTCATAATTGCAGTTCATAACTTCTAAACTGCTCTTTGCTTCAAATTACATTCCTACATAGCTCTCTATCCTGGAATGCATATATGTGTTAGAAACAACTGACTGCCTCTTTAGAGTGGGATAATGTGGGGCAATCACAAGTCATGCTTTAAAAAAACTGCCCTTTAAAATAGAAAAGAGCTTGTGTGTTCCCCATTTTTTTGAACCTAGTCAATTAACAATGATTTCTCCATTTCCTGTTAATCTCACTGTGGTCACAGGGATGAACATATTATTAACAATTCTGAGAATAGCTTCTATGTGGCAGAGAAATCCTACTTAATTTTAATCACTATCCCCACCTTTCCCAATACTTCATCAAGTCACCATCACAGGAACAATTAACACCTTAAGATGCCCTGAGTTCTGTTTCGCTGAGCACAATATATGTAAGTTGTTACCAATTTTGGTGTGCAAACTGAACCACACACTCTGTTAACTACCCTTGTAGAGAGTCAAAAATGAAGCTGTGATTTTTACAGTTTGCCCATCACTCATATTTAAACATATAACTCCATGCCATGACCATGAGACTTCAAATGCTATTGTTAGCATATATTATAACAGCAAAGAGAAGCATCCGTGGGCCAAATGACACAATAAATGGATTCTATTTTTGAACATGAAAAAAGTAAAAGACAATTTAGCACAAACAAAACAGTAGCCTCTGCAAAACATTAATGGGCCCATCAATCCATTAACTAATTGTTCAAATATTACAGACACTCAGGCACAGAGGTTGCATTGAAATAATTCCAATTCCCTTCATACAAAAAAAAAGAAAAGAAAAAGAAAAGAAAAAAAAGAAAGAAAGAAAGAAAGAAAGAAAGAAAGAAAGAAAGAAAGAAAGAAAGAAAAGAAAACACTCCCAGTGCAAAGGCTGTAAAGAAAGAAATTATATCAGATTTTAAAAAGTAATTATTATATGTTTGGTCTATATTTTAAGGATGAAACATGTATAGTCAATATAGCATAAAAACAAGTAATGCTAAAACCAAAACTCTTCCTGGCCACAAGAATGCAAAGAGTTATTTTCTACTCTTGTCAAAACCTAGTAGTGAAACTGAGGCAAAAGAGCAAAGCACCAAGGACTGAGAGGCTCGAGAAAAAGAAGTTCTTAGAATTAGGCTCCATGAGGGCACGGGGTTTTGTGTTTTCTTTCCTGCTATGTCCCATCGTGGTACAGAGTAGGTATTCAATCTCTGTGGAAAGGATGAACGATTGAAGCAAAATGAGAAGATAATACCATAAACCCCTGTGTGTTACTGATGGCTCTGTGGTTATGTGAGTGTGCATTATTCTGACGACGGCAGGTGAACACTGGCACCCTGGGTAAGCAAACTCAGGAAGCAAAGCTCTGTCATGTGGAATCCCAACAAGTCTTCTGTCTGCCAAGCACAGTCACGAGCAACAGAAAGGAGAGGAACTACGTATTCCCTGGCTTTGTTTCTTCTGGCACTTAGGATATCTTGGCCACAACCTAAAAATTACACAAAAAGTAAATGTGTAATGCCTAAGTTAGCAATGAATTTGTGTGAACAGGAAAATAATATTTATTATTTAAATACATCACAAAATTGGACCAAGGCCGTGAAAAGGTTAAAGTCTGAATGTAAATGGCAACTGTCCAAACAATTCTATATTCTTCAATGTACTTGAGAAAGATCTTTTGTGAAATGGACACTAGGTAACCATAACATCAAAAAGGGAATGAAAATATTTCAGTAGAGTATCACCATATGTGGTGATTTCTTGTAAGGTTTGACAAGTAATCGCTGTTTGTTTCTAAGTTATATAAAAATACATATTTATGAATATGTAAAATGTTAACTGTAAGTCTTATCATTGCTGTTGCATATTCTTAATGGCTCTGCTACTTCCTGGTATATAAAAAAAGTATGACTATGAACATGAGCTGGAGCTATGATTTTATATGTTCTTTTTGGCCTTGGGTCATTATTTCATTCATAAATCAAAAACAGGATTTTGGTCTTGATACTAGATTGCACGCATCATAACAGAGCTGAAAGGAAACACCCGATTTCCAGAATTTGGATTATAGTGAAAGTCATAATTCCACTCCAGGCAATGTTTTGGATTTTTGTTTTTGTGTCTTGTATTGTTTTTGTTTTTGTTTGTTTGTTTGTTTTTGGCTACAGTGGTCCTGTTATATAAAATATTTTTAAAATGTGATTTCATAGAATATCTCCATTGAAATAGTTCTCCAGCCATCATTGGAATCAAGACTTAATATTTTGAAGTTTCTCTATTTTAATTCTTTGGTATAATGATTTTCAAGCATTTGCTGTGTGTCCCTCACTCTGCTGGGTCCTATTAAAGATATAAAACAAATACATTAGATTGCCCTTGCCTTCTGAAAGGTTACATCAGATGAAATAATTAAATGGCATTGTAAGACCAAGAGTAAAGTGCTAAAATGTGTACTATGAGCTGTGTGTGCCATGGACAATCAAGTGGATGAGGGGTGTGTGGAGGACAAAGTAGGTCATGATGGAGGGGGCTGGCGTTCAGAGGGGTCCTGAAAGAAGAGGAACGAGTAGGGTATTGGGGCACTGAACTGTATATACAAAAATGTAGAAGTGGGAAAATCAGGTAAAATAAAATGGAGGGTTTTTTTTTTTTTGAAATTCTGAAATGGTCTATTAGCTAACATTTATTGAATATTTATTAAGGACCAAGCTGACTTGACTCACATCATTTAATTAAAACAAAAAATGAGGTAAGGCACTAATATTATCCCTATTTTTCAGATTAGGAACCTGAGATTTATAGTGCAAGTAAGTCTGCTGCATAGCTCGTCAGTAGTGAAATCAGAAGTGAACCCAGACAAAGCAGCTCCCAAGCCACATATTATACATTACAGGGATTCAGAGTTCTAAATGCAATATTACTAAGAAGGGAGACAGACGGGGCCTAGCCTAATGTTAGTGATACAGACTTTGCTGTGGGGAAACTATCAAGAGATTGGAAACAGAATTTCAAGGACTGTAAAATCCTCTAGACACGGAAGAGCATCTTTAAATGGACTCCCCCATTCTATAGAATGTGCACGTGCTCACAAAGGACACATTGGTGATATCTCTTTGATCATAGAATCTGCTGTTATCACGGAGTTCAAGAAAGGCATCCAAATTCTACTCAAGAAGTCAGCCAAAGAAGTTGAACCCTGGGCAAGTCACTTAACCTTTCTTGATCTCTGTTTCCTCATCTCAAATGAGGGGGAAGGACTTAGTGATCTCTGGGGTCCATTTTGAAATTCTGCAAGCATTTTATAAATGTCACTAACAATTTCAGACAAACTTTAGAATTCCAGAAATGGAAATGTCAACTGAATAATGAGTAGCAGACGCCATGTGGAAGTTCTGTCATGATCGTTCTTGAAAAATAAGCCTTCTTTGTTTCATTAGCGACACAGGAAGGCAAGTACCCCAAAGACTTCCTTTAACAACTTGAAAGTCTTTATCATAAGACAAATGCAAAAGAACTGAAGTGTATTGTATGAAAAATGGGAAATGTGTACTTAATATCATCTTTTGTCATAAAAACACTGTAGCTTTATACCTAAATTAATCTAAATGTTCAAGAGAATGAAATACATTTTAAGTATGCTTGAGGCCAACAGTATCATTAACTAATTGATCTCTTGCTAAGACAAGTGATGAATCAACCTAAAATATCTATTTCCTGACTGTTTATGTTTGAACAACACCATTTCCTAAGGAGAAACTTGCAAATGAAGCACTTCCTCATTTAACAGGAACATTCTGAAAATAAGCCCTTAAAAGAACTCTCGGTGAATGCCTCAGCATATCATATAATGATTTTAGTTTCCAAAGCCCCAGCATTTTCATGTCGTGTGATAAAAGTGAGAAGAGGTGAAAAATTCATGTTTTTTCACTTATCTTTTTTTCATTTACTCTTTAGAATGTCTTCATGATTTTATCTCTGTTCATAATTGTTCTTACAAAGTGAGCTTTTTCTCCACGTATTTCTTTCAGATAGCTTTAATTTTTAAAAATTTATTAAGCTATAAGTTATAAACAGCACAATACACAAATATTAAGTATACAGCCCAATGAAATTTTTACATATTATATACCATGCTAAGCACTGCCCAGATTAGGATATAAAATATTTTCATCTCCTAGAGGAGAGTTCCCTTGTGCCCCTTTCTAGTCAATAACCTTCGCCCCACTGAAGTATTTGGTTGGTGCAAAAGTAATTGCAGTTTTTGCAATTATTTGTAACCTTTTAAACCGCAATTACTTTTGCACCAACCTCGCTGGTGTTCTGATTTCTATTTCCATAGACTAGCTTTGCCTGTCCTTGAAATTCATATAAATGGAGTCACATGTTATGGACTCTTTTGTGTCTGGCTTCTTTCACTTAATGTAACATTTGTTTGATTCATCTATGTCGTGTTGGATATCAGTAGTTCTTTCCCTTTTATTGCCGAATGCAGGGATGTAGGACAGTTTGTTTACCTAGTCACCTGTTGATAAATATTTGGGTTGTCTCTGGGACTGGGCTATTATGAATAAAGCTGTGATGACTGTCCTTGTACAAGTCTACTTGTGGACATAAGCACGTGCTTCTTTTAGGTGTATCCGCAGAAGTGGATTTGATTTGTCATTGGGGAAGGTATGTGTTTAACTTTCTATGTATTTTTATGAACATTGTCTGTGAGTTGCTGTATTAAATATCTATTGTGTAAGTACACATAGTTGAGGTCTGCAGGTAGGAAAAAAGTGGAATTTCTGGGCATGCTCATAGGAATCTCCCAGATCAAGCATTCAGACAGTTGCTAAATAAAAGACCCAGCAATTTTTCAATTTTATCTGTTCACACATAGAGGGTGGATGCAGCCTGCCCCTTTACCATCAGGGAGATTGTTCTCTGGAGACCAGGTGATGTCTCAACACTCAGCTTTCCTAGCGGGAAATACACCTCAAAACAAATCCTAGCCTGTGAGAATCCTGGGCAAGGCCAACCTGACATCTCATTTGACCCCTCAGGCTTCCACGGAGTTTGATAACCCAGCAGGGCTAAGATTTCCCTATGTCCCTGAATCAAGCAGTAGACTTCAGCCTCGGGAAGTCTCAGTCATTTTAAAACCCATCTCCCTCTGTTCAGATAATCATCTTTCCTCTGATTTATAGTAGCTGGCCTGCAGGTGTTGAAAAGGTGCTCTTCATTTAGCCAGAGAGCAATAATCCCAGAAAGTATATTTCCACAGCCACATCACCCTCCCCCCATTACCCACCATCAAAGTCAGCCAGCTCCTCACTCCCTCCAGCTGTGAATCTGTAATGTGCCTCGGGTCATATTTGTGTCATGGTAACAAACCCTTATAATTATGCCCCCAAATCAGAAAGAAAAAAATGTCCACAGGGATCAAGGAGAGTGTCTCCTTACACAAATCTTTTTTCTGATAAGAGGTGACCCATAGCCAGAACTGCAGATTTATACATGCATTTTGACATAAATCTGCATGTGTAATTATGAGTCATAACGATCTTTATAGGCTGCACTAAATTGGTGAAGAAGAGTTACTGTTATTGACAAAGCATTGACCTGAACATTCATGGAGGAAGAGCTAATTATTTTTTTCTTCCTGAGGAGGGAAACTTCTTTTCTAGTTGTGAATCACTTTGAACCAGGGCATTTGTTAAATTTTTTTTCATATCTGAAAATAAACATAACTGTGCCTCCCATACGCACCCTAGCTCTTCACATAATTATAAGTGTATGAAAATTTCAAAACACATTCTAGAAGCTTTTTGATCGTTTCCAAGACAGTGATCAGGGTGTGTGAGGTGACTGAGGCGGCCGATCTATATTTTGTGAAAGCAAGTTGTCTGTAAGATATGCTGCCATGTCGGAAAGACCAAAGCCTATTTTTAGTGGGGCATGCTGGGATTCAAGTGAGGCTCCACCATTAGTGTTAATAGAGCTCTGGGTGGCTGACTGCTGTGTAGGCGGCCTGGAAAATGTACTCTTTAGAGCAATGGAAGGTTAAAGTGAGCTTTAAATCACAGCCTTATCATACTTGCATGTTATTGGCAAGTCTGCCTAAAAATAGAATCTCATTACTTTAATTCTACAGTATTCTTAGGTGAGCCAACCTTTATTATTAATAACAGCATTTCACATTTATATAGCACTGTCTGCCTTAGAGAACTTCACAAATTATACACATAAAACTTTCTTCCCTTAATGTAACAAGCTATGGGTTAGGAGGGCAGCAGCTGGGTGGTAAGTAGCGGTTCCCCTCTCTATCCAGAGAGGAGGACTGAGGAAATACCGCCAGGTGGCTCTAAACGAAGCCTCTCTTTGAAGTTGAGCCATTTTAATTCTTTGAAAGTATGTTGTGTTTTGCATTGATGATTTGCAAGGCTCTGGGCATGATCACAGTAACCTGAAGAACAATAGGCTGCTTCTTCAATACATTTTGTGTATATCTATTCAGGTATTAGCCAAATTTTGGAAACAACGTGTGTAACAAAAATGCACCTTTCCCCAGCTGCCAACCAACTAGGTGGTTCTGAAGAGGCTTTCGGTGGGCTCCCAAACCCAGCCTGGGAACCCAAACCTAGCTATTTACAATGGAGAGAGGCTGGATCGGGATCATTTACCAAGGTTGTGTAGCACAGTCAGTAGATTAAGTAGCTATGCTGTCTGGGTAAATGCAGTATGGATGTGTCAAGCGTGCCTCCTGGGCATAGAGCAGTGTTGTAGGCAAGATTCTAGTTCAACAGTGGAGCTTAAGAACCATGTGAGGGTGTGTGTGTGTGTGTGTGTGTGTGTGTGTGTGTAAGAAAGAAAGAGAGAGCTGTTTGGTGGCAATAGGTATTCAGACACACTACATTTCAGTGAGACAAACATAGGAATGGGATGCTAGTATCTCTGTGCAGGTAGTGCATTGTAGTGTAAGCACACATCATGTAAAGCTGAAGCCTGAGTCAGGACTCCACAACAACAAACACTTGTGAAAGGCCTTCCTAATGCCTCCATTCCCTGAATCAAGCACTGAATGGGCATGAAAACACTGAATAAGACGTAAGTCTCTACCCTCCAGCAGCTTGCAGCCAAGGGGGGAAACAGATAAGTAACAGGGAATTCCTATCAGCAGGAAAAGCACTTGGATAAGAACAGAGTACACAGGCTTTTATAAGAGCCCACGGGAGAGGAGCATGACCAGGTCTTGGGCAGTCAGGGGGTGCTTCCTGGGAGAGGTAGCATTGAAGGTAGCCAAGCCAGGGAGGAAGGAGGAGAAAGTCCCTAAAGGCTGAGGAATCAGCAGGTACAGAGCCCGTTGAGGCAAGAGAGCTGCACAATTTTAGAACTGGAAATGGACCATTGAGACTGGAGTCTATCCTGTGAGGGGCAAATAGTGTCTGCTGGAGGAAGGAGGAGCGTCCGGAGGGGCTGTGTGTGCCACATTAAGAAGCTTGGGCTTTATCCCGAGAACAATGGCACTTTACAAAGGAGTATTTTAATGGGGTAGGACTATTTCTATTTTGAAATGCAGCAGGTAAGATATTTCAGCTCACTCTACCTCATCCTTGTACTTTTGAAGCTGGTCTGCTGCATTTCCCCCCTTCATTTCCCATTTCTTATGTCCACACAGACTGTCCTAAGGAAACTACATCTCAGCATTGAGTCAAAGTAAACACACTGGGTCTTCCTGTGAACTCAGGAGTAAAATCAATGGAAAGATACCCAGGACACTGATTGGTTCAGGGGCATAGTCAATACTGCCAGCTGCTTTTGTGACACTGATCTAGAGGTAAGTCTTACAAAATGTCACAGTCTTGTGCTCTTTCAGTGGCCTAAGGCCTGGGAAGAGGGACAAAGGGGAACTGCCCCAAAAGAGGTATTTCTCACACATTGACCAGTATAAATATGCTTGTTCAAGAAAGAAAAGGTGAACTGGAAAAGCTCAGTGTCTCATCTAGACGAGAACGTGTATGTGTTATGGTTCAACTATGGAGAAATGCTTCATGAAAGGCCAGCCTCGTGGCACTGTTAGGTCCTATCACAGGACCGGAGAATGTTGGCACAGTGTTGGCTCTTTCCATCCTGCAAAGCTTCAGGGGATATTGCTGGCCCAAAGGATCACAGGTCATGGTGGCATAAACATCTCTGAAGGTTTCTGGGAAGGGAACAGTTCAGCTGCCTTTCTTCTTCCTCCCTTTCTTTCTTGCTTAACCCCATGGGAGATGCTTCCCCCATCCCCACACCTCACACGGCTTTTGGAGAAAGTACTGTGATTCCTAGTCTGGATGCAAAACAGGAAAAATTTGGGCTGATTATTATGGACTGCCCCATCCCTGATGGAAATGTTGCTTTCAGATGCTAGTAAAGTTTTCTCAACTGCAAAATGGAGATTTGGGGAGGATTTGATGAAACAATCCATGTCAACTGCTGAGCACAGACCTTCAATCTTAGTTACTGCTTATGTTCTCAGGGTTCCTGTGAGCCAACCTGGTTTCGCTGCTTTTCTTCGCTCCAGTCTATAGCTTCTGTGTCCAACATGGCAATTCTTCCTTGACTGCCAGCTTCCAAGGATGCTTGGGGGTTTGAGTACATATTTCATTATTGTCTCCTCCAACAGGCACTTACATCACTTGATACAATGTTATATTTTAAGAAATATTTTTGAATTGGAGATTTTCTATAAGAGAAAAGAACTCAAGCTTATGCTAGAGATTGGTAAAACTCTATTCACGCAATGCATTGTCAATTAGAAAGCAAGTTGGCAATATATTAGTTTGGTGTGAAAGTAATTGCAGTTTAAAAGGTTAGAAACAATAGCCAAAACCACAATTACTTCTGCACCGACTTAATATATCAAGGTCCATAAAAATGCTTACTTTTCTTAACCCAATCATCTATCCTATTCTAGCTCTGGGAATGTTTTCTAAGAAAACCAGCCAGAATGTAAGGGGAAAACATAAATATAAATATGTTAACCACAGTACTATTTAAAGTGTTTTAAAATTGACCACAACCTAAAAATCTACCCATAGAGTTGTGGTTAAATTCATACTGGTGTGTCCAATCAATGGAATTATTAGCAACTCAGCTCTGAGGATCCATTGGGAACTTGCAGAAGGATTCTGTAGTGGCATTCATTCACCTGGGAGAAGGTCTGAAAGAGCAAACTTAACAGACTCTTTCTAATAGAGCTTCCTTTTGAAAAAGGTGAGTTTCAAAATGGTCAGCCAGTTTTACTCTTCAAACATGAGCATAATGGGTGGATGACTTTTTTTTTGGTATAGCCATAAACTTTTATTGGTTGGTATTGGTATGATATATATATTTCCCATCATATTATGTTTTTTAAAAGATATGTCCTTTTTCTCCCCCCGCTTTATTAAGATATAATTGACATCTAACATTGTGAAATTTAAGGTATACAACATGATGACTTGATATACATATATATTGAAAAATGCCATAATTTTATTTTTATTCATTCTATATTCTTATATTTGAAGTGTGTTTATTGTAAGTAGCGTATGGTTAGATTTTGGATTGTATCCAGTCTGTTAACTTGTTAATATATATACTGGTATATCGTGGTTTAGGTCTACAATCTTACAATCTTATTATTACTTTTTTTTTTTTTTTTTTTTTTTTTGAGTGTAGCTACCAAACCCCAATAGCACAGGGACAACCACCTCATACTTCCTGATAAATGGTTACAATAGCACTGTTTATTGAAGGCTACAGGCTATGCTTTTACTCAATTTACATATATGACTTCATTTTATCCTCACAGAATCCCATCAAGTATTATTACCCCACTTTACAGATAAGGAAAATAAGTTCCAAAGTAATGTAACTGACCTGTCTGACTTCAAAACTAGTCATAAAATTGTCCTGCGGGTTAGATCACATTGTGTGTAGGTAGGAAGCCATAGAAGCCTTTCGGTAGATAGCAGCTGTTAGTTTCATAAACCACTATGCAACATTGCCTCTAGCAATGTTAAACACTCCAAGGTTTAAAAAGTAAAAAGTAACTTTCTGTCTGAAACAGAAGCCACTGATTCTGTGTAGACAAGTTCCAGGAGAATAATTTGGCCAACACCTTTAGCCAGCATAGCCTTTTAGTACTGACAATTCTTATTCCATCTGTCACTTTAGTGCCAGTTTCTTGCCAAGCTGGAGGTAAAAGGAAACAATGCTTTTGGTTACAAAGGTTCTTCAATATTGGTCATGTGAGAGCCTTCTGCAATGATGGGCAACCAGAACAAGTTATCCTTGGGGAACCATGCTATGACACTTTAGAAATGGGGAGAAAGGGAGGGAGGGATTGAGAATATAGAAGAGTGGAGCAAATTTGCTATGAGAAAGTATTCTCAACAAATGAATTCATCAGCACAGACATATGGATTGTCATTTGATGGAATTAAATGAAGCAAATATTTAATGGTGTTAGGTTGTAGCAATCCAATTAAATAATCAGTTTTCCTTAGAGTAAAAGCGTTGTTCTTAAAAACGGAGTCATTTCACACAACATATGGGACTATCCCTTGATGAACATAATGTTCACCTTTTATTACATTCAAAAAAGCATGCCTTTTATTTTTAAAAAGCGTGTTGAGCCAAGTCCCCCTTTTCCTACCTCACATGCAATTGTTGTTGCATTGTACCTTCAGGCAGGACTACCTGATCAGCCTGGCTTCCCATTAGATCTTGAAATAGCCTACTAGTCGTGTCTGAGCTGAGAGAAAAGAGGGAGAAGCTGGGCTGCCCCACAGTTCTGTAAGCAGCTTCCACTGAGCCAGTCCAGAAGCAGCAAGCAAGCTGATACTCATTTCAACAGAAAAACCCCGTGTGAGAAAGCCCTTGCTTTGTTTCTGACAATCATAAAGGCTTTTACTCTATTAAACGGAGGATGTGCCTTATGCCATTCTGCACCATTTTTCTACTTCTTCAAGTTCCAAGACAGACTCTCCTTACCTGAATTTGAAATAAGCATTATTTTGCCTCTCCATTTGTCTTTGGTTGTTTTTCTGAAATGAGAATAATGGCAGAAGGAGGGAGCGAGGAAGGGAGGGAGGCAGGAAAGAAAAGAAGGAGGAAGGGAAACGGGTGGGGAGAGAGAGAAATGCCATTCAAGCTCTCTTTTTTTCTTTTTGGTTTTTTTTTTTTTGCTAAGGCTTATTTAGAAGAGGTGTTTCTAAAACAGGTCAAGTTCAACTTGTTGGCCTCTCTGGCATAGAATGTGAAAACTATGGAAGAAGGCCAACATTCTAACTGATTCCTGAGAAAAATTGCATCTCCAAGTGCTTGGAAGAAAAGCCACAGAATGGAAGGCACCAAATAATTGCATAACATCTCAGAAACCTTGCTCTGAGCTGCTTGATGAGTTCTTTGTGTCTCTTCATGGATTTTTTTCTTTTTAAGAAAAATGAGACGAGACACTTTTTATTTTCCCCTCCTTTGCAGTCTTGGAGGTTGTTTAATCTCCAGTGTACTCAATTCACATTTTCCTGGTAGTGTTAGCTATCAGCTCAAACCATTTTACTCATTGCATCACACTGCCAGTCAGCAAGCAGGGACCTAATTAGCTCTTTGCTTTAATGGCAATAGTTAAATTTACATTATTAATTTAAATATTACAGACTCCGTGGACTTGAGCACATAGCTGACATAAAGATGTGAAATGAATAATAAGGTGCTGAAAAACACCAGACCCTTTATTCCCATCATGTTCAAACTTTTAGCTACAATAATATCAATTAAAACCCCAATCCTAGCAAAAAGCTGCGCTGGTTCTCTTTTGTTCTGAAAGCTGCAGTTATGTTTAAATGTTGGGTATTCAAGTTATACTTTGCAAAATAGAGAGTCCTATATATCAAGAAACATAATTACAGTTCTAATTATATTTTAGCTTTTGAAAAACATCCAAACGGTACAAATATAGCAAGTTCGTCAGTGTCCTGTTGTATATCTCTGCCTCTTCCCACATCCTCAAGTGCTGCAATCACTCTGCGATGTCAAAACCTGTTTGGGCTGCAAGACAGATGGGACTTTCAAAATGAAATGTACCTATGACTGTTTGCTACTATATATATAAAATGTCTCATTTAGTCTCATCTGTGATTTTCCAAGAGGAAAATGTTTCCAGGAGCAATTTATCTCAGTCCTACAGGTTTGTATCACTGAATGACCATCAGAAAAAACAGGACCAGAATCTTTTCTTAAAGAGAAACTGCCTATGTGTGTCGGAGATGTTTCAGTGCAGGAGTTGAACAGCATTGAATAGCATTAAAATGAATAAGACGCAAAATATGAAATAACTGAAAATATGAACTTCAAATTTTTCACTTGAACTCTTGCATTTGAGTTCATAAAATACATCATTCTGTATCTGTGGGAACAAAACAACTGGTTTAGAAAAGATAAAATTAATAGACAAAAACGTTTTTCATTTTAGTGCCAAATTTAGCTGTTTAGCCTCCCAGTTATCTAACCAGCTCTTTACTAAGTAAACCAGCCTGGCACTTCCTTGCCATGAGCTCCCTCCCCTGCCAAGGCAGCCCTCTCATTTGACAGGGTTGCAAGGCCAGCTACAAAGAATCCTCAATCCCCTGATTCCAATTCTTCTTTTATGGCTATTATTATTATTATTATTATATCTTCGATTGGAGTTTCTAATTTCCCCCTTCCATAGGTTTCTTGAAGTCCGGCTCTGTGTCTGATTCCACCTAGCATTTGGGAGGAGCTCAGTGATGTTGGCTGAAGGAGCGAGCTATAGAAGGATGAGGCACCAGCTGACCTTCGAAGTGTAAAGTCACTTTTCCTTTGGATGCATAAAATGCATTATTCCAGTTTTAAGACTAACAGTGATTTCCTTATTTATTTGGATCAAAAGATCTGGGTTCAAGCTGTACTTGATTTTCTCATCAGTGGAATGGCCAAGGCCTAGTCCTATGCTCTATCCTAGGTTCAGCCTTCTTAGCAGCAAAATGGAGCTGATGGTGACCTTCCAGCGAGGATTACTTAAATGGGAAACCTGCAATCCTTTGAGTAAGACAAAGGGGTCTAAGTAACAAAGCATATAACACCTCTCTATAAACTGGAAATTACAAATAAAAGTGCAAAGGATCCTGACTGTTAAGAAATGCAATTACAACTGTGTTTGATTCAACACAACGTGGTGACAAGGGACAAGGGCTCAGTCTTCAAAAGAAACCAGGTTGTACTAGAGGAGTATCTAGTATTTTTTAAAAATAGGTTAGCAATCAATATAAGCTCATGACATAGTTTAGGGTAATAGTTAAGGGTACAGACTCCAGAGTTAGAATCCTTGGGTTCAAAGGTTAGCATAATAAGAGTGTCTGCCTTTTAAGATCCTTGTGAGGACAATTTATAGAAAGTCCTTGGCACAGTGTTTGGCCCTTGGTGAGCCTTCAATAATTGTTAGCAATTATCAAGGAACCAAATTGTATAAAATTTAAAACTAGCTCATCTGTAGTACAGATATGCTTTATATTATTTTTAAAGTAATTCCATGTATTTTTGACATTCTGGAAGGCAAGTACTCTCCCTTTGGTTCTTCAAGGGACTGGCAGAAGCTGCCCACAGGTTTCCCCCCTCAGTGCCCTCTGAGTGAGTGGGTGAATGAATCCAAGTTAGTGTGCAGAACAGAAGCTTCAAAATCAGTGGACCAATGAGGCAACAGGAGCCATAAAAAAATGTCTACAGTCCATTGTTCACATGTTAGGTACCTGAGCCAATGTCTACCAGACTCTCCCAGACCACTAAAAGCACCATCTCAAGCCGAGCAGAAACTTTGGATAACACATCTGAAAAGTCCCATCCAATGATAATAATAACAGTGACATTTAGTGGTGGTTTACAATGTACCAACCACCATGATCAGAGCCTTACATGCATTATCATATTTCGTCATATCACTGCCCTCTAACTTGCTACTATTCTTATTCCCATTTTATAGAGGATGTCACTGAGGCTCACAGCGGTGCAATTAATTTGACCAAAGTCAAGCAGTGAACAATGGTGGCACCAGGGCTTGAACTCAGACCACTGGGCTCCCAAGTATGTATGTATGTATGTATGTATGTATGTATGTATGTATGTACGCATGCATGCATGTATGCATGTACGTATGTGCCTAATGAGCTAGAAATAAGCTAGCTGTGGAGGGATGATGCAATGGTTCATCTACCCAGTTTAAAGTCACTTTTCCTTTGGATGCATAAAATGCATTATTCCAATTTTAAGACTAACAATGATTTCATAATTTATTTGGATCAAAAGATCTGGGTTCTCATATATGTATATATTTGACATAATATAATACTACCTCTGTGGAAATGCTTAGGGATAAAGAATCTCAGATTTTGGAACTCCTGAGACCAGGCTGAATCTACTAAAATACCTAGAAGCAAGTATTAAGTAAAGTGATTCTCCTGGTTGTTAACTCAGGGCCTCTGTTTTGACACCAATCCTGCAAAACAGACTTCCACAGAATTAAGAAAGTGACACAGTCCAACAGGGCAAAAGACTGAGCTCTTTTCCCTCGTCCTTGTCCTCTGCCACCTGCCGTATTTTCAATGTGTTAAACCTCATGGGACAGAAAATACTTAGCAAATTAATAGGAGAAAAATCCTGACTTTCCTAGCTTATAAAAGGTTGATACCTTCCAGCCATGCTACTGAAAAGAATGGGATTTATGCTGCAACTTTCTTCCCAGATGGGAAAGTGCTTTACAAATAATGGAACTAATGCAATTCATTCGTAGTAAGTAAATTTGTCACCGTGGATGTTACATTAACTCTCTAAGGCCAATTCGATTGGGGATTCAATAAATAAGCTCTTTCGGTGTACCGCATGGTGCACCACTGGTTAGAAAGAGTCCTAGATAAATAGCAATTTGATCTTTTGCTGCCTTGAATTCTTTAATCCTGGAAACCTGCTTTTTAGAAATGTGAAAAGGATTAATGCCTCCACTTTCCTGTTGGAAAAGCTGAGGAACGTGTTCAACAAGGAATGAATCAGGCGATCTCAGATCTTCTTCAATTCTATGACTACTTCAGTGCCTCATATTCCTGGGTCATGTTTTTAAAAGGGATCAGCAAAACTGTGCCTGCCGAAACCTCCCGACTCAGCCACAGTTGTTGCTGTTACCTCAGGTGAATTTCAAATGCCCTCCTTTTTTGGGAATCTGCTCTCAGGAGCTTCTGTTTTATTCTCATCCTTGGCCATCCTGAAGGGTTTCGTTCTCCGAAGGGGCACCGCTCCATGCATTTTGTACTGGATGCTTCCTTCATACTAAGCTGAAGGTCATTGTTTATTGAGACAAAGTTGGCACTGAGAATGGAAAGGAATGGGAAAAGGATGTGTATTTGAATTCACATCGTGTTATTTACGCTCACGGACCCATGGCATGGAGCACGTATAAGGGTTGTCCACTTATTTATTTATTTTAGAGAATTGAAGTAGTCCTTCAAGAAATGAATACGTATAGCAGGGAATTGGATTTTGGAAAAGAAAGAAACTTGTATTAAAGAGCAATGTATATCACCATGCTGCAATATCATTCTCTAAACAGAATTCCTTTGGAAAGGTAAACCTGACACATCTGGCTTTACTAAACTGTTAAGATGGGTTAAAAGTTGATAGTGGGGGGAAAAGAAACAAACCCTGAACTAGAGGGGAAGCCATTCCTTATAACTCAATGGATAATAATTCTGTAGTTGTTCCATTCAAAATTTCTTGTAATGCTCTTTTATTCTGGTGTATCTCATGTAGGATTCACAATGTCTTGAGGGATTTGCTAGGAGCATTGTTTTATTTTGTTTTAAAGAAGAGATGTTTTATGTAAGAAAAATGGATCAGAATTGATAGGGTATATTTCTCACCTTATATAAGAAGGCCCATTTTTAATATGACCTCTAATTTATTTACTATGTTTCCTTTATTAGTAGTATTGTTATTAACTGAGTATTTTATTCTCATGATGTCACCAGACATAGCTCAGTATTTCTGGGCTTTTTTGTACTCTTCCCTTTGAGTAATTTGCCTTCTTTGGATATTTGACAGATGGCATTGTATGAAAAAAATATTAAAATACTCCAATGAACAATGTACATACCTACTCTAAATTCTATATTAAAGTGGTCTAGAAGCTGGTTACGAATACAGAGGTTTGGTTCATTTGCTTTTTTCAACTTGCTTTTTTCCATATTGAAAAACATGCTGAATGTACTGTTTGTCTTTATGTAGACTGTGTTATTTATGAACGGTCTGCATGGAGGAAGAAAACATAGGCAGTATTGTTCAAAGAATCATTCAGGAGATACTATTTCAGATAATAATGTAATTAGACTCCCTTGGAGGGAAATGTAAGTATTCATATTTTCAGTTTTTATATAGGAATGTAACTGTAGCTAATTAAGGGAAAAGTCAACTAATTTATAATGTTTAAATTTAGTGTTAAACCTGATAATATATCTGAAATTACAAAAACCAAAACAACTTCAGTACTGGCTGAAAAACAGTTCTTCAATTCAGGGTCAGATAAACAATGTTTATAGTAACCAAAATTCTAATTTTGTAGAGCTTTCTAAATCTTAAAAGGACTCAAAGGCAAAGGAAAATTCCCTACAAATCTGCCACGTTCAAAGTATCCACTTCAAAAGAGAACTTTTTTTATCTCTAATTTATCTTGACGAAAATTCTCTTGGGCTTTTATTTCAAAAGATGAAAAATGAGCCATGGCAGTCAATGGTGTATGGTGACTGTTTATCTGTTTACACCTATCCATGTGATTGCTAGAAAAACCAGATTAGATTTTGAATGTGATATGAAGAATGTACGCTGTTCACAAGCCCATATTCCTCAGAGGAGAAATAGGTTAAACACTCAAAATTAAGTTTTAGAAGCCATACATTTTATTTTGAAGAACAATAACTCAAGGCCTGATTTTTTTCAGGTAAAATATATGTGCCCAGTTTTTAAATAAACATCTCATGCAGCAAATTAATAAATGGTTTGCAATTTTTCCCAACAACAAACAAAAGCTCATGAAGCTTATTATTTAATAATGTCTATGTTTTAATTTGTGACAACTGTCTATCTAAAAAATACATATACATCTTTTTTCATTAAAAAATATCATAAATTCACTAGAGAAGCCTTTTGTTTATAAACTATGGAAAATACCTTTACAAAGCAAAGGGCACTTTGTAACATTAATAATAGCCCTGAGTCATTCTCATTTTTAGTTCTTGATTTTCATAGATTGGGCTTTTTTTTAAGAGGGTGTACACCTGTAGGAAATTTTATATGGCAGGCAGCCTCACTGCCATAATCAGAAATCAAATTCATTTTTGGAGGAAAGGTAGGAAATACACAATGGTATACGTGCCTTTTTCATGGCCACATCTGCACAGCTCAGGGAGAAGTATGCAGATATGTCAGCAGATCACATGACAAAGCCGTTATGAGAGAATAAAGTTGCACCTTTGATGGGCTATTGCAGCTGAGTTAGAGGTCCCCAGTCATTAGAAGTTTTGCATGTCACAGAACAGAGCAGATTGGAGACCCAGAAATATGTTATGCAACTAGCTCAATTTTGGTAATTTCCTTCAAATATCAGCGGACCCGTTAAACAAAAATGAAACACACACACACGCACGCACGCACGCACGCACACTCACACACACACACACACACACACACACCAGCGGTAAGGACTACTTTAGGTTATCTCTCACTTTCACCTCCGAGATAGAAAGTCCATTGTGTTCATACAATGCCTTCAGGACACAAGCTGAGAACAAGCTGCCTTCAGAAGCAATAAGTGACTTCATTCTATTCACATCCAGGTGATACGTGAAGCCTATTATCACATCACTAATGTGGCAGCAGACATTTCCTGGGCAACCCAAGGTGGCTCAAATATTTGTGAAATGTGTGACTGACTGAAAAAGGTAGTCCTTAGATACCCTTTTTATTTTTTATTAACATCACTGAATGCTACACACAACGAAAAACCTACTCAAATTTCAAAAGATGACTAAATTGAACACCACACGAAAGATCATAGGAAACATTTAAACAAAGCAGTTTGCAGGATTTAATTGCAGGTTTTTAGTGACATGTTTGTGGTCCAGGTGTCATGTGTGCCATGTTATTCGAGAGAGCCTGGAATATGAAGGGGGAAAGTTATTACTGTAAAGAACAGGTAATTCCAGTTCACTGTCCTAACACGTAGAGTGAACAGGAATTATCCCTGACTGTCCACTGTTTTCCTGAGGACATCTCATAACCCCTTGGGGGCCAGCTTGGTGGTCTCCAGTCAGGCAATGTGCCTTGTAAAACTAGTGTAAGTTGTGAGCAGAAGAATCAGCTGCTAGACACATCAAGTATCCTGAAATACGGAGATAAATAGCCAGGCTAAAACCTGAACCCACAATATAATTAAAAATAATCACTGCTACCTAATTTTGAGAAGGTATTAGAAAATGATGCACACATTCTTCTTTAAGATTTTTCCAAATTCCAAATCCAAATCCATATTACCCAGAGCAATTTCTTTTCTGAATAAAGAACCTATATCACATAAGTGAAAATTTGTCATTTTCCAGATGGCAATGAAGGTGTACCCAGTAAGCCTGATTTTTTAATGAGATATGTTACTTTAAAAAACAGTTAAGATTTGAGTTTTAGGTAAAAATTTTTTAATCTAAAATGAATACAGGAAAATCAATATTGATTATTAGGAGTAAAAGTGCTAATTGAGGCTGTAAAACCTTTTAAGAACTAAGAGGAGAAAATTTCCAGTAAAACTACAATAAATTACTATTAAATAACCAGAATATTTATGTAGAATTTAATGTCAGTATTCCTCAGCCTCCCTTTAATTTCTGTTTCAGTCAGGAAGACTATTCCAGTAATATTACAAGAGCAGTGTCACTTTGGCAAGTTACCTTTCAACTTGTATTTCATTATGTTCTAAAGAAACCTCCCTTTTAGATTTCTTATGCTTTTAAGAATTCATTTTTAATTGTTGCTTGTTTTTTTGGCCTTCGGTTCTTTCAGAACGTAATGTATACTGTTCTCACACTAAAGTGAAAGCAAAACCATTTTATTGAGAGACTACATTTTAATATTTAACACAACATTCTGACAGCAGCGATTCTTGATGACAAGTTTAAAAGGATGACAAGAGCTCTATCCTTTACCATGTTCTGCTTATAAGACCTGACCCAAATTTTCAGTAAATTGCCTTGAATGAGCAAATGCTGGCAAGGTCCAAATTCCCTGTACAAGCTGCTTTAATCAAGGTAGAGGCTAGTGCTGCTTTCAGGTCAAAGAACCCAACATTAAATCTGTACGCTAGCATTTAAACACTCTATTTAAGAACTTTTCATTCCAGAACACTGCAAAGACCCCATCAAGGCTGAAATTCTCTGTCTAGAGGAACATTTAAATGCCCTATAACATATTATTGTTCCCTTTAGAGGCAAAAGGAATTCTGGTACCTCTCAACAGCTGCTTCTCTTTCCCCCTCTTATTTAGTCCCATGTTTTCTGTTTAATCTATCTACTTCTTATTCTCCTAAAAAAAAAATCTATAACCAATTCACACTTCCGGCTTTCTATACATATGTGAGGTTTTATCCATGCATCCAAGGAAAACGAGGTAGAAATGGAGACATTTTAAACTGGGCAACAAACTGTTCCTTATAATCTTTCCTGACTGGGTCCCCTTCCCCATCTTATAGGTGACATGGAGTGACAGTGGTGTTCCTGAAATCACCTGGAAATATTGTGGGATACCCTGAGCTGACATCAAGCATGTTTCACCTTCCGGGTTGGTCCCTATTGGTGCTTGAAGAGCCCACAAATACAACAGATTAAGTAAAGACTCACAAAAACCGTATCAGGAATCTACCTCAAAGAATATCTCTCTAACTAGATAATTTTGCAGATGAGGAAATTCAGGCCCAAGAAAGTGAAGAGTTAGCAGAGGATTGGGACTAGAGCTCTGTTCCCTAATTTCCATCCCAGAGATCTCTTTTCAGAACACAGGCTACCCAACAGTTTTCATGGGCACCTGCAGTTTTGCTGGTTGCTTACTTCTGAGGAGACTTTTGGTGGAAACTCTTTAAGAGGACCTTAGAGTTCAGGTATTATGGACAGTCTGTAGTCACTCAGAGCTCCAAAAGGCAGGGAGACAAACCCCAATATTATAAGGTATATAAGATGCTTCAAACTTTTAGGACATGCACATAATTCCAGAATCTATCAGTCATATTGTCAGTGTATTACAACTCATAGAATGCCAAATTTTCTGCAATGAACATGTATTATTTTTATAATAAAAAGGCTGCATGTTATCAAAATATTACCTCTGATAATAACATCTGTTTGACATCCCTATATAGTTTACAAAGACTTTTCAGGTTGTTGTTCATCATATTCTCACAAAACCTGCGACATAATATTAGTGTCCCTATTTTCCAGATGAGGAAACTGAGGCTCAGCGGGATTCAGTGATTTGCCTAAAGATGCTCAACTCCTGCTAGGTGGCAGAACAGCAACCTGGAACCCAATTCCTCTGATTCTAAATGTTTCTCCTACCAAATCACAATCCCCCTTGGCATGAGCTTTAGAATGGCTTTCTTTATAAGTTTTCAAGAGCATCTTGATAAACTCAGGTGTCGGAGAAACCCAAATGGTTTTTCCAATGACTATCTGGCTTCTGTTTCTCTTTTTGGTCTCCTCTTTTTAATCTCTCTTGGATTTATGAGTTTGAGAGAATATGATCCCGAGCAGCTGGATTGTGGCCTGGGGACGTATCAGGATTGTGACCTAGGAAGCCCACATGCAGAGCATCTGAGGAAGGACTTAGAAGGTTCATGCACACAGTTAGAAACACATCTTTCCAGGGACTTAGATACTTTCTGTGCACCCTTTGTTTTTAACCATCCTGGGAATTAGTTATAATCCCATTTTACTGTAAGTATGTTTAACAAATGAAACTGTCCAAGAAAATAAATAAATAAGAACAACAATAACAATGACAAAAAAGGCAAACAAGGCATTCAGTAACTTACTACTAACTTAACATTCACCATTGCTCATGTAACATCTATTAGCTCGTATAGCTGAAAAGCTCTTGTCGCACAGCAGTTTACGATCGGGGCTGATGTCCGAGCTCTTGGGACAAAATTGAGTGCTGAAGTGTCTGGGAACTTAAAGTGAGCTGCCATCTGTGTGGTTATTTTTTATTTTTTTAAGTATGTTTTTCCAGGACCCATCAGCTCCAAGTCAAAGAGTTTTTTCAATCTAGTTGTGGAGGGCGCAGCTCACAGTGGCCCATAGCAGGGATCGAACCAGCCACCCTGGTGTCATGAGCATTGTGCTCTAACCAACTGAGCTAACCGGCCATCCCTGTGGGTTTTTGTTGTTGTTGTTGTTGTTGTTGTTTCGTTTGTTTGTTTTGTTTTGTTTTTGCCTCTCATTCCTCAAGGAAGACTTTCTATCAGCCACAGTGTTAGCAAGGAAGGAGGGTTGCATGAAAGGGCCAGTTTTGTGGTCCTTAGACAGAGTATCTGGCAGCACAGCCCCCACAACATTTATTGACATTCAGCTGGGTTCAAGGAAGGAAAAAATAAAAGATTCTACTGTCCAGATGAATGCATGGCTGCCATGTACTGAAGATCTGGTGAAAATACTTGTGACTCTAGTTTCTCTGGTTATATTTCTAGAGAGAAAAACAGAAAAGCTACAATATATATGTCTGTGCATGTGTATGCACACACACATACTCACACATATGACAGTAAACATTACTTGGAGATGGAATTCTAGTTCAGGGATCAACTCTACCTCAGCGTGTATAAAAACAATAGTAGCATAATCTTTTAAACCACAGTTTTCCTTCCTAGTTTATTTTCATTTTGTTTATTAAGCTTTTTGAATATATTTTATTGTTTCTGTTTTATTGTTTTTCTAATTATGCACACTTCCTAGCATATTTCTACTATAGTTTTCACTTTAGACCAAGTACATACTCTGTGACTTCAAAGCTTTCAAGTAGAAACCGACATGCTGAATTAATTTCTTCTTTATTCAAAGTGTTATTGTGAGGATAAATGTGAAAATGCTTTAAAAATTGTAAAGCATATACAAATGCAAGATGATATGATCACCTTTTTAATTCATAAGCTTAATTCATATATTCATTCATTAAACAAATATTTATTTAGTGTCCATATGATATAGTACACTGCCAAGTGTTTGATGGATAGTGTCAGAGTTGCCTAAAGACTCATATGATTTTTGGTTTAGTATTCTGGACAGTAACTTAACCAGGGAGTTATATGCCTTTGAAATTGTTTCTAAACAAAACATTAACATACAAAGTCTTTCAATTTTCAATTTGCAAACAATTGAATTTAACTGAATAAGACTTTGAGTATTCACCATTATATTCAAAGCAAAGGAATTTCTTAGCCTCATCAGCCGCAAGAAATTTTATCTAGCAATCAAAGGCTGGTTCTACAAAGGGCAAAGTAATGTAGCTATTTGGCAAGTGTTTACTTAATTTTTTCATTGCTTTCTGCAATGAAATAGAATAACTTACGCTTATAACTTCTTTCTCCCTTTCCTTATTATTGTTATTAGTGGTGGGATACTTTAAGAGGAGAGGTGCTGCATAAGCACTTTGGTAAACTCCATTGATCAAACGAGTAGATTCCATGGGCTGGGAATCTCTAAATGTTCTTTGGCTTTTGATGGCCCTAAATCACATTAGATTCTGCTATTCAACTTTCATTGTCAGGATTTTATCTAATTGAATAAATTCTACCTAACTTTATCAAATACTGGGTGTCTTTGTGTAGTACAGAGAAAAAATAGAGAGGCAGAGAGATGGTAAGCAGAGAGAGAGAATTGTTCTCCAATAATCCTATATTCAGGATCTATAGACAAATACTCATTTCATAATTTCTTCTTGTGTTCTAGTATATAATGTGCCTTTTGTGCCTCATGAGAAAAAAAAACATGTATATTTTTCAATAACAGACTCTTGAAAAGGAGTTTCAAGATTGTTGGAAGTAGCGAGCTCATTTTATTTTATCTACCCAGCACATAGCCTAGATCTGTCTGTGTTTGTTAAATGAACAAATGGGTGAATGAATGAATGAAGAAACTACAAATGAGGGAAGCATGACTTTCTACACACGCAACCTAAATAATAATAATAGTAATAATAATAATAATAATAATGTAGTCTTTTTCTTGTGTCCTGAGACACAGCACAATACTTGACCCATATTATACTTTCAGTAAATTTTTGGTGTGTGGTGACTTCCACTGGCAAACGCCAGCAACCTTCCTAAGCAAAAAAAGACCTTCATCATTTAGTCACACACATTCCCTCAATGTATAGATTAAGAACATTGAGGCTTCTACAGTACTTAGTAAGTTACAGTTAGAACGTGGCTGGTGGTGGTGTCTCCATTTTACATATCAGAAAACGGAGACCCAGAGAGTTTAAATGAGTTTCTCAGAATTCCTAGCTCATTGGTGGTGGAACATTAAATCACAGCCCAGGTACCTAATTCCTTGTAGAGAGCTTTTTGTGACACCTCAGTATGTCAGCCTCGTAGTTGGCCTCCAGGAACGCAGGCCTTATACACTGAATGGAAGGTGGGAGCTTCTGGAAACAGAAGGGCCATCCAGGATTCCACTCTTGTGCTATGGAATTAGTTGTTGAGTCAGAAGCTGCATGTTTTTCGAGCATTACTCTGAATGAGAAGAGTTGTATATATTTGTGAATGAATGAATTATGATAATACCTGCAGCATCCACCAAAACTAGTGAACGAGGCTCCAGCCAGTACTAAGTGACATTCAACCGGAATCTTAAAAGGAGCATTAAACACACAGAAAGTTAGCCTGAGCTAGAAACATAGCTATGCTATGGTCATAAACAGTTTTGTGATGTTCAGAGTACAACAGTGATTTCTCAAAGGCAGAGCTGTGTAAATACAGAGGTCCACAGCAAAAGGACAGTTTTTTGTTTTGTTTTGCTTTTTGTTTTTGTTTTTTAAAGATAAACAATATAGGAACTCTTTCCTAAAATTAAGTTTATTTAATTTGAAAGACTTCATTCTTAGATTATGGTATTCTCATGCTGCAGTATTAAAATGTCCCTTTTTGTATGAAACAAAGATACAAGGAGACTGGATATGTTCAATGCCTTTACTGGGCTGATAACTGGAGGGAGTTGGCAATTCTATGTTAGTCCTCAAATTATTTTTGGAAACTTTGCTACTTCGTGACGTCCCAATGTAAAGTAACCAATGGACCACAGAACTTTGATTCTCCATCCACTCTTGTGAATGTATGTGGAACCTGTGACCACAAATCACAGTGACCTTTTGTCACGCTCATGACTGCCTGCAACAAAGGTAGTGAAACCCAGACCATCCTCTCCCTCTGGTATTTGCAACTTTCTGGGTGTGTTCTGAAATGATTTCAGAACCACTTGGTCCCGAAATTCAGGTAACGGTCTAATGTACTGGGGTCAGGAGAAGCAGAAGCAGTGCTTGTTTCAAATGACAGCAAAGACCTCAGCCAACCTCCCACACACGGTCCTACTTTTCATGATGGGATGCTAATTTCAAATGAGAAAGTCTATTTAGTCAAGACATGGAAACTTCCCATGTGACACCAAGGCTGTTTAAGATCACACAGTCTACTCTGATCGCACACACATGGGGCTCTGAAGTCATTAAAGAAAAATCACGCTGATTCTGGGCATCCCAGCTGTCTCCGAGTTCAAAAGCTTTGATTGTCATGTGCTTTTTGCTATTATTCGTGCTGAGAAGATTGTTTCATCTCTTTTTTTAAGTTGGTCAGAGAAAAATGAGTGGTGATTGTCCTTAAAATAACTTGAAGAAAAATTAGAAACCAGATAACATCTGTCACAAATGAAAACTCTATATTGTACTTGTTCACTGAAAACTCCCCCAGCAGTATTGGAAAAACCAGTCAGGCCTGGAAGGCAGCTTCCCTGTCTGGGGAAATACCATGAGGCTGGACACATGATGAAACTGAGCTTTGAGCCAATATACCCCTCACTCAACATAACATGTTGTTAAGCAGAAAACTCAAGGAGAACTTCGGTTTAGCAGAGAAATTAGGTGATGTCACAGAGCTCCAGTCTTGCTTAGCTGCATGTCTGAGAAGGCTTAAAATGGTCCTTCCAGACCAGCTGTTACAGATGTGCAATTCACTGACCTGGTTTTCCCAACTTAGAGTTGTAGTGAATGGTGAAGACTTCTTTCCCAAACCTTCCACTTTGATTTTCTATAAGGAAACTAAAATCACATGTTTGAGAGAACGTAGAAATACCAGGATGTTGTCAATTAAATTCCAGAGCCACTGGCTGACATCAGAACACATCTGTGGCATCATAAACTGCCACCAGTCTATGAACATACAGAGAAAGAACCCAGGGCTGGTACCTCTAATGAACAAACCTAAGGAGGGGTAAATGCATGATGTTAACATCAAATGGCATGCTAAAAAGAGAGTTCGGGACCTGCAGTTAATGAAATTGCAATTCTGGTCCACATTCTGTCATTAACTAGCAAGGTATCGCAGGCAAGTGATTCTGCCTCGTTGAGTCTTACTCAGTTTCATTATATATAACACAGAGATTAGAATAGAACTCCAAGGTCCTGAGCATCTCTCACATTTTCTAATTCAAGTTGCTGATCAAATACCAAGAGAGAATTGTTTAGGACTAGCACAGTTTTCAAGATAAATTTACTTCATCATCCTCAATGTGTAATGATTGTCTTCTATGGTAGGGTCTGCGGGAAGTGGGCCGAAAGGATTAAATCCAGCCTTTGCCTGGGAAGGGTCTGACACTCTGGTTCAGGACATAGGACACATGCATAAATTTCACCACAGGGCAACCCATGCTAAGTGACAAATGCCCAGCACAGATACGACACAAAATTGAAAGGAAGGAAAGCTTCGCCAAGATTTGGGGCACCATGAATCATTTTCATGGAAGAAGTAGAGCTTTCACCTCGTCTTCTCTGAGGGTAAGAAGCTAGATTGGATAACTTCTAAGGAGCCTTGGAATTTTAAGATTATAATTTATTAATAATTACTGTTAATAGTAAATTAAGGCTCCACCTTTAATAGGCATAATTATTAGTAGTACCATGAAAATTAGTAACATTTATAAAGTACTTGTTTTTCTACTGCACGTTCATAATAGTTAATTACAAATTCCTTTGACTAATTCTATCATGCACGCTAACTACCTAATAGGTGACTTAATAACTAATTCTGGTTTACGTAATTGTTTCAAAACGAACTGAAGAGGACTGCTGGAAAGTACTGCTGCCATACTGCTAGGATTTCTTTCTTGAACTTCCAATAACTACCTCCTCACCACTGGTAAATCTAGGTGGCACACAGGCAATTGAAAAGAATTAAAACAGTTATTTGGCAACTATAAAGAATTAGTCTCTTGCCATCACCGACCTTTTCATTTTTAAACTGGTGGACAGGGAGAAGAGAGTAGATTTAACAGTTCTGCCATTATTGTGTAGCTTTATTACGTTGTGCAACTTTGCTCACAGCAGAAAGAAATTCAATAAGGACACAAACGCAAGCTTCCCCATGGCAAGTGGCAGAGATGAGTGTGGTATATTCTTCCTTTTGGTGACCCTCAAACGTTACAGCGCCCAGAAGAGAAGAGGACTCCCACTGGCAACATTCAAGATAGAATTTAAAGTATATCAAATTTAGAATTAGAGACAGAGGCAAAAGGCTAATTTTACAGAAGTGGGCCATCTTGGGTTTGCAGCTCTGATAATGACTAAAAAGGGAAAAGGGTTTTTTTATAAAAATGAAAAGAAAGCAGAAATAAAATGGGAAAACACTTATTTAAAATTAATGTCATGCCTCATTTTCAATTATTCTGTCGTGAACTTTGTCTCACTCCCACACCCCTGTTGTATATGCTTAAACCTGTAGACAACCATAAAATTAGTTTACATAAAAACACTAATTAACATACACGGCTTGGGGATAACAAACCAATCGTTTCATCTATTTTTAAATTCATATTGTGAATCCTTAAAATATGCCTCATTTTAAAGCATCACTACTCAATTTTAAAACATTGCCAGAACCTGTTTTGCTAATCTGCAAACTCGATAATTCTACCCCAAACCTCAGCACACTCAGCAACAATTTAATAGCAAATATCTCTAGTGGGACCTCATATTACTAAGATTCTATTACTTTTTATATTACAAAAAAAGTGCTAGTACACTCTAAAGTATTATAAATAGTTCAGACCAGGCAATGCTTGTCAAAATAAGTGAAAGTTTATTTTTTTGCACTCAGTAACCTGGGATTTTTATCTTGTGTATTTATAATCTATAATGTGTTTCCCATAATTAGTATAAAATGTAGATTACTAATCAACTTCCCAAAGTTTCTGAGCATTTTATTTCTGTTAATATGATTACTAAGGGTGATAAGTTGTGTGGTTAATAACCCAATCCTTCTACTAAATGCAAATTCTAAACATATCTTAAAATAATTGCGTAGATGCCTAAAATGGGCTTCTTTAATTATATTCTTCTTAGACTGCTAAGCAGCCCTTTTTTGATTGAGGGCATTTGTGTCTATGCTTCTTGAAATTTTTCAGTTTGAGGTTTAAGAGACAGATATAAATCTAGATACTTATTGTAATACATTTCAAATGACATATAAGAAATATACGTTCCCCTGTAAACTAGTAATACTTCCTATCTTGACAGAGGTCTCTCTAAAACCGTTCAACTTTCAGAATGTTCAAGTTTTATTTGTCATTAACATTAGTCCAACTAGAAGTATGTGGAATTATATCAATATGTAAATAGAGAGATATTTCCAAATAGAAGAGACTTTATAATGCTCAATCAAGGTATCTTTTCAGGAATATCATGCTAGCTCAACTTTAAAATCGACCCTTACTCATTTATTTTGGGACTACTGTGCTATTTATTTATTTTTTTGTTTATTTGTAATGAATACTATTCATGATGCAGATCAGCCTTTAATAAACGATTCACATTATTACAGACGAATTGCAAAATGCCATCTTCGTTGTAAAGCAAATCCACTACTGACATTTGCCCCATGTGGATTGACATGTCGGCAGCACAGACATAGAGATAACCTCCAACCTGTATTTCCATGCTCTACAAAATGTCTCTAAGGGCCACAGAATGGCCCAACTCCCTGCCCCCTTCACTGTTTCTCTAATATATTCTACTCCTTTAAATTCCCTCTCCACATTAATACTGTCTACTCTTTTTTAAACATTTACCATGAGCTATAACTGTTACAGGAACCAAAATATTCCAGTTTATTCTCTCCCTGTAGGCAGATGTGACCAGCCAGCCAAATCATAAGGAAAGGGCTCCTTGATGAACTCGGAGTCAAACAAAGGAGGGCTAACTGGAAATCTTACATTTAATACACTAAGTGCATCCTGACCATGGGATGGTCTTGCTCACGGGAATGGAATTTTCCACTTCTACAGTGAAGGAAGCATAAAACTGTCCCGGGTTCTCCTTGGCAAACATGCGGCCCTACTCCCTTAACATTTCCGTGGTATCGTCTGGACCGTGCCCCAGAGCGGGACGGATTCCATGGCAAAGCCAGGATGGCATACTTGGTCTCTGATCCACTCATCAGCTGCCTGGAAGTGACGAAGGTCAACACATCTTTTGTGAGTTGACAAGCAGAAGTCACTTTATCAATTTCTTATTCACACACAATTTCTGACAAACCCAGAACCCAGTACTGTTCCAAAAATGCATTTTTGCTCCAGGTGTGGTAGTCGATAAGCTTAATGCTCAGCTGCTTAGAAGCATTGAAATTTCAAGCTCTTTTTACAGATGCAGAAAAGAAGGCCCAGAAAGGTCAGATGATGTTCCAAAATTAGACAGCTGGCTAGAATGCTCCTGCTTTTCTTTATAGGCTTTTTTTTTTTTTTTTTTTTTTGATGAGACTTAGCATTGAGCACCAACTTTATAGCTTTTACATCTATTAAGTAAACTAGACCATAAGTGACAATTGCAACGTGGCAGGCAGGGGCAGATTGAGGAGCAGTGTGCTCAGCTTAGGTTTCAGGAGTCATCGCCACTGGGGTGCCTTCATGTTAACGAGAATATCTGCAGCTTAAATAAAAATTGTTCAACTAAGGTTAGCTTCCTCATCGTGAGGGTCTCTTAATTCTGACTCCAAAAACAAGGATAACTTATGTAGGGACCCTGTTTCCCCGAAAAGAAGACCTAGCCAGACAATTAGCTCTAATGCGTCTTTTGGAACAAAAATTAATATAAGAATAATTAATATATTAGATATTATATTAATTATATTATATTGTATTATATTATATTATTATATTATAAGACCCGGTCTTATTATAGTAAAATAAGACCGGGTCTTATATTAATTTTTGCTCCAAAAAACATATTAGAGCTGATTGTGTGGCTAGGTCTTCTTTTCAGGGAAACACGGTATAGATCATTATTTGTGGGGAATAGCAAAGAGGTGGCACATGGAATAATGAATATACAACCAAACTCCCTCTAACTCCTCTCACTCGTTTGTTGCCTCAAAGGCTTACAACCTATGACAGTTTCTTCAAATTCACTCCTCTCCCTCTAAAACTCCTCCTGAACTTTTTCCCACTCTCCTGATGTGCTCTTCTCTCCTCCTTAACCCTCCCCAACCATTTTTATCATATAAGCTGTTTTCCTCTGGGCTTCTTGAATCTGCATCTCTACTTTCACCTTTGTGTGTGTGTGTGTGTGTGTGTCCCCGCTACCTATCTAATCTTGAGTAGAAAGAATATTCTTAATATTTCCAAGCTTCTCTAACTGGAGCTGATGTGAACTATGACAATAACTAGAACGGATGGGTTGGCTGTGTCATGGACAGACGTTTGACATGGCTGGAGGGCAATCTTTTGCTGTTCTGGACCTCAGTGTCCTCCTCCCATCCTCCCCTCCCCCCAGCTAAACAAAGGGCATGTTAAAGTCATTTCCCCACACAAGTGACATCAGGAATGGGGGAAGAAAGTCACACAGCTCCTACAATGAAAGAGATTAGAATCCGCTGCTCATGTTAGAGGATATTTATGAACTTAGAGTCCTACTAATTATACCATATATACAATTCTACATGAATGAACCAAGCTGTCAAAACCCGGGATGACAATATAACTGGACAACAAGCTGTTCACCTTTACGTGACTCTTCTTTACCCTGGTAGCAATGCCCAATTCTCTTTATCGCCCCCATCCCAAAAGCTTCACATGTGTCTGCCCCTTCATGTTCTTTCTGGTTAAACCAGTCAACTGTTAGACCAAGACCAGTCTGTGAGGAAGTTGCTCAGGAGCTAAGTGTCAATGCCAGACACAAAAAAATAATGAAGACATTTTGCTTGTAAAAAGACAGTTGGCTTTTTGCCATTGGCTAATTTCCCCATTCATTAGTGGCCTTTTAGCTTTCTCCATTTCTCTTCCTGGGTTTTCAGAAATTATATCATTTCTGACAAAAGAACTCAAAAAGCCAGTGGTCTGGAGGTTGTTTTAGGCCCTGAGGCCATCCCTCTTGGTACATAACTCAGCCACAGGGGTGTGTTTATACCCCTGATCCTGGCTCACCAAGAGAGAGTCAAAGTGTTCTGTCTACACTGTTTATGACAGCAGACGAGGGATAATATATTTTAGAAAGGCTCCCTTATGAAGTATTCAAAACCAAGGTCGAGTTTTCAAATCTTCTCTTCAGGAAATCTAAATTCAGAAATCCAAGTTTTTCAGGTTCTGAAAAGATCTTAGAGACCATTGCATATTGCATATTACAGATAAGCAAACTGACAGCTGAAAGGGCAAGAATCATTAGCTTTCTGAGATTTTTAGAGACTAAAATGATAGAGAGAAAGAATAATTGGCATCATTTTTTAAAAAGAAAACTTTTGTCTGCATAGACCTTACATAAACCTCTGGTTACTATATAAATAGTAATGCCATAGATCTATTCAGGAAAAGAACCATTCTAAGTTACAGAGAATATCTAATAATAGTGACTTTTTTTCAATACTAAACTGTCAACATTTAGGGACCAGTGGCTCTACCACAGAAATCTTCTGTGCCCCTGAAAGAACAGGGAAGTCTGCTGTCTTCTCTGATGGTCCCTACTGGAGGAAGCAGCAGAATCCTAGGAAATAAACAACCTGGGTTCTAGTCTTCAATCTGCTCTTAAGCAGCTGTGTGGTCTTGGACGAGACATCCAGGCTCTCTGGGTCTTGATCTTTCATCTGAAAATTAAAATCTTAAAAACTCCTTAACACTTCCTTCCAGCTCTGAAGTTCATTATGTAAAGCCAGACTGATCACATGATCTCCATGTGTGTACTGGGTGCAAACACTGCAACAGCAGAGTTAAGTGGGCAGAAACGGGGTAAAGATTTAAGCATGTGGGCGTAACAGCTGAACAAAGGAAGTCCCCAGCTCCTGCATATTCCATGTAGCCATTTGATTGACAGGAGAGGTAACAGAGAAAGGAGTGTCTTTTTCCCATGGAAAATCAAGAGAAACCAGAGTATCTTTCTGACTCAAGACTTTATCAAGATTGGAGAGAGACGATAGGCAGGGCGAATGTCTGGTCTCATATCAGACATTCACCCTGCCTATCGTCTCTCTCCAATCTTCTGATATGAGACCAGATAAATACATAACTCAAGGATTATCCATGAATAGAAAGATCAGGTCAATAAGGTCATGCCTCTATTAGCTGTGACCAGCGTGGTCTGCACTTTTTAAATTTCTTTTAACTCTGGAATCCTTTGCGGCAGCCATATTGGTTAAAGAACCAAGAGTCATTCCCTTCATTCCATGCTTTTTGCCTCTCTACATCACGTTTCAAGCAAGCATGAGCTCCAGGTAGACAGCCCCAAAGTCCAAAGTTGAAGAATTCCTTTCAGGTGTCAAATACAAACACCTGAACCAATCCCTAGATGTTAATTTTAGTGTCCTACCAAGGCCACAGCTACCTAGACACAGAGTACACAATCAGCTTTCCAAAGGGAGTTACCCTGATCTATGTGCAGGTAAATAAATTACTCTATTTCTGCATTTCTACTTATTGTTTCAACACAGAAGTGTCAGAGAATGGGAAAGTGAGATCCAATCGCAGTGAGGAGGAAAGATGAAAATGTAGCTAGCTAATCATGTACTCCTACCTCATTCTTGAAAGGACGAGCCCAGGGTAGCAGATTCCAGCCAGAGAGAAACCCAGCTGGACCACCTAAGCAGCACTCAGGAGATGGCAGGGCCGAGTTATGTTTTTTGTTTGCTTGCTCACTCTTTAATGAAAAAAGTTGTGTTTTTTGCAATTTCTGTGTTTTCAAAGCTTTTCAACATTAAAAACGTATTACTTTTATTGTTAGAAAAGTAAACCGTAAATATTTTAATAATCATGCAAAGTATGAATTTCATAGCTACTACTTCTAAGAATACATGAATTTCTTTTAAAACATGATATATAAAGTAGTATGTGTAGGTATGTGCATATATATTTTTAATATATATATTTTAAAGGAACCAGTAGTTAGCATAGTACTCCAGAGAAAGAAATTGTGAATATTGATTTTTTTTTTCTAGTGAGATATTACCTGGGAATCACAGCCAAAGTAGGACTATTTAGACTACTTAACCATTAATACCTTCCTCCATATGTAAATTCACAGACATCAGACTGTAAAATGTGCTTGCTACATTGCCAAAGGGATCTGAAGTCTGGTACAAGCCCTTAATTTGGAAATGAATAATTCTATCTTATTTCTAAAGTACTCCAAAAGTTCCTGGGACAACCCCTTCCTCAGTTCAGTCATACTAACAGATCATAAAGTCTTCCTGTGTCTAAAAACACACTCTCTCCTGAGCTGTCTAGTGAGACTCACTTTCTTCAGCTCTGTCCAGTGAGATGGAGAAGGCTGGCTGGTGTTCTCCGCAGTTCCACCTCACTGCCCAGAGGTTGTTAATTTTGTCTCCCCTCAGCCTTCTCTTCTCCAAGACAAATAGCCCACCTCTTTTTTGTATGTACATAGTTTCCAACCCCTGTCATCATTTTCCTCTTTTTATACATGAATTCTATTCAATTTTCATCCATATGTTTTAAGTTACAGACCCAAAGTGTAATATTCAAATGAGAGGTGGACCTATGATGACTTTACACAAGGATTATTTCCTAGATGCACATGATACTCGTCTTAACACATCTCAGGATAATATTGCTTTCTTCGTGCCATCACTAGGTTAATGACTTGTGTGTTTTTAGAATGCCAGATGTTCTCCAGCCAAGTTTATGTCAAATTATACTCTCTATCTAGCTCACCACCAACTGCTCCCCAAAGGAAGTCACTGTTAATAAACTTAGATTTTAGTTCTTCCAGTGATTTCTACTGTAACTCTAAAGAAAGAATATGTCTGCACCCTTCTTTCTTGACTTTTCAACCTTAGGCCATCAGTAGCTATTTACTTCTCTACATGAGAGCCGAAAACTTTCACTCATTTATATGAGTGAAACTTCCTTCTCTATCTTTTCTTCAATTTAGGTTAATTCATGATTTTTCAGTTCTTCAGCGGGGAGCTGTGTAACTTTAAATGATACAATTATCCTTCCATTTCTGGATCTAGCAGCTTTAGAAAATATTTCTTGACCTTAGTACCATAAGATAAGAGAGTTAACACACCTTCCCACCTTTGGATGTCAGTCAGAATATAGCTTTTAGACTGTCAAAGCTTATAATACATACATTCTGTTTTATAAATATTTTTATGACTTCTGATATTGTTATTATAGAAATATTATTTATTGCAGACACAAAGAAAAGGAAATTAATCCTATGTCATCAAACTCATGCTATTCAAAATATAGTGTTCCAAACAACACAATCAAATGGATTCTCTGTTATTATACCTCACCAAATCTCAAGATCATGCCACAATTTAGTTTACTTCTTATTTGAATGCTGGCTTTTTAGGCAGTTTTATAAATATTATAACTGGTTGCAAGCAGTTAAAACTGATTAACCTAACACATTTATTGGAAGGATATAGGGTAATTCTCAAAATCAAAGGGAAGGCTAGGGATGAAACAAGATATTGGAATGTGAAACTATAGAGAGAGCCCCTTCATTCTGACAAAGAGCATCTGATTGGTCTACCTTGGATCACAAGCTAGGGGTGAGGCGCTTTGATTGACAGTCCCAGCGAGGTTGCATGCGATGGTGAAGGGTATTTCTCAAAAACAAAATCAAGTTACTGTGACCAGAACAAGAAAGAACAAAAACAGGGTAGACAAAATGATAGTCTTTATCATGTACAATAGCATTTGTCACATTTTAGCTAATAAATAATTTGGGGAGTTATCTGATATTGTCCTTCCCCATCAGATTTTATGTTCCACAGGGAAAGGTTATATATCTTATTTGTTCTTTTAACCCACATGTCTAGCACAGTATATGGCACTGACTAAATATTTGTTGCATGTTGTTAAAAAAAGAAATGCGAAGGCTTTCTGGGATGTTCTGCATAGACTATCTGTATTATTAATAGTTTATTTTAATAACAAATATTTTCAGATGGCTGAATTGCATAGTAAAGAGGAATTATTCTTTCCAATGGCATATTATCATAGAAGAATACAATCTAACTTTTCTATTACGAAGTATTGTATTTTACAAGAACACCTCTCAAAACTTCTGGTTTGTGGCAAGATCCCATGGTCTTGTCTACATGTTCCCCAAACATCTAATGGTGTTCAATTACCTGATCCAAAGAACTGGTCGGCAATTTGAATTTTCATTACTCATTCAGGATGTCACAGCCTGTGGGTCTCGGCAGTTAGGGTTCAATACAGCCATATTTAAGATCTAATCTAATATCTCCTCTGTAAAGCTCCGTGTTCTCCCAAGGAATCATCCCTTATCTTTATGCCACTTTACCCATTTCTTAACAAACTGAATGAGAGTTATTTATGTACCTGCCTCTCCAGCTAAACTATGAATCTTATACAAGAAGAAAGTATGTCTGATTCATCTTTGTATCCCCAGTGCCTAGCACAGGGCTTGGCAAATAGGAAGCATCCATTAAATGTTTATTAAATCTAAATGCCATCAAGAAAGAATGTCTTTGACAAAGAAATATAATGAGTTCATAGAAACACCAGTCCAGACTCTAGCGGGAAAAGATTTTTATCTTCATCTAAAATAATAAGACCAAATAGAAATGAAAAGAAACAAAAGAGGGAGGGAGGAAAGATGGGTGGGAAAAAGGAAGGAGAGTTTTAGTTCTCTAAGCTGTAGAGAAATTTTAAGTTATTTTTCAAGTGAATCCATTCACGGATTGACTAGAGGGGTATATTTGTAAATCCAACGATGACAAAAGAAATGGCTAAGAATGCAGAAATTGTCCTCTTTAAAGTTTCTATTCTTTTATATCAATCAAGAAGAATGTTAGTGAGGAAGGTTCAACATGAGTCACTAATTCCTCACCAATGTCAGAAATTTAGTTTCACTTTTCAGAGGCTGTTTATGGTCGTGCTTGCGAAATCAAAACTATAATTCATCTCTAGACAATAACTAATTATTACTGATTACTAAGAAATAAGTCAACAAGGATATTTTCCTGTTTACATTCTTATCAGACTGTATCAGAACCATCTGTTTTCAAGTTTGTTGTTGCTGGGTATTTTTTTTTATCCCGAGGGATAAATACTTCACATTGTTCTTGGAATATATGCATGTAAAACTGACTCTTGATGCACAGCTGCAATGTTCACTGAAACATTTGGGTAGGAAAAAACACATATTCTTCTGGGAAAGAAAACGAAAGGAATTAGGTACCTCACTGAATTTACTCTGTCTTCAAGTGAAGAACACATTGAGGTCTGTCTCGTGTCTAATTACCATCTCCTTATTCGCATGGGTCACTACTGATTTTGCTAAAAGTATATATGTGGAGCTTTATGACACTAAAGTAGCTCCAACCTAGAAAGCATAGTAAAAGCCCACTAATATGAAAAAGATTCTACAAGTTTAAAACAAATAATATGTGACCTCTGTTCCATTCTTCATCAACACCAGTCTCCTGTGATATAAGCAATACATTTTCCTTCTTTGAAGGAAATAATTTTTTCATTGACAAGGAAGCAAGAGTAGGAGAGTTAAACCGTGGTACTGACGGAGTTGCTACATGGCTTTAGGCAAGCAATTAACCTTTGGTGTCTCAGTTACCTCATCTGTAAAATAGGGATAAGGGTTTTGCACAGGTGTGATGCTGGACTAATTACTATAATTATCATTATTGATGGGAAAATAATGTTGGTCACTGATTTCACATTTCGTGTTAACACCTGGGAATCATCTTTATCTCTTCTATTTGAATCATTTTTTTAAGGAGTCTGTCAAAAAAAAAAAAAAAAAAAAGCCTCCACATATGGAAGCTGACACAAAGTTAAAATGGCCCACATCCATGTAAGTGCATATCCTTAATGAATTATCTTTTGATCATTTCTATTTATCATGTAGATGTTTCCTAAATTTCAACTAAATATGTAAACTACAAAAATAAAAGGAAACTTTTCAAGGCCCATAGTCAACCAGTAAGCTGCACTATAGCAAAATGCTCTCCAGTTCAATGATAGGTGACATCATGACAGTACTACAGTAGTTTAGGCTTGAGCCATAGAAATTAGGGTAATCAAAATCAACTGCAAGTATACACTTAAGACATTGTCATGCAGGGACTAGAGTCCTGCTCCCCGTACAAGAATGCAGGACATGGTGAGGCCAAAAAGGAACACCCACGGAGCCATAGATGGGGAGTCACACCACTATAGTCTCGCTGGCAGCTGGGTTGGAGACACAGGAAGCAGGAGCCACATGATCCACTACTTACCGTCCACTTCTCTGCCAAGCAACCCCACTTGCTAACTGCAATCCGTGCTTGCTAGCTTAGCCACTGCAGTTATATCAGTGGCTAATGGCTAACCGGTAACAGCTGATGGCCAACCAGTTACAGCTGACGGCCACCTAGTAACCGAGCCAGCACCTTTCCACGTGAAGCTGAGAGCCTGGAAACTGCTCTCTGGGACTCTGTCCCCACAGACATTGTTTTTGTAACATCTGATATCCTCCACTTCCGTGTGCATATCTGCCCTGCAAGAATCTCAGCTCAAATAGCCAGGGACCAGGACAGACAACAGAATACCTGGGTGGGAACACACGCTGGGACAGGAGGGTGACCGCCTAAGAGAGCATAGGTAAGGACTCATGAGTCAATGAGAGAGAGAGAAGTTGAGGAAGAAAAAAATGGGGATTCTCTCAGTTCTCATCTAGGATTCCTACATGTTCTTACTATGTTTCCTGAGTCAAGGTGAAATATCTTCTTTAAAAAAATTAACCTTTACATGTTGGCAAAAATGGAAACCACAGAAGGACACATAGAAGAGAGAAAGTGCTCCAAAGGCGGGTACTGGACACCATAACCTCTGCATCCTTTAGTGTAGACACGTGCTGTGTGCAGGTCCAAAATTTCTCCCTAAGAGATTTCCTCACAGCAGAGAATCCTCTTTTCTTGACCTGAGTAGACATCAAGCCTCAAATCAGCAGTGTCTCCGAGGAAATTAGCCCCTTGACAAGTCATTCATACCAAGCAAGCCATCCCTTTCCTCCATACTTGCCTCAAAATTATAGGTGCCAACTTCCAGATTGAAACACTAAAGCTATTGCCATTTCCATATTATCCTTACCTATCATACCAAACATAACAATTAGCATTTTTAGCAGGATTGAAACTGCTAACACAACTTCTCTTTGTCCTACACCATTAAACTTGATTAGAAATCCCTTCACGATTAACATTCATCTCGCTGTATCGTACTTGAAGGTTAATAATATCTACTATCTCCTGGGGGGGAGGGGCAGGACGGGGGCGGGGAGCATCTTTATTAAATGAATTGCAGCGGGAGGCCACCAGGATAGGAACTTCCTCTTCGGTCCACTAGAGGGTGGATCGTCGGCAGGGTGGGCGACAGGACTACTGAGACTGAGAGGCACTGCGCCCTGTCATTGTCGTCTGCGCTTCAGGTGGCACGACGAGGCAACATTAGTATTCATCGCTCGCTTTTCTTCACCCTCCGTAGGTTTTAATTTCTAATAAAGCCCCTTCACAAATGCCAGAAGTCAGTGTTGGCTGGGCCATAGCGTGGTGGGTAAAAAATATCAACCTACAACACTAGACTGCTTAAAATAATGCCTAGCCTAATCCTTCTAAATCAGCTTTGGGTGAGATAAAATACATAACATGTATTAACAGATCCTAAATTGAAAACCTTCATACATCATGGAGCAGTAGGTGCGTGCTGCAGACGTGGGTATGGAGTGAACCGCGCATGTACGTTATAGAGAAAAGCATCCACATTACGTACAAGGCATAAAGAAATGTACCTAGCCTTTAGCACACCAGCTGTTTCTGCTTATAGGACTGAGTTATGAAATGCAGTAAGACATTTTGTAGTAAATATCCTACTTGATGGACTTTTTTAGACCTAAACACCAGTGCGGATTTATCTATTTAAGGAGGAAATACAAATTTTAACAGTGAAAGACAAACCTTAAAAATGTTCCCTCATCAAAACATGTTCTAAGAAAGACTGGATGGGCAATGAGTCTGTTTTGGTGACCCTCCATAGATGGTAAAGCAAAATATAACGCCTTTTTTCTATCTGTAATATTGTTCAGTGTAGCAAACTCTTTTGCTTGTTACAGTATAGTAAATGGGGTGTTTAATTTGGGATTCAATGTAGTCTAGAGTCAAGGTGCAGCAGTTTTATTACAGAAATACAATTTTATTGGAGGCTGAAGATTTAATTTCCACCTTACGTAGAGAGCCATAAACGGCATGCCTATTTTACATTTTGCATAGCATTTGATATATGTAATTCCTGGTCTAATTTTAGAGTTTGAAAAGGTGGAAGAGTAACAATGTATAGATTCAAATTCTTTAACATTTAAGCCACGAATGCCATTTAAAAATGAGGAATTTTCTGTTTCTTAGCCATGGATTTGAAACTATTTCGTCCCTCCCCCAATTAAGTTCTGCACCGCGTTCTTTTCAGTCCTTCCTAATTAGGCAAGCCACAAAGCCACCCAAAGAACACCCTTGTGTTGAAGCAAATGCTTCCTTTGTTTAAATTTGTCTGCTAAACTGTATTCTACTTAAAAGTAACATGACTAGATGATATGGATAGTTTGCCTTCTATTGTGCTTAATATCTTTCAGGGACATATGTCAATGTATGATCCAGTGGATGTATTTGGAATAAAATAATTTGTAAATGTAATTGGAAGGATTGGATTTGAAAGAAATAATCAAATGCTGTTAGCTGTAAAGCTATATCAACATCGATGTCCAAATTTGGGGGATTGTGTCATTTCCTTTTCTTCAAATGTATTCATTACAAGACACACACACACACACACACACACACACACACACACACACACACACACACACACACACACACACGGCTGCCCTTCCATCTGTTTCCCTTTGCAGCATTAGTTCTCTTCATCAACATTTCATACCTTCTCTTTACCACCAGGTGGAGCCCTTTGTTTATGGACATCTGTCCATTTCCTCTTTTCGTAGCTGCTGCCCGATAAATAGCTCCAGTGCTAAAATACTGTTGCGAACACGAAAATTTAACACCCACAGATAAAAATAGTAAAGCTTTTTCAGGCATTGGTATAATAAACCTTCCTTTAAGAGTCCTATTGGTCCTAGATTTAATAGCTTACACATTTTCCTATTTACAACTTCTGCACACCAAACAGCAGAAAATAATACTGTTGTGTGTGCCATAAACAGTGTTGCTGCAGGTCTATTTTATATAGCACCATCGTTTTTTATAATCTCAAATGTTTGGCAACTGCAGTCAAAAAGAAAAAAACATACTATAGACTCTGAGCCTCAGCTTTCTAGTGTTAAAAATGTATACCTCATCGAGAAGAAAATGTTTTCCTTCAGACAATAGAGAGTGGTAATTCAGCCGTAGGTAATAAAGGCAATGCCAAATTCTTCTCTTAGTCAAATTCATCTCTCTTCGATTTGAGATCCAGTTAAGGGTAAGTCAAAAATCTATCTTACCTTTGGTTATATTTAGGAACTAATACATACGAATATTATTAGCCAAGTTCAATTATTACATTGTTCAATTATTTTAATAATTAATTTTAAGAAATTAATCAAAGATCTCATGAACAAAAGGCGGTAACATAAAAAAAATAGAACCCCGATTTGCATGTGCAAATAACTGTGGAATGAGCTCACCTAAACTAGCTTGCCAATGACCTCAACCTTGATCTGGAAAGATCATTTATTCACAAGTAAAACATTCCCATTCTCTTTGCTAACTGCCTTGGATCTTTTCTCAAGGTAGGATACTGACTGTGCTGTTGGAGGGTCTATTAATAACACATGCACTGATCAACACCATGGAGTTACATATTTAACTGAAATAGCGTTTCTGTTGCATTTTACATTTTAACCAGGAATTACTCTCTTTGTGTGATATGTCTAAAATTTTGCTGCGACATCTACAAAGCCCTGAGTGGAAGAAGATTTGTGTGTATGCTTTATTTAATCAGTCCCTGGGCCTGAGAAATCTGGGTTTTTCCATTGGTATACAAACTGGTTCTGGGACCCTGTGCGAAGGAGCCCTCATACAACAAAATGCTAGAACCACCATTTTGCTGTCCGTTTGCACACAATAAAATGGTGGCACAGAAAACAGTTAACACATTGTGTCCAGGAGAGTTGTCTTTGAAAATATTCTACTCTCTGATCCAAATATTGAACTGTGTTTTAAAATATTGTTACCAAGGGGCTAAAGAGATTCATTTTCTTTAAAAAAAAAAAAATATATATATATATATATACACACACACACACACACACACACATATATATATATATAGCGTGTGTGTGTGTGTGTGTGTGTGTGTGAGGGAGGGAGAGAGAGAGAGAGAGAGAGGAATGCTGATAACAGAATCAGCTGTGTACATTCAACCCAAGGAAAAAAACTGGTCAAAAATGAGCACTCAAATTGAGAGGGAAAGCATTCTTAAATAAAAAGTACAGATCCTGAAAATTGCTCCTAACAGTTCACAAAGCTGTATGGTGAATTTGGTGACTTGGTAACTCCTTTCACTTTAGCCTTCACTTTGTGCAACTTACAGTTAAGAAATTAAGAGAGTTTTTTAAGTCACTTTTTATTTGTTTTTCTTCTTTTTAAAGAATATCCTATAAAAATTAAAAGCAAGCTTATATTTGACTCTCACCTGGCAACCCCACACTCTCATTTTTTATAGGAGGGGGGAAAAAAACCCAGGACCTATTGTCCCCTCCTCTTCCACTTTTTCTGTTCTTATTTTTAATCATTAAAAACACTGCCTTGGCTCTGTTTAAGTGTGGAAATTCTCATTTTTCTGCAGTGCTTCAGACTCACATAGACTCCTTGGGGATGCAGTGAGGAGCTAACCAACTGCACATGGGGAATGAGAATTTTCGTGGTTAGAAAAACTGCAGTGTTTGGTAATTTTCCACATGGAGTAGAAGTCGTGAGTGACTATATTTCTTTGAAACATAATGACTCTACTTGTGCATTTGGTATAGAGTTGTAGGTACGAATTTGAGCATTTGAATGCAGTAAAAGTTCTTACAAAATTTAATTTGACTTCTTCCTATAAACATTTTCACTATTTTCAAGTGCATAATAAATAGGTCAAAACAGGACCCCTCCCCTCTGCACCCCTGACAGAATTATAAAAGGCTACTGTCTGTTAAAGAGAAATAGCCCTAGAGGACCCACCAATGGGTTATGCAATATGTGACATAGACCACCAGGGGCTGAACTGAAACCACTAATACTTTTTTCACAGGCTCATTAGCTAGAGTTAAACAAGGTGTCAGAGTGAAAAGATGGGGAGGTTGACCTGGCTCATTTATATTTGTATGCCTTCCCTTTAATTATTTTTTTGCATTAAAAATTAAACACATATTCAATTTTTTAATTTAAACACATTGCTATCCAAATACACTACATTACTTTTTATATTTGTAAAGGATTCATCATGTATCATTTGTGTGATATTATTTACAGTTGGTTTTCAATAAATACTAAAACTCTAGTGCAAATTTAATTTAAATTTACAGCTAAGGAGAAGTTATTAGTTAAATTTTTCCTGTTGTACTTTATGAGATAAAATTGATTGATTTGTTTTGAAATTTAGATCTTAAATTAGAACCTGCCTCCAACCAAGATGAGTAGGTCTGGGGCTCATGGAGTGAGTTTGCGTGCATTCTTGACCTTGTGTTGACAGTGATCAGGAAAAATATGTTCTCTTTATAACAGCAGCTTTACAATTTTGGAGATATCGCAAGGCTTTTACATGCACTAATATTAGTTGCCCCACATACCTTAAATAAAGCCAATCCAATAAATTTAGGGTTGTGGTTGAGAAATAAATGTCATGTCAGTAACCCTCAACTAGATATCACAAGAAGGAGTATGTGATTGTTTAGTCCAAAAATTAAGTTTCATGTTTTTAATTGGTGTCATATCCTGTCCTAAGTCTATAGTGCTTAAATCAAAGGCGACCACATTAACCTGGAAAGGAAACATAATAACAACTTCTTTCATCCCCTGGCTCAAATGTTTTTATGCTCAACCCTAATTTTTGTTAAAACACTTTCAGGCAAAGACAACAGGAAACAGTAAACATGGCAACACCATGAAAATAATTTTCTGATGTACTATTGCACTCCGTGTTCAAAGACTGAGGGAGTTGTACAGACTGCAGAGGAAATGCTGTATCATTAAACCCAAGGCGGACGAAAACAGCCACCCTTCCAGCAAAATGGATACCCCTCTACATTTCATAAATCTTGTTTCCAACTAGTCTAAAGCCAGGAATTGACTGTCTCTCACATCAGTGGCCTGAAACTGGAGTAGCACAGTAGTATGTTCAAAGGGAATCAGAAGTATCCAACAACTTCAGGGGCAGGGATGCGATTATAACTGACAGCCAGGTGCTTGGCCTGGCTGCTCTAACACCCAGCAAGACTGCAGAGGGTCTTGAGACCTCTGCATCCAAACATCGAACCCCAGTGAATGACAGACAGATGAACAACAATGCCACAAATCGTCAATACAAACCGACAAAGTTGCTGTGACTGATCAAGATTTCAGATGTCAAGAGTTGCTAATGTCTCCCCCTCCTACTCCCCATCACCCCTTCCCCGCCCCCTTTCCCAAACAAAAATCTTGTTAGTGGTTGAGGGCCCAGCAGGAAATGTTTTTACACCCAGTGCCAAATGCCAATCCTTCACTGAAGACTTTAATATATTTAAATGTTTAGATTACTGAAGCAAAAGGGATTTCAATAGGAATTACTTTACGTGTAGGACATGGAGATTTAATAATTTGACTAAGTGTATGTTACATTTATTGGACTTCCTCCTCCATTCAGGATTACCTTAAAGGAGCACATTAAAATTCAAAGAGAAAGGGAATTTGTTTTAACTATCATTTAAGCAATAACCAGCATGAAACTTTTGTTCTTGAAATATATATTTGGAGTAGGGAAAATGAGTAAATTCTCTTAGCAGATTATATAGCCTTTCTTAATCTATCTAGACACAGATACACACATTTCTTCATTTTCACAGATTACATGTTGTGTTGTTTTGAAACACTTTTTTTGTATAAGTAGATTGGACATGTATTGATGATTCACAAACTGCTATAAATATCAAGCCATCCTAATCCAAATATGGATAAAATATTCTGGGGGAACTCAGTAAAATTATCTTATTTTGTAGAATGGTTTGAATTTTTAATCAACTTTATGGTATTAAGTATTTGCAAAAATAATAATCTATATTCAACTATATTCTTTTAGTGAGTATCAGTGGATTTTTCAGTGCCATGAACTAATGTGTCGTTTTTTATGGCATCTCTTAGCGTGACTCAAAATGATATCTTTGCAAGCCAATTCCTTTTTATGGTGTTTGTACGAGGTGTTTAGATTTAATATTTCAAATACTTTTTCTGACATTTTTCTCTAGGGCTCCAGGGCACCCTTCTGTAGTCATCTGTCCCAAACCTATTTTGAGGTATCAGCTTTCTCAACAAAAATGTCAAAACCAGAGGTCTATCAGAGCAGCTGCTATGGACATGGAGGCCCTTTCTGCCAATCTGACAGTCTCCTTGCCTCCATCAGATACTTCTTCATGTAGATACACATAGCAGTTTGCCAAACAGAGAAGCATCTCAGGCCCTTTCCCGGAAACAACACTTCCAGAAAATATGCTGACCAAGAAAAAACAGCAGGGGCAAGAGAAGTGGCCAAAGCACTCACAACATCTTAACAAGCACTAATTAAATGTCTTGCTTAAAAAATATGGCTTAAGAAAGCCAAATACAATAACTTCTTACAGATGGTTTTAGGAACTAACAAGACCTGAAGGAAATGGTGCAGTCATTAAGATTAGTGTCCCCAAAGTCTCCTCCAACCATTAGTGACTGGAGGTGCTGTGTGCTTTAGGAAGAAATGAGGAGAATCTGTCTGATGTGAAGCTGTTTTTTTTTTCCCCCTCATTTGTCTCTGAAGGGAACTTTGCATCTGTTTTAGTGCATTACACAGTCAATTACTGAAACAGCTAGTCAATTGAATATAAAAAGAGCATTAGCAGCCTTGAAATCTATTTTTCTGGTGGGGTACATAATCATCCTGAAAAAGAATTGTGAACACCAAGAAAGCAGGGACTGTGTCTTGTCTTATCAATACCCCCAGTTCCAACGCAGAGTGGGCATTTGATAACTGTTCATTCATTTATTGAACAAACATTCCTTCAGTGGTTACCTTATGCCAGACTTGGCTAAGTTTTGAAGATACAGCAGTCAAGAAGACAGAAAAGTTACCTACCTTTTGGAATATATAGTCTGTGTGAAGATGTTGGTTGAAGGAATGGATGAATGGATGGATGGGAAAATGATTCTTGAAAAAAGTGTTTCTCAGACACAGGTCTAATATTCCTTTAGCATTAGACCCTTGGGCTGAGCTCACTCAAAGAATTGTAGAGCCGGGTCCCCAGGTTAGATAGCTCAAGACTGGGCAGTGACCGGCCTCAGCATGGGCCTGAAAACAGGTGCTGCCCCGGCAATCTGAGCTTCAGGTGATGATGCAGCTAGAGCTAAGGGAGGTTTCTAGGATCTTAAAAACCTGTTCAAGATTACTATTAACATTAACATTCTCGGTAGAATCTGAAGAAGTGGTTCTGTTAATAAAGAAAAATATAGGCTTAATACTTTAAAAAAAAAATTTTCACCTTAAAGTATAACTAAAAGACTAAAAGAGGGTGTATATGTCTGATTCTATTATTAGGAAGAGATCTCTTGTTTCCAGTGGTTTGTATAATGCCCTTCAGGAAAGTATGTCTTGCTGGCCCCAAACTGCGTTTCATTCTGGCATGTTTCTTGATCTCCTTGCTGTTTTTTAAATCCTATTCCCATTTGCCATGTGTTAAACTGCTTAATACTAATGTCCCACATCTTCTGTACTCGTCATACAACCTGGGGTTCAGCAGCAAAATGACTATTAGAACCAGTGAGACTCCATGGAGGGACTGGAGATTGTCACACCTACACTTTCCAGAGCAGTTCACTGACCACTTTGGGACGAAAGGAGCATTGAGCTATGGGGCCCTGTCACAGAAGTGTCAGGTGAAGCTGGTCGTTGGGAACAATGAGTCAATCTAACCAGACCATTGGGGAGGTAAGGGGAGGGATTCAGGGGAACAAAATCCTGCTAACCTGGGTGTTTTCAATAAAAGAACTAGTTAACTGAATTGTCCTTCTCAGTCTGGTTGCTTTGCAGTATGATGAAAAGGGATTTCTGAATGATTGGGTTGATGGGCCAGTACCTGACCCTACAGAACTCCTGTGCCATGTCACTCCTGTTTATCAACAACACTTACCAACCACCACCACCGCCCTTCACAAAGAAAGAATCCTCATTGGAATCAATGGGAGAAAATAAACTTCCTCTGGATGTGGTGTCATTCATTTCATACATTCACTCAACAAACATTTACTAAGAAACACTTCAGTGTCACTTGCTGAACAGCTCTCTATGAGCAACTTGGCAGAAAAAGAAAAGAGCTGCCAAAGGAGCTATTAAAGGAAAAAAATATTGCATTAGAATATAATCTTCAGCCTTGGGAGAGTGCAACAGCTAAAGAAAGCAAGGCTATCTTTCTCTAATGCCATCATGGGCTAAGACAGAATGTTTTGGGTAATGCAGGTGATGAAGATAATGAGCTGATGATGATGGTGGTGGCGGATACAATTCACAGGGTGATTCCTCCCTGTAAGGTTGGCACTGTGTTCAATTCCTTATGTTCATTTTGTTATTTAATTGCCACAAAAAAACCTATTAAACAAGGCTCTTTCCCATTTTGCAGATGAAGAAACTGAGGCTCAAGGAGGCTAAGTACCATCTAGCAAATGGTGTAACATGGATTCCAACTTTAGTTATCTGCCTCAAGCCCACAGAACTATACTGTTTCTCTCATATGGTCTAGTTGCTTATATTTGAGGCCATGTACTATTCAAGTCAAAATCCAAATGATTTTCACTCATACATGTAAGAGTTGGGTGAATGCTTTCGAAACCAGGTCTGGAAACCCATTAAGATGATCTTTTAAATGCAACATTCATATATATCGTCCAAATGTTAGTAGTATTTTTATGGGCTCCAAATCTCATTTTTTGTGTTCTGTTTAATATTGGACCTCTTTAAGAGGGTCCACAGATAATAATGTTTCAGATCCAAATGGCGGTGTTCTTGAGGGCATTATGCTAAGTGTTCAAGTCAGAAAGAGAAAGACAATACTATATGATGTTGTATGTGAAATCTTATTTAAAAAAAACAACAAAGATCAGATTTGTGGTTGCAGGAGGGGAAATTAAGAGAAGATGGTCAAAAGGTACAAACTTGCAGTTATAAGTTTGAGGGATGTAATGTACAGCATGGTGACTATAGTTAACAATAGTGTATTATATATTTGCAAGTTGCTAAGAGAGTAGATTTTTAAAGTTCTCATCACAAGGAAAATAATTGTAACTACGTGAGGTGATGAAGGCTAACTAATATTATGGTGATCGTTTTACAATATATACATATATCCAATCATTATGTTGTATACTTTAAACTTATATGTATAATTGCTATATGTCAATTATATCTCAATAAAACTGGGGGGAAAGGTGATGTCCTTTTCTCTCCAAGACAGTACAGTATTGCCCCAAAGCTGGCCCTATAGCAGTTGTGGCAGTCAAGGAGCCCGCATATGTGATGCATTGCAAGAATATTCCTCAGAGGTATGAGACCCTGGTATGGAAGAACAAAAATGGGGAGGAAAGGCAAAGCTAGTGGAGTATAGGGAGAAGCAAGGGAAAAGGCGAGGGAGAAAACTGATCTCCCATCTTCCTCTCCAATCCCCATAGCCAGCACAGTGGTAATCTCACAAACAGCCAATATGTCACTGCCTACCAGCTGGCCTCCCTCACCATAGGCCAGCCTTGTCCCAAGGTCCTCAGCAGAGGGCTATGTCATGCAGGGTGTCATGCGAGGTCTCTAGTCCCGCTCCCCACACATGAATGCAGGATATGGTGAGGCTAAAAAGGAACACCCATAGAGCCATAGATGGGGGAGTCATACCATCATATTCTCGCTGGCGGCTGGGTTGGAGACACAGGAAGCAGGAGCCACACGATCCGCAACCTGCCACCCACTTCTCTGCCAACCGACCCCACTTGCTAACTGCAATCCGCGCTTGCTAGCTTAGCCACGGCAGTTATATCAGTGGCTAATGGCTAACCGGTAACAGCTGATGGCCAACTAGTAACCGAGCCAGCCCCTTTCCATGTGAGGCCAAGAACTTGGAAACTGCTCTCTGGGACTCTGTCCCCACAGGCTACTTCTGGAAAAGAACAAATGAAGTGTGTGGAGGCAGAAGACACAGAAGTCTTGGCTTGTTGTGGGAAACACACGAACTGGGGCAAGCCATGAGTCTCTCTGGGTCTCAGTTTCCTCATCTGTAAACACGCAATAATGATAAGGTGCATTTCACCAAATATTGACCATCTACTGAGATCATGTATTTTCAATAGCTTTATAGAGCTATAATTGACATATAATAAACTGCACATATTTAAGAGAGCATACATTTGAAAGAGTGTTTGTAAACCATAGAACTTTCATCTCTACTAGGCTCAGAATTTCACAGGACATCCTCATTTTTTAAATCATTTTCTGCTTAGTTGTTAAGGGCTTTCATGACTAGACTGCACCTTAACTGGCCAACCTCATTTCTCTCCATTCCTGATGCAGACACTCTGATACAATAAGACCAGCCTTCTTTAGCCTTCTGTCAACCGGCTTTTCCCGGGAACACTAACCGTGGTCTGCAAACTCCCACCAAGCACGGCCCAGCGCGTTCACTCTCCTGCATTCATTCAGCCCTTGAACACTGAGCATATATTCCACCAACCACTGTCCTAGGTGCTGGGGGTGCGAATGTCAACAAGAAAGACACGTTCACTATCCCGAGGGGCCCTGCGAGCCCTCGGCAGTCGCGCTGGTATTCACCTGCCAGAATCATCCTTCCCCAGGCAAGTCCTCCCAGCTCTAGTTCCCTCTCCTCTACCATATCTCTTTCAATTCCTATTAACTAATTATCCTATCCCTCTTTTTCCTACAGCACTTGTAGGTTGCTTCAGATAATTTAGTGTGTGACTTTATTTTGTAAAATTCTCACAGGTGTAAGCACCGCACAGGGAGCTTTTTTTTTTTTTTTTCTCATATCCTCATAGCCCAGAGTAGACATATCAAATGCCTGCTGATTTCAGAAGAGTGCATCAAAAAGTCAGGGCATGTGTGAGAAACTTTTTGAGGGACTAGAACCCACCGTTGCCCCTCCGTGTCACCGGCACCGTTGGTTGGCTGACCCTGTTGGGAGGGCAGCACTAGCAGGGAGGACAGACTGATTCACGGCTTCTCCAAAGCCAACCCAAGGGAAGCCACGCTCAAGGACATCTTCCTGCCGCCAGCAAAAGAGGAGCGTCTCCTAGCAACCAGATTCCAGCGGCTTCCTGTCTTCGGGAGCCAGCTCCCGCCTCGCCCCCCCCCCCCCCCGCCCCCCTCCCACACACACACTGCCCCCACTGTTTTGTTGCCTCACTCGGGTTTTGCATTTGGGGACTGCTGATCATTGCATTTGTTCTAGATTCCGAAACTTTAGGAATAAGGTCTGATCTGCCGGCTAGCTGACTGGATTAGACCTGAGAACGCTTTCATGCACAACATGCTTTCAGAAATCATTCCTAAGGTTCCTGAGACAAAATGCTCTGAGCTTACAAAGGGTGAATATAGTTTTTCAAGGTTTTATTTATGTCAAAGCAATTGGTTCGAAAGATACATAAAAAGGAAAAAGCATACATTCTTTCCATCAAATAATCAAAAAGTACTCAGACCTTTTCAAAACAGATGCACTATCATTCCAAACCTGTTATAGCAATAAACTTTCACTTGGCAAATTCACAGATGCAGAAAGAAAGGCAAGTCAAATTTGAAGAAAATGACTCAAGGTCCCTAAACGTATTGATGGCTTAAAATTATGTCTGGCGTGAACATCAGTTTTCTCAATGTTCTTTCTAGAGATTTCCAACCTCAGTTGTATATGTATTTTTATGTTAGTGGTGTTAAATTTAGCAGCTGATATTGCTTTTTTGTTGTTAGTTTTCTCTTGTTTTTTATCAAATATTCAAAGCACAAGTTACTCATCTATTTTAAAAGAATTATTCAGACTTTGTAGTGAAGAGCTCAAAACCAACTCTAAATATAGTTTTAAACCCCAAAGCCCTATAAATCGGCATTAAAATTCTGATTACTTTTCTCTTTCAAAAAGGAAACCTCAGAAAGAGGACGATGAATGAAGTATCCTGAGTCCCTTGCTCAGAGATGGGTAAAACCAGAGCTGGTCTCCAGCGAAACCACTGATGCCTGATTGCCCTGGGCTCCTGGGCATCACACTTGGCCTTAGAGAATTCGCTGCTTCTCTCCATGGAGTGAGCTCCGTCTCTGTGGAGTCATGAGTCCCTTGGAGGCACCCCTCATTTCTTCTCACTTCCCCTCCCCTTCTCCCAGCATTCACAGTCACAGAATCTCTAGTCAAAGATTAATTGTGACTGTTTTGGTGGTGGTGGAATCTCACTAAACCTAAGATTGAGCCTTTTCTTCTCAAGAAACGTATAGGGTTTACCAACTAGCTGCCATTGGCTTTCATCTTTTCATCATCCACTTCTGACATCCATCCTTGGATGGGTTTTCACTAAGGGGGTGTTGACTATTTCCCAGAACAACTCATGCATGGGCTCTTGATGTCCTATTTTGGGGTTCTACATATATTTGTTTTAAGGGTGCAGAATTAATCCTGTGGTTAAAGCAGAGCACCCCTCATTACTCTTTGTGTGTGTATTATGTGACCTTGTACATGGATCAAGGCTTTTCTTATTGCCTGAGGTTGTTCTTTGTTTCCTGAAATGGTTGGGACACCCATTGACTATTTTAGGAGAATGAATATCATTAAAATCCATGAAGAACTTTTGGTGAAATGGAAAAACTGCTCTGCCACATGCTTGTTGGAGTTCTGTTTTTAGTCTTTTTCACCATGCAATTCTGTTCACTTATTTTAATACTATTTCAGGTAAATTCAGCTTAATTTTATGTTTCCAAGGGGGAAATATTAACCCTGGTTTCTCCTCTGGCCCTTTTCAAATATCTACTTGTAGTTATGGGAGGAGCTGAGGATAGGCAAGGCCCTGGGAGGCAGGCCTGTGTCTCACTCTCCTGAGCCCAGCATTTAAATCACTGCACAAGACACAAGTGATTCAAGGCTTGGGTCCCAGCCTTCATCATTTTCATTATGGTTTATACAATAATTGTAAATCATCAAACTGATTAAGGGCTCTATAAACCCAATCTGATTGGCAGGCACTATAGAATAGTGGTTGACTAACTATGTAAGTTTTACATTCCCACAGAACTGGATTAAACTTCCAAATGTGTCATTTACTATCTGTGTGACCTTGGGAAAGTCACTTAACTTCTTGAGTCTTATATTCCTTACCTGTAAAATGAAGATTGTGATAACTACCTGTATGAAGGTCAGTGTCAGACTGAAACAATGTATCAAATAATTTAGCATAGTACCTACAACTACTGTTCATTGAATAATAGATTATAATACAGAGTGCTTTGATTTATGTTGGTGTATTAGATTATCTTATCAGTTATCTGTTACTTCTATACAAAGCACTGTGCTGACTACGGGGAGCTCCACCCCCATATTTGAACTCTCTCTTTCCTTAAAAACTTAAACAACCGATTACTAATTAAGAGACAACATAGGAACTCATAGAAAAAGTAGAACAGAAGTTGGACACAACTTTTCCTGGAGTGCTGTCCATTCTGAGTCCAATTGAGACCTGAGGCTTACACTGCCTTAGCTACACAAGTATTATGCAACAGAATTGGATCAGAACCAAGCAGCTGTCCTTAGCACCTCGTGCCTTACTGCTTTCTGACAGCACTTGGTCGTACGAGGGGACCATTTCATGCCTCTGGCTTGGTTCATTTAATCCTCTTTTCAAAGGTGGATTCCTTACACGATAGGATTGGGGCTTCATTCTTTCCTTTCCTTTCAGCACTGAACACTTCAGAAGGGACTGTAAAGTCCTCATGGGCACTAGTTAGGCCCTCCATTGACCAAGCTAAGTGTCATATTTAAGGTAGTATTCGGTCTTTCGAATGAGAATTACAAGCATACTTTGATGCATTAAAACCATCTACCTTAGGGGAGGTTCACTTCATAATCTAATAAAACAGATTTCTAATTTGAAGGCTATTACAGCGTTTGAAGTATTATTTGCATTGTCTTAAACACAAATTACTTCTAAAATTAAACTGTCACTTTGTAGCAGAATTAAAATTAATATGCTCCTCTTGATTTCCTTGCTTGGGCATAAATTCCTTTATGTAAAATGCTCTGAATTTGGAGGGCGAAAATCTGAACCCTGTTCTCAGTTCAGTCCTGTGTTTCTTGTATTAAAAGACAAAGAAAACAAATCATCAGTAACAACCAGAATGGAGGGATAATGTTTACTCAGAGCCTAATATCACTTTCTTTCCAAGTTCCTCAGCTATGTTAGCAAAATTATTTGAAAAAGAGAAAAACTGCCTCATATTTTCAATGGAAAACACTGTAACGAGAAAAATGACTGCCCAAATCGTCTCAGGACATACATTTTTCTTAAGCGCTGGGTGCTATCCTTCATGGGCTCCTTTTAGAACCAAGAGCATCCCACACACACAGTAGACTATTAGACCAGGAACTAAGTTTTGTCCATGGTTAGCAAATGACATACAAAGAACAAAACTGTTCCCTTGAAGTTGAAATCAAAGAGCCCTCATGTGCAGCCTTATGTACATCAGAACGGGAGAGTACACACATGTGTGTGATGGAGGCAATCCAGAGAGAGGAGCACGCTTCCCAGGGGTTGTTTTAAACAATGACAGACTGCAAAATCCGAATGTGATGTTGGAACATGAAACACACACACACACACACACACACACACACACACACACACACATCTTGTGAAAAACATTGCCAAAGTCCCTCAAAGCCAAAGTTTAGAAGAACACGTGCTCTGTACAGAAAGCAACAGTAATTTCAAAATCACCCCATTTAGGATTCCATTCCTCCTCTCTTTGATCACTTTGGCACACTGTATAGGAAATAACAGAAATATGATGCTGGAGACAGAAAATTTGATTATAAAACAAAGCCACCCACCTTGCTTTCGGGGTCAGGAAGTACAATGGCCTTCTTTTGCAGCAAGAATGAACTTAACACCAGTGTGTTAAATGATCACATATAGATTTAAAAGAACAGGAAATGGTTCTTTAACAAAAAGACAAAACAAAAAAACAAAACAAAACTGCAATAGCTCAGTCCTCATAGTAAGTCTTACCAAAAAAGTAAAAATAAAATAAAAGCAGCATACTGTGGTTCCTTGGCAAAGGCAGAGTCCTCAAGTCACTAGTCCCCCCCACCCCCCTTTTTTTTTTTTTTTCAAAACAAAACAAAAAGCAAGAGCAAAAGGTGCTGTTTGGTAGGAGGGGAAGGACCTGAAAACACCTCGCACCCTCCTGAGTCCCTCCCAGCGCCTTCTCTCGGTGTGGGCTGTAGAAGCGTACTGATCAACACCAGTGTCACCATCCGCCGCTTAAATGCCACAAAAGTACACATAGAAATGAGAAGAAAGTGACTGACACGGATATGCTGAGCCAGCCTCACTTGCCACTAGAACAGTCTTAAATGCCCACACAAGGAGAATAAAAAGAAAAGCACATTTTGCAATAGAATAAATTCTTTTTTTTTTTTATTGAGACCGCGGAAAGTCACATGACCCTGCATGTAGCCTTTTAGGAAAGCAACTGAAATGGTAAAGAAAGGAGCGGGGGGCTGCCTCCTTCCTCCCGCCGCCTCTCAGCCCGTCCTGCCGCGTGTCCGCATTCTTCTGGGCGCATCTGTGGAGCTATTAAGTGGGATAATCCCTCTGGCCTTTGATACATTTCTGGACATGATTATTTCATTACTCGCAGTATATCAGTAGGATCATAATAAAAAGGACTTCTGACAACCTGCCAAGAGTTTTGTGGCCTTGTAAACACAAAAGTGCTCTAATAAAATTTTATTAAGTGTTAAAAAGTCATAAAAAGTGAAATAACATAAACTACAAAATTTACTGTCCTCAGCAAATGCTGAAAATATCGTCCACAGTAAAATTAAATTAGCATGTAATAGACAGAGGAGCAGTGTGGAGTGGATTTAAAAGAGGATCCAGGGAAAATGACACTGTAACCCAATCTGAGTCACGGGGATTTAATTCGGATTTTTCTCCCTAAATGGGAATAAATGTGCTGATTACAGACAAGAGCTCCGGGGTTACTGGAGTCTCACACATTGTCAATACTTTGGAAGAAATAATATATTGCAGATTGGAATGAGTTTAGGGAGAGGAGCGAGCGTAGCCAGGGAGCCCGCGAGCGGAAGGGCGTCCACTAGGGCGCGCTGCGAGACCGGGAATCCCCGCCAGGGCGCCCTCGCGCCCGCGCCACCCGGGGCCGGGCGCTCACGCCTTGCTCTCGCCCCCCTCGAAATCATATTTACAGTACTTTCTCTCCCCCCTCACCCCCACCTCCTGTGACATTTTCTCCAAATCGGAAAATGATGTGTAAGTCAAGCTTTGCCGCAGCGGAATCTCGGTCTTCGCTTTTGGAGACTTGGGGTCCGGGAGTGGGATGCGCTGCTCCTGGTGGTGCTAACCCCAGGGGACAGGGTGGGGCCCCCAGCCCAGCGCCCGGCACCCGGCCGCTCGGACAGAAGAGATCGAGGAGCGTACAAGGCCCACGTCCGGCTCCGCCCGGGACGCGAGTGCGCTCGGAGTGCGCGGGTTGCCGGCCTCGCCGCGGGTTCAAGTGCATCCCCGGGGGTCGAAGCCTGCGACTCTGGGGGCGAGTTCTCCCTGCTCAGGCCCTTCTCAGGGGTTCAGGGTGCCCCACTGCTCCCGGAACCCTGTCGCCAGCCCTCCCGGCCTTGCGAGGCCGCCAGCCTGGGGCGCGACCCCGGGCGCACGGGCGGAGCGGGCACCCGACTCGCGCTCCTCCTCCGCCCCGCTCGGGGCCAAGGTCTCAGGGCCCCCAAAGCCCAACGTGGAGGCTCCGCTTGGAAAAGAAGTCCGACTTCCTCTCCTCGCTGCTCCGACTGGAATCTGGATCGGCAGGAAATAGCTGGAACGCGCAGCCTGCGCCTTTGCAGTCAACCCTCGTTTCACTGAAGAGAAGCAGCTCCCACCAAAGTCTTTGCCTCCCCCTGCCCCCCGAAAGCCCCGCGCAGGTTTGTAAAGAGGGGTGCGAGACCTGAAAAGTATTTGTCTTCCTGGGAGAAAGATGTCGGGAACGGTACCCAATGAAAGAGGGGCGCTTTTTAGCTGGAGATAATCAACGCGCCACGTCTTGTTTTGCAGTTCTAAAATGATGCAAATGCTGCCATCTGCGGAGTCCGTTTTAGGAGTGAATTAATTAGAAGTTAGTGAAATAGGAAATAAATGGACAGTGACACATTTCGTGGTTTCATTTTTCCTCAGGGATGTCCAAGGTTTTAAGCTACATTTAAGAATTAGCTACATTTTGCCACAAAGTCAATATTTTTAAGTAAACCTGTTGCTAAAGCCCAGAACAGGTAAGTTAGTTACCACATAAGATCCTCCAGCTTCCTATAGAGGCTTGCACAGGTTACTGGGATGAAGATGCCTTGCATTTTTCATTTTCCAGATGGCAAGAGCATTTGATTTTTATGTGACAAGGTAATGGTCAAGGCAAATGGAGCACCCAAGGATATTTTGATAAGCCATGTTCACTTGACACTTTTAGCCTAAAATAAATATAATTAATTTATAGTGGGAATTATAAATTTCAGATATTTTTGTTATAAGTTATATGAAAAAGTGTTCTTTAACAATTTATGTATTTTAAAAAACCCTGTTTATGGTCACTTGCAAATGATTGAATTTGAAATAGCCTGGCCTGGAGCATTGGAGTTAAAAAAGCAAACAAGTCAACTTAAATGTGGTTTGACATTTTCTATCAAAGACTTGGAGAGCTAATAAAAACAGAATTAAAAGGAATGGATATAAATAACAAACTTCCTTTTTGACTCAATGTGCCTGCCTGGGGGGAAGGTACAGATGACATATCTGTGACTCATTTTTCTGAGCCATTCCCTGTAGATAGCAATGGTGAATGTGGTGGGTCAGTGTTGCCTTTGAAAATGAAGGGCAAGTTTATGTTTATGAAAGTACAGAAACAAATGTTTTACTACATAGGGTTTTCTCAAAAGTTTTGTATTGAACATTTTATGATAAACATTTCTTCATGACTTATGAAGTTCAAAAGGAAACTTTATGCTTGTATTATTTTGTTCTGTGTTCACATTTCAGATTGGAGTTCATCTGTCCTTCAGAAAAAATATTTTCATAACTATTAAAAACAACATCATGCTAGTATTTTTAACTCTTCAGGTAGCTATATGGTTGCTGTGAGTGATTTTTTAAAAATTTTAAACAAGATTAGTACAACTTTATTTAAGGAGTTTAGTGGTGGGAAGAGGATTTCTAAACTTACAGATGCAGTCTATATAAAACTGCAGTATCAAAGGTTTGTGTAAAGAAACTTGGGAATTCATACATTTTAAATGAATGTAAAAGCGTATTTTAAAGGGGTGTTCCCACTCCCTTTCTCTCCCTTTAAAAAATCAGAGACTATTTTCCATTCTATAGAAATGCTAGAAAATTATTACCATAATAACAGTCTGTCAATATGGTGGATACTTTTGAGTGTATTATAAGAAAAAAGAATAGACTCCACCCTTTATATGTTTGAGGTACTTGAAAAGGCAAGAAGTTTGTAAAAACATTTTACTACCATTAAAATGTGCAAGTAATTTATTCTAAGTGACTGAAAAGTATTTTTTCCAACTGCTTTTCACACTTTGACATTTTTATGTGTACTTTAATTAGTACCTTTCTTTTAAATGTTCCAAATATTTTGTTATATTAGCTATATGAGAAAAGCATTATTGGAATTTGTTGTGTTTTACTTTCTGCATAAACAGTTGAGAAATACTTTATTTTAATCTTTTATATTTACATGGGATAAATTTGAACATGTGCCTTGTTGGAATAAAAACAATCCAAGTTCATTTTTCTCTCTAAAATGTGACATTGATTCTGATCTCATAGTTTTTATGCACACAAACTGCTATTTTGGACATGCCAGTTTAAGGAAAATTTTAAGAGAGTGGTGGTTTTATATGGAAGAATATATATTAAGGTGTGAAATTGCTAATAGCCAAATTAAGTTGGGGTGTACTTGTAGCTTTCACTCGTTTGGATGATAATTGTAAAGAAAGTTATGACCTAAGGAAGGATTTCCTTGTGCCCTCTATATTTATGAATATCTAAATTATTCTACCCTGCAAGTAAAAAGCTCAATAACCAAATATCAAATTTATGTATTTTTAAGGTGACTAAGAATAAGGATATGAGAAGCAGATTGGCTTCATGAAAGAAAGTAAGCATTTAAAATTGTTTTTTAAAATATAAACTTAATTTCAGTTTCTGACAGAAATGTTGTGGCCAGCTCATCAGTTTTCCAGATCAGTTTTAAAGCCGTAAGTAAAAACTACCTTTTCCACATTAGAAGTTCATATTTAAATTTCCTTAACTGCAAAATCACTCTAAAACAGAATGTTTTATGTTAAGGCCCATTTCATCTGTTGGTCCCATTGATTACATATGAATGTATAAAAATCTTGTTTAAAGACCAGTAAAAGTGAGGAAATTCCAAGTCAGGCTGGCTAATTCCATTCATAATTCATCCCGAGTACCTGATTTAGGAAACTTGCAAACAGTTTATAGCTATTCATACAAAACAAGCTGACTTGCTCTGAACTGAGCAGCAGAATCAACTTTGACCTTGTTCGGAGAGGCTTCAGTTGATAAAACTGTGGAATGTAGGTTAAGCTTTTTGGTTCCCTAGGGATTTTCCAGTCTCCACCCTTTTTTGGATTTTTGCTTTTTGAAAAATGTAAACCAGGAAGGACAACTTTTGTGTTCTGAGATGGGGTTGGCTTTCACCCACCCATTTCCTTCCCCTTACACATTTGTTCAGTAATTCTGGGGAACGACAGAGGCCCTGCAATGAGAAAATGGCATATGCCATGTCTTGGCTCCCTTCAGCCATTTCTGTCCCCAGCCCTCCTTTTATTCTGAGTGAATTGGGCAAGAATTTAGTACTTACACTCACATGGTTTAAACTGCTACATCTACAGCCCAAAGTACTTTTGAGAATTGGCAAGAAATCCACCTAGACTGCACGTCCTGAGCTGGGGAAACTATTGGGGAATCCTGTGCCTTGACTGGGAAGCGTCCAGGCTGTCTTTCAAACCTGAAGAAAGCCATCTGCTCATTTTTCCAAGGCTGCTCTGTAGGCGGATGCCTTCCCTTAGTTTTGATGTTCAGGAAGACGTTAAAACATTTTCATAGAGTTTTTTAAAAGCATTCGAGTAATTGTAATTTTAAACCAGACTAATTTTAAGGGTGAAAACTGGCCCAGAGAGAGACTGTACATAGTAACTTCAGTCTGATGTGAACTCGAGTGACTTTTTAAAGTAAGCTCTTGGAAACGTGGGTTTCCGGTGGAAAAGGCTGCCGTCTGCGTAAAGTAGGAATCCTTAGTACTAGTTAATAACCACCAAACACGCTTCATTAAACTGGAACAAACATGACGCTGAGTTACTGCCTCCCTGTTTTCTTGAATGTAGGTCATTTTGTGTCCTTACAGTTTAACGTTTGAAGGGATTTCCTGTCTTTGAAGTACAGCAGTCTGTCACCTGTTTGGATAGCCTCCTTAAAAGTTTGGGCTCTGCTCCTACTTTGAAAGACTTAGTGACTCCATGTTCCCTGGCTCGGGTTTCCTCGCTCACTGAAACCTGCAGCTGTGGGCCTTTCCTGACAAGTCGGTGCCTGCAGATCCCATATCCCAGGCTTCATTCCTCTAGTTCAGAGCCCACAAGAAAAGCCCAGAGCCATACACTCACCTAGGTGAAGCCATAATGAGGAGCCATATGTCAAAATTCATAGCTTTTGAAAACCGGAGTAACTAGTGCTCAGGCATCAGAGTCTCACACCAGTGTAACAACTGTGCTAAATGGGCCGCAGTGGGTGAGACCCATTGAAGTAATGACCCACATTTAAATGTGCCTTTAAAATATGTGTTATTCTTCTTTAAGTATGTGTACTATTTCATCTCTTTTAATGATATTGGTCCTACAGTTAAATATTTCTGGTGAAAATTTGCCCATTTAATAGGAAAATATTCACAAAAGAACAATCTTAGGAGACAACTGTGAATTATTTCTAGGAACTGTCAATATAACATGTTTTTACCAAATAATGCAACACATGCCAAACTTCTTTGTCAATACTAACATATACCCTACCAATGAAAGCTCTTCGCATATATTTAAATGACTCTTTTTGCCTTTAGCTCACCACCAACTTAATCATTGCAAAGACTCAATTTATTCTCCTTTAGAGAGGTTCACTAATTGTTTGAGACTGGGCACAAATAAGGAATCTTCATAGTACCCCTCCCCAAGAGTGTTTTCATCTTAATAGTAAGTAATCATTTAGAAGTTTATTAGTTGGGGAGGTTCTTTTCAGAGAACTTGACTCATGTGTCCATGAAATTAAGATGTTCCATAAGTGAGGGGGAAGACATTAAAACAGATGTCAACACAGTTTTGGTTTAGGGTCATGATATAAGATCATGATCACACAGAAATGGAACAAGCCAAAGGAAGGGGTATGGGCTAAATTCTGTAGGTGAGTCTTTCATAATGACTTGGAATGCAATTTTGATGACTTAGCATTGTGTGTGTGTGTGTGTGTGTGTGTGTGTGGCTTTATTAATCATCACTTTTACCCATCTAATTTCTCTGGAAGAAATTGTAGCTGTTGTGACTGAGTCTGTCCTCCTCCTGGGTTGCTTTCTAGCTAGTAGCATGGGAATCATCTAGAAAAAAGCATCACCTTCACAAAGCTTCTGACCGAAGGGCACACCTCTTTGCTTCCTCACAAAGCAAATGGCACTCTGTCCAGCTAAGGGGGGAGACTCAGACTCAGGCATTTGTCTCTGGTTTTTGGTCATCTTCCTGGTTCCTGTTCTTGGCAGCTATAAGCCAAGTCTGTGAAAGTACCAGAACAGATTCTATAGTTACCAAGTGAAAATTCTATCTTTAGTCACACACTCCTGCACCTTTCACATGGGTAAAATGTTCCAATTTTTCCTTGATTACATCACAGATGATATGAGAACAAGACGGTTGGAAACAGCGCTGAACAGCTGAATATCTCCGCAAACTCGGAGCACTTAAAAATGCTTTGAAGTCATGCAGCTGCTCTTTCTTTTTTTAATTGTCTTCGATGGCACTCCAGAAACCCCATAATGTCTACCTTAAAAGCATCAAGACTATTTTAATTGAGTAGTAACCATCCATATTTTCCTTCTGATAAATTAAAAGGAATTAAGAATGCAATTTTAAGATGATTATAAACTGTATTACTGACCCAAGGGAGAGGACAATCCTGAAAAATATGTCCTACGTATTTGACATGAATATGGATTTAGACTTTTAAATGCTCTTAAATGCTCAAGCAACTTATTAAAGTGTATAAAATAATATTCACATGGTAACAGGATATCTTAGAATCATGATTGATATTATCAATACTGTAGCAGGCTCCATGCCACATAGTGAAGTTGACTTGGCTTTTGCCCATTGGGCTTTATGGTAAAAATAAGTACGCTGTGAAAAAGATGAAAGCCGGTAACCGATATTGGGTAACTGAGTATCTGAGATCCCTTTTTGGTCAATGACTCTTTTAAAAATACTTTTAATAGGCATCATATCCCTTCTTCCCCATCCTCCTCCGTATTCTTCCTCTTGTGTTTTTCTTCTTCCTTTCTCCTCCATTTAAGTTACAAATCATGAAAAAGAAAACTGGTTTTTGAAAAACGTGAGAAACCGGTGAGTTGGACTTTGACTACTAAATATTCAGCGTAGACATAATGAAAAAGAAACTTTCATCACTACCAACTGTTTGAGGACGAGTTCAGCTTACATGACTGTGAATCCTCATTTGAGGGAACCGCTATGCAGGGTCCAGCTTCAGCCAGGGCCAGGATGGGGGTCCGCTTCGGAAAGCAAGAGCACTGCCGGCTGAGTCCATGCTCCCTGCCCGCCCTCGTGGTCACTTAACTCTTATGGTAAACTTTTATAAGGAATTGAAGATGCCTATGGAAATTGCCAAAGTTTCACAATGTGGGCAAAAATGGGGAGGCTAAATGAAGGCACTACTTAATATCCACATTTTCCTTAGGCCCAGCCTTGCAGAGTCCTAGCATTTACCATTTAAACACTTACGGTATATTAGCAGAATTAAGCCACTTAGAGTCTATACAGTATTTAACTGTAAGGAGTTTGTTCCACTTAAGTATTGGTACTTTTTAGCATAATTTGTCTCTGTTATTACTAGAGAGAATACCCCAAAATTTAATCTCTGCCTATGGGTCCCACTTCACTCTGTGACCTGTGGCAATTTACTTCACTGGTCTGAGCCTTGGTTTCCTCATTTATAAAACAAAGGCAATAATGCCTCATTGCCGTGTTAGTGTATTACATGGCCTAATAGCCATAAAGCATCTGGAATGTAGTTTGCAGTCAGTAAATATCTATTTTTGGAGTTGCAAGGAAAAACAAGATTTAATCTTTGATCTCACGGTTTTTCATTACCTAAAATTTTAAGATCTTTCAAAAAGAGAGAGCATCTAAATTATACTAGCATCTTGTTTATGCTCAGAAATACAGCTCTGAACTCAAACTTGAGATTTCAATGTTTGCCAACCTTCCCTTCTCCCATCACAACCTCATGGAAAACATTTTTGTGTAGCACAATAGAACTTAATTATTTTCACTCCCAGTGATAACTTTTACAAGACAAGTCAGGTTAAAAACTGACTCAACGGCCCTGAAATCCACAATTTCCTTAGAGAAAGGAAAAATAAGGAAAAAGGATTTGCTCATTCATTTTGGGGCCTGTGGGTAACATGAGAATAGCAAAGCTGTGGACCATTTTTCCAGTTTGTATTTTTTAAGAATTCTTCTGGGAAGTGGCTTTTATATGCCAAGATTCATTCCATGATCAGTTTTGAAACTCTTGACTAGAAGGACCTAGAATAGAAATGTTGACATACCTGTAATGAGAGCTGTGTGCCTGGCATTTTTGTCATGTAACTGATCAACAAAATCAACATAGGCTCATTGCTGCATATTTTAGGCAACAGAGGTCCGGTGGTAATTTTCATGTATGAGCGTATTATAGCAGTTTGACAAACTGCTTGATCTAGATCGTCTCTCTCAACGTTGCCTCAGTCAATCATCATCAAATCTTTACCAAAAGATAGTTTCCTTCAGCACACCAAGATTTTTGAACTGAAATCAAGAGATACCACACTATTTTATGTTGATCTATTCAGTGGTCCTTGAAAGCCTATGGAAAGACACTGGAAGAAAGCATGAATGAAGTAATCATTAAAGCATCTGTTCATATTTTCTCAGTAACAACAACAACAGAAAGAAATGCTGTGACATCTTACTCCAGAAAGAGAGCTATTTCTGCACATTTCACTCCATTACTTTGGTTGTCAATGCTGACCATACTGAGGTTTGTGGTCATTTATGCAGTTGGCCAAATTTCACCGAATTTTGGTTTTCATGTCCTACTGGATATTCTTGTGGCAACTGCCTGATTTAGGGATATATTTGAGATGTGCTTTTAAACTTTGGATATTTTGCCTTTGTTCTTTACAAGTGCCCAGGCATTTTAGAAGGCTTTCCAATCTTTTTTTTTTCTTTTTATCATGAGTTCAGTTGACTAAATTATAGCCAGATAGTAACTCTAAAGCTTAGCTCTTCCCCCCCCCGGTTTTCCCTGCTGACCTACACATGCACAGATGTCCTCATATATAAAGGTGACTCTTCAAAGAGTCATTCTAAGATCGCAGAATATCAGTGTATATTCAATAATCTGGACTTAAATCAATTGGTACATTTTGGAAGACCCTAGTATGTTTTCATCCTTTGTCTAGGTAGGTGGAGAGAGGGTGGGTGGGATGTGGGGTCCTTGTTTGCAAGGAGAGGACATTCTACTTGGGGTAATAAAGTATCAGGTTATTCAAGAAAGCAGACCATTAAGAACTAAATTGTGTGGTGTGTACCTTAGTGCTTTAGGAGATCAAAGGAAAGAAAGATCAATGAGGACAGAAAGAGCTATGAAAGTTTCTCCAGAAGAGGTAGGCTGCAACTATGTCTGAGGGTGGGTAGCTTTAGATGGATGGAAAGAACGTTTCCAGTAAGGGGGACATGGTGGGTGAAAATGCTAAGGCAGGAATGAGCTCAGTATGTTCCAAGAACTGTAAGGATCCCAAGAAATTGTTTCATTTGTACCGTCTGTGCTTACTATTTTTGTTTGTTAGGAGTCAGCAGTTCTCAGAGGGACAGCTTGACAGTCTGTGCACACTGAAGTCTACTTCATTCTAGCTTTTCGTCTTGCTTCTCTCAAATCCGATTCAAACACTATTCTGGATCATGTCATTTCTCCATTTAAAACCCCTGCATGGCTCCCCAGTGCTGAATCTCCTGTAGATCGCTCGTAAGGCCTTCAGAACAACTCTTGCCGCAGCTTCATTGCACCTCTGGACATTCCTCATTTCTCACAACCCAGCTTCAGCCACCTGGAACCCACCATATTCTCTCTTGTCTCTGGCCCTTCATATAAACTCAGGGCTCAGTTTAAGCATCACTTGTACAGAGAGACCAGATTAGGCTTCTCTGCCATTCTCTCTCACAGCTCCTTGCAGTAAGCATATCTTGTTTTAATTATGTACTTTATATCTGTCTTTCCCACAAGACTATAAACTTCTTGCAATGAGAAACCATCGGCTTGCTCATGAGTGGCCAGTACAGAACTTGGCCCCAGTCATTAATGAATTAATTCAAAAATTCCTGTGAAGCACCATGTGCCAGGGCCTAATGCAACAGGGAGCAAAACAAGCAAAAACTCTCTTTCCTTACATTCTGCTTGGGGAGGCAAACACTGAAACTAGCTAAAAATAAAATATATAGTATGTGTATATTTATAGTTTAGCAATACATGCTTAGGAGAAAAATAAAGCCTGGGAAGAAGACAGAAAGTATCTGGTATAGGAGGATGGCCAGGGAAGGCCTCACTGAGATGACGACGTCTGAATGAAGACCTGGAGGAAGCTAGGGGGTGAACTGTGCAGATCCTGGGGAAGAGCAGCTGGAATCAGGAAACAGTGGGTACACAGGCCGTGACTGACATGTCCCACGAGCATGCAGAGGTCAGTGGGCTAGAGCGCAGACAAGACAGCAGGAGGCAGTGGTAGGACCTGAGGTCAGCATGAGGAAGGCAGTGAGGGAATTTATTTATGTGCATTAATCATGCACATAAATAAATGGGTGTAGGACTGTTGTTTGTTATTATTGAATGTGTACATTTTGGACTGGGAGACCCAAAGAATCTAGGCTGTGCCCTTTTCTGCTTTAAAAATGATTTAAATGACAATTTTAATGACTTAAAACAATGCTAGTAATTCAACATGGAACGAAGCTCAGCTATCATAAGCTTGTTGAGTAAAAGGATACCAATACAATCAAGCACCCGGGGGTCTTCTGAAAAATGCAAAAGGACAATGTGTGATGGTGATGAGCACATGACCCCAACTCATGTCTTTGGGGGAGATTCATGTGTGAAGGTGAAAACACAAAAGACAGTAACCAGTTACCAAAGAATTCAGTTTTAGAATCCACCTTCACAGGAGAAGGCAGGTGAGGGAGTACATGATTATCTAATAATGACATTGAAAATAGTTGTGGTTTTGTTGTTGTTTTGATTCAGTTCGTCAGGGGCCTTATTCCTTGGCTCCTACTGGTGTAATTAGCAATTCAAGTAACCGTTTCACCAGGCACCAGTGTAACTGATGAAATACGTAGATACTCCATGCACAGGGAGTATTAGACATGCCAGGGGATGCAAACAGAAGGAATTCCTTCTTTGAAATACCTCCCCATAGCTGCAGACTCCAGAGTTCATAACGTGGGTGGGTCCCGCAGACCCCTCTGTACAGGACATCTGGCCCAGGCTAACGGTGCGGAATGTCACTCAGCACGTCTCACGGGCTCCCCACGCCCTGCGCTATATCAGCACACACCACACACCAGCTTTCCTTCTCTCAACACTTGGCTGCCAGCTGTTCAGACCCCATGAGTGGATCCTCCTAAGAAAAGGGTACACAAGAAATAAGGGCTGGATATACACCACATCTTTTTGGAAACTGGCAAACTCTCATTGTGAGAACAGCTTTCCAAAGATAGGGCTTGGTTTCAGCTCCACATAACAAAGACAGACAATCTTCATAATGTTTGCCCAGCATCTAGTTCACATGAAAATTCTCTGACTGCCATAGCACACGACGTGGCGTAAAGAGTACAAATTCACTAGGGAAATAAATATTACTATGCACAAAGCTGCATATTATGATGCAAAGGACTTCATAACCAAGAGAAAGGTGAGAAGACGGAATATCTGGAAGGGAGCTAGAGATGCCTGCCTCTGTTCTAACCCGAGGCTCAAAGCACAGTTTGTGAGGCACTGACTACTTCTCAGTATAATGTTATCTCCTTGGCTTGTGATAACAAGCTGTCCTTGCTTTTCTCTGATCTCCACCTTTTGTCATTGTTCCTGAAGGTACTTGAGCTTCAGTTTGGTCTGAAATCCTATGGCACTTAGAGCTACAGGATCAAAGTCCATTGTAGGCATTTGGGCCAGGGCCAGCGGAGTTCAGGTTGTGCTTCAAACGGGGCTTCAAGTGCCTATCAGCCATGAGTAAGGGCTGGCTGGGTTTAATCTTGAACTACACACATTTGGGGAGTCTCAGGTCCCCTGTGGATAAGCCCTGCTTGGCAGAGCTCTGCTTTAATTAACATGGCCCTTGGGTTGGTTCGATTTCCTATGTTTCAGCACCTCACTGGGTGTAACTTTATCTTTCCACTTCACACACATGATGGATCTGAAACAGCACAGGTGAAGTTTGTCTTTGACTCGACAGCTGGATTATTTCCAAGATTCACAACCACAGAAGAAAAGTCCCAAAGCCCAGCTCTTCTTATCATTTGACATTTTATGGAGCAGCCATAGTGGGTGAGATGCTAATATGGTTAGACACGGTTCCAGTACAATGAACTAACTGCCTAAAAGTTTATTCATCTGCTAAGTGTAAGTGTTACGAGCAATGGAAATAAATAAATGATAGATGGTACTTGGAGGTGACTGTGAAGTCTCTCAGAAGCTTGGAAAAAGGACAAGTGGTTGACCTTTGGCAGTAAGCTACGTAAGTGAAAGCATAATTGGAGACTTAAAGTTTTGTTACCTTTTTGGGAAAAGTGATTACAGTGGAAACAGGAGGTTAGCCCAGCGTCCTTAGGAATACAAGTCCTGCAAGATACTTCTCAAATCAATTTAGGACAATCTTTGACAGCCATAGTGCCCATGTCACTTTGTTTACATTTGCATTTCTCGCAAATATATTTTTAAGCCATGAAACTCCCTCACCGCTGCCAGCTTTTTCTTTTTCTTTTTCTTTTTTAAGTCATACCCATTAACATACTAAGGAACTGATTTGCAAAAGATACCTACTCTGGGAACACAACATGGTCCAAGCTAAAGAAAGAACGTGCCCTCGGATGAGGTGCACCAGGACACAAAAGTAAGCAGACCGGCAGCGTTTTGTGATTTGTCTAGAACTGCCCCAGAGAGAGGTGATGATAGGGGCAGGAGAGGCATCACTCCAGTCATCAGAGATTGTGTGTGTGTGTGTGTGTGTGTGTGTGTGTGTGTGTGACAGAGAGACAGAGAGACAGAGAGACAGAGACAGACAGACAGACAGACAGACTTGAAGTGTTATCTAGACTTGAAGTTCCATAGTCTTCATGGAACATCCTTCAATACTATTCACTTTTCCTTTGCAGTTTTTGAATAATGACACAGCTTCTCAGACAACGCGATACCAGGAAAGCATTGTCATGGATAGGAAAAAAGGTATTCTGTTATTCGGCATTCTGGAACGGTATCCTCCACTATGGGTAGTCAACATGTTCATTTATCTATCCGTTTCTTGTGTGTTAACTAGACTATGACTATCTCTGAATATCCCCAAAAAACTTGAGTCCAAATAATAGCTTTGCCACTTACTAAATGTGTAATATTAGGTTAGGCTCTATGCCTCTATTTCTTCGTTTGTATATTGGGCTTGCCCAAACATCATGGGATTGCTATAAGTATTAAATAAGATAATGTGTGCTTAGTGCCTGTAAAACCATAAGCATTACACAAATATATTTAATATTAAATTTTGTTTCTATCATGATTACTTTTTATTTTTTGAAGGAGGGCACAGCTCATAGTGGCCCATGCAGGGAATGAACCGGCAACCTTGGTATTATTAGCACCATGCTCTGAGCTAACTGGCTGCCCCATGATTACTTATTTCAAAGATCAACAGACAACACAATTTTACAATGTGCTAGAGCTCTTTGAGCTTGTTCCTCAAAAGGCCATTGTGAAGGAAGTGCGTGTTATACTTTAATTCATTCACCATTGCAGAGATAGAGTCAAGCATTCACAGCAGTCACTCACAAGGTACGCATCTTGCAAAATCCAGAGGATATAAATATAGTCCCTGCTTTAAGAATTTAACTCCCTGGTTGTGGGTCTGTGATGTCAACCTCATTCCCTAGTCGATGACGGCCATAATGAATTTTGTTGTTTTTTGTTTTTTTGTTTTGGTAAAAGATGACTTTCAAATTTCTAGAAGAAAAGAGGAAGTCTGAAAATATAATCAAACAAGTCTCATATGGGTGAATTCATTGAGCTAGGGTTGGTTAACTGAAGTCTAATTACACATTCAAGAAAATATTCAGAGTTCTAGTTTTCTTCTACCTACGACTATGGGTGACACCACATATCTAAGTTAGAGCTTCTTTTTTTATTGAGCTATAATTGACATACAACGTTATTTTAGTTTTAATGTACAGCACGATTTGATTTATGTATTTTTATGAAGTGATCATCACAATAAGTATAATTAACATCCGTCACCACACACATTTTTTTTTCTTCTGGTGAGAACTTTTAAGAGCTACTCTCTTAGCAACTTGCAAATATGCAATACAGTATTGTTAACTATAGTCACCATGCTATACAATACATCTCCATGACTTACATATTTTATATCTGGAAATTTGTACCTTCTGACCTTCTTTACCCATTTTGCCCACTCTCCACCCCCCATAGCTTCCTCTTCTTGACAGTGAGTTTAATAATGCTTTCTCTACTGCACATAATATTGTTAAGGTAAAATGAGAGATACACATAAAAAGCAAAAGAATATCTCTACATATGCAAGATGTCTATCTTTCCTCCTAGACTGTGAGCTCCTAGAGTGCCTGTTATAGAGGGGTAGGCACTTATAGTGAATGAATGCTTGTGTTAATTATCCACTGGTTGGTCCTGAGAAGTTGCCATGGGAGGTACTGAGTAGACCCAATAGTAGAAACTGCGTCTGGAAGGGAATACCAGCAAAGAGCACACAAGTAAGAAGTGGGCCCCTCAGAAGCTCTTGCCTATGGCTATGGAGAAAAGGGAAGTTAGACTGAGAGAGGGAGTGGCCGAAAGGATTCCTGTCCAGGGCTTTATTCTGACAGAAACTGGTGGGAAAAAGATCCCAGCTCTCTGTACTGTGAATACCCACCTGAGTGAAGCAGGCAGGTCAGGTGAAAGCGGTTAAGGTGTTCTGCTCAGTGTGGCTGAGTGTGATGGATGGCTTGGTGTGCTGTTTATCTAGTGCAGGTTGGTATTTCACCTCTGTTTTCATTAGACTGATGGTAAGGTAATAAGTCTTTCCTCTGGCTGAAAAATCTGTCTTCAGCCATTTGTTGATCTTCTTCAGGAGCACAGAAGTCACCCTAGAGGAGATTTTGAATGAAAACTTAAATAATGCTGGTCGGCGTCCAGCCCGCTCTCAAGCAGCACAGGCATCTGATAGACTCGCTGTGATTATTAGGCTCCCAGAGTCACATTTACCCAAAGAGCCCACCTAAGGAGTGGGGCGAGGTACCCACACTTGCAGGAGACAGAGAGAGAACATCATACTTTATTTCTTTGGAAAAGTTCAAGCTTATATGTAGATTAAATTAAGACAGAGCAGCCTTCATGGGGTGTTGCCATGAAGTAGTACATTGCAGCGAACCACAGAAATCTCCTCCATGAGTCTCCCTCTGGAAAGATCTCTTAAAATCACTAAGCCTCACTTTCTTCATCTCTCAAACGAAGACAGTAATGGTATATGTGGTGGTTTTCGTTGAAAGCACTTATATCAAGCAATTATAACGTTGCTTTTAGTTTTTCTCCAAGGCTGGTAGAACAAATTGAAAACAATGACGGAGACATGTGGCATTAACAAATGGCAGGACCACAGCTCATCCCTATTTCCAACCTCTTTGACCAGGAGCATAGCAGGAGTTGGCTCATTAAGCGTTTGTCAAGGAAGCAGTCCCTCCACAACTAACAGGACAGATTCTTCCAAACAGTTCTGGGTTTGTGAGTTGATGAGCAGGTGATAGGACTTCTACACTCAGAGGCCATGAAGTTGCTCCATCTAGAAACTGCTGAAAAGTTTCATCCACTCAAAACAGTGTAGTTGAGTCATTGGGAGAGTGTCATGCAGGGTCTCAGCTCCCGCTCCCTGCACAAGAATACAGGATATGGTGAGGCCAAAAAGGAACACCCACGGAGCCACAGATAGGGGAATCACACCACTACAGTCTCACTGGCAGCTGGGTTGGAGGCACAGGAAACAGGAGCCACATGATCCGCAATCCACCGTCCGCTTCTCTGACAACCAACCAACCCAGCCACGGCAGTTATATCAGTGGCTAATAGCTAACCGGTAACAGCTGATGGCCAACTAGTCACAGCTGATGGCCATCTACTACCTGAGCCAGCATCTTTCCACGTGAGGCCGAGAGCCTGGAAACTGTTCTCTGGGACTCTGTCCCCACAGAGAGATAGTAAAAATCTTGGACTGCTGGTCTCACCTCCTGGGTCTTCCATTCAGAGCGAGGGTCCCTTCTCTCCCATCAACATGTGGGGACAGCCCATCCATTCTGCCTGTATCACAGGCCACTTGTCTTGAAAAATGTTTCTTATTTAATATAACTAGGGTGAACATATGTCCTGATTTTGTCCGTAACAGTACAGTTTATGCTTTTTGTGCCATAGTAAATATTATAGCACTCCCATTGATTTTCAAAGTGTTTGAGTTTAGACAATAAATTATGACACCCTGAATATAATGATTCGTTTTTCTGTAGGCACCTTCTCAACCCTACAATAAATACCTTATGCATATTGCTGATATCCTCTCTGCCATCAGCTTAGTTGGTTTATGATATACGAATACAAACAAATTGTTACTTTATAATTTTCACAATCTGTATTCATCAATATCATTTTTAGGGCACTCCTGACTTGAGTTACTATGAAGAACTGTAGTTAATAAAATGTGATGATTCTAATGAGGAAGGATTTCCTCCCAAATACTTCTGTGAGGATCAACTAACATCACTTTATTGAGGTGCCAATCAAATGTCAGCTACTATTTTTAATAATTCTAAAATAATGCCAACTAGTGAATTATTTTCATTCATTCATTCTTCAATTAAGCAATTATTCAATAAGTATTTGTGTAATGTTTTTAGATACTGTACTAGATACTGGAAATATAAAAATGAAAGACAATCTCTGACCTTAAGGAATTTATAGACAGTGGGTGAAGAGATAAACCAGTGATGACAGTCTGGCTATGTAAACACAGAAGAGCAGCACCTAGCTTATTGCCAGGACACTGGCGGGGGGGGAGGGAGGAGGATTTCCAAACGGCAGTGATGTGGAGTGAGTCTTGAAGGACATGAGCAATTAGCCAAGGGGGAGAGAGATGAAAAGTATTTCCTTTCAGATCTGTTCTAATATTAGCAAATAAAATAATAAAAACAAATTCAAAAGTCAGGAAACATTCTTTTGCTTGAACACTGATGTCTTCCTGTTGATTCTAAAGGAAGCTGTTGCTAACAGTGGAGGATTTTGGTGGTCCGGGGACTGAGTGGTTGAACAAACTTTCATAGTTAGGAGACTCTTAAAAAGCTAGAACTCAGTAAAAGTACCTTCTGATAGAAAGTTGTGATCCACATATGGAATTTTAAATATTCTAGTAACCACATTATAAAAAGTAAACACCAGTGAAATTAAATCTTAATAATATGTTATATTTAACCCAATATATCCAGAATATTGTCATTTCAACGTGTAATCAATATAAAAAATGAGATATTTTGTGATCTTGTTTTCACATTAAGATTTCAAAACCCAGTGTGTATTTTACACTTACAACACATTTCAGTTCGTAGTAGCCACATGTGGCTTGTGGCTCTCATATTGAACAGTGCAGTTTTATAACATCAAATCTCACTGTGGTCACCAATGAAAATGAATCCAAAGTGGCCTGGCTGGGTTTATTCATGACTATTAATTCCATCACTTGCATGAATAGTATAAACTTCTTCAAGAAGGCAGAGACAAATATTCTACCAAGATCTATGTTATGTCCTAGGTATTTCTCTTATACTTGACAGCCAACAGTTTATAATGACGGGCTCTGGACCTCATCACCAAACTATGATAGAGTCTTTGAAATATACACCTTTTAATTGTGAGTGCAGCCAAAAGCGCTAGGGCCTCACACGTGGGTTATAAATTTCGCTACCACAGGGGCCAGTTTGTGATTATGCATCTGTGAGACAATTCAGAACCAGCTATTCCATCACAAAGGATATGGTCAAGGCAGACCTTCAAATGCAGCATCACTGATGACGATTTTTTTCTTATCGAAATAGTCGCAGTGCTGTTTGTATCCAGTGTATTCTCCTCTCGTGAGCCAAGACAGAAGAATGATATTAGAATGAAAGTCCTGCTAATGAGTCACCTCTGGGAAGGCAGAAATCTCTAGGTCTCGATTTCTTTCTCTATGCCATGGCAATAATAAGTTTGGCCCCAAGGTCTTAGTACCATGAAGATATAAACAAATCCTTCTCATCTTTCTGATTCTCAGTTTAGCACAGTGCTGATGACTGCAAAAAGATTTCTCCAATCTCTAGAAGGTGAAACAGGGCCATCCAGTGAGTTGCTTTTTCTCTCTTCTCTTTAGTGGGTCACTCACAGTTTTTGACAAGAACGTTACTAATTGCACAGCCAGTGCCAGGGGCACTGCAGCGTCGTTGAGGAAGTCACTGTTAACTACAACCCGTATAAAAACTGATTATTCCCGAGAGAGGCCACATGCCATCCTGAGAGAACGCAGGGCTAGTGCCTCAAAGTTCTTCCACAGACGAGGTGCACAGCCTGGGGCCAACCAGCTTAACTGCAACCTTCTCAGCTGTGAAAAATGAGAACAACAATCCTTACTGCGTGAGAAGAGAGCTGTGGGTATTAATTAGTTTGTATTTCAAAGTGCTTCACCACTGGAAAGTTTCACTATTGAATTAAAGAAAATTTCCTTTCGTTGTATCCCCCACTACATTAGGGTAAAAAGAAACTGTGCTCGCTGAGGCTGGGAGGAAAATGGAGGGGATTCAGGCAAAACAGCTCACAAACCTGACTTCCGAAGGTAGTGGCTCATTTCCCCGACTGTAAGACGGCACCCATTAAAGGGAGCTTTGTAAATTAGGTATCTCAAAGGGCAACCAAACCTGCTATCTGAAGAACTGCATTTGTTTTAGACTTAATTTTTATGATCCCTTCAAGAGAGTAAAAGGAAAAAGAAAAAAAAAAGAAAATGAGCTAAATTACACTGTCATGGAGCATTTGAAAATGAAACTTCCTCTCCTTCCTAAAGGGAGTGGCATAAATAATACTGTTTTCTTATTTGAGAAATAGGACCTCGGACCTGCCTTGTGACCCAACCTTAAGATCTTCAAATCTCCTGTCCTGTTTCTAGCTTATGCTAGAAAGTGTGCCTACTAGACATTTCTTAAGTGTTCCATTGCCACCTGAAGATTAATTGTTCATAAAAAGACAATTCATTCATATTCTCCTTGTGATTGACTGTCCACTAAACTTTGTTTCCTGCTGTCCTGTGGAAATGCAGCTGCCCCTGCTGGGACTGTACTTCCCAGCCTCCTGGCATCAGCTGGGGGCATGTGACAAGTTTTCACCAATGGAAAATGAGTAGGAAGAGGATTTCTAAGAAGTGATGATGTACCTTCTCTACCATCTCTGAAGGCTGGAAATATTTCTGAAGACCTAGAGCAAGGCTGAGACTCAAGATAGAAACCTGAATCCTTTATCCCACAGATAAGGAACGTCTGCTTTGGATTATTATCTGAGTGAGAAATAAACTTTTATCGTGTTAATCCATTTTTTTCTGAAGTTTATTGGTATAGCAGTTAATGTTATCCTAACACATACACTGCCAGTGCTGACACGCTTCCCCAAATTTCCCATTATAGTTGTATTTTCCTTACCAGACCCCAAAATTCCTTTAGGACTTTCATGACACCCAGTATGGCACAAGACACAGAAAGTATTTAATAAAAGAATGTGGAATAGAGGGAGTAATGAAGGAAGGAAGGAAGGGAAGGAGGGAGGGAGGGAGGGAGGGAGGGAGGGAGGGAGGGAGGGAGGGAGGGAGAAAAGAAGGAAGAAAGGAAAGAATGCGTGATTAAATTAATGGGTATGCATTTAAGGTGACTCACTTATTTTCTTTTAAGCTTTCAAACTCAACATGCCCCCTCCCGCTATTAAGTGGCAAAGAGGAGGCATATTTTTCCTTTCTTCATGGTCTTCCAAAGGATAGACACAGCCATGAGAGAACTCACCAGCTAGAGGAAAACAATCCCTGAGAGAAAGCAATCCACATATCATCACCCTAAAGAGCTGGGCCACTGCCAGCATCTCCATCAGCAACTTGGATGAGTTGTCTGTTGTCCCAACACAATAAAACTGGAGACATGAGCATCCAGAGCTCCAGCCAGCACAATTACATGAAGCCAAAGCGCATTATCACTTCTAGGTTGCAGGATTTATGACCAACTATGACAGAAAATAAAGACAGAGATACTTTATTTGTCTGAATTCATCACTCACAAAGGGCAATATGTTTTAATCATAGAGAAGTGGTATATATTGTACTTTTTCTAATAAAAACCTTCGCAGACAGAGCAGAAACAGATGCCAGCATCTCTGAGTAAAAAGAAAGTGCAAAAGATTGCCAGTTTGCTCCTGTTCAGAAACTATGCAATTGATAGCCTTTATTATTAAAAACTCCTTTCAAATTCTTTGAGGCAAGTGTTTCTATTTTAGCAGTTTCCTGGTTTGGGGAAACTGCTTCTAACTTGACTGGAACAAAGGAGTAGGTTGTATTCTGTATTCATTTCTACTGATCCGAGTACTAAGTAGTGAAGCCAAACTCATTCTATTTCTAGGAAGCCTGTGGTTTCCATTTGCCACGAGGATGTTACTTCCTGTGACAGTACCCAGCCCCCACCCCCACCCCATGAACTTCCCTAGAGCATGCTTTTCACCCAGCAGAGCATGCTTAGGCTTTATTACAGTTGCTTGTTAATTGTTTCAGCTTTGGGGTGGACACCTGTGAATCCACAGCCCATGGTTTTCCTGGCTCAGTGTTGGCACATGGTGGAAACTCAGAAAATATTGAAGGGCTTGATTAGGTCGTGATTTTATGTAATTAACATGCTTGACATGGACAACTTGTTTTTACTATCATTCCCTCATAGACAATGAAAAGGTAAACCAGTGTGATTTCTATGTAATGTTTTCAAAGTCTGAATTTTTTAAATACATGGTGAAACCACTTAACTGTTTACCAGGATCAAACTTACAGCTCAACATTTCTGCAAGATAGAAAATATTGTTTGAGAAAGGAAGGTGCTACACAAAGCCTTCAAACACAAGATTCGTCCCTTCATTCTGTTGATGCTTGGAGCAGCTCCCCAAACCCGAAAAGTGAATTTGTTTCCAGAACACCTGAAACAGAGACCACATTTTAACGATGTTTGCCTTTCACAGTCAAGCTTACGTTAGGGAGCTATATTTTCCCTGTATTTATTTTTAAGTCATTTGGGTTTTTCAATAAAATAACAATTTCTTCCCTCTTCCCAGTTGAACAGGCTTATTGTTGTAATCCATGAAGGGTTCTGCGTGGGACTGCGGTTGGTGGTTGGGCCACTCTGGAGTGGCACACTTGGAAAAGAATGTGTTACTCGCATTTAAGAAAATATTTACTTGGTTGAATGTCTAGCCATTAAAATAATAACAGTTCATCAACACACAGTTATCCCAGATACCCTTTTAAGAGTGGCAATCAGATTTCCTACAGAATCCAAAGAGGATGGGAATTGTGAAGAGGGAGAAACCAGAGGGACAAACCATGTTTGGAAAAAGGAAGTAGATCAAGGAACTAAGGGTTTGAAATCCTATAGGAAAAGAAAAGGGGGGCACACATGGATCTTCTCCCATGTAGATATCCAGTTTGAACCTAATCCAGGTTAGTGAGAAGTAAAACATTATCTGATGTTCTGTGGTCACCTCAGAAATGTGTTGGTATTTTCAACCAGGCTGGAGTCATTGAAAAACCACCGGCATCACTGACTTGGACGTAGCACAGCTCCGGCCCAAACCTGCCTGAAACACCCAGTGCCACTGACAGTCAGATGGGGGTCGTGATGGGGAAGAGCAGCGTGCTACTCAAGCCGGCCTCCAAGGGGAACCTGGAGGCATCCAGCCCTGAGTCACTCACTCAGCTCCTCTCTGGCTGGAGGAATAATCAGAAGAGGCTAGAGGCTAAGCTCCTTTAGTTAGGCGTTCTTAATATTCTAAGGGGACCATAGATTTATGTTTTGTATTCAATAATGACCTACAGAGAGAGAGAGAGAGAGAGAGAGAGAGAGAGAGAGAGAGAGAATATATATATATATATATACACACACACATATATATACATATATATATATACACATATATAAATATTTAGTATTTATATAAAAGAGAATGTAAAACATTCTAATAAAACATTCTAAACTTAGGTTGTGGTGAGATTGCACAACTCTGTGAATACAGTAAAAACTATTAAATTGTACACTTTAAATGGATACATTTTATGATATGTGGATTATGTTTCAATAAAGGGGTTTTTAAAAAATAAATGGATTTGTCCCTTTATTTTTCTAAAAAAAAATCCTTTGCTGGGTTTTGCTATTGTTATTGACTTCCTTTTTTATGCTTTTGTTTTAACTTCTTCAAGTCTTAGTAGTCCCAGGATACATTCCAGGATTGCTAAATGTTGGCTAATGAATTGCAGCTTTATTCAAATTTTAGAGTTGCCAGACCACATTGCCCATGTTAGGGTGTCAGCAAGAAAAATTACACCCAAAAATGACACTGACCCAGACTGACACTCTTCACGTGCTCCTGCATTCGCTCCCCCACCCTCTGGCTTCTCACCTCTGGGGTATGGGTGCTTACTGTGGTCCAGGCATCGCCATTGGAAAGATGTGGATGAGATTGGCAGAAATCATTGTGAGAACTGGTGGTTATTTTTTAACCTACTTTCGAAGCCAGTTCATACGCAATAATTCAGTCTTACAATATCTTGTGTGCTATAATTGCAGTGATTTTATAGATAATAAAATCTTAGGAGGGTTATGTTAGTCAGTTTCATAGGAGCTATTCATCTCCTTTTTATTAATGGGTTGGTAAATCAAGTGCATAACATAGAGCAGTGCTTCTCAAACCATCTACTGTGAAAGTTAAAATTTTATAAAATTTCCAAGAGATTGGTAACTTTTATAAAATCAATAAAAATAAATTACCAGTAAAAAAAACATAAAAAAAATTGAAGATACGCAAAATACAAATCCTCTCTGTTTGTTTTTGTTTGTAATTTTAACAAAAACTCTCTCTTCTGTACTTGCTTGCTCACCTCCAGTTTCCCACCCATCTGCCTCCTCACTAGCCTGCCCCAGACACTCACAGCCACCCACTGCTCCCACCAGGTCACTCCCACTCAAAAAAAACCCTCCAAGCCCCTACCTTCTGACCACCCTCAAGGCCTGTCCCCTGTCCTTGACTGAGTAGACATTAGATTTTTTATATTAGATTTAATATTATAATTGATGTTAGATTAAATAGATTTTAAATTACATTTCAATAAATATCAAAACATAGGAAAAAGAAATTGAATTTTTAAAAACTATATGTTGTTCCTTTATTAAACACCTATATTCACACTTTAAATGAACAATTTGTGTATCAATGTTTAATTTTAATGTGATGAAGGAGTTTGTTTCTCACTTAAGTTGTCTATTTAGGTTCAATGGATGACAGTACTACTCATTGAGGAAAATGTGCATCAAAGCTGTTTCTATGTTTTAATAATATGTAAAATAGGGAAACCAGTCTTGCAGAGATGTATTCATGGGAATGAAACAAAACAGGATACTTATTTTTAACTTTTTCCAAACTGAAGCAAGTGATACTCTATTTGCAAAATGTTCAATTCTTTATCAGTAATCAGTTCCAACTACTTATTCTGTAAAATTATAGTTATATTTAAATTAACTTTTTATGAAAGAGATTCTGTCTTTATATACTTTTGTGTCACAGTTGACAAATTAACCTTATGGTTTAACACTGTCCCGCTGCTCACCATGTAAGACTCATCTCACAAGTTCAGCACTCCCTGATCTGACCTATCCCCTGTTCAGTGAAAGGAGTCCCTTGACCTTGTATCCAGATGCCAAGATAATGTCAAATTGCTATAAAAGTTTGTACCCATTTACTCAGTCTTTGTACATATCTTATTGTGAACCAGTAATAGTTGATGGAACAGCCCTGGCCCATAGGGCACACTTTGAGTTGCACTTCTATGCAGATATAGCACTCCTTTAATTCATCAAAGCAATATCATCTTTTGAGATGAACGCTAGCATAAGATGGGTGGTTGGACTCAAAAAACAAATTTTATGATCTCATGGATTAATATTAAACTAAAGGGAAGGTTGAGAAAAATTGCTGTTGGGTTCTTCATTTAAAACTTTCCTATTCAATACTTTTACCAATTACTTAGATGGTTTGAAATTATACTCAGACTTCAAGAAATAGTTTATATTTATTAAGCACTTGTTTTGTATCATGCATGCACTACACTAATTGTTTGATAATGATTATTTCATTTAACCTTTAAAACAATAATTCTATGATGTAGTTACTGTAATTATCTCCAATCTACAGATGGGAAATTTAACTTCCCCAAGGTCACACTGCTACTTAGTGGTGAAGATGGGATTTGAGTCCAGGCCAGCCAACTTCACATCCAAAGCTCTGAACCACCTAACCAGCCAGCCAAAACTAGCCAGGATTGGCACAGTTATAGGCAATGGAAGCAGCAGAATATTTAAAATATTCTCTAGGCAAAATTGCTGGGCAAAAATCAATACTATGAAATTTAAAAGGAATAAATGTGAATTCCTCTATTATATAAGCATAAGTCAATTATACAAAAGCAGGCTAAGGAAGGCCTGGCATGTCAGAGTCCCTTGGGATCACCTCATATCCTGCCAGCCTTACCTCTGATACCAGCCACAGCAGCAGCATAAGTGCCTAGAGCCTCTGCAGGCCACGTCTGCTAATAACGTCTCATTTAAAGAGCTCACCTTCCTGCCCTGAGATCCTCAGGAACCACACCGGGAGAAGACTGCTCAGGTTACATGCAATACCGTGTGCTGTGCGGGGCGGCCTGCGGGGTCTCTGCTCCCACTCCCCACATGAGAACGCAGGATATGGTGAGGCCAAAAAGGAACACCCACGGAGCCATAGGTAGGGGAGTCACACCACTATAGTCTCGCTGGCAGCCGGGTTGGTGTGCGGACAGAGCCCCAAAGAGCAGTTTCCAGGCTCACGGCCTCACATAGAAATGTGCTGGCTCAGGTAGTAAATGGCCATCAACTGTGATTGCATGGCCAGCAGCTGTGGCTAGTTGGCCGTCAGCTGTAACCAGTGAGCCATTGGCCACTAATATAACTGCTGTGGCTAAGCTAGCAGGAAATGGGGGCTAGCAAGAAGATGGTGGCTGAGCTAGCAAAGCAGACAGCAGGTCGCACGTCGTGCGAACCCAGCCTCCAGTGAGACCATAGTGGTATGACTCCCCTACCTATGGCTCCTTGAGTGTTCTATTTTGACCTCACCATATCCTGCGTTCTTCCGTGGGGAGCGGGAGCAGAGACCCTGCAGGCCGCCCCGCACAACAGTTGGAGAAACAGGAAGCAGGAGCCACACTGTTTGCAACCCTCACTGCACCGCTTGCAGGCTCAGCCACCATCTTCTTGCTAGCCCCCATTTCCTGCTAGCGTAGCCACAGCAGTTATATTAGTAGCCAATGTCTCACTGGTTACAGTTGACGGCCAACTAGCCACAGCTGATTGTCATCCAGTCACAATTGATGGCCACTTACTAGCTGAGCCAGCACCTTTCTATGTGAGGCCGAGAGCCTGGAAACTGCTCTCTGGGGCTCTGTCCCCACACTCCACCCCTACAGGGTCTCACCTCACAATCTACGTGACAAGCGTCTTCTGCAAGGGTCCCTGTGCGAGAAGCCTGGAGGTGAATGCAATATCCTGGACACAGCCAGGCTCTCTGGGCACAGCCAGGGTTTCTCAGGGCACCACCAGTACTTCTGGGCACAGCCAGACTTCCTGGACTCAGCCAGGGTTCTCGGCACTGCCACTCTCTCTGGGCCTCTCAGGGTATCATGCTGGAACAACAGCGGCTCACAGTCAAGGTGCTTACATATTCTCAATGGTGGCTGGTCAAGACACAAAAGCAAACATCCACCAGTTCCACTACATGGTGGTAAGTTCCAAGCAAACAGTCAAACGGTCCATTAAATTAGGGATGGAAGGCAATTCCCCATACTCCACAGTCATTCGCCAGGGCTGCGCATTAGCCTCACAATGTGTGCCCTCTCCGCAGGGCGAGGGCTCCAAGTCCTCCCCAACCTGGGGTGAGGGCCTCAGCAAGCACTTCCCAGCCCACAGGGCTGCAACGACCTTCACTTTCTCTGGCCTATGGTGGTTGGAGAACCATCCACATCTTCCCACCCCTCCACGGGGGTCCAGCTCTTGGGCAGCTGCTCCTTCTGGTCTTCCTGAGACTGAGTGTTCATACGCACAAACTGCTCCATTACTTTCTGGAGAGTTTCGGCCGACACCACACCCTGCTCGCTGCATCATTTGTCATGCAGGGCAGCCTGCGGGGTCTCTGCTCCCACTCCCCACATAAGAACGCAGGATGTGGTGAGGCCAAAAAGGAACACCCACGGAGCCATAGATAGGGGAATCATACCACTATATTCTCGCTGGCGGCTGTGTTGGAGACACAGGAAGCAGGAGCCACACTGTTCGCAACCCTCACTGTACCGCTTGCAGGTTCAGCCACCATCTTCTTGCTAGCCCCCCTTTTCTGCTAGCGTAGCCACAGCAGTTATATTAGTGGTCAACAGCTCACTGGTTACAGCTGACAGCCAACTAGCCACAGCTGATGGCCATCCAATCACAGTTGATGGCCATTTACTACCCAAGTGAGCACCTTTCCATGTGAGGCCGAGAGCCTGGAAACTGCTCTCTGGGGCTCTGTCCCCACTCCGTGTTTCTCCGAAAATAAGACCTAGCTGGACCATCAGCTCTAACGCTCATTTTGGAGCAAAACTTAATATAAAATCTGGTCTCGTTTCACTATAATATAAGACTGGGTCTCATAATATAATATAGTATAGTATAATATAATTAATATAATATAATATAATATAATATAATATAATATAATATAATATAATATAATATAATATAATATAAATATAATACCAGGTCTTATATTAATTTTTGCTCCAAAAGACGCATTAGAGCTGACTGTCTAGCTAGGTCTTATTTTCGGGGAAACAGGGTAGTAGCTGGGGAAACCCTTAACCAACCTGGGTTGAGAGCTGATGGATAAATGTGTTTTGTTGTCAATACTTTTCAGTGTAAGCAATTCTGACAAGCATTGTATAGCCTCAGATGGTCCTGGTAAGAATCAGTCCCAGTTGCCTGTTGCAGGAATCAATTCCATAAGGCAACTTTGACTGGCTTTCCCTCCCTTTCCATTTCATACTTCCTGGTTCTCACCCCTGATCCCTGGAATCACCTCTAAAGACATGCCCTGCACACAAATTCTTGGCTCAGACTCCACTTTTGGGAGTGTCTTAGCTCAGTCTATTATAACAAAATACCACAGACTGGGAGGCTTAAAAACAAACATTTATTTCTCATAGTCTGGGAGGCTGGGAAGTCCAAGATCAAGGAGCTGGCAGATTCAGTGTCTGGTAAGGACCCACTTCCTGGTTCATGGAGGGCTGTCTTCTCACTGTAATCTCCCATGATGGAAGGGATGTGGGAGATCTCTAGGGTCTCTGTCATAAGGGCACTAATTTCACTCATGAGGGCTCCACCCTCGTGACCTAATCACCTCCCAAAAGCCCCACCTCCAAGTACCATCAAACTGGGGATTATGTTTCAACATAAAAGTTTTGGGGAAACACAAGCACTCAGTCTATTGTATCCGGTAAAGACACAGGCCTGGCAGAAAATCATGTAAAAAAGATCTTAATAGATGACAAATTCAGCTGAAGACCGGAATGTGATATGATCAAAAGAAAGGAGAGAGGAAATGAGAGGAGAGGAGACAGAGAGAGAAGAGGGAGAGAGGGAGGAAGGGACAGGAGGAGGGAGAAATTGGCACAAAGACATTATCATCTGAAGACCTGTGACAGATTAGTTGGCAGTGTCACCTTGTAATTCTCAGCATCCACAGAAACTCAGTCCTTCTTGTGTTAGAGCTCTTCGCATCATTTCCTGGGTACAAGAAGGGTTCGACTGACACTCCCTACACACACACACACACACACACACACACACACACACACGCACACACACCATTTCGTGAACCCAGTGATTTTGTCCCCTTGCAATGCTACTCTTCAACTCTGTGCTCAGCCCTCTGCGGCCTTCACAAGGGCAGAGCTCCCACACCCATCAAGGGATGCCTGGCTGGGCACTCCTGGGTTGACTCAAGGGGTCTGCTGTTTGCTTTGTTTATCTTGTTTTTGTTTGTTTTTAATCTATTGGACTTTCTACAAATAGGTCCTATGCTACAGCAACCTTGAAGAAAAAAGCCTGTGACAACAGGTGATGGAGATAATGCAAATAATACCTTGGGTATATATAGCACCTCTCTTTCTAAATGCTTGATATGTCTTTACATCTATGACCTCTTTTATCTTCGTGACATCCCTATGAAGTGGACCAAAGCAGACAGCACACAGGCCAGGATCTAGCCTGTCAGGTGTCCTGTGTTTCTAGTAGAAAGCTTAAGAGATGTTCAACTGAGTCATAGGCTTCCAAAGTCTTGCATCTTCTAGACTAAGAGATCATTTGTTTAATTGCTTCCTTTGCTTTCGGGTTCTTTCCAAAGTTAATTACCAATGTTAATTAGTTCTAGTTATGAGATCTCTGAGACTATATTCTTTGTAAACATATGCTACTATATTAGTTAAGTCTAAATATTTACAAAATCTTTCAATCTAGTAACTTGGCTTCTCTGATAATGGTTGTCTTTATCTCCTTGTAAAAGGAGACATTGAGAGAGAGATAAACCAGCCTAAGTGCCCCAAACTTGCAGGAAGCAAAAAGCTCTTTCTTCCTCTTATTTTGTCTTCTGTGTTTCATTTTTAATTGGAGATTGTGTGGGCAGCAGAGTTTGGAGGAGGGTGAAACAGGTAAATTACCATGGTATTAGAGATGGTGGGTATATCAAAGATGAGGAAAGGGTTAAATTGGTAAGCATAAGTAAAGATCGCACAACAGTTTTCAACACTGATGGCTTTGTATTATCCAAGAATGAAACTGTTTCCAAGATACCCGTGAATAACCTGTTCCCATCTAGGTTTCTCCAGGGTGCTTTGACTGTGCCTACAGACTATACCGCTCAAACAAGAATCTGAGCCATTTGTCTGAATCTGAAATTATTCCCCCATCGATGCTTGGAGAAGACCCATGGGTATGTTCACATCAGTAAAAAAAAATTGGTCCATAGCTTAACTGCTGTGTTTCTTAGCTAAGGTCTTTGGATAAACTCCAAAGCAATAAATCATTGCATGTGCCAGGAGAGATTTTTTTGATAGTTAGATCTACCTATATGACCCTAATATGGACATGTAATAATAATAATGAACACCTTACATGTTATACCATTGTACACATTGCAAAGTACTTTCCCATTTATAATAAACATCACAGTGTAGGTAGCTTGGACTGACCTATTACGTAGTACGGGATGAGAAGCTTCTTACGCAAGAATATAAATGAAGATAAAACAGGGCGAATGAAGGTTAGCAATAACAGCTAAGAAAAAACAACACAGAGCACATTATTTAGATAAGGATCAAGGACATGAGGCATCACAGAACACCAACGTTAAAGTTAAGAGATAGTAAAAATTATAAATAAGCAGAAGGAAGTACAGGAAATATATACAGAGTACAGTGGTCACAAACTCAAATGCCTTCATCTGAATAAAATAAATGTGTAACTATAGGGAAATAACACATGCTTTACCAAAACCCATTCAAATTCATTATTTAGTCTAAACATTGAGCTACCCAAGCAAGGCACTGTATTTGGTTTCTTGGCCTCCATTTTCTAAACTCAGTAGGGAAGGAAGAAGCCAGTCTAGAGAGAGCAATGGAGGTGCCAAGAAGACAGCAAGGTCACCGAAAACAGTTACCATGAGGCCAAGACCATGTGACTTGTATGTGAGAGACACAGAGAAAGAGAGAAATGGCCAGAAAGGACCTAATGCTGCCCTCTGTCCATTTCCCCGCCCAAGTCCAGTCCATTTGTGATCTTGCAATAATGCCTTTTCTGTTAAAGAGTGAAAGTTTTTTTCTTAAAATCAGGACAGCGTAACAGAAGCCACCTACATGCCTTTTCTTGATTTGCACAAAACCCCTACATAGTAGAGGGCTGGAAATTGGGGTTCCTGGGGTCTCGTCTAGTGCTGTTTTCAATATACCTCAGAAGGTTTCCCTTGGGTATAGGATGACTGAGAAGCAAGTGTAAACGTGTCCTCCTTGGGCAGCGTTGCATTTCAAACCTGCTTGGTTCACAGTGGCCACGAGATCGTCTCTTCTCAGCCCCACAGAGAAAAGGTGCTCCATCAAGAGGAGTTAGCGGTGGTCTTCCCAGTGCTGGGAGAGTTATCCTGACAGACTCATCTAATTCTGTGTTCAGAGGACCCGAACACCGAAATATGTTATCATGTGAAGAATATAAAGTAAATAGGTAAAAGAATACAGCCATACATTAACCTAATAGTGCTAACAAATTGTGAGGCTTAGCAGGAAATAGAAAATAGCTAATGGAATAAGGAAGAGTTTGTTTATTCCTGGAGCAGGCAGCCATCATTCGTCATGTCCCCATTTCCCTTGGCAAGAGCAGCAGTAACAGGCTTGCTTGGGGTGATGAGGCGAGCCCAGGAAATCCCTGCTTTCTCAATTCTAAAGGAAGTACAGTTGTCACTCTAGGGCGAAGAGAAGTAGCAGGGGTAATAATCCACGCAAGGGACCTTTGTGATGTGACCCTGCAATGAGACAAGCAGTGGTTGGGACCATGGTGTTTGGAGGCGGTCAAGTTTAGATCCGTGAATGGATGTTTGGAGCAGGGGTGGGCACCTGACCCAAAGGAAATTAGCCCTTAGTCTAACAATCAATCTATTGTGTATATAGCCTTTAAAGATGACTTAGCCTGATCAAGTCCCAGCCTTCTCTTTTGTAAAATGAAAAAAGAACAATACCTAACTCAAAGGACTATTCTAAGTACCAGACCGGACCCAGCCAATGAAGAGCAAGGCACAGTGCCTAGGACACAGAACACACTCAACAATTGTTAATTACTTACCACTAACATTTAGCCAAAGAAGCAGCCACATAGCCCAGAGGCCAAGGTTCCATGTTTTCAAGGCCCAACGAAGAGGGCACATTTTTCCAAGCTTCTATTCACTATCAAAGTGAAAGGGAAGTCCATTGGGGGCGGGGGGGGGTGGGGGGCAGATCACAGTACCAGCCACAATTCACTTATTCATTCCTCCAGGAAACAAAATTTACTCTTGGATTAAAGTAAGAGCAAAAAACCTAATTGCTGTCAGAAATGATCAAAACCTGGTTTGTAGGATGTTATTTTATTTCATAACAAAAATTAGAGAAAGTAAATCATTTTTCTATTGGATTATGAAGAAAAATATCACAATCTCAGGCTGATGATGTAAGGCAAGATACACAACCCACACCAGCAATCTTGCATTGATGGATAAGTCAGCGTAAGTCCAAGTTGGACATGCTGCATTGCATCGATGTCACCGTTAAGAGACTGTAACTAAGCCCGTCATGAGTGACACACACCTGTTCCCACGTTCCGTTCCTCCCTTGCAGCAGTGTGACCTAGACAGGCGTCCAAAACCAAGAGACTACTTAAAGGGCTAGGGATTTTTGTTGTGATTGTCAATTTTAAGTTTCTTGCAGGCAAGAACTGTATCGCTTTTGTGTTCTCTAGGGTATATTTATGAGCAACAATTACCAAATTAAAGAAATCTTAGAAATAAAAAAATGTAGTTATTAATTACAGTAACCTTCATATATAGGAATCATTTTCTTTCTTCAAAGTGCTACATGAACTTGAGCCATGTAGTTATACGGCCCAATGTCAATTTGAGGGATAGGTTTTTCTTCAGCTTGCTGGTGGTAAGCAATTGTGAGTGAGGCAGAGAAGCTAGACTAGAAATGTGAGATTCTATTGCCCTGGTCTCCACGTTCTCTCTGCCCTGAGGCCCAAGGCCAAACTCATCACTCCGTGCAGTAATGGAGGCAGGTAAACCGGAGAGGCCAGACTCGGGGAGAGGCTGGGCATCTTCAGACCTCATAAGAGGCCATTTTCTTTCCTCCCAACCTGTTTGTCTTCAAATTCTTTACAGCCATTGTTCCACTACCACAGGAAAATAGTTACATAAAGCACTGGTTATCACTGGGCCCAGTGGGGGACATTTTCTCCCTTCTCATCGACATAAACAGTAAATGACTCTACCAGAAGATAATACCTAATACTACATTATTCCATCACATTTTATCTTGGGCTCAGATACTGCGTTCTTTCCTATATCTAACACACACAGCGAGAACACATGGAAACTAAAATAAATGTTTCTAATTAACAAACGAAAATACATCTGAGCCAAGTGAGGGCCATCAGCTGTTGAAGAAACCTCCTTGCCCTCTGGGGATGCCCATGGCAGGTCAAACACTTTAAATACATTAGAACTACAAAAGGGATGGCGTTCTCAGACTCTTTCATCCACAGAATGGCTTTTTGGTTCACTCTGCAGAAGAATTTTTTTCCTACTTGTAATAAATGAGTTTAAGCCAGAATCAAATTTTGATACTTTAGGAAAAAATCAGCTGGTACAATTGATAGCACCAGTTAAAGGAATGAAACACTTTTGCATGGAAACAATGATTCATGAACTGCTCTTCCCTACAGGAGATGAAACCATCTGGGCTTTCCTCAGAGATGCTTATATTACTGGCAACGTTTTTTTTAAAAAAAACTTCATTATATAGAGAAAATTCCAGCCTTCAATTTTTCTTCTTGAGAGGGTTCAGTAGTTGCTTGGGTATACGTATGTCTCTTGGTGAATGTGTGTGTGCGCGCACACACGAGTGTGTTTCATAAAATTAGATTCTAGCAAAGGGAAAGTGCATTTATGCAAAAGCAATTCATCAACCACTTCTGTGCTCAGAATTCACGGAGGTAATTTAGATACTGTAATGGCAAGGTAGTTTAGGTAGGTAGGAGGCGATGTCCCCTCCCCCATTCAACAGCTATGGTAATAGAAAACGTGTGCTCTAAATGAATCTTTTCAGAAAAGTAATTCTCGTTTTAATTATTTATCCACTACCAAATATAAAATATAATTACACAGTCAATGTCCATGGGAGCAAAATCCACAGTGCTATACAGAGTAGAAGAGCTTTCTGCTTTTAGAAATTGACCATTTAAAAAAGAAGATATTAAAAAAAATAAGATTAGCCAAATGCAGCTTTTAGCGCTAATCTGATTTTCATAATGTTAGTGTTTAGCAAGAGCCCACTGCTTGCACAAACACAATGGCTCCAGAATTTGCAGTGTTTTTACCGTCGCCTTGACCTTTATGATGTCAGACATATATTACTCCTCTGCTATAATTTGCTATTGACATCATGGATTAAATTTGTTGTTTCAGCTAATGTAACTGAGCAAGCAAGGTAGATTGTGAAACCAAAGTCAGCTACTGAAATACGAGGGTTGTCAAGTGTAAATTTACAAAAGATATTCAGACTGGGTGTGGAAGACAAAAATAAATGGACCAAGAAGCTGTTTTTGACAGACTGCAAGGGGCTAGAGACTTCAACTTGAACATTGTAAATCCAAATGTCACGAAACACTGCCGCAGAGTGAGAGACACGTCTATTCCTCAGGAATATAAATGGTGATGGGAAGGAAGCCCAACTTTCGAGATGCTGCACATTTTTGAAACGTATATACTCCTGCTACCTGATAACAAACTCACTGGTCTCTTCTTCCTCTCCCCTCACCCCAGCTTGAAAATCATTGCAAGCCCTCACCCCAGAACCATAATATCCGTAACGCCAGCGTTCCACAGCACCGTTTGGACAAGAAGCCACGGAACGTCAAGAAATATGTTAAGATGCATTTTTTTTTTTAAGAAAAACAAATTACCTCGGTGACTGTATTCCCCAAACGTGTGTTTTCACGTCTCTTACAAATAATGTTTTCACTACCGAAGTGTAAGTCGCTTAAGAGGGGCTATTGTAATGACTGAAACATGGAAAGGTGCTCACATCACTCAGCATCTAACCCCTCAGAAAGTAACTGGGCCGCCTCCACAACTGGTCTCTTAGAATAACAGTCTGGCTGGCAGGGTGGAAGCAGTATGAGACTCTTAATTCATAGTCAGACTTTCTTTGTAACCTTCTTAATGTTTTATTTTCCCAGATACCCTACAAGCTGAAAGAATGTCAGAAAAACTGAAATCAGAACACAATAAATGTGGGCTACCTGAGAGGATTGATGGGTGGATAACACATGAAGAAGAGGAAGCCTAGAAAGTGAAAATCCTTCTCCCTGTTTTTTTATGGATAATGCCCATTTGGAGTTCTCAGTTTAGTTCAGTGTTAGATGAGATCTCCCGCATGGTATTCAGTGGTCATGCATTTGGGGTACTTTTAAGGGAATGGAGAGCCTGGGGTTCCTCTTGTCCCTATCAACTCACTTAATAACCTGTCATCCAGCCTTTTCTATAGAAGGTCAGAGAACTCCATCTGAGTCCATGAGTCAAAGAAGCAATTAATATTTATGGAATAACACATAGTACTTATGCTGTACTGGGCCTTGCAATTACATGGTAATCATTACAAATAGACTTTGCCCTCAAGTTTACAGTCTAATGTCCATGGTGTCTATGTGTAAGAGAGAAAATGCATATTCTAAGAGTAACTCGAATATGGGAAAATGAGGACATGAATACACTTTTTGCTCCTTGACCCAAATAGTGCCTTTGAATAAGCTGTCAAAAGACTCAAATGGGTCAAACAGTATTTTCAGGTAGTCATGAAAAGAAATGGCACAGAAGGCTCTCATTTACATCCATTTTGGTTAGTCATGGAGATGCCTAGGTTGACAATTGGGCAACTATCTTGGTTGTGAGAAGCCTGGAAGGAAAATGTGCTGTGAACCTAATCCACAAAAAGGAACCAAGAGTCCCTTGAGCTGACTCCAGATGTAACCTTAGAGAGATTCACAACCTCCAAAGGAGGCTCTAACTTGTCTAGACTTCCTGATACTTCTTTAAGTTAATTTGCAGGTGATGCCTGCCGGTTAATTGGACATCCTCCAGAGCGCCCTCTTTTGATGTAATTTAAATGCCCTTGGTCCCAGCTCTTTTTGATTTTTGAACCTTCATGGGTGGGACATTTTATTGTAAAAGCTGATGGCTTAATTCCTCCTGAAGAAAGTACTATATTTCCTTATTTAGAAAAATATCTCCCTTGTTTAGGAAAATCCTCAACACTTAATTTGCCTGACTCTAGCACTTAGTTAACATCCCATCTCATATTTTCACGAGCTGTTTACATTGGACTATAGCCACTGTGTATTAATTTATCTCTATCTCCCTCCAGGCCAATGGATTAATTCAGATGTGTTCAACTGCATTTAACAAAAATCCAAAGACAGTGGCTTAACCAGTATTTTCTCACAGGTCATAAAGTTCATGAGTAATATGTGCACATTGGGTGCAGTAGCTTTTAAACCATGAAAGGACCAGGCTCCTTCCAGGTTCTTGCTCTGCCATCTTAACCTGTGGCTTTCACCCTCATGGTTTCACATAAGAAGGAGAAAATGACAAAGACATAGGAAGAAGTGGGGTCTTTATCAGAAAAAGAAAACTTTGCTGGAAATCCTCAGTGAAATTCAACTTGGTAGGGCCGGCCTGGTGGCTCAGGCAGTTAGACCTCCATGCTCCTAACTCCGAAGGCTGCTGGTTCGATTCCCACATGGGCCAGTGGGCTCTCAACCACAAGGTTGCCAGTTCAATTCCTCGATTCCCACAAGGGATGGTGGGCAGCACCCCCTGCAACTAAAATTGACCATGGCACCTTGAGCTGAGCTGCTGCTGAGCTCCCAGATGGCTCAGTTGGTTGGAACATGTCCTCTCAACCACAAGGTTGCCGGTTCGACTCCTGCAAGGGATGGTGGGCTGTGCCCCCTGCAACTAGCAACGGCAACTGAACCTGGATCTGAGCTGCGCCCTCCACAACTAAGACTGAAAGGACAACAACTTGAAACTGAACGGCACCCTCCAAACTAAGATTGAAAGGACAACAACTTGACTTGGAAAAAAGTCCTGGAAGTACACACTGTTCCCCAATAAAGTCCTGTTCCCCTTCCTCAATAAAATCTAAAAAAAAAAATTTCAACTTGGTCAAAACTAGGTCACTCTTAACTGAAAAGGAAACTAGAAAACAGAGATGTCATCTGGGCACAATGCTATCATGAAAGAAATAAAGGTTCTGTAGGTCAGGAGAAAGGGAAAGAATGGAGCTTAGGTAGACAGCAGGGTGTTTCACACACCCATAGACTATGAAAAAATTTTAAGACTGCTCTCGATTTTTCTAACACACACACACACAACAAGTATGTTTTTCTGAAAACTGGGAGGATGATAAGCTTTCCAGATGCTCTTGTATAAACAGTAATGAAAGTCCCTTGGACATTTCCTTATTTGCAACATGACAAGAACACTGGACCTTGAAACCAAAAACCTGGGTTCTGGAACCGAGTTTGCTATCAGCTATATTATCTTCTCTATTTGGGTTCCAGTTTCCTAACTGGTCTTAGGGCCTACACTTTTGATACCTCTGCAAGTCCATTCCGCCCCCAACCCCACCCCCACCCCTACCTCGGTCCACACACATCTCTTCACTGCTTAAAATCTTGCAATGTCTTGGGTGGAAATCCAAAGTCCTCAGGATCTGGTCCTTGCCTGCATCTCCTGCTTCCTCTGACAACACTGCCTCTTGCTCACTTCACTCTGCCACACTGGCCTCCTTTGTTCCCTCAATCAGGGCAAACTCCCTGCTGGCTTTTGCACTTGCTCTTCTGTCTGGAATGTTCTGCCCCCAGGTCTTCAGTGACTGGCTCCTTCTTAGTGTTCAGGTCTCAGTTCAAATGTCACTTCCTAACACTGACGTCTCAAGCACAATTTTCCACACAAATCCTCTCTATCCCGGAACTCTGTGTGTTCCCAACACGACACATACCACCGTCTTTAATTATCTTGATAATTTATTTATTTGTTTATTGTCCGCCTCCCAGTGAGAATGTAAATTTCTGGGGAACAGGAACTGCCTGTCTCTTATTCTCCACCACCACGGGTAATTTTGATATAGTTTCTGTCAAGTACACATATAACAAATATTTGTTGAATAAATGAATGAAGAATGAGGCTCTTTAACTTCATCTCACAAATCCCTTCCAACTCTAAAACCCTGTGATTCCCTCTCACAGAGTTACTGTGAGGATGAAATGATACAGTGTATGCCAGTGTACTTTTTAAACTGCTAAGCGCAAATGTTAAGGCTATTTTAAAAATAGTGTTATTTGGGGCAATTTGTAAACTGTGAAAACTTGGCTCTTTGAACATTGTTTACGAATCAAAGCCTGAAATGATAGAAATTAGATCCAGAACAAATGAACCATTTCTAAATAATGTTTTCTAAATAAAACATTTTATAAAGAGGTGACATCCTGGAAAACAATACCAACTGAGCAAGTGTTCCCTCACTCAGCTCTGGAGAAGGTAATACTCTTCTACCCTATAATATTTAAGGAACTTCTATTTGCAAGTCATTTCTAAAGGGCAGCAATTTATTTTGTATTAGTGATTCTGGGGATCACTCAGTGAGATCACGTATCTCTGTAACATCTACCAGGGATGAAACTGCATTGATGTGAGTTCAAGATGACAGAAGATAATACCCATTTGAAAACTTTCAGTGGCTCACTTGTGTTTCCAGATTGAACACTGAACGACAAATGGAACGTGGGAGTCAGCTTTGATATTCTTTAGCTGTGTGCCAGGCTTGGCTGGAGCCAGTCCATATTTGTTTGTAATGATAGAATGAGCATGTGTTCCCAAATGGTCGTTTGAAGCAGACACCTCACCTCATGCGGACATTTATGCCACTTAGTTTAGAGACGTTTTGTCAGGAATACTGGGACTTATGCCACTTTTCTGTGTCTAGTCAGTGGCTCCTCACTGGCCCCAAAGGGTAAGTCTGAGCTTCTGCCATTCGAGACTCCCATGACATGGCCCAGCCTAATTCTTAAGCACATGATTTCCCTGTTCCTACCTAGGTAACCTGTATTCCAGCCAAACTGAATTCCGTGGAATTTTCAGAACATGACCAATACTTTCTTACTTGCCTGGCTTTGCCGTGTTGCCCCAAACTCTTGAGGTTCCCCTTCCACAACCCCCACCATCCCCGCCTGTAGAAAAATTGTACCTACTTGTTAAATCCTGGAATTCCCCCACCTGGAAGCCATCTCTCCATGCTCTCTGTATTTAATTATAATAATTATGGTTCATACTTATGAGCTCATGCACAAGACACTGTTCTAAATGCTTGACAGGGCTTTTCTTGTGGAATCCTCAAAGACCTCCATAGATAAGTACCACTATCACCCCACTTTCCAGATGAAGACACTGACGCCTAAAAGAGTTACAAAATCAGTGCCACAGCCAGGTCACGCCACAGATCAGACTCAAGCCCAGACAGATTATCTTTAGCACCAGCTCGTACCAGCTGGAGATCGCTCATTGTTAATATCTCTTTCCAACTCTGCATTCAGTGCTGTCACGTTGGTAGCTTACAGAAGCTATAGTGAGAGTATACGCGACGGAAATACGCATGAGTTACAAACTAGTCCAGCCCTCATTTTGTTCCAGATCACCAATTGCTAAACATTTACCAGTATACCACTGTCGAGAGTCCACCCTTTCAACAATCACATTCTACTGCCTCTCTCTTTGTGTGTTTAAATATCACTCCCACTTGGTTGTGAATTCCTTGAAGGAAGGGACTATATCGTATTCATTTATAGCTCACGCTCACTGGCACACTGCCTTCCTTACCTCAGTAACACAGTAAGCATGCAATACGAACACAGTATGCATACTGACACAGTAAGTAAGCAATACACAGTTATTGGAATGATTTACAATTCATTCCCAAGGTAGCTAATACTAATATCCTATTATGAAATGGAAAAAGTAGTAGCTGCTCTTCTGGATAAGCCAAAATAGTTCTTACTCTTTTAAATACGACCTACTTGGAGAGGATGTTGTCATCATGTGCGAGCATTTGAGAAAACCGTCCTGAGCCCACAGAGATCTCGGGCCTCATCGAACGCAATCCCCACGTTTGAGCAAAATTGAGCTCTAAGATCTAGTGGTTGTTCCTCTTGGGAGCAGGGATTAACTGATTGTCACTGAAGGGTGTGTGTGTGGGGGGGTAATGGCCTTTTCAAAGTAGAATCCTCCCTCATTAGTTCTGATATCTGCCCCCCTCACTAACACACCACCTCCCTGGCGATCAGGAATAGGACAGCACTGCTTCCAGAACAAGAACACTACTGTCGTTATTCTAGAGATAGCGCCAATTTTACTGCCCGTTTCCCCAGCTTCGGAACTTAAACTCCTCAAATATATCTCACCCTCACGTTGTACTTCCTTAACCCTGTATCTTTGCTCCCTCTTTTCCATGCTCAGGAATTGGGTTCCTATCCCATCTCCATCTGTAAATTCATACCAATACTTTCAACTCACGAGGCCTAGCTCTCTCTCTGATCAGCCCCAGCCAAAACCAGTACCAAAACACCCAGCCCTGTAAGTTTGGAAAGCTTGTGTTGCCCTCATCCGAATCCCACCATGAAGCATAGTTGGGAACAGCTGCTTCTCCTTGGTAGGACCACCAAGGTCCTGCCCTGCTTTGTGCCCCCTTGAGGCCCGGCCTGAGCACCCTGGGGATCAATGCGAACCACGTCTTCTTCACATGTGGAGACAAGTAGGAGAGTGACCCAGCACTGGTTGGCAGGCGTCATCTTGTTAAGACTCAGAGTGAGAGATTCAGCCACTTCACTCAAATTCCATTGGGTGTGGCTAGTTCTCTGATGGGCCTTCTGCTTTTGTATTTGGTTTCTCCTTGGGATTTTTTGCAAGGATCACTGTGCAGGGTTGATTCCTCATTGAAGGGGACCCTCAACCTCTTCCTATTTCGGGCCTCTGCCTTTAGTACAGTATGGACCCCAAGCAGGCAGAGCACTGATGGGGTTCTCCAGAGGAACAGACCCAATAGGAGACTGACAAATATATGTAAAAAGAAGTTTATTATAAGGAATTGACTCACACAATTATGGAGGCTGAGAAGTCCCGCAGTCTGCCTTCTGCAAGCTGGAGACCCAGGAAAGCTAATGGCATAGTTGTAGTTCGAGTCCGAAGGCCTGAGAACCAGAGGGCCAGTGGTGTAAGTCCCCGCTGGAAGACAGAAGACTCATGTCCCAGCTCAACAGTCAGGCAGAGAGAGTGAATTTTCCCTTCTCCCCCCTTTTTGCTCTATTCAGCCCCTCAATGGGTTGGATGAGGTCCATCCACATTAGGGAGGGCCATCTGCTTTACTCAGTTTATCAATTCAAACATTCAAACACTAATGTCTTCTGGAAACCCGCTCACAGACACACCCAGAATATTGCTTAACCAGATATCTGGGCATCCTGTAGCCCTGTCAAGCTGACACATAAAATTCACTATCACACTAACCAATAAGCAGGAGGGATGCTGAGTGAACATTGGCCTTTCCCTGACCTCCGCAGACCTCTGCGATGGACCCTAAAGCATCTTACCTGACCCCAAGACCTGCCCCCTCCCGGAGTCCCCGCTGCCCCACCCCTGGACAATGACCCTGCCCAGGTCATGTCTGAGTTTGCCAGGCCTCTAACATTGGACAGATTAAACTTCTGATTTCTCTCAGAAAGGGCCTGCCTGTAGGCCTCCTATGACCCCCTCAGTGCCCACCCCTCCCACTTGCCCAAACTTGTTCCCCCATCCTTACTGGGGGCTCCCAGCATGCCGCATGGCAGAGACAATGCTTTTTGTCTTGATTTTCTTTTTTGACCCATCTTAAGCTCCTTGAGAAGAAACTCTACATTATTCATCTGTTCTTATCCTGCTGCACATAGCACAGTACTGGCCCCAAAGCAGGGATTGTGTTGAATGAAAGAAATTGTAACATATCAGAAGATAGTCAGAGTTCTGACAAAGATATTCAAGTGGGTGACAGCCTGTATAGGGCATCTAAAAGAAGTAAAGAATTCGTGGGACTTGAATGAGCAGAATGTTTACTTGGAATGGTAGGAAATGGCATGATCCAGAGGGCGGGCACTTGATTTAACAAATACTCATAATATTCACTATGTGCCAGGCATGATTCTAAACATTTTCAAAATCATAACTCTTTTATTCTTGAGGCGACAGAGAGGTTAAGTAACTTGTCTGAAGTCCCAAGCTGAGTAGCACAGCCAAGTAGTCTGGCAGCAGAGTCCTGCTCTTAACGGAGACATGATGCTGCTTCCATTAACCGGGCAGTTTTGACAAAAGCCTGTGGTCAGGCCAATGGGGCAGTGTCGAGTTTGGGGAATTCCATAAGGGCCAGGATCCAGAGAGGCAGAGTGCCAGGGAAGCCTGGGAGACAGCGCTGGGATGGGGCAGAAGCCCGGCTGTTCTCACCAGACAGAGGTGCTGCTGGGACTGACGGGGCAGAGCCAAGGAAAGCGGGTTCTCGATTCCAATTGCTCTCTCCCTCCAGAGTAGAAAGGCAATTGATCCATCCTTGGCAAGCAGTTTGGTGGCCCGTGGCAGGCTCTGGGGGCAGATAGCCCTGGATCAGGATCCCAATTCCACCTCTGCACAGCTGTTGACCTTGGACAGGTTGAAAAGGAGACAGGTGTCAGATCCTGTATACAGTGGCACACTGCCAAGGGATTTTACATAGAGACAATAATGGAATTGTATTTGTATTTTAGAAAGATTATTCTGGCAGTAGTTTGAAAAATTGATAGATAGTGTTCTCCCATCTTCCGTAAAAGCTTTAGTAATTTGCCAATCACATTTTCTTGCCCTAACCAGGTACCTCCTGTACATTCCTTAATATTTTTCTTTAAATATTTAAACTGCCTTTTTCTTAAAATTATTTAAAAATAAACTTTCCATCACAAGCATAAATGGAAAATTAGTATCATTTGCTTTAAAAATGAACACAATGGAAGCAATATATACAAAACAATTTAATAAAATTTAATCCACATACTTTTTAAATCAAAAGTGTAGAGTCTGAGGACTGTTCTAATTTTGTCAAAAACAACAATAAGAAGAAGTTTAGCAAGTGTCAGATGTGTGTTAAGGATGTATTAGCCTCAACCTGAGACTTTCTTCTTTTCCCAATTAGATAAACTGGATAAAAAACAGAAAAGGCAATGATTTTCTTATCACATGATCCAATGTCCGGAGCCCACATTGCCTGGAAGCATCTTACACGTTGGGAAACGTGGATTAGAGCAGAGGTTCTAAAACTTTTTTTGATCAGGAAGAAGTACATTTTACATCTGGAACCAATGAGAGTAAAAGTATGCACACACACACACACACACACACACAAACTAAAGAAAGAATTCCAGGCCATGGTGCTCACTCTTACTCTGTGCAATGTGCTGCAAAATGCTTTATCCCATCTGTTTTCTTCCTTTTTAAAAAACAAAAAAAAACATTGATGGGGACCCCTGACTTGATTTCACCACCCATTAATGGTTGTGAAAATCTCAGACTTTGAAAAACTGAATTTAGGGAAGTTGGACTGGAGGTAAGACAACAACAGAAAAGGCTATTATAATAGTCTAGGCAAGAAATGATGGATCCTAATGGAACCTAGTGGCAACAGAGGTAAAATTAACAGAGTGCTTATTACACTCATCTTTAAAAATTTGCAATGTTTCACGTAGGGAGGTGGCATTTATAAATCTATTTCTTGTGAGTTAGTTTAATGTGAATCAAGCTCCCTCACGATTGGTCAACTTTGGTGTGACTTTGATGGGAAAGCACCACTGCCTGGAAAACTGGCTACTGGCATCAAATTTTCAAAGCAACACATTCAATGAGCGTCAAATCTATGTTAATTTTTTTTTTCACATTGGATAGCGTTGTATTTTGCAAATTCCATTCATGTTACGCTTTTCAAGAAATCTTCATGGACACATTTGGATTTTTAAGTCTGTACAGCAATTGTTTTCTTGGATGATAGCTTGTTTTGTAACCCTCTGGTACCCAAATGAGTGTAACAGTGATGGAATTAAAATCCCAATTACATTGTGCTTATATTGGTTGTTCACGTGATACTTAATGATTGGGTTCCCTTGAGCAAATGCAAACTATGAAAATGTTTCAAGTTTACAGGACAAGGAAAAAAATACATTTATTTTTAAATGGCTCTGGAAAGTCCACCTCCATTTCCAAGCGTGGCTATAAAATAAACACGCTTCATCTTTAATCTACCTTTGCTACGGCACCAAGATGCCTAGGTGTTAAGAAAGGACTCTACGTGATGCATTTGCCAGACAAAAAGCTTTCCATGTTATTAATGACTGGTGGTGCCCCAGTGTAATCAAAGGGCACAGCTGCAGTGATATACGGCAGTGACAAACTCGGGATCTTTCCTTCTCAATGCTAACCTAACTGCTGGCAGCCAAGAACTTCCAGCGCTGTATATCTACAAGATAAATAGCACAAGATATGAATATACATATTGCTTACAGTTTTGAAAAGTATTGTTATATCCCCCCTCCACAATCATTCTAAATATGATGCAAGTACATTTTTCACCATTTCAGTACAATCTTGCTGTGTGTAAATGGCAATAGTTTCCTAGTGGAGATTTAAAACCCTCCAACTGCACCAGTTACTGCAATCTGACTTGAAAACCGGTGCCTACACTGCAGTTGGTGTCAGAAGAGCAGGTTTCCAGAGATTCATAACCCCTTTTACGTTGACAGGCAGCATCAAAAGGAGGAATCACTTCAAGAATATACTAGAAATCATTTTTATTTTTGCTTCTCGATCATGCCAAGATGATCTAAAGGGAAAACTCAGAGTCACTCATGATATGAATTTGACATGAAGGAATCCATAAGAAAAATTCGTTGGTGTTTTTATTTCCAGCTATTAAGACATTTCTCTCTCTCTCTTTCTCTCTCTCTCTCTCTCTCTCTCTCTGTCTGTCTCTCTCCTGCTTTGAACTTGTGACCAGTAAGTGCCATATTTTGCTTTGTTAAGGGTTCAAGAAATGCATTTAATTGGCAGTTATGGCCAAGGTAAAACACAGACTAAATAACCAGCATGAAAAGAGGTTAGCTTTCTGCACTTACTCAGGTGTGAATTCCGGTGGAAAAATTCTATAATTACTGACCAGGTTTCCATTAAAAATAAAGTGAAGAAAACCATTGAATGGACAAAGCAAGGTCTTTTCCCAGATCAATAGCAAAGACACGTCCATGCACATACAGAGGAAGTCAGTGCAGCTCCATGACCTTTTCATGAACTTTTGGAGAGACGGAAAGATCATTCAAAGGGCAGAGGTCAGCGTTCATGCTGGTCACAAACAAAAATCAGATTGAGCCTCGTAATGAAGGATTTGGGGCTCTCACCTACTGGTGCAAATTAAATACTATCAGTACACATTTGCCTACATTATCAATTGCAGAAAACCTTGTTTTTCTATTTACAGCATGTATTAACATTTCTTTACCAACGTATTATTTTGCTATATTTACCGAGGACCACAAGATTCAAGACCACGTTTAAAAACCAGAAAACTTCAGGCAAGATAGGAATCTTCAGCGTATCCTGAAGGACAAACGCTCAAACTGGCCTTCTCTGGGTAACGTCTCCCCGCCCACCAGCCCAGCACACCCAGCACAAAGGGAAGAGTGGGGTTCGTGAAAGACAAGATGCTAGTGAGTGAAGGAGGGAGCTTGTTAGACATAAATTATGGGGGTCATGAGGGGAAACTTGGGCATTGCTCCTATGTGGACACAGACCCACCTCACAAAAAAATAGTGCAGCTTTCGGGTTTTGCCCCAGGAATGGCTGTTTAGTGGCGAAGAGACAGAGCAGGGATACATGGAATCTGGAGCATCTTACAAAAGAGCCTTGTTTTCAGCAGCCTGGCCTCAGATCGACATCACTAGGAAAAGTAAAAAGCACTCCTGGGCAGAAGGTGTCCACACACAAGTGCCTACTGGTCATTTCCTTACCAGTATTCATTGACAAAGGGGAAGCCAAACAGACTGAAGTCTGTGAGAGTCAAGTAGCGAGAAGGTGCCTTTTGGGCTTTGAGAAATCAGGCAAGTATCAAAATATAGGAATCCTACTATTCTGAAAATTTTCATAACCTAGCTATCAAATAAGAAGAGAAAGAATTTTCAGAAAAACTGATTCGAGCCCAAGTCACATTTGCATCCTTCTCTACCTGGTGCACAGGAGTTCAAAAGTTAGAGTTTTGAAGCCTTTAATAAATGCACATGTAACAACATGCAGTGAAATCTGGGCACTAATTTTCTTGTGTCCCAGTATGTGTCCTACAGACACTCATTATTCGTGTCTGCCCATGTTCTATTTTCCCGGGTACAGCATTTAATTTTCTTAGTCACTTGACATATGACACAAGCAAATTTCAATGTCCTAAGGCCATTCCTACCAGTAGTTAGCGTGTGAAACTTTAATTCTCAATATTGTATGCTAAATTGGAAATTAGCTCTTAGTAAAACAAGTTTATCTCTGTGGGCATGTGGGAAGTGGGGTGGACCTGGGCAGGTGGATGCTGACTAAGCCTGGAGAACTTGAAATTTAGAAGAAATTGTGGGAAGGCATTCTGGCTTACCCTTTCTGTTTTCCAAAAGAAAACCAATGCTTGGTGATAGGATGTGTGTGTGTGTGTGTGTGTGTGTGTGTGTGTGTGTGTGTGTAGCACTGACTAATCAGAACAGAGGCAGGCCCTGACCGATCAGAATAGATTGTGGGTCTAGCACTGAGGCAGGATCCTAGAAGTCTTCTGCAGGTACCAGTTTAACCCCTTGGCTGCTGGACTGCGGGAAGGTGGAGGATATACTGGGAAAGAGACTGTTAGCTCAGGTAATAGATAACATACAGTATCCTCTTAGTCCTGGGAGAAAGATGGTGTATTGATTAAACACCCATCTCCCTGGGTTAGAATCCTGATTCTACCACTTAAAAAATAAATATCTTTGAACAGGTTATTTAACTTCTCTAGGCCTCCGTTTATTCATCTGTGTAGTGGGCATAATAATAGTATCCTCACAGGATCATATAGAGAAGCATATGCTTTAGATAATACAGAGAATGCACTAAATGCTTTAAATGCACTGTTCATCTACCCTCAACAACCCTCTGAGGTGAATACCTTTTATTATCTGCATTTTACAAATAAGGAAATGGAAGCTCTGGCAGGGTGAGTAACTTGCTACCATCTCACATCCGGTGAGAAGGGACTCAATCCAGGAAGTCCTGCATGAAGCCCTGTGTTAACCACACAGTCCAACCCCAGAAACTTGCTCTGCTTAAAAGGCCTCCCACTGAGCGCTGTAGTATTTATTTAAAATAAATAAGCAGCTTGTAAATAGACATAGTGTAATGGATTTCTGCCTAGCTTTTTCCAGAAAGTTTGACTTGTTCAAGTTTACACAACTAATTAGTGACAAAATCACATCAAGAGCCCATCTTCTGGCCCTTTCCACCCCCACCCCCCCACACACACACACAGCCTTGAATATAGCTTTCAAAACAGATTGCAAGACCACTCTGTGAAAGATGACATATAGTGGATGAGAATGTGAACTCTCAAGTCACACTGTCTGAATTAGAAGTCTCGCTTCACCAATGTGTCCTGTCACTCTTTGTGCCTTACCTTCCTCGTCTGGAAAATGGGGATGATAAAAATAATATGACCCATCTCCTCCAGGTTATTGTGAAGATTAAGTGAGGAATACACATGAAGCATTTAGAACAATGCCAGGGACATTAAAATGTCTCAGTAAATGTTAATTAGTTTTTTTGTTTGTTTGTTTTTCAAGCACATGGCCTCTGTGTAATCAGATCATCTGCTGAATTCCGAAATTTTGTCTTGTACTTTTCAGGAAGATGCTGAATCAAGAGGATTGAAGTGGGTACATGGTGGACCAAAGTACTAAGTAGAAGAATAGAGAGTTATTTTAAGTCTCCTAAACAGGAATAGTTAAGCCTTAGCTCTGAAATCAGATAATACTTCAAAGAATCTTGGTAACATTATAGAGAAGGAAGTCTGAGAAAGTATTCGAGTTGAAAAAGGAAAACATTAGAGGGAAACCCATGAAAGCATACCATATCCTAGAGACAGTAAATTTTACTAAGGGAAGGTTTGGGGCTTGCAAGAATCATACTCAAACCAGAAAGAGAGATCAAACTCAGATAAAATATAATTTGTATGAAACATTTTATTTAAAATGTCTATTTTTAAAAGGAAATACAACATAGAACATAATGTAAATGTGTATTGGAATAAATGGAGATTATAATGAACTTGAAATAAATATTAAATCTAATTTTGGCAGGGGGGAGGGGGGAGGCCATAAAGATTTTTAAAAATCTATTTCCCTTCCATCTACTCTCATAAAATTTTTATTTAATTCTTCACGGAACACAATGAATAGATTTCTGCCTCTTTTCCCTTTTAATGTGTTCAACTTGGTTTTAAGCACGCATCAGAAAGCAGCTTACAATGAAAGCCTTTTGTCATCTGTAGACAGAAATGTCAGAAGCTGAGCCTTGGCCAGCACAAGGTATGAAGGACTGCCCTGCTGCCATCTGTCCTTCAAGGTCAAGCCCTGCACAGCTGCACCACCAGGATGGGCTAGGATCATCGGGGTAACCTCTGGGTGACATTCATATTTGAGATGTGACCTAAGATGAGGAAGAAAGCAGAGAAATAGCAACATGCCACTTAACAGGTTCTGGTCCAGGAGATCACACACTGAGGCTTCCTACAAGGCATAAATTCATTATCTTCAAAACAGGGCTGCTTACATTGCCGGCATTCCTCCTAAACAGCTGCAAATGTTAAGTCTTACTCTACAGAATTTTCTCTAAAGTGCCCTATATGGTGGGCCTCATTTTCCCTGTTTCAGGATGAAAGATCGAGAAATTCCAGTGCCCCCCCCATTTTTTATTTACCCTCTGAATGGGTCCTTCAAAACTGTCTCATTCTACAAAGACTAAGATTCCCATAATGAGACCATACCTTTAAAAAAACGAACTTTTTAAGTTCCAGAGCTAGATCACCCATTACAATTACCATTCTCTTTCCCCTCACATAGAGAATTTTGTTCCTACAGCATCCTGTTGAACAAAGTAGTTTTAACCAAGAGCTTCTGGAAAAAGATGTCCCGGAGCTGGTTTCTTGTATTGCTTGGGTAAATTCCTGCAGTCAGCACATAATGATACCTACGGGTCTTAGATACAATTGTTTTCATAGATTTGGGGTAAAACAAATTTTTTTTTTAACCAATGGAGTTCTCCTTTTACAATCTGTTAAAAATCATAGAATCATAACATGTAACTTGGAGGAATCTGCAGTAATGTGCTGAAGCCAACTCATAACTGGCTGGCAAGTGTCAATCGTGTACATTTTTTCCCAACTCAAGTCTGTTACCTTCTAATTAGCCGTGGTGGAAGTATTTACACCTTGGACACTGACAAATGCTTCCTCCTCCTACCACCCCAGGAACTGGTTGTTAAATATTTACCAGCCCATCACAGATTTTACAGGGCCGAGGGTTAAACCCTGGACCCTAGAGCTGGTGAAGGTCATTTCTGTGGGCACCATTCATTGGGATGCATAAGACATTTGAATAGCATCTATTGCGCTCATGTCTGAAATAGATATCAGTGGATGATGTGATATGCAGGAGAGAGAGAGAAATGCAAATGATTATGCTTGTTAAACTAGTTTTCATAAGACTATCTTTTCATTAAATATAAAAACTACTATTAAGTAGGATAAATATAAACTGATATGACAATGACAGGCAAGATCTTGTAGAAATGTGGGAAAGTTGAGAGTAATGAATCTTCTTAGTGCAAAATAGCTTCTCTTAATCAAAAGAAAAACATCACTACTGTATCTGTTTTTTTCTCTAAAGAAAAAAAAATTACCTCACACATTAAAACAACAACAACAACAAAAAAAAAACATGAATCTTTTCATGTGTTTTACATTAATGAAGAGACTTCCTCTAAGAAGGTCATTCAATAAAGTGGATTTAACTTTGACTGATGATTAGTTCTGCCTCCTTCCCGGCTTTGGCATTCTTGACATTCGGTACTACACACACTTTCAGGAGAGTTTAGTAGCAAAGCCATGGAGGGAGGTTAGCTTTTATTGATTCTGAAAGAACAATATAACAAAATACTGACAATAATAAACAGATACAAAGTTGTTTCAGCCTGGAAACAATTGCAGTCACATAACCCTAGGTGGCCTCTTTTATATGAACTGTTATTTTTCTCTCCACAATGACTAACATGGGAACTATCATCCATCCAATCGAGCAGGTTCTAGTTGCTCAGGAAATAGTTAAACTACTACAGGTCAGCCCTACAACCTCATGGAAATGTTCTGATTGGTCTCCCACACAAAACCAATTTGAGTCATTTACTTTACTAGCAATTCCCAATAGAATCAAGGCACTGCACAAGTCTCCTTTTAAGAAAAATTTACCCTCACACATGACTTTTTCAAGACAGAATTACTTCTGAGAAAAACACAGATTTCATGAGTTTCCCTGAAATGTCCAGAGGGCCTTTTCTTAATATTAAGGAATTGCACAATTCGGCAATTTTTTAAAAAGCAGCCACACAATTCCAGTCTGGTTTAATCTGATGCTATTTCTGAAAATATAAAATAGAAGTTTGATGCAGAAATCCTCTGGGGTAAACAATTCAAATGTAATAATTACTCCACGTGTTCCCAGCCACAGAGGAAAAGAGGATGTCCCTGACTCTTGAATCCAGTGGTTATCCAGTCAGTCAACAAATACACATCAGGTGCCCTCTGGCTACATGATATTATAATAGGTGCATGTATAAGTTATTGTTTGCACATTGCAAATATTTGTATATCTCGTCTTCCAAGACAGAGTCTCCAGGGGAAAGAAAGTCAAACAGTAAACAACATACTTTTTGAATAACAGCTCATATTCCAAAATGGATGATTCATAATCGAGTCAGCTTCTCTCTGCTCAAAGGTCACTATAGGAGCAGCCAGGAGGGAGGCTGACATGCTCCCGTGATGCCACAGCCCCTCCAGAGTCATCCTGCAGCTAACGAACCACTGTCTTCAAACCATGTACACCTGAATAAGCATGATTTTTGATGATGGTTGAAGAAAAAAAAAAGTTGAAAAGAGAAAGGGGACCACAAAATTCCTGGTCTTTGAGATAGAAAATAAAATCTCTCTTTTGTATTCCAATTTCAAAGTGAACTAAGTTCCACACATGCCACTCTCCAACAGTAAAGCTTAAGAGCACCAGCCTGCATCAAGTCGTTAACCTTTTAGGACCTACTCAAAGCAATGTACTGTGACTTTATTAATGAATGCTTTAATGTGGTCTATAAAAGCTAACAAACACAGACACTTGCTATGATTCATCAAATTTAATATTCCATCAAATCTTTCAATTTAAAGACCAGTGATTTTTTTTTTTTTTTTAAATACCAAAACCTCAAAATGGAAGTCCTGTGCTCCAATTAAATTTAATACATCAAGGAATAATAACCACAAGAATTTAATGCTAGGTCAAATTTTTGAATAAATAAACAATAGAAGAAATCAATGTGGTGCAACATGAATTAGTAACTTCAGAAAATGTTTTATTGAAACCACAGACAACAAAAAGATGTAGCCCTTGAAAACAGACTTGCTGTTTAAGGCACACATTGTCTGCTGTGCTGCTAGGAGGCAAAAGACCCTATTGTAAAACAGCTGGGTTTCTTGCTCCAGACAAAGGCAAATGCTACAGTCAAAATTTAATTAGAAACTTCTAGAAGTTTTGCAGTTTTACTCAATGACTTTTATATTTTGGAAATCTATATTTAAGTACCTGACTTTCTCTTGAAGATCCCTTCTTTTATAATTACAATGTATATATGTTTTCCCACTGATATTTTGTTAACTGTCCTACTAAAGAATAACTCATCTTGCTCACATTCAGAGTTCATCTGCAAGAATTCTTGGACAAAGTTTTCAAAATGTCATTTTGTTTTAAAGACAGCTTCCTCTTCTTAAAAAAAAAAAAAAAAAAAAAAAATGTTTATGTGCTGTGGCATTTAACCGGAGGAAAAATGAATCAGGAGAACTGTGGTGGTCTAATCCGGCCTCATGTGACCTTGTGTTCAAAATTTAGGTTGTGGTCAGTGCCTGATACATGCCAAAAATTAGTACAGTTACAGGGAAATGTAGTCCCAGGCCCTGAGAGCCTTTTGTGGACAAAGAAAGGGACCTATAAATTATGTCACCAGGACAATCCACCATGTCATCGAAGAAAAATTCAAGTGGATTATTATCTTTTTCTCTTTAAATCACCCTGTAGATGTCTTAAGTGCTTTGCAAACTTTATTCCTCTTTCTCTCGTTGTCAGATAGGTTATCTCTCATTTTTCTAATGAAGGATCAGACCCGGTGAAATTAAGTGATGATCTGAGCCTCCAACAAAACTAAATCAAGAGTCTACTGACACCAGGATCTTCCTATCATTGAGAAGGCCATTTCTTATATCCTGAAACAGAGAATGCCAGGGTATGTGACTTTTACCCAGTTCAGTTCATTTCTCTCAAACACATTGCTCACAGTGCAAAATTCTCAAGCACACTCCAAAACAAAGAAAATGTGCATGTCCACTAGACTTTTTTAAATGCAAATATAGACGCTAAGAGAGATTTTAACTAACATAGGAAATAAAAAGTTACTATGTTTCTACTATGAAATGTGAATCATTCTCTCCCATCATCTGAGGTTTGTGTGGCAAACTTCAGATGATGTGACTCACAGGGTAATCATAAAAAAGTGTCCATCTGACAAAAAGTGGGTTAATTTTTAAATGTCAGCTATATGTCAATCCGAGAAATAAATGAGAAGACTACATTTTTAGTGATAATTAGACTCATGTACATGGAAAGAGTTTGGCATGATTCAAAATAACAGAATTTATGCTTAGTCAGGACTTTCAAAGACATAGTCCCAACCACTCATCTTAAGAGGTGAGGAATCTAAGTTCTGAGAGGTTAGACAACTGCTACAACCCTACTCAGGACCGTAGTTGACAGAATCAAGTTCAGCCCTTTCCTTTCAACTGTAAAATGGGCCTCAGTGAGGAGAAAGGGTTTTACTAGTTACATTTTAAGCTCCCTTCCAACTCTAACATCCGACGGGTCACTATCTCTTCTCAGGGAATATCCAGTCCCCTGCTTCCCATTTGATGCTCTATTTGTCCTTCTTCCATTCCCTGAATATTGGGAGACAGCTGTATAATAATGTGTAAGGTGCATTGTAAGCCACATTATTGTGTTGATGGGGATTGTTGATACAGGAGATCAAGAAAATCCTGGAAATCTAGACCATGGCTCTGATATCTTTATTGAAAAAAAAAAAAAAGGACCAAGGGCTTGTCCAAGGGAGCAGCCAGTAGATGGCGCTGTGGAGCCTGGGTGAGCGCCTGGGTAACTATGTGGAGGACCGGGGTGGGGTAAGCGCCCACTCTCAGCCTCCCACTTGGTCCTCGGTGAGCCGCTAACTACTCCAGCTCCATCCATACCGTGAGGTCTTACGCCCCACAGATGCAGCCAAGAATTTGACGTTTTTTGGCTGCAGATGGAAGGGTGGGGTAGCTATGCTTAGCCAGGAACATGGTGGTAGAGAGGGATGAGAGTTGTAGAAGACTCTGCTTTAGGAGCTGACTGAGTATGTTCTCATATGCAGCTGGGAGTCCTCATAAAATGTATCGTAATATGCCAGATAAGGATTTAGAAACCCAAAGGGCTAGAGTTCCCTTCATGTAACCATCATTTAATGCAGCACTATGCTGAGTACTGAAGACTCTAGAGTGGGCAGAAACCCAACAAGGTCATAGAGTCTGGACACATGTCTTTACTGGTCAAAGCTGCCACATATAATAAAACTTACTCAGAGTGGATTTCAGCACAGCATCAGATTCTTTCAGGAGTGTTTTGTCATGAGCTCATCTCTGCTCAGCTCCCGAGAACTGTCTACCCCTTTGACCTCTATGTTCCAGAAATACTGAACTTATAACTGTCCTCCAAACCTTCCGCCCACTCTCTCATCTACACGCACGTCTCTGCACTTACTTTTCTTTCTCACTAGAATTATCTTCCCACTATCTCTTTCCTAGTTGATTCTTTTGAATCCTTTCTTAGATACTCAGGAATCTTTCTCTTTTTCTCCACTCCCATCCCACATTGAGGGGGCGCTCTCATAGCACCCAGTACCTCATCAGAGCTTTAAATTGCCCTTTGCTGTCTCCTCCACCAGGCTCTAAGCTCCATGAGGGCAAAGTCCTCCCAATTCCTGTTATTTTATATCCAAACACCAGCATAGGATCTGCCCACAGCGTCTGAAGGTAAACTGTATTTCAATTTAATTGGTTTCCTTTGTAATGCTGTGTATTTTTTAACGCTTTAAAAAAAAAAAATTCTGAGAAAGGATCCATGGGTTTCATCTGGCTGCTGAAGGAACTCAATGGCATAAAAATTTTAAGAACATCTGAGAGATACTCAATAAATATATGATGAATAACTACGGGACAAATGAATGAATTCATTCATTAAATGCAAGAAGAGTTCCCCACCATTCAGCAAAGAAAGGAGGCATGACTCCAGGTCCAACAGACATGAGACCCTGTTCCTCATGAACATTATTTCATTCCACAAGGTGGAGGCATGAAGGTGCAGAAAAGGTTTAAAGTTTCTTGGATATCCAATACCTTTGTGGCCTGTGGGAAGCTCCTTACTGTTCTGAAGTACCACTCTACCACCAATCCCTCCCCTTTCTTCCACGCTAATGAAGCCTGCCTCCCATAATAGTGCTAAACAAGTCCAATACCTCTTTGTGGCTGGCTAGTCATGGACCAGGTGGCTCAGTTCTGGCCAATAAGATGTACGAGGAAGTCTTCTAGGAGCTTCTGGGAAATATATCCTTCTCTGACAAACAGAGAGTGATCTTGGAAAGAATCTTCCTTACTACCGCGCCTTTGAGCACAGCTTTGCAAAGGTGTAAAGTCTACAAGTATGGTGGTATCTTATGTTGAAGATGCGCTCAGTCTGAGTATGAAAAGATAACATGCTGAGGGTGGCAGATAGAAATAGAGGAAGAACCTAGGCTTCTTCTAAGTCAGGGACAGTATCTCAGAGATCACCGTATCTTTCTTCCAAGTATCCAAGCAGGGAATCAATAAATGTTTATTTGATAATACTTTATACAAATCTTAGGACTATTTGTAAGATAGTTGAGAGTATATTACATAGTCCCTTCAGAGAAAGCACGTATGAAAATATACTTATGATTCCAAGCAGCATGCATTGTAACAGCTGCGTGAAGGACAAAGTCAAGGTCAGGTGAGTCTGAGATGGCAAAAGAAGATCTACAGTGGAGCTGAACCTCAAAATGGTCCTGAAAATTAGAAGACTCAGACAAGAAGAAGAATAGAAGGGCATGCCAGACAGAACACATTGTGTGAGCAACGACAGAGGCAGAGGGACTGTTTCTGGAGAGTGAAGGATCAATGAGGAGAAATTGGGGGATAAAATGGGAGAGGTAGTTTGATGTTAGAAAATAGAGGGTCTTTATTGCCAAGCTCATGAGTCTGGACTTAAATATTATAGGAAATAGGGAGCCACTGAAAGTTGTAGGAGAGAATTACAAGTATGGATCTTGCAGCAAATTGCTGCATTCCTTCTTGTGAAATCTAAGTCACTCACTGATAACAACGCCAAGACTCTATTATCAGCTCGGAGATTATTAGATAGTGGAATTATCTGGACCAAAGTTTCCATCTTCCTGGTAAATAGGTTTTGCGTGAGAGAGACTCCAAATTCTTCCTATCTATGAACTAATCACATCCTTCTAACAATCACACTTGATTTGAAGACAAATATTTCCATTACATTCCCACAGACAGAAATTAAAATAATAATCACTCTTACCCTTCATTTTTGACCCCACGGGGAGAGGTCTATAATAATCTTACACCTCGTTTTACAGTACATCATCTCATCATTCCCACAAGACCCTTCTTTTTATTTCATTATTTTCTCCTCCTCACCTAAAAATCCTCATTTCCATTTCTCTCACCCTCACAAAAGCATCAATGTTTTTGATATGTGCATATATCCTTGCATATCTTTCATTGTTTTGTATTTAACAAATCTGAATTTGTTTTTAACATTTGGACAATGGCATTATGCTTTAAATCTCATTCTCTCTTACTTTGTCACTTATAATTTTGTTTCTGAAATTAATCCATATTGCACATACATAGACATTTAAAATATTGCCTCCATTTGCTGCATAGTAGTCCATAGAATGCGACCAGCTAGCTGACTTAGCCAATGTCCCAGTGAAGGACACCAATATTAATTCCAGTTCCCAATTACCGCAAACAATGCTAAACAGACATCTTTGGACACAATCCCTTTGTGAACATTCCTCTGGGATATGTTCCAAAGTGGGCTTACAAAGGTAGGGTGACTACACAATTTATTGTCTTTTTTAACAGGAACGTTTTGGGAAATGAAAAAGGGCACTATTAGTAATTATGCCAGAACCTCAGTTTTCCCTGCCCGCTTGGGTAAGTAGGGGCCTCTTGCCACCTTCACCTTTCTCAGTTTCACTAAAATTGTCAGACTGCTTTCTGAAATGCTCATACTCATTTGCTCTTCCTTCAACAATCAAGAAGAGTTCCCATCATCCCGTAGCCTTTGAACACCTGGCCAGCTTTCTATTTTGACATTCTGCTGGTCTGAAGGGGCCTGTGTTGTTCCGATTGTTCTGATCACCAGTGAACTTGAACACCCATCTGACACTAGCTCCTCATTGGAGCTTCCTCCCCTGTGAATTGCCTCTTCACGCTCTTTGTGCATTTTTTAAATGTGGTTTCGTGTCTTTTTCTGGTCAACTTTCAGTTCTTTGTATATTCTAGGTATTAATCCAGCGTCACTTTTTTTTTTCCCCAGAGTCAGTTTTAAGCATTGCATATATTTTTTCCAGTCTGTCATCTGTCCATTAACATTGTTGATGAAGCTTATAATTTAAGGTTGTCAAGGTCACCATTTTCTCTTTGAAAATAAAAAGGCATTATTATCTTCTTCTCCAGACGCCAGTGGACTCGCCAGCTTTTTTGCATATTCTCCACAAAACACTGGTAAGATCTACAGTGACTTCAGTCAAGCCACTGCCATCCCTCATGACAGTGGTTCTTAATCTTCAGCGTGCACCCAAACCATGTGGGGTGGGGTCCAGAGTGAGCATCTTTAACAAGCTGCTCAGGGAGGCTGAGGTCAAGTCCAAGGGCCACATTTAAAAAAACATGGCTATAAAAAAATAGGATATAAGACTTAGGGCCTGCAGAATGGGATAATGGAGCTGAAAGGGACCTCGGAGATCACCTAGTTCAAAACCGCTCACTTTATAGCTGCAACATTCCAAATCACAAGGGAATGAGCACCTTGACCCAGGCACCAAAGGCACTGGCCACTGCCTGATTCCAGGCTGGGGGTCTTGTTAGCAGGATGTGAAAGTCTCAGTGGTTCCTCACTGACACGCCCCAATCGGGCCTCACTCTTCCATTTCACACACTGTATGGTGAGTCCTGTTTTTGCTTCACAGTTGGCTTCTTACCCAAGGCTTGGGGTAGTAAGAGGCTGAAACGCTTTCATTTTAGGCTGGCATTGTTATCAGCACATGTTTATTTCTTGCATTTTCCAAAACAAGCAAGACAGGTGACCCCACCTTGCCGTGGATAACATCTCTGAAAACTGCCCACCAGCCCCCTGAGTTCAGTGCAAACAAAACTCGGCTCCAAAGCTTCCGCTGTTTCATATTCACACGATGCAAAACACATGGGACAAATTTATGTCACTGCAATTTGCCTGGCAGCCTGCATTTAAATCACCAAGGTTTGCAGCTCTACGTTTTAGGGTGTCATTTGCAGCCCTGTGCCAAGAGCTCTGAAGGAACAAGCTCACAAGAAGGATCGTTAGCCAGCGGACGTGACGGCTCTCCTAGCAGAACTAATTAGTATGCTGCACCGTATCTGCATATCTCTCAAATAGACATTGTTTGTGTCTTTCCCCAGTGACAGGGGAGATTGTTCAGTAGGACACCTTACCTTTTAATATGCAGGGTTTGTTAGAAGAACAGCTCAATTCATATTTCCCCTGGTCTGATGGTAAGTGAACAGCAGTGGCAATATTAATCTGTAGTAACCTGTCAGTGAACTCTACAGCTAATATGATGTAGTTATGATTTTACCATCAATCAGGCCTGAACAGGCTCTGGGCAATCCTTACAGCACAGCCTCAAAAAATCTAATTGTGCAAAAGCTTCATTGGTTTCCAACATTTCTTTTTTATCTGTCACAGGCTTTAGGCCCAGTACACAACCTTTTATTATTGGCCTTATTGCATTAGCTTGTCGGACAAAAAGAAAAGGCTAAAGCAGAGGGTCCCCCTGCATTCCATCATTTGTTTGCATGCAGGATTTTATTTGACAGTCCCGTATTGTTTCAGATGTAGATAAAAATTATTAGGACATATGGCATCATATGAACTTTTGAACCGCCAATTGGCAGTGTGTCCTAAAGGACTAGAGGCATTTAAAAATTCTGTTCTACCTACGGAGACAGAGATGCTACATGGATGAGCAAATAAGGTCTCCCTGGGGAATTGCATTTTAGAGTCAACATACTCTTGCATGTTCTCCTTGACCAATTTTTATGCAGGGGAGGAATAAAATCATTGGGAGATGGAACATTAGCAACTGAGATGATTTTTAGCCAAAATTAAGGTTGAATATTTGTGATATGATAATAAAAAGCACTTCACTTGCTCCAAGAACCTGCATACACACTGTGCAGTAGCAGGCCTACATGGCCTTCGTTCCATGCACGACATTTCTCCAGGTGTCTGGGATGCAGTCAGACTCGGTTCCAAGGAAAGCAAGTACAGAAAACAAAAATGCACATCAAAGGACCTCCTTGAGTCTTCAGGGTTGGAAGGAACTATATGACTTAAAACATATAAAAGCATTTAGGAAGATGAACTATTAACTTCATCTATTTAGGCATTTTAATCTTTTGCATCTTAAATGCAATCGGGCTTTTGGACTGGGAAATTGCTAATCAGCATATTGGTAAATGTTTCTATTTTAAAATGTGCACATTTAGAAATAAGAGAGGGCCATAAAGTACATATTTATGTTTGTGATTTAATGTACCACAAACTTTGTGTTTTATTTCATTTAGCTTCACAAAGAGACCACACTATTTTTTTGGCAAGCATTATATAACTTTTACAACATTGTTATGACTCAAGAAACACATACGGCAATAAATTAGAGATGTATACAATGCCTAAGTTTTTCAAATCTGAAATGCCTTTCAATAAAAAAAAAATTTAAGGATTATATCCATTTCTTACACTGTTCTCACTCATTTAAAGATTCAATTGAAAATTCCTATTCATTAATCAGGAAAAATCTGCATAGAATTACAGTGATTGTCTTTGGAAACACTTCACTCTTGCTTCAAAGGAAACAGATTGTGACACATGAACAGCACAGCTGAGTGTTAACCCTTCTCAAACCAGTGTGCACAACTGTCCACAACCTAATAAAAACATCTACACAAAATAAGGAAATGGCTGTAGCATCCTGCAATAAGCGTGCAGGAACATGCCTTGGAACTACGGAGGCGGCTGCTGGAGCAGAAAGACAAACGCAGGATGTGACAATTGTCGCGGCAGTGATTTTGAAAGTTCTCTGGCTACCTCTCCATCACTTGTGAGATTTTCTTGGGGAAAAAAAAAAGAAAAGAAGGTTGTCTCAAGGGAATTTTTTCAAATATTCAAACCTACATGGTCCTGATGAAGGCCACTTGGAAACATCTCAGCTTTGCAGGGTTTCTTAGAAATGTACAGCTCCTAATGACAGCATTCCTGACAATATGGTTGGTACACCACGAGGACAGTTCTTTGTCAGTACAGAAAAATGTTTGCATTTGTCAGAGCAAGATTTGTTTCGAAGTATCATAGCTAAAAAGCAGGGAAGACTACTAGATCCTATTGTGCTGTTATTAATAAGCAAAATAGGACATAGGACGTTCATAGGAGCAGCTTCAAAATCTGAAAAGAAGGAAAGATTCCCAAACTGGATCATTATCCCCAAATAGGAAATTTAGATTGTCCTACCCAGACATTGCTGAATACACACACCATTTTTTAAGTTAAAAAGGCATCTACAGAGACATAGGTACTATGCATACAATGTTCACATCAAATAATCGGAACAGTGAGAGTTCTCTCCAAAAACAAAAAAGTGCCAAGCAAATGAGAACTGTTATTTTACCTACATTCTGCTTGGGTAAGCTGGCAAAAAGATAACTGAGTTCATCTTATTAATGTCTCAAAAACTGTAAATTGAGAAAATGTCTTTCAAAAGAATTTGCCGAAAACAGGCAAAATGTTTATAGAAGAGAATTGGAGGTGGAGGAGGTGGGGGCAAAGGAACGGTAGAATTCCTTAAAAGAAAACTATCTGATTAGAGGGCTGGCTAAAGATACAGAGTTATGGTAGAGGAAGGGAGAAAAGCTTACAAAACCACACATTAATTAACTGTACATTTGAAACATAGATAATAAATATTACTATGCAAATTGTTCATGTTTTCAAACATTACATGTAAACATAAAATACAGCTTTCCGTGCTATCATCAAGGGTTTCTCTAGTAAAATGTCAATTAAAATGCATCTTAGGTGCATATAATTTTGGCGGTTTTTGTCCTCCTTGAGAATATTTTCTAGATCCCAGAAACTTTAATACAGTTTCATATAATTCACGTTTTTTAAAAAATCATACCCTTGTTTGGAAGGTATAAAGAGCAATAATTACTCTAGTAATATTGCTGAACTGAGCACGGAAAGAACTGAGAAGTCATGTAAAAGTCATAATGGCAAAATGTGTGCAGTTCAGCAGCCAAGGTCAGGGAAACACAATTATAAGCTCAGTTGGTTAGAATACAATAAAGCTGAGGGAAAAAATACAAATATTAATTTCAAAATTATTAGAAAAATGTCAAGTACTGTATGAATCATTGAGGCAGGGTCAGGCAGGTGTCTTTGGTATTTTGCAACAGAAAAATGAGAGGAATTGAACTAAAGTCTTCAAGTACAATCACGTTTACTGGCATTTCTTTGTGGATAACTTCATGGTATCAATACAAAAAGCTTAGTTCAGGTCTGGAGGTCAAATGAAATATATGCTGTGGGTCAACTGAAGTATTATATTTAGTTGAACCATATGAAACTGCTGTTTTGTAGGTCAAAATTGGTTGGATTTTAGGAATTTCATGAGGTACATGTGTCGTAATATATGTTGTAATGTAGGTATCTTAGGATAGTTTTCAAGTTAAATGGGCATGTCTGTATTCCATCTCAGTTCTACCGATTTCCTGGCTGGGAACCCGCAGGCCAGTTAGTGAATTCCATGCTTTTCTCTGGCCTAGTTAACAGCCACCAGGGTGGATAGTTTTGGAGTGTTGTGTGGATTAGATGAGTAATCCACATCAAGTGCCTCACACAGGGCTAATGAACGGGTGGTTCCCTAAACATTTATTGCAAAGTCAATAGTTTAGAACTCAGAAAGGAGGGACCCTTTTCCGGGTTTTACTGAACCTTCTGAGATGCTCCACGGTGTTAAGTGTTATGGGCTTCTGCTCACCTTTTACAAAAGCCACACTTAACACCAGCCAGCTGTCTGTACAGGTGAGGGCATCCCACCAGAACAGCTGCTTTGAATCAATGTCAGCTTCATCTTTGAAAGATATCCCCAATCTTGTTTCCATACTTCACTCTTCCAGGGACAGTAGAATTTAAAATAACCAGGAAAACACAGAGAATAATTCTTTGAAATTTAATAGCTGTTAAATTGTGGAGCTTATGTCAAGCCCCTCACACTTCATAAGCAATGTGAGAACTCCTGAAAGCTGATGGTATTGCCGTTGGCCTTACATATTTGGGTTAACTTCTTTCAGGATGAGGAAATTAAATCCCTTATCATACCCCATCCAGCCTGAGAAGTAGGTGCTTAGCAAACTCCGGAGGGCACCAGTGGGTGGTTTCTTCTCAGTGGGTTCCTGGTCTCAAACACCCACTCTGCTTTTCTCAAACAAGCCTGCAGTATGACTTCACTGCCTATAAGCTTTCTGGTTGAAGAACATAAAGCCCTGAGAGTATGTCTCACGATGAGTCTGAGGCTATACTGTGTGATTTTCATGATTATTATGGGAGTTATCACTGTCACTTAGAGATGAGGAAACAAGTACAACCTTACCAAAGACGTACTACTAAGTAGAAGGGAATTCCAGAATCTGACTTCTCAGCTAATATACCCTGGTGCTTCCGAAAATCAAGACCAGTTTAAGAATGTGCATGTTATAGTAAGATTTTTATTTTCCTTTGAGTAGAATTTCCACACCAAATAATCAGTTTAAGATAGACTATCTTTCCTCATCACATCCCCCAGCACATTCCCATCATCCTTCAAAATGGGTAAAAATTACCCAGCCTTCTGTAAGTGACTAAAAGTGGGGTCTTTTGTCTCCTATATGATTCTCACTATTTTACCATTAAAGGGAACTCTTTCAATGAACTGATGCATTGTTTTCAATCTTAGCTCTTTCTTTCTAGTCTTTGCCACTGGCTATCTTTCAACTTCGGCAACAGTTCTTCTACCACAGGATTTTCTGGTGTTAAAAATATCAGACTCTGCCCACTTGTACCTTCAGAATCTGTGCAAGCCCAGGCTCCCTGGCACAAATCAATAATCTGCATTAGAGAAATGCAGGAATGAGCCAATAGAATTAGCAGAGTAATTTACTGTGCCTCAGCTACAGCTGGCAGGGACTGCAGAGGGAAGCGAGCAGATGTTTGTTTGCTAATGGTGGCTTCCTGGAGCAGTCAGAGCCCAACGCCCCATACCTCTGTTAGCCAGTCTGTCCAGCTTAATAAAAAAGGATAAGGGAGAATTGGGTTTCCTCAGTTTGTAATGCCAGTTGAGTTCTCCTTTTGCTGTTCATTGTAATGTTCTGTGTTTTTCATGGTTACAATATGGAATAACATTGTATGAAGTTTTAGATTTGCTGTAGTGGGAAAAGGAAAGGAGTTTGATGTGGACAAGTCAGAAATTGTTACTGGGGTCATAATTTCCTATAATTATGGGAATTTCCTATAATTAAAGTGTTCAGGAAATCATGGCCCATGATATTCCACTACAAGCTTGGTAGACAGAAAATAAAATGGCAGCAAGAGGCCCTTGGAAGAACATGTGGGTTTTCCTTTGTTTCCTTTGCAATGCAGTAATTTACAGAAGTTTTATTTTCTCTCTCTAAAAAACAATGAATAAACTTGTAACAATAAAACATAGAGTCAAGGAAAACCCTGTTTCCTCTGGATTAATCTTTATCCTTGCCCACACGCACAACCTCTGGGAGGAAAACCAAGACATCAAGGGTAGCAATGCCCCCTCTCACCGCTGAGGAGATGGTACCCTATGAACCCACAGTAAGGCTTGGTATCCACTTTAGTTTTTGCTTTTTTTTCCTCTTTTGGATTTCATCTATTACATTGGGATTTTTATTGATCAAAAAGTATTCATCCAAGACACATTTTCTGAAACTAACTATGGCAAGGTTCTGAGTCAGGTTCATGGGGGAAATGATCTCACAAATGAGACCACAATAAATGTACTGATAATAACAATACAGAGAGATTGGCACAAACCTTGGGGGATGAGGTCAGGGGAGGGTATTTAAAAGATGAAACAACATTATAACAAGAGTGTTCCTTCAGCTTGAGATCTTGGTGTGACTTAGCAGCCAGAGGTGTGCAGGAGGGGCTCTCAAGGTGGAGAAGACAGCAGGGCAGAGGCACGGGTTTGGTGAAGAATGAAATTCTTGTGTTCAGAGGACAGAGAGGAGTTGCTTGGGCTGGACATGGAATGTTGGTGGGGAAGGGGTCAAAGATAAGCCCGAAAAAGAAAAGAGTCTATAAAGCTTGGAACAGTGTTATGCCAAACTCAGCCATATGGATTTTAGGTGGTAGACCACTGGGCACCTCTGAGGGGCTCTCAGCATGATCTGCCCAGTCGGTTTCTATAATTCAAGAACATTGGACATCAATGTGTAGGTTGAATTTGCAGGAAGTTAGGGGACTAAGGAAGTAAGGCAGGAACTAAGGTAGTAACATGAGAATGAAATGGAAGCTAAAGTGAAGATTAAATGTTAAGGGGCTAGAAAGTGCAGAACATCCCAAATGACTGGATGATATGGTGGGAGGGTGGTGGTTTAAGAGGACAAAAGGGCCAATGGCAACTGAAGTTTCAAACCATGGGAATTGGGTGCCTTATTTTATTTTATTTTATTTTATTTTATTTTATTTTATTTTATTTTATTTTATTTTATTTAAGGAGCTGATTTGGAGACTCTGGTGAGCACCTCAGCAAGTCAAATGCTTCTCATGAGCCATTTCATCTTCTGCTCACAATTTTTATTAGTGGTTATACTATTCTCACTTTATTTCTGAGGAAACTGGGACTCAGATAATAATTAATTTGCCCAAAGTCCACAGATAGTATGTGGAACAATGAGGAGTTGAAACAGCTTTGTCGGGCTCCAAAGTCTGTACGCTATTCCAGAGGTTTTCCATCTGTGCTCTGAAGAATTGTAGAGGTTCTCGGAAGCTCCTTGGGATCTCCTGGAGGGTCCTGAAGGAGTTTGGGCCCCTGGGCTCCCATCTTGATTTCAAATGGCTTAAGTTTTCCTTTGATGAAAGAGTTCTCCTACTAGCAAAACCAGTGTGTTCTATTCCGTTTTAAAAGAAAAGAAAGGGTTGGTTTTGGACACGTTGAATTTGAGGAGCAAATGGGACAGGTAGAGGTGTCCAAATGCTCAATATGAAGAACTGCTCTTAGGAATAAACGCACAGGTTCAGAAGCGGTATGTAGAAGAGATCAGTGAAAGGGGCTGCCTACTTCCGTGCCAGAATTACCTTTCTAGTATAAGAAATCACATTACCGTATTCCTGCTGCTAGTAAGCACGTTCAACCATCATGTGCTGGAACGGCTGAAAGTTCCCAGTTGCCCTGTGATGCTGTATACCACTCTTTTGAGCGCCTACACACCTCTGCTCCCATCAGTTGGCTGTCCAACTTATCAAGAACACTTGGGTTTATTCCCAAATCAGTTTTTGCCAGTTGCATTTGTTTTTTGTCATTTGCAATTGTATTGAATAATATGTAAACTAATGCAATATGAATACAGAAGGAAATAAGGATTTTCCTTGAAAAATGAGTTGAATTATTTGGAAAGAATAGGCAAGTTATTTTGCTTTGGTTGGAATGAGACTGTTATAAAATATTGGGGGAACCATAAAAATCTAGACAGATTCTGGGCTCAGATCACTTTTCAAGTGTCTTTAAATTCTTACAACACTAAAAAACTAAAACCAAAAATTGTAGATGATGCGTTATGAATACAACTTATACAAAAAAGTCATCTTGGCCTCCAAGCATCAGAGTTTGGCCCTACATGAAAAGAGTGGGAGATTAATATATATTTGTAAGTTTTAAACGAAAATAAAATGTTACGTGGGTTTGGATGTATCACTTTTTATGACGCCTCACTTTAAACGACTTTTTTTTATTAACTTACAGCTACTAGATCTGACCAAGTCAGATAAGAATCCATCACGTATTTCTAGTCCCTGTACAGAAAGGGGATTATGACCACTTGAGCACAGGTCAATCACTTGACTCTTTGGATTTGTAGGTCAAACCCAATAGGAAATTTGGCAAGGAACAAAAAGCCGTTGAATTAGGTTGAAGCTTCCTAGAACACATAAATATAAAAGGGAACACCGGTGAGAGTTTAGATTTCAAATGACTTAACTATGATTTCCATTTAGAAAATCACGTGGAAAAAAATTTCTTACTTTAAGTATATGAAAGTTCGCTGATTACTACGAGTCACAATTCTGCCAGTCTCCATGGTGACATAAAATAGGGTTCATGGCTGGGCTAGCTGGGAATGGACTATTGTGAAGGCATTTTTAACTGTGTGTGCAAGGTCGGATTTTACTTTGCTGCCCTGGAGAAATACGAGGAGCTGGAACAAGTAGAAGAGAGGCCACGCTGCTCCCCAGCAGCTGCTGTAGCGTGACCCGGAAGCCCTGAGCCTTCGGCACCAGCCATGAGGCCTGTGTCTCTAATTGGCACTGCAGTCAGTTGAGAGTCCTCCCTTTGTGTGCCCTAGACTGCCAGAGCGGGAGTGGGGTGGTGGGGGAAGAATATGTATGTGATCACCTGCTTCCCTTCTCTTGTTGCCATGGGTTACGGAGCCCAGAGCTGGAGAGTGGGGCCAAGCACTCGGGGTGGAAAGAACTGCGTCAGCTTCTGGAAAGAGAGAGAGAGAGAGAGAGAAATTAGAAATAGGGAGCAGGAAAACAATAGGCAAAAGCACAACAATCAACATCCCAAGGTGGCCCGACTGTGAGCAAGGAACAGGCAGCCGAAATCAGAGCGACTCTTCCTAAATCTAGTTCCCACCCGACACACTGGCCTAAACAATGAGGAGCAGAAAAGAACACATACAAATCTCGGCAGCGACCCTGTGCCTCTGCCCACAGGGCCTTCAGTGCATGTCTAGGATCCACCTTGGAGAAAAACAAACAGAGTCTGTTAAGAGTCAAGTCCACAGCTGTCAGGGAGCCGCAGGAAGCATAGCATTACGGAGTACCAGACACCAACAGGAAGCAGGCTGTGACCTTGGGGAGGCCACCATTTAATTAGGCATCTTAAGTCTGTAAGTCAGGTTTGTTGTGCACTCTGCACCCAGTTACTCATTCTTCTTCTTATTTGATGGTCCATAAGGGGAAAGAATATGTTTCCCCTGCTTTCCTGAGGCCTCTGACTATTTTGTATGAAACGTCATAGACTTTAGGAATCCAGAGGGCTTTTCAGCAAATCTTATCCCTTAATTTGTAGGTGAAAGAACAGGCTTGGAGAGGTTAAGTACCTTGACTAAGGGAATCCAGTTTGTCTGAGGCTTTTTAAGTGTTTTGTTTTGGTTTTATTTGTTCATTTGCTTTTTGCAGAAGGAGAAAAAGGAGGAAAAAGATTAAAACGATGCAGCAAATGTCAACGTGTATCCATCTCAGAGTGAAGGACCTGGAGGTGGGAATCCGGTATCTCTTCAGACTGAACTATCAAGAAATGAGATTACTAAGCCCCCCACTTTGCTGAGAGGGCAACACCCTGCCTCTGGATGTCAGGACAAGGGCTGCTTCTCACCCCTGTTGCTTGGTTCAAGTCTCATGGATGGCAGGCTATTTGGAGGAATGTTAGCAGGGACATGGATGGAGGGGTGTGATCTACAAGCCTTTCTAATTCAGACCAACACACAGCTCTGAACTTCCGGGAGCAATTTCTTCCTGCTGTGACCCCTGTCTACGATGAGTCCTCAGGTGGTTGCAGTGCCTGTTGACTTTGGCCATCCTCTCCTTCTTGGGTTCCTGGTGAGACTGAGTTCTTCTCTGGGTACCAGCTGCTACTGGCAGGAAACAGATTCTATGAGAAGTTGTGGCTAATCTGTGTGCTTAAAGATAACTCGTTTTTTATGCCATGTTACTGACTGGCTGTTTGCCCTCTCTCTTTCCCTCTATATCTTCCACTTGCTAAATAACGTGAGGTGGATGTTCTCCTTTTGGCTTCCTTTTTTTTTTTTTTTTTCCACCTCAAGAATTTAGGCTCTCACATTAAAACATATGGGGAGTGGTTTCACTTGCATGGTTTTGGTAGCTACTGTGAAAATGTAGTATCTACCTGAAGCCAGTAGAGATAAGAATTATGGTGGCTTGCCTTCAATACTCTCCCAGAGAGGGCTAATGTCAGAGAGAGAGGAGCATGACCCTTCACAGAAGTACGGTGAGGTTGTCCAGCTCTTCTCTCTCCCCCAAGCTCCCATGGGGGTTGGGGGGGCAGGACATAGGAGGGGAGCTTAGCCCAGGTTTCTTAAGGGGCAAATAAACTATTCCACAGTCTCTGTGAACCTGTACCAGGAAGTACACGAGAGCTCTGGATAGTGGGAACACATAGGGAGCTGTAGGCTGTACCTTGGAATGCAGACGGTCCCTGAAACCCCAGGAAACAGGTGTCCAGGTTCATATCGCCCCGAAGTACCACAACTATTCCAAGTGCTTTAGAAGGGAGCTGAACTGCTCTCTGCTAAAGAAATTAATCCAGAGCCTAAATCCTGCTTTTTGTTAATGGCTAGATATCCTTGAGATGGATTCCTCAGCAATATCCTTTGATCTTGGCTAGCCCTCTGGGGGCTGCATATTTCTCTCAGTAATCAAAGTCCATAGATCTTTTTCCTTCCTTCAGGGGTCCATCTATACTCCATGAGTTTTTAAAAACCATTATATCATGTCCTTCTCTATTTCACTTCACTCTCTTCATTTTCCCAAATCTCTTTTATTTACCTTTCACTTTGAGTCCCACACAGAAATGACAACTTCTTGGAGTTCCAGGACAACACACGAGCAAGTACTATTTACAGAGCACCTACTGTGTGGCCACAGAGGGCCAGGGCCTATAATATAACTGCAAACAGCAGATATGCTCCCTGTACTCATCACACTCATCTTGAGAGTTAGAAAGTCCAAGGAAGTGAAGTGTCAGCTGGGAAGGAGGAGAGTTGGGGAAGGGCAAATGGAAAAGCAGAGAGAGCACAGAATGTGTGAGAAATTGACAGGAGTTGAGTAAGCGGGAGCATAGAGAGCAAGGAGGAATGTGGTGAGAGATGATGTGGGAGAAAGCTGGTGCAGTCCAGGTCAAACCTTTAAACCTTCTAAACAATACCAAGGAATTAGACTTTACCCTTTGGACAATGAGAGCCACTGAATATTATTAGCAGAGGGTGGTGTCATCAGATTTGAATCATAGAAAGATGGTTGCAAGATTGGGGAAGAATTGGAATGCTCACAGGGAGAGCATCTAGGAAGAAATTGGGTGAGGGTAGTTATGACCTTGACAAGGGTAGTGGCAGTGAGGATGGGAAAACATGAACAGATTAGAGACTTATTTAAAAGTAGAACTGAGCTTTGCTAGCTGTGGGGGCTCGTGTATGAGAACAGTGTGGACTGCTCTGAGAGATCTCATTAATGATGAAACAGGAATATGACAGTGATATCAGATGTCAACCACTGTGCCTGCCTAGTTACAGCCCCTGCTGAAGGGACAGATCTAGGGGAGTGTGTGTTCAACAGTGTAACCCTACTCCACCTGGTCCCAGTTGATTAGAGTAGGGCTGAACACCTGACCCAGAGGTAAGACAGCCATTGGCTGGCTAGCAACTTATGGCCGGGCCCATAACTATCATCTGGACAAGTTAAATTTGCTCTCCTGGGAATATGAGCTATGAAAATGCCAAGAGAATGAGTCAGTAATAAAGGCTGAAGTTTTAAAAGGATGGATTAAAGAGAGGGTGGAACAAGAGGGGCCACATCCAAGCTGAAGTTATAAGAAAGGGGAAGTTATGAGCAAGCAATAGAAGCCAGTCTGCCGAGAGGGTAGAATGGAGCAGGTGACAAAAATAAGCAGATAAACCAATACAGGGCATCCCTGTGGCTGCTGAGAGCAACAAAGAGCATAAGTGGTTTCTAGAACTATCTCTGGCCCTGAGCATTTTCTATTTCCAGTGCTGTTCCACAAGCATCCTTGCAATAAATCACTCCTACAACTTGAGAGTCTCTGTTCATTGCCACAAAAGAGCATTGCCAAATATTTTCGCCTAATATTTTCCCCAGTGTCACATGTTTGCCTCTGACCATCTTGCTGCTTGTCTAGAGTCTGGTCCAGAGATGCTTGTTTGCCCAGGATCCCTCAAGAGGAATTTTTTCATCCCTGATGATTTTCCAACGATGGCCTTTGGCCACACTCAGTAGGTATATCAAAATCAGAAAGAAAAGTAAAGCCTCATTCCAGAGATTCTGCTTTGTGGCAGAATTTTAAACCCATGACGTGTTTCAGTGGGTTGAAAATGTCTTTGAACGTGTGCTCCCATCTCCAGAGCGATGATTAATTACTGGCGATTGCTACTGGTTATGCTTGCAGCTCTCGGCAAGAAAATGAGTAAAAAGTATTTGAGCTTTACATTCTCTCTTTGACAAAGAGCCTCTTTAAAAAAAAAAGAAAAAGGACAGGAAAAAAAAGAAAAAACAAAGCTGGATGTAATTTATAACAAGCTCCTGTATTTTCTGGGCAGCTCTTGGCCCAACCCATGTCGGTCCTGAGATGAACTACGACGGAGGCAGGTGAGGCGTCCTGCTTCTCTTCACACACGAAGTTATGCTCATCATGCTCCATGCACATTTCTGAATTAGTTCCAGCTACTTAGTGTCACTGTGGGAGAATTTAGACTGCCATTGTTTGAGTATTCAACATACTCTTCGATGATGGATTCCCAGAAAAGGCAAAATCCATTATTTTCACACAGTAGGAAAATAAACCTTCTCCCCCGCCTCAGACACGAAGATCGAGAAAGCTTTTCGTGTTAGACAGTTGAAAATTTCACATTCAAGTGGCTTTGTCAACTCTTCTAATCAGTGTCCTTTAGAAAAACAAATTTAAAATTCAGCTTCTTCATTCAGTAGGGGTGAGGTGTGACTAAGGATATTAGGTCTCAGCGGTTAGTGGTCTGTTAGCCAGCACTGGCTTGTGAAAAACGGCAGCTAATTGACAGCGGTGTCTTAAGGTAGCATCATAGAGGGGGGGAAGGAAAAGGACTCCACAGTGGAAAACACAGGTAGGGAATTTGCGATAAAAAGGTATTTCTCTCTAGCAAGACAAAAAATACTTCCCCAGTGGATCAAAAGTGTTCCTATAGCATAGTCACAATAGGTTTCAAGTCAATATAGCAGGTTGTTGGTGTTCTCTGAGCTCCCTTTCAACAGATGCCCACATGTTGGAGCGGATATGAGCTGCGTCCGTGCCCACCTGTGGACCCGGGGAACAGCGGTGAGGAGACCTCGGTTTTATAGCAAGGACTCTGCACCACCTCAGTGACCAAGGAGACTTCAGGTAGGTGGTGAGTGTTACTGGACTGTGGGAAAAAACTATATAAGGGTGTTTCCTGAAGTGTGTTTCTACTAAGAACGGATTCGGTGTAACATGAAAAGGAGCCAAGGTCAAATTAATTAGGAAAATTATGGATTAAGTAAAGCTAAACAGGTCTATTTGTTGTAGGACTTCTTGGACCTTTTAATAGGCTAAAGAACCTGAAGGTTGTAGTTGCCATCTTCTCAGTTTCTTTTTAGTGGAGGACCATGGCAGCCTTTCCTGGAGCAGCTCACCTCACAGGGGGAATACACTGTGGAATATGCTTTGGGAGAGATTCTGGTGCTTCAGTTCTGAATTCTTACCCCAGACTCTTCCTTGCCCCTGCTGGGTCCTGTTTTTAGCCTCATTCTTTGGCAGTGACATTTCCCTCCAGTGTCCCAGGGACAATATTGACTCATCTCACCCTGACTTGGTTCTCCTAGATTATACTCCCAGGTACACTCTTCCTAGCTGCCTTGAATAAACATCTCTCTGGTTCTCCCTCAAACAGGACCTCAGGGCCATGGTTCACTGGGTAAGACCCTGCTCTGCCCACCTTGATCCCTTCAGCAGGTAAACTTGCACTGATTATCCACTGGCCCCTCTGAAGACCCGGGCTTGGTCCCTGCCTGCCCCCACCTCCCTTCAGGGCTCCTGATGGAGACACACCCTGCATGGCCTCCACCCTCTACAGGGCTCTGCACTGCCTGGAGTGGATTGCAAACTCCAGGAGGCTTTCAGGAAAAGAAGCAGAGCTAAAGTTGCTCCTCACCCTCTGTACATTCCCTTCTGAAAATCAGTCACCTTCTCCCTCTAATTCCCTTCCTGTCTTGCATAAACAGAGCTGGCTTGGGCAAAACACTGAAGGAGGTGATGCTGTTCTTCCACCCACCAGTCTGTTTCTTCTGTCCCCTCCTCCAGCACCCCTCTTCTGAGTCTCTTCCTTCCCACTCTCATCTAGCCATCAGCTAACCTTTCTTCCCAGGACAACCTGCTCTTATTTTACATCAGTCATTTACACATAAGTATAATTTTTAAGCCAGTTTATACATCTCTGGGGACATTTAATATATATATATATATATATATATATATATATATATATATATATATATATATATGGTAATTAGGGAATGGAATAAGTGGCCTCAGGAAAGAGGCTAGGAAGATATATTTCCTGCATGTTAACAACCACAAGATTCCCTTTGCAGGACGCTAGTCCTGGCTATGACATCAAGCAGGGTAGCAAATTTAGGGACTAAATAATTCTGTGCCACTGGCCAGGTTCCCAGGTGGGGAGAGTAGATAAGCAGATCTCATATTTCAAAACAGTTATACCTGGAGCTAACAATTCAGCACTGTGATTACGGCTCTTGCCAGCTGAACTTTCGTGTCATTTTTTACAATTTTATGTCTTGTACTGCAAAGTGGCATTATTATTTGCCTCTGCAACATGGGAAAAAAAGACAAGAAAATAACCCAGAGCTATAATAAATATTTGCCCTCTTAACATCGACGGGTCATTATCACTCAGAAACACCTACTGAAATTGAGGAGAGACCACTGATAGGAACGAAGAAGGCACTCTGGGCCCTCTGCCTGAACTTAGCAAGCCAGCGAACTGGCTAGCTAAGAAAAAGCTAATTGCTGAGTTAGTGAATGAATATTCAATTTCCCCCCAATGTTGCAGAAAACCTTTGCTAAGTTATAAGCCTTTCTGGGTTCCTTGGTCTGGCCCATCTACCAGAGTTGCCCACAAGAGAAACTCATTTGAGCAGCCTTCCTTGGCTCTCACTTCAGCAAGGTATGAGAAAGAAGATTTAGGTTTAATGTCATCTAGTTTCTGAGTCCAGTTCTAGGGACTTTCTCAGTATGGTATTTTCTTGGTACGGAAATGAAGTTGCATGTTAGGGGACTGGAAGCCATCAGCCATCTTTGCCTGCCAGTCTCTCACACACAACTCCTCGTCACAGACTTCTTCCTGGGCCACTCTACATTGGTTTGTACCCTTCACTAACACACACAAACCCTTTCTCCTCTGGTGCTGATTTATCTCCTCTGTCACCTTCTAATGAATTAAATAGTCTGCTTTTTTACTTTGTCTATTTCTGTCTCCCCCATTCATCCCTCGTAATGTAAGGCTATGAAAGCAGAGATGTCTTACATATTTTGTTTCCTGCTATTTCCCCAGTTCCTAGAACAGTGTCTAGTACATATTATATGCTCAACAAAAATATGTTCACTGACTAAATGATTAAATCAATTAAAATTATTAAACCTCTGGAAATGAACAGTGCCCTCCCTTAAATTATGGAGTCTATTGTTCTACCTTTACACACTTAAATTTCATGCATGATTTTGTAAATGTGTTTTGTCCAAAGGTAGAATACTAGCAGTACTAACATTTAAAAGTAAATGCTAAGGTTGGGTGGATAGAAATAATTATTTCAAAGTCATTAAAGGTTATTTTTATTTTTCATATATAGTAAATCACATGTCTGACTTATTTTTTCCCAAATTTATACAGTATTGCAGTAGTACCTTACTTGTCCTAGACTACAAAGCATTTCCCTGTATTTTCAACTTTATCTAGTAAGCTTCCTGAAAGATAACTAACAAATTTTCAGTAAGTAGACAGCTAACTGCTGAGGAGAAATGTGACTCACACAGGTCAAGGGACTTGCCAAAGAGCACGCAGCTGGAAAGAGACATATTTAAATCAGGAATTCAACATTTTGATTTCCTCACTAGTGAGATTTCTGCTCACTATAAGTGTTATATCAGAATGTGCCATGCGTTTGCACATTATTTCCTAACAAATAAATTTCATTAAATTTTCAAGATTGAAAGTGACTTCCAGAGGAAAGTCTACAAAGACCCTAAAAGGCATATTTACAAGAGTCTAGAGCATCCATTTTGAGATAGAAATCTATTTTAAGTCATATGGAGCATTTCTAATTAATCACCTTCCCAATAATTAGATGCCTGTATCATCAACAAATCCTTTTAACATTTACTTTATAACGATAACACTAAAAATGACCTTCGCCATGGTCCATTTGGGCCTCTTTAACAAAAGTACAACAAACTGAGTGTATTAAACAACAAACATTTACTTCCCCCAGTTCTGGAGGCTGAGAAGTCCAAGATCAAGGTGATGTTTGGTGAGCGCCCACTTCCTGGGTTACAGATGGCTATCTCCTCAGTGTGTGGTCACAGGGTGAAAGGAGTGAGGGAGCTCTCTGGGGTCTCTTTCATAAGGGCACTAACTCCATTCATGAGGGTTCCGTCTCAAAAGCTCCACCTCCAAATACTATCACATTGGGTATTAGGCTTTCAACATCTTAATTTGTGGGGGACACAAACATTCAGTCCATAACAGTCATTATCTCCAAACTTCCTTGTCTTTACTTGAAAAATCTAAGACCCTGGCAGTTCACACATCACAAGTGAGTCAGTGGCAAAGCCAACACTAGGGTGAATCTCGGACTCCCAGTCCAGTGTTTCCTCAAACAGCCTGCTTGGACAGATGTAAAAAATCATTAAATTACCTTTCAGCTTTCCTCACTCTAGAGTAGCTAATTCAAATCATGTTGGTATTTCATGATGTCATTTTCCCCAACAAGTTGTGGTTCTAGAGATACGCAAGTATTTGAAGACGTAAAATGTCAAAAAACAAAACTAGTAAGGAGGAATTGAAAGGACTAAACCCTTCCATTCAGTCACTGCTGACTCTGAAAAGCCAATCAGGAGAAGCCAGCTTGATCCTCGGGGCTCTAGAATGCTGAGACTGGCCTTGGCAATAGGAGGGTCTCAAGAAAAGGCCCCACCTGGGGAACTGAGCGCTGGCACTGAGCAACGCACTTTGTCAGCGTCTGTAATCCCTTCACCAGTGCCCAATATTTATTGAATTTAAAACTGGGCTTGAAGCAAACTCTATATCTGGTGTATTAGAGGACAAGACATCAAGTGAATTGTCATTTTTCTTTGTTTAATTTTACCCTTGCTGTCCTTTTAAATAAATGCAATTGTAAAAAAAAAAAAGTAAACAATATGTATGTCATAAAGTTATTGCAAAAAATAAGTGAAATAACTCATGTAAAGCAATTAACAAGGACAAAGTGTTCAATAAATGCATGTGATGATGATGATGATATACATATGCCTTCCTCTTGACATAGACAAGGTATCTGGGTTCAATCATTTATTTTAATATTATAAAGAAGTAGCATGAGGTATTTTTGTGGTGATGGAACAGTTCTGTATCTTGATTGTGGTTCATGCATCTACACATGTGATAAAATTATATCTGTATATTACTGAGTGCAAGTAAAACAAATAAAAATCTAAATAAATTCTATGGATTGTACCAGTGTCAATTCCCTGGTTTTGACATTGCATTCTAGTTGTGTAAGATGTCACCATTGGGGATACTGGATGAAGGTACAGGGGACCTCTCTGTATTATTTTTGCAACTTCCTATGAATCTATAATTATGTAAAAATAAAAAGTTTTTAAAACAGGCTTCATGGATTTCATACTGCAAATCCAAATATGGATTTCATATTTTTGTAACCTCTTAAAGAATTCATTAACATTGTGAATGTTTTTCAATTTTTCATTGTGAATGGTTTCCTCATTTATTGAAAAAAATCATTAAGAGATTACTATCATTAAAACGGAAACCATTTTTGCCAGTTAATGTGGTTTTAAGAGTTTGAGACAGATTTATGCAAATGGCTGATTTATAATATCACTAATTTAAAATATTTTACCTTTAGATACATATTTTGGATGTTGACATTTAAAATACTGCTAAGTGGTTGCCAACTTTTAAAATTATAATGAAATCAAAATGGCCGTTACCTAAGTAAAGAAAATTGAGCACAAGTCTATAGTACTATAAAGAAAACAGGTTAAAAACTCCAATATAGTCTTAAGAAAAAATTATGCATCTGTCCGTCCCCAAATATTATATTTTAGGTCTTCATTATGAAGAATCTATCCTTCTGTGCATTCACAGGAAGACAGAAAGCTTAGTCGTTATTTGCTGCTAAAGGAAATTTTATTTTCTGTAAAAGGCTGCTCAACTCAGAATGAAGGGACTAATTTATATTTGGCCACTAGGTGTCACTGTTGGTGGTAGCGTGGGTAGTAAGGAGGGGGAGGGGAAATTGAACGCAATCTCAGGGTATTTTTGGGGGCTGTGAGATTTTTTTTTAACGTAAAATTCCCACATAACTGCCATACTCGCTTTCTATGTTCAGAGGGATGACGTGGAAAGGAAATAGAGAAGTATAAAGATACAGCCTTTGGAGAGTTTCTGTACTCAGAAGCTATCACAACCACAAGGAAATGGGGAGTATGTGGCTACTTATTGAGCTATAATACCCAACAAAAATTGACTATTAAAGACAAGTCCATTTTAATAATTCCCTAACCACATAGCAGGAAAGCAGAGAAACGTCAATTACTTCATGTTACAGAGGGAAGCATTCCTCAGCCATGTCTGCCTTGTGCTGAAAAAATTAGATGAATAATTTATATCGCAAAGCAGAGTGAGGGTCAGCGTGTGTGTGAAGGTGGTTTGAGGAAGGAGCTATGGCAGTACGTCAGAAGCATCATCCATGAGGCCACAAACAATGCCAGTTGGAAGAGTCTCAGAATGTTAAATGGAATTTGGGTTGTTTTTTGCTTTTCAGCAACTATCAGTGAAGTCCAGTTGAATTCTGGACTTGGCTATAAGAAATGGGAACTTTTTTTCAAAGCCCATGGAAACACTAAACAATGAAAAAGATTTTCCTAGTGTTGTACTTGGCACAGACTCCAGCGATAGCAAGATGGGTGGTGCCTGCCCGGTCTCGGGAGGCGTATCGTCATTTTCTTCAGAAAACCCGAGGCCTGCCACCAGGCCTCAGGGTCCGGGGCTTGCACCAGGGATGCAGCAGCATACGTACCCAAGATCTGTGGGCAGGGCTGGGCTCATTGGCAGAGGCTGGTAAAGGAAGCTACTGTGTGCCAGTGCTATTTCAAGCAAGCGTCTCTAGCTGGAGCTGTTATTCTTTCACTTTCCTAAGGGGGGTGGGGGGAAGTTTAAGAAAACCAAAGAATTGGGACGAAAGGAGGTTAGAGGAGAGAGTCCAAATGAGGGTAAGAAACCCCTAATGAGCATCCAGAGGAGAATTTTTTTTTTTTTTTTAACGGAGGGAGAAGATGAACTACATGACTCCAAATTTTTCATACTTGAAAATATTTCCTTGCTCATTTATGTTATAGATGAATGCATGAAATACTCATTTCTGTTTTCTGCTTTAGACATTTCTCAGGACAGGACTACTGGTTTATACTTATCCATATTCACTGGGGACAAGGTAGCTGGATAATCATTTAATAAATTTTAAAAATGAGGAAAATAAGAGGCAAGCAACTAACATGGAGTGCTAACCATGTGCTAGGCATTATTTTCAGTGTTTTCTGGGTAGTAACTCATTTAATCATCAAATAATCCTATTATTACTATTATTATTATTGTTATTATTATTCTCATGATACATAAGGAAACTGAGGCAGAGAGAGGTCAAGTAGTTTGCCAAAGGTCACAGAGCCTTAGGCAGTCTGCCTCCACAGTCACTCAGCAAAGCAGCCATAAAATCAGCACCCAGTCTCTGTGTTAGACCTTTGGCCGTTTTGTGACTTATGAAATGTCTCCATCAAAGTCAAGATACTAACCACTGAGACCAGAAAAACTTTGCACAGTGGGATTTCTCTACTTGCTACAGTCTGGCAACGTGCTGCATCAAAGGATAGTTGCTGCATACTGAGCAAGAGTTGCCTGTCCTTAACTGTCATGACTTTTGTGGCTGACAGCTCCAAACACTACCTGAAGCAAGCCCTTGAGAAGTCTCTTTGGGTCAACTTAGATTCACATTTCCACATAATGTCTAGATATATGAGACTGCATGTCACCCTTCCTTATAATTTACATGAAATTGATGTCCAGAAAGTGTAATATGAAAATACATCTTTTCCAGGAGGTTTTTCATGCCTGTGACACATACACATGCTAAGTTTTTGCCAAAAGAAGTTCCAGCCATTTGTGTAATTGTACTCACAATAGCTGAAGCTGCATAAAATGTTTCTTGGGCACTGACTCAGGAGGAAAAAAGACAAAGAAAACATACATGCGCTCCCTAATGACCCTGGTAGCAGCACTGAGTGTAATGGATAGTTTGTTAGTCCAGCAAAAGTACTGCAATTTGCCATTAATGGATGTGAGGAGGCCAGTTCCCTTAGTTGGAAAGAAGCCACTATTACTAGATAGCTCCCCCTGAAAATGAAATAAAACAAAACCAGGAGAAGCAGTCCCAGGAAATAAACCTGGAGGAAGCATTTACGCTGGAAAATAAAAAAGGAGTATCAGAGCACAAAGATTTTGTGGAGTTTCTTATTGTACTACTTTTAGGACACACACTAAGCATGAACAATGAGATCAGCTGTCAGATTTCTCATTCCTGTAGTGCTTCTAATGAACCAGGGTTATTTCACTGCCAATGATTTGCCTCAAAAGTCAATTACACGAGCAGAATTAAGGGGACTTTAGAATTAAACCATCTTTAATTCAAGTAACCAAAGAAACTTAACTTTAAAATACCTCTTAAATACTAGTAGATTTTTGGAAAATGTTTTCTCTTGTACTTTGCCACGTACATATCCAGATACCAATTCTACATAATTACCTGGAAAACTACCATAGAAAAGGAAAAGTTTAAAAAAACACACAAAATGTTTATTAAGATGATTGCATTTGAATGCAAAGTTTCAGAAAAATTAATTCTTTCATATTCATGAAACCTAACTACAATAAGCAGGCAATTGTCAATCTATCAGAAGTAATTTTTCATTAATAGCTGCATTTTATAGTCATAGTTTCAACAAATATTGTTACACTCTGCTATAGACTGAATTGTGCCCCCCTAAAATTCATACATTAAGGTCCTAATCCCCAATGTGACTATATTTGTACATAGGGCTTTTAGGGGGTGTTTAAGTTTAAATGGGGTCATAACAGGGTCCTAATATGATAGGATTGGTGGTCTTATAAGAAAAGACCTTGTAAGAGACCTCTCTCTCTCTTTCTCTCCTCCCCCTACCCCCCAGGAATACATCAAGGAAAGGCCATGTGAGGACAGAGCGAGAAGACCATCTCCTACAACTCAGGAAGAGATCCTCACCAGAAGTGGATATGCCAAACCTTGATTTGAAACTTCCACCCTCCAGAACGGTGAGAAGATAAATTTCTGTTGTTTAAAACACTCAGTGTGTGGTAGTTTGTTATGGGAGTCTGAGCTGACTAATAAGGGCTTCTACTCTGTGTCCAAGATGTTGCTGGGTGCCAGTCTTCAGTGGTGTTCAGCTCAGATGTGGTACTTGACCTTGACCTGTTGGAGCTTAAGGTCTGATTGGGGTGACAGAAATTAAGCAATTAATCATAAAAATGAAAGTATAATTATCAGTTGTAACAAGTGAAGTAAAAATGTTAAAGGGTAATTTGAAAGAGTGTGAGAGGAATTCAATTTACTTTGGGAAGTCAAGAAACTGATATTTAATCTGAGCCTTAAAAATGAGCGAAACAATAGATGATGAAAAGGATAGAAAGTTCTGGATTGAAGAAACAGTATATGCAAAGGTCCTGAGGTGGGAAAGAGGATACTGATGTTAAAAGAACTGACAGAAGTAAATGGAATTAGAGCACGATGAGCAAAGGGAGAGGGACCACAATATAAGTCCTGTTCTTAAAATATCACTGGCGTTTCTGTGTAGAGAATAAATTGAAGGGGGGAGTGTTAATGCAGAAAGACCAGTTAGGAGGCTATCACTGTGGTCACAGGACAGGAACATGATGTCTTCAACTAGGGTGGTACCTGTGAAAGTAGAAAGAAGTCAAAAGACTCTAGGAGTCCTTGTAGGTGGAAACAAAAGGACTTGGCAGTTTAATAAATGAGGGAAGTGGTTAGAGAGAAGACTCTCTGGCTTTCTCTTTTGCGTGTGACTCTCTGTTCTTGGCCATGAATAACTAGTGCCCAGAAGTGACATTTACAGAAATAGAAAAGACTAGCAAAAGAGTGGAATTGGGAGGTGAGAGCGACTGTTTGGAGCTGCTGTCGCATTTGTTTCTGTCTATTAGGCTGATCTTTAGATTGACCATAGGACCATTCTCTGAGATGAGACTTTGGATGTATCATAAGCATCAAATTCACCAGGTGACAAGGATAAATGACAAACCCACCAAGACCAGTTCAGCTCCAGTCTGACTTTTTGGATGTAGGTTAATGCAGGCTTGGGTTGGGCTCCTCCTGCAAATTGACTTCGAGGGTCAGTATCCATAGCTGGGCAGGTATCAGGGGATTGTCAGGAAAAGAGAGCTCGTGAACTAATCCAGACCTCACCTCCCTCACCCACCCACCCACTGAAGGGCAGGGTCACAAATGAGCTGAGGAAATCCTCTGCTCTCAGTCAATCAACAACTTAAGAAACCAGGGAGAAGCAGCAAGTGTATGCAGTTTTAGTTGGATCCCTGGCATAAGGAGCTTCTAAAGTGGATTAGGCCCCACTTGTTTCTCTCCCCTATAGACATGGTGCCACCACCACTGTGGTCTGCTAGCTATAGGATTTAGGAACTCCGGGGCCAAAAGCCTTGAAGAGGTGAGACCCTTCCGTGGTCTTCTAAATGGTTTAGTATTAAACAGTAAGATGAAAATTTGAGAAATGTATTGTTTTACTGACTGTTATACTTATCCTAACAGATATGGACCTACAATTATTGCAAAGGATGCTCTTGGTTTTCTTCCAACTTCCATTATTTCTGCTCTCCATAGCAATGGAACCTCAGTTCTTAAGGATAGATGATGGAAGTTTGGACTAGCATTGTGGTGGTAATGAAGAAATGTGGTGGGCAGGAGAGTTGCCTATGAGGTAAAACCAGCAGGAATTGGTAATCAACGAATACGGGGGAGGAGGGAGGGAAAGGGGTCCAGTACAACCCCCAGGTGTCTGACTCACAAAAGAGAACAAACAATGATGCTGTTTCCAGAGAGAGAGAGAGAGAGAGAGAGAGCGCGCACCAGGTTTGGGTGGGGAGGTCAGGAGCTCCATTTTGGAGAAGGAGCTGGACTGGAACTATAAATGTGTCAGTCATCTGAGTATAGAAAAGAAAGCTCACCTAGGGAAAGACTACTGAGGGGAAAGGTAAGAGAGCCTTGTGAACGCCCATATTTCTTGATCCAGATAGTGAAGGATGAGCCTGCAAAGGAGACTGAATATAAAAGGTAAAAGATAAAGGAGAAAAGTACGAGAATGTGGTATCATGGAAGCCACAGGAAGAAAATATTTCACGTTAGGAAGGGCTGGCTTATGGCGTAAAAATACTTCTTAGAATCTAAGTTAAATGAAATTGAAAAATATCCCTTGACTTTAGCCTTATGGAAGCCACTGGTGACTCTGGGGAGAATTCTTTCCAACGAGGAGAGGAGCCAAGTTAGACAAAGTTGGAGAGTGCCCAGCATGTGAGAAATGGAGCCAGCAAGTGTAGGCAACTCCTCATTTTCCTTGCCAACTACTCTTTGCCGGTTATTTTATTCTTTAGAGGTGGTCACAGCTCCTCTCTGTACAGTCTTTGTATAACGATCACAAACACCAAAAAGAGTAACACTACTCAGGACACCATTGTAGGTTTTCCACTAGTTTTTAAAGATGATGTTCACCTTTGATGGAACAAGAGTTTGAATTGCTTTTATAGCAATGAAGATAGATGTGGACACTGATTTGTTTCCTCTCTTTCACTCCATCCTCTCTGTAAGAAGGTTGAACATAGGTTAGGAGTGCAGCCCATGGCCTTGGAAGTTACTATGGCTTCTGTAGAGATTGATGTCTGACCCTCTTTGTTCTCCTTTCAGCAGCATCCATACAACCCATGGACCTCTCCAGTTGTGGGCAGCAAGTGAGTCAGGAATCAGATAACAGGACCCCTGCTCTGGGGGCCATCCCACATATGAGGAGAGGAGAAAGCAAATGTGTACATTAAGGACAAACCAAGGACGCATTCTTTCACCCAAGGCCAGCCGTATATATCTATTCATAATACAGTTGCAAGTTCAGACTTGGGGTAAAATGAGCAGCAGAAGACGGAGGCAGTTAACTGAGTGTATGGAATGTAACTACCAAGGGGAGGGTTCTCAAGAAATGGTTTTAAAGTAAGAATTCTGTAGTTTGGCACGGATTAGAAAGGATATTTATAGCAGAGGGGAGTGGATACTTGGAAATGGCTTAGACATCAGAGAGACAGAAATCAAGACTGAGGAGTCAGGTCTAGCCCCAGGGTATCTACAGGCCCACCATCCCTGATCTGCAACCCCCAAACTGGAAAAGCTCTGAAAATGTAATGTTTATCCCTAACTCATTCGGTAGTTACTTCTGACTTGACCTGAACCCATGTGGTTGGAAAACATGATCTGAAAAGATGTGGGCATCTTCACCGTGATCTCACTTCAGGGTGTCTTGTCATACCTTTCATTGCAGAAATATGAATTCACTTGGTTACAGAGTGCTGTCCAGACCCCACCACGGTGTTAGGCTCTGTAATGCAGACGGCACTGAGTTCTCTTTCTGAAACATAGAAAATTCTGAATTCGGAAACACATCTGGCCCCAAGGACCCGGACAAAGCATTGCGGACCTATAGCTGGAGGGACCCTCAGGACCGCTCTCCTGGAAGCACGAGGATCATGAACACAGAGCGGGTGCTGAGATCACAGCCCAGGCAAGACGCCCACCTTCGCCAAGCACATGTGGGGCCTGCAGTCACAGTCAGCCTGGGGCTGAACCTCGCTCCGGGTTCTTGGGAGACGGAGGTCTAAAGGGCCCTGATGGTCTTCAATCAGGAAACCAGCACACCTGAGAGCCTGCTGCATAGCGGGCACAACTCATTACCTCATTTTGTTCCTCACACCAGCCCTCAGAAGGGAAACTAAGGATCAGAGAGTAAGGTCACAGAGAAACTGGCCCAGTGGGGATCATACCAGATCTGTGTGACTCCAAAGCCCATTCATTGTCCATGACACCATGCAGACCTTTTCTCTGAATGTAAGTCAACGGGACTTGGGCTGGAGAGAGTAATTCTAGCTAATTCTTATGGAATGTATTCTACATGTAGGCCACCTTGTTCAATTCTCAAAACAATCAAGCTAATGTGGGATTACATCAAACTAAAAAGTGTTTTCACAGCAAAGGAAACCATCAATAAAACAAAAAGGGATCCTACTGAATGGGAAAAGATATTTGCCAATAACCTATCCAATAAGGGGGTAATATCACAAATTTATAAAAAACTCACTCAACTCAACTCCCATCAAAACAATCAAGCTGGGTTGGTGTAGCATGAGACCATTTTTCAGAAGGACAAACTGAGGCTTAGAGAAAAACAATAGCTTCTCCAAGGTCTTACAACCCTGGTAAGCGGAGGAGCCAGATTTCAAACCGATGTCTGTCTGTCCCTGGAGTTGGCCCTGCCTCCTTTTAGGAAGGAAGCTATGCTTCCTCCTAAACACAGATTGGTGGTACCTGTGGCCAGATATTTACACATACACACAAATACAAACATATGACCCCTTTTCTTAATACCCATGTGATTACCCAGAGTTAAGTGTCAGTGGCCTTCTGGGATCCCTCTGATGGGTGAAGGGATAAAGTTCATAGTGATGGCCACAGAAACCTGTTTTTTATCAGGCAATAACATTTCCTGTCACTTTAAATGAGCTGGAGACCTCCAGACACTCCAGCAAGTCTCCCATTACACAGGAGAGCAGCTTCAACATCAAAAGAGAACTAGATATGGGCAAAGGAGGGGAACCGTGCTTTTCTTCAGCTGTTGATGGTTGGTCAAGCGAGCCTAATGGCTTATTAATAAGAAGCAATTAATTGTGTAACCAGCCCAGTAGTTCTAAGAAATGAAATCCCAAATCTGATACATGAGGGGCATCAAGGATTGAATAACTGTTAAAAAGCATTTTCTGGCACTGCTTTGCATCAATAAAGATGTAAAGACCAAAGGAACAGCGTGCAAGTACTGCACGATCAATAGATGTTTGAAATACAAAAGCTGAAAAATTGAAGAAGCGTGGAACGGGGTGAAATGTTAATATCTGCCTTTCAGAATGGAAATCAGCATCATGGAGACACAGAGTTGGAAAAGACCTCAAGAGGTTATCCTGTCCCACAGCTTAAATTTTGCCTGGGGACAGCTAATCTCTTATTTAAAATATCCAGAGAATTATGACAGACTGTATTCCAGAGAAACAAGGGAATGTGCATTTACTTATTACAGACACTGGACTGTTGGCCAACCAGGAGCAGTAAGTCACAGTCTAAAACAATGAAATACAAAGGATTTCTGGACTCATTAGAATTGCTCTGATAAACAAGACTGACATCTGCCTGCATTCCATCAGAAATCAAAATTTTAGCCATAAGAGTTCTGGACCCTGCAGTGGGAATTCTTACAATTCTAAAGCCAGAACTCCTAAATGTTGGCCACCTTAATGAAGGGATGCATAGACCACTTGGGGGAATCCCTTGGTCAGTGTAGGTGTTGTGACAACCTGTGCTACTTGGCAGGAAGTAGTATGCACATGGAAGAGATGTTCCTAGTTTATAATCATAAGCTATGAGAATTCTAATGCGAGACTGAAATTAAAGCACATGCACACACATACACACACATGTGGAGACCAGGAATGTGAGACAGAATAATAGCATTTGTATCACGATGCCACTTTGTTAGTTAAGCCCAAAATGTGTTAGATTTCCATTTTCAGTGAAGTTATACCAGCAATGTCCCTGCATCCAAAATGTCCTCGGTTCCCATTAACAAGGCTAAAAGAAGCTTCTTAGTAAAATGTTTGGAATGTTTTGAGACCTCTGAACCTCCTGGGAACACTAGGCATAAAAATGGAGTAGATTTAATGATCTCTATAGCATGCAATGCTGGTTGCCTAGAAACATCCCCCAAAGATTAGTACATGCTGTTTTTGTCCATTCTCCTGCATTTCTGAGCCTTTTACCCTAACCCATTTAATCAAAGAGGATATGTACAATTTATATCTGTTCAAACATTGTTTCATTTCTGGGTGCTTTTTACGGAAAGGCCAAAGAATTCAGGGGACGTAGGGAGTTGTTTCATGGGTTGTCAGAGCATTCTTGTGAGGTTAAGTACATTTAGTGGTAAGTATGGTCACATCAATGCTATAGCTGAGGAAATAGAATCAAAGAATTGGGATCGAGGCCAACATTTGTAACAGCAATGCCTTCCTTTTCATCTAAGAGACTATCTTGTAAGAACAATCTCTCTTATGGGATGTGAAGTGCCAAACAAAGACCATTCGTGATGAAACTTTTCCTTTAGCTACATGACTGTCTTCTAAATTAGTGGAATCCCATGGGCCTTACATATAAAACTGGCTGATGCAACCTAAATTTAATACGGTGATTCACCATGCTGTGTTGGAAATGTATGCACGTGACCAGGTTTTGTCCCTGTTTTTAAGAGGGTTTGATAGCTCTTTGTGCTGTGGCAGCCTAGCCCCTGAAAGACCTATCACTCACTGTAAGTCGGAGCTACATCCAGCTGGACCCATAAAGAGGGACTGGTGGCTGTCTCTGGGATGGCAGGAGGCCAAAGGACATGAACCGCCCATGTTTTTGCTGTCGCACCTTCTGAAAGCCAGTGTTTTTCCATCTTAGACTATAAAAGGCAAGGCCTGGTTTCACTGGGAACACCCAAGTAGTTGGAGTATCTCATCAAGATGCATGGTCCCCTGCCTGAATGGTGAGAAACTCCTCACATTGCCCTTTGAAGAAACATTCTCCACTTTCTCCATTGGGTCATGCAAGGGAAGAGGGTGTCATTAAAACACGCTTGTGCTTTATCATGTCTGAGTTCTTGACTCTGGGGAAAGGCTCACTCATTAAGAGGGAGAAAAACCTGTTTCAAATTCCACCTCTGGAACTAGAAAGCTAATTCTTGATTAAACAAAGAGTAAGACCAGTGAGTAACAAACAGAAACCACACCTAGCATTCTGCCAAATTATAAGGTTTTATAAACACATCATGTCTCTTAAGAGGAAAGGAATGACAGATCTACTCACTTCCATTTGGCTTCTTGAGAAGAATCCAAAATAATACAATGATTCTAAAGATATTTCTATAGGGATTGTCCCCCCTCTCTGTTACTCCTTGCGTTTGCTGTTTATGTGAAATCCCAGAGAAGAGTCATTATTAATGAATATACATTGAGTATCAAAGATGTGCTGAGGGAATTTTGAAGTACAGAAAGAAACACGATATCATGAGCCAACAGATTAATGCAGGCACATACTTTACTGTATGTATGCTATGATGTTTTTATGCATTGAGCCCATCTTATAAATCAAATAAATAAACAAATATAGTTGGCAATAGCTCGTGCACATCTGTGGATTATTTAGACAATTGCAAGTGGGAGTGAATTTTTTTCTTTTATATTTTACCAGACTTGCTAGTTTTATGATGTGGAATGCCTGCTTTTTATCGAGGGTTTAAATGTTAAAAGTCTCTTGATGAACACAGAATAAATTAATTGGTAAGTTAGAAAACCGTTTAGGAAGCTGAAGTACACAATCTGCCCTTGGCCTCATGTACAGTGTAACAGTGCGTTCATAGCCTGTAAACACTCTGAAGTCATTGCTAGGAACGTGCTAGATTGGAGAAGCAGTCGAAACCTTGCACAAGGGTGTTTTTTCCCCACTGATTTGCAGAATGGAAGTAACATGCCATCTCTGATTTTTGAAAATATAAGCCGAAGTAGTAAAAAGATGAGGAACCCTAAACTGCATCAAGTCTTAGAGTTAGAACCCGAGATATCACATAATGGGAAAACCAGCAAGAGGAAGCTTATTAGCCTATGACCTTAAACTATAATCTTAAAAAATAAAAAGAGATGGATCAAGCACACAGGTTAGTAGGAACTATTCCCATTCAGGGGACCTCTGGGGTTCTGGCCTTCCCAGAATCTCCTTTCCCTTTTCCTGGTAACCATGCCTTTAATTTCCTGTAAGGAAACCATGCTCCCCTAATCTCAGGGCACACTGAGACTGGGAACCCTGCCACTCCTACAGCAGACACGTAATCCCAGTTTTTACCATCAGCATATTCCTTTCCCTGGGCCACAGTGACGGGCTCAGGGATTATTTTCACCAGTCATAACCACGCTCAGAAGCTTGTTGCTGAGCTGAACATAAATCTAAGAGAATATGAGTCTGAAGTTGCTGGGGGCCATCATAAGAAGAAGATCCACCCAAGATTGAAGCCACAAAATGGGAGTTAGTATGGCTGAGACTGAGTCCAAATAAATTTGAACTCTAAGATCCAGCCATGCCTAGAATACACCTAGATTTTATTATCATTATCACTATTATTATTATTATTTAATCTTTTTTTTAACTTAAGTCAGCTTAGAGGTGGGTTTTCTGTCCTTTATAACCAAGACAGCCCTAACTAATACACTCCAAAATAATGACTATGAACCATAGTGGGCTGGTGAATATAAAGTCTGGGTCTGTTAGTCTGGTAGATGACCTAGAAGAACTCTCATCTGAGCCCCACATGAACCAGACCCTTCTCTTACTGAGTCCGTGTGTCAAACAGAGTCAGCCAGAGGCAGGAGAGTTCTATGAAAGATTACAATGGTCATATTGGGGAAAAACCATCTCCAGGCTAAGATGATTTGCCATAATTAAGAAACTGAAGTCCAAATTGATGCAGGTAATCTCTGATTTATCCACTGCCAACAGTAAATGAAGAAAAGAGAAGACAGAAATGGAAACCAGCTGGTGGACATATTTTGGATTTGCAGAGCATCAGAGCAGCTTGAGATGAGTGAACACAACGGACTGTAGAAGCTCCACAGCAGGAGACCAAGCACAGACTTCCAGGAAGCTTTTGAGAGGCAAGCTTCCCTGGGTTGCCTCTACCATTCCTGCAAGCTTCATCTGACCTCTGTCTGATATGATTGACAAGTAAAGTAAAATAGAGGCAGAGGGGAGGAATTCCTTTCTTTTGACCAATTTGGTACAGTTTTATGATAGCATATTAAGAAAAAACTGCCTTGTAAAATAAAGAATATAAGCAAAATCCTAGTGTAGTAAGTACACATACATTTATGCACAAGATCAAGGAAGCATCAGAGGCTAGGAGAAGTACATCAAAGGGTGACCTGTGTAGAGAATCTAAAACTTAATTCTCAAATGTTGACCGTCTACAAAGAATTAAACTGGAAAGGAGAACAAGAAACAGAAGTGTAAGTATAAAGAGAAATGAAATATAAAGAGAAAGATTTTTAATACAGGTGAGAGGTAATTTAAGTCTCAAGAACATGATCTAGAATAATGATAAGAACAGAAATGCCAACAGAGGCTTAAAAATCCTGACAGATTCGGGAGACGTCTCTGGATTTCACATTTCCCGGGTGATTGTGAGAACCAGATCTCATTCAGGAAACCAGCTAGTCATCCATTTTCTTTACCCCACTAGTAAAAGCAATGACTTCAAGCCAGATTAGGAGTTTCTCAAGGGCAGGAGATATTTCTTTCTTACTCTTTTTTTTTTTTTTTTTAATTCCCAGGGCCTTCCACAGTGGCCATCAAATATTGTTGAACTGATCAATTAATTCCAATTGGAAGTGACAGTGGCATTTTGAACTAATCCCTAATTTTACTGATGAGAAACTAAGGGTCAGAAAGGTGAGGAGTTTAGCTGAAAGTCACATAACTAGTTAGAGGATCATCTGGGAGGAGAGTTTGATATTCCTTAACTGAGAAAAAAAAGTTCATATGCCTAAAACAGTATACTAGATGGAAGTGACTCTCCTAATTGATCGGAAGAACATTTCCACATGGAAGAGGGAGGTATCTCAATAATTGCAGGGAATAGAAGAGCCCTTCCTATCTGGTTTTGCTCAGATATACTTAAAGCAAGAATAGCCAGTGAACTGAGAAACAGAGAGAGGAGAGGGTGGTGATGAAAAGAGACGTCCAGAAAGGTATTATCAAAAGTTTTATTTGGACTCACTGGGCAGAAACACCTAGAGACATCAACTTCCCAATAAGCAAGGTATCTATAAGTGCCATTAGCTGAGACTCTAGGGGTATAGGAGGAAACCTGAGAGACAGAGGGCAGTCTAGGAGACAGTGAAAGCTCACTCACACACACAGGCTTAATTCCACACAGCTCATTTAACCGAAATTGCTAGACCTGGGCTAATCCTGCCTTCACTGCTACCCACCTACGCACCCCTCTGTAGATCAGAGTTGCCTCATCAGTAAATGAGGGGTGAGGACTGAATGATCACTAAGATCCCTTCTGGCTCTAACATTACCAAATTCTGAGTTCCATGGGATGTAGCATCAAGGTCTAGTTAAATCCAGTTGAGGTTAACGAAATTGCCCATCCCACTTTCTTCTGCTGGCTTTCCCTGACAAATGAATACAAACCTGAATTTCATTTTGCTTTCATAATGGCTAAGATGCTGAAATTATTCATATTTTAATTGGCTTTTAACAAGAATAGGTAAGAAAGAAAATTAGGACAATTAAGAAACAATGAATCCATTATAAAAACAGTAATGATTTAACAGCAGGTAAGGGAATACTCTCATTAGAAATGTGGAGTGTCTGAAAAGGAGCAGTTAGATGACAAGCACACAATGGGATTAAGGGGTTTCACTAATGTGCAAATGGAACCATTTATAATAATTTCTTCCCAAAATTGAGGCTAATGTAAATATCCAGATAATTACTGGAAATGTATATTCTCTTCGACCATCCTGCAGAATGCTGGATATTAAATCTGAAAGTGGCATCAGTGCTTTGTATTCTCTTGTCAAAACAACTTCCTAGAATTTGTCTTATACATCAAAAGACTCTCTTGAAAACTACTAAAACCAGACTTGTTCTCTTAAAAAAATAAATACATAAGTCAGCGTATGATGCTGAGATGTAACAAATCTCAGGCACTTGCTCACTCCGAGTCCGGTTTACACACCCTGGCCGGGCAAGCTCTCCTGGGAGCACCTCTTCTGAGCAGTAAGTCGAGGGTCTGGGCCCCTTCCATCATGAGGATCCCCCGTCTTCTAGGATCTCAAAGGATCTCCCTCCCAGCCCCATGAACAGCGAAGGGGAACTTGGGAAATTGCACAGGTTTTATGACCAGGCCTGGTCGTAGCCGATGCAGCTTCTGCTCCCATCCCACCGGAACTCAGTCTCATGGTCCCACGTGGATACCAGGGCGGCAGAAAGAATAGTTCAGCTGTGAACTCAGGAAGGAGAGAAGAACTGGAGACTGGTGAACACTAGCAATCTCTCCCATAAGAGAGAGGTGAACCCAGAAAAAGAAGCTGAAGGAGAAGCAGAGGACAGGCAGGGTTTTGTGCTGGGAGTCATGCGATACCACCTCTGCCGGGGTGGTTTCCATGCTGGGAGGGGAGAGGAAAGGGTTTGGGCAAACGTGTCCTGAATCAGACATGGTCCTTGTCCTCATGATGCTAACAGTATGGTCAGGGGGATAACACGGAAAGATAAATACCAAGAGACCATTTAATAACATGAGCCACTATTACCCTGAGCTTTAAGGACAGTGGTTTGGCTTTCTTTTGCTTTGCTCCCCAGCACCAGGCACAGAGCATAGCATAAGTTGGCACAGAAAACGTGTAATTGATTTCGTTTAAATGGCCTCCAGCAGATAGTACAGAGCAGCACAGTGACTGGCCTCAATTACTAAGCCCTCTAAGTTCAGAGATTGCTGTGGGGATGGTATAGTAGACACTTGCTGCCTCCCAGCACAGTCACTAACCCCTATTTCCTACCTAATGGTATCCTAACATGTTGGGGGGGGGAGATTTCTCTATTCTCAGATATGTGGTTTGTTCACTCCCAATTTCAGAGGTAGACACCAATTGGCTTGCATCAAAATTCCCTGTACACAGATTGGGGCAGCCCTAGGCATGTGATCCTATTAAGGTTAAGACAGAGAAAGAGACAGTGCACCTGGAAACAGGCGCTACCATGAGAGACACTCCCTTTTTTCCTAGACGAGAGGAAAGATGTAAGATCTCGGAAAGCCACATCACTTTGCTGTCCTAAGGGGAGCTCTCAGAGCTGTGGGGTGGCTGCCAGATGGAACCAGAGGGAAAAGGCTCAGCAGGGCCAGGATTTCTGGAAAAAATCTTATTCCTTGATGAAAAGGAACACACAAGAGGACACTTCCCCTCTTGCCATTGGCCCCTGCTATGTGAGGATGCGACAGCTGGAGCTGGAGCAGCCATGTTGTAACTATGAGGGGACACACCTAGGAACAAAGCCAACACACGGAGAAGGGCAGAATGAAAGAACCTGGGGCCTTGATGACATCGGTCAGTTGCTGAATTCATTAACTTCCAATTGTCCTAAGTCCAGCTTCTTTTATTTATTTCAAGTTATTATTGAGATGATGAATAGTCTCATTGTTTAGGCTGCTTTTTGCCTGAATGGAAGAGATTCAGGAGTTGACAAGGGCTTAAGGGCATTAGAATTGAGATAGGCTGGAAGAAGAGTAGGGAGAAAGTTTCTATAACAACACAACAATAATATCTACAATTTACTGAGCATCTACTATATGTAAGGGACTTCATTTATATTCCCATTTTTCATCCTCTCATCTTCACAACAATCCAGAAATAGACATTATTGTGCTAATTTTATAAATGAGAAAATGGAGTCTCAGAAATATTAAGTGATTTGTCTCAAGTTACCCAACCATTATGTGGCAGCACCCCATCCCCTACCTCTGTACTCCCTGAAACCACAGCTATGCATTTCAGGTCTAGCAAATGCAGCAGGCAACTTTTTAGAAATTGAAACCGTATTTTCTACACAGGGATCAAGACTAAAGTTATGAAGTAGCTGAGCAACACTTAGTGCAATTAAATTAATGTGACACGCCACATCAAGCAGTCACCAAAAATTGAGAGAATCTGTGCCTTTGCTTTCCTTCAATATTCTATTTCCTCCTAGTATCTTCTTTGGCATCTAGCTGCTGCCTATGTGAAACAATAACCAAGTAGTTCTATTCAATCTGGGCCCAGGCACAGCAGGGAATGTGAGCTCTTTTAGGCAGTTCAGCATCTTTTCCCCTTTCTTTTGATGGAAGTCCCCTGCTAGTCTTAAAGGAAATTACATACTCAGCCCCCCTGCATTGTTCACGTTCAGGGGTCCTGCGATCTGGCCAAGGTGACAAGTGACCCAGGTAAGCCATAAAGATGCTCACTCCTGGGACTCTGAATCTTGAGGAGAGTGATGCATGATTGGGAAAATGCTTGGCACCCATATACTCACTCCTACTAGACCATCAAGTGGTTTGCACTCTCCCTGCACCCTCCTCCCTAGAGCCCTGCTACGGTCCTTCCCTGAGCCCGGTCCACAGCCTTCCCCTTCATTACCCAGCGTTCTTTGACAAGTCACTTTCTTGCTTAAGCTGCCTTCCATTCAAAGCAAGGAAGTGAACACTGGACTGGCCAACTTTGTGAGGGCAGGAGCCCTGTCTATTTAGGTTCACCCTTGCTGCCTGTGTACCTAACACACAGCTTGGCATAGAGTAAGCAATCAATAATATTTCAATTTCTTCATTAATTAGTGAGGTCCAGAAGTAAATGAATCATCCCAGTCTATAACCAAGTGGAAAATTGAAACTTAAATTGTAGATTCCCTTCAAGGACTTTTATATAAGAAAGTATCTGCTGCTCGTCTTGGCAGAACCAAAACCGGCGGCATGACGAAGAGTGACAGTTTTATACAGAAACAAAGAGAATGTGTTTCTCCTTGTGCTGCTAAGCCTAGAATGTGGTACTTGAAAGACAGGCAGAGAAATGTCTGTCTGCGTGTGTGAGATGTTCTCTATGCCACGTATCCCAGAGCCTCTGATTGTTAAAGACGTTGATTAAGTGGACAGAGAGGGGATAGGAAAACCAAGAATAGCTCCAGAGGAAGCCACCGTGTCTGCTAAGAAACGTAAGGGCACAAATGGCTCACTAGGCCTGTAGGCTACTTACTAGACAAATAATTGGGATAGGACTAGAGCAGGAAGGAACCCTCAGCACGCTCTCTTTCCTAACTTCTTTCAATTCTCTCCCAATTTTCCCCTCTCTTCCCCTCCTCCTTAACACACACACACACACACACACACACACACACACACACACACACACAGAGGCTGTGAGAACCCAGAAACATAGACATAAAGTAAATGGAACTGAAAGAAATCCAACACCACAACCCCCTGGTAACGACAATGATGAAGAAAAGCTGCTGCCAGATGCATCTTGTGATGACGCCAATGATCTAATTCTCTTATTATCAAAAGATGCAGGTAAAGGCAGCCTTGACAGAAGGCTTTAAAAAAAATCAAAAGAGCACAGCATCACTGGGACCGTGTTATCTGATTTATGCTTTTTCAAAGACCAGGCTTGTGTCATATGCTGATAATAGACTCTAGCCATCAAAATGTTGTTTTATCTGGTATCTTGATTTTAAAGAATTGTGGAAAGTAGCAAATGGAACTGGGCTATTTATATAATGTTTGAAACTATGTTAGTTCACTAGGAGAAAACGACAACACGCACACACACCAAAAATCAAAACCCAAACTAGATAATAATATAACAAAAAGCAACAGCCTTAATGTTATAGACAGCCAATGATGTAGAATGCAATTTCCAAATTACAACAGACATTTTGCTTTTATAATTTCATAATGAAAGTATGAAGGAACAATGAGTTGGTACGTGGATGCCCACCAGATGAGACCCTTACCCACAAGCACTTGGGCACTGTCAGAGTTCAAAGCCATCACTGCCAGCAGATGGAGACTCCTGCTAAAGAAGAATCCACATCAGGAAACAGACCCATCTATTAAATTATGCAGGGATGGGGGGGTCTCTTGAAGCACACACACACACACACACACACAAATTTTTAAGTTTTTTAAAAAGTTTAAGTAATTGAACATAAAAACTCCCCAGAAGCATGATCTAATCACATTTCACGCAACTTAAAGAGGACATCTTTTTCCTTAAATGACTAGACATTAATCAAATGGACCTCCATACTCGAGAAGATAAATGCCAAGCAAAGAAAAGGAAGCCTTCTGTATATTTACCTTACCTTTTAAAGCATAGACGTTAGAAATGAATGAGATTTTTGACCATTTATCATACAGAGAGACCAATTGTCTTGCAGAAATTTTTATGTCAAACCACACCTGGCCATACATGTTTCTCTCTTGATTCATGGGCTCTAAATATCACATTGCAACATTGTTGGGCTGAAGCCAAAAGTAATGTGTTTAAAACTCCTTCCCTGAAGTCTTAAATTAGCTGCAACCAGAAGAAAAAAGCTACCTTGATGATCCAAAAGTATGGATCATCTGAGTGTTATTTATTTAGTGTTTTAAACATATTATTTAATGGGGTTTGGGCAGTATATTGATTTTCCTAATGAGGTTTGACTAAAGCCACTATTAAAATTAATGTGCCCTCCCTCAACACCCAGTGACAGAGTATGAGAGGAGCTGGCTCAGAAGGGTCTATGTGGCAGGGAGAAACCAGCCTGGCAATAAACATTGACCTTGGACAATCTGTAGGCAGTTCATCGAGAACTGAGTTCATCACTGTTAGGGATTCCAGGAACCATCTTTCCAGACCAGGCTCAGTGCTCAATGATCAGAATATGTTGATAGGAAATATTGATTACAGTGATTATAGTTTCACAAGAAGAGAGTATAAAAGATCCTGAAAGTGGTTTTAAGTGGAAAGACTAGTACTGCATTAATAAGAACTCCACGGACATTGACAACCACCGCAGGGTAGCATAATACTTGAGAATGGCCAGGCCTACAGCACATCTATAGTCTCTGCTAGTGTCTCTATGCTTTCCAGCCTCACCTGCATAGGATGCTCACTTGCTAACTGATCTCTTCATAAAATTCGAATTCTCATTCCCAAGCATCACAGAACCAGGTCGCCCCAAATCACTGAGTGCACAGACACTCCAGGCCGTTGGCAAAGTGGGTGAAGTTGTTCATTTCCATCTCCCAAATTCCCCATTTTGTCTCCTTCACTCCCTTCCTCTCCCTGAGTCTCCAGGTTGAAATGATTAATACTGGCTTATAACATGACATCTCCTAGCAGCTCCCAGGTCGATTTCAGAGTATGGTCTTTAGTAAAAATAAGCCCCTGGGTTCCATTATGTATCCTTACCTGGTCACTTTTATAGCTGTGTGACTTTAGGTGGGTTAGTTTACCTTTCTTGGAATTAGTTTCTCCACTGAAAAAAATTGAGGGTAAGGAATGAAATTATATTCACAAAGTTCTTAAAATCAAAAGGTACTGCTCTGTAATAGAAAAGATGTAGGTGGAACAGTGTTCTCCTCATTATTCTATGCCTGGAGATTTAAAGACTGCATGCTCTTTTCTTTAATATAGTCCATCTGGATATTTCAAACTGCGAGGCCAAACTGAGAGGCCAAATTACCCCACTCATCCTCAGAGTACCACATTTACACTGGCTGTCTATTCCGCTGTGTCCCAAACCGGACCATTCCTATCTCAAATCCACCTTGGTGAACTCCCTCGGCCACGTCCTCTGAGCAGATTGATTACAGATGCTTTCCTCCTCTTTACATTGAAGTCCTCAGCCTGAGTGGACAAGGCAAGCAAAGGACAAGGATTGACTTTCTGGCACATTTGCCTAACTTCCATCTCATGTGTAAGATACCAAACTATTTCTTCAAATATCCTTGCACGGTAGCACTGTCCTTGACTATGTTCCGCCAGCCAGCTCCTGTCTGAGTCAGTGTAATGAGTCTGCATTTTGTAAGAGCTGAGCCTGATCCAAATGGAACCATGTAGCTGTTAGAAAGATTAATGGACGGTATCATCCCAGGTTGACTATAAACTTCTAATTGTGTGAATCTCAGTGTGGCGTCTTGCACAAGATCGGAGCCTACTTCCTCCATCACTAATATCCACTGATATTGTTCATTATTTTTCTAATGCCAACCCTAGGTACATCCGGGCTGGGCAGATCCCTGAGGAAAACAACAACTTTTGTTGTAGGTACTCGAGAGCAGTCATTATCTTCGTTGCCAATTAATTCATCAATCAGTGTTTACCAAGTTGCCACTGAGAACAGGGGCTGGCACTGAGTCCTGCTGAACAAGGAAAGGATGCAGGAGTCTGTGCTGTGTTCTGGAGTGCCCACAAGCAGGAGCCCAGAGATCCAGATCGCTTTCCAAGTCGGGACTGCGTGACATCAAGTAACTTACTTATCCCTCCAAGCCTTAAACTGGGAAGCGGGACACCAGCCAGGCCACCTACCTGAGGATCAAGAGACACAATGTGTGTGAACACTCTTTGAAACACATTGAGCTTGACAGAAGTGAAAGTATTCATCATGACCTGTATTAGAAAATACAGACCCTGTAGAGCTAAGAATAAATCAAGTTAACTCGGTATGTTTGCACCCATTTTCTTCCTTATAAATTCATGCCTCTGTCTTCCCACATTTCAGAACAGTTTGAGTGCTTTCTCTGCATAAGCAACGCCTGTTCTTTTTCAGCTTCGAAATTGTGTGCAGAGGCTTTTTTAAGCTGCACTTGATTTGTCCTTGACAGAACCACATTCTATTAAAAGAACAGTCAAGTATTGGTCCCTGGTTGGGATCAAGGGAAAGCTAGATAGGACTTCTTTCCTCTCCCCATACCCACCCACTCCTTCCCTCACTCCCTGTTTTTGTGGATCCCTTCTGCTTTCACTGGACAGGAAACATAGAGATCTCAGCCAGGTGCCCCTCCATCCTACAGGAAATGGGACCATTGAGCAGAAGTCCAACCACCGCTGGATCCTTCCTCCCAGGCACCTAACTGTATAAGCTGCTTTTAACCACTTTGCCAAAACGTCCCTCTTTCCTTCCTTATAGCTACATTAAATGAACACATTCCCTTATGTTCTGAATAGTCTTTTCTTTTCAAGAAATGAAGGAGAGAGGCATATTAGTTATCTATATTGCTACAGTGTGTTATGAAATTCTGGATGGCATAATGCTTATTGGCAAACATGACTGCAAGTCTCCAAAGTCAATCAAGTTGCTGAGGTTTCCAGGGTCCAGATGTTGGCAGAATTCCCCCACACCCTCGTGCCAATTTAAATGTTTAAATATCTAGGGAACAGTAAATATAGAACATGCGATTGCAGCATTAAGAAAGAGTTGTGGCTGCAGTCCTGTCTAACAAGCATGTCCCATTATGTCCTCAAAATTTCCTTTCTGACTGGATGGGAAATAATAATATATATGCCCTCCTCAGCCCTAGAAAGAACTCTGCAATGGTTCTCCAAAAGGTTCAGGCATTTGCCTGCCACCTCATTTATAACAAACTAATTTATGCTCTGTGGATCAGAGAAATGGGCTGATTAGGAACAGATTTGTGTAGATTCAAATCTGCACTTTGAATGACGGAAAAGCTAAAGCTTATTGCGCTCTAGAATTTAGAAGTAACTCTGATTCCATCAGCTGAACCCAGTTATTACAATAAGGCCTATAAAAGAACAATCCCAAAGAAACCTGAAAAGAACGAGTTGGCAAAATGTGCAGTATCAGATTTTACCAACAATATCCATAAATTTATTCACCAGATACATGGAGGTTGTACGTTAGCCAAGACGCCTAGATATATCACTAAAGGAATGATGGCCAAGTTTGGATCTTAAGATTTACCACCAAATGTTTTCTGCTGTTTCCCCTAAGGACAAGTAATAGGATGAAATCTGGTCCTACTATTTACTCTGCTGCATGAAGGGAAGAAAGTTTCAGGAGGGGACGTTAAGGCAGGAGGAACTAACAGAAGGCAAAGACTCATACCAATGAAATTCTGCCATTCGCAAACACAATTTTCTGTCAAATATGGACTATGTCAACAGTGGTAAATGAATGAAACACCCTGGATGCTATGGGAATGAGGGAGGAAACAGTAAAAGCCCCAGAGATCCAGAGAGAAGGAGCCTGTGTTAGCTGAAGGAACCAGTGTTTTTCCTCTCATCCTTAAGAGTTCAAATTGTGGAGGATATGAGCAAACAAGAAAGTCCAATGAGACTATTTACGAGGAGAAGCAATAAACCCACACAGATACTGTATGACAGAGAAGGAGAAATGAACTTTCCCAAGCAGAGCACTAACGCCCACGTCGCGGACGCTACACGCAAGATTAACGATGCCACCCTCAGACTCCTTGGTGGCATTTCAGGACCTTGCTTTACAGCTCCCTTTCATTTCACTGGGATGTAAATAATTGATAACTTGAAGGGACTCAAGAAACTCACTGCAACTGAACACAGATATTTTTTATGACATCAATTACAGACCTAGTGACTTGATGAGAAAAGGAAAATATTTCAAACTACACTTTAATGGGCTCTACCAAGAACCCCTAGTGTTCCAAATGAAATGTGGGTCTCTGGGCCTTGTTTGGGGGGTGGGGAGCTGTTTCACTCCATTTTCTTCCTCATAAGGAATATAAGTTACAGCTGAACAGAAGAGATGGTTAATTATTTTCATGTTTGTACTTTGCAGTGGTGGATGGCCGGCCTCCTTATTCTAATAGAGAAGGAAGGCCTGGGAGAGCCGAGGGCTTTGAGGGGAGGTCCCCTGTGTGCGCGCCTCATCAGGGCCACATGTTATGTGACAGAGGTGTTGTGGAGTTAGGCTTGGCAACTAGGGCTACGATTGTAGTTGAGATTGTCATTTATGACATTACAACACCGGGACACATTAAACTGATATGGTAAGTAGTACCATTAAGGCTGTTGAAAGGAAGTCAGAGTTCAAGAATTCGTACACGAGGCACTTTATGTGGTGATGAGTTCTGAATTTATAGTTGTCAGAACAGGAGTAGAAATGTTGATTTGGTCTGACAACGGGTCTGTTCACGCTTGTGTCTGGTTGATTTTTCTTTTCTGACAAAACTCTTGCAAGATTGCTACTGCTTCATGAGAAAGGTCCAGAACTATGACTGGAAGGTTATCCAAAAACCCAGATAATGCAGGGCTGTGGGGGGTATGCTGAATACTCATTGCACATGGGGTTCTGCAGGAAGGGTGCTTTGAAGTAACATTGGGGTGGGAGACAGAGAGGACCTGGGTATGTCTCAAAATAAAGGGGGTGGGGGGTCATCTTGGAACCCAATTCCAAGAACAATAAAATCCTATTCTTCTGTGACTCATTACATACATTTGAGACCACCACAAGCCCAACACACATATCTTGAAATATCATTACAGAATACAGGAAAAGTCTCCTAGAATTAGGTTATAATAGCCATTTAGGTGTATTTCTCCACTACCTACACTGTCACTGTTGGACTGCATTTCTCAACAACCGAGGGGAGAACTTTTTTGGTCTGTTAGTTTAGAATTCAAGAGTTCTGCCAGACTGCTTGTTCTCAAGTTGAAAAGATACTGCCTGGCTGTTAGGCCAGACTCCTGAAGCCCTCAGACTTTAAAGCAATGTAATTCTAAGCTTCCAAGTCTTGTAAAGAGCTATTCATTGACTTGGCTCATGAGCAGGAAGAAAGGGGGGGTGAAGGATACAGTGAAAAGAAGAATTCTTTCTCTTCCTTCCAGGTTTTTGATACAAATATGCCTTGTCTCTTCAGTTTCATTTCCTAATACTCTCCATCAACTAATGATGGCAAATAAGTTATAAGATATAAGATCTTCAAAATGTCAGCCGCAATCTGCTTCTTGTGGCTTCCTTTCTAGCTTATCTGGAAATGGCACCAGGAAAAATCAGTCTATTTTTATATGTCTTCCAACCCAACTGGGTCTACTTAGGAAAAATCTCCACATGAAATTGATTGAAGTGTTCCTAAAATGTCTTCTATTTATGTGTCACAAATGAAACATCATTCAGAATTTGAAAGTGGTTTGTGGAGTAATTGAGTCACTTCAGATTCAGCCTGTAAGTATAGTTCATAATGAAAACTTACCAAAGGAGCAGATATTTTATCACACTGGCATTCATTTGGGACTGCTGATTTGTCATTAATAAAGCATTTGGCTAGAAAACGATGTCCATATTTGATGGTCTGGTAACTTTTTTCATCTATTTTATGCCATAATCACTGCTTGGTCTTACTGTTGCCCACATAAATGTGTAAAGTTTTATGGACGAAGGAATGTCAAACGATGGAGCATCAAGCACAGGTGAAGACATTGTGGGAGGGTTTAGATGGAAAAGAAAGTTGTGTGGTCTATGGCACCCTTACTTGTGCTTTTACTGGGTATGGATCGCTTTTTTACATACTGATTTAGCGCCCTAAATTATGACGCAGCTTTAAATTTAAATGCCAGTTGAGAGCTTCTATCTCAAAGGTCGCTCGAAGTCACAGCCATTTTTGACTCGATAGGGTGTGAGTTTTATTAGAATTGTTTATAAAAGATTGCATGGCAGTCAGCCTGCTGTGGAGAGGACATGTGGTGTTTTATATGCTTCGAGAGGGCTAGGAAGGAACGATTGGTTTGGTATAAGAAAAATATTCACAAAATCACAGCCTTCACAGAAACCTCTGGAGGTCATTCAGTGTAGTCTTTGGCCTCTGGGTAGAACTGGACGTAGAACATTTCCTAAAATCTTCAGAAAAGGGGCTTCCACAGACTTCCTTGCTAACAAAGCTCACTATACAACAACCTTCATCTTGGGGCACTTCACACTCATTCTCATTTCTCCCAAGTTAAGGGGCATTGAAATCCACATGGTCTGCCACAGGAGGAAGTAGAGTATAATGTATTGGTCAAACTTTTTAAAGGAGTCCTTAAATTTTTAATTCGACATAATGTATTACACTCCAGGTGTTATTTATATAGCTTCTATTTGTTGCATTACACCAGGGTTATTTTTGTAGGTGGAACATGTCGGAAGACCATGCTAGAACTTCTTTTTTTTTTTTTCAGAACCAGGCAAGCTGGATTGAGTTCTAGAGTCTTTTTAATAGGTGTCAGTTGCCAGTAGTGCAAAATGCATGCTATATTTCTGAATATTTAATGTCCAAATAGAGGAAAGCAGAGAGAGAAAGGAGGGAGGGAGGAAAAAAAGAAGGAAGGAGGGAGAGAAGGAAGGAAGAAAGGAAGGAAGGAAGGAAGGAAGGAAGGAAGGAAGGAAGGAAGGAAAGAAGAAGGAAGAAAAGAAGGAAGGAATGGAGGAAAGAAGGAAAAAAGGAAGGAAGGAAGGAAGGAAGGAAGGAAGGAGAGGGAGGGAGGGAGGGAGGGAGGGAGGGAGGGAGGAAGGAAGGAAGGAAGGAGAATATTTGTTCAATGACCATAAGTCTGCATGGAACTCACTCCCATAATTCCTGAGTCTGATGTGAGGCTTTCCCATTTCTCACTGCTCATCACTGAGGCAACGCAGGGAAAGGAGAAGGAGCAGACACGCAGCCAGTGGAGCACAGATGGCTTTGTTCCTCATGAAGGTCAGAGGTTAGTCCTCCATTGCTGAGGTTAGATTCCAGGAAGACATGAAGCATAGAGCGGACAGTAGAAGAACAGAATGTGCTTTATTCATGGCAACCTAAGATGATTCCTTTCTTGTTCACCTTTCCTTCCCATACCTTGGGCAAATCTATTAATTCTTTCCTTACAGCAGTAAAAGAACGAGAGACACCCAAGTTAAGACCAAAACAAGGTTAAGGTGTGGATTTTCTCTTTTGTAGTATGAAAATATTTAGGTTTCAAAAATAAAATCGTTTCATTATATCTGGAATCCCCATTAATCTATACTATTATTAAAATGTAATCATTCATCAAGTTTTATAAAGAGTTAAAAGTTAAACCTCTACCAAATTAAATATAACTTTCTATTTCAATCAAATGACTAGCTCACTAAACCATGAATTTGCACAGCTATCACATTTAATCTTCGCCTAATGGATTAGGTAGTTGTCCTCAAAGTGTGGTTCCTGGAACTGCAGCAGCATCTGGGAACTTGTTAGAAATGTCACACATTCTCAGGTCCAGCCCCAGACCTGCTGAATCAGAAACACTGGAGAGAGGACCAGCCGTCCATGTTTTATCACGCCCTCCAGGTGATTCTGATTCACACTACAGTTAAGAATCACTGTGTTATGGAGTGTTCCCATTTTAGAGATAAGAAAACTGAGGCACAAAATGTTTAAACAATTTTCCTAGCACCACACAGCTAGAAAATCTTTGAGGCTACATGACTAGAAAGCCCTTGCTCTTAACCACTAGGTTATGCTCAGTTTACTTGGGAAGTCAGTGTCAAGAATATGACTAAAAAAGAAATATATCCAGAAAAATAATTTAGATTTTTAAAAATTAACTAACATATGGCTTCAAACAAGTCTTTCTTGACTGAATTTCTGTCTATAAAGTACTTGAACTGAAGAAGTTATGACTCAAAATGTTAAACTCAAACACCAGGTAGGTGACGGCAAAGAACACTTAGAGTCAGAAGGTCCAGTGAGCAGTCAGCTCCTGCCCCCTGTGAAGGGTCAGCCACCCGACTCATGGCCAGCAGAACAATGCTACATCAAAATAATCACTCAAGAGAAACCAGGAATCCAAATCTGTGAGTGAAATCTTGCAACTCTAAAACATTAGGTACTAATTCATAATTAAAATAAAAAAACTATACAGATTAAAAAAAAAAAAAAAAGACACATGGATTTTGCTTACAGGATGCCATTTTGCAACCTCTCACTGAGAAATCCTTATAACATTTAAGGAACCCAGATCAAAAGACTGAAAGGGTATAAGGTTTATGGAAAATATGTTTGGGGAGAGGCATGGAAAACTGAACTCATGGGACTGTGCTAAGTGATCATGTTATCAAACATAGCCCAAACCTGATGGCTACTTTTATTAATTTATGGTTTGGAACAGTGTTTTATAATATCTCCATGCTTGTACAATCTTCATTGAGATCTTGTGACTGCAGACCCTGGTTTCATAAGCAACTATTTGAGTGAGTGTTGGAAAATTACCTTTTGAGACGTATGTCAAGTGTTTATGTGGGCACCATTTTAAATTCTCATTGAGAAAGCCACTCTATGGACTGAAAAACATTCAGAGGAAGCAGGTTTGGAAAGGTTATTGCAAAATCCATCTCAACTGCAAACAGAAGTGATTTTAATGCCTGTTATTTTGGAAGCCGTTCAAAGTTGTTTTTTCCATTGTAAATAGCATTAAAGTGCTCTGTGGAGGCAAGTATTACTTTTTTCTTGGCCCACTGCACTTCAGTAATGGTTCTTACACACTGAAAGCACAACAATCAGACTCAGGAAGTTATGCACAGTATATCAGGGATAGCAGAGAAGTGGAAGGGGAGAGGAGGTCATATGGTAAGTGTAGAGAAGAGAAATGGGGAGGGGGTGCTGAACATGTGAATAGCAGCCAAGACAGGGAACATCTGGAAAACCTGCTCTGTATTATGTGGTCATTCCACAAACTTTTCCAAGGAATCACATAAGGAGAATATTACATTTTAATTAGAGCTGGGGTTGATCCAGAGAAAAGGGGGAAGGAAAGAGGATGGTTTGGTGAACAAGCTGCATTTTAGTTTGGCTGAGTCCATGAATTGCAATTAACTACTTAGCTCCCTCTAGATGTGCTCTGCCTGTTCCAATAGCTCAATGATTTAAGGAAACAGCACACTGGGCTCTTGCCCAGCCCTAACCTGTAAAAGGAGAGCAGAAGCAATGTATGAGTGTCAATTGAAGAAAAGAGGTTAAATCTGGGACCTTTGTTGTGGGAAAAGAAACAGAAGGCCCATGTGATATCCTGTCGCTCCCTTTTTTTCTTATTTATGTCACATGGCAAGTTTATCCGTTATTCTCTAACAGTAAGGTAACAGGGGAAGGATGGATACAAGAATGTAATGAAGTACATAATGTCTTTAAGATAATATTATTCTATTTCATTTTACGAGAAGACACAAGTACTATGCCAAGAAATAAAATAGTCTACGTGTCTTAAATCCTCCTCAATAGAAATTAATGCTAGTAATTTACTAGTTTTTTTAATTAAGCATCTAACACATTGAGTTTAATAGAGCTAATGTGAATAGAAAGAGATAAAAGAAATATTTCTCAGAACTTTTTTGTTGTTGTTGATGAATTCATCATTGTACATTTATTGAACTCAAATTACATGGTGGGTACTGTCCTAGAGTACCCGACCCGTGTGCTCAAGGGACTAAAAGTCAAGAAACTATGTGTAGCGCCTTCATAAGAATGTAAGACAATGATATTAATAAGTATGATGGCAGTCAGTAAATTGCCAAGCTAATGGTTCAGAAAGACGTGCCATGGACTCTGAGGGTAGAGAAACAGGGTGGCTTCCTGAGAGAAGTTGCATTTTTCTGAACCCTGAAGGCTGGGTGGAATCTGGACAAGAAGAGCAAGAGGATCAAGCAGAGAGTGGGCTACACTCTAAGCAAAGGCCCCAGAAAGCATTATCAGTGTTCAGAAAACAAACCAGAGTGGCTGAGAAGAGGCTGCTGGAGGCAACACAGGAAGAGTGGCATTTGAAAGGAGCCAGCGGCCAGATTGTACAAAACATTGACAAATGCCCGACATAGGGCATTATATAGTGTTGTAGATGACCTTGTGTGAGGAAGGATCCCTGGTGTAGGGAAGAAAAGCTTATAAGTGAGAAGGGTTCAAAAGGAGCAAATATTTTAGGAGTACACATACTAAACACATACCGAGAATCCCAAAAGTGGGATACTTCCAAATGGTGAAGGAATGTGTTTTCTTGAATGGGATCTCTGCGCCCTATGACAGTTTGGACATGATGTCTACTGTGATTTCTGTTTCCCTTGCTTTATACCCCAGGCCCAAAAGTGTGATGCCATCTGAAATCCTCTAAATTCCTGATCCCTTGCATTTTTGACCCCATGCCAATAATATGTCAGCTCCTTTTCTCTCCTCTTGCAGCATATCTTCTCCAGACAGTATTTTGCCCTTGTGCACAAGCTCCAGACTTTCCAAAAGTTGGGGAAATTTTGCAAAGAAGGAACATGGCATCTGATTCTTGGAATCACCCTCCCTCTCTTCTCTTCCAGCTGCTGCACATACATACACTGCTTAATTTTATTTAATAAGAAAGCTCAAAATGTTTCCTAATTCAGAACATAATCCTGCCTGCTGCTCCCTCTAGTCTAACCAGAAATCACATTCTCCTCTTCCTCTAACTCAATAAACCAAATCTAATTGGAGAATAATTATAAAATACACTGATGTGCAATTTGTTTCACTAACCCAATAATTAATTAATATGCTACTTATGGAAGAGCTCTTAAGACACAACACAAATTCCACTAGATGAAAGAGAATGCCGGAGACATAAACCAGGGGCAACGTCATTACGTAAGATAAGCCGGGACAAAAAGATAAGAGGGAGAAAAAGTCAAGATCTACTTGGCCTTTTTGAATCTACGGTGAGATTTGTTTTACCCCATTTGCGGATTTTCCTCTTACCCTTTTTGTACATGTGAGGTAGATTGTGTGTTTTGCAGATGAATTGGCAGCAATACTCAGACAGCTGAATCCAGCTGGTGGATGGACTTTTTCATGTTTAAACTTTCCAACCACCAGATGCTTTGCAGTGAGAGAATAGTCCGAATCAATGGCACCCATCTCCTGTTGATTCCTGGTTGGTCTGAGTACACACTCTATGCTCATCCAGGTAATATACTACTTTTAGCCCCTTTTGCCTTCACACAGTTGAATCTTGCAGCAGGAAATGCCTTGCATTTTCCCTTTTATTGTTTAAAATGTGCAGTGCACTTAAATTGCTCTGGAGACTTCATTTAAAATGATTATAAACATATCTTCTATTTGCCTTTGTGAGAGTTGCCGCTAAATTGACCTCCTTGTAATTATTGCAATGAGCAACTATTAAATGATCACTACATCAACCAAATGTTTTTAAAGATATTTTCTTCACTTTGGACAATTGAACTTATTCCTCACAAATGGGTATTAGATTCTGAGTGACACCAGGCAATGCTCCACCAACCCACCTTCGTAAACTGAAGAATATTCCGTTTTCTTTTCATCCTTTCAGTTCTGTCTTATAAAATAGGCTTTTACCTTTAGAAGGATAATGAACTCTCCTTTGTAGTACCCACCACCTGGGAGGCTGTAATGTTTCTTATCTAAGGGTGACAGAACTTCGAATGATCCAGAACGGATCATGTCTCTATATCCTCTTCTTCACAAGGCTCCTGGCAGCCTTTCTTTGAATCACAAGCACACTTGAAGGGTTTCCCCAGCTCAGCCTGGGTGTGCCCGTGTCAGAACTCACTTTTCCTGGAGACCTTGTGCTTGTACAACACAGTTCACTTTGGCAGGCCAGCACCGTACACGACAAATGAGAACTGAGACCCTACAAGTTCAGCTGATTTCCAGCCTAAGGCCTATATGAAGGAAACAGTAAATCCATCGCAATGTGTTTCTTTGCCAGGATCTGCATATGAGAACTGCTTTTTATTTTTATTGCTGTTAACATGAAGTCTGACATTCAGCTGAGACTTGCCTCATCTTATGAAAAACAACTGATCAATCGCCTACCTACTGTCGGCAACAGAGGTTGCACTGCAGTAAGACATCGTACTTTTACTCCACATTTATTTTACACAGGATGTTATGCAGCAATGGGGGAGGCTTTCTGCTCACATACAACATTGTTCAAATCTATTCAAATCTCTCTCCTCAGGGTGTCACCTGACCCTTTTGATCCTGCATCAGAACTCTCCTGAACTTGGTAAAAAGAACAATTGTTATGCAAGCTTACTTTTTAGAAACATGGACCTAGTCTGAGAAATTCTTTTTCGTTTAAAAAACAGTTTCTTTTATAGCCATGGGATTTTCCTTAACACACAGAATTAGTCAAGCGAAATCCTATGGACTCATCCTGGTGGATTCATGACAGGAATGCTAATTAGGAAATTCCATTTTATTATACGAAGCCATATTGGACGAAGGTAAGACAAACTTGCTTAAATGAATTCCTATTTCAAGACTGGAGGAATTTCCAAACTATAGAAAACTGAAAGGAACAACTCCCTTCCTCTCTAACTCTTCAAGTCTTCAAATTGTACTGTCGTATTTCAGATTTTAACTGCCTAGAATCTAGAGAGAAATCTTTTTGCCTCTGTTTCTCATTCTATAGAAACCTCATCATGGCACAATATGTGTATGGATTTTTTGAATAAAGTGACTGTGGTGATAAGGCAAATAGATGCATTCAACACTAGAAACCATCAAACAACCTGATAAAGTAGATGAAAATAGGTTACAGACTTCTTACAGATTTTTTTTCATAGTTTAGAAACTAAAATATGCAAGGAACATAGTGATGCTTAATAGATATTAATTGATGTGATGATAATCTTCACATAATACAATGCTCCTCCGACTCATTTGTACTGTAGAATTACCTGGGCTTGTGTTAATAGTGCAGCTTCCTGCGCCCATCCCCTGAAATTCTGATTCAGCAGTTGTGGAATGGGGCCCAGTAGTCAGCAGTTTTGACCAACACCCCAGACAATTTGGATATAGGTGGTCTGTGGGCCGTGCCACAGGACACAGCATGTGAAGAAAGCATCATTTATTTCCTGTGAGTCAAGAAGCACTTCACAAAGCAACTGGATGACAAATGCTCTCTGAAGAGCAGGAGGCACATTGCCAACCTGGAAAGGCATTCTGTTCATTTGTTCCTTCACTCCTTCCTTCCTCATTCTTACAAACCCCACAGAGCATCTATTACAAAGCATTTCTTTGCTTGCCACACCCTGAACTCCTCTGTAAGCCCCAGGCATAGACAGGGGTTAGCTGTAGAGAAGCCCATTGTCGGACTATCAGATGCAGAAGAGCACTCTTTTTCTACTCGAATTTTCCTGTCTTTGAGGCTGCTAGTCAGCATTCCACAAGCACATAGTCCTTGCTTCCAGAAAGGCCCCATATCAGCACCCACATTTTACCTCCTGCTTTCAGCCTTCAGAACACCCTTTGAAGGTTTACGTGGTTGGCTTAGAGCTTGAGCCCACATCACTCAACATCAGGCTGGACACTCTGTGCTTTGATAACAGAGGTAGAGCATGGAAGCCAGTTTTACACCAACTCAGGTAAAGTGGGAAAGTTCTACACTGGGGGAGTTGATGCATTTTTCTCAACTTAAAGTTAGTTTTCTAGTGAGGATAAATTAATAACATCATATAACTCACTTTCAACACATATTGCTTTTTTTCTTTAAGCTAAAGAACAAGCCAAATAAATTTAGCCTTTAAAATAGACTGCATCCCAAATTCCTTATAATTGTATGAAAATAAATCATATATAATACCACCATATGTGTTACATGGTATAGGGCTCAGATAAATAGGATCCTCATGAAATCTCTGATACAAGATTTTATTAATTCAAAATGATAGAACATATACTGCCAAACGGTACAGAAGAAGCAGAAACTGGTCTCCTTGTTCTAACCTTGAAGACCTGACTTACTGCAGTGCTGCCTTGGGGTAGGATTTAGTTGACAATCAGATACTTGGAAACTCTCAACTCAAGTTTATATCTAGAGAAGTTCTATTTTCAGAAGTGGTGGGGTAGGTATTTTTCAGACCAATCTTCCTGCAGAAAACAACTAAAAATATTGGATAAAATGTTAGCCCTCCCAAAAAAGTCTCATGCATGTATCAATAACCTGACAAGGCTGTAAGGAACTACCAGGTCAAAATCTAAGGGGAAGAGGGAAGCTAGAGAAGAAAGCAAGACCTGAGCACCACAGATGCTTTTATCCAGAAGGCTTTTGCTAAGTTTTGTTGGTCTCATGCAGAGGTGGACAGAAGTCAAGGCTCAGGGCCAATGCAAGAGGGGAGTCTAAGAAAAACCATTCTCACATGGAATGGGCCCCAGAGACTATACCCTCAGAGTACGTGTCAACCAGAAGTCAACTTGCCTCCACTACACCTATGGGGGAGGAGGGACAGAAAGTGGGGAGTGGAGGGGGAGAAAGAAATCCTTCCTGAGACATTACAGCCCCAGCTCAGCCCGCATGTGGATTGGCACCTGGATTGTGTTGCCTGGAGATTCCAGAGAACCTCAGACTCTGAACTTAGATTTAAGACCGTCAAGGACTGGTAACGCCCACAGTGCCAGGCAGAAGCCAAACCTCTGGATGAATGTGCCTTCACGACAAGTCGCAAAGACACAAACAAATAATTTTTCAAAGACAATAAGTACACACACAAAGGTTACCCAAACACAGCAAAACAAGACATCATGAGCAAATTTGTGATCTGCTGGGACTCCCTAAACTCTGCTCTGTGAAAGTAGGATCAGTAGGGAAGGAGGAGATACCTGCCCAGCTCCGCCAGAGAAAGAGCGCTTTAATCCATGTAATATTTGATGAAAAGTGTCTGTGACTAGAAGAGATGGAATACACAGTGTCAGGAAAATAGAAACACCGGGGTTTCTCAACTACATGATACACAGTGGCACTCAACTCCCTGACCATTAAGAAACTAGAATAAAAGTCATCAAATTTCCTCAGGTCAGAAACTAATCTATTTGGGAAAGAAATGTGTGAGGAATTCAAAGAGCACATAATTTTCTTCAGAATCTTAAAGGAAAAAAAGAAACTGACAAGAGGAGGGATTCAGTACTTGAATCCGTCTCAGAGGCAAAAACTGAGGTGTAAAACTGAATCCCAGGTGACAAGGAGATCAGAAGCAGCACCGGCAAGCGGCCCAAGGCCGCCTCAGGATTCTAGACTGCCAATCACCTTCGTCCAACTGCTCTAACCTGAATTCATCAAGCCTTTTGATTTTGTTCATGTGTTTCAAATTCCAAAAAAAAAAAGTATTTTTCCAGAATTCTTTGCCCTGTATTTTTAAAACCATGTGTGTTTTAGGGTCAATTTAATCTGAATGTTTCCTATTTTCTTATAATTAAACCATCAAAATATTGTCCTTTAAAAACTATTTGATGTCCATGAAATCATCTGAGCCCTTTCAATAAGCTTCTTAAAAGGGTTTTTATCCCACTTGAAAACAGAAGTTGCACTGTGTTACGGGTGACCTGGTGCAGAAACCAAGAATCCCCTTTAAATTCCCAAATCCTTGAAGTCTGAATAATTTCTGAACTTGGAGAAAATGAGTTCACCCATTGCTAAAGTTTCTGTGTTGCTAAAGAAGACATTTGGAGCAAAGATGAGTTCCATCAGAGGGGAAAACAGAGCTGCAGGAGAAATTGGAGGTATGCGAAGTTAGCTAAGGCCCCTGAGGAATAGCTGGAAGCCTAACTTGTCACACTGCCATCCGTAGAGCACGCAAAAACTTGAGTGCACATCAAATGTTTGACAGGACTACAAAGAAATGTGATATCCATATGAAATAATATTTGCTCATAGCACTGAGAAAACAATGGAATAGAAATTAATGGATTTCAGCACATCCAATTGCTCTCTAGTATAATCCTGTTGTTGGCAGCCCATGGAGAACCCTCTGTAAATTTACCAACACTGAATAATTAATTTTGCATAAAGGATAAACAGGATCAGTTATTCTAACACTAACGCCTATTGTGCAGAACTGGAGAACCTTGGCTGCATGACCAGCGGATGGACAAGGTCTGTCATCGAAGACTATGGATGGCAAACCAGGAGAAAGAGCTGGGTTCTATAGAAAACTCTCTCCCCTGCTCTGTTGGCATTGACAAGAGCCCAAGAGCTGAGCAGCAGCAAGCATGCCTGTGCGAGGAAAGCTCTCTCTCTCCAGCCAGGCTCCAGGGTGCTTTCAGCAGGCATTTCCAGGGAATCCATAAATACTTCTGTTCTGAGCAGTTCCCAGCTCTTGGAGAGCACAGGCCTGTTATCACCAAGCATCAAATACTGAGCAGACAGGATGCAGGGGCTTCCCCACCAAGGGAGCTGGCACATGAACTCGAAGGAAAAGGGATCTGAGTCCATTTCCTGCAATTGTTAGAGAAGGATGGTGGCCTGGCCCTTGGGTATTTAGTGAGCCGTACTGTTCTCATGTGATTGCTAGGATCTCAGTTTATCCAGGCCTTCATCTTCTGCACAGAAACCCCCTCTGCTTAGAAACTGGGAGAATAAAAAGGTTGATATTCCTATTATTGTTAGTGAAATAGTGTATAGAGTGCTTCACAGTTTGCAAAGCTCTGACACATGCCTTAAATGTCATCTTTGATAAGCCTGTTGATTTTAATCAGAACAATAATAGTAACAATAAAAAGCATTATTAGAACAAGTGCGTTTAGCAAAGTTGCAGGATATAAGGTTGACATATAAAAATCAATTGCACTTCTATATAGTACTAGCAACAAACAACTGGAACTTTTAAACAGTTTTGAACTTTTAAATAATTGACATATAATAAGCTGCATGTACTTAAAGTGTACACTTTGATAAGTTTTTAGATGTGTGTGTATATTTATATGTATTCATGAAACCATCACCACTATCAAGAAAATAAACATAATCATCGCTCTCAAAAGTTTTCTGTGTCCCTTTATAATCCCTCCCTCTCGCCCCACCATGCCCTTTCTCTACCCCCATGTTTTCTGTCACTGTAAATTAGTTTGCTTTTCCTAGATTTTCAGATGTATGGAGACATAAACTATGTACTGTGTTTGCCTGGCTTCTTTCACTCAGCATTATTTTGAGGTTCATCCACTATTTTGCTTGGGGTGTTTTTGGTTCTTGAATCTGCAGGTTTATATTATAATTTTCATCAAACTTGAAAATATGTTCAGCCATTATTTCTTCAAATACTTTTTATGCTCCCCTCTTCTCCTTCAAGAAATCCTTAGCACCTATATTAGGACATATATTATGACTCATGAGCTCATTGATGCTCTGCTTCTGTTTTTGTTTTTTTCAGTCTTTCTGTATCTTTGAATTTCATTTTGGATAGTTTCCATTGCTTCCAATTTACTATTTCTTTCCTCTTCAGTGTTCAATCTGCCATTAATTCCATCTAGTAAGTTTCTCCACCCAGACATTGTAGTTTTCATCACTAGAAGTTCAATTTAGGTCTCTTTTTTTATATATGTATAGTTTCTGTCACATTTAACATTTTTCATCTTTCTTCTAGCTTCTTGAACATATGGAACACAGTAATTGGAACTCTTTTAATGTCCTTGTCCACTAATTCTATCATCTGGGTCATTTCTGGGTCAGTTTCAACTGAATGAATTTTCCCCTAATTATAGATCACATTTTCCTGCTTCTTTGTATAGCTGGTCTTTTTTTTTTTTTTGGATGCCAGACAGTGTGAAGTTTATCTTCTTAAATCCAGGATATTTTTCTATTACCAAATAGTCTTGAATTTAATCCTGGGATGCACTTACATTACTTGGATACATTTTGATCCATTTGGGTCTTGCTCTTACGTTTTGTTCCGTAGGACCAAAACAGCATTTAGCCTAGGGCTCATAAATTTCAAAGGCTTCTCTACTGAGTGGTAGGAACAAAAACCATTTTCCACTCTGCATGAGCCCTAGGTATTCTCTAAACTTTCTGAGTGATCCTTTCCCTGGCCTCTGGTAGTTTCCTCTCCAGCATGCACTGATCAGTACTCAGCTGAAGACTTATAGGGACTCTGTGCAGAGATCTGGAATTCTCTCTCAGTGCAGTTCTATTCTCTCCAGTACTCTGATCTGCAGACTCTAGCAATCTCGCTCTCTCTGAACTCCCACCTCTCTTTCCTCAACTCAGGGAGAATACTGGGCTCCCCCTCAATTGCTGCCTCCTTCGCTGTGGCCTGGAATCACTCTCAAGCATAAGCTGGGCAGTCACAGGGCGCATCTTGTTTTTTTCCCATCACTCAGATATCACTCTTTCATTGCCTGTCCTATGATTTGAAAGCCATTGTTTTATACATATTGTTCAGCTTTTTAGTTGTTTCAGTTGAGAGGCTAGATCCAGTTCCTGTAACTCCATCTTAGCTAGAAACAAAAGTTCCACAATTGGAAACTAAAATTGAAGTTTATATATAAAATTTACAAAAGCATCAAAGATACAAAACTCTTAGGGAAAAATATAATACAATGTGTGTAAAACCTATATACTGAAAATTACAAAACATTTCTGAGATAAATTAAAAATGGTCCTAAATAAATGGAGATTAACTGTATTCATTTATCAGAAGACACAATATTGATAAGATGTCAATTCTCCCCAAATTGATCCATTGACTCAATGCAATTTCAATCAAAGCCCATCAGGGTTTTGGGTAGAAACTGACAAACTGATTTTAAAACTTATATACAAATGCAAATGAAGATCTAGAAAGTTAAATTATTCTGAAAACAAGAACAAATTTGGAGTAATTATGCTATCCAATTTCAAGACTTATTATAAAACTATAGTACTAAATATGGCATGGTATTGGAGCAAATACAGACATATAGAGCAATAAAATAGAACACAGAGTCCAGAAATAGACCCTCAGATTGATAGCCAACTGATTTTCAGCAAAGGAGCCAAGGTAATTCAGTAGAAGGGCTAGATATTTTTAATAAACAGTCCTAGAAGAAATGGTCATATGAGAGGGAAAAAAAAATTCCTAGATCCTTACCTCACACCATTTACAAAAATTAACTCAAAATGAATCAAACACTTCAATGTAATATCTAAAACTACAAAACTTATGGAAGAAAACACAGGGGAAATCTATTTATTGGGTTGAAGAAAATATTTCTTAAGTAGAACACAATAATAAACCACGAACGATAAGCTATGATAAATTGGTCTTTCTAAAAATTTAAATTTCTAAAAATTTAAACTATAATAAAGAGTCTGGCTCCATTTCCATGTTTGAATTGGACTGTTGACAGCTCTCATCACTCCCCCGCCCCCTCACCTCTGAGCTAGCTGATAAGAAAGCCCAGGTGCTCCACCTTTGTCACCTGCAGGAAGTTCAAAACGTGCAAATCCTGGCTCTCATGCACAGGAACGCTTATTCCAGTCCCATTCCCCAATGACAATAAAAACAAAACCAGTCTCTTTTCCCTGTTCGCTGAAGCCATTTTGGGACCTGCTTAGGAGCCTGCCCTGCTCTCCCCAAAGTCTCATTATTGGGTAATAACCTCTTCAGACCTTCTTGGTGGCATCAAGAGTCTCAACACCTACATCACATTTGGTGAGGAGGAATCCATCCTGTTTCTATGGGATAACCATACAAAAATGTTTACACTTCAAAAGACACTGTTAAGAAAATGAAGACGCAAACCATAGAGCAGGAGAAATTATTTGCAATCACATATTCATAAGAGGCAGTTATCTCGAACATATAAAAGAACTCTTACACCACAATAACAAGAAACAAACAACCCCATTTTAAAAACTGGCAACAGATTTCAACAGATTCGTCACCAAAGAAGGTGTACAAATGACAAATAGTCACATGAAAGCGTGCCGAGCATCATTCATCATTAGGGAAATGCAAATTAAAACAATGAAATATCACTTTACACCTCCTAGATTAACTAAAGTTACAAAGACTGACAATACTGAATGTTGCTGAGGTTGTGCAACAACTGAAAATTTCATACATAACTAGTGGAAATGCAAAATGGTACAGCCACTTTGGAAAACAGTTTGGCCGTTTCTTTCAAATTAAACATACGTGTGATCAAACAGTACGGTGAATGTCTAAATTTTAAAAATTTATTACAGTAAGACACATTGCTATTAATCCCCCTCAAAGTACTCACCCTCGCTTCAAACACACTTATCCCATCATTCTTGCCACTTTCTGGAGCAGTTCTGGAAGTCCTCTTTCGTGAGTGTCTTCATTCTCCGTCATGACAACATCACTTCTGGTATGCGCCGATTTCTGTCAAACAAAAACATTACAGTGTCTCCTCATCCATTTTATTCACCAGATCTGGTACCGTGCAACTTCTGGCTCTTCCCCAAAGTCAAAATGACCATGAAAGGTAAATGTTTTCAATCAATTCAGGATATGGAGGCAGCCACGACAGCGCAAATAAAGACACAAAAGAGGACTTCCAGACTATGTCAGAAAGTGGCAAGAACGATGGGATAAGTGTATTCAAAGTGAGGGGGAGCATTTTGAAAGGGATTAATGGCAATGTGTCTTTTGCTGTAATAAATTTTTTTTTAATTTAAACGTTCACTGTATTTTTATGATCACATCGTGTATGTGTATTACATCTCAATAAAGAATTTTCAAACCAATAGCTAGCATCTATTGGCTGATGAAACACTGTGTTGGGCTCTTCAGATTGTTCTGTTTCACATGCATTGCTTTACTCGATCCTTGCACATTTTCAGTATGGTTCTGAGGGAAGATTCTACAAAGATGGGCTCAGGGAAGCCAAGGGACTTGTCCAAGATCATACCGTCTAGAGGTAAGTGGCAGAGTTGGGGTTTTTTAATTCTAAATTCAGTGCTCTTTCATTTCAACACCTTTTTTCATGGAAATTCATGTTTTTAAATCTCCCCTTGATGATTTCAATGTGTTGTTTTACACTACCTTAAGTACCTTAAAGTACTTTTAAGCACCTTAAATACAGACTATCTTTATCCATCTCTTTTTTAATTATAGGTCAATTATTTATAAAGGTCTTCATAATTCAGTATGTGACCACCTTATTTAAACCTTATTTATGTTTTGCGATAATTTCTCACCCTGATAGGATAAGCAGATTACTCTCTTATAACTTAGGAATTAACATCTTCTCACTTTTAATAAGAACCTTGGAGGGATTGACTGTGAAGCTGATGTAGGAAATGTCCCATTGTAGGTGAGCTACAATGGAGTAAAAGTTCGGTCTTCAGTTCTGAATAGGCATTGTTTTTGTCACAGTTGGGCTGGAAAGAGGAAGAATGTGCTGCCTCAGCCTTATATTCTCCCACATTACATGACAGCCTAAGAATATCACCATGATGGTTGTTGCCATAATCATCATAAGTGAGTCTCTTCTGCTATCATTCATTTTATTTTTCTTTAAACTTCCTCCTTTTTGTATCTATTCTAAGCCTAAACAATAATGGCTATGAAATCAGAGTTAATAAATTATATCCATTTTTGATACACAGTAAAATACATATGTAACAAGACGTGAAAGGGGGCTTTTTCTACCATCTCATAATTTTAGCTAAAGTTGCAAAGCTTTAAAAAAGCGGTAAGAAGTATCCCAGATAATCTAAAGCAAGGTGCTAATAGGCGACTAACATTGTCCTTCAAGACCATCAAGAAAAGGCTGAAGATTCATCAGGAGGAGAATACCTCATTAAAGTAGAGGGTACTGTGGTGTCTTCTTTTATTTCCTCTAGGTTCTTCCCCACCACTTTGGGTAAAGTAAAGGGGGTCTCCAGAAAACCATTCATAGAGCCGACGATACTGTCAGACGTGGATGCTGGCCTCTTACTCTCCAGCTGGATGCAGGTCTTGGGCAGCTCCGAAGCATTAGTGAAGTCTTGCGAGAACCCCAAATTGTGCTCCCTAGAGTTTGGAGGAATAAAGAAATCAGAGGGCAAGAGGTTAGCTGGTGCTGCCCTGGGCAGCCACACAAGGAGAGAGGGCCATGCAGAACAAGCTGCATGTCTATAAATGATAGAGCAAGGTTATGCCACTCCTGTGAGCCACGTGGATGATGCCCCAGAAAGCAGTGGGGTTAGAGCCATGTTGAAAGGACGAGGTGCCAGATCCGCCTGCTGAGGCGAGGGAATCCCAGCAGAAAAAGATTGATTGGGATAAACTGCCAAAAGATAGGGGCCAAAGGGTTGTCATATGAAGTCAGAGAGAGAGAGTCCATTAGTTCATTGAGGTGTGGTCTGCAGCAAGGTGGTGGAAGCATCTCCAAAGGACCCATAGAAACACCTCCGAGAGAGCCAGCTTGGGCCTCTGTGACAAGGAAGGCGCTGACCACAAGCTTACAACAGCTCTAGACAAACCAGTCTTTCTGTTTTTTTTCTAATCCTCCTCCTCCTGGCCTTGACGTAGGAGAGCCAGAGGCAACACTGTGAATTGGGACTTGTGAATCAAAGAGAGCAAAATAAAATATCACTCCCTTTCTTACTATTGGTCTTCAGAATCAAGGATCAGATGGTGGAGGGTAAAAACTCTGAATTGGATGAAAAGTTGAAATTTGGATTTGCATCTGACTGGAAGTTTTAAAATATGAGCGTGATACTGGTCTAGAATGTCATCCAGCAGCAGGCCAGGGATCTGACAGTGGGAAGGCAAGTGGGAAGGTAGTAGGGAATAAAAACAATGCTATTTCCTGATTGTATCTTACGGTGTTCAGCACATTCAATGAATTCAATAAATTGTTAAAATTAAAAGAATTCATGTACCTCTAAAATCATATTACATCCTGCCAGTGACCCACATTCCATATTCCACACTTTGGGAAAAACTGAGTTACATCACACTAGAATAAAGAGACCACAGAAATGACAGCATTTCAGCATCGAGAAGACCCTTGGCCATTCCCAATATTAAGTGTCAAATAGGATCATTTAGAGATAAGGACAGGATCTCAGAGATAGCAAATAACTTGCCCCACATCATACAGCTATTCCTTAAGCATTACTCAAGTATTCTAATTCCTAGATCAGAGTGCTTTCTGGAATATTATTACATTGCATTGTTTTTTCACAATTGGTAAGTTTTAATATTGTGTTGGAAATTCAATTATTGACTATATATAATTTATCTGTCTGATTTGTTTTACAAAAAAGAAAAAAAACAAAACAAAAACAAATCTCTGTATGTTCCCAATTTAATTTATCCAATATTAAAACTCTGGGAAAATAAATTATCTCCAGGTTCCTACTCTATCTCTAGTATGTCTGCCAGGTCACCCACTTACCTCAGAGTCTGAGCTTGAAAAGCCATACATAGGAACTTTTATGTAGAGTTTTCATTAATTCAACAAATGTTTATTAAACTTCTCATATGCCAAGCCTTGCACTAGGCACTGGGAGTGCAACAGAAACAAGTGAGAGTCCTTTCCCTCCAGTTGTTGGGTATCCACAGATGAGAAAAAGTGCTAGGTAAGGTTTTGCCTAAATAAATAGGTGTATATATGTATATACATACATATATATTCATATATATATATATATATATATATATATATATATATATATATATATTCCTACATATATATATATTCCTACATATATATATATATATATATATATATATATATATTTGGTTGACATCAGAGGTCATGACTAACTAAAGTGACATTAAGATTTCCATTGGTTTGCATGGTTGGGTGAGCAGGAAAAGATCTCCTGACAGACATCGCACCCCACCTGGTGGGGCTTTAAGTGTAGGCCCCTCAGTCCCTTCCTACAGGATTTGAAAGAAACATCACTGCACCCTGAGCAGACGGAAAAGGAGAACTGGGCTGGCTGTTTCAGAAAAACAATCTACCTTAGAATTGCATCTCTTTCCATGATGGTGCAAATGAAGAGACCAAAATGCATAGTTATATTGGTCAGAGCTTGTGATCGGCAGAATAATGACCCTCCAATGATGTTCACATCCTAATCCCCAAAACCTGTGAATATGTAACCTTACATGGCAAAAGGGACTTGAGATGGATAGAGTATTCTGGATTATCCAGGTAGGCCCAATCTCCTTAAACGCAAAAGAGGAAATGAAAGAGAAAGAGGTAGATGTGACTACAGAGGAAGAGTCAGAGAGATACAACTTTTCTGTTTTTGAAGAGGGAGAAAAGGGATGGTACTGTGTTTCCCCGAAAATAAGACCTAGCCGGACAATCAGTTCTAATGCGTCTTTTGGAGCAAAAATCAATATAAGACCTGGTATATTTTATATTATTATATTATATTATATTATATTATATTATATTATATTATATTATATTATATTATTATATTGAAGACCAGGTCTTATATTATAGTAAAATAAGACCGGGCCTTATACTGATTTTTGCTCCAAAAGACGCATTAGAGCTGATTGGCCAGCTAGGTCTTATTTTCGGGGAAACGGAGTATGAGCCAAGAAATGCGGGCAGCCTCTGGAAGTTGAAATAGGCAAGGATTCTCCCCTAACCCTGCCGATTCCTTGATTTTAGCCTGGGTTGGACATCTGATCAACAAAATTGTAAGATAATAAAATTGTATTGTTTAAGCTGCTACGTTTGTGGAAATTTGTTGCAGTGGTGATAGAAAATTAGTATAGAACCCATGCCTTCTCACTGAGTGAACTGAAGGTGTGGTTAAGAAATAGTTTTCAGAAAAGCAAATGACATACAAATAAGCTAATGTCTGAGATAACTATTCAAACTGGTTGTGTGTGTGTGTGTGTGTGTGTGTGTGTGTGTGTGAGTGTGTGTTTAAAGCTGGACACAGTAGGCTATTTTAGTTATTAAAGAAATGCCTTTTCTTTTCACTGAGGGGAGAGAGGATTCCTCAGAGAGGACGTATAATTTCCTGCAGATGAGGGTGGTTGACTTTGAGAGTCCAATGACAAGTCACTGTGAAAACCATGCGCATCTCCTCCCAGTGGGAAAACAAAGGTGTGCTCATCAGTGAACTGGCCATGAGAAGCCAGAGGGAGGAATGGCCTGGACGTCGGCCTGAGCACGAGAGCCGAAGCACTCATCTCTTGCCAGCAGTACGCTCTGCTGCTGAAAATATACCAGAGGAGACAGATAGGTTATTGGAGCAATAAAAACCAGAGATATGTAATGTGAGACTCATTACTTGCTTTTACTGTCCAAACAATCAGGAAGAGTAATCTGTATGTGTTCTTTCACAGTGATATTGGAAAGGAATTCTTCTTCCCCCTTCTTAGCCATGAAAAGGCACCCGTGAGGATACATGGAATTGCATCATGAATTTTTCCTTTGTCCTCAGCAGAATCCTGCTTTTGTGTTCGCCAAAAGTGGAATTTATATTAAATAGACTCTTATAGTCTCTCTAAAGCTTAACCTACAAGAGCAGATCAAACAATAATGGCTGTGTGATACAGTACCTCTGCCCTTATGATGTAATGAAACTGCCCCAAATGTAAATGCTTCAAAGCTCTTTTCCATCTTTGCTTTTCCTGAAGTACCAATCATTGGCTGTTTTATTTTATTTCCCTGCCTTGTTTTTGTTGTTGTTGTGCCCCTTCTTTATTCACATTCTTGGTAATGAGGTGTTGGCTATAAGGAGCTTTATAAAATATCATGAATCCATAGAATTAACAAGGTCTTCTGGAATTCCTCTAAACCTCCTCTTTGAGCATCTAATCTGAGGCTTTGCCCAAGTCAGCTGAGATATAACACATTTTCCATACTGCTAAAGGTTCCCTGCTTGGAGACTGTGATGGGCTGAATTGTGTCCACCAAAATTCATATGCTGAAGTCCTAACCCCAATATCTACAATGTGACTGTATTTGGGGATAGAGTCTTTAAAAAGGCAATTAAAATGAGGTTATGAGGGTGGGCCTTGTCTTATATGACTAGTGTTTTTATAAGAAAAGGAGATTAGGACACAGACACACAGAAGACCATGTGAAGATATAGTTAAGAAGATAGTTACTTACAAGCCAAGGAGAGAGGCATCAGAAGAAACCAACCCCACAAACATTTTGATTTCAGACTTCTAGCCTCCAAAATTATAAGAAAGAAACAAAAATTATTTTTTACATCATCTGGTCTGAGGTACTTAGTTATGGCAGCCTGTTCAAACTAATACAGAGACCAAACCCATCCGTGTACTTACTGTTAGGAGAATTCTCCTTATGTCTAATGCAAATTGCACTTGCTCTAAATAGTGGCCTTTTATTTTGTCTTTCATGGAAAAGTTAGCAAGTTCTTTAGAAAGCACCCTGAATATATTAATGGAATCCAGAGTGTTAGACATAGAAGGGGTGTAGTGATTACTATTTCAACGACTTCTTTTTCTGGATGAGGAAACTGAAACCCGGAGAGGTTAAGTGAGTCTTCCAAGCTGGCAGTAAAGCACAGCGGAGGCGCCCCTGGCCCACTGCTTTCCCATTCGTGCCAGAACTCCCAGAAAAGTTTTCAGAGAAGCAATGTTAGGAGACGTAGCATGAATCTAGTGAGTCAGCAGTGGAGGGCGAGAGCACAGGTTTCCTGTTTTCCCTTTTTTCCTCATCAACCGCTGATGTGGCGAAGAAGTGCCAGGGTTCACATGTAAAGTGCAAAGCACTAGACTTCCTCACTTTCAGTCCAGTCCTTCTTCCGCTGGAGCTCATTGACTCTATCCACCTCCCTGCACATGGGTGAACACTGACTCCACTGGGCGCCAAGGCTGGGCCAAACCAGCCAATGGTGCAGATGCCTGGGCTTGCCAGCCTCCAGAGACTCAGAAGAAACAAGTGGAGGCAAAGCCTGCAATTCAGGGGTGACATTCAGCCCATTTACTACAGCCCAGAGGCAGCGTCCAGAGCTGAGCTGCATTATACATTCTCTGGCTATCAACTAAGCAGAGTTGCCTGCTTAAACCTCGTTATGCCAGGGTTCTCAAAGTGAAGTCTGTAGACCACCTAAAGGCTTGTTAAAAACTCCAATTGCTGAGCCCCACTCCAGACTTACGATTAGCAGTTTGCCAAAATCAGGGGAGACCGCCTTTAGGACACAGCATAATCCTGTGGTGTTTGTTCTTAAAAAGCAATAGGATGGACATTCTAGGATATCAAGAGGCTTTGGCCAAATAGTTCCTTTACTACTCCTTTATTTAAAATAAAATATTATTAAATATTATTTTGGTATCATTCAAGCTGTTTTAGTTTAGGGGATCACCCCTGCTTTTGACAAGTGTTAAAACATTTACGAAATCAGAATCTCAAGGCTGGGGCCTCAAGGTCTACATGTTCATTAAGCTCCTGGTGACCCTTAGGTTGGCTAAATTTGGAAAACTACTTCCTGTAGTTTTCCTTCCCAATCGTGTTGGTTGATATTTTCTGGGAAATAAAAGAAAGGATGGAAGGAAGGAGGGAGGAAGAAACCTCTGTCATCACTTTGGTCTGCCAGGCTCTTTGTGGTCTATACTTGCCCCCATTGGGCAGATGAGATGCACTACCAGCCTGTTTTGCTCTATCCAGCATCCATCCTTCTGTCCTGTGGGGTAAGGCACTTTCTAGGTGTAGTATTGGTGAAATGCAGTGCCCTGCATCCTGTGGGCAGCTTAGGCATAGAAGGCTTCTCTGATTCCCCCACCCTTCTACACACACACACACACACACACACACACCACTATACCCATAGCCAGGACTTCATCATATGACCACACGCCACTATTTGATGCTTCCACCACTGGGGGGGTGAGTGATGGGTTTGTAGCTATGGCAACAGCATCCTGCAGGAGCAATAATATCTTGGCCAGATCACATTGCCTAACTGTCATCCGTTTGATAATGGCATCATTTGATAATTAGACAATTTGGTATGACAGAAAGCCCTGAGCTAGTCATTGTAAAATTCTACACTAATCCTGGCTCCACTGCTGGTGAGCCTTGTAACTCCAGGCAATTCTCTTCATCCTTCCAGGCCTTAACTTGCATCATTTATAACAAAGAAAATCATTGTCCCTAAGCTGCTCAGAATTATAGTGAAATCCAAATTTTAAATGTATGTGTACTTTGTAAACTGCAAAATACAATAGAAATATTAGTGGAAAGTGATTTTTTAATATTGATACCTATTCTCACAGAAGCAAAAAAATTCCAGTCAATCAGAAATATTTTTAGAAAGAGATTCTTGGTTTTCTTGTGTGACTTTTAAATTTAACATCTAACTTGCTGATTTTTAATATCATGAGTTTTTATATTTTACTAAGTTCTGTTGTTTCATCTGTTATCAGGCAAGCAAATTTTCCAAAGAAACAAAAGCTTTAAATAAAATGCTATACACACTACAGTAAAAAGTTCCATCCATTTCCCAACAGCTGTTGCTTTTTAGAGAAACCAAATATTTTTGAAAAGGGCCACAAACATTCTGGATTCAAACCATTTATTGGTTTTGGAAACATAACATGCACTCATCTTGCCAGTCTTAATCTTGCAGTTCCATTAAACACACCACAACTGCATCATAAAACAGAAAGGGGAAGAATTTATAAACAAATAAAGCAGTTAATTGGGGCAATAAAATAGCAGTTCCCTCCTGAGTGTGGAATTGGTGTGTTTCAACCTACAGAACCCTAAAATCTGTTTTTCAGGGGACTGGTGACTAGAGGCCAACACACATCGAAGATTTTAGGATTATTCCTGGGTCCACATGCTTACTTCCTCTGCCATGCCCTCACACTCCCTGTCCTCTCACCTTGCATTAAGTGCACGTCTTTCCAGGGAGATGAGCAGCTCCAAGCCCAACACTCTCCTGATCTCTGTTCTACAGCCAGGGTTTCATTTAAAGAAGGAACTGCTAGGAGATTCATAGCTCTGACTGTGTCTGCAACACAACTTTCAGGTGGAGGGAAAGAGACGTCTTCTCAGATGTGCTTCCCTTTCCTGAGCCTTATCCCCCTAAGCACTGGGCAGTGCAGTGACCTAATTGTGCTGTCTCGCACGTGCATTGTCAGGAAAAGAGCAAGCTTTGGAGCCACATCAGCTGAGTTGGAATTTACCAATCCCTCTTATTTGCTTTACAACCATGAGGAAAAGCAAGATCTTTAATCTGAGTTCCATTCTTTTATTCATGCAATACATATTTATTGAGCACCTACTACATACTAGACTCTAATCTTTAGATTTTTTTAGGAGTTAAATGGAGATGCTAAATCCCTACTTCAGAGAGTTGTGAGAGTCACATGCAAAAAAAGCTTGTATAGATAGGTGAATAGATAGACGGATATATGTGTGTGTACCCTTGCAGATAGTATGTGCTCACAAATATTCATTCCATTCATTCAAATAGCAGATGAGCATTACATATATCATATGTAAAATTAAAATTATAACATGTTGCATAGTATCACTTTTATTTAAGAAAGAAACAGAGAAGACTTAGAGTTCCCCCACCACCACTACCACTTCCATAAATGAGCCCTGGTTTCACTCATGTGAACTGCGTAATAGTCAGGGCGGATTGTGGTTTCCGAGGGGCTGTGAAATGGAGCAGAGCCAACTGGTGCATATGGGGCATGCACTCATGACCTTTGCCTGTTAACACCCCAGACCTGCACTCTCTCCCACCTCTGGAAATGTTTACTGTCCATTTATGTAATCAGATGCGCGCGTGCGGGCACACACACACACACACACACACACAATCTAGCAGGAAATTGTGCCTCTTCATAGAGGTCTGGCTTTTGGTATGTTTTGTTTAAACTCTCTAGAGATAAACTGCCATTTACCTTTGTTTAATAGCCCTCGTAACACATAGACTCGAGCTGTACCTAAACAATGCTCAATTAATGACATGGTACTTATGACCAGTTATTGTCTGATTTACAAAGACTAAGATTAGATACGGTACCTTCATAAACTATTTCCCAGGTCCTATGTCAGCCTAAGAGAGGGAAATACCTGGCAGTCAAAATCTGAATGATACCTATGTAAATGCTTGATGCGGCTTGAAATCTTTCCTAGACATAGCAGCTGTATGTAGGCTGCTGCTTTAGAAAATGTCAACTAGGACACTAATGATCAGAGTTAGGACCCAACACTAGCCCAAAAAGGGAGGCCAGGGAGATGGGATGGGGGGAAGGAAAAGGACTTAATCTTTTCTCCAGGTAGTATCTTAAATATTTATAATTCAAAGGTTTCCAGGCTGTGCAGGCAATATGGTAGGTTAACTGGTTTCCAAATGTACTGGGTTTACTCAAATCTAAATGAACCTTTTATTTTGGAATCATATGTGGCTGGAGAGATTGAACCCATGTGTCTCATTCATTTGCACATTGGCTGTAATAATATCCTTAAGTTACACTCTGGAAAAGATCTGTAAACTTGAAGCAAGCAGACCATCTCTTTCACCTTGAGACCTACTGAGAAACTTTGTGGGTGATAATGCCTTCTGGTTTCTAAGCCTTGCCAACTCTTGTCTCCTCTTACATGTAAACAAAGTTCGAGTGAACCAGGAGTCATTTGGAAAGCAGTGCGAGTGCTGTCCTTTCATCAGCTCACCTGGTGCTCTAATAAAATATCCAAGAGGCCCACATCTGGTAGGTAATAAAATCCAGAGCGACTGAAGACGTCTGGCTGCTGAAGTGCTCTGGCCACTAGACAAAGCCATCACGACACTACTTCAACCACAGTCAACGCCAGGATTTTAATGGGGCAAAGCTGAGAGCCCTCTTTCTATATATTTGTCCTGCACTAGGTTCATTGGTTGTGCTGCTTTTATGCCACTGACTCCCTCCACAGATCGCACCATCTAACCGACTCACACCCCAAATAAGGAACAGGCTTCTTAACATGGCAGAATCAAACACAATAACACTTATCTCTGCTCCCATTTCCCCAGGATGGTGGCACTGAAGGGCGGATCTCCTTTTTTCTCCACCTCTTCTTAGTCTCCCAAATAAGAATGAATGTTAAATCTCTTTGCAGGAAGAGACAGCGATGCCAACCGCAGAGGACATGTTCTGACTGTCAACAGTGATGGATGAGATTCTGTACATTTAATAAATATAAATGTCATAATCCAACCATCAAATTTAATAAACAAAAATACCACAAACCATCTTTCTTCTTTGCTCCATGTGCTCCTTTAAAGCTGATAACATTAGAACACATTTTGCCCAAGCTGTAACCTCACCATCTGCCTGGCTCAACTTCTGAAGACTTGGTAAGGGCTAGAAAGAAAAGCAAATGACTTCACACTGAGAAAAAAAAATGAGGGGGGTGGGGCGGGCTGGATGGTTTTTTTTCCACTCCTCCTTTCCCTTCTGACCCATTTGTTAAATACAGAACCAGATGTAACTATCTGAGCATAAGTTCAACCCTCAAAAATTATTAGGGAGGCAGGTCATGGGGAACATTTTTTGCAGGAGGTACACAAACTAAACTCAAAAGCCTGCTTCACCAGCAAGTTGAGTTGTGCATTTCAGGGCTTTGCTTTGGAAATGCGGAGATGAGATGCAGAGACTAACTCATTAAAGATACCTGTCCTTTTGATAGCAAATTAATAATAATCATGAGCATAGCAATAAACACAATAAAATAGTTTCATTCCCAGGAGATGCAGAAGTCCAGATTCCAAGCTATAGCTGGAAGGGGTTCCTTATGTTGAGTTTAGAAAACCTTAATGGCTAAGGAAATGGTGAAAAGGGTAACCAAGTCCAAAGACCCTTCGAGAATGTCTAAGATGAAGAGAGAGAGAAAAAGATAAGCAAGAGCTAAAATTTTTAAAAGTTCCCTTTTATTGAGAGCCTGCTATGTTCCAGATATTTGACACACCTTTTTACAATGGAATCTTACTGAGTCCTCTCAGGAACACACGAAAACATACCATTAACCCTATTTAGAGGTTGACATGTACAGAGGCTCTATAATGCGATCAAGTTTACAGCACCAACATGTGGGAGAGCTGGCCTAACTTCCTCCAGAACTGCTATTCCTTCCTCTCTGGGGCACCCCCATTTTTCTCCCTCCCTCTCACACCCTACAGTAGGACCCCAGCCACCAGTTCCAGGACTCACACTGATGACCTCTGGCTTCAAGCCCACATTCACGACTACTGTGCAGTGGTGCTTGAGAAATAGGTTCAGATGCTCCAGTGACACTGGTGGCTGGGTCCTTGTCAGCTTTGGAAAGGACATTTCTTCACACCTGAAAATCCCCAAGGTGTTCAAGTTAAGTCAAAAGAGACCGGGTTTCAGGATGTGTCTGTCGGTTGCTGCTATTCTCATTTCCTATCAGAAATGTCTAGGCAGCACCCTGTGCAAACATCTGCACAGGAGAAATCATTTGACTACTTCCGGGTGTGGTGTGCTTCCCCTGTCTTCAGTAACCAACCCACATCCTGCAGTTCTTCCAGAGCACACTTCACACCACATACATCATATTTCTCTGTGGTTCTATGTGGGCAGAAGGAGGCTGAGGCCGTCCAGGCGCTGGATCTTGTCTCAGTGACTAGCAGCCTAACATATGCCCCAAGACAGAACTAACCCAGAAGGAAGAAGGGGTAAGGAGAGGGCTGGTCTCTGCACATTTGTCTGTCTAGGCAACCTCACTGGAAACTATGTGTCCTGTGGCCTCCTTAATACAAAACCCAGAAGTCTGCAATGCGAGGCAAGACTGTGGAGCCTGGGCAGAGGAGTTCTTTTACTTAAGTTGAAGTCTGCCCACATTTTCTTGGTACACAGTGGGGGGTGGGGGGGATGCAATGGAAATACTTCGCAGAGATTTTGCTACCAAATAACTACTGAGACATCACATTGCAATGTCAAATTTTTATTTGGAGCTGGGTGGAATCTCTGATTGCAAAGGGTCTCTTTCCCTTCTTAGTTTTGATTATACTGCAAGTCATTTTGCTGGTGTCACAAAAAATGCAATAACTCCAGTGTAACAATTATCATTTTTCCTCTTGACAGAACTCTCAGGCAATGGGAAGCAGCAGTACTCAGAAAAAAATATTGCTGCTTACCAGCGAGGAAAACAGGAATGGGCAAAATTCTGCAAGAGAGGGTCCCTGCCCTGAAAGCTAGGAATCTAATTTACACAAAGGCCATGGTCAATGCTACAGTTTAGAGACTTCTACAATTTTCATAGTATGATTTTATACTTTGAAGGCCAAAGTTTACTATTGTGAATTTCTTTTCTCCAGAGTCTTCTATGATAAAAAGGGGGGGGGGGGGCAGGAGGGGTGGTGGCGTGGAGGGAAACACAGCAATCAAATTTTCCATTCCTCGTGCGTGCCCTCTCACCCCTTCACCCCCTCCCCCAAAATATATAAATGGCGGTAGCTGAGAGGTAGGAAAGTGGAGAGGGAAGGAGATGGAATCCATGCTTCCCTTCTGTGTAGACCTGTCCTTTCTTACTTGCCAATGCTTTTAAAAACAAGTAAGAAACGCAAGGGATCCTACGGGCTGCTCAAGGAAGGCTATCTCCCCTCTGAGTCATATTCATATATAAGTCAACAGCAAAAGAATCTGGCATCTGTTCCTAATTATCCTTTTTAATCCAGAATACTAAACAATGAGCTTTATACCCGGCCTCCTTAGTTGAATCTTAAAATGCCCATGACTTCTTCAGGCTCTGGAATCCAGAAAGGTTAAGTGTGTTGCCCAAAGATACACAGCAGGTGCTTGGAAATTAATACTGGACATCTGACTTGTTTCTAATGCTGCATGAGTTAACAATGGCTGACTAATAGCAAACTTATTTTGAAAGTGCTTGCTAGCTCTTTTTCTATCGCTAGCTATTACCTGGTAGTTTGCCTCATAAATATTATATTATTATGATTCCTAATATCTCTGTCAGAGTTCTTAACTTTTACGATAATAGGCAACTTAAAAACACTTTGCCAGACATTAGCCCATAATGTACAAAAGAAGTGACTTACAAATGGGTATAGCTATCTAAAGCATGTCTGGTAAACAAATAACTGGTACTAGACAATAGTGAAAGTCAAAGCTTAAGTGCTGTCTTTGTGAAATGAAATGAAATGAAATGAAATGAAATGAAATGAAATGAAATGAAATGAAATGAAATGAAATGAAATGAAAACTGCTTTCTGGTTTTCTGCCTCATGGTGAACTGCTTGCTACAGCAGCTGCTCTTTCCTTTTAATTAAAAATAGATCCTTGAAACAATAAACCCAGGAAGAAACTATGGGAGGTAAAAAATACAAATATAGCCCTTCTCTAACTACATCTATTACACTGTCTGCTGAGTGGCTCTGTTAGTGTAAACTGAATGTCTAATTCCTTAAATTTTAATTCTTTAAATTCCAAAGGCAAAGTGCCCTCATGAAGAACTGAGGCCATCCTTTGTGGGTGGAGACCCAGAAACAAATTACTCTTTGGGAGACTACCACCCAAGTTCCAACTGAGAACATTTTTATACAAATGAAATCAGATTCAAATAAATGTCAAGGGCAACCTTGAAGAGAAAAAGAAAGAAAATTTTTCTAAATTCAAACTTTGGAGGAATTGCACATAGAAGGATGAAAGGGTTTTACCTGGGTGATGGGGAGGGGTTTAGGCATTTTTTGGATTTTTATGTTGTTTATTTATTTTAATCCTCTGCCTCATCCTACTAAGGATTGGAGATGGCTTGCAGAAATATAATAAGAAGGTGTTTTGTTTTTTTTAATGGAAGGAGTATAAGTAAAAATTCTGAATGAGAAATTACAAACTCCAAGGAGTGATATGAGCAGAGAGAAATGTAGACCATATGGCAATATAGAGTTTTTCCTAAGCTTCCTAGATGCCAAAATAAAAAGGGAAACAGACATTTATAAGATTCTGCATGCCAACAAGACCAAAACAAACCAAATATTCAGGAGAATCACACTTCCTGAAACTGAGACCTAGAAGCATTTGCCCATGGCTTTTTGAGAAGAGGATACAGGCAGATGCCCAACAGCATCCCTGCAGCAGCTGCCACCAGGAGTTCCCGCAGGCACGCGGATCTTGTGTGTCTGCTATGACATCAGGCCAAGGCTGACTGAGCGAGCATGATTCTAGGGAAAGTGGGTACTGTTTTTTAGAATAATGTAATACAGTGAGCTACAATGCTGGCTATGCATCAGAATCTTAAGTGGGGAGCATGGAAATATCCTATTAATAATACCCAGATGGAATCCCAGATCAATTAAATCAGAATCTCTGAGGCTGAGTCCCAGGAATCTGTATTTTTTAAAACACAGTTTCCCAAGTGATTCCAGTGTGTAGCCACGCTCAAGAGCCTTTGCGATCAATGCTCTCCCTTCTTTCTCCCGGAGGTGCCTCCTCCTTCTACACCCCCGTTGTGAGGCCCAGGGCAATATAAAGGACACTGCAGCTTAGAGGTGACCATAGCCATCTTCCCCAGAGGACCCTCCAAACTATCCGTGCCTTGGCTATGACCTACCTCATGCTGTCAATCTTCATGTGTTAACTTTTAATTCAAAGATGACACCAACTATAATCTTTGAGGAGGCATTTGTGTCTTTAGTCACAGTCACACACACAGATACAAATCATGCTTTTTCTTTTCTTTCCTTGTTTCAACTAAAATAGCATAGGACAAATCATGCATTTGACACTCAATGCTCACTCTATCCCTCCTCCCCTCCGCCCCCATTTCCTCTGCCTTCTATTAGAAGGGCTGGATCCGCTTATGAGTTGTGATCAAAACATAGGAGAATGCTGCTGCCGATTGCCGTCCAATGGAAAGGCAGGGATCTTCAATACAGGAAGAGGCGCGTGAACCTTAATAACAGTGTGTGACAAGTTTCAACTTGTTCAGTGCGGTCAGTCGGATGTGAGCTATGGTTGAGAGAAGGTGTGTTTTAATGTGTGCCGCAAATCATGGATCATGAACAACGCGTTAACATGAAATGGGCAAAAGTTTCATCCTCCATCATGACAACACTCCATGTCACACCTGGCTTCTGGTATACGGCAATTTCTGTCAAATAAAAACATTACGGTGTGTCCTCATCCACCTTATTCACTGGATCTGGCACCATGCAACTTCTGGCTCTTCCCCAATGTCAAAATGATTCAGGACATCGAGGCAGCCATGACTGCACAACTAAAGATGCCCACAAAAGAGGGCTTGCAGAACTGCTTCAGAAAGTGGCAAGAACGATGGGATAAGTGTGTTCCACGTGAGGGGGGGAGCATTTTGAAGGGGATGAATGGCAATGTGTCTTTTACTGCAATCATTTTTTTTTATTTAAACATTCACTGTATTTTGTGATCACACTTCATAACTTCCCAGCTTTCTACATAACCTGGGTGGCCATGCAGCATGGTTTTGGTCATAGATAAAGGCAAAGTCCTTAGGAAAGACTCCTATTCCTAAATTAAAAGGCGACACTTCATGAAGTAAAGGTTTTTGCTGATCATCCCCCTTCCTTCCTGGGAGCAGCCAACTTTAAATCACATGGATGAAAGGAACACACTGAGCACAGGGAAAGAGAACATGGGTACAACATGGAGTAAAGGCGCCAGCCTTAAGCTGACCAGCTAGGAATTCTTATTACACAAGAAAAATAAACCCATTTGGTATTGTCACTGTAGTTAAGTTTCTGCTGCATACAATCACATGCAATCCCAGCCAACACACACTGCACAAGGTGGACTAGAACAGCATTTTTTAAACAGCAAGTTACAGTCCTACATTGAATCAACCAAAGGTCGATTTGTAAATGTAGACATGGGCATAGATGATAGATACATACATACATACATACATACATACATACATACATACATAGATACATACATACATAATTTCCATAGAAATGAAGGGCTTCCCAGTTTCTCCTCATCTACTACAAATTAATATGGTTGTGACTTTTTCTCTGATGTAACAATTATGAAAGCATATGAAGGCTTCTTTTGTCCCAGGAGAGGAAAAACAGACTTCTTTTTTGTTTTAATCCAAGGATCATAGAGGAGATAAGTTAGATTGCCCAGGATGGGGAAGGGTTAGAAGAGGTGGTCATGGCCCAATTTAGGCAACGTAAGTGTTCCCCCAAGGCAGGATGGGAAACAGAGGGTGTGACAAGTTCCTCAAGTGATGAAAACCTGTGCCTCACTTCCATGCAGGGACCGGGTAGTGGATGGATGGTAAAAATCATGACCTTCAGAGTTGGCAGGTTGCCCCATGGCTGACCTGAGGTATGTGAGGGGAAGCTGTGAGGGCAACTCTGAGGGCTGCCCCAACCAGCACCACCTGACATCGCGGAACACCACCTCATTTAGCGGAAGGCTCATTGTGAAGATGAAGGCCACCATGAGCTAGGACCATGCTATTTCAGGTTTTCCTGGCACCACTTAAATGCTCAAATTCTTGTTAATTCACCGGAGATGGAGGGAACCCCTCTCCCACTCCCACCCCCTGCAAATTAGCTAATATTGGACTCGCTTGGATAAGAGGGACTTAGCATTAACATGAGTGGGGGTGGGGAACAAAAAATTGTGAGTACTGATGGTTCTTGCATCTGAGCATTGGATAATTCATTCCTACTGCCCAGTCCACTGTTGAAAGAGGCATTCACTCTGCACTGTAATCTTTGAGAGCAACCCAGTCACTGAGGATTGTATTTAGCAGAAGATAATTTAACCTTAGAGAAAAGGTTCATATTTGTTTTTCATCAAACTACAGAAGAGGCGTTGCCCCTTTGGTGAGGCTGTAGAAGCATATAATTTGAAGTCGGGGGGACTTTGAAGGTTCTCTTGTCCCACGACTCATGTGATGCTCAGATCTCCTCCCTAACATCCTGTCATTTACCCCCTTGAATTCTGACATGAGCATCCCTTCTGTACACAAAGCTGTGTAGGGCACAGTGGGACGAATGGGAAATGAGAGCACAGGCTCTGCCCTCAAGACACTCAAAAGGAAGAGGTAAGACATGAGTGCATAGAGGTTTGTGGCAACAATTGGTTTGGGTCGGAATTGGGCTGATAAGACAAGTGAAGTCTGGAATAGGGAGTTATCCCCAAGGACAAGGGTCTTCAGTGAAGGTCTGTGGAGGTGGGAATCAACGAGAAACTGTTCAAAGGACACTCAGGGAAACCTTGATAGAGTAGGGACAGACTTCGCCAGTTTCACAATTTTGCTGTGGATTGATTCGCATGGGAAAGTCATAGAAAGGTCTAGCTCAGATGGCAACAGGAAAAGGAAAAAGGGTGAAAAAAATATATAAGCTAGGCAATGCTCCATTCACAATTCAAATCCTACTTCCTACTCTGTTCTGTAATATTAATTTTCCCCACGAAGATTACTGCATCTCGAGTTTTGAAGCCATTAAAGAATGCTGCACTCAAGTTCTTGCACCACCTTTGTCCAACAGTAAACGTTACTGAACCCAGCAGCAGTCAGCTCTTCCAGCAGTACATGAGGGACTGCTGGGGGAATTGGAAAATTTTATGGTCTGAAAAGTAGGCCTTAGCACTTTAGCTTTTATTCTCTCAGAGAGCTTATAAATCCCTCTTCATTTAGCAGTTTTCAAGAAAGTGACAGCTTTTGTTAGTCAGGCTAACATAAGATTAGAAATAAAAATTTTAACCATTAATCCTCACTGATTAAAGTGAAACCAGAAATCAAATTGTTACCAACTGTGCACTAATTTCAGCTTAATTCTTTGGCAAGAGGCATCGGAAATTTTCGTCTCACTGCCCTAATTCACAATGCCTTACTACTGATGGCAAAAAGTCAAGGTCTCCTTCTCTCCTGGGTCCAGGGTGTGAACAATGACTATTTCAAAATCAGTCCAATAAAATATAAACATTAAATCCTTAGCTATGTTGTTTCTCCACCATCCACTCTCTCTGCCTATTCACCACCAACCTCCCCCCACTCCACCAACAGCAATGAAAAACTATCTCCCCCAGGACTTAGAGAATCACAGCTGAATGGCTGGCCTTTCTGCCTCAAACAGAATGTCTGCAGCATCAAAGCAGGTGTCACCCCCACTTAAGCCGTTTCTATTACATACAGTGCTGGGAGGGAAGGAAAATCTTCATGCCAATAAGCCACATCAATTCATCAGTCAAAATGAATTCATGCACTAATTAAACTAGCAAAAATTTTTTAAAAGGCATTTGTGTTTCAGACGGGAGAGTGGGTTAAGGAGGGAGATGAAGAGTTAAAATCCCAAGGAAATGAAAATTTGACAGACACAATACCAAATAGAACATATTTCTCCTATTCCTTTTGACTTTCCACGGCCACTATGTATAGTTGCATGGTTAGTGCACTGCACAAAAGTTGTGAGCTGGGGAAAGAAGGGAGGCTGAAATCGAATACATGTTCTAATGGCTGAGTCACACACTCTGGCATGGGGTCGCTGTCATCAGGAAGTAGTGCCTTTTTCTGCATTCACAGGTGCCCTCTGCTTGTGCACCCGGAGGCTGTGACCCCACAGAGGCTGGTGAAGATCCTCGTTCTGGCTTTTATTTACTACTCTTGTCTCCTGTTTCTGTTTCCTCCTTCTGAACTTTGAACTGAATACTTCTTCAGCTGTTCCAGTATGTCATAAATAGCCGAACAAAAAGAAAAAAACTCAGTTATCCATCCAAGTGTTTCATCTATATGACACCACGTATCCACATATAGGGGAAATATCTTAATGCTTAGTATCATGTAGACAAAACATCTGGTTGATCAACCTAGTTCATGTTTCTTTCAGATGCTTGAAACACTCTCATACCCACTCACAGTCTCGGTTCTCTTTTGTAGGAGAAAAACAAACCGTTTTGTTCAAAGAGTGTAATTCAGTATAGTTGGGTCCTGAGAGATGATAAAGGGCTGTTTTCCTCTTACCATTAAATAAACAGTATTTAGCCTATGTGCTAAATATTATGGGGAGAGAAGTTTTTATCTTTTGTCTAATTCTTCTGATGTTTCATTTGATAACAAGATTTTTTTACTGTCTCTTGTCTGTGTTGTTTAGGGTAGAAAAAAACTTTAATATTTGCCTCAATATTCCAATTTGTATAGTCTTTCAGGTCTACCTTTTTCTTTTAAAGCCTGCTCTTGAAACCCAGGAATCCAGTTGAATGAGCTTCCTAAAGTTAACATGAGGGGACCCAACCTCCACTATTTTTGTTTAAAATGATGGAGAAAAGTGATTATAATACATCAAGTATGTCATTTGAACCTGGATTCATTGCCAGAGCACTCGACAGCATTCCCATGAGGCAAATGGCAAGTGTCATTCTCTCCCAAAAAGAACCGCGGTGGCTGGTTTTACTAAATGCTAGATCCATGGTCAGACAGTGAGTCAACAGCCTAATGGAGAACTTTCCAAATCTTCCTACAACTGGCCCCAGGACAACACATTTGGTGCACATGGGGTGAAAACTAAAACTCCTTTTTCCTTTCCCTAAGGCAGACGGTGAAACTGTAAAGATGAGCTGGCATTCTGTTTCATTTTGTGTAATAAACTGTTCTTCTCGCAGCAGTTGGCCCTGGGGAGTTTCAAACAGCACTGCTTGGCTGCAGCTGTGGGTGTGGCCGCACTCAACCCAAAGGCAACTTGGAGAGACAGCTGTGTCAGGATCTTAAACTTTACATCTGGGCTGCACACTTTCAAGTTCACCCTCCCAAACAAGTTGAGTCATTTTCACAAGCCAGAACAGCTCAGATGGAGGTTCTGTTCTTCCTCTGCCTGTGGTTACTAGGAGCACATCAGATATTCCCAGAGACTGACCCCACCTTTGGCTCAGGCCTATCTCCCAATTGTGTCTGAGCCTTCCCTTTGCTAGTCACGAGAAAACTCCACGTCTGAGTGGATAACAGTGCTCATCATTTTGATAGGGGCTATTGGTTGATAGTTTTTTGTTTGTCTGTTTTTTTTATTACAATCTCTTGTGTCCTTTGTGTGTGTGGCTGCCACAGTCTGCTCTGACCACTGGGATACATCGCCAAATCCAGCAGATTCATCCACATTTCCAGAAAATTTTTCTTGAAGAGTTTTTCTTTGAGACTCTGCAGTCACCTGGACCAAATAATAGACAAAGCATCCCTCCACCATTAATGTCCAAATCCCTTCTCACCCTACAAGAGAAAAGGGGAAAATCACTTGCTTCTTTGTTTCACTAAGGAAAATATCTGAGCTTGTGAATGGCGTCTTTTCGGGCTGGATTACAAGAACGTCAAAATGAACATCATCTGAGAGGGTCAGAGAGGAAACACAGCACCAGGCCATAGGACTGGCTGCTGGATCACAAAATCGCATTCGTGGTGGCTGCGGAGAAAGCCTGCGGCAGCCAGGCCGCTCGCCCGGGTCGCTGTCTGAGGAGCCACCGCTAGGGGGCGCGCACGGCGGCAGAGAGCGGCGCGAGCTGCCCGCGCCTTTGTTTGGGTGCGCGGAGCCGGTGGAGGGTGGGGAGCTGTAAGGCACCGCGAACCGAGTCATTCGCTCCTTTTGCAGTGGGAATAACCCGCCATCTGAATCGCATTGCGTCTTTTCGGCGGGTATTCCCACTGTCTGGGACTGTACGCTTGCTTTCATCCCATGTATCCCGCCTTGGACTGAAAAGACAGCGCGGGGCCCCAAACGCGGTCGGGTCTCGCTAAACGACGGCAACACCGTGATGTCCCCCCGCGCGCCGAGCAGATGGGGACAGAGACACGAGTGCCGACAGAGCGAGCGAAAGACCCAAAACAAAGCCTATGCGAGCCTGAGGGGGACAGAAAAGGGAGGAGCAGTGGGGGGTGGAGGGAGGTGGAAATAGCGCTAGAGGGGAAGACAGAGAGGGAGACGGGGTGAGAGAGGAGGGAGCAGCTCAAGTCACCAAGGTCCTGAGTGCAAAGCCCAGCGATGTCCCCTGGGATTGGCACTTGTCCTTCAGGGCAGACCCTACCGCTGGGTGCTTGTGGACTGGTAGAAAGAGAACACCGAACCGTTCGTTTCAACAGAAGACAGAATGGGTTCTATAGGTATAAGGAACATGACAAGATAGGTATTCGTCTTCCCAGGGATCCTCCTCAGAGAAAGGGGCCAAAGTTTCCCTCAGAGAGTCACAGTAACTTATCTGTGGAGTACCAGGCTACTCCAGAACAGATTCTATGATCTAAGGCTTAAGGAACAGTGAGTGATAAGAACACAAAAGTTCCTTTCCAGTAGCAACTCTGAACAGGTTCCCAGGACCATGGCCACTTTCTTTTCTTGTCACTCTTTCTTCTGCTCCATTTCAGCCAGACTGACAGCTTAATATTCCTATAGACTTTAAATCCTGAGTTTGTCTGCAGCCAGGGCCAATTCTGGACAGAGTGACCCATTTGCTGATGCCACCAAGAGGGAAAGACTGAATGCAATTCTGGGAATAAAAGTCACTAAGACCATCTTCAAATGGACTTCCCTTAGTTCCGAAGTGGGGGAGGAGCAATAGAAGTGTGGCTACTGGAGTTTAAAAATTAACTTTTAATTTTAAACTCCACCCCAGGGCATAATAGGAAACAGAGAAGGTACATAGTTAGCTCATTTCATTTCGTTTTGGGAGATGAGCCCTTTAATTCCTAAAATAAACCATTTCTTTCATATGAGCATGGGTGAGTCTTTTCCTAGTCTTCTTTTCCTCATTTGTAAAATTGAGGGGTTGGACCAAGGTATCTTCCAACTCCAAAATTAGGAGAAAAGTTATGTCTGTTCAGGTATTCACAGAGGAACATTCCTAATTTAAATATATAATGCAGTCATGGAATGAAAAACATGAACTACAAATTTGCAAAAGGAGAGAATGATGTAGCATGGCATTTTCTCCAGCTGAATCTCCATGTGCAAATTTTTCACTTCTAATATTGATAATTTACTGTTACATGAGGTCATGTCTAAACTAGTTAATGCTCCTTAATGAGAAAGTAATATCACCTCTAAGACCTAGCATGGAAATCAACCAGAGAGACCTATAGGCAAGATGATTTCCTGTTCAGGAGGAAACCATTCCTCCACTCGGGAAAGGCTCAACATCCAGATTTTAGAATCCTTGGGTTTTCAGTATCAAACCCTAGCAGGATGTAACTGATTTTTCAGAGCATCTAATTATTTTGTTCACACTTTGTCCTCTTCTCATTGTTGTGTGAGTTTCGGGGGATTGAGGAGAAGAGACATAAATCCAACTCTGTGGCAAGAACATTTCTCAGTCTGCATGTCAAATTTTAACAGTTACAAGAATGTGCACGATTAAGGCTGTTTCACCTAACATTTTTCCAAGCTGAGAAGATTCCAACAGTGAAATTTAAAGTCTGTAGCTAATGAGGAACACACTTTTTTAAAACTTTGTGTTTAGGGGGCAGCTCTTTCCGCCTCTCTGTTGAAAGTATGACAATGTGGGTGTGATAAAATATGACTTGGTTTCAAACTATCAAATAGCATTATAAAAATGTTTGAACTACATGTAGTTCTCCTAAAAGGTGGCAGATTGATAGAGCATGGATAAAGCAAGTCAGCTTCCGGGAATGGTTGCTTCGTGAGAAACAGGGCTCTTCTTTCTCCAGAGGGTCATAGACATTCCCAGACAAGGTCTTAACTTGCGGAGTTCTCAAAGCAAGCATTCAAGCTTCCTTCCCTGCTGAGGCCTCTCACAAGAGTGGGAATTTCTGTAAAAAATTCTATAGTAGAATGATACCTTCCTGAAATTAAGAGTCACCAGGTCATTGCATTCTGATCAGCCAGAAGCTAGAAGGGCGATCACCATAGCTAAACCTTCCAGAACAAGCTTGTGAAATGTGTTCTCTGAGCCTCCCAATCCCCTAGGCCAGCCACCTCCCCACATGTTTTCACACTGACTTCAGCCCCATTCAGCCACCTCCTGGCCCTTTCCCCTTACTTATCCCTCTTCCTCACTGCCCCTTCTAGGTACATTTGCATCTCCTTTGTGTGACTCATGCACCTAAGGCCAGTGGCTCCCCAAAGCAGAAAAATGGCTCTGTTTTCATCATTCTGTGAGAGCAGCTGAGAAAGCCGGGCAACGTATTTTGATTGTATTGACTGACTCCAAATCATTTAAGGATCACTTTTTCAAAATACCAGAAGTTCTTTTTAACTCAAGACTTTTATGGACAACAAAAAGAATAAAGAATTCGGTGAGACAAATAAACCTGCACTATGCAAAAAACAATATATAGCTCACTAAATAGATAATTTGTGTATACCTGCGTGTGTTCATAAAAAAAAAAAGAGCTCTCAATAATACTCAGCCAGATTATCCCCATGGTTTGGTTCTTAACTACCTCCATGTCTATGGGGAAGCTTTAGTGCCAACTGGGCAAAAGAAATGCATCTGTCTTGTTCACTTTGTTCACTTTTTTTCTGTCATGAGGGGATGGTTCCCTTCTACATTTTATTGCTGATCCACTAATTACAAAAAGTTCTCTGTGCCCACATGTTCAGAGCACTTGCATACTTTACAGAGCACTTGCTCTCGCTTCCCTTCCCATCCCCCTTCCACTCTTCCTCCCTCCCTCCTGCAGTGATGGGAAGGATTTTACCAACTATTTTGGTTTTTTACTAGATAAAATAATTTATGGACTAAGCACCTTGCCCACCCCCAACCCCATGGTTAGTTACGGGGTTGACTATTAAATGTTTCTTCTCTTGCTTGCTCCCGTGGTTGTTGCTGTGGTTTCACCTGTCCAGTAGCCATCTCAGTGTGTTCATCACATCACTCTAGTTTCTGAAAAGCTCCATGAGCATCTTCACAGAACAGACCCAAAGTCAGAAGCCAAATCATCAGCCAGACCAAGGGACCATCCCTTCAAGATGGCCTTAATCACTTTTTTTCCATGAGGAAGCAAAACCATTTGCATCACCCTCTGACTGGCCAACAAGTATCCCACATTTGTATAAAAATCAAAACAGTCACGGAGATGTAAACTACAATATACGGAATACAGTCAATAATATTGTAATAGCTATGGATGGTGTCAGGTGGCTACTAGTCTTATTGGGAGGATCACTTCATAACTTACATAAATGTCTAACCACTACACTGTACACCTGAAACTAATATAATATTGAATGTCAACTGTAATGGAAAAATAAGGGAAACAATTTTTAAATCAAATCAGCCCCCTCATGTCAATTGCGAGCATTCTTAGCAAAGCACTCTGCTAGGCACTAAGTAACCAGACACAGGATCAGGTGAAGTTGCTAAGCACACTGCAGAATTTCTGAAAACAGCAACCAGAGCTACAGGAACGGAAGAGAGCTCCCGGAGGCCAAGCTGCAGGGAGTGAATCCTGGAAAGCAGGGCAGGGCACCGGAGGTCCAGACGGCCAAACGGCTTCAGCAGAGCGGCATATTTTTACAGAGTTCATTTAAACCATTATGTCATATACATTCTCTGTTTTTTAAATGATACATCACTGCTGACAGTTGGCTTGTACTGTTTTCATAGCTTAGGCTTTCTAAGTATTATGAGCACATATCATAGCAATATTGTTGTAACGAGTTACAATGATGTGTTCTTTGAGAGAGTGCCAGTGACTGGTTTATATCCTTGGTGATGTTGCGGCATCATAATAAATGTGGTCTAAATCCTTTCCAAGGTTTGGCAGTTCCTTTAAGCCAAGAATGCTACATGTGTATTGCTGCGTTCCCCATCTCACACACACATCCCAACCTTTGAAATTCCTGCTTCCTTGATGCTTTGAGATATAGTCCCCAATTTTGGAAGATTTTCATATGGTCAGTGATCTAACTGCACTCGTTTAACAGAGGGCAGCCTTTATGATAATCTAGAAATAATTTTCATCTAAATAGCACCAACAGCCAAACATAATAAAATATGTATAAGTCACATAACATTACACAGAAGCTCCAGTGGCTCCAGCAGAGTCAGCCACAGCCGCTGCCCAGCAATGGGTCTCAGGGGAGGGAGGGATGGACGGGGCAGCTTTCACAGGCCACTGTCATCGTTGGGGGCATATGGGAGAAAGCAGTCCCCCTCTACTAAGATGATTCTGTTAACTGCAGACAAAGGCCACTGGGCTTTCTCTATGAATATCGGGGCCCCAAAGGAGAGGCTGGGGAAGTGAAATAACCAGCAAGACAGACATAGAAGGCTGAGAGAGTTCATTTCTTCTGGCCGTGAACTTCCTTTCTTGGTTTGGACAGGTAGCCTGGTCTTGCTTCCCTTCTTTCTACAACATGGGACCAGGATAAGGGCTGAGACATACAGACCTTTAATAATGGTGCTAAGTCCATGCTCACCATTCTGGGGAAATGCTGGGTAGCAATGATCCCTCATCAGCTCCTGAGTCACTTCCTGGAGGATGGTACCATCTCTAATGCTGGAGCCCTTGAATGTGTCCACAGACACAGGTGCATGGCTCCGTTCAAGGTAGGGAGCCTTAGAATGATTAGTTGGAAATTGTAGGTATAGTGAAAACCAAACAGCTGGATTCTGGGTCATTAAATCTTCATTTAACCCTGCTAATTGTATACATGAGCCAGGAGCTGCCTTCAGATAATCACGCTCAACAGAAATTGGCTGTGGAAGCGGAATTGATCTATAGTCAGCTGTCCCAAGCTTGAGGTGGTAATTCTTTTGCCAAACACTAATCTATTCTATACCATCAATGAAACCGCACTTGAGTCAGTCAGAACAAACCCAAGAGAGTGTGTTAGGAGAATGCAAAACAGGGCCAGGGAAAAAACTCCCTGTAAGGTACACCAGCAGGTCCTTGGATAATGTCATTTCATTCAATGTCATTTTCTTATAACGTTGACAAGAAAAAAAAAAGGATTTCTGGCCAGGGCCACTGTCTGTGTAAGATCTGCACGTTCTCCCCATGTCTGTGTGGGTTTTCTCTGGGTTCTCGGATTTCCTCCCACATCCCGAAGGATGTGCACATTCGGTTAAGTGGCGTGTCTACGTTGTCCCAATCTCAGTGAGTGTGGGGGTGAGTGAGCCTTGTGATGGAAGGGTGTCCTGTCGGGGGTGGGGTCCAGGGTGGGGTCCAGCCTTGTGGCCTGAGCTGCCAGGATAGATTCCTGCCATCCTGACGCAGAACTGGAATAAGCAATTTGGAAAAGAATTCTCTTATTTGTTTTTATTCCTCTTTCTTAAATGCACGTATAGCTCACATTTATTTCAGTGTTTGATATTAGAAATGTTTTGGGTCTTTATTTAGAAGTCTGGTGATATTTTTGTGACCTGAAATATGCTGTGAGAACTTAACTCTTGTTGATATCAATTAGGCTCTGGTAAAATTGGTTTCGTTATATGTTGTTTTATTTCGAGTCGCAGTTTCCAAAGACCTATGCAACATGTTAAGTGAGGACATACTGTACGTCCTTCATTCAGGCGCTAAATCGCCTGCATTCCTGACTAGGTTGGGGTTACTTCATCACATTTTCCTGTGAATTATTAATACCAGAAACACTGAGCCTTGAGGCGAATTTTAGAGAAAACACGAATGGAGGAAATGAACCCCACCTATTCTCAAGTGCTTCTCCTTTTCTTTCCCTGGAAGTTCCTCATTTCCCCCAGCTCCCTAAGTGTTTGTGCATTTGAAATAGCTGGTGTTTGGGTCATTTGTGGGTCTAGTGCTGTGCTTAAGTTTGTTTATTCTTTTAGAAATATCTTTTTGAAAGAAAAAGCTAGTTCCCTTAACCTTTTCACAGTGCACGTCCCAAGTCCCAAGTGACCTGCGAGGATGTGAGTTCTGAGTAAATTCTACACCTGCTTTTTCCTTTGGTCTGAGAATAAAATGGTAGGTGAAAAATAACTTCCATCCGCAAACCTTCCTGTTGCCATGTGAGCTGTAATCGCAGAAGACAGATGCTGATTCAGGCTGCCAGGACTCCTGCTCTCACCACACAGCACAGAGGAGCTCTCTGCACCCCACTAGCGTCCACCTCCAGTCCAGCCCCTCCTTATCCCTAGGTTCCCCCAATTCTCTCCTCTTACCCTTCTCCTCGCGCTGTCTCTGACTCCGTTGGGAGAACACCAGCTCTCTAGCAACGGACACCCTTCCTGACTGCCCAGACACTGCGAAAGGCATCTTGTTCAAAATGAATGTTATTGTATTACACACGCCTCAAGGGCCTATCTCAGCACTGGACCGACTGGAGATACGTACGATATAAATATTTGTTGGGTGTTTGAAATCAGAACGATTAAGTCGAAAGAAAATCGTACACATGGGTGCAGTTTTTAATGCCCTACCTACACAGACCAAAGAAGACATAGAAAACTGGAGCTTGTAAGAGAACTATGGACACTTTTTGGACCATAATTCCCGAAGTAGACATATTTCAGAAGAAAAGGTCGGTGGTTAAGTTATCGCGCCTTGGTTCCAAGTAGCTTTCTAAGCCTGAGAAACCAGGGTTGGACTGAGTGGGGGGAAAAAAGGTTTGTGGGGCTTCTGGAACGTCAACCATGTCTCAGAAAATAACCTCTGGAGGAATTAAGGATAAATGAAATCAGAAACATGTGGAATATATTTCCCTTTTAAATACATGAGGCTAGAAATTAAGGAAAATGTGTTCGGCTAAAGTTATTTAGGGTTTGCCTTTACCCACAACATCTGAAAAATAGTTCAAGATGTTAGATGAACCCAAAGTGCAACCATATTCACCTTCTCCTACTGAAAATAGAGTGTGTGTTGCAGCTGAGGGGACACATGTTTCATGTCAAGTTAATAAAAGGAGAAAAAGGTATGTAGGAGCTGAAAGAAGGAGGGAGCATTCAAATACACACAGAGGGGGGAAATCTTAAAAGCTAGAGAAGCTTTGGTAGAGAGAAAGGGCAAAAGAATCTAAAGTCTCAATATAGGTTTCTGAGACGGGCACCTTACTGGGGTATATGGTTCATTTAGCAAAGAACACTTTTCACTAGATTTTTTCCTTAGCCACCAGACTTTCCCTGAAAAACGAAATTATTGTACCTCGATCATAAAAGAAGTGTCTTCCAGGCACCAAAGACAGGCTTGAAATGTGACTGGCTTATAGCTAATGTTTTTAAAGAACTGGTGGGTTTTTGTGCCGATATAGTTGACCTCCTGGATGCCCAGACACTCTCAGTAAGTCAGGACCACAGCCAGCTTGTAAGAAGGAGAGTCTGAGGACCATCGCTGTAGGACTGCTGAAACAGCAGGAAGGATTCTTTGTCTGCAGGTCTGCTGCTGTGCCTGCTGGTACCCAATGGATTATAGAGCTGACCTTCCACTGCCTGGCTGCAGAAGGACCGTTTTCTTCAGAACCCACAGGCTGTCCTGCTACCAGTCTTTCTGCTGTGCCCACTCTATCTGGATGGGTGAGAACCATGGGAGGCCCTGAACTCCCTTTTGAGGCAGATCTCATTCTTTTTTACTAGCCATCAAGATGAGAGACAGCAATAAACACTTGTGGAGTCTGGGACTCTCTGTGCAGGGAAAAAAGCCAGCTTCTTCCCCACATGTAGGAAACTAGAACACAAACCATAAATCAGACTAAAACATTCAGTAGGACTTTGACATGGAAGAACAGAGCCAAATGACCATGTCCCGTAGAATGCCCTTGGGATGTGGGGACATGAACTGGGCTCCGTCTCTGAACATCTTTTTGTTTCAGTTTCGCCACCTGTGACATGCAGGATAACAACATCTGCCCTGCTGACTTCACATCCCTTCATAAAGGGATTGTTATGTAATTAAAGGAGATAAAATTTGTATGAGTCTTTTGAAAGACATAAAAATGCCCTGAAATGTTAGTCTCCAGTCCTGCACACCTCTCTTCTGAGCACTGGATGATCTATTTGGCATTTCTCCCCGAATGTTCTGCTGGCATCTCACACTTAGCATGTCCAAAAGGAACCTCTTGTTTTTCTCCTAGACATTCCTACTTGCTCCAGCTTTCCCATTTCTGCAAATGGCTCCCCCACCCAACTAGACATTCAAGCCAGAAACCTGGGATTATTCCTTGTTACTGCTTCCCCATCTCCTACCACCAATTCCCCACCACGCCCTGTTGATTCCACTCCATTTTTCTGCAATCTGGGCACTTCTCTAGTCCAGGTTCTGTCACTGTCACCTGAACCACTGCTAGAGCCAATTATTAGTCTCCCTGCTTCTTCTCCACCCACAACTTCTTCTCCTCCTTCCACCATCTCTCCCCTCTACCTCCCCACCTCAGCTAAGGTCATTCTCACTGCAGCCAGAACAGTCTTTTCAATTTGATCAGGTCACTCTCCTGCTCAAAATGCCTCAGGACCTTTTCTGCCTCCCAAGCACTTGAAGAAATATTCAAGAGCATAGGCACTAAAAGAAGGCTCCATTATGTTGGGACTTAGGATCTGCGACTTATCTAGGCCTCTTGCGGTGACACACATGTGCAGAGATATCCCACAGCCCTTCCCTCTCCACAACAGCTCTGGCTGAGAACTGACAACTGGTCCTTCTCAGCCAGGAGTCCTCACTAGCCACCGCAATAAACAGGTCCCCCTATTAAGTGGATGTATGTGTCTGTTTATTTGTGCAACTTTTGTGCCTGCCATCTGTTTACCAGATGTAATTTCAAGGGTAGGAATCAAATGTAATGAAATAAATAACAAGATGAGCTGTTTTCTATTTGTAGTTCTCACTGATAATAAGTATTTTTAATGGTCTGAAAATATCTGTCTAAATTTTTAGTATTTTCTTAATGTCCTAAAAATGCAAAATCTGAAAAATCCACAAACTGTATAACTAAGCACCTGTAAAGTTTCTGGATAACAAATATGTTTGAAATTTGGAATACAAACAACTCCGTAACATCCCTGTGCAAAGTCTTTGCTCCGTGGATTATCTAAGTCAAATTTTTAATTCAAAATTTACTTCCTCTACCACCCACTATTAGTGATTTGTACTCCAGAAAGACAAACTCATTTTAACATTTTCCTAAACAAAATATATTTAGGAAAAGCAAATCCACTGCCAGAAATATTCTGTAAAGTTTTACAAAGCTAAACATAAATGCTTTATGAACTATCTGCTGTTTTAGATTATTAGGTCAGAATTTTAATGCTTTTGGACACTAGCCATTTCAAAACTTTCCGAGTAAAAATCAAATATAATGCAATTTGGACAATCAGTCATACATTATAAAACAGAACAGAGCTAAAATATTCCTAAGCATTCAGTCTTTTTTCAATGATCTGCACTTTCATTCTAATCCAGAGACCTGAATAATCAAGAGTTAACTAACTATATTTAAATTTTTGATGGCACCTTTTCTCAACGATCTCCAAAAATGTCGAGTTATCGAGTCTAATTGCTCTTAGATGCAGAGGACTTGGGTGATTGAGCAAAGTCACATAAGCATCGTGTTGGGTGTCATGAGTCTTAAAACGTTGTCCCTTCCTCTCTATCGGCCATATCCCCAACAATCAGCCATGTCAACCAATTTCTCACATGTTCAACTACAAAGTGAAAATACAAAGGCAGATGATTTTTCGAAAATGCTTTCCGAGTTCCAAACTGCCTGATACGTGATTGTATGATTTAACATACAGAGTAATTTGTAATGAGAAAGAGCTTCTTCAAGTGAGTCCACTTAAAGCAGAAACTAAAAATTCAGGGTAAGTAGTTGGAGCCTGAGGGTAAGGTTTGAATGAGACTTCACTTTGAAAAATGCAACTAAAAATTATTAAAAGAGGTTTACTTTATCATATTTTAAATTTTGGGTTATAATTGCAACTCTAAATTACATTTTAGAACCAAGAATGAAACAAATAGGAGATTTCTTCACATAATTTTCCTATTAAGTGCTATAATACTATAATACCACATTATGATATCCATTACTATCATAAAAATGTACAATATTTTTGGATTTCATCATTTTCTAAAGGGCCATCTTAATTGTTTAATTTTCGAACATTTCTAAGAAGAATTACTATTTTATCATCATTCTCCTTGATTTTTTACCCTTTCACTTATTGCTCATTTTTCTTATTCTTCCATTTCCATCTGTCAGGAGCTTTGTGCATGATTCAAACAATTGTCAACATTACTTTTATCAACTTCACAAAATCCTGCATCTTTTGCAAGATTTGCAACCTTACTTTGCATTTTGTCAAAGTAATTGGCAAGTCTAACATTAAGTAAGGGAGAGATTTTTAAGTGGGGACTAACTTTATAAATAAATAAAATTAATAAATATTAACATGCACATTTCATAATGGAAGAGGCTCAGATAACAAGGCAACCTTACGAGTTCTGGAACTTATTTCTTTTTTTGTCTACAGAAACCATCCTATATAAAAATAAAAAAATGTTTCCCGATTCCTAATCCCTAGAAAAATTCCTATGGGAAAACACTACATTTTAGACACACAATATTAACATTAATGAAATTCTCCTCATTTGAATAATTAACAAATAAAAGACTTGACAAAATTGCTGATCATCTCCAAACCAACTGTTTACTATGGCAGCTCAGAGCAGAATTGTGGTAATTACCTTCACAGGCTATTTCATACTGAGAAATACTCCTTTTGAAAAATATTCTTGGCAACAGAATCTGTGATATCTTTATGTGAAAGGCCATTTATCAGGTAATAAGGCAGCAGATCACCTCACAAGGATCCTCAGCTTGAGGTGATTTGTTTCTGGAAAAAGGTGGTCTCCGTGGGGCCTATGTCCATATTATGGAAAAAAGAAATGGACTGACCTACTGACGGTGGAAGGTAACGTTCAGAGTATCTAGTGAAAACAAATTCTTTTACAGAAGATGTGTGACCAGCCATTCTGATGATTTTCCTTTTCCTGCATTGCTTTCTTTTTCTTTTTTTTTTTTTTTTTTTTTTTACTGTGTTTTATCTGTAGATGTGTCATTTGGTTCCAAGATGGAACTCTAAAGTCCAGCTGACTTAATGGTGCTGAGCACGGCTTTCTGAGTCAGGATTCCCACTCAACCCTTCGCCCCAAACTGCCACTTTCAAGCAGAGTCTAAGACACTGAATTGCATTTGATGGAGAGGTGGACCCAGGAAAGAGAAGTGACACACTGTGGACAATCAAATAGGAGAGAAAGCAGAGAGAGAAGAATGTGTCACCTAGTTGCTCAGTGATATGGGTGACTGGAGCTCAACCCCACCAGGACCCTCTGAGAAATTGTATACAGTGAACCCCAGAATTATCTGCCTGAGGAACAACAAGAGAAGCATTTCTCCTCCATCTTCATGCCCACTGATCAAGGGTTGCCTGTGAGGCTTTTCCTTCCCTTCCCACACTTTTAGGTCACATGTGTGAATGGTTTTCCACAGCCATTTCTCTCACATTCCATGTCAGAGGGACCTCAGGGCAAGAAGCAAGAGGTCCACAGTAAAACTAAGGTGAGGCACTGTTAAATCTGGCCAGCATGAAGTTAATTACAGTAGCAGCAGTTAGAGTAAAATGCGGGTGAAAGTAGGAGGCAATGCAGATGAAGAGTTTGATACGAAGAAAGAAAAATCACAGAGGTGAATTTCGATCAGGGTACCCAGCAGTCATGCCAATTCTAACTGCTGCTGAGAATGCCAAGAACAGGTGTCCTTGTACTATTTGCATATGGTGACACATGGGGCACAGGCAAGGAGGGACCTTTACCCTTTTGCAACATTTTCCACATTCTTTCTCAAATGCCATTTTCACTGTTCAGGAGGATGGGTGAGTTCTTGAAAATTTATTGTTTTAAAAGCATACTCAACTGGCTTTCACAGGGCCTTATAAGCCTCTAGTCTAACCTCTGATTCCATATCTAAGATGCTAGTAGAGGGTATGGCTCAGGGTATGCACTCTATAAAGAGTAACTCATTTTATTTTTATTCCACAACTTTTAGCCAACTCTTTACTCCTTCTGCCTATACTGTTAATTTTTTACTTTTGGTTTGTTTAAACCCTGCTTTACTCTAAAAACTACCTGAGGTTGCAAGGCCTATATTCTAAAGTTAAATCTCACCACTGGCTTTTGTCCCCTATGTCCCTACACAAGGAAAGCCTCCCTAGGGCTACTCCTTGGAAAATTAGAAGTTCAAAGCCATACTAGGTTAATCAGCGCATTCACCTGTGACATAAACATTGATTGGGTACCTCTTATGTACCAAGCACTGGTTTTTAAAAACAAAAAAAAACACCATTATTCCCTCCCTCAAGGAGTTCACAGTCCAGTGTGGGAAAGGAAAACAGGTAAGTAAAGAGACAGTTATGACACAGAGGGATAGAGAAAGCATGGGGAGCTGGAAAAATGGTAGACCCAGATTTGGAGGAAGAGGGGAAGTAATGGAGATCTTACAGGGTTACACCTTGAAGAAAGTAGCTAAGGGCTCCAGGAGTGCAGAGAAACTTGTGCAAAAGCCCCCAGAGCACCTGACGGATACAGACCAGGCAGACCACAAAGGACCTTGTGTAACATGCTGAGAAGTTGGCATTTGATCTTGAAGGACATGGAGAACCATGCAAGAGATACCTAGAATCTGCCCACTTCTCAGCCCCTGGTCTAAGCCTCCATCACCTCTTGCTGGAATCCCTCTGCAATGACTAAATGGTTTCCACTTTCCCCCTTGCCCCACTATAATATTCTTAACAAAGCATCCAGAGTGATCTTTTTAACCAAAACGCAGATCATGTCATTCCTCTGCTCAAAACCCTCCTGTACCTCCCCAGCCCACTTAGAGTACAAATCCAAGTCTCAGTGGCCCAAAGGCCCTGGGTGATATGCCCACCAACGCCATGCTGGTACCCCATCTTCCCTCTCTCACTCGACTACAACTACTCTGCCCTCCAGCTGTTCCCCCATCACAGCAGTCATGTTCCCTCCCACTGTTTCCTCATGAGAATGCTCTTCTGTTTATCCACATGGCTTGACATTCTCACTGCATCCAAACCTCTGCTCAAGTGTCCCGTCAGCAGCGAGGCCTTCCCCAGCCAGGCTATATATATAAAATAGCAAACTCCCTTTCCTCCCTTACTCTATTTTCCTCCCTAGCATTTACCTCTCTCAGACATATGTATTTTGGTTCTTATTTTACACACACACACACACACACACACACACACACACACACACACTAGAATATGAGCTCTTTGAGGCAGGAACTTTACTTTGTTCTCTGCTGCATCCTCATTGTGCAGGTCAAAGTAGCATCTCAGGAAGGATTCATTGAATGAATGACTTGAACAATTTTAAACAGGAGGGTAACAGGAGCATATTAATGTTCACATGGCAGCATAGCTGCGAATAGATGTGAAATAAAAGAGAATGATAACAAAAACATTTGCTGAAAATGAGGAGAGAGTAAATAAGTTAAGAAAACACCACAATGAGAGGTTTTCCTATGAACCAGGGTGTGAATCCAGGCCTACATTTACCAGCTCATCTCAGGACAGTGGTTTAACCTCCCTGAGCCTCAGTTTACTCATTAAGAAAAGGGATGAGCACGTCCTATCACGCCCAGCTACTATGAAAGTGTTAAATAAGATTAATGTGCCTGAAAGGGGCACAGAGCTGGGGCCTGGGGGATCCAGATTTTGTGAGGCCTGGAATTCTTACAATTTTGAGAGCACTCCTTAAAGACTAGAACACGAAAGTAAATATGTACTCAGAATGAGAAAAGAAATCACCGCATATTTTTAAGCTGCCAAATGCTACATGCATCACAAAATCCAGAAAAATAACAATAATATTTTTATTAATTAATTGACTGGTAAACCTCTATAATATTGTTTCCTATGTTTTCTGGCTGCAGAGTCTCGATCACTTCTCCAGATGACAGTGATTTTGTAATATGATTTTTATAGAGAGGATTAAAAAATAATTTGGTCTTTGCCCTAGCTGGGTTGAACTAAATTTGTTTTATATCATTGATAGCAGGGACACAATAAGTATTACACACAGACATGTCTCTGTTTATAATATGGCTACAAGTTTGTATCCTACAAATATAAGAACTGTGGTTAGCTCTATTTCACACATTCTTATCAAAAAAGAAAAAAATGTATGGTGAGTATCTTAGTCCATTTGGGCTGATATAACAAAAATGTCATAAATTGAGTGGCTTAAAAAACAAAAATTTATTTCTCACAGTTCTGGGGGCTGGAAAGTGCAAGATCAAGGTGCCGACAGATTCAGGGTCTGGCTAGAGCCTGCTTCTTCTCTGATGACCATCTTCCTACTGCGACCTGGGGGCAAGAGAGCTCTCTGGAATCTCTTTTATGACAGCACTAATTCCATTTGTGAGGGGTTCACCCTTATGACCTAATAACCTCTCAAAGGCCCCACCTCCTCATTCCATCACATTGAACATCAGGTTTTCAATATACGAATTTAGGTGGGACACAAACATTCAATCTAGCGCAGTGAGTTTCTGTATGGTGATAGGTGGTTCATTACTGACCATGCCCCTAACAGAAAAGAACTTTCATTGTCACTGACCATTGATGAGACCAGCTTTTGGCTCTGTATATTTCAAACCTCGTGTCTCCTTCATCACTCACCTGTTTCTGACACCAGACCCTATAAAGCACGGTGATGCTGTGATACGACTTTTAGGTTCTGCATTTTTGTGTTCTGACGCTGAGTCGGCACAGTGGGCAGCAGCAGTGCCCTGGAACCCTCTCTACCCTGGGATGGTTAGCAATAACTTCATTAGACATGGAAGTAGCTGCGGAACACTTAAATATTTCTCAGGAAACCCACACTAAATGCTATCCTAACCCAATTTCCTTCAACTAGATCTCCAAAACACTGCTGGTCGTTCCAAACACACCGGCTACTAACTAAGGGAAGGACCGCGAGAGGAAGGTAGAATGAACAAAACAGTGGTCTTAACCAATTGCACTTACATAGCATAATTTTCTAAACTTTACAAAACATGAGGCCATGTCAACATATTACCTGAGACCCACCCAAGGTCTTGGAAGAGACCAATACAAGTGAGGGACCCTCAAGCTTAAGGTTTACTAGTGTCACGGGAAGCCTGCGTCTCATTGGAATGATAACACGTACTCAACAAATTGTTGTTCTTCTCTTCCTCCCCTGTAAGCGTTTTTAGGGCCAGGACTCCCAGGACTCCTCTGCCCAGCATGCAGGATACAGTCGCTTGCATGCTGTACTCAACCAACACTGACAACCACTACATTTTATTTACCATACTCAACTTGACTTTACACTTTAGATGCATTTTTATTTGAAGTAGGTGCAATACTTTTAAATAGAAAACCAGATTTGGTATTTGCAATACTCTGACAGGATTTCTTAAAATGTACTCTATAATAACTATACTTCTAAAAATAAAAGAGCTGGAGGTTGGCTTTTGAAGCCCAGATAAATTACATAAGAACAACGCCCTCCTAATAAATTCAACTAACACTTCATTTACAGCAATATTATACAGAGGGACACAGAGAAATTTATTATGAATCTTGGCCCCAGTCCACACCCTTCACTAAAGTGTATTGGGTCTGGATTATATTTTTTTTCTCTGCCAAATAAAAGAAGAATAAAAGCAAAAAGCCTCCCCCGCACACACACAATAATTCATTATATTTACTTTTTAAACAATTAATTTTTTTCAACAGATTAAATATGTTTCCGTAACCTCTTCTATCTAGAGTGAAGAAGTAGAAGACAGTCTTTTCCAGATGCCTGAATATTCTTTGTTCTAAGCAAGATTCTAATAAATGCACACAATTTATAAGTGATACTTTGAGGACTATCTCACAGAATTTAAAGCAATCCAGGATTTAATAGCAATCAACAGAATCAAGGTAAAGTGAAACTATTACGGCTGAACACACTGGAAAAGTGGAGTTTGAATTGATGCTGCATATTATTCATTTTGACAAGTGCAAACTCACATTGAAGATAGCAGGAGTAGAGACGGGGACTGCAAGTAGCGTAATACAAATGTATTATTAACACAGAAACAAATCTGACTTTAAACCTGGCATTGCTCCTGGTTAGCAAGAATAATAATAAGGCCTTGAATTCTCATTGTACTTTGCATCAAAAGTAATCAAAGAACTGCCAAATTTTCTTGGGAGATATGGTTGTTTGTCTACAGCAGTTATATCTTCCAAAGGAAACCTATTACCAAATTATATGCGTGCATGTTGGGGTTGGATGAAGAGCGGCAACATCAAAAATGCATTCAGACATAGAAACATGGAGAGTGGGGTTGCAGGGCTCTCCCCTCGAAGGTCAAGCCGGCAGCTAATCCGATTGACCCGATTCATACATACAGTTCAGTGAGGCACTGAAGACACTAGCAATGCAGTGAACCCCAGCAAGTCTCTGAGCTTCTACTATAGACTAGTGGGGAACCCGAATAAAACAACTCAGAAAATTGCCGGTGAGTGGGGTGGGGGTGGGGGGGTCCAAGGCACTCTCACAAATACTCCCAAAGGATAGAGAGTGCAAAGACACAGCAGTGCATGGTGAACACCAAGTCCAAGAACATGTATTGAGTCCACTTAGCACATGTGCTCATTCATTTGTCTCACTCTCATAGGAATCTGATGAGGTGAGTCCTATTATTATCCCCATTTTACTTATGAGGAAACTGAAAGACAAAGAAGTTAAGGAAATTCAGAGGATCGCAAATTCGTGACGCCAACACAATGGCAGAAAGAAACAGAAACTTCATGAAGTGGACATAAATCTATGTTTTACAAACATTTGTATTTTTATTTGTTTGCTCACTGGATCGGTGGACTGTTCCAAGACTTGTGGATGCAGTTAACATCCTGGGTTCCAATTTCCTGCAGAGCTCATCCTCTGTCCCTTCACTCTGAAATGTAGATACACAGTTGCTAACCTAATGCCCAAAACTAAACTGAACAAAAGATGGAGAATGTGGTCAGAATGCACCTACCAGAGAAACTGGCCCTGACAGGGAATATCTGCCATATCTGCTCCACATGGAAAGTCCACGGCCTAATAAAGAGTTAAAGTGACTCTTCAGTAGCACCCGTGGCTGTGGCAGGTAGCCATTATTCTAATTCCGTTGCTCCTCCTGAATTAGTGTCAAGTATGTAAGCCCAAATTTATATTAGCATAAATATTGAGGAATGCTTAACGCTGTGCTGTATTCTTGATTTATAGAAGGACAAAACAAAACAGATAAATCATTTTCCTTAAGTGCCAGGGCAATACATCTTTAAAAACCAGCCCCTCAACTCCAAAGGCACTGGTTTCTCCTTTACCCATATTTGTAATTCTCATTAGTATCCAATGAGAGCTGTACCCACCAGGGAGGAATAACACTGAATGGATACCTTGCACTTTAGATTTTCAGAGCAACATGAACAAAGCAAATCTTTTGAGTTAATCACGGTGAAGCAGTGCCACTAAGGAATACCAGACGTCAGAAACCCAGAATCAGATGCTCATTAACATTGCGCCACATTAAATTCAGCAAAGGTGGAGATCTTAAATGGGTCAGTTCCTACAGAACTGTTGCAGACTATAAGGCAAGCAAGAATATTTAAATGAAAGCAGGTCTTTCTTATCGGCCCTAGAAATCTGATTTTCGGATCAACCAGGAGTATGCTGTTCTTTAAGAATTAAAAAAGAGAAGTAAGTATCATAATGTCGTCAGCTTGTATATGTCAGACATATAAAGTTAAGCCACTTTTAAAAAATCAATGAGATACAGAAAGTGAATTTGTATTCTAATGGATGGGCACAAATAAAGAGGAGAGGAAGGCATAATCACAATACAAGACTCTTTTAAGTCGGGTTCCAAAACTTTCTCTTAAAATGCTGTGGGGACAGAGCCAGCAGTGCAGTTTCCAGGCTCTCACCCTCATGTGGAAAGGTGCTCACTCAGGTAGTAAATGGCCGTCAACTGTGATTGGATGGCCATCAGCTGTGGCTAGTTGGCCGTCAGCTGTAACCAGTGAGCCATTGGCCACTAATATAACTGCCGTGGGTACGCTAGCAGAAAGTAGGGGCTAGCAAGAAGATGGTGGCTGGCAAGTGCAGATTGCAGTTAGCAGGGCGGATTGCAGCTAGCAAGTGGGGTTGGTTGGTTGACAGAGAAGCAGACAGCAGGTTGCAGACCCTGTGGCTCCTGCTTCCTGTGTTTCCAACCCAGCAGCCAGCGAGAATATAGTGGAATGACTCCCCTATCTATGTCTCCGTGGGTGTTCCTTTTTGGCCTTACCACATCCTGCGTTCTTATGTGGGGAACAGGACTAGAGACCCCGTATGACTCCCTGCATGACAGATGCTTCTTAGCACTAAAAATAAAAGTGAAAAAGACTGAAGAGACAACTGTCAGTAGCTTCTTACTGGCTAAGAGCCTTTTGTTAAATATTCAGGAATTTCCTGAACTAGACCTTAGACTGTTCGTAGCTCAAAATCAACTATGGTGGGAGTATTTACATGACGGAAATCAGCAAATGCTACAAAGCAGGCTCCCTGTTCCCCACCCACTTCCCACCCTGCACCCCTCCCCCTTTTTACCAGGATACCACTGGTCAGCTCCTGGGATGTGTCCAAATATGTCTTTACCTGCTTCCAGTCATAGACTTCTATTCTCACACTTTTTAATATTAGGTCAAAATAGAGCACTAGCTGTCAATTCAATGACTAGGAAACCTGCCACTTTGTTTAAAATGCATTGCGTAATAGATGCTGCCCCGTCACATTTTACTGAAACACAGGCTTCAGGGTAAGACAGCCTGGATTCAAACCTTGTCCTTAATTAACTAGCTGTGTCCTCCAAACATGACTCTTAATCTCACTGTGGCTCAATTTCTTTATCTGCAAAATAGAGGATAATAGTATTGCTTAAATCTAATTTTGTCCTAACGCCTGAGCCAGAGTGGTCCCTGCCCTGAATCCCATGCTTTAAAGGACTCTACAGGTCACAAGCACAAAACATATCAATATTTTATACAACGCGCGGACACCTCTGCTCAGCCTGGGCACTGCATGACCCGCGACCTAAGGCTTGACCCCCAGCTCTCCTACTCACCTGCTGGGCGGCCTTAGGCAATTCACCTCACCTTGCTGAGCTTTCCTTTCCTTCCTCATCTGCATAATGGGAATCACAATACTTTCCCTGTCTATTTCACAAGATTGCTGTGAGGATGCTCCTAAAGACGTATATTCTAAACTCTGAGGCACTGAAACAAGGTCAGGAAATTCACAAAATTACCAGTGTACTACATTTTGCCTTATTTCCTACCCCTTCCTCACACTTACCCTCTAGCACAGCAGATGACTCTATCTCCTTGTGTCCTGGGCCTGTATCTTGATTCTCTGACTATTCTGTTATCTCTTAAGGTCAGGGACCATGTCATGCGTTTCTTTTGAACGCACCACAATGCCTACCTAGCACAGCTTTACACACATTGCAGTGCCCACAACACTGATTTCTTTGAGGGCTTCTCCTATAAGAATAAATAGCCAACAGTTCTGCAGAACTACAAAGACCTTTAAATTCTACAGAGAAGTTACGTGTTTAATTACATCAGTCTAAGCATCTGTTTTGATCCTTCTGATTACAAATGTCTTCAGATTTGATCTTTGAACCATGTACAACCTCTGACTCAAGTCACTCCTCTAAATTCACTGTTTCTTGTTCCCAAGGTCCAAATGCCCAGATTCTTCCCAATCCACACTGAATTATATGGGTCTTGTTCTAATAAACAGCAAAATAAAGATGCCATGGTCATAAAGTGATCAATATCAATATCAACTAACCCTCATGCCCACTAATCCCTATTCACTTTCATTTCCTACTGTTCTCCTTTGCGCTTCTCTTATTTTCATTTAGTTTTACACCCCACAAACAGGACCCTCTATTTTCTCACTGTAGCACACCACGGAGTAGTAGAGAACATACATAGGATATGGGGCTCAACAGGTCAAGGTTCAACTTCACCAGTTAATAGTTTCATGACTTTAAGGATAATTATTTCACCTTTATGACCTTCAGTTTCCTCATCCATAAAATGGAAACAATAAATTAAGTGAGATAAGTTATGTGAAAGTCCCTTGCACAGTGGCAAGCACAAAACTCCCCCATAAAGACGCTCGCACCTAGACTGCAATCACTCAGAATACTCTAAGAGACACTTAAACACATCGGCCTCCAGCCTTCAGTTGTCAAAGAAAAACTACTGTAAGTTTTTAACTGGCTGAATTAATTGAGGTAAATCATTGTCTGTCGCTTTTGGGGAACAGTTTAGGAATGTTGCCTCTGACTGATTAAAGTTGAATTTGATCCTCCCAGTTGCCAACTTTTTTTGGGGGGGGAGGGGGTTGGGTTTCCTTTTTTGTTTTTCTCATTAGGTCAACAAATATTTGTTTCATGCCTACAGGAGGCAGATACAGGTCTTGTGGGGCCTGAAGTTTACAGAAGTTGGGAGACCGCCTTATGAAAAAGAATATAACACTGTAAATACAAAATGAAGTATAAAAGAGAACATTTCTTAGGCATCTGATGCCTCCTGCCTGCCAGGCATGGTGTAAGGCTCCAGGGACACGGAGATGAATATAATAGAGTCCCACTCTCGTGGATCCGGCAGACCAGTAACCTTTTCTTGCCTCCTCGGAGGGCTACCTGGTCCATGCCCTTCTCACAGCTGAAGATTCTTGAACAACCGCACCCTTTCCTGTTTCTTCCTACTGTGGACTATCCTCTGCTTTGCCCGGGGCTATCCCCTCTCTCAAATTGCCTCCAGCTTGAAAGAGAAAATCACCTTCCCTGTGGGTGTTAGTGGAAGTGGAGAGATTCCTGGAATTTTCTCAGAATTTGAAAACTCATATACAGATGAAGATATGGGGTCCAAAAAATAGAACAATGTTCTTAAAATAGAAATATAATTATTATCCGGCCAAGATTAAAGTGGGTGCCCTGCTTTGGACTTTAATGGCATTTCTGTTATACCATATTGTCTTCCCCAGATTTGTTGTTCAAATGAGGAATAAGAAAAGGCAAATAAACATTATCCCTCCCTGGAGAGAAGTTTTAGCAGGCTAATCTTCAGTGTGCATCATGGATAGTTAGTTGTCTTTATTACTTTCTTGGCACTATAGCCAATCAGCCTTTAAAATCCAACAGTTGTCATTTGGGGTTGTGATAGTTGTTGGTCAGCTTTATCTAAAAAGTACTCTGAGGTTTGTGCTCACTTTGGCAGCACATATAATAAAAACACACTCAGGTCTAGGACAGTTTTGGATCTTTTTAAGGTTAAAGGTAAATAAAAATTAGAACATAAACTACTGTGTTCATTTTATTTTAACTTTTATTTTCTCTTTCTCCCTGAAGAACATGGCCATGTGCATCTAAAGAGCTGAATTCAATCTTACCAAATTGTCATCTTTTCCTGGTCTGGGTATAGGAGTTTGGGTGTGTTTAACTGCTGGATCCTTCATCTTCAAGTGACAAGGATTAGCCACTACATGCTCCTTGAAATATTCATCAATGTCTAATGCATGCAGAATTTTGCTTAACATTCAGGACAATATAATCCTGCCCTTTCTCGAATTTTGCCTTTTCATTAAATGGTACTGGTATTGAAGAAATAAAAACAATGATCCCTGAAAAAACATATATGAAAGATTGATACTGATTCCATTTTAGAGTAATAGTAAACCACAACACTGCTGTGAAATGATCAAATTTGGGTTAGAAAGCCTTAAAGAATGAAGGCTGGGGAATTTATTGTACAATCAACATACAGCATTTTTGCAATAACTGAGAAAAAGCATGTAGCAATTGTGGCTGGAAACATCAATGTTAATGTTATTATGCCTTCCCAGCTCTCAGTCATATTGGCTGCTGACATCTCTCAGTGTCAGTTGATTGTCAGTGGCAAAGCAGGTTTGCTGTCTATTGGCTCACCAGCATCACGTGATCCTACTGCCTGCCCCACGTAAATCACCGAGTGAACTGTTGTGTGAAATCATTCCTACATCATTTGGTGATTTTTGCAGTGTGACCGCTCACACCAGAAATAGATTGGACGTCTTCAGACCACATTTGCACTTTTGACCGTCCATTCAGGAACCTGAGGTTTCTGTGCACCTCACGACTCCCTTTCTTACTGCCTCTAATTCACGTGCCTGGTTGTGTGGGCATGGCTGCCTCCTAGGCACATCAGCTCCGTCCTTACTTGCTTAGCCTCTCTTTGCATTTGTGCAATGTCTTTTTATGAGACTTCATGATGAACATTCTGCAGCAGCTCAAGCAGCCTTTCCAGTTGTTGTTATTTCCCTAAATTTGATAAAGAGCTTAGCAACACATTCAAGTCTTTGTGTTTGGATAATTCATGTGGTGAAGATGTAACAAAATCTGAATTGGAAAGACATTGAGACATCTTCTTACCGACAAGGAAAAAATACTACAAACCGCATCCCAAAATCTCAATATGAACATTTTGCTTGACAGAGTTCTTATTTTCTCAAGACACAATAACATTTTCATAGGCTGATAGTGAGGTTGAAAAATAGTACAACCTTTCCAGAGGATAATTTAGCACTATCCTAGAGGAAAAAAATTGAGACGTGTGCAAAAATATAGTTAAAAGAATGTTGAACCAGAGTTGTTTATAATAGCAAAATAGCTACTTATAAATGTATATTTATAATTATTATATTATATATACTTATGTACTTATAAATATTATAATTATAATAGTAAAATAAATTAATGGATAAAGATAGATAGATACATAGATATGATTATGATGTCTGTCCAAATATGAAATACTCTGCCATAATTACTGAAAATTTTGAAGTTAGGTTTATAATTTTAGCATACTTAGTAAGTTACCAAACCTGGAAAACATTAATTATTTGTACCACATGCAAATTTAAAATATCTTTGGAGTAGCAAACACAAAAACAAAGCAAGATAAGTGAAATGCTTATAATACGAAGAGCTCTTATAGATTGATTTGAGAAAAAAGAGGAAGCAGAGAACAAAAAAAGAGAATGTTAACAGAAAAATAGACAAGGAGCATAAATAGATAATTCATAGAAATCCAGTGGCCAATAAACAAACGAAAAGATGTCCGGTTTCACCAAAAATCAATGGAAAGCAAATGAATGCCATAATTAGATATTCTTCAGCAATTACGCTGGGAAAAGACCAATAATATTCACTAGTGACAAAGGAGTGAGGAAACTGTTAGTGGGAGTATAAATGTGTGCAACACTTTTGGAGAGCATTTGGAAACACCTCAACTAATACATAAACCTATAATAACATAATAATTGCTTACATTTATGAAGTGCTTGGTACTTGTATATTTCCATGTATTAACCGTTGGATCCTCACAACTACCCTAGGAGCCGTGCTGTGTATTCCTCAATTCCAGAAAACATTGCTCACAGAGAGTTCCTTAAATGGTGCCCCCTAGAGCTTTGCAAAGCAGGCTCCTTGACTGAGGTAGCACTTTAATTTTCACCATTTTACACTTGGGAAAACTAAGCCCTGGAGAGGGTATGTAACTTTCCTACGGTCATGGCCATGGTATGAGAGTAAACCAGCAATCTGGAAAGAAGGAGGAGGGTGGGGAGGAGAGGGAGGAGGAGAAGAAGAAGAAAAGAAAAAAAGTCTTCATTTGTGGTGTTTGCCAATTTCTGGTGTAAATTCTTCCATCGTGGCCAATTTCAAGCTACCAACATGGTCACTGAACATGCAATTGGAAAGAGAAGTGCTTAAGTGGCTCTCGTGTGCTAGCCTCAGCACATCAGCTTGTAAGTGGTACAACCAGGAAACAAACCAGGCAGTTTGGCTTCCAGAGCATATGCCCATGGCTCAAAACTCTATTTCTAGGACTACACAAAATCTACAAAATACCTGTGGCCAAAAGTTTGATGTGGAAGAATGTTTGTAATGAAAAAAAAGGAAAACAATATAAACGTTTACTTATTCATTCATCAGTTATTTACTATTATGTAGCAGTCTCTATGCTGGTGCTGGGGATAGAACGGTGTCAAACACACATGGTTCCACACAGCTTCCAGTCCAGTCGAAAGACATGGGATGAGCACTTAGGCAAATTATAAGTCATAGAATTAAGGAATATCATATGAATGGAAAAAACAAATATGTGTATAGCTGTTTATATATAAAAAAGATATAAACTTTTAGCATAAGTTATTTCGTATAATATTTTTTAAACTATGATGCAAACTACTTTTAAAATTATCAAAACATAGATAAACATCTTTGCTGTACAAAGATGCCTGAGGTTGTGGTTTAAAAGAAAGTAGGTTACAAAACAGTGTGTATGATATGATTACTTTTTAAAAGCAAATAGGTTTGCATAAGAAAAATACTTACAAAGATACACGGTGAATTGTTAGCAGTGGCTGATTAATGCATTTAACTTCCTCTTTTTGCTGATTTTTATTTAAGTTTTTCTACTATGAACATACATAGCTTTTGCAATGAAAAAAAATAAACAATATAAATTATTTTTAATAAAAAAAGTGATAAGAGAAAAAGTCAAGCAATGAAATCTCTTAATTTTGCCAGATGAACAGGCGAAGAGCCATTTTTCTGCAGAAAATCCACTGCAAAGAGTGAGCTAGAGTGGGGTAGGGGGAGGGTGGTGGTGACTGCTGTCCCTAAAGGATAAATGTTAGCTTTCTATGTCTGGAAGTACCATGACAATAGGCAGAGTGTTTCCCCTTTCATCTGGATGTTGTCTTCATGTAATAACAGCAACTCCATGAGTTGGTCCAACACAAACCAGGGAGAGAGAGAGATAGAGAGAGATGCTCAATACACGAAATCACCTCTCCCACTGAAAATCACTGTCAGGTTCAAATGAATTCACACATTTTACACATATTCCTCTGTTTCCACTTATCATGCCAAAGGTCAATCTATGGTTTACATTCATACCCAAATGACGTGTCCAAAACATTGTAATTCTTAGAAAAATACAATGCACAACTGCAGACCAGAAAAACCACCACCCAGCAAGGGAAAAAAATTCAATAGCATTAGGGTTGCTCAACAAACCAACAAAAGCCAGGAAATTCAAAGTTAAGTTTTACACTCCCTCCTTAACTCCACACTATTGTGAAAGAGAAATAAAAGGCACAATGGTGTGTGTTAGGGGTGCAATGTCAGCAGTAACAGCACTTCCAGGCTTTTATTGGCTCGTGTCATAACCTTAACATTCTATAAACAGGGGGTTTGGCTTAACACCCAGATCCTTTAAGAGAGAAATATCTTCTGGAAGCTCAGACTAGGGAAACCCAAAGAGATTTCCTTAGTCTCTTAGGTATACACAGTAAATCATTATAGAGAGAGGAAACAGATAAAGTTGTTGTTAAGATTACAGCCTTTCTGGACTCTTGGGAAAATAAATAATTACAATAGAGAAATTCTATTTATTTATGAGACCAGAAGAGACTCCTGAGTAATCTGGTCTACCAGCTAATTATTAGACACATTTTCAGGCAAAGCTTTGCATTGAGGGAATAAAAGTATTGCTCAATGGAACTTAAAAACACTAAGAGTTTAATGTCTCTTTTCCTACCATTTGCCAAATACAGCAAGCTTCTTTTTGGATGTCCAATGCCTGAATAAACTGAAATTCTAGCCAATTCAAGGATGACAGAAACATTTTTAGAAGTTCAAAAATAAGCATAGTTCATTACCAGGCATGAAGCCTGGACCTTTTTATTTTTTTAACCTGGAAGTGAAATAAGTGAGTCCCAAAAATGTTCATTTTCATGAATCAACTTGAGTGAGATTGTAAGGAAGAAGAGGTCCTTCACAGACCCTGAGCAGAGGAAGGTCCTTCCTACGGAGAAGATCCCAGACGTTAGGAAGGGAATGTGGACAAAACTTAAGGCTTTGGCCCATGCACTGTGAAGGAAAGCCACCTCTGCTTAACAGGTATGATGAAAGACTGAGACTCTTTGGGGCCCCTTAAGGTTTGGCCCCTATATCCAAAGTCAAACCAAGGAATGATTTGGGAATTAAGGTTCTTTTGCCTGGTAACATATATGAGGTGTGATCCAACAATACGGTGAACGTTTAAATAACAAAGTATTATAGTAAAAGACCATTACCATTAATCCCCCTCAAAATACTCCCCCTCATTTCAAACACATCCCATTGTTCTTGTCACTTGTGAAGCAGTTCCGGAAGTCATTCTGTGAGTGTCTTTAGTTGAGCTGTTGTGGCTGCCTCAATGTCCTGAATTATTTGGGGAAGAGCCAGAAGTCACACCATACCTGATCTGGTGAGTAAGGTGGATGAAGACACACGGTAATGTTTTTATTTGACAGAAATTGCTGTACCAGAAGTGATGTGTGACATAGAGCATTGTCGTGATGGAGGATGATTGATGGCACACTTTAAAACACACCTTCTCTCAACTGTAGCTCATACCCGACTGAGTGCACAGAACAAGTTGAAACCTGTCACACACTGTTACTAAGGTCCAATTTGTTGTTTCCCGTTTTGAAGATCCCTGCCTTTCCATTGGATGGTACTCGGCAGTAGCATTTACTGTGTTTTTTTTTTGTTTTTTTTTTATCATAACAAAAGGTTCTGTGTCACCCATCGTTTCTGGTACAGCAATTTCTGTCAAATAAAAATATTATGGTGTGTTGTCATCCACCTTATTTACTGGATCTGGCACCGTTCGACTTCTGGCTCTTCCCCAAAGTCCAAATGACCATGAAAGGCAAACATTTTGAATCGATTCAGGTCATTGAGGCAGCCATGACAGCACAACTAAAGATACTCACGAAAGAGGACTTCCAGAACTGCTTCAGAAAGTGGCAAGAACAATGGAATAAGTGTGTTCGAAGTGAAGGGCGGTATTTTGAGAGGGGACTAATGGCAATGTGTCTTACGATAATACTTTTTTATTTAAACATTCACTGTATTTTTAAATCGCATCTTGTATAGATTCTGGCAACAGAGAATAAAGTCAATTGAGTGAACTATTTTCCTGTCTTTGGAATCTTTACTTTAGTATATATCATTGGGCAGAACTGTTCTTAAGTAACTAAATAATAGCAGCTTTGAGGCAGATTCTTGCCATGATCTTTGGCTATCAAAAGGTATGTAATGAACAGAAAAAGAGTTACCAATTATTAAGAGCCCTTTAAAAGATTAAAGGAATTTTCTTCTATTTAAGGTTACTCTTTCTTTAAATCAGATAATGGGTATGGAATTGTATCAAATAGTTTTGGGGAATCTTTCACAATGATCATACATTTTTACCTCTTATATTAATATTAATGAATAACATAATAGATTTTATAATGTTAAACCATCTATGTACTTCTGGAGTAAACATCAATCCATTCACATGCAGTTGGCCAAAGGTAGACTCTTTGTGTGCCCAAAAAGAAAGGGAAATGAGTTTGGTGAATAGCTACCAGTCTCTGCAACACCAGCCAAGCCATCTCTGGACCTGCGAGAATACCAGGTACCAAAAGGAGGGGTTCCTGAGGGAAAGAGCCAGTCACTCCCCTTCTCTCCATTACATTCCCACTCAAAATAACCAAGAAATAGGGATACTCTGGAGTGAGTGGGGCTTAGTCAAACTTTCTTACTTCACTAGAATAACATCATTTGTGTGCACACATCTCAAAATTCAGTGAACATATCAAGAATGCAGGAGGTCTATACTTTTCTTTCTCTTCTCTATGAGCTGAGTAGGTATATATCACTACTTAAATTTACTATTAGTGTTAGTTTTGTAACTATAAAATGACACACACTTTCATATTTTTATATTGTCTAATAAATCAAATGTATAGCTAGTACAGAAACCAAATTATACACTTTATTTTTAAAATTAGAAACAGAAAGCAAAGGTAAAGCAATAAAACACTTAGCTGGAAAAGTGAATAATCTATTGTTTAGACATTTAAAAATGGTCATTATGGACTCAGTGACTATTGTATCCAAAAGTAAGTTCCATACAACTGTGAGTATGGTGGGTAGGATCTTGTCTCCCTGTCCAGCCCAGGAACCATTTGTGTGTTTGGCTTCTTCAGATTACAGAGAGCACTCAGTAACTGGAGAATGCTATTAGCATAGAATGGTAACTTGCCTTGCCTTTCATGCATCAGCCTTATTTTTATTGATCAACTAGATCTTACAGAGACTTGACAATTTCTAAGTGACATTATACAAGGTTAGACTGAAGCCATTGATTGTTACAGTCCCTAAATCCAATGATACACACCTCTAGCCAATTTATTTAGATCAAATCATGTCACTATCATATGTCCCAGGGTTGCAAAAAAAGCAATCTCATATTTTCGCATGAAATATTTAAAGAAGATTTTGCATTTTCTAGAAGGTTGAAAGAATCATTGCAAAGCAGCAAAATATGAAAGCGTTGGATAATCTCAATGATTCTAAACTAAACACTTTAGAGCATTTCTCCTTCTTTCCACTGACTCCCTCTCAAGTGCTCCTCTCTCTTCTCAAGGTCCAAGGAAATCACCAAAATGCCTGACTCTCCCAGGTAGCTCCCCAGCAACAAGCCTGGAAGAGTTGGGGATTGTTTCATTGTTTCAGATAAGAATTGAGTCATAGTGATCTTAAATGGTGCGCCCAAAGTCACCCACACCCTCGTGAGGGAGCCAGGTCTCAATCTCTCTCTCTCTGACAGACCCCCATGGCTCACAACAAACAACACAGTGCCCTCCCTGTGCTATCAGGCTCTTGACGCTGGGATAGGTCCCGCCAAAAAAGGTTCACAAGTTGACATTTCTCCCACCCTTACTACAAAACCTAAGGCTCATGCATTATTTTGTTTCCTCCAGGACAACAATGGAATCTTTGTTGTATAGAGAACCTGGAAATCCTACACTTCTTGTATGGGAGCTCTTCAGATTCCAGAATTCCTCACTTCTCATCACTTCTACCGCCACCTTGGTCCACCCCTCTCTTCCATCAGGATTACTGCAATAACCTCCTCACTGGCTCCCCATGCCCTGCTCTCTCCCTTCTCCCCTCACCCCACAATCTACTCTTAGTCAGACAGATCCTTTTAAAACCTAAGCCAGATTGTGTCACCACAATGCTCAAAATAGCAATCAAATCAAAACCATACATAATAAGGTACCACTTCACACCAAGATGGCTATAAGCAAAAAAGACAGATAATAGTACATGTTGGTCAGAATTTGGAAAAACTGGAGCGTTCATATACTGTAGGAGGAATTATAAAATGGTGCAGCCACTTGGGACAATAATCTGGCAGTTCCTCAAAGTTAGACACAGGACTCCCTCAGCAACTCCACTCCTAAGTGAGAAATAGAAATGAAAACATATTTCCACACAAAAATTTGCTTACGAATGTTCACAGCAGCATTATTCATAATAACTAAAAAGCAGAAACCCAAATGTCCATGAGCTGATGAATGGATAAATAAAAAAGTCACACAATGGAATATTATTCAGTATAAAAAGTAATGAAGAGGTGGCCCGGTGGCTCAGTTGGTTAGAGCACGAGCGCTGAACAACAGGGTTGCCGGTTTGATTCCCACATGGGCCAGTGAGCTGCGCCCTTCACAACTAGATTGAAGACAACGAGCTGCCACTGAGCTTCCAGAGGGGCGCTGGAGGGGCGCCGGAGGGGCTCCGGATGGCTCAGTTGGTTAGAGCGCAAGCTCTCAACAACAAGGTTGCTGGTTCAATTCCTGCATGGGATGGTAGTTTGCGCCTCCTGCATCTAAAGATTGAAAACGGCAAATGGACTTGGAGTTGAGCTGCGCTCTCCACAACAAGGTTGAAGGACAACTACTTGACTTAGAGCTGATGGGCCCTGGAGAAACACACTGTCCCCCAATATTCCCCAATTAAAAAAAAAAAAAAGTAAAGCAGTACTGATGATACATTGATGAACCTTAAAAACATGGTAAGTAAAAGAAGTTAGTCAAAAAAGATCACATATTATATTATTCCATTTATAGAAAATGTCCAGGACAGGCAAATCCATAGAGAAGGAAAGGAAATTCATGGTGTTCTGGGGCAGAAGCTTTTGGGGGAAAATGAAGAATGATTGCTGATGACTATGGGATTTCTTGTTGGGGAGATGAACATGGTCTAAAATTGATTGCAGGCATGCTTTGACAACTCTGTGAATATACTAGAAGCCATTGAATTGTAGACATTAAGTGGGTAAATTCTATGGTACGTGAATTATATCTCAATGAAGTTTAAAAAAAAGAAAACCTCTCCAGGGCCAAGCACAGAACCTGGCACATAGTGGGTGTTTAATAAATATTGAATGAATGAATGAATGAATGAATGAATGGGGAATTTTCATTTGTAGATCAAATTAATATGGAATGAGCAAACCGAGTTCAGACAGGGAACTGAGGTCATGCTTCAGTCAGTATTCCTTGGAAGGCTTTCGCTGAAACCTCAGAATCTGGGCACTCCTCTTGGCCCAGTCTTCTCCAATGCCTGTCCTTCCTCCTTGATTACAGAGGACAGAGGTCATAGCTACATCTCCACAGCCCCCTAACACAGTTTTTGGTGTTCCGCGAACACTTGTAAACTTAGTACCTGTAGGTGAAATCAAGCAATATCTATTTATACCTACTTCATTTATTAAACACCTACTTCATACCAGGCAATATAGTAGATGCTGTGCGGACTACAAAAAGGCTAATAGGCTTCTGAATTGTTTGACTTGTTACTGCAAGCAGGCAGCATTTTAGTAATGCAAAAATAACGTAACATTAAAAACTTTGTAAAACGTTCTAAATCCTGGTTTCTTATAAATACTTGAGAGGAAAAAAGTCATAACTAACTCAGAAGGTCTGCCACCGATGTCTCCTAACCACAGATGTGAACATAAATAATTTGGACACAAGCTATGATATGCTAAGCAGCAGATTGGAGGGTATTAAATATGAATGTACTTCCTGTTCTGATCTTTGGCTCAGCCCTATATTATCTGTGTGATTTCAGATAGGATGCTGGCTATTTGGAGTCTCCGTTTCCTCATCCTTACTCACGGATCTTGACACTATTCCTCTTTTCATAGGGCTGTTGTGATGCTAAAATGAGATAACCAGTATAGCTGTTCTGCAAATTATCAGTGGCAAGATTAGCAGTGGCACAAAGAGGAGGTCTCTACAGAGACCTGGGAAGGAGGTGACCCTTGGTCAGGGCTTCAGGTTGGTTTGGTTAACCCCATGGTCTCTAGACTTAGATGAGCCCCCCCACCCCCGGGTTCTAATCCTGGAGGGACCCCTTACTAGCTTGGGGAATTTGGGTGAGTTCCTTCTCATTAGACTCATTTTCTTTCACTGTTAAATAGGGGAAATTAAAAGCACCTATCTTTGGAGTTGTGACAAGAATTCAATCAGAAGCTGGTATGTTATTATACATGTGTTAAACAGATAGTAAGCCTCCCATTAATGGCAGCTGTTACTCAAATCCTGATTCTTAAGCGGGAGCTGCGCCGAGCACTTTTCAAAATGGGTGAAAAGGTGTAAAACCACCTTTTAAGCAGAGAGAGGCTCGCGTGCCACAATACCCTGTGAAAAAATGGTTAGCCTCCTAATAATAGTTCCTTGTGACAGCATCTCACAGCTATCTTCTAAAAGCTACCACCGTTACTGAAGCCAAAGTTGTCCCTTCTGTAGCTGGTTTGAAATACCTTATAGAGAGCATTAGAAAGCTCTCTAGCAATGGAGTACTCTCTGTGTCCCTACAGTGGACTACCGGAAACTCCACTCTCAAGTAGGTCACCAGGAAACAACTTGCGGTCTTCCACATGAGTGGTGTGATAGTTGGGGATGGGGTCCAGTCCGTCCAGTCTCAGCAGGACACTAAGGACATGCTCTAGGTTCCAAAAGGAGAGGAAAGCAGGAACCTGCATCAAGAGACTGCCTTTGGCCTCATCTTAGCTGGAGGGTTTGCGTCACTCTTTCCCCACTTCTCATCTGTCCATCACGTATTCCCATGTTAACTAAATGATGAATTCCTCACCGATATCCATGGTTCTCAGACATCAGTGTGCATCAGAATGACCCGGAGAGATTGTGAAAACAGATTGCTGGGCCTCAGCCTACAATCTCTTATTCAGTAGGCCCAGCACGAAGCGCTGGAATTGACATTTCCATCACTCTCCCAGATGAGGTGATAATGATGCTGATCAGGGGGACACACGAAGAGAACCAGTCACCTATCCTAAAAAACAGCCGCTTAGAAAAAAAGATTTGAAAAAGATACCTTTCTCTTTAAAAGAACTCTGACAGTAGTGGAGCCTTTCCAGATAAAGTCCAACATGCACAGCTTGGGAAGTTTCTAAAGGGTGGACCTTCTGAGAAGCACTGAGTCAGGAACTGATCATTTGCAGCTGCTCCGATGAAATATCCTATAATCAGTGGCTGCTTGTCTCGCAGACCTCCCTTAACTCAAAGGGTTCCCAGCCCAGCTGCCGGCTCCCAGCTTCCTGGAGCAGGGCTGCAGCTGGCCCCACTTCCGCCTGCACAGGAGATCTGTAGGTGTGGTGAGGACCTGAGCCCAGGCTCCCTCGTGGACTTCCTCCCCACTTCCTCCCATCTCCTGGTGTCAGTTCTGTCTTGAGGTCAACTGCTGGAGTTTTGGTTGCCATGGCAGCTGATCTTCTATCCACAGAAAGGAAGATGAACCCTGGTATGTGATTTGATGGGTAGACTACACCATTCCCGTTTCCCCAAACAATAACTGTTTCACCACTAGGATCTCCTTCTTTTGGATTAAGCACTATTTCATGCAGGAATCCCGTCTTACAATGCAAACAGTCCTCAGGAAGAAGGCGCATTCCTTTACTAAATGGAGCCGGATACCAGCCTCAGAGGAGAGATTGCCAGACATCACTCACAAAGGGATGCTGACAGCAGCAACTTTGCCTCCCATGTAATTGGACCAAAGTCTCACTGAGAAGCACTTGCTGAGGGTAGGGAGAGGAGTGACTGTGGCCTCCACAAACTGAGGTTGGACCAGTAGCCCTCCTACACATGACAATGTTTTTAAAATCTCATGATAAAAGCTGAAGACTGGGGATGGCCACCAAATACCTTACCAGACTGCCCATCACGAAACTATGGAGAAATGAAGACATGGCCTCTGCAGTTGGAATCCTACTGAGCAACACAATGTTTCAGGACAAATGCGCCTTCATGTTTGTATTTGATTTTATATTTTATTTTGCTATCATCTAGTTTAAGATCTTGAGTCGGGTTTCACATAAAAGAACTAGAGCCAGGATGTTTGGGATTTTAATAGATGATATTTAGCAAACATTTTGACGAGTCATAAAGAAACATCTGCAGCGAGTCTGGGACTAGGAGTACTGTGTTGGGGGAAGGAGGCCCCTCTCCTGCAGCTGCATTAGGTTACAGGGCTGATCTGAGGGAAGAGTTCTGAGCTGGTGGCAGTGCAATTCAGTGAGTTCCCAGCAGGGGACACCCTTTTGCAGTAAACTCTCTTTTTTTATAGCATTGCTCCCCAGCGTCAGACCTCATAAGATAATTGGCATTTTGATTTCTCTAACAGTCTGCTTGCTTCCTCCTTCAAAGCAGACACTCCCCTCTAGGAAGCTTTCCTCCTACCTCTTATGAAAATGGACATTTTGATAGGAGGTGGGTCTTCTAGGGAAGATTAAGAGCAGAATCTGAAGAAGGAAGACAATGAAATTAAATATATTATGAAGAAAGTTGAATACATACTTAACAAAAGTCTAAAGATGGTCTGGCCTGATTTCCATGACTGACCGAAAGAACACAAGTAATTCCTAGACTGTCTTATCAAATTCTGAGTCAGTTATGCACACTGGCCTCCTGGTATTTCATTTCTCAAGGCTCATCTGCATTACTTGACAGCCTGTGCTTGTGTGGAAAGCACCATGTGTTCCCCTGGCAATACATAAATAATCACGATAAATAATCCATTCATAAGTGATGGATTTTCACAATTTGGATTTCTCAACAATGTACCTTTAAGTGTGAAAAAAATATCCACTCATTAGCTAAAACAATCAGCCCTGTTTTAGACGATCCTAAAATGTCTTGGAAGCAAATAAGTCAGAAGTAGTCCACTCAAAAACAGGCTCCAGCATTGCCAGCCATTACTATTTCTTTGTCCTTGGAATAAAATTACAGCTTAGTTCATTATACTCACACTTCATAGCCCTGGAGATACATTTGGGAAATATTCTCATTTTAAACTTGTTATGGATTTTGTAATTTGATAGGTTTGTTTTTTTTCATTTTTATTTTAAAGATTTTCTTGCTGGAGTTATTATCTAGCAAGGTTTTACTATTCACACTGGTTCTCTTCTCAGCCATATTTTAAAAGCCAATTCACTCTAGAAATTTTGAGTTATTTAAGCCTCATACAGTGATGTCCTGTCACAGAGGAGTAAACTGAGGTACAGAGAAATTAATAACTTGCCAGAATACACAGAGCTGGCAAGTAGCCCAGTCAGGGTTTGAACCCAGAGGGCCTAGCACCAAAGTCCCAGTACTTAACTACCATGCTACATTACCTCTTGACAAGGGAGAGCCCTTAGTTGTATACAAACTCAGCTAGTAAACGGCTCTTTTAATCAAATGTAATAACCTATATAAGGTATCCAGTCCAATGTGTGGCTTATAATAGATGCTCAATAAAAACTGGGAGTGGGAGAGAACAACAGATGTATGTATGTGTATTGACCCGTTGTATTCAATAAGTGAAGTGGCTGAGAGCACTGGTTAAACAAAATTAGGATATTTACAGCTCTTTCAATCACTATCTGTGTGACCTTACTCAACCAACTTAATCATACTAAACTCAGTTTCCCCATCTGGGGATAATACTAGAGTCTACCTCATAGAGTTGTAAAAACTTAGCCCAGTGCCCAGCACAGGATGAAAGGTTGCAATTCTTCCTTTGAGTTTCATTTAGACTCGGTTTTATTTAAGGGCTTAATCAGTCTATAGGGTCATATAAGGGCAAATATGTACTCAAATTTTCCCTCAAATAAGGCTAATCAAGGAATATGTCTTTTTGGAGAAACACAGAAGCATTTGGTAGTCGATATTGATTGAGGGTTTTGAATGGAAAAAAAGATTAAAGAACACTATTTGAAAATCAGTTATGGACTGAAATTAGGCAAGGTTTATAGAGCTTCAAGTTCACTACTTCTCCTCTGTAGCCAATACTTTTTAATATGTGCAAGAGAGAGCTGGAAACTCTGCCCTTGATGGGCCCAGAGGATAAAGAAATCAGAGCAGAGAAGCTCAGATAGGTCATGGACAGAGAGGGAAAGCTGGCCTTCTCCCTTCTTCACTCGAGTTCATCCTATCACCGCTTCTCATTTCATTCCATTCTCCTTGCCTGGTTCGTCCTCAACACATCTTCTCCTGGAACAGCTGCTCAATGGTGAAAGAACATCATGAGCTGCCTTTGCTGCCCCGGGACTGTGACAGGGTCACGGGGGTGGGTGATCAAGGCCTGTGGTGGAAAAAGAGTGATTTCCCTCAAACCAGCATAGATGAGGGCCATGGACATCTTTGCTGAATGGTTGTCTTTGCTACAAGGAAAACACTATTCAGTCCTAAAGGTTATATTTGATACCACTGCATGAACCATGACAGATGACTCAACATCAGTCTAGGGTACTATTTTTCCAGCGGTGACACATGCCTTGCTGGGAAGTAGCACTTGCCTGATGTCTTCCTGGGAGTCTCATGGACTCATAAGCAACTTTTAAGATGAGATTTTAACATTGCTATTCTCTTTGCCATTTCTTGATGGTTTCCTTCTTACCCAAACTGATGACGATCACATAATTCCAAAATACATGAAGAAAAAGAAGGAACGCAGGAGATCCTGGTTAGAAGTTAGAATAGTGAAAAACACCAGGATCCCTAACAACCCACAACAAGCCTGGAGACTCTGCTCCGTGATATGTGTCCCCATATTTGTATATACCCAGGGCCTCCAAAGGACAGGTAGGGAATTTTTATCAAAAATGATAAGAAATCAATCCCAAAGAGATTTCACTATACAATATATTTGTTCATTCACATTATTTTGAACTCCCATTATGTGCCCAACACAGCTACTAGCTACAGAGAGGAACGAGGCATAGCTATTGCCGTCCAGGAACATGTAGTCTGGTGGGAGGGAAAGTCAGGGAGACCAGCCCTCCACAGTGTGAAGAGCACAATGGAGGTATAGCAGGGTGCTCTGGGTACCAGAGGGGAGCTCAGACAAGGGCACCTAACTTAGCTGAGGCTATCCGAAAAGAAAGCTTTGCAAGGCATATGACCCTGAACAACCCAGGGGACCTAGAGTAGGAAAGGAAGGGGATGGTTCTAGACATCAGGAACTAATCAAAGCACGAAAGCCCGCGGGGCCATTGGAAACTAAAAGGAGCGAAGCTTATATGTGAGGACACTAAGAGGGAGGATTCTAGAAAGGTGGGAAGGGCCAGACTGTGAAAGGTCCTGTAAGCCATGCTAAAGGGTAAGAAATTTGTTTGTCCTCGAGGCAAAAGGAAGCCACTGAGGTATAAGTTTGAAAGTGATGTAATCATATTTGAATCTCAGAAAAATCAATCTGGAGCTTATTGCCAAGGGTTGGTCTGATTATGGAAAGACCGTTACCGGGGATCACTCCACAAGACCTTTACAAAAGTGAGTAGTCGCTGTACATTAAGCAAAAGTCCTGACATTCCAAGTTGGTAGGAGCCCATGGTTCCAACCTTGACCCCTCTTAACTGTCATAGATTAGACAGGGCCACAGATTATTTGCAGCTCTTCCCAATAAGAGGTGGAGTTCCTTTCCCATGCCTTGAATTAGGGCTGGCCTTATGATTCACTTTGACCAATAGCATGTGCCAAAAATGACATAGTGAGACTTCCAAGCCCAGGCCTCAAAATATCCTGCAGCTTCCACTTTCACCCTCTTGGATAACCAATATCACCATATAAGATTAAAGCCCAGGCTAGCCTCCGTGAGGATGAGAGACCAAGGGGAGAGAGAGGTCCAAACATCAAGCCATTCCAGCAATTCTCTCACATATGAATAAGACCATTGCCAACCAGCCAGCCTCCAACCAATTACCCCAGGCAAGACAAGCAGAAGAGCCATCAACTGAACCCAGCACAAATTAAAAAATCAAGAGGTTGTTGTTTTATACTACTACCGTGTTTCCCCGAAAATAAGACCCAGCCGGACTATCAGCTCTAATGTGTCTTTTGGAGCAAAAATTAAGACCCAGTATTATATTACAATTATATTATATTATACCGGGTATTATATTATATTATATTATAAGACTGGGACTTATATTAAAATAAGACTGGGTCTTATATTAATTTTTGATTCAAAAGACGCATTAAAGCTGATGGTCCAGCTAGGTCTTATTTTCGGGGAAACATGGTATGTCTTAGGGAGGTTAGTTATACAATAGTGGATAACTGGGCCACCTCAGCTCCTGAAAACTGGCACTGGAACAACCAGCTGTCCAGAGCTTCCCTGGAATAACTACTGTCTGGAGGATAAATATACTCCAAGTACCTTGTAGAGAAAGGCTTTCTTTAGGATTGTCTGAGTTCTTCCCTCCAGAGTGCCAATTAGGATGCCTGACTTTCTCTAACTTTTATCTAACTATAAATGCACTGCCCTGATTGATGGGACATCAATATTAATTCATAATTCATAGTATGGTCAGACTTTTTCACATGTAATCACAACTTTAAATCTCAAGAAATGCTTCTGTAGGTAGCTTGAAAAGCAGCTTTTCCTTCGAATCCTGACCTCAAAAAAATAAAGTTATCCTCGTCTCTCAGAACAGAATTTTGGGAAAGTGTGTGAAAAAGTCGAAGTTGGCCAGAGATGCCATTTTTTTCCTCAGGGCAGGATTCCCCCTCCTGCAGAATGTAGCTTTCATGAAGACAGACCCCACTGTGGGAACAACAAGGAGAAGACAAAATGGGTATTCATGGCCTCTCCCATAAACCACTCAGCCTCCATATGGTAGCGAGTGGGGGAGGGGCACTGACATAGGCACTTCAAACCAAGTCGATGTTATGAAATTCATGGCATCGAAATTCCTGCATGTACATCAAAAGGGAAAGAGCCTTGTTGCCACACACTTGAACTCATTTTGAAACTGCAGGAATTCTCTGTAGCATAGGACCATGCCTCATCTTTGTTCCATAAATCAAAAGTTAAGTTTCCATCTTTCTGCTGTCACCACATCATACCCAAACAGCTAGACAGCTTTTTACCAAATTTAGATGATATGTTTGGGATGTCCTGACTTGAAAAAAAAAACACAGGCCCTGGAGTTTGCAAGCACAAACGTCACCTCAGGAGGCCACAGGGGACAGGTAAAAATGAGACAGGAAAGATACTTATAACTACCAATCAGAGACATGGCAAGGAATTAAAATGCTAGGGCCAGAGAAAGCAAAACAAGGTTTCAGATGTGCGCACAAATGAAGACTCTTTAAGGGCTCCCCGTACAGGCATCGGTTCTCAATGGAGCTGCTGCTTCTAACGAAACTCCATTTGTAACATTCTCCAGAGTGAGCAGCAGTGGAATTTATTTCCTTAGCAAGGGTTCAGGATCCTTTCCAGCAACACAGGGGAGGCCAATGTGTGTCATAAATACATAGGGCAGAGCCCATAGGAGAGGCAACTTTTGGAAACGAAGACATATTCGAAGCTGAACTCAAAGCTGACTAAGAGGTGACACCTTATATTCTTTTTGATAAGACTTTCCCTCGCAGTAGGGTGGTTCATAGCTTACCCTATGAACAAGCACAAATTGTTCAGTGTAAACAGTTCTATCAGATACCTGCTGTGAACCTTCCAAAACCACTTGCATGTTTCCATTAAGTTGTCTGTATATTTACATATATGTTCACAGCAGCATTTAATAAACAATAATTGGATGAGTGAATGAATTAATTAATGAGTGGATGTTGGCTGAGGAGCTGTGAAAGGTAGAAAAGTGAAATAAAGCATCTAGCAGGACCCTTCAGAGAAAGCCAAACCTTGTTAGCAAGGCTTTAAATTGAATGGCATTTTTAGTTTCATTACTTAATAGAGCATTGAGATTTTTCAAACTGTATTTAAAGGATCTAAAATATAAAACCGTGGCTTTAAAATGCAAAGATCACAGTGCTTCCATAATACTTTTCATAAGAACTGTTTACCTCATGTTTAATATTGGCAGTGCCACTATTCCTGCAATGAATTGACAAAACAGTTCAATACACCTCATTTAGAACCATTATGGGGCATTTCATCAAAGATCTGGTTATGAATGTCTCCAAAGAAAAGATCAATGAGGTTTTTATTATGGTTGGGAGGGATTTCTTTCACAACAACAACAACAACAACAAATCCTATAAAATGAAGGTGACTAGAATAAAGTGTGACCTGGGCAAAGGACATGTTCCATTTCATTCCACTGAAGTTAAACATAATTTTTATTTTTACAATAGTCTATTTCCACATATATTATCCATGTAATTGTTTATGTTTCAAAACCCACTTGATGGCAGTTTTACAAGCAGCGTAGACAGACTACTCTCAGGAGTTTGTGCTCAGGGACTGCCTTAAAGACAAAACTGCCTTATAATTAGCACATTTGGTACATTAGCAATAAAGCACCCCTTGGAGGGCAACAGAAGCCTGCAGCTCTGCAAACCCCTCTCTTTCAGATGAGGTTCGGGTGGCTCATACATAGCTACAATTGGGTCAGGTTTCCCTTGCATTGTGGTCTTAATTAAAGATCCTGTGAAACATGGTGCATTTAATCATCTATTTGTGTATCTTCTGTATGCAAAATGCATTCATGTAGCCTTCCTGTAGTTTTAGTTGTCCCAGATAGCTTTATAATTTGATAAGTAAAAACATTTCTGTCTTTAATATTATTCCTTAGTTTATACCTGTCAAGTCAAGAATCTGAAGGAAGCTAAACAAAAATTTTCAGAAATGTTGTCTTACATTGTCTCTTCAGTTTTGCTCAGCCTTATTAATAAACTCTTACACTTTTTGTTCTTTATACACATCTCAGAAACATGAAATACAAGCACTTGAGAAAAGCAAACATAGTTTTCCTGTAGGTATCAGTCAAGGTTCTTTGGGTGCAAGGCAAAGAACCAGACTCTGGCTAACATAAGTGATGAAGCAGGTGGTGGGGAAGTCCTAGGCCCAGCAATCAGACAGAAAACAAGAAATGAAAGGCATCCGAATTGGAAAGGAAGAAGTAAAACTCATTATTTGCAGATGACATGATACTATATAGAGAGAACTGTCAAGATTCTACCAAAAAAAGCTACTATAACTGATAAATGAATTCAGTAAAGTAGCAGGATACAAAATTAATATTTGGAAATCAGTTGCACTTTTATAAAGCAACACTGAACTGTTAAGAAAGAGAAATTATAAAAACAATTCCATTTACAATTGTATCAAGAAAAATACCTAGAAAATATTTAACCAATGAGGTAAAAGAATTGTACTCAGAAAATTATAAGACATGGAAGAAAGAAATTGGAAGAAACAAATAAATGGAAGTACATACTCGTGGATAGGTAGAACTAACATAGTTAAAAATTCAATCCCTATTAAAATACGTTTTTCACAGAACTAGAACAAATAATCTTAAAATTTATATAGAATCACAAAAGACCCCAAAGAGTCATAGCAATATTGAGAAAGAACAAACTTGGCATAATAACACTACCAGATATCAAAGTATATTACAAGGCTATAGTAATCAGGACAGCATCATATTGGCATAAAAACAGATACATAGATCAATGAAACAGAATAGTGAGCCCAGAAATAAACAGACGCCTATATGGTCAATTAATCTATGACAAAGGAGGAAAGAATATACACTGAGGCAAAGATAGTCTATTCAATAAATGGTTTTTGGAAAACTGGACAAATATATGCAAAAAAAGGAAACTAGACCACCTTCTCACACCATATACAAAAATAAACTCAAAATGGAAACAAAAAATAAGCAAATGAGACTACATCAAACTAAAAAGCTTTTTCATAGCAAAGGAAACCATCAACAAAACAAAAAGACAACCCACTGAATGGGACAAGATATTCGTCAATTATACATCTGATAAGGGGTAAATATCCAAGATTTATACAGAATACAACTTAACACCAAAAACAAAAGAAAAAGAACAATTAAAAATGGACAGAGGACCTGAATAGACATTTCTCCAAAGAAGACGTAGAGCTGGCCAATAGACATATGAAAAGATGATCAATGTCACTAATCATCAGAGAAGTGCAAATTAAAACCACAATGAGGTACCACTTCACACCTGGCAGAAGGGCTACAATCAATAAATTAACAAGTGCTGGGGAGGATGTGGAGAAAAGGGAACCCTTATGCACTGTTGGTGGGATTGGAGTTGATACAGTCACTATGCAAAACAGTATGGAGGTTCTTCAAAAATTAAAAATAGAACTACCTTTGGACCCAGCATTTCCTCTCCTTGGTATTTATCCAAAGAAATCTAAAACACGAATTCAATAAGATATATGCACCCCATGTGCACTGCAGCATTATTTACAATAGCCAAGGTATGAAGTAACCTAAGTGCCCATCAATAGGCATTTGGATAAAGAAGGTAGTATATATATACAATGAAATATTATTCAGCTATAAAAAAGAATGAAATCTTACATTTGCGACAACATGAATGGACATAGAGGGTATTATGCTAAGTGAAATAGGTCAGACTGAGAAAGACAAATACCATATGACCTCACTTATACATGGAATCTAAAGAACAAAATAAACAAACAAAACAGAAAGAGACTCATAGAAACAGAGAACAAACTGATGGCTGCCAGATGGGCGGGCGTTTGGGGATCTAATAAAAAAGGTGAAGGGATTAAGAAGTACAAGTTGGTAGTTATTATACAAAATAGTCATGGTAAAGTACAACATAGGGAATCTAGTTAATAATATTGAAATAACTATGTATGGTGTCAGGTAGATACTAGACTTGTTGGGGGGATCACTTCATAAATGATATAAATGTCTAACCACTACGCTGTATACTTGAAATTAATATGAAATAATATTGAATGTTAACTGTAATTGAAAAAAAATTTTTTAAGAGAATAGTTGAAAAAAAGGGGTTGGGGGTGGAAAGGATACTAGGGCAGTTCAGTCTGAGGCAGGAAGAGCTGAACAGTAAGTCCCCAGGCCCCAGCCAAGGCTCTACCAACCTTCATAACGCAGGCTAGGGAATCTATCCGACCGGCCCAGTCTAAGGGTAGGACTAGCATCTCTACCCTTGAACCAATCAGACATGGTCAGGAGCTGGGGACGAAACCACAGACAGGATGGCTGAGGAGCACCATGAGCTGAGCAACCCTCTCTTATGTCCACTACACTCTAGACTTGTATCTCGTAAATATCTCCTAAGTGACTTTGGTTGTTTTATAGCTGCCAACGGTAAAATATATCTGCTTATATTTTTTCAGAATAGGCTCAACAACAATAACTCCTGGTATTTGTGCAGAGCTTTATAGTTTCAAAATACTTGGCATATATTATCATTATTATTATTTTTATTATTCACATTATTATTAATAGTAAAAACTTACCATTTATGGAACACTTACTAACTTTCTGATGGCAAACTACCACTTATCACAGTATGCTGTCAAAGTACTAGGCTGATGCTAAGCATTTTGCATAGATTATCTGTAACCCTCACCAAAAAAACTAACAGGTTTGTATTATGAAGTTTGTCAGACCATTTTCGGAATAAGGCAAAATATAAATAAAGTCAGCTAATAAATAAATACAAAACTAAAGTGATATCTCACATATAGACGTACTTGACCTTCCCAAGACCCTGATGAAATCATAATTACTCACAATAAACAGACAAGTATGTCAACACCCAAAGAGAAAGTGTCTGTTTCCCACCCATAAAACTATAAAGGGTAGGATTCTCATCTCCTAACCCCCTGTGCAGTGCTCTTTACAATATTAGGCCAGCAGAGCTTGAGTAAATCTATTGATAAGGATATTTCTAGAACTATCTTAGACAAATTCAGGTTTAGTTTATAGAATCGGGAGTAATTATAGAGATAAATCCTTACTGGGTTGGTTTTTTGTTTTGTCTATTTTTTTTTTTTTGACAGAGAAGAGGGGGAAATGAGTGAATGAGAGTACAGTCTAAACTGCCATAATTAAAAGACGCAAAAGTTCAGTGACTTAATTTCTCTTATACCTAAGAAACTGGAGTGAGCAGTCCAGGAAAGGCAGGACAGTGCTGCCGTCCTTCCCATGTGGCTTCCAGGCCTCACCATTTCCCAGCCAGTAGGAAAGAGGAAAAGAGATGTTTAGGGAAAGCAGCTTAGGTTGTAAGACCCTAAATTTGTACAATCTCACTTCAGTTTATTGGTCCAAATTCAGTCACAGTCACACCTACTGCTAGGGAAGCTGGGAAATATATTCTCTAGCTGAGCTGACAAACACCCACCTAAAACTTATGGGGTGCCGTTGTTACTGAAAGGGAGGAGGGGAAATGGAAACCGGGGGGCAGGTAGCCATTTCTGACACAAGGAGTATTTTCACATGTTCTTTCTTTAAGCAATCAGAATTTGAAAAAATAGTTACTGGCTCTCAGAGGCAGATCTAGGTGTTCTGGGGCCTGAAGCCTGTACAATCTAGGAGGCAGTTGTGTGGAGATCTTTTCAAGAAAAATAACACAAAAATACCTAAGTTTTGGAAATGCTACAAAAACATGACATTAGGAACATACTGTTCAAACACTCCCAGGGCCCTGCCAGGTCTGGGGTCTGTACTAGACAGAGGCTGAGAAGCTTAAGCCTCATTAGCTTCAGGTTAAACCAGTTTATGGCTGTAACAGCTGTATTTCTCTAATTCCTTCTTCCTGCAAACTTATGAACACATAAAAGCTGTGACTTTGTCTCTGAAATAAACGGCTGAGTCAATGACAGAGACAGTCAGTGCGATTTTTATAGCAGCCAGTTCAGTCAGTCTGAAGCCTGGCAATCCAGCGGGTGGTCGTGAGGCCTGTAGTGAGCTATACTGACCAATGTGTCTCTGCTGGCAATATATAAATATGGCCGGAATAATGACTCATAAAAAGCAAAGGGTAATTATTTGCTCGTTTTGTATAAGCTGAACTGGAAGAGCTGGATCCCATTCCTGACCAGCGCTGCGGCCTTGGCAGGGTGGCACAGGTATTCTCTGCCAGCCTCAGGCCTCAAACCCATAAAACGGAGGACAGAGCTGAATCCTGCTTCAGCCTCTTACACTAAAGGGAAGATTCTCGTGGAATCTTAGTGAAATGCGCTCTGACCTGCTTCCTGCTGTGGGCCTGAGCCCAAAGAAAAACAATCTATCATGAAAATGCTCACTTAGCTATTTGCCCAGAATAACTAAAGTATGGCAGACACAAATTTTTTAAATATATACCTTGAATGGGGAAGAGAAAGTTGGTTGTAGGTGTCCACTCCTCCTGAAATGCACCCATCTCCACTGGATATTTCCAAATGTGTATAGTTGTCCTCAGCACAGCTCCAGTGCTCATTCATTCATTCATTCATTCACTCCAGGAACATTTAGTTTCTACGTGCTTTATGTAGGTAGGCCCAAGGATACAGAAACGGATGAGAGAAGGCCAGTGATGTCAAGGGTGTGTGTACATACGCACACACATGCACGCACACAGGGTGAGAAGGGCTGTGCCAGGGTTAGGCATAGTGCCATATGCATAGTGCCAGGGATGTACACACAATCCTGAACTAGGAGGGGGTAGAGGTGCTACATCAAGGGAAGACATTTCATATTAGGGACCATGAAGTTTATTTCTCCCTTTGACTCACCAGCTTGGAAGCGACCTCCCCCTTTGCAGAGTACCGGGTACGTATGACACCAGTCACAACCCCTGCATGGCACTCGGCGTCAGTCTTATCTTTCCCACTGTAACATAAACAGTGGGAAAATCCTATGGAGGATGACAGGATGGCATACGAGCAGGTGTGAATGTGCAAAGGACACTAGTATTTATCAAGCACCTATTTTAAGTCAGTTTACATACTCTTTCATTTAAATCATATTTTTAAAAACTCAATGAGAAAGATCATGTCCCTATTTTGTAGATAAGAAAACGGAGGCTTTAAACAAAAACAAAAAGCTTAGAGAGTTTGTCCAGGCTCATGTACCAGTAATGGGGGAGTGAGGATTTGAACTCAGTCGTCTCTGACTGCAAAGCCAATATACTTCTAGATATCAGACTTACTTTTTCCTCTCACCTCACAGTACATAGGACAGTTGATTATTATTTGTTAATAAGGGAATCTTTCTGCTGAACCGTCATCCTCACTGGGCTTTCTTCTTGGGGCTTTTTTAGATTAAAAACAAGAAAACCTGCCACAGCCTGGCTTCTCCATCTCTAGTTCAGCATGAACATGTAGAAAAGTAACTACTACCTTAGCAACAGTCATTAAATAACGATCATTTGGTAACAACTTTGACCTTAGGTACTTTTTAAAAAGAATGTTGGCAATGAAACACTCCAGAATATTACGTCAATAAATTGTCAATACCAAGCCTGCTGGTAAACCTGTGCTCGGCACTTTCAGTTCTGAAGGGAAAAAAAGGCCACGGTTATTGGAAGTGTTCTCTCCCACCCCACCCCACATAAACTGATTTCTGTGTTAAGACTGGCAGCTATGTGATTTAGTTTGGCTAGTTGTGGTCATACCAAAAGCAAGTTTTGTTTTTACCAAATCCTATTATAGATCTTATTACTGGGGCATGGGAAAATATTACCTACTATTTTCTACTTAGTGTTCTTAGAAGAGAATCATCTATCCTCTATTCTAAGCAAAAAATAACTAGACATGTTTTTTACTTAGTATTAATATTGCAGCCACTAATTTCCATGTGCCATTATGGAAAGAATATATAATACACTATTGAGAATAAAAAATAAAAACTTTGTCCATAACCTATGTGATATATACACTGTTCTCAGCACTGATGGTAGACTAACATATGACAACTCTAAACTGATTTAGGATTTCGTGTCCATGCACAAAAACCCAGAGGTTCTTTCTTCTGGTGCCCTTTTCTAAACTCTTACCTCAGCCAACTTTGCATTAAATATGTGAAATAATTTATTATAATAGTCACACTTTTATTGGAATCCAACTCATTTAAAAAAAATAAAAATCCTTTGCATTCTCCAAGATTCAAGACGCTTAAATGATGGAACAGAAAACTAATGGAGACTGATAGAAATCGTTCTCAGAAAATAATACACATATATGGAGATGCGGCCCACTAATAGCAAACCCGCAATAGCAGATGGATGGAAGCAGCCAACTGGGAAGACAGAACAGCTACCTCAGTAATGATTTGGGCAAAAAACAGGTGGTTAGTTCCTACTAGTTCATGTCAATGTAAGTATAACCTTTTAACTCCAACTCTAATATACTTTAATCCTTGCCTAGATTTCATGAAGGGCGGAAACACCCCTTTTTTGTTTTTTGGGGCACGGACATTTTAATTTACCTTCTTTAAGGAGCCTAGAATCATAGAGTTCATGTCGCTCTGCAAACCAACTCTACAATGGAAGATACTAAGGCAAAGAGAAGCAAAGTGACACATTCAAGTTCATAGTCCTTTGGAAAAGCCAAGATGAGAAGTTAGTCCTTCAGACCAGGTCTCCTAACCTCAGCACGATGCACGTTTTAGACCAGATCATTCTTTGTTGTAAGGGGCTTTGTGTGTCTTGTTACCTATTGGACAATATTCATTTTCTTCAGAGCCTATTATTTGTGAATAAGTTGATTCCAAACTCTGAACTATCTCTATTCTACTTCTCTTTATAGTACTGATGCGTGCTTTGTAGGATATTTACAAGCGTCCCTGGCCTCTACCCATTTGATATCGGTAGCACCCATCTCCCTACTTGCCGCAACCAAAACTGTCTCCAGATTTTGCCAAAAGTTCCCTGGAGACCAAAATCTCCCCAGCTGACATCCACTGCTTTAGACCAGCTTTGGTTTGTCTAATTCCCCAGCCCAAAACCAGTCCCAGGTACGCCAGGGCTTGCTTTAGGAGTATCCATTTCTGAGAAGCCCTTGCTTTTTTCTTGGGAGGAATTGTGGTGTGATAGAAAGAGCACATAGGATTGAGCACCTGGCAGATTTAGGTTTGAATTCTGGTTTTGCCACTCACTTGGATAATATTTTTAATTTCTTTGACCCCCATCCCCTATTTCCTCAGTTGTAAATGGGAATGACAATGACTATTCCCAAAGTCGTGTTTTAAATAAGCAATCTGTGAAAAACTATGACTCAATGCCTGGCATCGAAGAAAGCACAGTAATGTTAACTCCCTCCTGCTTTGACACTTCAAATCTTGAATCTTCCCAGTAATCACTGTACCAAAACTACTAGAAAAGACGAAATATGGTGGTGCTGTTATATAGATCTCAAAGACTCAGATTTGGGAAAGCTGTTTATTTGGAGAACTTTATGACCAAGCTTTGCCAGAAAATCTCAGGCCTCCCCAGAGAACAGAGTCTACATGAATTCTGGCACTTGGTAAAGCTAAACCAAGACAAGGACAGTCACATGGGAGCCCCAAGGCAGAAATACACAGGTAGGTAAGATGCAGGCCTTGAGTCAGAGGCCTAGTAAATGAGATGTGGGTGGATTTGTCGGGGGTGGGGAGAAGTTGGGATCGAGGGACTGCTCACAAATTACAAAGATCTTATTTCTCCAGCAAATCTTTCCAAAACAGGAGTTTCTTGCTTTTGGAAGCTTTCGGTGGTGTTAGGACTTCAAAACATGTTGAAAACATGACTACCAATGATCTTCCATGGAAAATATCTGGACAAATTTTACCACACATGGCAAGGCAACATGATTCTCAAAACAATTATTGAGGGAAAGGATTAATGTTTAGTTAAAACTTCCAAGTCTTAAACTTTTATTTAGCCCATTATGATGCCTTTTTAAGGGTTGGACAATGTCCATCTCATGCTGAGCCTATTATTTATGAATGAACTGATTGAAAGCTCTGAACTCTTTCTATTCTACTTCTCTTTACAGCATCAATTAAAACCATGTGAATTATGAAAAACAGAAATCATTAAGTTAAAATTTTTATTTCCAATCTTTCTCATTGCTTTACATTTTAGCATTCTATTTCAATAGAATTAAAATGCTATGTAGTTGAAGATATTTATAGCAGCTTTATCTATGGTAGTACCAACACCACCACCAATAACAAAAACCTGGAAACCAAAACATCTCTTATGGATTGAATTGCACTCCCTGAAAAAGATATGTTCAAGTGCTAACCCCCATTACTTCAGAATAGGGCCCGATGTAGAAATAGGGTCTTTGCAGATGCAGTCAAGTTAAAATGGGTCTTTAGGGTGGGCATTAATACAGTATGATTGCTTTCTTTATAAAAGGTGAAAATTTGGACCCAGACACAGATACGCACAGAAGGAAGACTATCTGAAGAGACACAGGGAGAAAGCCATATGAAGATAAAGGATTGGAATGATGTCTTCAAGCCCAGGAATGCTGAAGATTGCCAGCAAACCACCAGAAGTTAAGAAGAGGCAAGGAAGGATTCCCCAGTAGGTTTCAGAGGGAGCGTGGCCCTACTAATACTTTGATTTTGGACTTTTAGCCTCCAAAACTGTGTTTCAATTAAAATAAATTTTTGTGTTTTAAGCCACCCACTTTGTTATGGTAGCCCTAGAAAACTAATACAATGCTCCAAAAGAGAGGAAGGTTTAAATAATTTACATTACTTCAAACTCATGAAATAGTTTATAACCACTAAAAATTATCATTTAACGTGATTCAATGGATAAATGTTTATTATAGTATAAGGAATAAATCTTATAGATGAGGAAAGACCAGATTATAAATGGTACATACTCTGAATGTAATAATATAAAATATCTGTTACTGAGAAAACACATTGCTAATATAAAACCCATGTATTTATACATCCCAGTTTAAATCCTGTCTACGTGCAGCCTTTTACTTCCCAGACTAATCCACTAGGATTATTATTCCAGGGAGGATCCATTTCTAACTAGTAGGGATGGGGTGGGGTCATCAGAAAAAAGAGGCTGTGGATTAATTTCCTGCCTCAGAACCACTTTTCCTTTTTCTTTAATGAAAGGTTGGTTTTGAAAGCCAGACTCGGTCTGGGGAAGAGAGTATCAAAATAAAAAAATCTCTTACTGAAATCTCAAAGGTGAGGCCTTGCCAAGCAGACTTAGTTTTATTTGAGGAAGATTCCTACTCCACAAGAAGAGGGGGGGAATCTTGTTGGGCAGGTGGGAAGAAGACTGAAGTGGGGAGGGCTTTGGCCCCACCTCATATTTGGGATTTGGAAGGAGGCTGACCCACAGCAAACTGGAGGCTGCCACATCAAATAAATTCTGGCATACAGTGTGGGTAATGAAAGAAGGGCTTCCCTGGTGTCTGTGTGGCTGGGATTGGACCCAGAAGTTCTTCATGATGCTGAGGGCAGACACAGACAGTAGCAGCTGAGAACCAGCCTAGGCACCCAACAAGATGAGAAACAAAATGGAAGGACTGGGCCAGGGGCCAGATGTGCATGTAGCACAGACTCCAAGGGCCCACAGAACCATGAGCATCAAGGTGAGCGACGCCAAGTTCCTAGGGGAGACCTCCAGGCTTGCCCACTCAGACCGAAGGCTATACCAGCAGTGGCCTTAATCTCAGCTACCAGCCAACACTCACTAAGAGGCCATTCTCACCCCAGTGGTCACCCTTCCAGAAAGCCAAGAGACTACCAGCTGTGCAACAGGGACAAATAAGGGTCTCAAGGGACTCTCTAAAGATTCAAAGACTGTATCTCCTCCTACCTCATCTCTTATATACCCAGATCCTCCTGAGAGGAGGAGGGTAAAGGCAGGCCGAAGGAAAGCCCACTTTACCTGAAGTATCTGAACATCCAAACAGACTTTTTGAATGACTCCATCAGACTAAATTTACCAGTTAGCAAAAATCTAGTTTTTAACATGTTTTCCTGCTACCAAGACACAAATAAAAATTCATGAGTAAGATCAAATTGGTGTTATATAAACAAAAAGCTATATATTTTTTCACATTTGAGTATATTATGGGAAAACTTCTGACCCTACCACAGAGGTACGCAGACAAAAATTGAAAGGAAATACACAAAATGAAAATAATTTAACTTTACAGTGGTTTTTTTTTTTTAAAAAGAACAGCTTGTCTAGTCTATCTCTGAAGAAGGTTCTACAGCTGCTACATCATAGCATATTTACATTAAGACTGTTTTTTTTTTTTTGGAAAGTAAACATCTTTCCTGCCAAGGCCTTGTTCTCATATAAAAGCTTCAATAAAGTTAAAAATGCAGAAAATCTTTCCTTTTTTATTCCTCAATTCATCCAACTTTCTGGAATGACTGAGAATAAAAAAGGACAGAGAAATAGAACTGGCTCAGAAAATCTTCCCAACATCACTCACTCCCGCTCACCTGCTGATAACCTGCAGATGTCAGTTGTGAAGAGCAGTCTTTCTCAGCTACCCAGAGCCAAACATGCTCCGCGGAGCCCAGAGCGCTGCCACCCCACATCTGTGACCACTTTTCCCTTCACACACTTTTCAGAGCTCACATGGTGTCTCCCAACAGTAATTCAAACTTAATGTGAAAGAATTATCTGCATGTTTTTGTTTTCTCACTTCTCTCTTATTTAGAAGGAAGGCCAGCTGTCCCATGCAGGTTGCCTGAGAACGGGGTCAGTCTCATGACTGGGAGTGTCCAAGGCACGTGGTTTGAAGGGTGCGATGACAGGGCGGCCTTCCTCCCAGGAAACATCTGCTCCCTTTGTGCGTCAGGTGTCAGGAACCCTAGCATCAGGGACTCATTCCATTGGTCTTTAAGATGCCTCTACTTTCAAGAATTGACTCTTAAAATGAATGCACTAACTGGCAGAAATAAGACCATCAGGATTTGCCAGCTACCAATGACCCAGGATTGATCAACCAGCTGTGTGCAAAGCCCTCGAGGACAGGAGCCAGGGAAAGTACCAGAAGGAAAGCAGAATCCCCCAGGAGGTGGGGGAGAGTAGGAAAAAGAAATCTAGGGGTGATTACTTCACTCTCAGGAAATAATTACAACTACCACTTTAAATGGCCTCTCTGTGCTTCGTACTTTAATACTGTACTTCATTTAATTTTCATGGCGGTCCTTTCAGGTGTTATTATCTCCAGTTTACAGATGATTAAAATGAGGCTCAGGGAGTTTAAGCAATTTGCTCAAGGCCATGCAAGTTGTGGAAGTATGAGTTGGAAATCAAGTCTGCTGATTCTAAACCCATGCTCTGTCCTCTGTTCTGTGTGTGTATGCACGCACGCATAGTACACAGACACTTCTGGTACAGGATAATTTGAAGGTACTTGTTAAAAGCACTAAAATAATAATTCTGGCATGATTACATTTTGAATTTTGGTAAATTATCTTAAGAAATAAATCATAGATTTGAACAAAGATTTAACTAGAAGATTTCACTATTAGGTAAAGTAATCTAATATTCAACACTTGGGGATTAATTTAAAAACAGTATGTTGTTTTCATACAATAAAACTGCTATGCAACCATTAAAATGATGCAGAAGGTAATGAAATTAACCTGAAGAGTTCACAGCATGCTGCTAAGTTTGTTCATTTATTTGTTTGTTTTAAGCATGTGTTCTGGTTACTATTGCTGTATAACAAAGTACCCCAATTACTCCATTTTGTTTTTCTCAAAAGCTTGTAGGTCAGGAATTTGAGGCGGACTCAATGGGGCAGTTCTTGGTTGGGGGGGTCTCTTAAGTGATTGCAGTAAAATGAAAGCTCAGTCATCTGAAGTCTTGCCTGGACTGGGTATCGGGGGTGGCAATCAGCTGGGAGGTGAACTTGGGCTGCTGGCTGCAGTGCCTACACATGGCCTGTTCATATGGCTTGGGCTCCCTTAGAGCCTGGGGCCTTCAAGCAGTTGAACTTCTTGTAAGTGTTGGAAAGAACAAGGCAGAAGCTGAATCACCTTTTTTGACCCAGCCTTGGATGTCACATAGAGTCACTTCAACCACATTCTATTGGTTGCAAGTGAGTCACATGCCTGCTCAGTACAAGGGGAGAGAACAGTGAAAGTGTCAAGCAGTTTATAACCATTTTTTTAAGCTGCCGCAGCATGTTATTAATTTTTCTAATATAGTTGCATTTTTGTTAAGTTGATATGTAGCAGGAAAAAAAGATTATAAGAACATAAATAAAATATGAAGAGTGATTTTCTCTGGAATTTGATGGGTTTTATTTTCATCTTTTTTACCTGAATTTTTATACTAAATCTTTATAGATTTTTGTGGTCAGAAACAAATCAAATAAAAATATTTAATTTTTAAAGTTTGAAATGAACACTTAAATGATATTTATCTCCATATTCTTTACTAGCTACAAACTTTTCCCCATATATCCATCTTCCAAAATCACCACAGGGCAATTGATCACACATAAAAACACTTGGGAACAAATCACACATGAATTCATATTTGTTTTCTATCACATTCATGTCAATAAATCTCCTCAGTGTCTTAGACTACCAGTTACTTGCCATGCCAAGCAATCCATAATGACGCTGGGACCACAGTCACTGCAGGACTCCACCGAGAACGTGATCGCGACCATGGCCTTCTCAAGCAACACCTTCACGAAAACTCACTCATAAGGACCCCAGTCACGCTCTCCTGAATATGGCAATTTGTTGGCAGCTGGTAGGTTGTTGTTTTTCTCATAGAAAACAAAAAGAGATCTCAGATCAATCAGTAACATTGGCTTTTGAGAATGTTACTCTGAGAAGAAAAAAGAAAAAAATCAGCTCTATTGGCTAAGTCCACCAAAAATAATAAATACTGCTTTTCAATCAAATGGGTAGACTGTGACTAGGATGATCCATTCATTTAAGCTACCTTCAATGCCAGTGCCAATTGCTGCAGACAGAATGAAAAGACGTGTTTCACTTAGTGAGTGGAGGTATGTACAAGACCAAAATATTCACAAAAGTCCCAGAAGCTACACCATATTAATGACCCTCTCTTTTTCTTTCTTGCTCCCCTGAAAACACTATTAAAAAACTAAGGTCACCAACTGTTGCATGCCATAAAGAACTAAAGAATTTATAGCAAGCTTCCTATTTAACTACAGCTAAAGAAACTGATCCTATGGTTTTGCAGACCTTATATATAAATATTATTTATATCCCCAACTTCCAGGATTGCAAGGTCTATTTCACAACCTTGCCAAAGGTCAGGGATCTGCCCCTGACGTGAAACATAAAGGGTGTTGTATAACACAGCTAAACAGATTACAGGCTGGTTGGCAGACATGGTTTTCTTCTCCACACAACTAGAGCTCGCCTTCTCTTACAATGGAGAAAGAGCTCCATTCAATACACATCTCCTCATGGCCAAGAGTACCTGTCTGAAGAATGTGCAGTTAATTCAGAGGGCCAAGGGGGACCATTGAGGGCTTACCAAGACAGGAATGACATGATCTAAACTATACTTTAGGGGGATTAAAGCTGAAATTAGTAAAATAGAAAACAAAACTAAATAAATTTGAAAATTGGTTCATTGGAAAGACTAATAGAATAGATAAAACCCTCCCAAGCTTGATTAGGGAAAAAAAGAGCAGAACAGTAAAATTAGGAATGTGAAAAAAAGGGCATAATCACAAGTTCTAGGGAGGCTAAAAGGACAATAATTGAATATTACATAAAACTTATAATGACACATTTAAAAACCTAAAAACAACAGATGATTTCCTGGAAAAATACAATTTTCTCCATTTGATGCAAGAAGTAGTAAATGTGAACAGTAGTAAATGTGAACAGAACACAGAGCAGTAATGATGGGCCTCTATGGATGAATCCAAAAGGTATTTTTAGATTAGAGATTGTTTATAAGAAATAAGAAAGGTGGGTGAAGGTCACTCTTACTAATTTGGTCTAATTGAGTGAAAAGACTGATTTCATGCACAGGGAAACCAGGAGGAGGAGCTAAATTTAGGGGAAAGATAATGAATCACCTTAGAAACATCAAAAGTATAGCCAAGTGGAACTGAGCATAACGGCAACCAAACATGTTCACCCAGGAACTAATCAAGATGTATGAACAAAATACGTCATACTTATTTTTATCTTAACTTCTAGATGTTGGCGTCATTTTATAATGTATCAAATATATCAGTACCATACTACCAATAGACTGGATATATGTATAGCAGGGTGTATGCTCAATAATGTTTTAGTAATACAGATGAGTAATCAAAAGCATTTAGAAGGATATCCACAACGTAGAATATTACTCAGCAACAAAAAGCCTAGAAAATAAACAGTCCCATTTGGAGCGCATCAGAAGGCCTGTGTTGCAAGCAATTTATCTTTAATGTGTTTGAACATATTGAAGGGAGATTTGTGTAATTTCGAGAAAGTTTGGATGGAATTCAGTGGTAAGTTCATAGATATTAAATAACAACAATTTTTTAAAAAAACGAACAATTATAAACTCTAGAGAAAACAAAGTATGGGACAAGATGGAAAAAGTTATTAAATTATACTACATGGTTCAATACGTGAATAGCATTTCATAGTCATAATTATTTAAACACAACGCAAATGTTGACATAAATAAAATTACTATATAACTATATTGAGTGGATGAGGACATAGGAAGGGTGTGTGTATTATGGGAGGAAGGTGAAAGACAGTTACAGCTTCATTTTCCAAGTGAGAAGTCAATGTGACAGATAACGTCTGAAAAACAAAAGTTGTAGCTAAATAAGTATGAAATAAGAAAGTAAATTCCAAGAAGGAGGAAACGTGCTTGCCTTCAAGAAGAGCGGAGACTCAAGGGAGAGAGAGATGTGCAAAAATTATTTACCATAAATATGGGACCCAGAGGACAGAGAAACTAATTTTGCCTAAGGACCTCAAAAAAGACTTCACAAAGACAGGGGAGCAGACAATGGGGAAACAACCATCATCCATTCCCTCCTTCTTTTCACGATAGAATACCCTCCCTGCACCCTATCTTCACTTTGGGTTTTAACTGAGCACAAAGTCAGTAGAGATTGCAGCCTCTCTTCCTGCTAATTAGGACCATGTGACTAAATTCTGAAGGGAGCAGATACGATGTTTGCAACTTCTGGATTATACCCTTAAAAAGAAGTTCCTTGTTCTCTATTGTCTATTTTGGCCTTTCCCATGGGCTGAGATGCAGGTGTTAGTAGCACATTTAGACCATGTGGACAAGGACAGAAAGGCAGGGGATGGCAGAGCAACAAAGCAGAAGACACTGGGACCCTGGGTGACCCAATGGAGCTGCAAGCACAGCCTGTTCCCAGCCTGTCCACCAGCTCAGACTTGAAATAATGTGAACTGGAAATAAACCTTCCCTCTTTAAGAGTGAGTTTTTCAATCACTCTTTTAAACGATCTCTGTCAAAGCATCCAAACTAATATCCTAAGAAACAGGGAACCCCTCTGGAAGGATTTCATGGACAAGGTGAAAAAAGGAGAGGCACAGGGGCCAGGAACAATGAAAGTGGGGACTGGAGTGGCGATGCCAGGGGAGGCTGAATGGGAAGCTGAGACTTGGTAAACCTACGCAGGTTTTCACTTTATCTTGTAAGAAATTGGGAGCTATCAAACTTTCTTTCAACAATAATACAAACTCTGTCATTAAAAATGACCATGTAATTACCTGAAAATAATCTGCAATCAATTGATGCATTTCAAAAACTACACGCAAATAGATTAAATGCAAACCGTACAACAGATTGCATACAATACTTGCTATCTCTAAAAATATCCTGGTTAGAACTAGTAGCTCTTCTACTATATCCAAAATGGTCTTCCTCTATTCAAATAATCACATTAGAGTCCTGGGAAATAATTTCTTATTTTATACATAAAATAGACATTGCTAGGGATAAAGCTACCTTCCCAGTATTAAAAAACATCTTATGAAAATATTCTTGCCTTATTAAGCAATGTCTCTAAATAGTTTAATGATGCTAAATAGAAAGTTTAACTAAGACTAATAATTCTATTAGACAGAAATAAATATTTAATAACTCCTGGTGGAAAGATTAGCTGGAAATTGGTACCGAAAAAAATTAAATCCACGTTACATATGATAAAGCAATATAAACGTAAAAATAAAAAGACTACAATTCCCATTCTAATAGTGGTACAAAGGAACTTTATACAATTGAAAAACATACTGACAAGGTAGGTGAAATTTACTAAAGGAAAAATGAAAAGTATATCCTGAATAGAAAGAAGACAAAAGAAGAGATAGAATAAAGTTATTTGCATTACACATGAAGAAAGTGTTCAATATATTTTAAAGTGAATGCAAATCTACAATGCTTTCTACCTTTTACCAGGCAAATTTACAAAAGGATAGAAAACAGGTGTGAAGTCAATAAATAAAAGTCAATGCTTAGAATAATATTGATTTCTTGATATTAAAAATGAAAACTGAAATAAATGTGACCTAGTTCATGCTATTATATTAGCAAAATTTTTTTAATTGTATGTATTTTCATACTAGTAGCATTGTAGTATATTAATCTTTTTAAAGAGCTACTTAGAATACAAGAGCTCTATAATCGATCTATCTTTTGACACACTAACTCACTTTGAGTTGCAAGTTACCAAGAAAATATTTAAAAGGAAAAAAAAAAGCTATTTGTACAAAGATGTTTCTAGCAATTTCATTCATACAAGTTTTTTTAGGAAGTCCAACAATTGGGAAATAGATAAGTAAATGTCGGTGTATTATTACTGCTGTTATAGATATTACATAGCCATAAATTAATATTGACGTATGTGAAATTATATGCAAAAATGTTTAAGTGAGACCCAAAAATATTAAACAGAACATAAATTGTTCTTTTTAGTGATTATATTTGTGTAAAAATGTGTCTCTACATTTGAAAAGTATCAGAGGACATATGCAATTAACTGGAGTTTAATATTAAACAGTTCTTGATCTCTTTTGTTAGTAAAATGTTGAAGCATGTAATAGAAAATAAAAGATTTATTGGTAAAGTAAAAAATGTACTCCTACCTGCTTGTAATCACCTCAAATCCCAGAGTAATAATTATAATAACTGCTACTTATTGTCTAATGAGTGCCGGCAATTCTGCTAGGCTTCTTTTATTTATGTATGTATGTATGTATGTATGTATGTGTTAGTTTCAGGCGTACAAAGCAACATCTGTCGTTTAGAACTGAAGGACAGATGAGGAGCTTCCCAAACAAGAAAAAGCTACAGGAGATCATCACCACCAAACCAGTATTACAAGGAATCTTAGAGGGACTTCTTTAAGATGGGAGTGGGAATAAGGATGGGTGAAAGGGGAAGGGATTAAGAAGAACAAACTGGGTGTTATACAGTAGTTATGGGGATGTAGGGTAGAGCATAAGGAATATAGTCAATGAACTGTAATAACTATGTATGGTGCCAGATAGGTACTAGATCTATCAGGGTGATAGATGGCAACGGGGCTGGTGGGCAGGGTGAAAAAGGTGAAGGCATTAAGAAATACAAACTGGTAGATAATACAGTACGGGGAATATAATCAGCAATGTTGTAAAGATCATGTAGGCTTCTTAAACACAGTATCTTGTTTACGCATCACAGCAACCCTGCAAGCTGGATGTTACCTTCCTCATTTTACAGATGACAACTCAGGCTCAGAGCACTAAATAATTTATCAAATATCACACAGCTAATACACGATAGAGCCTAAATTAGAATCTAGTTCTGCCTACAAAGATTTTACTAAAAAATGTTTTTTCATGAGGATCAAAATAACTCATGCTTGTTGGGGAAGATATGGAAAGGTATAAATATTATATAAGGAAAAAACAACTATAATTCCATCATCCAGAGGCAATCACTCAATATTTTCACAAATTTTGTTCCAATAGTTTTCCAGTGTATTTTCTTTCTCATAGTTGAATTTACAATCCATACATAATTTCCTGCTTTTTCTTTAACATTACATCATACTTATAAGCTTTTTTACACTATTATATAGATAATCCATCATTTAGTTAACGATTCTACTAATGTACATTTGGGTGATGTCTGATTTTCACTATTACAAAAGGCACTGCAATAAGCCTCTTTATGCACAAATTATGTTCGGCAAGAAAATCAATTAAAAGATCAACAATTGAAATAAAGCACATGGGAATTTTTAAGACTCTTCTTACATTTACCAAATTTCTTTCTAGGACAGTTGTATCAATTCACACGAGCAGTGATTGAGAGTGTTTGTCTTACAACACCTTACTATCACTATCATTACGTTTTAATCTCTGTTAATGGATAAGTGAAAAATTAGGCATACCATTCTTGTTTGAAACTTACAGATGGAAGTTGCTTTTTCACATGTCTTTAAATGCAATATTCTTCTTCAGAGGTTATGTTAATTCCCCTGAATTATTCCAGTTATAGACATGTCATGAAGCAGTCGTAAACCCTTGAGCTTTCTATTACAACATATTGCCTCCTCAAATAAAACGTATCTGCCATCTTTAGTTCACCCACCCATGCATGCAATCCTTAAACAACTTTAATGGAAAGTATTTTGACAAAAAGTATTGCATCTTTAAAGTATTCTTATCTTTTAACCCCACAGACTCTCTTCTAGTAGAATCCCTTCTTTGGACCAGCCACATTTGATTTGGTTTCTAAAGAAACTTAAGGAAAGTAAACCCAAGGAAATAGCCCTCATCTTCTGCTTCTCTTTGTTTCTCTCACCTCATTTCAGAAGAGTAAAACATATTACCAAGAAAAGCTGCTTTGAAAACAGTGGAAACTAAGCAGTTGGTACAGAGCTATGTAATTACAAGCTCTGTAAGAGTTTACCAAGTTGTATTGATATAGAGTTATTCTAGATTTTATTGGGACCAGCTCCAAGCCTTGACAAGATTCTAGTCCAGAATCTTTCAGATAGATAGATAGATAGATAGATAGATAGATAGATAGATAGATAGATAGATAGATAGATAGATATAGATAGCCTCTGAAATAGCAATAAACAATCATCCATCTCACTTTCTCATTTAATTTGCTCTGGAGCAGGTGCTCTCTAAAGCAGCTGTCGTATCAGTCACTTTCAGCACATTGCAGGGTTGATCTGTCTGTAAACCCACTACCTGCCCCAGGTCTGCCTGACAATGGGTCTCTTTGTAGAGAGAGCAGTTTGGTGCAAGTTAACTCTTCCTAATCCATGGTCATGTCTTCTGCAACATCACAAAAGCATTATTCATGTCTGTGTGTGTGTGTGATGGTGGGGATGGGTGGGTTGGTAAGTATTTTGTAAGCCTTACATTGCCTCAAACTAATAGGCTTTTAAGCCTCATACACTCAAGCATGTATGTATTTGTTCACTTAAATGCAGTGGGTACTTACTATGTGTTAAATTTTAGACATGAAATAAGGACTAAGAAGGATAAGACCACTATTCATGTGTCAGGTTCTTGTGTAAGAGTTTATATTCTAGAGAAAGACAGACTAGATGAGGAAACAAATACATGAACATGTTAGATGGTGATAAACATCAATAGATTGGTATGGTAGAGTGACAGGGGGCTGGCCAGCTGAGTGCCTCTTTGAGGAGATGGCATTCCAGCTGAGAGGGAAGAGTGAGAAGATGCCTAGAGGCCAGCCCCCATAAACCCCCAGGGAAGGAGGGTCTCAGGCAGCAGAGTGGAGGCTTAAGGCACAGAGGGTTGAGCAGGGTGGCTGGAATAACATATGGGCTGGGGAAGAGAGGAACAAGATAAGGTTTGAGAGAACAAGAAATGATCTTCTATGAGATCCTGTTAAAGGGTTTAGACTTTCCTGTAGGAGCGACGGGAAGGTTGAAAGTCTTTAAGTGTGAGGCGGATGGCAGGGAGACATGATTTCTATTTCTCCTGCATATGCTATCTCCCTCACCTTTTTCTTTTTTTCTAAAATTTCACCTGCCCAATGAGACCTCCTCTTAGCACTTATTTAAAATTGTGAACACGAACCCTCCTCTTTTACCCTTCTCCTCACATTTGTGATCCCTTGAAACTGCTCGACCTTTTCCTTTCCCAGGACACTTACCTTCTAACAAACCATGTAATTCACTGATGTGCTGTATTTACCTTTCATTGTGTGAATGTGAGTTCCGTGAGGGAAAGGACATTTGTTTGGTTCACTGACCTATCGCAAGAGCCTGGTACATAGTAGACCCTCAATAAGCACTTACTAATTAAAGAAATGAGTTTACATGAAGATCATAGTTTAAAGTAATAAAAAGAAGAGCATAGACATTTTTTAGTTCATGTATTCACCCACCCATGTATGCAATCCTTGAACAACTTTAATGGAAAGCATTTTGACAAAAAGTATTGCATTTTTAAAGTATTCTTATCTTTCCCCATAGTTTTCCCTAGAGAATGATCCGAGAAAACCACACTTTTATTCACAGCAATGAAAGGAGGGAGACTTCCCCTTGAAGTGCCCTGCTGGGACACTCCAGTACCTATTGTTGCTACTCCAATTAAACACTTCAGTAGCAATTTTCTTATGGCATTAACAGCCAGCTTCCTCGAGAGGCAAAGAGCTGCCATGTGTGAGTCTGTGGGTATTTACCTGGGCTGATGTGTCATTTCACCTGTTGCAGGGGCATGAAGCAGTGTGCACTTTATTGCTTGTGACTTCCTGTGCTTTACCACATAGCTCTGCTGCCAGTAATAGTAATGGGACCATAAAAGCCATTCACTTACTGGAATGTACTACTGTGTCTTATGCAGCTGTTACTATCAATATTGTTGCAAAAATTCAGAGGTACAAGAGATAATTAGCTACTGTAGTCACAGAAGCTTAAGCATGGATAATAGAGAAAATTTGCAAGATTATTATATGTTCTATTTATTATATAAAATATGCTGACAAGTCCTGCTTTTGTACCTCAAGATTATACATACATTTACATACAAGGCAGAGTCATAAAACAGGACTAGGACAACAAAGCAGCCTTGAGGAGTCTCAGGTACAAGCAAAAGATGGACACCCGCGGGGTGTGGTCCAGAACCTCCTTCTGTGAATGCCACTTTTTTCACAATGTCTACTTTCCTCTGTGAAAAGCAGAAACCACTCTGACCACGCCTCACGATTTCTGGAGCAGCCAGTCTTAAACAACATTTGGGATCCACTTTATGATCCCAAAGAATTTCATGAATAGAAACTAGAGAATTTCAGCAAAGTCCCTGGTGCCAACACACGGGAGCTGATTTGTTCCTCATGAGCGCTGCTCCCACCTTTCTGAGCGCCTGCCGAGCCTTCCCCCTTGTCCTTCCCTTGAGAAACACCCCTGCTGCTCTGGCTTCCACTCTCCCTCGGCCATATGTTTCGGAGGGAGAGTGGTGGAGTGCCATAATCCTGGCCAGCAAGACCCAGAATCTTCTGTGGGGCTCCTGAAAAGACTTTCATCATTGGTAAAGAGATGCATGAGAAGAAACAGCCTCCTCACATCTCCTGGTTGCTGCAGCTGAATGTGGCTGTATCTGCAAGAGGGCCTGACAATGTAGCAGCCATCTTGCACCGAAAACCAAAACATAAGCTGGCACATTGAAAATGGCTCAGCAGAAAGACATGAGACTCTCGGTCCATGATGATGTCACAGCTACGAATTTGCCCTCCTGGAGCCACACTGCTTCTGGACTTCTTGATATGAATGAGAATGAAGCCCTCTATGGGCAGAATGAAGTGGTAGGCTGGATAATGCCTCCTCTCCCCCAATGTCCCTGGACAAATCCCTGCCATGGGTCCTATGTATAGGCTACCATGCAAAGGGGAATTAAGGTTGCAGATTGAATCAAGCTTCTAATCAACTGATACGTTAAAACAGGGACATCATCCTGGATTATCTGGGTGGGCCCACTATAATCACAAGGGTTCTTAAAAGTGGGAGAGGGAATCAGAGAGAAGAACGGAGAGAGAGCACCGTGAATTGGGTTTTCTGACATTTGTGGTCCAAAAATCCTAAATTACAGTGACCATACCAGCACACTCCATATATTGGCATAAATTTATTTTTGAAATGCTTTTATTTCAAGACAATAATTTCAACACACCAACACAACAGCCAACAGCACAGGAATTAGTAGCTAGCTACCTCAACACAGGCACAGCTACACATGTGAAGGGGTCCCCCCAGTATGGACAACCCAACTCCAAGGTTAGCTCACAATGTGGAGGAGCAGGAAAAGAGAGGAAGAACCAGTCCCCACTTTTACAAGTTTGCAATGAAGTCGGAAAGACAAATGTTGCAGAAACTAAGGGCCTAATGAACTGATTTACAGAAGTAGCTGTTTCTTGGCAGCCCTCAGAATGTTCCTATGCCAAACTGTTTTATTCCCCAAAAGACAAGGTAAATGAAAAACTAGCATTCTAATTCCCTAGTCTAAGCATCCTTACACCTAAACTCTGTGGGAGTTCTTTCCCCAAAGTGAGCTAACAGAAATAGAAAGCAGAGGTTCCTTTTGAAAAGCACGGTTAGAAAGGATTGGCGCTATAAAAGAATGTTAGTCAACTGGTGAATACTTCATATATATATATATGAAGCTCACTTAGAGAATTCTCTTTAATGCAACTCTATGTTTATGCAAGAAAATAAGGATCAGCACCGGAATGAGCTTAGGGAATTTGCCGTGGGTATTTCAGTGAAGAACAGCAGCAGAATTAAGAGGCAAGGACTAAATGCCTAAGAACCCTGAAGGAATTAACTCAGATTATCTATCAATGAAGTAATGCAAGAAGAAAGAGGTAAATTTGGGGGCTCCAGCTTGGGAAAGGAATTCCATTTCCTGGGATCACTGGAGCAGTGCAAAGCCCTGCACACAGAGCCATCAGCCTGGGGAAGGATCAGAGGACCCTGTTGTTGTGGCCAGCCTGGGCTTAGTGGGGGAGTGACTCCATTTACCAGAACAATTTCCTGCGTTGGGAGGAATGAGCAAAGATGAAGGGAGAGCCTGTTGGTGTAGGATGTATATAGGAAGAGATTCAACCTCCTGTAAAGTCACAAAATCTGTCGGAAACTACAAGATGACTTTCTTGTAATTGATTTGTTCAGGTGTATTAGGAAATGTTTGGAGAAAAGTGAAATGCCCTTTGAAGAGCAAAGGCACGTCTGCAAAAGATTCTAAGCAGGTTAAGGAAAACACTGCTGAGGCTGGGAAGCAGAATTTTAAAAATATGTAGGTATTTCATGCAAAATGACTTTTATACCAGAGCAAGTATGTTTATGGGGAACAAGGCAGGTGGCATCTGGCTCCTGATGTGTCTCATTTCTGTGGGAAGGAAACCAGGGAGCATTAAGGATATGACTGCTGATTGGTGGGGACGTTGAAGACCTGGTATAATAAGGCCATCTAATTGAGTCAAAATGATCCATTCTCTCCAGCTTAACTTCCACCTGAGCCACCACAAAAAGAAACCACAATTCCCATCTAGTTAGTGACTGTTTCACTTTTGTAAAGAAAAATGGCTCTACTCCTTTATGACTCTTCTTGAACTCTGCAAAGCTTCCAGCCATTGATCAATAACTATTATCTTGCTCCTGCTTCTGAAGCATCCTTCCAATTCAGTCTCCTTTCTTTCTTTCCTTTCTTCCTTCCTTCCTTCACTCATTTAATAAATACACATCAATACACCCAGAGTGCCAGACCCTAAGAGAAGATGAATAAGACACAGTCTGATTCATACTCAATGTCACACACTATTTGGACAACAGATTCAGAAAGCTCATCCCCATTTCTTTGGATTCAGCTTTTCCCTATTTTCCTTGCAATCCTAGGCAAGGCCCTCAAAATGTTGTTCAGGGCTTTATCAACAACCTCAGGATAGGCCTCCTTTCCCAGTCTGCTCTTCATATTGGTACAGTGCAAATCTGGCTCCAACCCCAGTTTCCATCACCCCTACTTCAGAGACCCCACTCTGCCCTTTGCTTGCTCAGCAGAATAAAGTGACATGTCAATTTGCTTATTGTGTTGCCCTGACCAAAAAATATCTTCCCCAACCACTTCTATTGATCAGGTTAATCCTTAGAAGCTTAGTTCAAAACTTAAGAGATCCAAAAAGTTGCCTTCGGCCAGCTCCACTTCACTCATCATCACTCGTACCATCTGTGATGTACTCTGAATATATGCACACATGCATTTTATCGTCTCTTGTTCATGTGTTGCTGTTTAACTGTTCCATGGTTCTGTGTGTTTTGGCTTTCTCAAAAAATTTCCCTTTTGTTTGATATTTGCAAAGCACCTAGTACAGAACTGTACTCATAGTACATTTAAAATGTTCAACAAATATTTGCCTCCTCATTAATTAAATGTGGAAAAGGAATCTTCCTCTTCCTTCCTCAATTTATCAAAGTACTCTACTTACTCATGGCCATAGCAAGTGTCAGAAAGCCCAACCCAAACTACTTCAAGTGTTAGAAAGCCCAATCCAAACTACTTCAGCAGAAAGGGAGTTAATTGGGTCATAGCTGAGAAGTCCAGGATAGGACCAATGTCAGACCCAGCTGGGGTAGGCCTCAAGGATATCTCCAGGACGTGGCCCTCTCTGACTCATGGCTGGTTTCTGCTCTCCTTTGATTGTTGATACCATTCTCAGGTTCTACCCTTCTCAGTCTCCACCATGCAGCTGCTTCCTGCTTCTCGGTTCAAGTCCAATAGGAAAAACCAGCCCTTTTTAATCTTGGCTTAAAAAAAAAGCGTTTAGATGGACCGATGGGACCAGCTTGAGTCATGGGCCCATTCCCGAGCCAATTACTGCAGTCGGGGATACAAGCTGGATTGGCCAGGCTAACATGCAAACATCCGTGAGAGGTACCACACCGTGAGTTTAGGAGATCTTCAGTTAAGAATGAAGATCTCTGTTTTGCATTGAGGTGGTGTTTGGAGTCCAGACTGTTTGTGTCTGAGGGCCAGGAGACACAAATTTCTGAGCAAAGAAACAAAAATAGGATTGTAGAGATCCCAGAATGACTTCTAAGGGCTTTGTTATTTTGCTCTGGCACAATTTTGTTGATCTGGGTCATAGTAAAATGCACAGGTTCTAGGCTGCCTGGGTTCAAATCCTGGATTAGTCACTTCTTAGCTTAGAAAACTTACTTCACCAAGCTTCTGTTTCCTTATGTGTGAAAAATTATGAGTAATAATAATTATCAATAAGTAAAGAGCTTAAGACAGTGCTTGGCTTTGCAAGCACTAGTGAGACTTCTGTGTTGATAGAGACCTTGGGGAAAGAGTATCCAGAACATTGCCACCGGCTCTACTGTTGCACTTCAAGTATAATAGATGATTAAAGCTGTACATGTGGAAAAGTCTTCAGAGAAACAATGAGCCACACATGGCACTCTGAGTTTCCAAATTCTATGCGATATGAGCACAATTTTGCATTGTCCTTAAAAATAATAATAATAATTAAAATGTAGTTAAAATAAATTTAAAAATTTTTAAAGGAAGGATGGCAACTGAACGTCCTATTCTCAGATGCCTTTGTTTACCGAGCGCTTACATGGATGGGCATCTAACACCCATTTTATTGAACCAAGAAAGCTAGAGCCTAGCTAATTGCATACCTGGTAGCAGGATTCATTACAGAGGCTCCTTAATCAGATGGTTAGCATGAGTGATTCCCCTTGGAAGGTGACCTGACTAGTATCTGAAAACACTCAGATGTCCCAGCCAGGTTGATGAAGGGCAGGAAGTGTAACCTTTGACCAGGCGAGTGGTAACAATGTTGCCCTTTCTACAACCAAGAACCAAAGGAATTAAAATTGAGTCAGTCACCAAGTAGATTGCATTTAGGATCACCTATAAATCTCTCTGAAGCATTTACCAAAATGTTTACTTTTCTTAGTAATTTAAAACGAATGGGGAAAGGCTTTGTACCAAACACTGAAAAAAGAAACTTGGTTCCGTCCTCCTGGTTCCATTCCAGCAGTCTGTCTTTACTGTCTTTACTTCCTCTCAGAGCACACTTTACCGAGCATCTCCTCAATATGGTAATGACGCTGCAAATTACGGTCAATTCTTTCACGATTAAATAAATTTCTGTCCCTTGCACTGAATAAACCGATATTATTCTTCAGTGATATACATATGTGGACATTGACTTTTTCACAAACTAAAGCAGAAATGATGAAAATTCATTTCACGTAATTTACTTTAAATCTCTCTTTGTTTTCCACTTCCCGTTTAATAACATTCAGATTGTGCTTCGCAATGCCACCAAGAATCTGAGTGGGACACAAGGGACCCAATTCTGTGGTTTCTCCTGTTCGTAGTTAAATGCTGTTTATTCTAGGGGTGGGGGTAGGGCATCCTGAATGGGGATGTTCTTTTACAGTTATGTTAAAACTAAGCAAATGTGAGTCTAAAAGCAACTCAAACCTGATTTTCAGCTTCGTCCTGTATCATAAGTTTTGGTCAGGAGATTGTAAAGATTTAGGTGAGATTGTAACTCTGCTTTAGGACCTTCCTTTCTCAGATGTTTTAATATTGAGCAGGATACTTAAGACCTGGTGCAAAGTAATGCAGCTTGGATAATGCTTCCTACTTTGACATTACATCCGTTACCCTTCTCAAGCAATGTATTGATTTTAAAATTGGTTTCCCGACTTCTAAGTAATTGTCAATTCTTTTTTAATGGAATATACATTCCTTTTTTTGTTTTTCTCCTTCTGTAAGTGAGGGACATTTTGAATTTCTCGGAATCATTCTTGTATTCTTAAGATAAAGAATTGAGGGAAACAAATGAAGTTCTGGTTCATCTTTGGAAATTTTCTCTACTGCTCTATGAAGATTCTCTCAGCACTCCTGTTTTCACACTAACCTGGAACTTTAACTTCAAACCTGTACCTAGCATCGGTCTTAAAATTTGTAAGAAAGATGAGTTTGTCTTCATCTAGCAAAAAGATTCCATTTGGATTTTACATTTGTTTTATTGGGATGGTCCAGTTTAATTGGCCTCTACCCCACAGACCCTGATGGGTAAACATGATGCAGGCAATTTCACTTGTTAGCTAAACTTTATATGCCTTGTCAGGAATGAAATGCTATATGGATCTGTGAATTACTGGTGATAGACCAGGAAAGAGCCTGAGGGGCCAAGCTATTTCTCAGGGTGTTCAACTTCTATTGGTTTGAGTCATTTCTGAGATGGCCTGAGATTTATCTCTTTATTAGACACCCAGGTAGATAGCACTTTCTCTGCAATGAAAGCCCTTAAAGGGTTTAGAAAAGCCCTGAAAAAATAATAGCAAGAGTACAATAAGCTATGGTGAGTGTTTCTTCCAGGGAAACTCGCTGTGTGGCCTCCTGTGGCTCAGGGTCCCCAGAGATTGGCTTGATGTTCTCTCTCTGCATTTTTGTGCTTTAGTATATCCATTGCTAATCTTCGTTCAACAGTGTTTCATCAGTATTGACAACACCCCCCCCCCCTTTAGACTCAGGCAACCACTATCCCTACCCTGGGCCCCACGGCTTGCTCTGGCCCATCCTCCATTTTCTGGGCCATGTTCCAGGTACCCGAGACCCTAGAATCCCCTGTCCAAATGGCCCTGAGATGGAGGCAAAGGACTAGCTATGGGGGTTGGAGGCCGGGGTGGAAGAGGACAGTGCTGGAGTGTAAGGCTGAAGTGTTCAGAGTTGGAAGAGAAAGGAGGGTGGGGTGGGAACCAGGGCCCAGAGCCTCTATTTGCAGCTTTGCCTAAGGTCCTGCATGCAGAGTGTTAGATGGTGAAGGAGAGGGACTGTCCCAGCACTCCCGGAGCCTCCAACACAACTGGGAAGACAGATAGGGAAGAAGTTACTGGAAGGATAAGGGGTTCTGCAAATGGGAAGCACAGGGTGCTCTTACAGGGTGGGAGGTGGGAAGTTACCTTGAGGGCGGGAGTGGGGCAGAGACAGTAGAAATGTCTTCTCTGAGGAAATCCTACTCACAGTCTCCGGCCAGAATTTCCCACATACCCAAGCCAAAATTTATACGCTAGGACTCAAATGTGCAATAACTGTACCTTCATAATGCACGAGTCTGATGTGCTAAAGTCACATTGTCTCTTCTGATTTCAAGCAGCCTTTTCCAGTCTAATGCATATTCTTCCAAGTTCCGCTTAACTGACAAATATACATTTTTCTTCCATCAGCAGTTGAGTAGTTATCTTAAGAGCAAGATAAGATCCATCTTTTAAAATAAAGAAAGCTACTTGCTTTCTCATAAACCGTAGAGTATAAAGTCCGCACTTTGCTATCCATTTCAGGTGTAGCTTGACTTCCATGTGACCTTGAGCGAGTCACCTCATCTGTATACTGGGGCGAGACAGTGTCTGTCTCAGAGGTTGGCATGAGGGGTAATGAGATGAAACATTTAAAGCACATAGCACAGAGCCTAGAATAGGGTAGGTTTTAATAACTGTTAGTCATACTTCTCTGTCCTCCCATTAACCTCAGAAACCTAGACTACATTTTGAAAACTTTTGAATTGGGAAGGAAGGAAGGAAGGAAGGAAGGAAGGAAGGAAGGAAGGAAGGAAGGAAGGAAGGAAGGAAGGAAGGAAGGAGCAAGGAAAGAAGGGAGGGAAAGAAGGAAGGAAGACCGGCCCGGTGGCTCAGGTGGTTGGAGCTTTGTGCTCTTAATGCCAAAGGCTGCCAGTTCGATTCCCACGTGCGCCAGTGGGCTCTCAACCACAGGGTTGCCGGTTCGACTCCTGCAAGGGATGGTGGGCTGTGCCCCCTGCAACTAACAACAGAACTGGACCTGGAGCTGAGCTGCGCCCTCCACAACTAAGATTGAAAGGACAACAACTTGACTTGGAAAAAGACCTGGAAACACACACTGTTCCCCAATAAAGTCCTGTTCCCCTTCCCCAATAAAATCTTTTTTAAAAAAATTTAAAAAATAAAAAAGAAAGAAAGAAAGAAATGCTGTGTTCTTCACACTCAATAATACTCTGGTTCACTTTAATGTTAAGAAGCCACGATTATGTTTCTATAAAGACGGGTACTTAATAATAAATACATACATAGAGACAAAAAGAGAGCAAGAAAGCTACTCCTTCAACTGAAAAGAAATATAATTAATGCAAATGTCATCCAGACTTCTGTTTTATTTGCTATTAAATTTGTAATTTAAAATCAGACAGATGAATTCCTGACCTGGAGTGGTATTTTTGGAAAGAAACTAAACAGAAATCACGGTGACATTGTCGGTGCTAAGGACTGGAAACAAGTAAACAGACGCGGAAATGACGAGGATCTGGACACTTAGGATTCCCTTTGAATCTGAACATTTCCCCACCTTCTGTTGCTATTTGGAGTGTAGCTACTCCACATGCACCCCTCATTTATCTTTGTTCCCCATCAGACTCCTACCTTCTAGACACTACCTGTTAGTTTTACTAAAAAGCTTTCCAATGATGATGGTCTAAGATAAAGAATCAAATTCTGGGATTATCTAAACTCCAGTAAAACTGAAGACATGAATACCCACAGAATCATAGCTCTCAGTGGGTTGATAAATAGCACTTTTATCCTCACCTTGGGTTTCTGGTGTGTTATGGTAATGTAACATGCCACCTTTCTATATTTACTGTCTCTGCCTCCTTTTATTTATAGGGACTGACAAAACCAGACATCTATATTTTTTGTTTTGTGTGGTTTAGGAGGGAAGGTGAATCTATAAGACATATAAATACACTATTTTCCAGATAATGTAGTAAGTGCAGCCTAATAAAGGGTTTTTTTCTAAAGGCAGTGTGACTGCCTCCATAAAGTAAATTTAAAGATAAAAGCTGTTTGGAAGCCTGTTTTTAGTTGTTGAAAAAAATAATGGATGCAGTAAATAAAATGTTCGAAAAAAATTTATATAAAAAGCCACACCCATATTTCTCCCACTCACACAGCTATTTTCACTACCTTCTGTGCAGTCTTCGTAGTACCCACGCATTTTACAAAGCAGTCTTAATTTAAACTCCATTGTGTATTTTGCTTTCTAAATTTATAAACACATCCCCAATTTTCTACAGAAAGAACAAATTTTGTTCATTCACTGTGAGCCTATATAATTTAATTCCTCTTAATGGCTTCAGTCACAAAGATTTCTATTTTGATAATCACTGCCTTCTGAAAAATTCAAATTGTTTTAAAAATAGCACTTTGGAAACCACGTGATAGCTCAGAAGCCCTCCTAGAGAAATGTTCTTTTTTTACAGATGAGGAAACTGAGGTTCTAAAAAGGTTATGGGAGTAGCCAGAATTATTCTTGGCAGATCCAAGACTGCAACCCACATTCCCAGAACCCTGACCCAACCATGGCTTTTTCCCCAGCCACAGCCAGCAGCCTGCTGGCATCTACACTTGGTCCTTGGTAGATGGTGCAGTGGATGGAGGTCACAAAAAAGATAAGATCCTACTTATCAGTTTTCCCAACTCAACTGGACCAGGCAGCTGCCACCTGCCTCTACACAAGGCTGGTTTGAATAGCATGATCCTAACCTGACTGCCCAGAAATGACTGCTTTTCTGTCTTTGAAAAACTGTTCCTTATTTCATGGGAAGCTGAGCCCTGAGTACCAGGTCCCAACACAGTTGCAGCCCTGAATACTGTATCACAGAATCGGAGGCTCTGTGAAGATAGTAAATTTTATGTAAATTTTACTGCCTCTAAGCCAAATCAAAGGGCTTGCCATGACTCTCCTGGAGGTAATTCCCTGGGGCACTTCTTGGTGCTTTGGGGTGGGACAGGGGCCTGAAGGAAACTCAGAGCTACGTGACTTTTTCAGAGACATGGAGTCAAACCCAGAAGCCAAGTCGTCTATACACCAGCACGATTCTCGGCAGCTGGAATCATGCATGAAAGGTTTTCCTCCAGGCGGACAGGATTCGTGCAGTTCATACAGACACAGGGCACGTTTTCTCTGGCACATGCCAGGAGTCTGCAGAGCCCCAGGAGGCGTTTAGAAGGCAGATAGCAGCAGGGCTCAGCAGACTGAGGCAGTTCTGGTGAGTTCCAGTTTCCCCGAGTGCCAGCTGAAATAGTGGTCCCCCTCTCTGGGGTTTCAGCTGCCCAGCTGTCTACAAGGGAGCCAGGAACCCGCCCCACTTCCCAGCTGGCCCAGGAAGCCATCACACATAATAATTTTTAGTAATGGCTGAGCACAGCTGCCTTTGAACTGATGACCTGGTAATCTGCACTAGAAAGGTCCGGATCCCTTTACAAATCCCCCGAGCCTCACCATTTGTTTGACTTGTTGCTCTTCAAGTTTCACATAATTTTCAACATGTTAAGCCACCACTTCAAGAGCGTTAGTGAGTCTGAGGGAGAAGACAGCCCACAAGCATGTTCCCTTTGCCACTTGTGCCCTCTTGCTTTGCTTTCACAGCTCACCCACCCCGAGCAGGCCGGTCATCGGTTTAAGGATTCAAAGCTGCTTTGCTCAGTCGAAGGATCTGTCTGCTGATTATCTACAGAGACATCAGCTCTTAAAGAAATGCGTTAGAGAACATCTCCATCCCAAGCAGACGATTCTTTGTGAAAAATAGGAACACGGCATCCTACAAGATTTTACAAACATACAGATGGCTGCTCCAGGGTAATCAAGCATTTGTCAGGAATGTTAGACAAACTTGCGTTCACAGAATCGTTACTGCAGCCAGCAGCATTCATTTAACACAGAACTCACAGGCAAAACAGAAAAAATTATCTTACGTTTGCTTCAAAGTAATACTGCACTTCAGCACGTGCTCCTAGAAACTGATAACTGCAGTCATATTCTTTAAAATACCCATTTCCTTCTTAGTCTGCGATCTAACCAACATATGATCAGAAGTATTTCGTCAATCATATGTATGTTTATTAAGTATATATTATCTACTAAACAAAACCAAAAACTGTATAAAATCTGACCCCATTAGAACTCCTGGATCACTTCAGAATTTGTTTTTCTTTTTAACTGTTCTTGTTGTTTTTTTACCCATTCCTATTACTTTATGGATTTAAAGACAACAAAACTTATCTAAAACCTGACGCAATTAAAAATCCTGGAATATGTCAGAACTGTGTTTTGTGTTTGTCTTTCTTTTTTTGATGGTTGTCATTTTTGCCACTTCCTGGTGCTTTATGGATCTAAGGCATTAAAATCTTTTACATTCTATCAAAATTGACAACTAGTTTTGTGCCCCAGTATAACTCTACTTGAGGAATTCTTTGGTCGTGAATGTTTGGCAGCATTATTTTTTATCTTGTGTACTGATTTTTAAGACAAGACTGAGAAAAGTACAGGGCATCCAAACTCTTTCCTTTGCCTACACACACATTATTCCAAAAGAAAAGTGATGATTTCCTCATGCTGTTTTGCAAAAAGTCTGAAAAAGGAAACATTATGCAAAACGTTTTAATATTCCTTTGAGTTTTGGAGAAGAGGTATAAGGGCTTGTAATGAATAGTTTTAAAATAAACTGGCAAATAATACGTATTTTTTTAGTAACATCTTAAATTTGAAAGTTCCAGATAGAAAGATAACCTTTGAGAATCTTTTTCCCAAAAGCACTTGTCATGGTCCCTCACTGTGGGAGCCTGGGGAAAATAAGTACCGTGCCCCTTATAATTCCCACAGCTTACTTTCCAACGCCATATCCTAAAAGCATATTTGTCTTTTTAGTTTTTTTATCCCAAAGTATTGAAGAACAGAAATTTTCCTCAAAGTAGACAACTTCAAGCTAAAATGGCTTAACTACTGACCATGCCACAGGCCAACTGTTAAGCCAGAACTCCCTGTGTTTTTTAGCATGCTGTTAGGACTCAACCTGAAACCTTGCCTCAAGACATGAAAAACCAGGAGGATAGTCCGTTTTATTTTGATTATTGTACCTGTCCTGGATTTAAGGAAGGTGGGGATGGAAGGGGTGAGCAAAAATGAGGAACTATTTCTGCAGCCCTTAGCAGAGAAATTCAAACTGACTTACTATGAAGGGAAATGTGCTGTAGACAGACGGGCCACTATATTCTGAATTAGACAACTCTTTTTGCTAATGGCCTTATGCAAAGCAAATATTTAGTAAAGAATTCTTTAATGACCAAAGGGTTTTCTCAAGTATCCATACTCACAGGACTCCACAGGCTCTACCAATTATGCTGTATTAATCAGCTTGGGCTGCCACCACAGACTGGGTGCCTTAAATAACAGAAATTCATATTTGCACAATTCTGGAGACTGGAAGCCCAAGATCAAGTTCTCAGCAGGTTTGGTTTTTTCTGAGGCCTCTTTCCTTGACTTACACATGGATACTTTCTCCTTGTGGCCTCACATAGTCACCCGTTTGTCTGTGTTATGTCCTAATCTGTTCTTACACGGACACCAGTCATATTGGATTACAACCACCCATATGACTTTCCTTTACCTTAACTACTTTTCTAAAGTCCCCCTCTCCAAATATAGTCACGTTCTGAAGTACTGGGGGTTAGGAATTTGACAAATTGTATTTAGGGGAGTTATACAATTCATCCCATAACCTTTGCTTATGAGAAACATAAGGTGACTTTTAAATGGTGATATTTGTTTGGGTTATTCATAACGTTCTCACATTTCCATTAATGTAATGGCGGCACTATATGGTGCTGAAAGACTGTAGACTTGAAATTCAGGCAAACTGCAGAAGATTTTCCTGAGACTATTAGTAGAAATATTTACTTTTCTGTAGCTATGAGATGCAACATACTCCTACTGATAACAGTAAGGGGTCCAAAAGAAATTGCAATTTATCTGACATGTTTATATGTAGCCTGCTGAGGTAGAAAGAATATTGTGGCAGAAATCAAGAGCACTGAGTTTTACCCTTAGTGAGTAGAAGTGACTTGCCTCAGGGCACTTGTGGCTTATTTCCTCAGTAAAACCTAGCAGTTAAGAGTAGACTTCTGGAGACAAAGTACCTAGGCTCAAATCTATCATCCATTAGCTGTGTGATCTTGGACAAACTACTTAACCTCTCTGTTGTTCTGTTTCCTTATCTATGAACAAGAATAGTAACCTACCTCAGAGGCAGTCAGATTAAATGATGCTGTATATTCAAAGGACTATGACAGTGTCATGATACAATAGCTCAAGCATTCACATTTTTATTGTCTATAAAATGTAAAGATTAAATAAAATACTTTCTAAAATCCCTTTAGATCTACAGCTGAGAGAGTAATGTTGCTATTATGTTTTATGATACTCAAAATTGCTACTTGGCAATTCCACATCGACATTTGTAGACATTATAGACTGTTAGGAGTAAATTTTCTGGGTACTATGTGCAACGAGTTAGCTTTTTCTTACTATGGAGAATCAAATTCTCAGTCCACCACATTCTCAGAAGCTCCTGAAGTTATTTTGTATCAGTTCTTCAGCATAACACAGTTTGCCCTAAAACACAGATAAGATGATATTTCTCTATTATGCTGTAAAAAAAGTTTTCTTTTGTTCTCATAATATTCAATAATATTCAATAATATATATGGATTGGGGGAAGTAATAGCATCTTTCATGCTCATGTTGAGGATATTAAAGCATTCTATGATTAATAAATATACCAGACCACTATGAAGGTCCCTTTCATTTAGAAAATCAAACATTCAGAGACACTCTCTCCTCAATTACAAATCTTTTATGGAAGTTGTTGTCAATTTAATTAATAATGAAGTAACATGACAGATAAAGCATGGGTCGGGGAGATGAGAAATTGTGACTATTAGAAAGCAATGGCCTGACCATTGGAATCACATGAGATGCCTGTTAAAAATATAGATTCCCATATCTTTCTTTGGAGCTCTCGAGTAGAGCCAAAGACGCTGTATTTTAGTGAGTGTTCCAGGCTATCCTTAAAGCCAGCCAGCTTTGGGAAACACTGCAATAGTCCACAGACTAGATCACTGGAACCAGCGCTTGAGAGAGGTAGTGGGGATGGAAAAGAGGGTAGAGACGGGCACACTAAAAAGTCAGAATCACCACAGACACTGACTCTAATACTCACATGTCTATGTATTTTATTATGGTACCACTGCTTAGAATACATTTAAAGGCATAATAAATTTCCAATGAACTCTCCATTAAAAAAGAAAACTTTTACTTTTAGAATCCTCAAAAGGAGAAACTCTTAACACATTTAGAAATCTTCTTTAATTTTGGAGGAACAAAGCAATGGAACATTAAGTGTCATTAATTGTCTAGAAAATTCAATTTGACAAATACTTTTTAAGTTTGTTTTTTTTTTAAAGATTTTATTGGGGGAGGGGAACAGGACTTTATTGGGGAACAGTGTGTACTTCCAGGACTTTTTTCCAAGTCAAGTTGTTGTCCTTTCAATCTTAGTTGTGGAGGGTGACATTCAGCTTCAAGTTGTTGTCCTTTCAGTCTTAGTTGTGGAGGGCGCAGCTCAGCTCCAGGTCCAGTTCCCGTTTCTAGTTGTAGGGGGCACAGCCCACCATCCCTTGCGGGACTCGAACTGGCAACCTTGTGGTTGAGAGGACGCACTCAAACCAACTGAGCCATCCAGGATCTCAGCGGCAGCTCAGCTCAAGGTGCCATGTTCAATCTTAGTTGCAGGGGGCGCTGCCCACCATCCCTTGCGGGACTCAAGGAATTGAACTGGCAACCTTGTGGTTGAGAGCCCACTGGCCCATGTGGGAATCGAACCAGCAGCTTTCGGAGTTAGGAGCATGGAGCTCTAACCGCCTGAGCCACTGAGCCAGCCCCCTTTTTAAGTATTTTTAAGGAACCATGTGAGATGCTGCAGAAAATACAAGGATGAAGTTCTTGCCTTCAATAAACTTTTGATCTAGATCTAGCAGAAGAGAGACAATAAAATCCCAACTAACCCTTAAGAAGGATAATGTGAAAAATGGGAAAGAGAGAGACAAACTGCGTTGGGGGTTCTGAGAAGGGAGAAATTATATATTGTTCTGATATTTTTTTAAAATCCTCATGAAAAAAAGTATTAATTGGGATGGTTAGAAAGACAGGGAAATTTTCAACAATTATAAATATGAACAGAGGACATCCAGGTAGAGACAAATTGCATGAAGCAAACTCAGAGTAAGGAAGGCACAGTATGGGTGTAGGATTAAAGGGTTCTGGGTCACAATGACAAAATGGGGAGTTTCCACACCACCAAGCAATTCTTGGACAGATGAGTGTTCTCTGATTCAACTCAATTCTGATACTATCTCCCCGGAGATACTGCCAAATCCCACAGGTTAAGGGCCCACTAGATTGTGCTCTCCTGCCTTCAGATGCCACAGTTGTGCTTCTGTCCCACCAGCTATAGACTGGAGGGTCCAATAACCCCTTCCTTGGGTCCCATTAATTTTCTAGAAAGGTTCACAGAACTCAAAGAAACATGTTACAACCGGTTTATTATAACAGGATATAACGCAGGAAGAGACAGATGGAAGATATGCACAGGGCACAAGGTACAGGAAAGGGCAAGGAGCTTCCATGTTCTCTCCAGTGTATCACTCTCCACGTGTTCACCAACAAGGAATCTCTCTGAACCCTCTCCTTTTCGGTTTTTATGGAGGCTTCATTACACAGGTATGATTGATTAAATCATCGGCTGTGAGTAACTGATTCAACCTCCAGCCCCTCTCCCCTCCCTGGAGGTCAAGCTATGGGACTGAAACTTCCAATCCTCAAGTCACCTGGTGGGTTGTCCTGGCAACCAGACCCCATCCTTAGATGTGGCCCAAAAGGCTCCTCATTAACATAACAAAAGCCAGATGTGCAGCTCTCATCACTTAGGAAATTCCAAGGGTTTTAGAAGCTCTGTACCAGAAATAGGAAGGAAGACCAAATATATGTTTCTGATATCACAAGGATATTATGACTTGTCCAGTTGGTAGAGAGTAGAGCCCATATAGGATGGCAGCGGGTAATAATGCTAATAGTGCTTGAGACCAGGTGACACTACTCAAGCTAACATAGTTAGGCTTAACTCAAGGGCAGCAAACAGTCATTAAAGGTTTCCCTGGAAGTGATATGATTGAACTTTTCTTTCGGAAAATGCACCTAGTAATGATCAGGAGGATGGATTGGAAGAAAGGATCAAAGCTAGAGAGTTTCAGCTTCAGGAAAGAAATCACATTTTCTTCACTTTCAAGGTGGTTTAGGCCATGAAGTTGAAACTCACAAATAGTTAAAGGCACTTGCGTCCAAACTTCAACATGATAAGAACCATCTGAAAGCCCTCTTCAAACACAGATTGCCACAATTACATCTGGAGACTTACTCCTCTCAGCAATTGACAGAACTAGTAAACAGAAAATCAACAAAGATATAGAAGAACCGAACACCACCAACAACCAACAGGATCTAAGTTATATTTATAGAACTCTACCCAACAAGAGCAGAATGCACATTCTTTTCGAGTAGCTATGGAACGTATACCAAGGTAGACTATATGCTGGGTTCTAAAACAAACTTCAACAAATTTAAATAATTGAAATCATACATATATGTTCTCTGACCATAATGAAATCAAACTAGAAATTAATATCAGAGAGACAACAGATAGATAAATCTACAAACACTTGGAAATAAAACAACACACTTCTAAATGATCCAAGAGTGAAAGACAAAATCTCACTAGAAATTTTGAAAAATCACACTAAAAAAAATCACAAACTACCAAATCTTAATTAAAATGACATAGATAATCTGAACAGTCCTATAACCATTAAAGAAAGTAAACTCATAATTTAGAAGTTCTCCCCCTCCCCCAAATTTTCTGGGCCTGGATAATTTCACCAGAAAATTCAACCAGACAGTTAAAGATTTAGCACTTACTTTACACATTCTTTTTCAGAGAAAAAGAACAGAAGGGAACAACTCCTTTTATGAGACCAGTATTACCCTAATACCAAAATCAGACAAACAGCACAATAAAAAAGAACCTACAAACAAATATCTTTCATGAACTTAAGACACAAAAAATCCCCAACAAAATTTAGTAAATTGAATCCAGTAATACATAAAAAGAACTATATACCACAACCAAGTGAGATTTATTCCAAGTATTCAAGGCTACTCATTATTCAAACAATGTAAGCCAACAAATCAACAGGCTAAAGAAGAAAAATCATATCATTGTAACAATTGATGAAGGAAAAACATTTGACAAAATTCAACACTCATTTATGATAAAAAGACTCAGCAAACTAGTAATAGAGAAGAACTTTCTCAACTTGTTAAGAGCATCTACAAAAAAATCTACAACTAACGTCATACTTAATGATGAAAGACTGAGTGTCTTCTTCCCTAAGATTGGGAACAAGATAACTATGTTACTGCTCTAATTCAACATAGTTAACTCAAAAAGATCATAGTCTTATAGGGAAAATTATAAACTTTTTGAAAAAATATTAAAAAGGAAGTTTTGGGGAGCTAGAGCCAGAAGAGTTCCTAGAGTTGGCACCAAAAGCACAATCCATAAAAGGAATATTTGATAAATTGCACTTCATCAAAATTTTAAAATCTTGCTATGCAAAAGTGTCATGTCCAGCACGATGAGGGTTGTGGGGAGCGAGGAGGGCAGCGCAGGGTTAAGAAAAGACAGTAGCCAAGAATAGAGTGCAAGCAGGGGCCAAGGGACCAGCAGCCTCAAGGTCTGGGCTGTGGCACATAATCGGGCCTGCCCATTAGCTTTTATTAGTTAGGTGGGGAAGTAAAGGAGATAAAGCTTATCAATCACAAGATCTGTGAATTCCATACACCATAATAGGAAACTGATTCAAGCCAATCACCCTTGCCTGCAGGTAGCTGTACCTGTAAGTCTCAACTTCCCCAAGGGACAAAACCTATATGCATATGAATAGATGGAGAGCACGTCATTGAATCACTTCCCTTGCAGGTTTCCCAGAGTCTGAGGTTTTCCTTAGCCTGAGGAAGGTGGGGGGCTGTGCCCACCTATACAAACCCGTGGGTTCTCCTGTTGGTCCCCACTTGGCTCTGCCTGTCTTAGGTTGCTTTCCACGTGGAAAGTCGTACCTGTCATTGGCTGACCAGCCATCTTTCTGGGACCAAACAGGGAGGCAAACACAAAGGTTTAGCAAAGTCCCTGAAAGGATCCGTCTTACAGACTCTCCTTTCTTTGGGGGCAAGTACAAGGAAACAAATGGTTAGGCTGCTGCATGGCAACACAAAAGATCCTGTTTAGAGACTAAAAAGATAAGCTATAGACTAGAAAAAAAATATTTACAAATCACATATCTGAAGGACTCTCAAAACTCAACTGTAAAAATCAAACAACCCAACTAGAAAACAGACAAAAGATATGAACCAACATTTCACAAAAGAAAATACACAGATGGCATATAAGCACATGAAAAGATGTTCAAAACCATTTACTATTAGGAAAATTCAAATTAAAACTACAGTAAGATATCACTACACCCCTATCAGAATAATAGATGGCTAAAATAAAAACAGTGGCCAGAACCTGGATTACTCATACATTGCTGGTATGAATATAAAATGCTACAACCACTCTAGAAAACAGTTTGGCAGTTAAAAAAAAAAAACTAAATATGCAACTACCACATGACCCAGTAACTGGACATTTATCCCATAGAAATGAAAACTTGTATTCACACAAACACCTGTACAAGAATGTTATAACAGCATTATTCATAATCATCAAAAAATGGAAACTCCCCTGATGTCCTTCCATGAGTGAATGGTTAAGCAACTGTGGGAAATCCTTACCATGGAACACTACTTAACATTAAAAAGGAACAAAATATTGATTATGCGACAACCTGGATGAATCTCAGAGAATTATACTGAGTTTGTTTGTTTTTTAAATCAATCCCAAAAGGTTACACAATATACAGTTCCATTTATATAACAAATATAAACTTATAAATAAGAATAAAATTGAAATAACTCAATTTTAGGGATGAAGAACAGATTAATGATTTCCAGTGGTTAAAGACGGGAGGGGAGAGACGTGGGTGTAGCTACAAGGAGATAACACAAAAGAGCCCTGTGGTGATGGAACCATGTATCTTGATTATGATGGTGGTTACACAAATCTATGCATGTAATAAAGTTACACAGAACTACACACACACACACACACACACACACACACACACACACACACACACAATTAAGTGCATGTAAAATGGGTGGAACCTGAATAAACTCTGTGGATTGTACCAAGGTCAATTGCCTGGTTTTGACACTGTACTCTAGTAACACAAGACATTTGCATTCGGAGAAACTGGGTGAAGGGTACATAGGACCTCCCTGTGTATTTGTTGTATGCAACTTCCTGTGAATCTATCATTATTTAAAAAAAAAAAAACACTTAAAGGCAATAAACCCAACTACTTTTACAAAGGATGAAGCACTCAGGAGAGTGAGGCTGGGGGTTTTGGTGGGTTCTTTCACTTTTTACTTGATACACTGGTAGGTTGAAGTAAATATATTAACAAAACTGGGGATCTCAGATTTCTGATTCAGTAGATCTGGAGTGAAGCTTAAGAATCTGCATTTCTAATCAGTTCCAAGGTGAGCTGATGCTGCTGCTCTGGAACCCATACTTTGAGAACCACAGATTAAAAGAAATGGGAAATCAATTAAGTCCTTGCTTGTTTAGTCTGATCTAAAAGGGCTCCTTAATCTACTAGTGGTTAGATAGTTGCAGAAACTAATCTGAGCTACCATTTCAAATTTCACAGGGGCCATTTCTCTCAAATAGACAAATAGTTCAGATAAAACGTCTTCCAACTCAAACAAATGGCTACTTAACTTGGTCCTAGAAAATAAGTAATTTAAATTAAAATTCAATCACATCAGTGTGTAAAGCAAGATATCCCCACCTAATCTGTATTTTAGAATGAATCGATCCTGAAACTCCAGACAAAAACAGCCTCTGTGACAATCTTCTAGCCTGTGCTTGGGAATCCAGAGCTTCACGTGTTTGTATCTACCACCCAAAGGAAGGGACAGCCACCACCTCACAGAGATAGACGGCAAATGTAGCTCAGGAAATAAAGTGTTATTTTCTTTTTCAGTTCCTTTCTCAGTCACATTTCATGCCCTCTTCTCAGAATGTTTACTACCACCGAGAGTCATATTTCTGTTGGAGGATCTGGCAAGTGACTCCCTGCTGAACAGGCAGGAGAGAAGTCCCATAAATCAGGGCCCTGCAGTCCACACGCTGCCTTCCCAGCCAGTGGTGGACCCTTGAATATTCTTCAAAGCTAAGGGCTCCGGAGCAACACTCTTAAAAATAAAGATCTGATTACTCACAGCAAGATGGCATTAGAAATACCCCAAATCCCCAACTTAGAGGCACCTGAGGGGTTGTAAACAGTGCTCTTGATTTCCAAGAGCCCTACCAGTACTGACCCAGTGAGTTCAAGGAAAACATACCTGTCTGCGATGCTGGCCTTCTCTGATGTGAGAACAAGGTACCCACTGGGACGCCAGGAGATGAAAATAAAGTACAAAATCATGGTCTGTAGTTATCAGTAAGAAGTCATGACAATTCAACGTCAGGAAGTTCGGCATGCCTGCAGCACGCTTACTCTTAAAATGGACAAATTCTTCTGACGCTTCCTACGGCCTTACTACTCGAAGTGTGCTTGCGGGAGCAGCATTCGTATCACCTGGGAGCTTCTGCAAACTGAGACTCTCGGGACCCACCTAGACCCAACCAATCAGAATCTGCATGTTAACAAGATCCAGGCTGATTCGTGGGCACATTGAAGTTTGAGCAGCTCTAGGGCCAAGGTAGCATATACGGTACCTATAAATTACAGTGTGGCAGCTGCTGGGAATGTGAGGAATGGAGAGGAAGGGATCTCATGAGTGATTGGATCACCACCACAAACACTGCAGGACCACACTGGAGAATTAAGCAGTGTTGAGTTCAGGCCTGAACAATCAGGAAAATTGCTGTAATCCGTGACACTCTGCCCTCATGAAGTGCTCATGAAGGTGAGAAGCTCTGATATTCAGTCCTAAATTCAAACCCCACGTATCCCCAGAGAAGCACTAATTCAACCCCAATTCTTATTTCTCAAATAACTGGGAGTTTGATGGTTTTCAGAGATTTATTATTGGGGAAAGTTTGGAATAACTGAATAAAATACCAATTGAAGTATTCTGGAAAGGTGATAAAATTTATCAGAGAGAGAGTCATTACAATTGTTGCTTGTTCTTTTTTTTTTGCTTTCAAACCTCTTGTTATTAATGGTGAAATCTAGGAATTCACCAAGGAGAGAGGCTGGGGAATAGAGATGGTCTATACTAGAGACCTTATTGGAGTCCACACATTCCAGAGGGCTGAGTTTGGTGGTGTTTAGGAAGTTTCTTGCTGTCTTACATATACAAAACTTTATGCAAAATTGCAGCTTGTGATAATTATAGTAACCATAAATATATCTCAAATAACTACAGTTTAGATTTTACAGACAATTTCAGCACTCAATTCAAAATATTGTTATCTAATTACACAAATATTTTTAAATATATACTAAATGATGATTGCAACATATGATTGGGATAATCCTGCAACATCCTTTTCTTTTAAAATGATAGTCTTTTAATAGGGAGATAAGTTAATCCTTCTTTCTCCTGGATAACTATTGTGTAAAATATTGGAGCAGCTTTTCCTACTTATCAAGGAGAATTTGAGGGCCTCTATTTGCTTAGGACTTTACAAGAAGCCATATTCACACGTGCACCCTGCCTCTCAAGAGTTTACCACCTAGATGAGGAAGCAGATATAAAAACATGATATATAGAACAGGGATAAATCCATAGAAATTTAAATGAAAATATCAGGGGGCAGATAGACAAATTTCACTGAGAAATTAGAAGTACTACTGACAGAAGCTAGAATGAAAGGTGAGGAAAAGAGAGGTGGATTGTGCATGGAAAGATGATGAACTTGGCTTTGGACCAATGAGTAAGAGATGGCCATAAGGTATAAATTGCTGAAAGTCAGTGTGAAATAAAGTATGAAATATACAGTTGTATGGGAGGAACTGAAAGGAGGAAACTAAACAGACTAGTCAGTAATGAGAAGTGACTCAACGCTTCATGAATTAGTTATGACTTGTATTGAACCTTAAAAGAAAGATGAACTCATTCAAGATGAAGTAGAGTCAGAGGACCGAGGGCTTTGAAAGTACAGTAGGCATTTTAGATTTGTATGGGTCGGAAATAGACACTAAAGATTTTTAGGTGACAAGTGATTAAAACAGTATATAAGGAATTTTGAAGCAGGGAAAGTTTCTGTTTAAGGATTCCAGAGTTAAAATCCCTGTTGGAGGGACAGATATAAGATATATTTTAAAGGAAAAATAGATAAAACTTTGAGTCAGACTGTCAGGGAGTTGGTAAAGGAAAGGACTGAATCTGGCAGGGGGACTGGTAGTGCTAGTGAAAAAGACTAGCAATATAGATGGGGGAAGACAGGGCTGTGAAGGGAAAGATGACGAGCTTGGCTTTGGACATCAGTAAGTTGGAGGCGACAAACTAGCCAAAATGGAAAAATGGACAAGGCAGTAGGGCCAGGATTAGGGTGGGAAAGTAAGGCACCTAAGTGCAAATATTAAAAAGGTGTCACACTCAGGTCTCAGGTCACACAACCCTGAGAGGGAGAGCCTCCTTCAGTTTTGCACCTGGGACCTATTCCTTCATCCTAATCCCTGCCCTGCGAGGCTGATGGAAATATGGAACTTGAGTTTAGTTAAAAAACAAGATTGGAGACACAGGCATGGAGAGAAGCAGGATAAGAGCAATTATAGTCATAAGGTCTTCAAAGCAGACATCAAAGTGAAGGAAGGACATAGGGCTAAGCCTCAGAGAACTTGCCTTTGGAAACCAAAGAAAGAAGAGCGAGTAAGCCTGACATAAGAAGGACAATCAAAAAGTCAGGAAAATGGACGTTTCTATTTAAACATGGATGATTTCACAACTGCAGTTACTGTTAGTCCCTTCCGAATCACCACTGAAATGGTAATGAAATGAGTTTTGAAAAAGCATTCACTCACAAGGATTAAGTGAACGGGTGAGAAGATGACAGTAATAAAAATGTGGAAGCTTGGAAAGCAAGTGGAGAAGTCATAACTGTCTAGTCAGACTCAAGGCAACAGAAACCAGAGCCAGCAGTGGGGGAAAGCCCAGGAGCACCACAGAACCCTGACAGGCTCAGGAATAAGAGGCACTTGATACCTCTAGTGATGGGTGTGTGGGCGAACTGAAAACAATAGAATTAGTTAAAATTCTATGTATTCTATAGCAGTTATACACAACAGATCCCCTACCCCAGCAAGCACAGTTAGACAACACCCTACCCTTAACCGGGCAGAATTCTAAAGGTCTATTCTCTAGAAAAGTTGAATTAAAGTGATTTTCGACACAGGATTACAATTCATAGCTGAGCACAGGATTTCCTTCACTAAAAACAGGACTAAGTGAAAATCTATATACAAAACAGTGCCCTTCCCCACTGAATTCCAAGAAGGCTGAGAGCCTGACATATCTCCAGGCAGGATTCCTCTGTGAACAAAACTGACCAAGCTAAAGAAAAGACGAATCAGTTCTCCTAAAAGTGAAGCCTAGTGTTTGTGCAGCGCTGACTGGAGCGCGCACACTCGCATGCACACACACGCACACACACGCGCACAGCTTCCAGATCACATGGTAGAAACTCACTGTTACAAATCAACAGCTAAGGAGCATTAGGCATTTAAGAAACATTTCTAACATGAAACACCAAAAAAGGGGAAGGGAGGGAGGGAGGGAAGAAAGGATCAAACTTGGAGAAAACAGAAACAATGTAGGGACAGAAGAAAATATTAAAAATTAAGTAAGATCCTCAAAAATATGAGTTATTTTAAAATGACATTCAATGAACAGTAAAAAGTTCTTGGAAATTATAACCACTGAAGTGAAAAAAAAAAAGCAACAGAAGAGTTGGAATATAAAGTTGAGGAAAATTCCTAGAAATCAAATTAAAAATATAAATATATGACCGTGGAAGAAATAAAATGAAAATTTAGATAACGTGTTCAGGAAGACCAACTACTGATTATAGCAGCTTAACAAAAAAAGGGAAAGAGGTGGGGAGGAAACCACTGAAGAGATAACACTAGAAAAGAACACACAAGAGAGAAAGACATGAGGTTCTGTATTAAGAGGGCTCAAGTATCCAGCATAGTAAATTTTAAAAAGGCTGATTTCAAAGCTCATAATCATGAAATTTGAAAACTCTGGAAGCAAAGAGGAAATCCTGGAACATTGATGTAAGGGCCACATACAACAGATGGCATAGGAAATCTCTACAGCAAAATTGGAAACTAGAAGACCATGGAGCAATGAATACCTTCAAAATACTGAGGGATTTTTTTTTTGCATAGTGGAATTCTATTCTCAGCCAAACTATTGATCAAATGTAAGGACAGAATCAAAATATTTTTGGAAATACAAAGCAAAAACATTATCTCCTCTGCATTTTTTACTAGGAAGCTAGTAGACTAGAGTCTTACTGCCCAAAGGGGTGATAAAACAAGAAAGAGGAAGATTTGGGATCCAGGAAACAAGGGGTCCTGCACAGAGAAGAGCAAAGGGCATCTACATGATGATGATAAAATAAACGAAGCTTCTAGGGCAGAAGCCAGGAGCCAGTCTAGACTGGAGCAATTCTGGAGGGATGTGTCTAAGAAAAAAGCTATCTGATTTGTTTGATTGTAATCAGACAAAATTTACCACTCCGTCCAAGATTTGGGACTACATTAGAACAGAAATAGAAAACTAAGCCAATGAAAAAGAGAGATGGAGTTATTAATTCCAGGGAAAACCACAAAAGTAGACAATGAAGGAAATGCTATCTTATCATATGTCTCAGCTGTGAAAAACATGGACTTAGTCATAAACTTTGAATATTGATCTAACCAAAATGAGTGAAGGAGTTTGGAAGGAGAAACGGTGTGAAAGCCAAACCTCGTCATTAAAGATAGGAAACTAATAGATAATATCTACAGCTTTTAAAAAATCTTTTAATAACAGTGTAAGAATGTTATTCAGAAACATGATCAAAAATATTATACTAGAAGAACAAGTCAGAAGACTGAGAAACGGTTGAAAAGACTGAAGAGGGCTCAGGAAGGTTGAGTCAGGAGCTGCTGTTCTTAATTTTAAGCCTTGAAAATAATTTGCCTTTTAAAATTGTATCTATGTACACCTTTATAAAAGTTAAAAAAATAAGAGACAAAAGTGAGTAGCATCCAGATATCAAAATAAATCCATATTTTAGAATCAGGTGCATTTATAATAGTGAATGCATGTTTCAAATTTAATGATAAAACTTGTTAAACAATCTTTCAAGTTTTACAATTTCAAGTTAATATATTTTCTTAAGGAAGAAAAATGAGAGGATAGTAATGGAATTATACAGCCACAGTATTAAAAAGTCCTTTTAAAGATAGTTTCAATACATGAAGTACACTTTAAAGTCTTGTATTTTTGTTATAACTTATATCAATCACTCCTTCCTCTCCCATGTGTTCATTCTCGTGAGTAGTAACAATACTGGGTAGATGACATATAAGCACAAGATCTCCAGTCCTCAGAGGTTTAAAAATTTATTTCCCATGTTTTCCAGATGTCTATTTGGTAGAATTCTTCATTGATTTTTTTTTTCCAATTCACTATTTGAATAGTGTTTCCCATTTGTAAATATGAGTATCTCCAAACAGTGGCTCACAACACATTTCAACTTAAACACATAAACATTTCAATGGGACAGAAAGCTACACTTTATTCAAACAACAGATTAGGGATGAAATAGTGATTTTAAGGTTGTTCTTGACATTTAAAAAGGGCTGAAGTATTTTTATCCCTTTGTTGCCTGTTGTATCTCTAGATACCTAATAACTTTGAAGAGAAGATCCTGGCACATTATATACACTGCAACCCTCTCCAATGCAAAGTGATATTTTTCTTTCTATTTTTCATTTCTGGATGCTGGCTGCAGTCAACAATATAATCATGTTCTCTTATTGATTTTCTTATAAAATGTATCCTTGTTAGATTCATTGATGACTATACATTACTGAGGCACCTGATAACATTTCATTGTGTTATTACCACTGCACAGGAAATGCTTTTTGCTGGATGAAAATAACTGCTTCTCATGGTGAAGATGAAACTGGGTTTAATACAGACTTCCAGAGAATGGCATCCTTATTTGAAAACTAATCATCAAGAACTCCCACCCTCAAATCAATTCAGTATTATTCTCTGCTGAGAAGATGTACTGTCTCATTCTAACTTGACAACAGTTTTTCCAAAAAAATTAATTTCCCACTTTAAACACTTAACAATTTAAAGCTTTAGCTCTTCCAAAGAATTCCGATTCTCTCATGAGTGGCCTGTGCAGTGCACCTCCTAAATCACTCTAGATAGCTTTTGGTGGTCCACATCTGATTAACTTGAATTGATTTAGGCCAGAAGATTTGTTAAAACAACTCAAGTCAAATAGTGACTTTGTATTTGCAAGATTGTATAAATATACAGCCATAGCTATTTTTCCTTTTTTATTTGGGTATCATAATAAAGTATGATTATCACTGGGTCCTCCTTTTTATTAAGAAATATTGAAAGAGTCTCTTTTATTTTACCAGAATTATAGGCTTCCTGAAATAGCTAATGCACCACACTGACAAAAACAATCAAATACATTTTTTAAAGTTTATTCAAAGGTTATAGATTATTCCTAGGAAATCCAACTAAAGAGGAAATGGAATGTTAATACTGTCACTTAAAAATTTAATATGACATACTCTTTCACAAGATCATTTACTTTTCAGTTAAATTCTATCTCAGCCTGTGCTGTTTCTAATGGAGTAGCTCATGGAGATAATGTTTAAAAAAGTAAAGCTCAATTTTCTTCTTGGTAGACAATAATTTTTAAAAAGCAATTTCTTGTTTAAAATTAGAATGATTGTTAATTTTAAATAATAAAAGTATTCAGAATCCCACATAGATTAGATGACAGCATATTTATGAATAAACTTAATTTTTAAAATTAGGACACATAAAGCTTGTACTTTGCTACACAAAAGATGGCGTCCGATACCGAACACTTTCTAATTCAGCCTAATCTGAATTAGAGACTATTTTATATCTTTAAGTCACACATGATAACTCATACAGTTCACAAGGCGATGCTAAGAAGAGATTATTTAGGGAACTTATTAACAAATGGAGAAATAATTCATAGTTAGAACGCCAATTGCACATGACCGGCTGCTTCCCCAGACTTAAAATAGCATGTACACTAAACTGTCTTTTGTACACTGTTAACCTGCTTAGCAAATCCTTTCTCCAGTCTAGAAGTAAGAGCCCAGTTCTTGTCTCAATTATCAGAGCTCTTCTGACTAAGGAGGCTTCCCGATAGCTTAGAGGCAGCACATTGGCTACCTTTTCAAATAACCTGACTTTGCTCCTGATTCCCCGACTGCCTTTGGTTTAAACTGCCTTAGTTTCCCACTTGAAAAGTGGGGCCAACCGTCTGTACAAGTTCAAGTGAATCAAGAGTTAAAATTGAATTTGATCCTAAAAAAGATGACCAGGCAACGAGCAGTTTTCGCCATAAATCATTTTGAGGGAGTTCTGACCACAGTGACATCCTACTTGGTCACTGTATTAAATGTGTGTAAACAAAGCTACTCTTTTAGTCCATTCTAAAAAGTATGTGCTTAGGGACTTATAAATAGCACATTTTTATTCATTAAATCATGTTTAAAATAGGCTGTGAATGAGAACTTAAATGTACTTAAGAAAATATTATTCATTCTGCAAAAGAGTTACTATGGCCTAGAATACAAACTGGTCACTTGGGACTGTGTTAAAGTTACAAGCAGAAGGAGGCAGAAGTCACTGCCTTCCTCCCTCTGTGACAAGCCAAACCTACTCAGACTTATCCTGACCACTCCTGAGTCGGGTGGGCCATCCTCTGGGGATTGTGCAGCCTTCACATGACCAAGATGTTTGATTGGAACAAAGCAGAAAAATCACGAAACTAAAAAGAAGTTTGCTATAAGGGGGAAAAAAAAAAGTGCTTTGCTTTCTAGATTTTATTTTAAAATATTTATTCAGGCTTCTCTATGATTCCAAGCCTGACAGCCCAAAGGCATTAAACTGTATTGAAGCTTAATGGCCTGAAAAGTTGCCTTTTGAATTAAAGCACATCCAGTTACAAAGGGGGGGTGGGGTGGGCATCTGCAACTAATCTGAAAATTCCATTTCTGATCCTGGACTTTGAGGACACAAAAATAGCCAGCAGAATACGGTACTTTCAAATCACATAGGAGAGCATATGATTTCTGGGAGCAGAGTTTCTATACCAATGCCTAGTAAGGGAATTTTTCATTAGTGAAGAATGACCTATAATATAGAGAGGTTTAGATGGGCACTGAGGCAAAAAATAAGCTACATAATCTTGTCCAAATTCTGTTTTCACCAAGTTATTCTCTTATTATAGAGAAAAATTCTAGAGTGTTTCATTTTATAGGTAAATGGGGACCTTGTTTCCAGACCAGTCAGCTAGCTCCAAAATAGGAATGATGTACTACTGGGCACAGGTAGAAAATTTTAGTTTTTTTATTTATGTGTACTACCTAGATCATATTTTTAAATTTTCTGTTTGGTATATGTGAAGTACATGTAACGTAACATCCTCTAAATAAATAGACATATCTATGTTGGGATACTTAATTAAGCAAATCCAGATACAACTTCTCTAGACACTGTACCTGAGGCACAGTGAAGTTGGTCTAATATTAATCCATAAAGAAATCCCTTGAATGCTGCAGGGGCAGCCCCCACAACTCAAAGAACCTGATCAACAATAGCTCTACCCACTGGATTTTCTGTTATTGCGTCCTGCTCTTTTTCCTTTCATTTAAAAAAAGAAAAAGAAAAATGCTTCTGTGCATCACTAACTATGGAAATACCGTGTTTCCCCAAAAATAAGAACCTAGCCAGACAATCAGCTCTAATGCGTCTTTTGGAGCAAAAAGTAATATAAGATCCGGTCTTATTTTAAGACTGGGTATAGTATAATATAATATAATATAATATAATATAATATAATATAATATAATATAATATAATATAATATAATATGAGGTTGTATATTAATTTTTGCTCCAAAGGACGCATTAGAGCTGATTGTCCTGCTAGGTCTTATTTTCAGGGAAACATGGTATTTAAAAAGTACAAACAGTTGAGTCCTGTGCAAATTTTTATTGTAAAATACATATATTTGTGTTAATGCAGACAAGAGCAACTCTGACACGATCGTATTCCACCAGACACCCTAGTTATTATGCTGGCATAGATTATCTCAGGAATAGAGGTATGCGCACTATCGAAGTGGACATTTTTAATATCAACTTCAATCTGCTATTTTTGAAGAGCTATTTTTGCCTCTGTACAAACAGGACATCAAGTATAACTTTCTTTTGTTGATTAAGTGTCAGTATTTCCTCTTTTGAGTGTAAGTTGCCTGGATGGTTATTTAGCAACTGGTTATTTAGAGGCAGGCAAAATAATGCAGGGAGCAGAAGATAACTTCCAAAAAACTACAGTTAATATCCTCCAGGGGAAAAGAGAAAATACTGCATCCATGAAATAAGAAGAAGCTTTAAAAAGGGAATAAGTAACAAGGAAGAACTTTTAGAAAAGAAACAGTGAGACAACCAAAAGAAAAAGTCCAGTAGAAGGAATAGAAGATAAAGTCAATAAAATCTCCTAAGAAGCTAGACAATAAAAGAAAAATATAAGAAAATTAGAATATTAATGTAGAATATTGAACAGCCGTTAAAGAGAAATTAGAAAAAGAAAAGAGAAAACGGTTGGGAGAACAGCCTTAAATAAATAATATAAGAAACATTCCCAGAAATAAAGTTTATAAATCTAAGAAATGAAAGGCCCTCTAACAATCTAGTACAATTAATGAAAAATGTCCACATCAGAACATTTTAGACCACTCAGGATAAAAAGTAGATCCTAACCGCTTCCAAATGGGAGACTGGTTGACCCAGTACATACAAAGGATCAAGAATAAGAATGGCATCAAACTTCTCCAAAACGATATTGGAACCTAAAGGACAATGAAACAATGAAGATCATTTTCAATTTGGAATTCCACAGCCAAACTATCATTCCAATGTGACGGCAGAATAAAAATATTTTAAGAGATGCAAAATATCAAAATAATGACTTCTCTTGCCTTTTTTATTTTCTCTCAAAGAATCCTTCTTGAACAAAACAAGAAAGAGGAAAATATGCTCTTAAAGAAAATAGGGAATCCAGTGTAGGAAAAAGGCAAGGAAAATCCCAGGACCACAAGCTTCTAGAGCAACTGGCTCAGATCAGAGCAAGAAGACCCAGGATGGAAGAGATGTTTCCCAGGAGAAAAAGTCAAGGGGAAAGGTATATGGAGAACTTGATAGACTGTCAGATAGCTTAACCCTGAGGGAAAGGGAGCTGAGAGACATAAGAGAGTGTGAAAAGACACATTAATGAATACAAAGAAACCAAATCCCATGAAAATCAAGAAAGTTAGGAACTGCAGGGAACATGAAAACTTGCATGAGAGAAGAGACCTAATGATGACGCACTCTGGCTCTGACAACAATATTGACAGTCATAATTTTATAAACTCTGAAATTCTGATTTAACCAAAACTAGTGGGAAAGACTGGAGAGTGGAGTGAGAGAGCTAAGTCTTTTCTGCCAGAGTAGAGAGCCAATAGGTGGTGAGTAAAACTGATGACTCAGGAGAGAGCATTTCTAAATACTTATTTAGAAATACGGAAGTCATACCACAAGAAACAACTACAAGAGCTAAAAGTAGTTGAAGGATGGGGGCCAGAGCTTTCAGCCCATAGTCAGTAAGACAAATCCTCTGCATGGAAAACTTTTATAGCTTTTACCTAAAGATATAGTCATCAGTTCTGATATTCTACTACAAAGTGTCTTGATTCTAAACTTTAAAAAGTAGATTATCATGATCTTGTTAAACATTTCATTCAAAAGGCAAAGAAATCCCTCCCTTCCTACACCTTTCATCACAGGCCTGCCAAGCCCTCTATGCCAAGATGAAGTAGATCAGACTAGACACCCTACTGGCCTGAATAAAATACAGGTTCTCTGCAACTGACAAATGGACTTGTTTCAGAAATTCCTGGGCCAGTTGTTTGGAACATGAGAATGCTTTTTCTTCCTCACCCCTATCCCAGGAGACATGCTTTAGATCAGGGGTGTCCAAACTTTTTTCAATGTTTTTCACCAAGGGCCATATTCGGTAAAATACACATATAGCTGGGCCACTCGCTAGAGGTGAAGTACATATTGCCTCACCTGGTTTATTTAAGTAAACTAAATATATTTTTGGAATTTGCTGCAGGCCAATAAAAAATGGATTGTGGGCCGCAGTTTGGACACCCCTGCTTTAGATGAAGTATCACAGGATTGTGGATTCTGCTCTTTGGGTCAAGGAGCAGGGAGATGGGATGAGAGAACTATAAGTTAGATGTAGGTTATTGTTAAGATTGAGCCCTTGTGATGGATGGTGGGTTCATTTATTCTTATTCATAAAATTATACTAATAAACAAGTAAGCAATAAAAGCAGGACCAATGATAAGACTGTGTACACACATAAACCAAAAGCTATCAACCCGTTTCTGTGTACCTGTAGCCCAGTGGAGACAAAAATCTATTAACCCAGAATCCTGCTTCACCGATGATATAACAGATAGCACACTGCTCAGATATTCAGCAATTTCATGCAATAAATATTTATTAAACATCTCCTAAGGGGTAAGGCACTGAGCAGGTTCTTATGGGTATTGGAGAATCACCCTTATCTTCCAGAATTCAGAAATTATATTTAAATATATGGACCATTTCAAATGGTTTTAAAACATACACACAGTAGTTCCCACATACATCCCATATAGTTATTGAACAAAAATGAAAGGTAACAATAAAATGGATGAGGAAGTGTGTGTGTGTGTGTGTGTGTGTGTGTGTGTGTGTGTGTGTGTGTTGGCACTTGTGAAAAGCAGATTTAATTAGGAACATAGGGAGTTCCAAACAAATCCAAGCAGGTTCTGAAGGGACAGCAGGCCCTACAGGAGCTGATGACGCTGGTCTTTCCTCTCCCTTGACACACATGTCCTTGAGCACTGCTTTAAGCTTATTAGTCAAGAGTGGGGACATATTTAGGTCACAGATATAGTGAGTACATGCTAATACTGAGAAAGTCACTAAAGTCTCTAAATTCTCTCCAAAAAGCATTATTTTCCCATTATTTCTTGATTCATACTCTTTTACACACATTCTTTTCTAGAGTTTCTCTCTAGTTCTCTTGAGTTGCTTTCTCTCATTCTAAAAATGTCTCTGAGGGTCTTGAGTACAAAATGGGTTTTAGCCCAGAGAAATTCTGGTTTAAACCCTGTTCCCCACACTTCACAGACCACACACACATACTCACCCCACATACACCCGACAGCTCCATAGCCAGCAGACCCAGATCTGAAGGTCATGGTCACACATCAGGGCCAAGTCTACACATGGGCTGATTCAGAGAAAAATATTAATATACTAAGCCTGCAGTTACACCTTTGCCAGAGTCTGGGACTGCAGGTAGTTAATGCCTGGGTCCTAGTCTCCAAATACATAACCTCATCCCCCTGCTGCCCAGAATTACAATACTATGGGTAGTTAGAGGGAAGGTTGAGGAGGAAAATTTTCTCATTATTTGAGTAACGCTTACATAGCACTTACTCTTTTCCAAGTCTGTTATAAGTTCTTTACAAATATTAACCTGTGAGGTAGATACTGTTATTCACATTGAAAGATGAAAGGATGGAGGCCAGAGAGGTTAACTAACTTGTCTAAGATCACACAGCCACAAAGGGATGGATTTGATCTAAGCAGTCTGTCTCCAGAGTCTGTGCTCTTAATTATGATTCTGTGCAACCTCCTTGAGCCTGAGATAGGAAGTCTACTCTCTACCTTTCTAATTCCCGGGATAATTAATAAGCTGTTTTTGTTATCAGAAGGAATGGAGTGTGTAGGTGGGGAAAGTGCTTGGGATAAGTGCAGAAGCTACCTTTCCAGCCATGCAGGACAGAAGCTAGAATTTGGGGGCGGTGGGGGGAAGAGAAGGTCAGGGAAAAAGGGTCTGGGGACAGGATCTTTAGACAATGAGAACTGGGTACTCCTTGGCTGGAACATGCTAGGAGTTGGATAATGCTGGTGGCCAAGGTAGAAGGAGGTGACTCCAGGGATGGAGGCCACTCATAAGTAGGAAATAAGCCAGAAGCAGAGGTGAAAATCTGCCTGAACTGATAAGAGGACTCCCTGGCTATCTGTGAATGTAGCACATTGGAAAAGGAGCCAAATCACTCTCATCAGAGAAGCATATAAATAGCATTTACAGACCTTGGCCTCCTTTCCCATTCAATTCAGTGAATGTTCGTAAAAGGCCAACTCTGAGGAAAGCATCACATTCAACAGAATGAAATGAGGAAAGCAGCCCAGATTTTTCTCATCTCAACGGAGCCTCTACATTGAACTTGACTGTGAGCTTGGTGTGCATGAGATGTTTGGTGGAGATCTCAGCCACCAAGTGCCCTTGAGAGCACCTGACAGTACAGTCTGCAAGGCTGGGAGCAGCAGTGCTTCTCGGAAGTGCCACCAGTTGGAGGAAAATAAATAAATGGGGGCGGGGGAGAGAGCAAAGGAGCCAACATTAGTCAAGATAAAAGAAATCCACAATAGAAAGGTCAGCCACTCTAAGAATAACTGTCCTGTAAAAACAAAACCGGGCCAAATATAATGTCTCCTACCTCAGCCAAAATCATCTGCCTTTTGAAGTCACTGTTATGTCCTGGCCTTTTTTTTTCTCCTTTATTCCCTGTAGGTTCTTCTAAGGTAGGCCATTCTCTGTGAAAAGATATATGTGAGCAAGTTTTATTTGACATCTGTTTTCCAACTATTAAATTTGTGGTGGTTATTTTTAGAACAAAGGATAGTTTAAGAAATAATTAGGTGCCCATATATGATACAGACCAGATAGTAGCAAATTTTTTAGGGTTATGTCTAAAAAATTCAGACTGACTGAAAAGTAAGGAAAAATAATGTGGATTTGAAGTTTATTAAAATCACCAAATATTTAAAATTCAGCAATATGATGTATCTGTACCTCAATTTCCCCATTTGCATAACGCACTGTTGTTTGCAGAAAATGACTCCCCTGACCCTCTCAGCCCCCAATCTGTGAGGCCAGCATGATCAGTTGGGTTTCCGGTAGTGGTGATGGATTTGCTCTGATCCACCCTCACCCTTTCTCCCGTTTCCACCCATGATAAATGGACACCATTACAAGATGGTGGCTGGGGTTAGGAGTGCAGCCCAGGGAAGCTCAGTCCCATGGGGGAATCAAACGTTAGACCTTTGCCTCTTTTGTGTGATGCTTTAACCTACTAAACTAATCAGCCACAGAAAAATAAGGATGCTTATCACTGACTTGCCAGATAGAAGTGCTGTGAGAATATATTTTAAAAAGAAGGAGAACAAGGAAGAAGAACAATGTCAGAAGCTTTGCTTACACAGTAACACAGCCATTTAAATACCAAATATTATTATGATAAGTCAGGAACAGAGGCAGCAGCAATAAAAGCTGTTACTCTACGTCAACAACTGGCTAGAGACTACGTGTGTCTACAGAATAGGTTTCATAACATCATGCTTATTTTAGAAACATCAATACTAAAACAGCAATAATGGAAAGTGTTTTCCCCTTAGTTTAAGCACTGCTTGAATCTGCATTATATGCAGCCACGCAATCACTGAACAAATTCTTCTCTTAAATTTCCCCAAGTTCAAGTATACAGTTTGAGCATACCACAAGCGTTATACAACAGCCTAGCTTTAAGAATGCAATAATCTCTCATTTCCTGGCCATTAATTCAGACATCATGCAATCACTCAAAGGCATCCATTTTCCTTTGCTGCTATTTTAGGGACTGCTGCCCTATTGTCATCCCTGCCTTAGACCCCTGACTTAGTCGTCTTTTAATTAGAGCCACCAAGAATGACAGGCGGAGTCAGCCTGCTGAGGTGATCCATCACTTGGCTCACTTTGTTCCCTGGCCTTGTGGACGACAGTATATAAACAGGACATCTTGAACATCAAGCCAGCTGCTTAAGGAAGCAGAAGAACAAATGGTGACCATCTTGTAAGCTACTTCCCTGAAATTATAGACTCTAGTCTAGGGCTATATTTACCAACATCGTATTTCGATTAAACATCCAAATAAACTTTACCAGTGATGATTCTTTGGAAGATGTTTTATCTGAGCTTGCCTTCAAACAAACTGATGCCATAACCTAAGAGTTGTCCAAGGTGTGAACTCATATACTTACAACTGAATAATCGGGCTTGTTTTTATTGGATCTGCTCTTTAGCTAAATCCTTTCCCCATTGGTCAACAGCAATAGTTGCAGTCCTGGAAAAGAAAAGAAAAAAAATATCAACTCAATACTGGTAAACTCTCTCTCATTGTCATTACAGAAAACTACATATTAGCCTGCAGAGTGTTACTATTCAATCATATTTTCCAGGTAAAACTAAAGGAGTTATTTATGCCTCTGAAAATCTAACCCTAGTATCCCAGAGAGACGACATATAAGACCCAAAGTTATATTAGTCCGAATTCAACTATATGGTGAGCTGGTGCATGTGCTAGGTGCTGGGTTACAGACACCCAACCCTGAACTGAAGAAGCTCCTGGTTAGAAGAAGTGATGCTAGCCAGGCTGAGCATGGCACACACAGAACAGTCAGGGGATGGTGATAAGGCTAGAATCGGTGTGCCTACATTTGACTCTCAGCTCCTCCATTTAGTGTGAAGTGCAATCTTGGACAATGTACTTAAGCCATCTGTATCTCAGTTCCATTACTGTTTTGATGTGTTTCCAGTCCTCTGAGGGTGTCTGTATGTAATACACACACACACACACACCCCAAAGTTGAAATCACATTTTTTGCATATTTATATTGTATTTTATACACTTTAGAGTATATCAGAAGCATTTTTCCATGCCAATATTTCTCCTAACTGTATAATACAACATACAAATATACATTAACTTAAGCAACTCCTTATAATTGGACACTTACATTGTTTCCATTTTTTCACTATAATAGGTTTTTTTGTTTGTTTGTTTGTTTTCTTTTTTTTAACAGAACTTTATTGGGGAACAGTGTGTACTTCCAGGGCTTTTCCAAGTCAAGTTGTTGATTGTCGGTTCAATCTTAGTTGTGGAGAGCGCAGCGCAGCTCCAGGTCCAGTTGCCATTGTTAGTTATAGGGGGCGCAGCCCACCATCCCTTGCGGGAGTCTAGGAATCAAATCTTGTGGTTGAGAGCCCACACTCCAACCAACTAAGCCATCTGGCTCTCCGGGAGCTGAGCAGCAACTCATTGACTTCATTCTAGTTGCGGAGAGTGCAGCTTGCTGGCCCATGTGGGAATCGAACCTGCAGCCCCGTTGCCTAGCGCTCACGCTCTAACCAACTGAGCCACCTGTCCGCCCCTCACTATAATAAATTGTGATGAACATTTTTCCCTCTCTTCTAAAATAGCTTAATAGTATTAGACTCAAATACTGTATGAAAGATATTTAAATCTCAATAAAATTATCTAAAGACCAATGGTTCAGAAAGTAAATATTCCATAACATTTTTATTCTTCCTTGGTCATGTTCTATTCTGTTTTCTAATAATATTATGCAGACTTTTAAAATATTGTGCAATAGGAACTAAATTCAATATTGAACAATGAATAATGACTGACCTCGTATTGCCAGCCATTGATCTAGGATCTGAGGAGACAGCAGTGAACAAGACAGACCAATCTCAGCCTTCATGCAGTTTACCTTTCTAGCAAGGAAGACAGGGAAACAAATGCACAAATCAACACAAATTACATCAGAAGGTGCTTTAGAGAAAAAGCTTGAGAGAGACACCAGTAGTGCCTGACAGCATGGGGAAGGTTCTATTTTTATATAGAATAGCCATGGAATAACTCACTAGAATGGTGATATTTGAGCTGAGATTGAACGAAAAGAGGTAAGAAAGTGGTCCAGGCAGAATGAACACAAAAGAGGATGGAGGCCCATTTGGCTGGAGCCAAATGAGTCAAAGGAATATGGTAGGAGATATGTTCAGAGAAGTAGCAGGCACCAAGCCATGCCGGGTCTCATAGGCCTTTGTGAGGATTTTGAGTTGAGTTGATAGATGAGCTCTTAATAGATGCTTACATACACATTCTGAAAGTATCTACTTCTTTCTAAAGCATGGTTCTCAAAATAACATTATTTGATATGAATTCTGGTCGATGTATTTTTATAGACCTTCTTACTATTCTAAGTCCCACAATATGGCTTATTGGATTCATTCTTATCCAAATGGCTAGTTATGAGTTTAAGAGCTCTGTTCTTAAAAGCTTTGTTATTTTGTCAAGGAGAGACAAGTATAAAGGCTAAAAACAAAAAACTGGTAAAACTAAACATTTTTCTGGGTAGAAAATGGGACCATTTGATGTTTTATAAGTGTTCTCCAAGAAAGCACAAGAGAAAGCTCCCAAATTATAGATAATATTAAGATAGCTAAAATGTGAAATACTGTTAGGAAAAAAAAGCTACAAGGATCTCTCAAAACTCTGTGACTTCATATAAAATAGAGAGATAGGTCTCAGCCTTCAGCAGAAGTCATGCAAAATGTAGCTATGAAACACCATGTTCTGGGTTTTCAGCTTTGCTAAAAGTCCAAAGGCTTTCTCTATAGACACAGCCCCCTACCGTAGGGACAAAGAAGGGAATAAATGTGGGACGGCATCGGAAAATGTCAAAAATAAATATTCTTCCTTTCAATAAACATGCACTGAACACAGACTATGTACCAAGCATTTTGCTTGCTGTTGGAAATACAAAGCTATAGTCTTACAGGGTGACAAATTGATGGAATGTGATGAATTCTCTCCTAGATAACACCATGTGATGGTATATGGGAAAAGGACACATAGCTAGGTGGTCGGGGTCAAATAAGGTAAAAGAAGTGGGAGTTAGCTGCATGTAGGTAGGTTGAAAGGATCTGGTGTCCTAGAAAGAAAAAATACTACAAGAGAAAATGTCCATGCAGAGGCTAGAAGGTGTTGATGAAGCTATTCTGTGTGGTTGAAATACAGAAATAGAGTTGGGAAGTGGTGAAGGTTGAGAGGTAAATACTTGCTCTTACCCTCCTGGGCACAGTGGTTCATTCATATCTTGAAAAGTGCATGCAATTCTGGTCCTCACACTCAATATCCACATGTGGCCAGAAGCTTAGATAAAAGGCAACTAAAATAATCATGTGAATGAAGCAGTTTGCATAGAAAGAAAGACTGAAAAACTTAAGACTCCTTACCCAACAAAGGCTAAAAGGAAAAATGTACCAAAGTCTATGAAATTAAGATAAATAATGAGTAGATGAACATGATGTACTTGCTCATCAAATCCCAGAGATTGGGATTTCTAGACAAAATCCTAGGCAAAATCCAGCCAACCAGGACATTTCATACATCAACCCTATCTAAAATCAGTGTCTCCTAAATGTGCAGAATCTCCAAAAGATGGGCCTTGGAATTTGTATTTTAACAAATGTCTGGGATGGTCTTTATGCTTAAGTAAATTTGGGAATAATTATTCTAAAAGTAGAGACAGGAAACTCTTAGGATGAGTAATATTAATTGCAAAAAGGCTTTCATCTGGCCTGCTGTTTGGCTTGCACAGGCCAGTCAGCACTACACCAGATGGCTTGGATCCCCTCAAAAGGTGGTACTGATGGCTGGGGCTATCTGTGGATAATCCAAATGACCCCAGGTCTTACCAGCTTCACCAGCCTATGGAGACCGTAACGGTCCAAGTAACAATATGTGACTGTGACTAGCTCAATGTCATAAGTACTCACACAAAACCTCAGCCTCCTTCAAAATGTTCCCTGTGGTTTCCCAAAGTTCTCCCTCAGGAATATGTCCATTCGTGGTCTTCCTCTTAAGAATCATCATGGAAGTTGTCAATCCACAGGCCATTCAAGGGAGTCACCACATGGCAGCCAGCTCCTGGTACCCTCCTGTGTCCTCCTCCTCTCTCTCCAAATTCCTTCCCTAAATGCCCTGTTCCTGCCTTCCATCTTCAAGACCGTAAGTGGCTAGAGGAAGGGATTAGGACTTACAATACATTCCCACTCTTAGCTTTAACTTTTCCAGAACTGTGGTGCTAACAGCAATCTCCCTAAAAAGGCTTGGTTTTTACCTGCTTGCCAAAAAAAATGGATTATCACATTCATAACTATCATTTTAGGTAGCATTCCCAAGTATATAAAAGAGAGTTGTTGTTTTTATAAATCTAGAGTAGAAACTATTTGCCAAATTTCAACTTGATGGCATTTGAAATATTTAAAGTCAGAATCAGTAAAATTATGAGGCTTCTGCATCCTAAGAACCACTGGAAAAAGAGAACGCCTTCCCTGGGATTTGCATAAGCCTCCAGCAGGTGGAAGACATATGTAGCCTAATGAATACAGTACGTAGATGCTTCTAAAACTTACTTGCATTTCAATAGTTTGTAATAAGTTAATATATTCTAAGTAAGAGCTCAGTTAACTAGAATCATAAATACAACTGCTTCACAAATCAAATCCAAAACTCCAAAAGTCTAAGATGAGTGTAAGATCTTCATTAGTCTGAGTCAAATTTGACCCTATGTTTTTTGGTCATTTCACTGCTTACCAAAACTTTCAAAAAAGAAGGCAAAGGAAAGATCCTAAATCAATCAATCGTAGATGTTGATTCACTATATAGGGACCTCTACAGTCTGAAAAGTCTGGAAGGACCCCTTCCTGGATAATAAAGAAGACCAAAAGAAGTTTCTGTGGGCAGAAATTTTTCATATACTGAACAAATGCAACAACTATAGAAACTACATTGACACGTAATAAAGTTTACCAGCCAAGATCAGGATCAGTCTACTACAGCCAAGTGACTTCTCAGGAGAATTACATGTCACATAAGAAAAAGAAGCCCTCGCCAAACAGGGACACTCCTATGTTCAACCTGTTATCTTTAAAACACATATTGCCCTCATGAAACGAGTGGATAGGGCTTTGATAATGATAATTCTCCTATTCAGAGGCTTGCCCAGCAATGGGGTGTGCTCAGTCTATCCCTTCTTTTTCTCCATATAATTAAAGTCTGGCCACTTGTGATGTTGACCCTTATTTAGAAAACGGGATAGTTTTCTAAAGATATCAGCCCTGGTCATAGGTACCTATCAACCACTTTTCGTTATTCAACATTTTGTATTATAAGATCCTTTTCAAAGTAAATTATGAGACAATATATTTGTTCATCTTGTATGTGTGTGGACCCTAGACACTCACCAATGTTATTCTCTTATTTCCCTTCAATTCACTGGATAATAGAGCTTAGTACTGAAATGCTTCTTTCAATTTAAACTTTCAGTAGATCTAAAGATTCGGGATTGTAAATGCATTACAATGGGAATAACACAGAACAATACCATTGCTGGTGGCCTTGGATACCCAGATGTAAGGGGGGAATTCATTATAACACATTTCAAACTGAATCTTTGTGTGATTGGATTTAATTCCTATGAAAGAGACAGAATCAGACATCAAAATCCAATAAAAGAAATTCTGGGCATGTAAAATCAATAGCTGTGAAATATTTAACAAAAGACAAATATTGAACTTGAACTTAGGGAAGAAGACTTTGTTCCTGTTGTGACCTGTTGGAGGTACAATGGAAATACCCAATCTCCTATTGAGCCAGACACCAGAAAATGGTCATGTAATCCAGCTCAGAGAGACTATTAGCTCACTATGGACTGGGGTGAGATAAAGGCAAGCATCCTGGGGGTGTTTTCATTCCCAGAATAGTTTACCTTATTATTTAATCATTCTAACGGTTCTAAATGCTCAACAGGTAAGTTGTTCTAGGGCTTCTGCACAGGTTTACAAACAGATGTCTGTAAAAATAAAATAAACACACAGGTTTGGGCTTATTTATTTTAGATACACTTCTGTGCTAAACTTCAGAGATAGGTAAATATGAGTGTTATATAAATGGTCTCTTTCCAAGCCCAACAACTGAGTTGCCATATTTAGCAAATAAAACTACTGAACACCAGTTAAATTTGAATTTCAGATTTCATCTAACCCTATCAGTTCACTGCCACAAAAGGAGACCACACTTGAGTCTACTGATAAGAAATCAAATTTGAACTAATTTGCGTATTCAACGAATTGAACAATATTACCTGAAGACCACAAGTACTAAGGTAGAGAGCACAGATTTTATACAAAGAAAAACCTCAGTGATAATCTTGTTCTTGCCTAAAGTAGAAGGGCATTGCATGTTGTGATAATCTGTTATTTTTGTTCAATTACTTTGAGTTCATATAATACAAAACCATGATGCTTCACATTTTGTAGTAGCCTGTGTGAAATGGCATCTCTACAGTTTATATGCATTTCTAACAAGTTTATAGTGACAAGGGGCTAAATACACACCACAGTTGTATTTAACATAGGGACAGAAGCAGTTATTGATGTGGCTCTTATGCTGAGAGATGGACAAACTTGAGGTAGTTTTAGTTGTTTGGGTTTTAAAGTTTGGTGTGTCTGTGTATATGTGTGTGTTTGAGGGTCCCCAACCCTTTACAATAGGGTAAATCTCAAAAAAGTATTGAACATTGCACTGATAAAAACAAATTATTTTTTTAAAGTCTACAATAAAAAAATTATAAATAGTTTGGACAATGCAGAATATGTATATGTCTTTTTATAAATAGGTACCTGTAAAGGGCACAGAACACCTCTGATTAGGCATTTATTTAAATTAAGAAATTAATTTGTAATAACAATACCAAGGAGACTCAAGATCAAAGATTATCATATATAATCCACTACCAAATACATGGGGTATCTTTGAAACTAAGGAAATTATCCACCCATCGACTACATTTTTGGGGTATTCTGATGTTTTTTAGTATACACAGAATCCCATTATTTTCCATTATGCATCAAGAAATCAGAAACTGATTCCAAAATAAAACTGAGGTTGAACTTCTTTATTATACACAAATTGGGCTCCTCAATTTTCTAGAGATTACTTAAGCACATGTACATCATCTTAATTTTTTTTTAACGTCCTTATAACCTGGTACTGCCTGACTCACCACAGGTGCTCAGGAAGTTGGATAAATCAATGATTTCAACAAGATTTGTTTGGAAAATGATTCAGATATTATATACAATACTAAAAAGTCTTAACTGCCTTTTATCAAAAGTTTTATTTGGTAAGATTTGAAATTAGGGGTTTTTTTGTTTTTTTTAATCTCTATAGTTGGAGTCTAAGAAAACCGACATCAAGCCCTAGCTTGGCTATAGATTCTAGCTCTAAGATCTCTAAAATGGTGCACTGGTTTTCTCTACATCTGGGAAGGATTCCATTTGCTTCTGTGAGAGAAGAGCAGCAAAAATTCCTGGATTTATGTCTTCAAGGAGACTGTCCATGAAAGTAGGAGGCTTACCTACTACTCTCTACTTTGCCAGCTCTTGTTACAAATACTGTTTTATCAAACAAACAAACAAACAACAACAACAAAAAACACAGGAAAGTCCAAGATGGTGGATTAGGTAAATGTTATGCCTACTGCCTTCTAGGATTATACCAAAATTACAAATAAATTATAGAACAATCAGCCTCAAGAATCACTTGAAGATTAGCTGAATAGACGCCCTATAACTAAGGATATAAAGAAGAGACCACATGAAGACTGGTAGAAGGAATGGAGGTGCAAAACGGGCAGACCCCAAACCCACAGATAGTGGTTTAACACGGGAGGGACACCTCCGTAGCAGAGGTCCTCACAGAAGAGGGAGGGTTTCCAGCACCATACCAGGCTCCCCAGCCCATGGGTCCTGTGCTGGGAAGCAGAGTTTAATGGGGGTTCTCACAACATCTGGCAGTAAAAATCATCAAAGACTCCATCTGTCCAATCTGGTGAGATGGAAGATGGCTGGAATACCAGACACCCTCTTAAAGGGCCCGCACACTGCCTCACTCACTTGCAAACACTCACCTGGTCTCCAGTGGAGGGGTAACAACTCAAGAGGCACCAGAGACATACCAGGAAAGACTATTGTGTGGCTATGGGGCAAGAGCTGGAAGGACAGCAGCCATTCTTCCTCTGTGGAGCCTGCCTGAAATGTAGCCTACAGGAGGTTGCCATCTTTTCTAGGTTGAACTCTCCTCCAAAGTGCCAAATCTGAGGCCGCTTTGGTCTGGTAGAACCTGTGCACGTGCACCACCTTGGTGACACCCTGGATCCCCATCTCATAGAGCTAGTGCTGCATCACCAGGGGAACTCTCAGTCCTGGGTGCCCGCCCCACCCCACACGCTGTGGAAGCCTTTTACAGCAGCAGATGGCTTTCCACGACCTGGGGAGCTTTTCCAGGTGGGTAGTGAACTACAACTTGTGCCACAGCCTCTCTTGGATGACTCTCGAGGATCTGCAGGCCCAGGGTGAACACTGGCAGGCTGTGGTGTTTTCAGGGCATTTTGCAAAGTGGTCACAGGCTAGGCTCAAGAATTGAATTTGTATTAACTTTGTAAAAATCACCAGCCATGCCTCCTGACACCTGTCAAAATGGCTATCATCAATAAATCAACAAACAACAAGTGTTGGCGAAGATGTGGACAAAAGGGAACTGTGCACTGTTGGTGGAATTGCAAATTGGTGCAGCCACTATGGAAAACAATATGGAAGTTCCTCAAAAAATTAAAAATAGAACTACTTTATGACCCAGCAATTCCGCTCCTGGGTATTTATCCAAAGAAATCCAAAACACGAATTTGAAAAAATATATGCACCCCTATGTTTACTGCAGTGCTATTCACAATAGCCAAGATATGGAAACAACTGAAATACCCATCAATAGACCACTGGATAAAGAAACTGTGGTACATTTATACAATGGAGTATTACTTTGCCATTAAAAAGAACAAAATCTTACCATTTGTAACAACATGGATGGATGGATCTAGAGGGTATTATGCTAAGTGAAATAAGTCAGACTGAGAAAGACAAATACAAAATAATCTCACTTATATATGGAATATAACTAACAGAATAAACAAACAAACAGTAATAGACTCATAGATACAAAGAACAAACAGGTGGTTGCTAGATGAGAAGAAGCTTGGGGAGATGGGTGAGAAAGGTGAAAGGATTAGGAAGTTCAAATTAGTAGTCACAAAATAGTCACAGGGATGTGAAATATAGCATGGGGAATATAGTCAATAATGTTGTAAAAACTATGTATGGTGTCAGATGGGTACTAGACTTACCGGGGGTTCACTTCATAAATTATATAAATGCCTAACCACTGCACTATACACTGGAAACTAATATAAAATAATATTGAACGTCAACCATAATGAATACGTGTGTGTGTGTGTGTGTGTATATATATATATATATATATATATATATATACATACATATATATATGTATGTATATATATATACATACATACATACATACATATATTCATAGGATGTAAAGTACAGCATAGGGAATATAGTGAATGGTATTGTAATAGCTATGCACAGTGTCAGATGGATAGTAGATTTCTTGGGGTTATCACTCTGTGAGGTGTGTAATGTCTAATCACTATGTTGTTTTGTACACCTGAAACTAATTTTTAAAAAAAACGTTCTTTTTATTCTACAACAATCTAACTCCAAACAAAATTAAATGTGAGTTTATTCAACAACACAGTGATAATAAAGCCAAGATCACGGCTTTAACTTCTGGATGTGCCAATGGCATACTACAGAGAAAGGCAAAGGCATGAAATAAAGCTTAGCCCTCTCCACTTACACCTGCCTTAATGACGACTTAAGAAAAGACAAGGACGAGAGCAGAGAGTGCTACGCTTTACATTTAACAAACTTAACACCTACAGGGGAAGCATTATATGCTCATTTTACAAATGAAGAAACTGACTTCCCAAGGTCACATAACTAGGGAGCAGCAGTGCTAAGATTTGAACCCAGGTCTGATTGCTTCCAAAGGCTGCGCTTTTGCTAAAGCATCATGATGTCCCCACTAGACCCAGTGCAGATGGCTTACGGCAGGCCATCACTGCTAGCGGCTAGTCAGTTCGGTGCACATATCTGACTAGGACCAGAAGAGAGGTGCCTTTTCCCATTTGAAAGGGCAGCAGACAATTCTGTTGTTTTATGGGATGAGAAGTGCCCAAATTAGGATAAATCAGTTCTCACTAAAAGCAGCCATGGGGCACACAAGATCAGATTCGTACAAAAAGAATAAGACACATCATTTCTTTCATTGTTATTTTTAGATTCCTGTTCTCTGAGTTTTCCATACTAGCTTGCTAAAACATCAAGGTTAATGTCTCCATCAGGTTCCAACTTCCCAAATGACCTTTATCCCAATTACCCTTCCATGCAACACCTGCTTCAGAAAAATTAACCTTCAAAATGCTCCTGAAATGGGACTCTCCCAAACATCTGTACCCCTGAGAAACAAGTACCTCCCACTCATCTTCCACTCAGTTCTGGAATTAAACAAGTTAATTATGAAGTTCACTTGAGAGAATGAGAAACAAACATTAGCCAGGAAAACAAAGAGCAAGGGTGAGAAGGCTTATCCTACTGAGCATAACACCTACTCTAAAGCCTCAAATATCAAAACTGTCGTTTTGGTGAAATAAAACAGAACCATGACACAAAATTTAAAATCCTGCAGTAGACTCAACTGCTTATGAAAATTTAGTATATTCTATAGGCATCATCTCAAATCAGTAAGGAAAAATGGACTTTTTAATAAATAGCATTCGATTAACAGGAGAGCTATATAAAAAAAGATAATACTGTATATATTTCTCATGCCACATACCAGAAAAATTTCCAAGTAGATTTTTAGAAACCATGTAAGTACTGTGGGAGAACATGGATGAATTACTCCATAACTTGGATTAATTGGTAAATTTTGATTATATATATAATCCATATATATATATGGAGAGACTTTCATACAGCAAACAATACCATTAGAAAATACAAATGCAAAATGAAAAAACATTTAGCAACTTACACTGTAAAGGGCTAATACTCCTAAAGCTATGTATTTAAATAGAGAAGAAAATGTTCAATAACATGATAGAAAAATGGGCTAGCAAAATAAAGGAAAATGGCCTTCAGCGCTATGAAAAGGTATACAAAGATATTCGTAATAAGAGAAATGAAAAAGTAAAAGTATACAGATTCCTGGTACCAGACTTGCCCTCTTACTATTGACAACTAGAAAACTGTATAAAATATATGAAACAAGTATTTTCAAACACAGAACAAGCGGCACGTGACTATGATCATGGAGAGAAGAGAAACAATAAGGTGGACCCTACAATCACCCCAGTGTTTTGCTTAAAGGCACTTTAGGGGACGATGTTATATTATAAGGAGGGGGAAACCAAGCAGAGCAAAGTGGTCTCATCAAGTTAAGATGACAAAGACTGGCAATCAAGGAGGCTAAACTGGCAAGAATTTGTGGTACATTGTGCTATAGAGGAGAGAGCTATACAGGAAGAGTTTCAAGATCTGCACAGGGTTCCCTTGAATCTTTAACTGCATACTGAGTTAACATGAGGAGAGTAAAAACCTGTCAGACTCAAAGAACTAACGGGGAGTTTAGACTAGCCAATAGCAATAGTAATAGTAATAGGAGCTCAAAAAGGGCTGGGAGATTCAAATTCTTACCTACAGAATTTGAAATCTTGTTGGACTCTCAGGCTATTACCCAAGCAAGTTTTTCTTTATTTTGGTAAAAATTGGCAAATGGATTCTAAAAGTTATATAGAAATGCAAACGACTTAGAACCACCTAAACCATTTTGTTAAAGAAGAATAACATAGAAGGACTTACTGTGCCTGATTTCAAGAATTACTATAAAACTACAATAATCAAAACAGTGTGGTACTGGCATAAGAATAGATATATAGATTAATGGAACAGAAAAAAGTGTCTAGAAACAAACGTGTGGTCAATTGGTTTACAACAAAGGTGCCAAACTAATTCAATTGGAAAGAATAGTCTTTTCAACAAATGGTGCTACAACAACTGGATATGTGTATTAGAAAAATGGACTCTGAGCCTATGCATATGAAAAAAATGGACTCTGACACTCACAATGTACACAGAAATAAATGTAAAAGCTAAGACATTAAAATTTCCAGAAGAAAATACTAGAAAAATCTTTGTGGCCTTGGGGTAAGGAAAGATTTTTTTCTTTTAATGTAACATAGAAAGCACAAACCTGGAAAGAAAATAATAAGTTATACTTCATCAAAACTTACAAATTTTGCTCTCCCAAAATCACTCTTTATAAAATGAAAGGGCAAGCCACAGCCTGGGAGAATATATGCATAATACTGACAAAAGGCTTACAGCCAGGATATTTTTTTAATAAAATCTTAAAACCCAATTAAAATTGGGCAAAAGATTTAAACAGTCACCTCATAAAAGAAGACGTATTGGCCAGTAAGCCTACACAAGATACCCAACATCATGACATCAGGAAAAGGCAAAATAAAATCACAATGAACTACATACCACTCACGCACTAGAATGGCTAAAACTTAAATGACTGCCAAGCCCAAGTGATAGCAAGGATGTGGAGCAACTGAACTTCTCAAATATTAATGGTAGGATTGACATATAGTACAACCAGTTTGGCAAATAGTTTTAGTTATTTATAAAGTTAGAATACACTTACTATATGACTGAGCAATTCCACTCGAAGGTGTTTACCCAAACGAAAACCTATGTCCACTCAAAAACTTATACATGAACATGAATGTTCATAACAGCTTTGCTCAAAATAGCCAAACATTTACAACAACACAAATGTCCATCAACAGATGAATAGATAAACCAACTATAGTATATCCATACAATTTATAAAATAGATTTCAAAAAAATGAACAACTGATACATGTTACAACATGAATGAATTTCACTTAGTGTTAATTGAAAGAAATCAGACACAGAAGAGTACATACAAATGATTCCTACTACCTGAAATTCTAGAATAGGAAAAATCAATCTGTAATCATAGAAAGCAAATTAGTTGTTGCCTGGGACCAGGGGTGGGGTAGGGAATGAGGACTGACTACAAAGGGTCATGAAGAACTTTGGGGGATGATGGAAATGTTCTATGTGTTTGATTTGGGTGGTAGTCACACAGACGTACAAGGTCTATCGATGAAGTTTGTGAACTCGCCACCATGCGCTTACATTGGCAGCACTGTACAGTAAGGTTTCATAACGTTGGTATGTCAGTGTCTCACAGCTGTGTTGGTGTCAACATGTGGTGGTGTCTTGCTGAGTGGCATTCGTTATCGTTGTTGTGTGTTTCTGTGTGCCATCGCAAGAATGTCTGAGTTTCAATTAGAACAACGAACAAGCATTAAATTTCTTGTTAAACTTGGCAAGAGTGGAAGTGAAATCAGGAACATGTTAGTCCAAGTTTATGGGGATAATGCCATGAAGAAAACGGCAGTGTACAAATGGAGTAAACGTTTTTCTGAGGGGAGTGAACGCTTCACTGATGAAGAGAGGTCAGGGCTGCCAGTAACAAGCAGAACTGACGGAAACATTGCAAAAATTAATTGAATCGTGCATCAAAATCGTCGCTGACTGTGAGAAGCATAGCAGACCAAATAAATATTGACAGAGAAACAGTTAGGAAAATCTAACTGAAAACCTGGGCATGAGAAAGGTGTGTGCAAAAATGGTTCTGAGGGAGCTCACCGATGAACAAAAGCAAAGGAGCGTCGAAGTTTGCCAAGACCTTTTGAAGAGGCAAAACGATGTTTTGGGCCATGTTATCACTCGTGATGAAACATGAGTGTACCAATACAACCCTGAAACAAAGCGTCAAAGTGCGCAATGTAAGTCAGACAATTCTTCATGACCAAAAATGTTATATCCAAATCAAGAGTCAAAACAATGTTGCTAACATTTTTTTATATCGGGGGATTATTTATTATGAATTTGTACCAACTGGACAAACAGTTAACCAAGTTTACTATTTGGAAGTGCTGAAAAGGCTGTGTGGAAAAGTTAGACTAAAACTACCTGAACTTTTTGCCAATAATTCATGGCTCTTGCATCACGACAATGCACCACAGTTCTGTTTGTGAGGGAGTTTTTAGCCAGTAAACAAATAACTGTATTGGAACACCCTCCCTACTCACCTGAGCTGGCCCCCAATGACTTCTTTCTGTACCCGAAGATAAAGGAAATATTGACTGGAAGATATTTTGATGACATTCAGGACATCAAGGGTAATACAACAAAAGCTTTGATGGCCATTCCAGAAAAAGAGTTCCAAAATTGCTTTGAAGGGTGGGCTAGGTGCTGATGTTGGTGCATAGCTTCCCAAGGGGAGTACTTGGAAGGTGACTGGAGTGACATTCAGCAATGAGGTATGTAGCACTTTTTCTAGGATGAGTTTGCAAACTTAATTGTCACACCTCATATTTATTTTTCTAAACCTGAATCCTGTACAGCTAAAATGTGCATTTATTATACACTAGTTCCCTCCTAGCCACGATTTCATTTTCTACAGTTTCAGTTTCCCATGGTCAACTGCAATCGAAAAATATTAAATGGAAAATTCTAGAAATAAACAATTCATAACTTTTAAATTGCATGCCCTTTTAAGTAGTGCGATGAAATCTCTCACCATCCCTCTCCATCCTGTCCAGGACATGAATCATCACTTTGTCCAGCGTACCCACGGTATTTGCTGCCTGCCTGTTAGTCACTTAGGAACGTCTCAGTTATCAGATTGACTGTTAGGGTATCACACTGCTTGTGTTCAACTAACTCTTGTTTTACTTAATAATGATCTCAAAGTGTGAGTAGTGATGCTGGCAATTCAGATATGCCAAAGAGGAGCCATAAAGTGCTTCCTTTAAAGTGAAAAGGTGAGTATAGTACAATAGACCATATTCACATAACTTTTATTACAGTATATTGTTATAGTTTTCTATTTTATTATTACTTATTATTGTTTCTCTTACTGTGCACAATTTATAAATTAAACTTTATCATAGCTATGTATGTATAGGAAAAAACATAGTATATATATATAAACTTTATACATATATTTATATATAAACTTTATATATATATTTATATATATATAAACTTTATCATAAGTATGTATGTATAGGAAAAAGCACATATATATATATATATATATATATATATATATATATATATATATATATATATATGGTTCAGTATTAATGTGGTTTCAGCATCTACTGGTAGTCCTGAAACATATCCCCCTTGGAAAAAGGGGGACTAGTATATATAAATTATACCTCAATAAGGTTGATTTTTTAAATGAGACTGAAACACTATTTCTTACCTATCACATTAGTAAAATCAAAGGATTAGAAAACATACTTTGTTGATGAGACTGTAAAGGGAATAGCAACTCTCATACATGACTAGTGACAATGTAAAATTGGATCATCCGTAGGGAACTTGCCAATAGCTACCAAATGACCTATGCATTTACCTTTAATCCATATATCTCACTTCTAGCAATCTATTCCAAAGATACATTAGCAAACATATGGAAAAAATATATACACAACTTTTCATTAAAGTGCTGTTTGCTCTGCAATAAGATATAGATAGTGGGAAAACATCTAAGTACCAAGGGAATATGGTATATTCAGGACAGAGATACAAGCTAGACTTCTCTGAATATGCCTTATATTTCACACATATATATATGAATATACTTATATTTTTATTTACTACTTTTTTTTTACTGAAAATGCCTAAAACAATGATCAGTACAGTAGCAATGAGCGTCTCAATTATATTCTCTAAATACCATTTTCCACCAAAAAGAGCCAGAGTTATTAAGAGAGAGAGCTGATTCCAGGGGTCTGGAAAGGAAGTGTATAAATCGGTCACAATAAAAGCCAAGGAAGCTCCCAAATACTACCTCGGTCAAACGGACTCAGAAGCCAAACTAAAGAACCTCCCACTGGCCAAAGATGGAACAATTTGAGTATCAATAAACATGATAAATGCATGGATTGAAAAAGTAAATTCTTAAAAGTCCATTTGTTCATAATGATACTAAAAAAACCCAAATACATTCATTGATCATTGAAGGATGTTAGGAAACCAATTCACTAATTTGAAAACTGGTAAATAAAGAGAAAGAAGAAGCCATTAGCAAATCCAGACTACAGAAAGGCCATAGAATAAATACCTAGTTTTTTCAATACTAAATGACCAAAAAGTAAAATAAGGAAAGAGATGGAAGAGTTCTCTATAGATCATATAAAATTAAGTGACTCATTGACCTGATAGCAATGTGTGGGCCTTATCTAGATCTTTACTGGAACAAACATAATTTTTAAAATATCTTTATGAGACAACGAAGGAATATGAACATTGACTACATATTAGGTGATAGTAAGGTGTTACGGTCAATTTTGATAAGTGTGATAATGATATGTCATAAGATTTCAAGACAGTTCTTATCACTTAGAAATACATACTATATTTAAAGCTGATACTTGTCATCTAGAATCTAATTCAACTCAATGGCACACAGAAACAGTGGGAATGGATGGATAGACAGACAAGATTGTCCGTGAGGTCATTATTGTTGAAACTGGGCAATGGGTCAGGGAGTTCACTGTATTATTCTCTCTAGATTTTCATATGCTTAAAATTTGTCATAATAAGAAAGGTTTTTAAAGTACCATATGTAAACAGTTGAAAAGAAAATAGAAATCTAGATCTGGACATGTGAGCTAAAAAATAGACGTCATGTACAAGAGGGAGAGGATTTGGTGAAAGCTACAACCCAGGGTAAAGAACTACATTCCAAAATTCAATCTATGCAAAAAGTTAATAATAAAATAATATCTCATAAGTCATGTTTGGTGAAACATAAATAATCAATCAACCAATCAATCAGTCAATCATATGAGTACAATAAGACCATGAGGTCCCTGGAGCAGGAAGAGGAAAGCAGCATGTGGATCACAAGGAAACATGTACCCAACTAGAACAGAGGTAGAAACTGGAGATCTCAGTCTGGAGGGAATAGTTAGCAAAAAATAATAGGACAATGAGGATCTGAAACCAGGAAAAAGGCAATGGAATGAAGATGATGGAACAAATTCTAGAGACAAATCCTAACAACAGTTGACAATGTTTAACATTGAGATGAAGAAGAAGGAAGAGCCAAAGATGATTCAATTCAATTCAACAAATATTTACCAACCGTGAGTCTCACATGATCGCAAAGACCTGGCAGTCTAATTGAAGAGGTAAGTAATTAAAACAATTAACTATACTTATAGCAGATATTAACATGAAAGTTGTAGGAGAACAGAGATGAAGGAACAACTGAATAGATGGGAATAGTAACTGAGACGGGGAAAATACTGGAGGAACAGCAGTTTAGAAAGAACCGTAGAATTTGAGATGTTTATGGGACATAGGTTCAATAAGAGGTCACACATAGAGTTCATGTATCAGTATATAGGCAAAGACTCTAAAATAAATGGATTAGTTAAATTTGTTGGAAGTTTAAAAATGCCATCTTTCCACTTTGGTCCTATAAAGACAACATTTGATTCTATCAACATCTTCATCAAGTTTCTTTTTTTGTTTTTCAGTTAAATCTTTCCTGGATGCTAAGTAAATTCTGATTTAATGCTACTATATAGACTTTCTGAAATCATCTGAACCTAATGTCAAATTCCCTGATGCACCGTTTATGTGCATCATTTAAGATAAATTAAACAATTTCTTTGTAAATGCTTGTCTCACTGCACTTATCAGTATAGCTATAAAAAGCATAGTGATAATGGCTACCTTCAAAGAGAAAAATGTTATTTCAAAGATGGAAAAGTAATAAATCTTTGTTTTAAGGACTATGTAATGAGTGAAGGCAGAGGCAGCGCTGCTGATGTAACTGAATGGAAGTAACTTTTCCAAATGAAAACAAATCATATTTCTCTTCAGAAATGTTTGTACTCAATTTCTGAATGCCCTGTTTTAGAATTTATAGTTTTATTGAAAAGTCTGGGAAATTGAGAAACTGTCTCTAAAGTTCATTTATCAATTGGTCCAAATATATGCAATAGAGCAATGTTATATATGGTTAAACTGTAACACACGGTTTTCAACATCAATTGACATCAGGAATTCAAGAAGTAAAAAGTGCCATATGGCATTCATTTCATACTATAAAGGGGGACAACACCATCTACTATTTAATCACCATTCACAGGAATTTTCTTAGGTTGAGAAAGAAATCCAATAATAGCATATATAAAATTAAAGATGGCTAGGAGATATCACTGAACATTTGCATATTAATTTCCTAAATTGATTAGAAAACATAAGAAAAAGTCTTAGAATGAGCCATTTTCATCTTATACACTTTTATATATCTTTATAGTGACAAATGGGTGTCTATATTCTCAAAAATAATCTCACCAATTGAACAATGAACTAAAGTTGAGTAATGGTATAGATGGAGAGGTTTGTTTAACTATCACCTCCCAAAGATATGGAATGGAAGACTGCCCCAAGATCCCATCCCCTAGGATGCACATTTTTATTTTTATCTAAGCAACGTGCATGATACAGTACATGACTAAACATAATCCAATTTGATTTGTGTTTCCATGGTTCTCCAAAGAACAAATCTGTAAAATGACAACATGTGAAAGCTTAACACAGTGATATAAAATGGCAGTGGCACGGTTCATATCTTAAACTGACAAACTGATGGTGATTATTGCAAGGACAATGCCCTGCATATGTCAAACGATTTGCAAATAATTTATGTCACCTTCCCCTCCATTATTGTTTTTGCAGAGGACATAAACTGTGTCACCAATATTAAACTGTCTGCAAAAAGAGCCGAGCTCAGCTTTCTCTTCTCTGAGAACGCGGAGCCATCTGTACCCAGACAAACATGCATATGGCCATCATTTGTCCAACATCTTACACAGTGTGAAGGTTTTTTACTTGAAATGCCAACCTGGGTGGCAGATGATGTATGTGTTTCCTCAGTCCTGTGATTACCAGGCCAGTGCCGCTGTGCCGCGCTCTCACCTCATCAGTTCCACAAGCTGCACTCCAAGGTGTGTGAGGCATTTGCAGCAATATGGCTTCTGACACGCACGGAGGTGGAGGCGTCCTGGTGTGAATATCCGACTCCAGATTTTGTTCCAATCAGGGTCAAAGTCTGACCCGCAGAAATTAGTGTGGGTAGAGATTTAGGACTCAAAAACAGCAATTTGAAAACTGGAATGAATATATTTTGATAAAGGAGAAAGCAAAGGGCACTCACTATCCCCTGCTTAATTGTTGTGCCTAATGCCTTAGAAATGGCCTGCATTTTGTTCCTTTGGAGGAAAATGTAGTGTAAAGCATGCTTGTTAGCACCAGGTGTACATAGAAAAGGTTACACCTACAATTAGAAGGTGTAATTAATTTTAGGGATTTGCCATTACTATAGATGAGAGTAAAGGGAATTGTCACCCTTACAAAAATAAATGACAAGGCAGCTATCCTACAGATCCAATACAGAGTTTTAGGAACACTTGAATAGGATTTTGATTGTGTGTGTGTGTGTGTGTGTGTGTGTGTGTGTTATATGTCACAAATGCATGCACACAAACACACACACACACACACACAAAGACTGGGATCCTAAAACATAATTTTTTTTTTCTTTTAGGAGGTATCCAGAATCCAGACATGCAATTCAAGGCAGAATACAGTATTTTTCTCTTACTATGATCCTCTATTTCTATCAGGGAGGGAGAGAGAGCAATAGAGGAGAACTGAGTTTAATGATTGTCCCAAAGGGATCTGTTTAGACATTAAATAGGTTTTACAAAAACCTCAGGTCTTAATGAGTTATGTGTAAATTCATCAGAAACATATGGATTTATTTTCCTATAAAATTCTCAGGGACATAAAATATCTCCCCAACCTCCCTTTTTCGACAGGTAGTCGGGGGGACTAAAAGAAGACAAGTGATATTTAGTTCTTGTCCTGTACCACTTACCATATTTGGCCATAAACAAAAAAGTTTTCAAACATGGACTTTGAAAACTCAAACAAAAATACGTAATTTTTAAAAAAGAAATAATTTCTCGAAATTTATGAAACAAAAAAAATCTATGTACTTACCAAAATGAAAACATATCCCACCTAAGACCAGTTATGCTTACGAGAGAGTAAGTGAAATAGAAGCCATCAAGACCATCTTAGTAGTGACTCAATGTGATATGATTTCCAGAAATTGAATTCTCTCAATTGAAGACAACAGGCAGTTAACATAATTTCCATCAATATTTGCCACTTCCGATTACCTGTAATTGTTTCAATTAATGACTAGAGGGAAGAAAATGGAAACATACATATGTTAATAATAAAATTACAGAAAAACAAACATAATGGATTTTGTGAATTTACATTTGGGGAGTTTGTAAGATGAGGCCAGCAGCCCCTTAGCAGCTTATCCTGACAAGTTTAATTTATATGTTTTTAAATGAGCATTTGTCAAGGTTGGGAGAACTAAATTACATCCAGTTTACCCCCTCCTCTACCCCCAGGCTTTTTGTTCTCCTATATCCTAAAAAATACCAAGGATATGGTTAATAAAGCTCTCTGTTTTGTACAGAAGTTTCTTTGAGAGATTCATTAAATTAGAATTGTGAAAATTAATGTCTTTTTAAACTGCCTACTGGACCTTTCTACTTGGATGTCCAACTCAACATATCCAAAACTGGCATCAAAATTGTCAGTCTCATGAATTTGCTTTTCTATCAACTATACCCTTTCTGCCATTGAGGCTCAAAATCTTTGATGTTACTTTTTCTTTTCATCTGTTTAGCTATGAACCCTATAAACTTTTCCTTCCAAATTTTTCTCAGATCTGCCCCTCTATTTCCTTTTCCTTGGCAACCGTCCTAATCCAAGTACTCATTACCTCAACTTAAGTTAAACAGGCTTTCATTTTTGTTTCCTACTGCACGATGCAGATGACACATCACTTCCTGATCAATCTTGCTCAACAGCCAATTTAATCATATCTTATTCTTCTTTCCAATAAAAATAATACTTTGGATTTGTGGAATGCTTCAGACCCATCAAGGCTGTGAAGCAGCAGAACAGGTAGTAACATTTCTGTTTTGTACATGAGGACGTTAAAACTTAGAGAGGGCGGGCCTTGCCTGAAGCCACACATAGCTACCAATGGGAGCAGGAATCCGACCCAAGGCTTTTGACTCCAAGTTCAGAACAGCGTTCTGTCTAGGATGACTGCCACGTTGCCTAAATGTCAAAATTGCTTAAGTGCCCTCAAGATCTTTTGTCCAAATCGAGTCCAAATTTACACTTATAAGTTCATCTTTCATGGCTACCATACAGAAACCTTCTGATCCAACTGCATTGATTTACCTACTGTCCATGAATTTGCTGGACACTCTACTCATGCTGTGATCTTCTAATAAAAGTCTTCCCCGATTCAGAGTCTACTTACCTACCTTTTAAAACGCAATTCCATTTACCTTCTCCATGAAGCTTTTTACAACTATTCCATTAAATGTCAATAATTGTTCACACGTTTAAACTCAGTGTAATTATTTTTTATTTGTTGTTTTTTTTGACTAACACTAATTTGGCCCGAATCCCCTTCTGAGGCAGTGCCTTTCTGAGGACTCCATTTGATGCCCATGTGTATCAGGTGACTTTCCATTCTGATGGGAATGCAAATGATTTCTAGCCCTCTACGAACTCTAACGATGGTTCTACTTGCTCTTTCCCAATAGTTCTTTCCTGAGTCTTGGTAGTTTCTTCATATACCTGTGATGATCAATACAATACTCAGCTGAAGTCTAGTGGCGGAACCCTCTCTAGAGGTCTCGCTCCATGCAGTTCTCTCCAGTACTCTGCTTTGGGAATTCTAGCCACCTTGGTTGGCCTTCTTGAACTCTGAACTCTGTCTTCTCAACTCAGGGAATCTACCGGGCCCTGTTTTGTTCCCCTCTCCTGTGCTACAGCCCGAAAATACTAAGCAGAAGCTGGGACAATTGAAAGGCTCACTTTGTTTCTTTTCACGCAAGGATCACTGTCCTGAAATGACTATTGTTTCATGTCTGAAAACCACTGTTTCATATATTTTGTCTGGCTTCTTCAGTTCTTTAAGGCAGGAGAATAAATCCAGTCCTTGCTGCTCCCATCATAACAGGAAGTGGGCTTTCTTAGATAAGCATTATGAAATATAAAGATTGCTCTAGGAGTCAAAGTGAAAATAAGCTTTTCTTATTTGGAATTCTCAAAAAACAAAATAAAAAACAACAAAATGAAAATTTATCCTTTCTAAAATAAGCCCTTCAGCAATGGCATTCAGTTCAAAGTAGAAAAAGTAAAATTCATCGACTCTTTATTTTAATCTTTATTTTATACACATGTAAGGAGGTAATTCAACATTTTAAAGGTAATTTACACAATCTTTCATATTTAGTAAAGGTCACAAAGAAACATTGTTTCAATAGACAGAAATATTTTCTGATGTAATATTAAAATATAAGGTATTTCTTCATTTGTGTTGTTTGGTAGCAAAAAATGAAAAATGGTGTGACTTGCAACACAAATCTGTTCAGAGAGAGAGAGAGAAATGAAATAAACAGAAAAAAGGGTCTGAGCAAGCTAGTACTTTTTTTTCTTACAAGCTCCACTTTGTATTGGTAAGACCAGATAATGAGTAGCACTTTTTCTTTGTAACAATTCATTAATCAGAGAAATGATCCTTGCTCGTGTTTAGATGTTTTACTTAATTTGGTACCTCTGGCCTGCTGCCCCACTAGTGCCAAAATTATTATTTCTCACCCAGCAGGTGATAAATAACAACTTCAGTCGTGATTAATACTATGAATCCTTCAACCTGACTAATGCAAAAAAACTTGAGACCTACAGAACAAGTGGGTGATAATTGTTGTGAGAACTGTTGAAGCTCTGCTCAGCTTGTGAGAAAAGAAATCCACAGGAAATGAAGCGTTTGCTAGCAGTCCAGCTGATCCTAAGAGGCTTCATTAAGCCCATCTCCCGACATTCCGCCACTTGAATACCAGTGCTGGATTTTCTCCCTCCTAATACTAAGTTTGAAGTATCTTCAGAGACAAGAAACCACTAACTCATTTTGCTACATTTAAATATTTATTGAGTGGATGAATGAATAATAAATGAGAACACAGAGTTCTTACCCAAATACTAGTCATTGTTAATATGGGTCAGGTGAGAGCTACATACAGTTATCTCTGGTCATTTCTCTAATAATACAATTGTACACAATGTAGTTTTGCTAAAGCCCATAGCAAAATTAACATTCTCTGCTGGCAAAAAGAAAACTGTTACTAATGACCAGTAACTAAAGCCACATGGTGCCATCAACTTGATTATTATCACTTAGCACGAGATACCAAGGTAATATACCAGTAGTCCTCAGTTAGGCAGATGGTAGGGGAAATATGTATTGTTTGAAGAGCTTCCCAGGATATTCCTTGCCTCCAAATTTAGAAACTTCTTTAAATGGCACAATATATTTTAAGTCACAAGTCAATGGATTCATAATGATGGTCAACCACTTGAATATGATTTCAGACATATTGTTCAGCAGGCAAGTTGTTTTAATTTTTGGTTATTTTAATGCTTTAGGTGGAGGGATGCACTCTCCAGTTTAACATAGACCCCACTATTCCTATTGTCCTAATATCCCGTCTGTCTCTCTATTCATCACACACCTAGCTTCTGAATTAAGTTCGTGATCTCTGGCTATATGGAAAGGTGTCAAATAATATCAAGGGGGGGGGGGGAGTTAAGAAAATAGCTTGGATTGAGACATGCAGCTAAATATACCCAGAGATTTTCAAGAATCACAAATTATCTAAGCATCAGTTTCTTCAGTTAAAAACTATTTTACCTCTGCCCTTAATCTAAACAAGCAATGTCTGGCATGGGATCAAGATCACTTGAAAATTGCACAATGTTTAAGTGATAAAGAGTGGAAGAGGGGAGTGTAACCCAGCCTAGAGCTCAGGATAACTCTTAAGAATAGTCTTAACCAGGATTTGAAGTAAGGGGAGAAAGCAACAGAATGAAACAAAAACCTATTTCCTCATTAACCAGATATCTCATCATTCTTAATGAAAAGTGAAGAAAATTACCTTAAATTGAAATTCTAGACTATGGACGTAGCATTGATTTACTCTTTAAATTAAGAGGAAATAAAAAACTTAATGACAAAAATATAAATTGAATTTGTAGTCAAAAAATCTCTCCTCAAAATCCAGTAACGCTGAAGAATAATCCCTATCTTACATAAATTTCTGAGAACAGAAAGTGTCACCCAATTCATTTCTTTAAATCAACTTTATTGAAGTATAATTTACATAGAATAAAATGCATTTTGATGAGTTTTGACAAATGTATACATCTTATAAACCATACCAAAATCCAAACAGAGAATTTTCCCATTCCCCCAAAGGGTTCCCTTGTGCCCGTCTGCGTTCAATCAAAACAAATCACCTCACCCCAGGCAACCATTGATCTTCTGTCATCATAGATTAACTTTGCCTAGTCTAGAACTTCATATATATGTACATAGAATATATATTTCACTTCTAGCCTCTTACCCTCAGCATATGTAATGGTTTTGAGATTCATCCAGGTTGTTGCAAGTAATAGTTTGTCCCTTTTATTATTGAACAGTATTCTGTTGTTTGAATATACCATAATTTATTCATCCTGTAGATGGACTTTTGGAATTTTTTCAAATTCCAGGCTGTTACAAATTAAGCTGATAAACATTAAGGTACAAACCTTTTTATGGACATGGTGTTATTCCTTTAGGGCAGATACTTAGAACCGGATTTACTCAGTCATGTAGTAAATGTGTATTTAAGAAAATTGCCAGTTTTCCAAACTGCTTACACCAATTTCTACTCCCACTAGCAATGTATGAGAATTCCAATCCTTTCACATCTTTGTCAACACATGGTAAAGTCAAACTTCAATTTTAACCATTTTAAAGGTGTGCAGTGGTATCTATTGTGGTTTGATTACATTTACTTGATGACTAATGACATTAAGCTTCTTTTTCATCTATTTATTAGCCATTTATATATTTTCTTTTGTATAATGTCTAAGTCTTTTGCTCACTTTTTAACCTGGATTGTTTGTCTTTTTATTAAGTTCTAAGAGTTTGTTATCTGTTCTTGATAATTTAATCAGATATATTATTGCAAATAATTTCTCCCAGTCTGTGGCAAGCCTTTTCATTTTCTAAAGTGTCACTTGGAAGAAGTGTTTTTAATTTTGATGAATTTTACAATATTTTCCTTTTTTGTAAGTGCTGTGTCCTATCAACAAAATCTTTGCCTACCCTAAAGTCACAAAGGGTTTTCCCAGTGTTTTCTTCTAGAAGTTTTAGTTTCAACTTTTACATTTAGGTCAATAATATATTTTGAGTTAGTTTCTTGTGATTTTTTTTCCATTTGATATCGACTTTGTTCCAGAACCATCTGTCTAAAATAATATCCATTTCCCCATTTGAATTATCTAGAATTTTATTGACTTTTATTAAGTCTGTTTCCTATGTCATTTTGGTTTATTTTCTCTGTTGTTTTTTCATTTTTTATTACATTGATTATCATTCTTTATGATTTTCTTCATAGTACTTATCTGGGGGTTAATTGCTCTTCTTTCTCTGGAGTCTAAAGATGGAAGCTGAGATAATTGATTGTAAGCTTTTTTTCCTTTTTGAATATGAACATTTAAAGCTGTACTTTTCCCTGTAGGCACTATTTAACTTAAATCCCACAAACTTGGGTATATTTTCATTATTCCTAAATTCAAAATATTTTCTAATCTCCTTTACCCTGGGTGTTTTTGAAGTGTGTTGTTTAATTTCCAAATATTAGGGGATTATCCACGGCCTAAATCCACTCAATAATTATTTGTTGAGCACCTACCATATGCTCAACAAGTAAAGAAACTCCCAGAGATAAGGGGCTGGGAAATAGCAGGTACTTATTCAGACTACTTACTTTACACAATCCTTGACAAATTCAAGGTGTTTACTGAATGAATGAAAATAAGCACTCTGGGGGATGTAAACATAAAAGTTTGATTAGAACTTAACTCTGAAGAGTATTAGTCTAGTGATAAAATAAAAATATGATACCAAGAAATAAAGACTACATGGGTATTCAAGAACTTGACAAATTAATGCTTCTTGAGCTGTCCAGTGAAAAATTCAGCACTTCTAAATTCTCCAAGGAAACAGATAATGGATACCTAATCTGTTATTGCATTTGGTTGGAAAAAACATTTAACATTATATAACCAAATGACTGCCAATGCATGATACAGTGGCTCTACCTTGTATGAGTAATGTTAAATTATTATTCACAATATTATGGCCTTATATACAGAAATACTACATCATAGATTGTTCACTAATTTTCCAGTCCTTTCACACCTATCAAAAGCAAAAGCAAATGGCAAGCTGAGGATAAATATCCACAAAACCTCTGAAAACAATGGGTTAATTTATCTATGATACAAACATCACACATAAATCAGTAAGGAAAAAAAACAATCCAATTAGCAATGGACAAAAACAGAGATTACTAATAACCAATAAAGTTGAAAATATGTTTAACCTCACTTATATAGAGACATAAAATCAAAAAGTAATAAGATACTACTTTTCACTTAGAATAGCAAATATTTAAATGTTTCATAGTGAAAGTTTCATAAGACTATAAATTTATATAAAATTTAAGTTATGTGGCCTTGAAGAAATCTCTTAATCTCTCTGTGCCTCCTTAGTTTTGTCATCTCTAAAACAGGGATATTATATCATAGGATTGTTATAAATTATTTAATATATGTAAAGAACTTAGAACAATGTCTCATACACTGCAAGCATTATATGTCTTTAGGACTTTAGATTAGGCAGACTTCTTCACTATAACAACAAAAGCATAATCCATAAAATACTTGATAAACTAGACTCAATCAAAATTAAACATTTCTGCTCTTCCAAAGATACCACTGAGAAAATGAAAAGACAAGCCATAAACTGTGAGTAAAGTAGTATAATTACAATGTAATACATAGATGATTATAGAAATGAAACCCATATAATGTTACTAACCAATGTCACCCCAATAAATTTAATTTTTAAAAAAGTAGTCTATATTATTTGAAAATAGGCTCTGATTAAAGGTATATATTGTAAAGTCTGGCCAACTACTATAAAAAATGATTAAAGGTATAAAAAATAAGCCAATAGTAGAGATAAAATTGCTTCAATAAAAAACCTCAATCCAAAAGAAGGAAGAAAGAGATAAAAGAAATTGGAACAAGTAGAATAGAAAATATCTGGTAAAATATTTTAATCTACCTCTATCAAAAATTACATTAAATGTAAATACCCTAAACACACCAATTAAAAGAAATTGTCTGATCCAATTCTAAGCTGTTTATAAGAAAAATATTTTAAATAAAAGGGTGTAAGTAGTCTAAAAGTAAAATGATAAAAATATATAGACTTTGCAGGGGGCTGGGTGGCTCAGTTGGTTAGAGCATGAGCTCTGAACAACAGGGTTGCCAGTCTGATTCCCACATGGTGCAGCGAGCTGCACCCTCCACAACTAGAGTGAAGACAACAAGCTGCCACTGAGCTTCCGGAGGGGCGGCCGATGGCTCAGTTGGTTAGAGCACGAGCTTGCCCTTTCAATTCCCGCATGGGATGGTGGGCTGTGCCCCCATGAAAATGGCGACTGGACTTGGAGCTGAGCTGCGCCCTCCACAACTAGATTGAAGGACAACGACTTGGAACTGATGAGCCCTGGAAAAACACACTGTTCCCCAATGGAAAAAAAAAAAAAGCAATGAAAAGATAAAATATTTTTAAATATTTAAATACACACACACACACACACACACACACACGGCCTTCCAAACATTAAATAAAACGAGTAGCTATATCAGATAAATAAATAACTAAATTAGTATCAGCTAAATAATTTCAGAGCAAGAAACATTACCAGGGATAAAGAAGAATATCAATAAAGGGATCAATTTTCCAAGAAATAATAATCCTAAATATATATACACCTAACAAGAAATCTTCAAAATGCATTAAGTAAATTGATAGAAATGAAAGAAGGATAAAAGCCACAATTCAACAGTCCTTTCTCAGTAATGTAGAACAAGTAGGTAGAAAATTAATAGGGACATCAAAGACCTAAACACCACAATCAACCAATTAGACCAACTTAACATTTATAGAATACTCTAATAACAGCAAAATACACACTTTTCAAATGCAAATGGAATATTCACCAAGATAAACCATATTCTAGACCATAATGCAAACTTGAACAAATCTGAAAGAACTGAAATATACAGTATGTTCTAGAAACAGAAGAGAATTAAATTAGAAATCAATAGAATGGTATCTGGGAAATCCTCAAATATTTTCAAATTTAAAAGTACACTTACAAAATAACCCATGGATCAAAGAAATCACATGGGAATTAGGAAATAATTTGAATTCCAGGAAAAGTTTCAAAATCGCCTTGAAGCGTGAACTAGGCACTGGAATCTGTGCATAGCTTCCCAAGGGGAGTACTTCGAAGGTGACCATAGTGATATTCAGCAGAGGTATGTAGCACTTTTTCTAGGATGAATTCACGAATTTAATTGTCAGACCATGTTTATCAGCCCAGACATAATCAAACGTTTACAATATTTTTAAATTTAAGACTCAGTAAAATTTATAAATGATAGGAAGCAACTGGTTGTAATACTTTAAAAAAATTAAAATTAAAATTAAGTTCAAAAAGTTGTATCTTAAATTTACTTTAGAAATGTAGTAACTTGAACTGTCTCAATGTACAGCTACATTTTACCCATTCTCATTAAATGAAATCATAGATAACAGTAAGAAAAATACTAACTCATCTGGTCATCAAAAATGTACCAAAACAAATTATTAACGCATCTCTCAGATCGACAGTTTCTACTTTTTCTGGATTTAGGTTACCTAATGAATTAATACAATATCTATTCATCCAATATTCAACTCAATTAAGAAGTAGCAAAAGGGTTTCATAGAAGATAGTTATGCACATCATTCAAAAGTCATGAAATGACACTATAGACTGTACCTGTCTTGATTTCCTTTCTCACTACTTATGATTTTAATTTAAATAAGGGATCATGCTATTTATATTAAAATTCAGCATACATGTTAAGTATTTTGGCAGCAAGTACTTTGGCAGCAAAATAACATTTAATTCTTTGGTCAGCAAACTGGCTTTTCAGTGAAAATTTTTAGCTACTGTGACTTGGCTTTATGGACTCAAATTTAAAAGATAAAAGAAAGTAACTGAATCACCATAAGACATCAAGGTTTCTACCATGTTTCCCCGAAAATAAAACCTAGCCGGACCATCGCTCTAATGCATCTTTTGGAGCAAAAATTAATATAAGACCTGGTGTTTTATATTATATATTATAACAAGGTCTTCTATTAATTTTTTTCTCCAAAAGACGCAGTAGACCTGATGGTCTGGCTAGGTCTTATTTTCGGGGAAACACGGTATTTTCTGATGTATTGTTTTGATGTATTGTTTTGATGATCATTTACTCAACACTAGAGAGCAACTGGGCTGGAGAGTGATCGTAGACAGTAGTCTTAAATAAGAGTAAATATCTCGACTTGATATAAAGTTCCTCGTATTAAGGTAAGAATATAGCCTGTTGTAATGATTAAGATTAAAATATCACAGCCCATGTTGCTGTAATATCTTCATGTCCAAAAATACTCAAAGAAAAGTCTAGATTGTATATACTGAGGTACAAATGGTACTAGTTCAATTAAATGAACCTTAGGGTAATATATATTTTTAAAAGCATCACTAAATACAAAACAATATTTAAAAATATATACCAAAAAAAACTCATCTTAAAAATTGTGCAAAAACACAGGTAACTTGGGATTTTTTATTTTAATAATAATACACATTACAAAATTAGTTCAGTATACCCCTTATATGGTATAAATCTACAGTTTTAAAGAAAAGTGCTGTGTTCCTTAAAAACTGAACAGATGCCAGACACCTGGGTTTGAATTCCAACTCAATTTACTAACCCCATGAGCCTAGGCAAGGTATTACCCTTTCCTTTTTCTTTTGTATTAGTTTCAAGTATTATCCTTTCACTGTCTCCATTTCCTCTTCTGTGAACTGGGGACAATCGTCACAGTATTTTTATAAGGATTAAATGAGTTTAAATGCCTGGTACATAAAAAGAAAACATAGGGGCCGGCCCAGTGGCTCAGGCGGTTAGAGCTCCAAGCTCCTAACTCCGAAGGCTGCCAGTTCAATTCCCATATGGGCCAGTGGGCTCTCAACCACAAGGTTGCCAATTCAATTCCTTGAGTCCCGCAAGGGATGGTGGGCAGCGCCCCCTGCAACTAAAATTGAACACGGTACCTTGAGCTGAGCTGCCACTGAACTCCGGATAGCTCAGTTGGTTGGAGTGCATCCTCTCAACCACAAGGTTGCCAGTTTGACTCCCACAAGGGATGGTGGGCTGCGCCCCCTGCAACGAGCAATGGCAACTGGACCTGGAGCTGAGCTGCGCCCTCCACAACTAAGACTGAAAGGACAACAACTTAAAGCTGAACAGCACCCTCCACAGCTAAGATTGAAAGGACAACAACTTGACTTGGAAAAAAGGCCTGGAAGTACACGCTGTTCCCCAATAAAGTCCTGTACCCCTTCCCCAATAAAAATCTTTAAAAAAAAAAAAAAGGAAAACGTAAAAGTACATTATTCTAGACATTTTCAAGAAATGATTTTTACATCTGACTCTTTAGAGAATAAAGAGTCAGATGTAAAAATAAAATATATAAAATATTAGAAAATTTGAAAGGGACACAACATATAATCCTTAGTGCTTCCATATAAATGCTGGTTGATACTTCTGTGAAAACCATCCTACCTTCCCCACAAAAGGAATAAAACAGCATTATTAAAACATTCTTGTCTCAATAAGGTCCTTAAAACAATTCCTTTATCAAATGTAAATTATACCTGCTCTGATGAAATGTTTTTAAATTCAATTAAGTTTAGATATGAAGAAATGTTTTTAAATAGTAATCTGTTCCAAGATTTGATCGTCACATTTTCTAAAAGCATACTTGTGAAGAACATCTTTCCTATGACCAGGTTTACCATGTATCTAGCAAAGTAATCTTGGGAATACGGAACACAAATTACTTGCCTTAGAAAAGATACTCTATGTATGATGCTCAGAGAGAGGCTTTCAGAAAAATCAAGTAAATACACCAGCCATACAGTTGTATAAGGTTTATTTTTATGTGCATACACGTTTCAACAAAACAAAATTTTTCAGATATAGAGTACAGCATATCTAATGAAGTCATTCAGAATTATTTTAATGTGTACACAAATAACAGTATAAAGTACATGTATAGGATACATTAATTATATAATTTGTTTTGAGGTTTCAAAAAGCAGTGTTTTGGTTTTAAAATTCTGATACCATTATCATATCATTCAAGTAACATATATTTCAAAAGTTAAATTTTGTTCACTAATAACTAAATTAACACATAATTCTTAAGACAATCTGATGGATAAGCTGCCTTTACCACGATCTTCAAAATAGTGCTGTTCAATTCTTCTACAGAAAGCAAGGAGGTTGCTATAGTTTTTCACCTTCTCAGAAAGTTCATCATTGGTCAACTGTGTGGTAAGAATGGTATACAGATGGCCAAATACCAGTGCATCTAGTTCAGTGGGCCTGAAACAAAAGTAAAAATGACAATAACACAGATAGCATTTAATTTGTATGGTAGGATATATACAATTTAAAAAAAAACATTTTATTCATCTATTTAAAAGAAAAAGGTCACAGAAAAAAAAACAAATCCTACCCCAATTTGATAACAGAATTTATTCTGTTTTAACTTGGAGTTTGTTATAAGACATGAAAAAAAAGATCTTTAAAACTATGATTTCCTAGTTGTGTGACTTGTTTATTGAAGTAGTATTATTTAAATGTGTTAAAATAATATTGGTTTAATTGATTGTATTCATTTTACTCATTAATTTATTCACTAAGTAAATAAGCAGGTCTCCAGTGTGCCAGGAACTATGTCAGATACTAGAGATCTCAAAACAAGAAATATCTTCTAAGACATGGACACAAAACAAATTACCAAAACACAATTTACTAAGTGCTTTAATAGATGTACAAATAAAATGCTGTCAAAGCTCAGAGGATTTCACTGTGGTGCTGGCACAACAAAATGAGACCTGATTACCCAGTCATATATTACCAGCATGATTTCATTTTAATTTTACCACTTTTAAAGTAACTTAGCTTTCTGAAGGAGACATAATCATAAAGATACCTTCAACAAAAATTTTTCTAAGGTTTTTTTCCCTTTAATTATGTATTACTAACAAAAAAATTAAATTTATCTACCTCACCTCTAATGGACTATAAATGATGCATCACCAATGCATATTATATTAAAATAATTACTAGCACAATATTCCTAAAAATGTTCACTAAGTTTTCTTTCCCATCACACTGCTAACCTGTCATGTCTTCAGACTACTAGAAATAATCTACTAGAAATCATACTACTAGAAATATCCTTTCTTTATATACCAGTCACCAACCTTCAGGATGGTCCTTCAAGTTTGTAAATCAAGCCCCTTGCCATCAACCTTTTCTATATTTTTCCTTTGGGTATTTTTGAGCAATTTCCCCTTAATTTTCTTAACTGGTGATTTCTTAATTAAATAAACCTCAACAAAATCCTATTCCTCCCTGACATTTTTCAAATTAAAATTCCCAAATATAATTTTTGCACCATTTCTTCGGTACACTTCTCCATCAGTATATGAAGGTATATTTTCAAATTTTACCATCTACTTTATGGTTAATAGCAGTATTTTTTCTTTTTAAAATCTAACTCCTTTTCCAGTTTCTCATTCAACTTAACCTAGTTTTAACCAACATTTATTGAGCTTCTAGCTTGCACAGACCTACAAGGAGCTCATAAATGCTTTAAAAATATAACTTTTTCTATCCTGATTACATTTAGGAAAAAAATACATTATTTTTCTACTCTTTCTTCCCCTTTATTAAAAAAGTAGCATAAAACTATACTTTAAGAACAGTTTTAGTTTCTCATTCCCAGTCTACACTCAACCAGGTGAAGGGAACAAATGACGCAGCAATCTTTGTGTGGGTGTCTTAACGGGTATCACACATCAGCAAGACAGCACGTACATAACAGGTAGTACGCGTTTTGTTTTAGTTGCATTTCAGAAATATGATTTAAATAAATATTTAAAAGCTATCAACACTATATATTTTGAAGGATAAAAAGGCCATCAATGTTATTATCTACCTTGTATCATTTCTAATTTTTTTCAAATTCATTTTCCTTTTGCCTTTCCACCATTTAGCTTCTTTGTCTTCTTTTTTCCCTATTACTAATCTTCCTGCAAGATCTCCCTCCACTACCCTTTCCCTTTCCCTCATCAAGTAAAGTTATTAGGTTTCTTTCATGAGCCCTCTCAACATCCCCGTAGGTAAGCTATGAGAAAAGCTGACTCTAATTTAAGAGGGTAAGGGGAAGATACACAGGGAAATAAAGTAACCTGCCAAAGTTTGGTATATGTTAGAGCCAAGAATAGAATTCAGGGCCTCTGACTTGGAATCCAATACTACATATCTTGACTTAAGCCAGTGCCCTATTCACTAAGGTACAGTGTCTCCCAAAGTAATGATGCCTGCGACAGATAAAGAAATGAGAAAAATTTTGCCACAACCAAGTAAAAATACAATTTCTTTTTTCATAAATTTAGTTTACTTGCATGTTAACATTAATTAAACAACTGGGTCAAATTAAAACAAAAAACTAAATCTATTCTATTCATTAATCATAACTGTTAGGGAAAAATGTTTACCTAAGTCTCATATGAGGTAAAATTATTTCAAAAACCTACATCTTACTATCAATTAAACAGTTCCTCAATAGCAAACCTTTGGTTTCGCACCTGTTCTAAATTTTTAATTTTTCATTACAAGTTTAAATATAATTGTACCCTCATGAAGAAAAAAATATTTTGACATTTCTACTGAATCACGTGTCAAATGATACCTGATTACTAACTCTGATACTGAATTTAAGTGAGAAGAAAAATAAGTTAGATATATGCTCCTGGCCTCCCATAAAGACAGCTTGTGTAACAAAACTCCTAACACAGGATGATGCACTTCAAACAATAAAACACACCTCTCTGAGCTTTTCAACTCCTAAGAATTCCTAGATCAGAAAGAAAAGGAACTACATAATACTACTATTTGGATACGTTTCTTTTGTATTAGAGACAAAACAAATAGAATCTGCATAGCAAACACCACTAGAAATATGAGCATAGCTGTAGAAGCTTTCCCTAACAGGATTTCATGAGTTGGAGCTCTAAGACCTTTCTGCTTCAGAGATCAACAGACTCCAATTTTATTTTAATATCAGTTACATGTAGTATATATTAATATAACTTAAATATTTCCAACCTATCAAATAGTCATTTTTGCTACAAATATTAATATATCTACCGAAAGATGTATGATATGGCTATAGAAGATGAATGCCAATGAAGAAAGAATAAATAATAGCAAATAAAGCTATCAACCTAAAAAATAAAAAGCAAGAAAATTTTATTAAAAAGCCAAGAAAAGGTTAGAACTTCTAAGCAAATCACTGAGATTAAAATGCTAATTTAAACCCATCTTAAACTGGATCACAGGATAGCTGACTCTGATACACTAAAATTATAACTTTAAAAAAAAAAGAAAATCCATTCTTTATATTAGATTTTCTTTTCCAAATTACAAAAAAAATTCTGTCTTAATGAAATATGAATTACTCAACTTACTTATATAAATATTTAATCTATATCCTTCATATTCATTTCTGGGCTTTACAAATAATGTCACCAACTTTTAAAAGATAAGTTCATAATAGTGCTGTCTATCCAACAATATTTTTTATTGTTTAGTTTTATTCACTTTTCTAGTCCCCAGGGTATCACCCTATACAGACAAGTATTTTAACAGTACTTTGCAAGTTTAGAATTTTGTTAATTAAAATGTCATAGTTCCAAACAAATGAGAAACAAAAACTCAGACACAGACAATAGTTTAGTGGTTACCAGAGGTTAAGGAGGGAGGGAGGTGGTAGATGAGGGTAAAGGGGATCAAATATATGGTGATGGAAGGAGAACTGACTCTGGGTGGTGAACACACAATGGGATTTATAGATGATGTATTACAGAATTATACACCTGAAACCTATGTAACTTTACTAACTATTGTCACCACAATAAACTTTAATTAAAAAAAAGAAACGGAAAAAGAAAGCAACAAAATGTCATAGTTCCATACATAACACCTTGAACTACCTCTAGTAGAATCTCTATCATATCACACACTAATGACTGGTTTACCTATCTTAGAAATTTTATTTTATTTTATTGGGGAACAGTGTGTTTCTCCAGGGCCTATCAGCTCCATCATTATCCTTCAATCTAGTTATGGAGGGTGCAGCTCAGCTCCACGTCCAGTCGCCGTTAACTGAGCCATGTGGCCACCCCTCTGGAAGCTCAGCAAGAGCTCGTTGCCTTCAATCTAGTTGTGGAGGGCACAGCTCACTGGCCCATGTGGGAATCGAACCAGCAATCCCGTTGTTAAGAGCTCACGCTCTAACCAACTGAGCCACCGGCCACCGATCTTAGAAATTCTTAATGGCAAGAACCCGTTTGAGAAATCTCAGTCTCCCAGAGCCTACCGTAGCACGATGCCTGACTCCCATGAAGTGCTAATTAAATGTCTAATGAAGGCAAAATAAATTTAAGTATATAATCTTTTCATAAATATTTCTCGATAAAACAATTCCTCTATGATAAAATAATTTTGTAATCTAACAGTACAGAAAAAAACTAAGTAAAAAAAAAAAAATTTTCTTACTGCTTATTGAAGAAATATGGTTGTGTTCCCAGTCTTTGAGAAAGAGCTTGACAGCACTGGTCTACATCTTCTAAGACCTAATACAGGCAATAGACCCCAAAGGAAAATATTTAAATAAGCAAAACAGTAAAATGTGTCTAAAACAATTTACTTCACTGTTTATAACAAATATATAAATTCAGGTAACCTTTTATAATACATTTAAATCAGACTATAGATCACATATAGAACATTAAGTAATGCTTTCTATATAAAAAAATAGGAAGAAAATTTGAGAGCTAATTTCCTTTCAATGCAAGTACAATTAAGTTACTTATAAGGATTACTTTTCAAGAAAGACTTAATCTCAACACTGCACTCCCTACAAAAATGTTTTCCTAAATCTATATATTCAAATTATTTGACATATATAAAATAACCTGCTTTATAAAGATGACCCTGATGACTCACCATAAATAAAAGCATTTGAGTTGTTTTTCCACTAGTGGAGATGGATTTTATTTACTGCATCACTATTCATTTTCCGAATCCCCCTTGCAGCCAATGGCACACATTAGTGAGTTGGCTGGCTAGGACCAAGGGTAGCCTTGGAAGAGAGACATTAAATTGTCTAAGGATGTTCAAACTCATGACCTTGACAAGATTTGTATTTTTTAATCTTGCTACTTCAGTAAATTTAAGAGCAAAAACACAAACAAAAAAAGATATATTAAGTACTGTACTTAACTTCTATTTTAAGCCCTGATAACGCAGATTGATATTTACTTGCAAAAAAGATGCCCACAATGTATTGCTGAATGGGAAAAAAATCAGCTTATAGAGTGGCAGGTATGATTCCATTTAAGGAAAATGTTATTAAGAGACATCGAGAAAAATGCTCTCAAAATAGTTAACTGCGACAATTTCAAGATGGTAGAATTTCAGGCAATTTTTCTTTCCTTTTTGAACTTTTCTGTATTATTTAATTTGTTTTATAATAAGCACATGTGATGTTTATAAAACAAAACTATTTCATGTCAGAGAAAATAAAAGGAAATGTTTTGTTAATTTTTTATTATGTTGGGATTTCTTAAAATCCCAGCTATGAATACAAAGGACTATCAATACAAAAAAAATGAATTTCTTAATGCTTTAAAGGCTTTTCTTAAATGCACTGAGGGTTTTGTAAACTTCGATCAGACTGACCTGGTCCAGAGTCTTGTTACCCCATCCAATAGCTTTCATCTTACGTTTGACTTCCCACTGTTTCTGATAGGCCAAAATATGATTCAGAGGCCAAGGGTAAGGAGATCCATACCTAGCATGAGTGATCTAAAGCAAAAAAGATTGTTAAAAACGTGATTCTTTCTGAAAACAAAGCGTCTTTTTACAAATAGAATTCTAGGGGAAATATATGTTCAGAGAACACAAGTAGAACAATCTGGAAAAAATACACAGCTTGCAATCTAAAAAATTAAAATTTTAAAACATTCTCTTTAAAAATATATAAACTTTTATGTACTTTGCAACCAGTTATATCAAACAATGACACATAGCTTCCCTAAAATGTATGTGCAAGCAAAATTAAAGTAAGTGAAAAACTATATCACTAATGGTATAAACCACCATGTTTCATTTATGAGCAGGGACTTATGATTCTGAGCAAAAGTGTTTTCTCATTAAACTTTAATTAAGATGAATGCTGCAGAACCACTCACCTCCCCTACTGTAGCTTCATCACACCACTGAAGATACAACTAGGAACAAAAGAACAGTCACTGAAACTTTAGAATACCAAAGAGAAAATGGATGAAAATAAAGTTATTTCTTGCCATGGTAATTTTTTATAAGCCAATTTTATAAAAGTCACATATGTGAGGGTTGTTTTTTTTCTTTGCTAATGTTGCTATACATAATAATTAAATGTAATGGCAGTATTTAAGAAAAATATTTCTTATTCACATAGTACATTTCTAAATACCATTAAAGTGTTTTATAGATATTATTTAAGTAAACTTCACAAGGCCAAAGTAAAATAATAAGTTAGCAAGAATCACTCCTTTTTACATACAGAAAAATTAGAATTGAAAATGTCAGGCAACTTGTTCAAAGATAATGATCAAATAATTTGGGTAAGCATCCTCACCCTAGAATTACTTGACTATTTTCCTATTTCTCAATAACTTTAAAATAACCCATAAGAAAGATGATCTTTTATGAGAGAAAAAGCTTATTTTCAAGGCCTATTATTTTCTATCATACCTCTGCAGTTAACAGCATATTGTTGACTAATTCCATGTAGGCTTTCATTTCTGCTTTTTGGACTTCATCCAGCCCATCACTGAGAGAATGGCCCTAAAGGGAATTTAAAAAAATTTAAGAGCATCATATTAAATATACAAAAACTTTCAGTTATCTTACTACCAAGTAATATAACATCAATCTTTTTACTGCAAATGTCCAATGGACTGATTTCCAAAATGCCTAAAACATAATTATTTTATATGAAAAAATAATATCGCTACAAACTATTAATAAGCAGTATTTATTTGTCATTATAAAAATGTATCTTTCAATGGATAAAATTATATTATCAATTATTTCACCAAAGAACAACATACGAATGGTCAGTAAACCTTGTTATTTTAAGAAACTAATCTTATTAGTAATAAAATAAATGCCAAAAGATACGTATGTTGCTTATACAGTGGTCAAAGATGAAAAAAATGTTAGTAAAGGTATAGGGAAATAGACACTAATTTTTAAATTCTAATATGCTATAGGAATGAATGGATGCATAAAATAATATAACCGTTAGTTCAATCTGGCAATGTGTTTTAAGATTTTAAAAATGCATACCCTATAACAACGTAATATCACTCTTAGGAATTTATCCTAAGGAGATAATCTGACAAGTGTACAAAGGTATATGTACAAGAATATTTATCTTAGCACTCCATAACAGCAAAAAATTGGCAACAACTTAAGTGTGCATCAGTAAAGACTTAAGTAAATAAATTATAATACATCCATATAACAGAATATTATACGAGACTTTAAAAGGACAATGCATACATAAACACTTGTATATGTATGTATGTATAGTCATTAACATGGAATGATTTCCAAACACAGTGATGATTTTAAAAGGCGAGCTGCAAAATAACTAATAATAGTATAGGCCATATTTTTCAATATATGCAAAAGGAAAAGTCTGGAAGTATGTTCCCAAAAATGTTAATGGAGGTTGTCCTTCGATAACTATTAAAATTTAAATGAATAATTCAAATGGATAAATTAATACATTCAACTTTTAAACATATCATATCTCTCTTCTCAAATGTTCACTTGATATTTTACATTAATAACAACTTAACAGTTTTTATTTATGACCAGAATTCTTATAAGCATCAAGTCAGAAAATTATGTGTTATTGTGGAAAGATCTAATTACCTCTTTTACATTGATTTACATTATGAGAAAAAAACTTACATTTAAAAAATATTTCTCCAGTAGTTTATATTGGTATTTTATAAAACTAGATTACAATCAATGTAAATCTTAAGACATGCTAAAGAATGATGAATGACATATTTAAGAATAACTGTGATCAAATGCATTTAGTATCTTTTTTATTACCTTAGCTTTAACGAATTGGACTATTGGACCAAGTTCTGATACTACTTGATTTCCTACATGAATAAAAGGTACTTTACCTGTTGAGGGGAAAAAAAAAATGTGTGAAAATACTTTCAGTAAATTAAAGTTTGTGCTAATAAAAAAGGAAATTAACACAAAACTAGGATATGCTTTATTAATACAAAATTTCATAACACTATACCTTTTGAAAATTATAGTTAAATGTATATGTTAAATTCTATAAATTTTTAAACACTGATTACTGATTTTAAAAAAGAAAAAGGCGATTCGTTTCTAGAGTTCTCACTTGTATATAATAACAGATCATAATATTCCCTTTTCAGAGCTAACACTAGTAAAATCACTATATAACAGTTAATACTCAAACTCAAAAATTCAAATTACACAAACCAAGCCCAGACATTGGTTCATGGTTCAAAGAAATTTAACTAGGCTTTCTCTTCAGAGTACAATGAGTCAATCTGTACTTTACACTACATTAAAGGAGACCTTTACATCTTCTACTTTTAAGTTGCAGATACCCATTAAAGTCAATATTTTAAGTACATATTGGTGGATTAATACATGTCTGACTCAAAAATATCAGGAATTAAGAGAATTAGCAATCTTTGAAAGTATGTTAGTTTATGAATTATAATAGAAAGTATGATCCCAACACATGTGGGGAGAAAACAAACCAAGTAGGATGCTTATAAAAACTAGTTTCTCTAAATAAATGCCACATTAAAAAAGTAATTATTTCATATAAAAATAGTTGATGAGATCATCAGAGATAATGAAAACAAAACAGTCTCCAAATAACAATAAAGTTTACCCCAAAACCTAAAGGATGAAAACTTGCTGTCAGACCTAGTTCAAACAGAGTTCACACTAACAGCAGGCTTCTTCATGGTCCTTTTCAATAGATTCACTCCTCTGCGGCTCAGTCAGCCTGAGGGTAATGGATGAGGTGCACAGCACCAACAAAAGCTTCATCTGCATCCATAGGCTAACACATTACAAAGGAAAGGCAGGCCTTTTGGAACACAACCACTCAATAGATGTATTTAGAAGACATTTCCATGTTACCAATATAGAAACACTGAATTCTGTATTCCTTTCTTCTACTACTTTATAAATCTTGCAAAAAAGAATTTCTTATCTGGGTCGTTAGGTCATATTGTTTTTAACTTGGGATAAAATCCTTGTAACTACAATACTGATAGAAATAGTGCAGGTCTTCTGAGACAAAATGATCTGAGAATGAAAACTAGTTGTGAATGAATGCCCAGACCGAAGGGTATTTCTGGGGTGTAACATTTTTGAGAGCAGAGTATACTATATTTCTCATTTTCAATAACCAGTTTGGAGTTCTTGGAAGGAAGAGATTTCGTTTTATTTCTTTTCTTAAAAATACTTTGAGCACTGTAGAGTCTGAAACAGGGAAGCAGTTTGGGTAGTCTGAGTACTTAAATATCTCTAAATATAAATAGATATAGAAAAATCAAGGCAACAAATTAAAAGTGAATAATGTTTTCTGTCACTTGCCTGACTCAGAGTGGACCTAATGTTATATCCTTATTATGGCAGGTATCAGGCAAAAGCAAAGAAAGACAGTTATTCTCTCGCACCAACCAAAGGTTATAAAAGAGAACTGAGGGCACTGTTTCTCACTTCAGGCAGAATAATCATTTTTAGAACTTTTATTTCCAAAGAAAGCAAGAAGATTTTGCCAAGCAAGTACGCATATTCTGAGACTATTCGAAAGGACCTTGGATGTCATCCAATCCAACCATCTCATATTACAGATGAAGTCATGGGGACTCCAAGAAGAGAAGTAAAATTTCCCAAAGAAATTGTTAATATGTGACAAAGTCACAGAAGAATTAGAGTAAAAGTTTCTTAAATGCTCTCTGTTTTAAAAATCTTCCAAAAGATCAAACAACCAAATAAAATGGAACACATTCCCCTGATCACCCTAAATAATATGATGAAAGAGAATACTAGAGATATGATGAAACTTAAATATCTTAATAGAAAGTATCATTTTCATCTACCTATAGGAGATTCCTATGAATGTATTATTGTATGGTACAATACAATAATATGGTAGGTATGTATTATTGTAGTCTATAATATTTATCTGTTTGTCTTTCATAGAGTCTATAAACAGTAGATAGATATCTACCTAGAGTATACTAAGTACAGTCATTTTAGGAAACATGGATATGACTTCTCTTCATTTGCCAAAGATATCAACTTCAGTATATGATTACTAACCTTTTTATATGTATATCTATACTCTTTTTGTATGACTACACAGAGGAAAAAGACAGAACCCAATATAATTCATTTCACCAGAATTGTGTAAAATTTATAAAACCTATATATAAAATTAACACAAAATGAGTCAATTAGTGGTCTTCAAGAATCTAAAATATGTCTATGTTTATAAATCTAGAAATTCTTTTATGGAAATGTTTTAAAATATACATTCATAAATCTATAAATGTTGATGTATTCATATAGAATTTTCAGCATGTTTGGAGAGGGTGTCTTCACAGCTTTTGACAATTATTACCACCCTTAAGGACTTAAGATGGAAAAAAACGTTTACCACAAGTTATTATAATGAAGAAATGGATAAATGCCTCCGTAAAAGCAAAGTAACACACTTATGACAATCAGTTATAGTCACTGAATTTATTCATAAAGGAATGATTTTGTGTTATTGCTCCAGCAAAACCATAGTTATAATAATCCATATCAATTCTATTTAACATTTATGTATTAGCTTTGTGGCACTGTATTTTTTATATTAAAAATTATCTGAACTGTATTTATTTAAAACTGCATTTTACTAATATATGATACACAGAAAAGCAATACTGATTTAAAAAATAGCAGAAAGGCTATAAACTTAATAAAAAGTATCCTAAAAACTGTTAAAGTAAAACAAAAAAAATTAGAAACCAAAAGCATTCAGAGATGACTTTAAGATCTATGACAAGTTAATTATTCCACAATCTCTCTTTCATCTTTATAATGGGAGAATATAATTTAGAGAAGTCTGTTTAATAACAAATAGATTCATTAATATTAAAATTTGTTTTCTGAGAAAACAGTCCTATGTAAGTAAGACTGGGGAAATCTGAGATTATGTGTTTTCTTAATATTTACTATTTAAAATATTCCCATAACTTTCCAGTAACCATCTCTGACCACAGAGCTGAAATGAACAATCATGACCACCCACGATGTCAAGTTTGCACTTGTTACTTTATAAAACCTGGGGAAATTCTTCAAAGGGAAAACCAAAAAATAGGCATTTTAAAATCTAGATATAAACTGAACTAGGACTGCAATTTTATCAATGAAGAATATTAACAAAGAAAAAAATTAGAAAGAAAAACACTTACCAGATGGAGACATATATTCTGCATTTGCCCTACAAACCACTTTGATAGGCAAATTACACATTTGCAAAAAAGCCTGTAAATCAAGAGAAGTATATAGTGAGCCTAGAGAAAGTATATGCATATTTGAACACAACTGTTTAAAAATTTCTTAATAGTGTATATAGGAACACTTTATTGGAAAGGAATCAATGAATTTAAAGTGAAAGAGCTGTATTCCAAACAAAAATAAAATGTTATTTCACTACTAAAAAAATCAATATGACTTAGACACCAGTAAATGTTTGAAACTTAAAGCATTTATATACATTTAAGGGAGGAAATGTAAATTACGCACATTTATTTTACTGTATTAGTTTATGTAAGTCAGCGATACTATATATTGCTTTAATTTTCTTTAAGAGATGAGTAAAGTCCAAATTTTGTAAGGTATTGCTTAACTCCACTACTCTTTACAGCATCATCATCTTTCTTGTCTTAGGGGAAAACTCTCAAAATGTTATTTCTGCTACTTCAAAGTTCTCTCCAATAATACTAAATATCCTAATGTAGATTTTATGCTAATTCACTTCTTAAAACCACAATTGTTTATTTTCACTTTGTTTATAGTAACAAAAAATAAGCAACTTAAATATCTAATAATAGGAAATGGGTAAATTATTTATGGTAAATTCCAACCATGGAATGCTATCCAATTTTTAAAAATCAAACTTTTAAAGAATTTTTTATGACAGGAAAATGTCCATATCACAATATTAAGTGAAAAAATACAAAACTGTATAGATTATATATATGAATTCATTTTTAAATGTTTTTAAGACATCAGTAAACACTTTGCCAAACCTATATGCCTTCTAACTGGTTCTCTCCACTATCTTCTGTAACACTCAAAGCTGACCTTGTTCTCTCTCCTATGACATGTAGGTTTCTTTTTCTCCACTCACTAAATTTCCCTGTCTTCTTTCTATAAAATTATTCAATTGGGGGAAGTCATAGGTTACAATGGCTCTAATTACCACATACAAACTAAAAAACAAACTTTTACCTCTTAAAACTGAGAGAACTACTATAAACAGCAGTCAAATGTCAGCTGAGATAAATTAATACATAACAAAACTATTACTTATTATATATTAAGATTATGAATAGAACAGCCTGCCCTACCCAATAAAGATTTCTCCTAAGATTGCCTATTATAATTCCTTCCTTAGTTCTACATTGGAAATCAGTCTTAAGACTCTTGTTACATAGTATGAATAATAAACAGTGATTATTATCTTGTACAAAGTACTCATTTTACCTAAAAGTGTGTCAATTCTCTTCTTCAAATCTGTCTTCCAGGAATGCTTCTCTAAAAAGAAACCCTACATGAGTCTGATCCCTCTCTACTTAAACACCCTCTGATTCCTGCATTGCTCTGATGTCCCCAAGTAAATGTAGTATCTTAGGAATAGGTTTTAATTTTTTGTAATTCTGCCCCAATCCTCATCGCCCTCATTTTTCCACAGCTAGCATGAGATGGTGCACTACTTACAATAAGCAGTCAATGTTTAGTGACTGAGCCAAACAAAGTTCCCAGAGTTTACTGTGACAGAGGCTGCTAGTCAACCCCCCACACAGTATGTTCTCCTCTTTCTCTACAGTGGTAGGACCCATGAATTTTATCTTCACACATGGCTGCCTGAAATAAGAACTTTATTTCCCAGGATCCCTTACAATTGGGTGTGGCCAATGTCTAAATTCTGGCCAATGGGACTTTAAAGTTCTGGGCAACTGCTGGGAAGTTTCTGTAAGAGGAACTTTTTCTCCTTCTTGCTGATTAGAAAGAATGTGAAAACAGTGACCACAGCCACAGAGGCCAAACTAAGCCATGAAGCAGATGCTCCGTGTTGGAGATGATAGAGCAACAAGAGCAGAGCAGCCTAATTAGGTCTTTGATAACCATGTAGTCAGCAAAGCCGGATTGCCCATACTTCTAAGAAAAAGAAATAAATTCCTATATTCTTAAGTCACTCATATTTTGGGGTTTTTGTCAGAGATAAAATTAACCCTAACTAATTCACCAACAATTACTGTTGCTAAGTTTAAGCACCGACTCACCCAACCAAAAGTTGACTTCTCTGTGTCTATGTAAGTGTACACTAACAGTCCTCTAAATACTATAACCAGCACTCCAGATTTATAGTGATAATAGTGAGCTTCTAGATTGACCTGTAAATATAGACAAGGATCGTGGTTCTCAAACTTCAGTTTGTCATGCATCAAAATCATGTGGAAGGCTTGTTAAAACAGTTTGCTAGGAAGGGGAAAATTAGATTAAATTTAAACAGCTCTTTCAAGAAGATGATGAAGGGATTAGAAAGGTCAACTCCGTTCTATTACATATATATCTATACTGGTGATACAGAAAAGTTGAGCTTGTTAAAACATAAATTTAAAAAAAAAAAAGTGGAAATAGGCTGAAATGACAAGAAATAGGTACAATACCTGACCAACAACTAACACACGAGAGTCATGAGAAGGTCAAAAGGAATGGAATAAGAGCACAGGTGGAGATCTGTTTTTGTCAGGAAATAGGACACTTTTTCCACTGTAATGCAAGGGGTGGTTGGCATCAGTGGCGATAACTGCAATTTAATAAGGGAGAAGGTCACGAAAATGAGGGCATGTTCACATTCTGTGAGAAACGGGAAAAACCAACTGCTGAGAACGAGGGACCAAGAGGGAATCGAGGCCCTCGGGAAAATAAACTGCTTAATATATCTTCTCAAAAGTCTGACTCATATCCAGTTGTTAGTTAGTAATAATACCATAAAAAATAGTAAATATGGTATACTGTATTTTGTAAAACTACATGCATAGTGGCAACTGTACGAATCAATATTTCAAAAAGCTGTATTTCACTAAGAAAGATTAAGCAAAATTGTAATTTCTGCAATCAACGCCATACTTCCAGTCCTGCTAATTTTTTCACTTCTTTACTAAAAATAACTGACTTAATTTTGTCCAATTTAACAACACTCAACTTACCACAGACCTCAACTGATTAGCATAATTCTGGTTAGCCAAAGATTAATTTCTTTTTAAATATACAAAAGTAAATTCCTTTTCTATACACCAACAATAAACAAATAGATTTAAAATTAAAAACAATACCATATACATTAACATCCCCCAAAAATGAAATACTTAGATATGAATCTAAGAAAATAGTACAAGGTCTATACGAAGACTACAAAACTGCAAAACTCTGATGAAAGATATTTGCAGAACTAAAAGAAAGAAGAACTAAATAAATGAAGAGATACTCCCTGTTCAATATTGTCAAGATGCTGGTTCACCCCACCTTGGTCTAGAGAATCAATGCAATCCCAATCAAAAACCCAGCCAGTTGCTTTATAGATATTGACCTACTGATTCTAAAGTTTATATAAAGAGGCAAAAGATCCAGAATAACCAACACAATACCGAAGGAGAAGAACAAAGTTGACGGACTGACACTACCCAACTTTAAGATTTACTATAAAGCTATCGTAATCAAAACACTGTGGTATTGGTAAAAGAACAGACAGATGGATGAAACAAAATAAAAAGCCCACAAATAGAACCCATGAATAACTAATTTGTCAGCTGATATAGCCAAAGATTAATTTCACAGCATTTACTATAATTACTTTTTATCTCTGATTCAAAAGAAATTTTCTGAATTAATCTGTAGTTCGCTAAGAAATCTGATGTTACAAACACAGTATTTTCATCCAGACTTTAAAAATGTGAAACAAAGCATACCATGACTGCCTTCAAGAATATAAAAACTCTAAAACCAAACCAGGTTTTGACTCAAACAGTATTTCTCCTCTCTCGTAGGATGGAAGAAAATCTCTGAGGTTCCAAAATAGTATTTTCACATTTCACATTAATTTTCAATCTCATATCAGCACCACAAATACTCTAAAACAGGCATGATACAACAACCAAAAATACATTTTACTTTCAATTCTTTCAAAGAAAAGCAATCTTTATGTTTTAATTCTTATGTAAATCCAAAACACCTGTCGTTCTAATTATAATAACGACACTTAGGATAACTCATCTAAGCCCTATCCCTCAGTTAAGCATGACACGGTAGGTGCTTTTTCAGACACACACACACACACACGTGCACACATGCACACAGAACATAATACCTCGCACCTGACTTGAGACCCTGAAATTTAATAAGCTTGATGTAATTTCAACACACTGAATAAATTCTTCTTTTTAAAGTGTTAATTCATCTTTAAGGTCTTCAAGAGGTTGAAAAACTAGAAAGTACTGAAATCTGCACTCTGACAACCAACAGGAGGTTCAGGGCCAATACATCTCCTATGTTAACATAAATTATCATCATCATTTTGCATGTTACTAAACTATGGAAAGTCAAAACAAAGAATTAAACCTAAAGTGGGGCCAAGTCTCTGAACTAAAACTAAAGAACCAAGAATCGAAGTGTTGGTGGAGTGCATTTCCCTTCAAGTTCACTGTACACACGGAATAGGCCCAACACCCAAAACTGTAATTTCTGGGTGGGCTTTCACCGTCTCGGGAAGACAGATACATTTAGGTTCTTTCCCCAGTCTACACTGACTCTCAATATTAAAATTTTGAAAAGAAAAAAAGAAAAAGCTTTTCTCGCTGCCCACCTCCCCAGCTCTACTGGGCAGTGGCAGTATGTCCCATTAAAGGCACTGTGCAGGCCCACAGCCCTGGGTGACTTTGGCTCATCCCTATGTTCTCACCCTGTTGGGGAGGCTGCCAGGCTGTAGGTCACACCTTCCTCTTCCTCCTGGTCCAGTGGCCACTGCAGGGACCAGCAAGCCAGCTCTGTCCCAGGGCTGAGAGAAGCCTGGTCCTTGGAACCAGGAAACAAAGCAGGGGCACAGATGCCCCAACTCTGCACAGGCCGCTGGGAGCTGTACACATGTGAGTTAAGATATTCAAGAAGTGAGCAGAGTGGGGAAGAAAAACAAGCAGAACGGTGCAGCGAGTTCAACAGCGAGTGGCATCTCTTCTTTTTAGGGCATTTTCAACAACATGAAGAATGCGCTACTGAGGAGCTTTACAGGCTCTGGGAGGGGGCCTGCTTGTGAGCACGGAGCCATGGGTTGGGGACAAGGGCTGCCCTCAGAGTCTGCTTTCCCAGGGGCCACATCTGGGCCCCCATGTCCTACAGTCTCTTTGTCCCCTCCAGGCTGCTGGCTACCAGCAAAGGTAAACCTTTGCAGCCCCGGGGGGGGGGGGGGGGGTTTGCTGAGATCAAGGCCGGTTGACTCTTTAGGATGGGATGGGACTGCCTATCTGCAGTCATGCCTGGGGGACCCCAAAATTCTGGGCAAGTAGGGCCGAGGGGGGTCATGCTGGCAGTGGACAACTTGGACTTGTGTCAGGGCCAAGGGGTGAAATGTGCCAACAGTGGAGGTGGGAGCCCACCTCTGCCCTCTGTACCTGTCTGTACACTAACTCCGTGGCATGAAGCATTTGTCACCAGCAGCAGGTGGCAAACACACAGTGCTTAATTGTACCATAAACTAGGTGAGTTTTCCAAAAGGAGCCCAACATGGTATCTTCCCATAGGCACCCTTGGCTTGCACCAGCCTTCCCTTTACTGGCCTCCCTACACATCGCTCAGCAGGTCCCTAGAAATACTTGTGGGGTTACAGGGCGGTCCCACTGATACTTATGAGATTTGCAGACTGACCTGAATTTTTGGGGTCCTAGAAAGGTCCCCATCAAAGTGACTATGCAGGCCTACGTGTTGTCTGGGCCAGCGGGCATTAACCCGTCCATATGCTGAAACAAAAGCAGGATATCTGAAATGCCCAGGGATCTACGGAATAGCAAAGTAAGAAACAAAAACCCTGAAGCAGGAACAAAGAGGGAAAGGTCAAAATGACAGTAACCGGTATTGCTGTAATTCATTAGGTTGCAAATGGTCAACATGGAACTCACTCTGAGACACAGGTACACAGGAGATACCTCAGATGCAGCCCACGCAGTGGGAGCTGATGTGACTCTCAGGAGGCAGCAGCCCCCCACCACATCTCCCCACCACCCCCACCCCCAGACTGCCAGGATGCCCTTGAGATGGTGACCACAGAGCTGGTTTTCCAGGAGTCTTTTGAGGGAGGAGAGGGAGCTGGTTTCCAAATTACAAATTTGTGATCACTTTTGTTATTTTTAAAAATGTGCACAACCAGCACATTGTCACACTAAAGACCAAGTGATACTAGATACTCACAAAAGAAAAAATATGTATCAAGTTTCAGTCACAGCTCTAAGGCAGACGTTACATTTTTCACCAGTACAAAGAGGGAGATACTGACACGCTCGCTGTGCGTCAGGAGGTGGGCACAGGAGACCCGCAGGGCACCGTGACCTGGCGGACCAGCTGTTCCTTCTGCTCCGGCCCACCCAGAGCTGCAGCGAGGCCGGGCTGGGCTTCTGTCCTCCCCCAGCCTGGGCCTCCACACACCTCAGGCTCTGCTGAAGATCACGGTGCACGGCTAACATGGTCTTCTCCCACTTTGAGATTGTTGGGGTGCTTGTGTGTCCACGCCGAGGCACATGGCAGTGAAGAGGTCCCACGAAGGTGCCCACCAAGACGGCGTCCATCTTGTGCCATGTCACGTGGATGCGCTCCAGCACCAGGGCCGTTGGGGCGCTGAATCCTCTGGCTCCCACGCAGAAGCAGGTAGTCACTGGCCCGTGGGCAGGGCCGGGCCGGGCAGAGCTGGTGATGGCCACGGTGGCGGGGCCCCTCGAGTGCAGAACGTGCTCACCGCTGACGCTTCTTCCTTGTGTGGGTCTTTCTGCCACTCGGTATCTCCGCCTAGAACTGGATGGGAGTTAACAATGTCTGCAACGAGCACCACCTGTTCTTTGTAAACAAGGAGCTCCTGTGGAACACAGGCAGAGCTTTCGCCGGTTCCTGCGTCACCCATCACCGGCTCACACACGTGTACACCCAGCGGGAGTTGTGCCGCTTCAGGTCCCGCATGCTGTCCACCACCACGGCCAGGAAGAACTTGTCACTCGTGTAACCATGAGCACCGAGTCATATTTATTCCTGTGGTTCGGCTTCAGACCTTCGCACAGCTCATGGAGTTCATCTGAGTTCAGCACTCGGTCCTTGCAGTGTGCGGAGCCTCGTGTTTTGAAAACTGGACCGAGTGCAGGGGGTCGATCTCCCAAAGCCCACACCCAGCACGCCGCGGGAATGTGGCGGCCCGATCGCTCACGAAGCTGCAGATGACGCAGCGCTGGACGGAGAGCTCCTGGCACGCCTCCTCCACGGCCGCCCGCTGGGGGCGCGGGGCCCACGCCATCATCGTCAGCATCTCCCCGCTCGCGGGCCTCGGGCTCTGCTCCCACCCGGCTCCCGGCAGGCGCTCCGCTCAGCATGGCTGAAAATTAAATTTTCAATGTTTAAAAAAAAAAAAAAAAAAATCACTGAAGGGTGGGGTGTCGGTATATTTTTTGTTTCCTAAAAGGGGGGGAAAAAGTAATACCAGACCAGATCACAGATAACTAGTTAAATATGAAGTACTGACTTACACATTTATCTCTGTGACCCTTCAAAAAAAGTAAGTGAAGAAACAGAAAATGTATAAACCCAGACACAAAGAATGGGAGAGAGACCAAAGTAGACCACCGAGGTCAACCCATTTTTGTAAGATGGAAAGCCGATGCAGCAGGGTCGAGGAAGCTGAAACCTAAGAACATGGGGAGGACAAAATCAATATATTCCTATCACAGAACTAGGAGTATTCCAAAATTGGAAGAACCAAGTACCACAGAAGGCTGAAGTGAAATAAAGGAATAAAAATACGAGGATTGGTTGAAAGTCTGTGTAAACATCAGACAGCTGACCTGCCCGCAATCTGGCAGGACACAAAGGTTCAGTCTTTGGAGAAACCCAACCAGAAAGCCTCCTGACTCCAGACTCAAGCACAACAGGGGACACCATGGATGGGTATGGGGGTCACATGGAAAAGAGGTGAAAGGACAGTAAACACACTGACTGAAGAGACCTACAGCACCACTCTCCCTCTCAGCTTCCAAACACTGGCAGCCAAATTAAGTCCTTCCTGGATATCTCTTTGCAGAAAAGGCCTACAAATACTGATGGTTTTACTGGGGGTGGAAGTGGGGTGGGATGGGATAGTGCCCAACAAAAATGGCAGCTCACTGTGCAATTGGTCTAAGTGATGCCCACATGTCAAAAGCCCCTCTTCTCCCCATCAGCTTTGTAGGACTTCACTCTTAAATATAAATTATTAGCAGAGATAAATAGATATTTGAGGAAATCCTCAAACATATAGAGCCAACCCCCCCCCCCACACACACACACACACAGGAATTGGGAGGAAACAGAAAATGCAGAGAGCAGAATACATCAAAAAAAAATTATAATGGCTAGTACTTATTGAGCACTTACTAAATGCAAGGTACTTAAATAATTAATAGCTTTATCCTATGAAGTAGGTATAATATTTAAAGATAACAGGTACAGACAGGGTAAGGAATCTGATCCAGGCAGAGAAAAGAGGAGGGGAGAAGAAGGGAGAGGGGAAGGGGGGAAAGAAACAAACAAAGAACTGAGCAAACAGATGACAATGAATGACTCAACAGCAACTCTAAAGGCTAGATGATAACACAAGGTCTTCAAAATTCTAAGGAAAAGTCTTACCAACCTAAAATTCTACACATGGCCAAGGTATTAGTCAAGTGTGGAGATAGAATAAAAATAGTAACATTCAAGCAAGGTCTCTAAAATGTTATTTCCCATGTATTCTTTCTCAGTAGGCAAGCTAATGAAGAATATAGGGGACTCAGAAAATAGGGGATTGAACATAAAAGAAAAGCAAAAAGAATTCCTTGGATAATGACGAGCATAAGAAAATAGCTCTGAAGCCAGAAAGGAATTGCTCCAACTAAAGTAGAAGGGGGCTTCGGAGGTAGTATATCCAAGAGAAAAAGAAAAAAAGGACCTGATGTGTTTGACCTTTGTGAGGAGTATTATAGTACAAAGAGTTCAAGAGAGAAAAACTACCCAAATGAATTAAATAAAGCAATTATTTACCCAACAGGAAAAAAAATCGTATAGAAAGAATATGTTCATAGTACACTGAACAAAGAAGCTGGGATCAATGTTTACATTCTAATTATTATAGTGTAAACTCTGAATATTAATTTAGCCAAAAAAGTGAGAGAACTATTGGGAAGATAGAGAAGGAGAGGGGGAGGAAAGCTGTACTGCTTAATTTCATAATGGAATTCAATAGGTATATGTAATATTCAAAAATGAAAGGCCAACACAAGCATCTTACCTAAAAATAGAGATAAATACCGTGGGAAATAATATAGCTAAAAGGATTCAAAGTAGTTGTCTGTGGGTATCAGGATTTGGGGTGGGTTAAGAGTGGAACAGTGGACTTTATTTTTGGGGTATTTTTTGGTGCTAAGCCTCTCACACATTGCTGGAAGGAGTGTAAATCAATCAATCCATACACTTTGAAACTGTTTGGTAATATCTACTACTAAGCATATGCCTACTCTATCAGCCAACAATTCCACTCCTAGAAATATACCAAAAAGAAATAAGGCATATAGTCACTAACATACATGTACAAGGATGTTCATAGCAGCTTGAGCTATAATAATCAAATATTGGGAACAACTCAATGTCCATTAACATGAGTAGCAAATTTCACTCTAAAATTCCTAACACCAAACGAAAACGGATGTACAATATGTCACCAATTGCTATTATGAGAAAGGAAAAAGTAAATATAAAAGGATTATACATTTTGACTCTAAATTCTTTAGAAATAACATTCATTGAGAAGTTTTAAATCAGAGAAATAGCTAAGAGAAGAGCTGTCCAAGTTCAAAGGTATGAAGCAGTCTTGTGCTTAAACTGGCGTGTTTGAGGAATAGCAATAGGACCAGTGTGATGTGGGGGAGAAAGGAAGTGAGTGGTTAAGACATGAGATGAGATCAGAGAGACAACCAGGAGATCATGCTGGACTTACAGATAATTGTAAGGATTCTGACTGTTGCTTTGAATAAGATGAACAACCACGAGAAGGTGTTGAGCTGAGGATTGCTGGAATCTGACTGACATTTTAAAGGATTACAAACAACTCTACAGAGATTAGGTTGTAGAGAGCAGAAGAGTGGAGGAAGGAAAACTAGTTAGGAGAATTTTGCAAGAATTGATAATGGCCTCAACCAGAGTTAGGAGTGCTAGAGATGGTTAAGAAGTTGGATTCTGGCTATATTTTTAAGGTACAGCCAAAAGGATTTGCTGATAACTGGATATATCCATATAAGAAAGAGACTTCAAACATGACTCAAAGTTTCTGACATAAACAACCAGAATGATGGAACTGCCAATTTACCCAAATAGGAAAAAATGTAGGCTGAGCATGTTTTGGTAGGAGGAGGGGGATGCAGGAGTCTTTAGGGTTCTTCTCTAGTTGTCACTTCTGTTAGACTTCTGAAAGGAAATGAATAGCAGGCAACTCTGCTCTCTTTTCAAAGGCCTGGAGTTGCTAAGGTACAATATTTAAAAGCAGACAAGCAGGTTCTCTTGAAACTTTAAGAAGCCTAGTCTTCTGTGGACTCTTCTGTGGACACAAGTGACAGAAATATGTACAAATCAATATCATCTTTGCCAACACTTTCCTGCAGGTATGTAATATCAAGGTGTTAGAAATGGGTAGAGCTACAGATATTATACAGAATAAAAACACAATCAAGGACAGTTTTTATTTTTGGTCATTTCTATCTCCTGCATCTACAGCCCACCAAATGAAAAGTCATGGTTAAAATAAGAAGCTTCAGAAAGCTAAGAAAGCCATCCAACTAGAGCAGTATTATCTTCTGAAAATTTACGTGAAGGAGCCACTGTCAGCAGGAGTCCTTTAAAATCTCAGCAACTATGGCCCAATCTTCAGGAGATTTAAAATAAACACTCAAGTCTTATAATTAACATAAGTACAAAAGCAGAATAACATTAGTGAGCAAATCAAACAAAACATCTCAAATATTATGCATATCTAGTTTCTTCAAGTCTTTTCATGGAGAAGTGTACTATATTCCAGAAAGAAATCTGGGGGTAGGGGGGTAATCAATGAAATTAAATTTAAAGCCAAAAAGTCATCCATTTCTTTTACAGAAAACAATAAATATGACGATTCCTGACAAAGCAAGGTAGAATCTACCTTTAAAATATCAAATATCCTTTGTTTTAATTGTGATATATATTTTAAAAGGGTAGTTAAAAATACTCAATTCAGAAAATGGTAAAAAGAGCTCAACACCAGTTGAAAGGAAACATCGTTAGCCAATAACAGGCCTGCCCTAGTCACTACATTTGCACAGGGAAGATGAAGCCTCATTGAGATGTTATCCTTACCATCCTTTAGAGCAACTGACTTTCTGTGGCTGACTCGTAAGCCGTATCACTCTTATGACTGGACAAACCATTAGCACAGTCCCAATCCTTAACTGTCACTGGTTAAGTGCCCTGGCAGAACCTGAAGGATCCTAACAGAATACAGATGTAAGAAGTTGCTTAAATGGATACTGATACTCATAATAATAAATACAAACATACCTAAGTTCATATAAAACTAGTAAACTACAACAAAAATTAGCATTGTTATTTAATGGGACCAAAGCTCACTGCTTTAAAAAGTTAGATATAGGGCCGGCCCGGTGGCTCAGGCGGTTAGAGTTCCATGCTCTTAACTCCGAAGGCTGCCGGTTCGATTCCCACATGGGCCAGTGAGCTCTCAACCACAAGGTTGCCAGTTCAATTCCTCACGTCCTGCAAGGGATGGTGGGCAGCGCCCTCTGCAACTAAGATTGAACAGGGCACCTTGAGCTGAGCTGCCGCTGAGCTCCCGGATGGCTCAGTTGGTTGGAGCACGTCCTCTCAACCACAAGGTTGCCGGTTTGACTCCTGCAAGGGATGGTGGGCTGCGCCCCCTGCAACTAGCAACAGCAACTGGATCTGGAGCTGAGCTGCACCCTCCACAACTAAGACTGAAGGGACAACAACTTGAAGCTGAATGGCACCCTCCACGACTAAGATTGAAAGGACAACTTGACTTGGAAAAAACTCCTGGAAGTATACACTGTTCCCCAATAAAGTCCTGTTCCCTTTCCCCAAAAAAATCTTAAAAAAAAAAAAAAAAAGACATTACCTTATAAAAAAAGATTAGATATAACTCCTGTTAAATTCAGAGGTTTTTTTATTAAAAGCCAATAAAGTTACAAATATCAATAAACAAGATGTTTTAGAAAACAATAATAAGAATTCTACTTAAAAAAATAGCTATGCAGAAATCATCAGAAACAATTCAATAAGCATAGAAAGCTTTAAATAGAGCAAATTTGTTACCATAAACATGAAATGCTATTGCGAGCACATATGAAGACAGGTCACATCAGAGAATAGAACCTTCCTTAATATAACTCTCACTTGAAAACTACTCCTGGAATATTTCACTCAGTTTTAGATACATCAACATCTGACAGCTGTAGGAAAACAACACGTTCGGAAAGAAAGCAACAAAAAAAGATAACCAGAATAGGAAAAAATACAAGTTTCCCTGTTAGAATAAATACAAATAAAAATTGTAGGGTCAAAATTATGTAAAAGAGTTATAAAATAGGCAAAGGCACAGAAAGAATAATTCTTGTAACCCAAAAAAAACCTAATGCAATACCAGTCATGTGGCTGGCACTCAATGAACAACCTGGGAATAAAGAAAGGAAACTATTTTTCTGAGGTCCTATAATGAAAGCTTTAAAGTTTGATTATTTACAGATGAAATAAATATTCCCAACTGAGAAAAATAACAATGACAAAAATATTTTTTTTAATTCTTAGGGTAAGCTAAATAGTAGATGGCAGGGATATAAAATGTATTCACTTCATTTTAATAAACTAATGTTAATTCAGTATTGAATCATTTACCAATGTGCAGCACTATCTTCTTTCCTTTTCTTTATTCCAAAAGAAAAATGAACATTTGTCTTACAAGTAAAATACATAACAATACTCTTTAATTGCCCTTAAGCAAGAAAATTAACATTGCTTCCCAATAAAAATATAAAAATAATTCAAAATTTTCAGGAATTGTCTGTAATAAAAGTTTTTAAAAGATTAGATGCTTTATACTGATTCATATTGTGAAATTTAAGGGGTCATAAATAAAGCTTCTAAATGTATGTAAATCACATTAACAAAGTTATCCAAATTCTAGATAGGAAATAATCCATTTTCAGTCAGACCTCAGGTTTTCTTCTTTAAGAAAAAGCTTTTATTCATTTCATAATTAAATTTGAAATATTTTATATAAGGATTCACTAAGGACTATTCTAAAGCATGCAATGCCATTTTCAGGACACAAAATGAAAATGGTTCTGAATTTTAATTCGTATCTTGTTTTACCAAGACACAAAGGAATATCTGACAACAATTGAATGATTATTTTCCACCTTACTGAAGAGGCATGTTTTAAAATTAAAAACCATGAACAAATCTATCTACAAAATAATTCATTTTTATATCAAACAGCTACAGACCCTGTAATTGAAATAATGTATCTAAGGTTACAAATGAAAAGTGTTAGGTATCATTCTTGAAGTGACAGATTAAGTACCTAATCCAGTTAAAGTAATAGCCATATTTGTAGTTTAACATAAATTAAGACCTTAATTATATTTGTGACTATTTTAAACAAAATAACAAATTCCTTTATACCTGGGAATGTAATTTATAGCAAAGCCAGGTTCATTTTCCAAACCAATCTATTTCACACTGCAGAAGTACTCTGGTATAATGGTATAATGTAATTCTTGTTGTAGAATGTTGAAAGAGTAGACTCACTAAAAGCACAGAAAAGGTTTGAAGATAAATGAAGATGCTATTCATTCAAGGGTAATTTCATCTTAGGACTATATGAAAGATGTTTCACTCACACAGGGTAGTGTATGGCCTCAAGTTTAAGTGTGTTTTCTGCTCAAATATAATGCTGCTAGATCGATTATGTTGATACTGTATATCTAATAATGAAGAATTCTAGCCTTTTTCTGTTTAAAAAATAGACTGTCATTTTTTTCATCTTACAGCTATAGCTTTGTTCTGTTTCACAGCAACAAATTTTAAAATCCTGCTTGCTATTTACTTTTTAAGCAGAAAAGTATACAGTTGATATTTTAACTTGCAATCTCTCAGAACTACAGGTGTGAATTTTTGCTAAGTTTAATATTTACATTGGCAAACAATTACCATATATAACCAACCATTTTTCACTAATTACTAAAATCATTTCACTGATTACTAAAAATGACAAATTATTAAAACTGACAACTCTAATACCACCTAATTCTATACTGAATATATTTCATTTTCACAAATCCAATAAGACTAATTTAAATATTTTAATAAACATCATTTATGTATTGAGGGATTAAGATTAATAATGAGAATTTTTTAATCTGCTACATTCTGCTTGCAATTTAAGTTCACAGTTATCTTTTCTAAAGGTCACATATTATGTATTTAAGTCATTCCAGGGATTATAAGCATAAATCAGAAAAATGCTTTAATACTTCTGGTATGTAAAAGGTGGTAAGGACAAGACTTTCTATCTGAAGATTTCAAACTCAGTGGTATCAACAAAATTTCTATAGCCTCCATTATGCTCATTTTAGAATACTGAAAAGGACTTTCCAAGTCCCCTTATGTAATAAATGTTCCCTAAATTCTCTCTACCCCTTAGCTTTCCTTCTCCTGATCCTGATCCTGATCCTGAAAGTGAATACAGAAGCCTCATTTTGCAGAGGATGATCAAAGTGGGAGGGATGAACAAACTTTAAAAAACTAAAATTTTACACTTTATGAAACTTTAAGAAAGTTATAACAATTTTAAAAATGTTTTCCATAAAATAGTATTCTACTGATTCTCTATTAAAATATATCCACTGGTATCATCCTACTTGTACTCATATCAGGTTTAACTGAGACAAAAACTGCATACAACCATGAACAACTTGTTTAAAGTAAAAATGTATCCAACCAAACTGAAAATTCAAAATCATTTTCTCCAAAATTCTGCAGGTAAGCTGTGCGCTATGGCCACCAGAATGCCATGACAAGTTTACAGCGGCATTACAGCACTTTGATAATCACAGTTGCTTCTTCAATGCAACAACTGGCCTGCAGCCCCAAAGGAGAGAGCTACTCCTCCCTCTGCTCTTCTCCAATCTCTACATTAGGATATTACCATTTAACCGTTAATTAGTATGTCCACCTAAAAAGCATCATTTGCTAAAAAGAAAAAGCAAGGGTCAGCTAACTATCTATCAGCAGATCTGACATGTTAGTGTTCATGGCCAACATGAATGGGGCCTATAAAAATGCTGACTTTTTTTAATGATACAAAATATTCAACAGAAAGAAAATATTTTCTGTTGTCTTCCCTTTCATTTTTAGAGATAAAGTATTTATGCACAAAGAGTAGGGGAAATGAGAATATTAAATGAATAGGGATATTTCCCTTAATCTGAGCTTGTTATTCTTGAAGTAAAACACTACGTAAAAAGTAAGATTACTCTTCCATGCAACATTCTAATAATGATCATCAGCTTGAGCCACTCTCTAAAAATAAATTCAAACTTTTACAATAGATTAACCCAAATTAAAAAAAAAAAGGAAACAGGCTTCTTTTTAAATTAGCTTCATTTATATTAAAAGAAATCTTTTCTAAAACTGACTAGAAAGTAATATTTTATTATATAAAGACATTAACAAAACATGTACGTAAATCTTTCAAGCCAAAATAGGCACTAATTCAGCATATAATATCATCACATGTTTATATTTGTTTCCCTTTTTTCAAAAGAATTTCCCCTTTATTACCAACCTTGAGCTTCACAATAACTCATAATATAGGAGACTGTCTTTATCATATGTCAAAGATCCCAAAACTGAGACACGTTTATCTTTCACATCTTAATGTAATCTATAAATTGTAAGATATAATTTGCTAGGAAATGTCAGAAATGAGTTTTAAATTAATTTTCCATTATTTTTGGATAAAAATTCAAAATTCTATGTCACTGAACAGAAGTGATATGCAACAAAGTGTTACGAGTGTGGATTCTTAACTCAGACTCCCTGGGTCTGGATTCCAGCTCAGCCAAGTGCTGCTTATATAACTCTGGGCCAAATGCTTAACCTCTCTGCCTCAACTTCCTAATCTATAAAATGGAAATAATACTACCACCTACCTCACAGCATTGCTGTGTGTATTACCTATGATATGATACCTAAAGTACATATAACAAAACCTGGCACACGGAGTAAGTGCAGTACAAATTTTAGCTACATTATTATTGCTATTTTTACTAACATTATCTGCAGAATAGGGATTATATTATAATAATATACCTACTTCATAGAGTTGCTGTAAGGATTAAATGAGTTAATAAGAATTAAGTGCTCAGCACAGTGATGAGCAGATGGCAGGCACCCAACCAATGCTACTACTGTCTACCTCCAGTTTGTGGGCTATGACCTTGACTAAAGCTTTTCTGAGCTTCAGTTTCCACATCTTTAAAATTAGGTTAGTATTACTACCCTATTAGTAGTGTTATGGTAAAGACTGCATAAGCCACTTTATATAAACGTTCTCAGTAGAGTGCCTTTTACAATGAAAGCATTTAATAAATATTCAATTTAAAACAAATCTTATTCAATATTAAAATAATATTTTGTTTAAATTAAAGCATTCAATATTAATATTTTGGGGGTATGGAATGAAAGCATGATTACGAAAATTATTAATACTCACACAAACTCAAATATGTCCCCTCAAAAATTTTTGTAAACTTTTATCTTTCAAGTGTGTTTTACCAGGACCCATCAGCTCCAAATCAAGTTGTTTCAATCTAGTTCCAGGGGGCGCAACTCACAGGGACCCATGTGGGGATGGAACCGGCAACCTTGTTGCTAAGAGCACCCTCTAACCAACTGAGCTAACCGGCCACTGCCCCAAAATTCTTATATCTAACATTTATTTTAACTACTTCAGTGTTTTTAGGCATTATAAAGCTTGCAAGCTTCCATTACTCCTGCTGACTTTGATTATGCGTACTTCTGTCTAAGAATCAGGAGAGAAAAATATAATAACCAACATTCATTGCATATTTAGAATATGCCAGGTACTTTTCTAAGTGTTTTATATGTATTAACACATTGAATCTTCACGAACCCAATAAGGCAGCTTCTATTACATTTCCATCATCTATTATATCTTACAGATAAGGAAACTGGAAACAAAGTGTTCTGTTTAAGGTATGCTGTATTTGGAACAGAGCCCAGCTGCCCATTTCATTTGTGGAATCTGCTATAAAAGGCAGCATTTGAAGAAAATCAAATAAAATATTTTTTGCAGAAAACTTGTAGAGTTCATATGTGGTTGCTCATACTGTATTTCCACCAGCTACATGTGGCTATTGAGCACTTCAAATGTAACCAGCACAAATTGAGATGTCCTCTAAGCGTAAAATACACATCAAATTTTGAACTTAGTAAAAAAAAAAAAAAAAGGTAAAGCATCCCATTAATACATTTTGTATTAAAAGATGTTAAAATGATAACATTTGGATATACTGGGTAAAAATATATTATTAAAATCAATTTCACCTGTTTCTTTTCACTTGTTTTAATGGGCAACTACAAAATTTTAAACTACATATATGGTCCACATTATACATAATATATATATATATATATATATATATATATATATACACACACACACACACACATATATACATATATATGTGTATATGTGTGTGTGTGTGTGTATATATATATATATATATACACACACACACACACATATATATGTATATGAAACCAGAGGAACACACTATACTAATACTTCACTATATTCAACATACAAGATGATTTTATGACCAGGAAAACACTTGTAATACCAATACTTTGTAGATGAAGAAAGGAAAGCAAACCTAAGAGGAAATAACAACCATGAGAAAAAAAATTTATTTTCTTTTAAACTGAAATCATAAAGGTTCCTCTAATCAAAAAAGATCTAACCACTTAGTTCCAGGTGTATAATAAATGCCAAGTCTATGTGGTAAGTAAAATTTAAATTTCTTGATGGCTTAACTGGCAGACTATTAAAATATCTGATGTTTGATGTCTGGTATCTTCTAGAAAATATCTAGCTTATGGATACCTGTCACATTGTTTTAATCAATTTTATACATTTAACTGATTTTTCTAAATGGATGCTGGTCCACCATATAGATGAAAATTATTCCATAAAGTTTACATCAGATATCTGGAAGAGTCACATTTATAGTCATGGCTACTATCAGCTGTCAAGCCAAAGAATATTGAAGAAAACCAACAATTTTTAATAAATGCTGGTTAATTTATCATCTAAGTGACATATGTAGGATAACAAAAAAATTGAAAATGGTTAAGAAAAATTCTGCATTTTAAAAGGTTCTTTTTCTCTGGTTTTATTTTTAATTGCAACTATGATTTGAGAAGCCATGGTAAGAAAGCAAATTAATAGGAACCATACAAATAGAGTTGCTAAATAAAGTACATAGATTTTTTTTCTTTCCTTCCACAGATTATTTAAAACATTAATTTTTTTTTAAATCAGTTAACACACCAATACCTTGGTTTATACTGAAAATTAGTTAAACCATCTTCTGCAGGGTTTCTCAACATTGACACTATTTACAGTTAGGGCTGGATAATTCTTTATTGTGGAGGGATTGTCCTGCGCATTGTAAGATGTTTAACACCAATTGATGCCACCAGCACCTTTCTCAACAGGTGTGATAACCAAAAATGTCCAAACACCGCCAAATGCCACTATGAGGTAGAAGTCTCCCTTAGTTAAGAACAATTACCCAAAATACCATCCTACTTGGTGCACATTACTTCAGTACTTCCTAACCTACTATTCTTTAGTTTTAGGGGCTCTTCATAGGAGATTCCCAGATAGCTACAGCAGGGAGATCAATAAACTTCATATGCAGAATAGTCTCGGTATGTTATTTGTGTGTGTGCACTGGACTGTGTGGATAATCCTGAAAGCGTTATCCCAAAAATGGCAATTAAAAAAGGGTTAAGAATTAGTGCTTCAACTGAAATATTCACTGTACCTTAAGCCATCTTTTCAAAGATGTAAAAATTGAAAATACTCTTTTATACACAGCAAATAGTTTATTGGTGCTATCAGTTATCAGGCAAGATTGCTTTTATCACACTTATAAACCCTTCATTCAACATTTACTGAGTACGGTCCATATGCTAAGCACTATGTTATTAGTATTTGAAAGCTAAACTTAAATTCTATCCCCCTCACCAAAAACAAATAAACAAATTTTAAAATATTTTTAAATTAAAAAAATTGAAGTATAAAATCCGTATTTATTGTCTATAACCAACTGAGAATTTCTGCTTCTCAAAAGTTAACATACGAAAATACAATAGTTATAATACTAGTACCCAAAGATAAAATCAAGGTAAATAAATAAACAATTTATATTTTTGGTAAAACGATATAAATCTAAAAAGAAAGAAACTTAAAGATATTCATAGATAGTCACACAAATAAATCATTGCCCGGCACATTTCTTCTCATCTGTCTTTCTTTCCCTGCCTTAAACACAACACAAATGTACTGATCAACATACTATGCATCAGACATAGTTATTAAGCCCAGAGAATGATACCAAGTTGAATAAAAAAACTATGAAATGACCAAGTGCCTAGCATCGTTGTCTAGAACACGGCAAAAGCTCAGTTCCTCTTCTCTTTCTTTCTGTACTCAAGATGCTCAGAGTCTCATCTCCAATAAATGTCACATGTCTTAGATTTCTCTTTTAGGTACTGGACAATAAACCTCTCTTTGTGAGTCAAGCTATGTAAGCTAACTATATAAACAGCAGCTCAGTATGTAAAATGTTTGAATAATTATAATTATAATTCTATATTCTACATAAACATTTCTTTTTTTTTAAAGCAAAAAAAATCCCCAAGTATCCTATTCTCCCTATAGTGCAGTTTAAAATTTACAGGGCCACTAATCTTTTTTGGATTATACAACTGTGATATACAACTTAAAGAGCTATTATATTCAATAAGTGGTTTGAGGATAATAGACACTAATGTAATCAATAAGTATATAAAAAATTACCAGAGAGGAGTATGTCTGCTTCAAGATTACCAAATGAATTAATGCTAGAATGAGTACAATGAGAAAATGATGCTTAAAAATATGTGGTGCATAAATCTTTACAATTAAGTTAGAAAATTATTCTGTGTCCATAAATGAACACATCACCCCCAAAGATCAATACCATCATATCTAATCAAAAGCAGAACAAGTTCTAAGAAACAGAATGTGCCTAACATATATATGATTTTTATAAAAAAGAATGAATAATGAAGATTTTTGTTTATTTTATATACTGATAACAATTAGTTGAACAATATCACATAATCAAGTTACTCTTCACAGAAGAGATGTTATATTGATAATGGTAAATCACACAGAAAAATTCTAAATGTACTGTATCAGACTGTCTGGGGAGGGGGGTAAATTGCAACTCAAAGTGAAAAATATTACATTATTTATATATTTACCTGCACAGCAAGAGAAGCTGCATTGTCAGAAAGCAAAATTTGCTCCCCTGTGGAAATACAATGAAAGGTGTGAGTAAAAAGTATGATTGCTAAACAAGTAAAATACACCTATATTTTTATTTTTAAAAAGAAAAAATATAGCCGTTCACTAACATAATTATGAAGTTCTATGTCAATGCTATTGTGTAATTATAATTTTGATTATATTATATTGTATGTAAGTAATGATAAAACAAGACTATTTCTCTATAACTGATCATTTATCACATTTTATCAGCAATATGTAATTAAAATCACTCATTTAAAAACAAATTAATTTTTCAAGTTTTCAAGATATATGCCTCTTCTTTTCATTACAATTAAGTACTATATGTATCTACTCAAACCTCTCTAGTTAAAAGTAAAACCACTCAAAATCATATAAAACCAGCTTGCAGTTAATATTGCACAGTATGTCTAGGTCTGTCACACAAAAGAAAGATGACAAGTTCGCTGCAATAAAAATTCCATGCTTAGAAGACTAGGGCTGCTGCCTATTAGTCTTCATTACTTTGCAGTCTTCTGACAACTGTAGCAGGCTGCTGAGCCCCAAATGGGGTCCATAATGTGATCTGATGATATATGAAGAGCTGCTAAAGGGAGCCTGAACCATCCTAGCCTATACATTTTAACAGTTCCTTTTTACTGAGAGCCCACTTTACCAAGGGCTTCAAAAATCTGCTGTGTCAGCTATTGGTGCAGTAAATCTGCCAACTGCTCCTGCAACCACATCATTTTACACTGCCTACAGCAGGCAATATAATGAGTCAATAATAAACTAAGGACCTTATAGGCCGTGAATAGTTGGTTTACACTGGCAAATACAAGTTTAGGCAAAATCTCTTCGACAAATTACACAAGGGAATCCTTTCTTTATGTTTTATGTTCTCGCTGCAGTAAATTATATTACTCAGGGATTTTTTTTTTTTGTAATAAATATATTTTGACGCAAAGCCATTTTTAATTGTGAACAAGTACCTACCTTTCAGTTGCTGATATAATGTAGCATTTTCAGGCCAAGGTTCTGCAGCTGAGGAAACAAGGCAGTGATAGTTAGGCATATAGGGCAAAAACAAATGAATAACCAAATTAATAAGCACATTGGCCTAGAGCATTTAAAGTGAATTGCCAAGGTTACCTTAACTACTATGGCAACTAATCACACTACCTTAGCTCCTTTGGTAACCTGTATAAGTAGGTTAAATAATTTTCAATCCATGTTTGGTGGTAATTTGTGTTTTGTTTTTTTATGGGGAGGAAGGAGGTGGAAGACATCTTGCCCAATCAAAAGTGAGAATTTAAAAAATAAAACAACCTATATGCTACTATTCCTTTAGCCGCTTTCAAACATAAACATATCTAAAATGTTACTCATAGAAAAAGATAGTGAATTTCAATTCACTATAAAAAAAAGTGAAACAATATTTATAATATTTTACTGTAAACTTTTAAATTTTCAAACAGATAACACCGCATGAAAGAATCAAGTATATGTGTATCAGCCTGTGCATCTTGCCTCATAAGCTGGGAGTATGGAAACTTCCAGAGGAATCCAGTTGTAGTCTAGAACATGTCATTGGCTTGACCCCATCACACCCCACAACAGCAAAGGGGAGCAGCAATTATGAAGCAATAAGTACCTACAAGGTCAAAGCTGCTAAAGCTAATTTTAGTCCTGAAGCCAGGCTTGCTTGACCTTGCCTCTTAATCTTTCATCTAGAAGAGACTCTAGCTAGCTACACAGAGAACATTAACAACCTACCAGCGATTGGAAAAAGTACTAGATTTGAATTTTGTCTAATCAACTGTACTTAAGAAGCAATGTCTCCACTGATAGAATATACAGGATATAATTTGCTGAATTTTTCTTTGTAAAAGCCATAAAATATCAAAATCACCAATTTGGGCACAGTAATTATATTTGCTCTCAGCAAAAAAGTAAATTAAATATATGAAATTTGATAATAATTGGTATTTTTCTTATTGTGTTTAAACTAATCCAATTTCTGTGACATAGCAACAAATTATTTTTAATATACAATTCTAGCTGATTTTTTAAAAGAAATTTATATGTATGAAGCTTTTTTTCCTTATGACTGATCATTTAAGATGCACTAAAACAGTCCCAGGGGTGAGGGGAGGTTAATATGCTTTTATTTACACTTTAGAATGAAAAGAAAAACATAGTAGTAGTATTATAAATTATAAATGGTATTTTTTGGTTTGGTTTGGGAGACACAAAATTAAACTCACACTTAGGAATAATAGCATGAAATCATTAAGAAGATAATGGACCATACGAAGTTTTGTATGCCGTCGCTCACAATATTACACATGTACCATATGAAAGGCTATTGAATTTCAACTCACGTACCAAAAAGGCAGTGAAACTAAATATTTATTATATGTTACTATAAACTTTTTAATAAAGTAAAATTTCAGTAAGAACCCAATTAACCTGTGTAACATAGTTTTTAAAATAAAAGTCAGGGAAACAAAAACAAGCTGACATCAGCGAATTACTCAAAAGTAACCTTTTAGGATAAATTGTATGGTCAGCATACACCTACATCGTTTACATCTGTATTAGAAACAATACAATGAGTTTCATTCATTATAAGATCCTACATCACCAAAGATTCAATTATATGCATTGTATTAATCTTATTAAAGCAGTAAAGCACAGGAATAAAATTTACAAAAACTTCAAAGATGTTGAAATTAGTTCCTTGATGGTACAGATGTGAGTATTCATCTGTACTGTACCATGCTGCACATACAGCTGGTGCTCATTAATTGTGTGTTGAAGAAAGAAAAGGGATATTTGATTAAACCTACCACCCTATTCCTTAAATATTCTGGCTAATCAAAGTTTTACTGAACTTAATATTATCAACTATGCTAAAGTAATAGTGTGTTCCAATTAAATATTATGGTCATTTTAACTTTTGGTTAGCTGTCTACATACTAGGCATGGACTATAAATTTTCAAAACAATGGAATAACATATACATAGCATTAAATACAGGCTGAATATAATTTAAGTGTTCTTTGATAAATAAGAAACCACTTCACTACTCTGTAATATCAGAGAGTTCTCATATGAACAGTAATTTCAGTTAAAAGTTAATTTATCATCACTCCCATGGATTCTCGAAATCTAATACAATAGACATATGTGAAAGCAAAAGAAATCTTGCAACATATTACCTGACTACAAATAAGAATAAAAAAGTTGCCCTACAGGGGCCGGGCCGGTGGCTCAGGCGGTTAGAGCTCCACGCTCCTAACTCCAAAGGCTGCCGGTTCGATTCCCACATGGGCCAGTGGGCTCTCAACCACAAGGTTTGCCAGTTCAATTCCTCGAGTCCCTCAAGGGATGGTGGGCTCCGCCCCCTGCAACTAAGATTGAACACGGCACCTTGAGCTAAGCTGCCTCCCGGATGGCTCAGTTGGTTGGAGCATGTCCTCTCAACCACAAGGTTGCCAGTTCGATTCCTCGACTCCCGCAAGGGATGGTGGGCTCTGCCCCCTGCAACTAGAAAACGGCAACTGGACCTGGAGCTGAGCTGCGCCCTCCACAACTAAGACTGAAATTCAGTACAACAACTTGAAGCTGAATGGCACCCTCCACAACTAAGATTGAAAGGACAACTTGACTTAGAAAAAAGTCCTGGAAGTACACACTGTTCCCCAATAAAGTCCTGTTCCCCTTCCCCAATAAAAAAATCTTTAAAAAAAAAAAAGTTGCCTACAAATACTGAAAGCTGTTACTAAGAACCTAAAGCTGGAAACGGGGTGAGGGGGGGCGGTGTTTTTCTTGATCCAAGATACAAACTATGTTCCAACTCAGAAATTATTATTGAAAATAAACTCTCAAAAACTAACTGCCAAAACATGTGATGTTATCTTCACAAATAGAGCCTACCATTTAAAAAGAAGAAACCAACAGGCGGCAAGAAACCTATATAACCATGTTATTTTAGCAGCTGGGAATTCCAGCGCACCCACAAATCAGGAGACAAGAAATGGTAGCAGAGGCAGGGAATGATCAGCCGCCTCTCACACCCACGAGCAAGCTCCGAGTATACAAACATCACTGATTTAAATGCATCACCTACAGAAACCAGCTCAAATAATTACGTTTTAAACATGACATGGGACAAGAAATGCTAGCGTGTTATTCCATAAAGTGACAAAAGTGAAAACGCTAAGTTGTGTGGCGTGGCACTGGATCTACAAATCAACCCTGCAGGTATGTTTCTAGGAAATGAGCTCTGTAACTGCCTTCATAAGGAAGCCCATGAATCATGAATGTTATCATTCACACATAACAAAGTATGAAGCCTATTTCCTGGTTTGGGGAATATTAATTAAAGCCTTTTTATTGAGAATGCCTATTATGTGAAAGACAAAGTCCCAAAGTACAAATTCTTCCTCACTCCTTTTCCAAGGTCAGGCAAGTCAATCCCCACCCTTTCTCCTGACCACATGTAAAAGAGGCAGATTAAGAATTTAGAATTATAGTGCTAGCAATACGCCTTAAAAATCTGTAGCATTTAAAAGGAAACATCATTTTAAAACAATAGAACATTTTCATCTCTTGAGTTTTTCAGTTGACCTTAAATGTTTTAGACCAGACTAATTCAACAGTGATAAAATTTCATAACTCACCTACCCTATTATCAATTTCTACCATCATAAGCACTCCCTGATATGAAGTGCCTTTGTAAACCTGCCATGGGGAAGAGTCAGCCTTAAAATAAATATAGAAGTCTAAAAGTTTCTGAAAAGGAGACTGGTAGGAAATGTGGATTGAGCGAAAATGTGGTCCAATGTTGGTAAATTTCAAGTTACTGGTATTACTAGCTCACCAAAAGTAAACTTGATGCTTAACACACATCAATAGTCTGTGAGGCTCTTGGAATAAAGATCAGAATCCTCAACCTGACCTTACACCCCACTCTCTCTCCCTCTCTGGACCCATCGTACCTCCACTCCATCCACTCTGTACTGCAGCCACATCGGCCTTCACCCAGTTTCTGAAGGCCTTCACCTTTTTCCTTCTTGCCCTAGCGATTCATTTGTGCTGTTTCCTCTGCCCTCGAGCAATCTTGCCCCCCTTCTAGTGTGTCCTCGCATCTCAAGCATCACTTCCGCAAACTGGGCTAGCTTCGTGGACATGCAACCTGAGCAGCTGCACAAGGCCTGCACTTAGAAAAACTCCACGCTTGGTTTAATGTTCTGCCGTCACAGTCTTGGAATTCTTTTGAACAAGGGCCTCCCATTTTCATCTTAGCCTGGGCACTACAAATTATGTAGCCAGTCATGTCCTCAGGGAAGCCTCTCTTTACAAGCTTAAATAGCATGCACACTCCGTTGTACCACTTTCACAGTCAACATTATTCCATCTGTTTGAGGACTATTTGATTAATTCCCCTACTAGGACATAAGCACCATGAATCTAGTGCTCATGTCTGATTTTTGCTTACCACTTCATCCCTAGAACCTAGCACCTAACAGGCAATCAGTAAATGTTGGCTAAATAATGTTTCTTTTATTATTATCAATATCATTATTGTTATTATTCTGTTATGTTTAGGCTAAGAATACAACAGGGAAGATAAGGAAACTACAGAACACGGCCAAAAAAGGAAACATGACCCAGAGAACTTCAAGACTACAACCAATAACACTACTGTAAAAATACTGAATGGCTGCCAGAAATAGTTGGCAGAATCTAATTCTATAAACGTACCTATGCACTGACCCTAAAACTGGAAATTGTTTGTTTTATATCAAATTATATAGTTGTCATTGGTTATTACCGTTGTAACACTCCTAAGACTAACAAAAGGCCCTCAAATCATCTGACAATCTCACTATTCTCCTTTCCACACTCTGTAACTCTAACCCAGGGACCACCATTTTTTAAAATCTCGTGTCCCCATCAATAAAATATTCGAGTATGCAGGGCCAAATAGATTTAGAAATCATATGGTTGGTATTCCTGAGCTAATAAATCACACACTAAAAAAGAAAGTAGAGTTAAAAATAAATTGAAATTCAAGTTCCAGTATTTTCTTCCTGTACTTCAAAAGAACCGTCTTGCATAATAAGGGTGTATACACTCCACCCCACTTTGGAAAACACTGTTCTAATTAAATAACTACTTATTTGAAGCTTTAGCAGGAAACCCAGCTATTCATGTACCCTTGACCAAAAAAGAATCTTCCTCTATTTTAGTGAAATCATCTTTTTTGACCACAGAAAAGGCTTGGAAAGAAAACACACAAATTAATGGAGCGGAGAAGGCAGGGGGTCGGGCGGGGGAGGGGGGGGACACGGGGGTAACCTGCCTACCTATCTACCTAACAATAGGACCTTCGTATCCTACCAGAGTACTTAAAATTTCCCCCATACAGTTCATACTTTCTCACCCTCATGACTTTGCTCCAATTGTTCCCCTCTGTTCAAAATATTCCTTCACCAGCACAAACCCTATGCTTTTTCCCAGACCAACTTTAAATGCTAGCTCCATCAAAGCTTTTTTAACTAAACAAATCTAATTTCTCCTTTATTTATACTGTCCATAGCAGTTTGTACTTGTCTTAGATCATATATTACTTTCTACTCTATTCTATTATTATGTCAGTATCTTATCTCTATTTCCAGTAAGTTCCTAGAATGTGAAAAAGTCCTATGGTCCTGAGATTATTTATTAATGACTTGGCCTCTCAACCACTGTAAACTGAATATGGCATTTACAATAATATATGCTAAAATATGAAATTCAAATTAAGGAGAATTTTTTTTTGGAGGGGGGTCTAAATATCACTTAAAACTAGTATCTTTATTACAAGAGCTCCAAAGTAAAACTACCCACCTTTCAGGAATAAACACAATAAGAAACTATGGTATCATTTTCACACCAAAGCAGTAACCCTCTAAACTACTCTTAGTGACCTACATTAACTCATTCTTTAGATTAGAATGACTTCTTATTCCCTAGCAAAAGACCCATAAAAGTTCCTATCATTTTTATAAAGAAATATTCCTATTTAATAGATATAAACATCTAAAGATAAAGCAAATATCAGAGGACCACATAACTAAGTTTGTATCCAATTAAAGTTATTAAGTCTTTTACCCACTTAGTCCTTTACCTGCTTTCCAATCTTGCCTAGGCTGAGTGACTATTTTACATCCAGTATCTCTTTTACCAGGAGCAAAGGAGATGCCTCTTAAACTTTCAGTCTTCAGTGGAGTGCAGAGTTTTCTTAATCCAAACAAGTGTTTTTAATTTTTTTCAAAGAAACTTTCTCCTTTCCTAACAGTATTTATGTTGGAGAACAAAGTTTTAAAAAAAGAGAGAGGAAACATATGCTTGGACATCTGAAAGCCATAAGACAAACTAAATAATGTATAATTAAATAAATTAGTATTAGAAATGCACACATCGTAAAGCAACACCCACAGCGCCCCCCAAAAAACCATATTTGTTTCTCATTTAATTATCTTTAAGGTACCTACTATTTTTAAGCTTTATCAACCAATACAATATAGCAAAAAAATACTCTTTACTGCTAATCCATTATAATTTTTAGAGTAATGGCCACTGGCCAATAAATTCACATATGTATACCCTTAGATCTCTTAAAGACTCTACATTTTACCTGCAGTATTCTCCCAAATATCAAGCTGGATGATAAGTCATTCTGGTGGCAGATAATCTACCTATTCCATTCAACTCAGGCTATTTCACAGTATGAAAGGTCATGCTTTGATCTAACAAGTCTAATTCCTAAGTCCATCTCTTGATGATCTAACCTAAGAGGACAAGAGAAGGGCCACGAAAACAAGTGCCCTCTGTTGTTGTTTTTTAAGTTTTGCATTCTTAATGTATGAGTCCTCTGGCATAAGAATGTAGGTGAAGATATGATTTGTAGAATAATAGGCACTAATATTATATGCTGCTTCAGTACTGTCATATTTCCAATCCATCACATTGATTAATGCTATAATAACTCTACACAAACCTATCATTTGTGCACTAATGAAGTCAAACCCAGTTTATCCTTAGGCAACTTGATTCCAAAAGCTCACAGATGTCATGCCTTCAGCTCCCAAAGACGATGTAGACAGTGTTATACAAAAGCAGTAGGAAACATGTGTAGCGTTATCTCCAAGATTGGATGGCTTTCTGCCAAAGGTGTAAATGCAAAAACTAATATAGCAAAATGCTCAAAAAGCATTTGGCAGCTCCTAAACATGGACAAGTTACTGCAAGACACAGACAAAAGAAGGAAATAAATTTACTAGTTTGACATAAATACTATACTGATGATCTCGGTGATACCAATACAGACATTAGTCTCAAAACCTATCAAGTTTTAGGCAGTCATGAGCTGAAGGCTTCATTTAAAATAGATTTTGAAGATATTTGGACTTAAAATATGATGACATGTGACTTTATCAAATCTAGAATTTTAAGAGCTATATATTAGATTCAACAGCAATTCAACCTGCAAATACAGTACAAATCAAAAATAACACTATATACCAAAAAAACACTGATAGTGAAATGATTAAATGATGCCCCTAGCTACTGCTTCACAGGGAATGTTTAATGGTATTACACAGGATGTGTAAGCAGGAAGTGAGTCTTCCCACAGAAGGAGTTTAAAACCAATCTGCCATCACCTCAACAGTCAGAGATCGATGTTCATGTCAGAAAGTGGCTCACATTGGAAAACGGAGAAGCACAGTGTAACACTGTCATTTCCATAAACCTAAAAATCTGGCAGGTAACATTTTGTAACATTAGTGGTAAAGCTACTGTCTTAGTCCATTTGGGCTGCTGTAACAAAATACCACAGATTGGGTGACTTATAAACAATAGAAATTTATTTATCACAGTTAGAAGGCTGGAAGTCCAAGATCAGGACGCCAATCTGATCAGGTTCTCGTGAAAGTCCTATTCTAGGCCACTGCTGACTTCTCACTGTGTCCTCACACGGTGGAAGGGGCAAGGGAGCCCTCTGGAGCCTTTTATATGGGCACTAATCCCAATCGTGAGGGCTCTGCCTTCCAGACTTAAGCACCTCCTAATGGCCCTACCTTGGGGAATAGGATTTCAGTACATGAATTTGGGGGAGGGGGGACACAAAAACTCAGGTCATAGCAGTGACTTAAAGAATATACTGCAAGCAAGCACAGATACAAAGACTAAAGACAACCCTAGATTGAAATAAGCACCCCGAAGCAGGAAGTAGACATTCTAGGACAGACTGGAGAAGCGTCAGACAAAAATACAAAGGGATTCCCAGACTCTGGAAGAAGAGTCACACCAGAACTATTTCCTCGGCTACAAGTTATCATCACTCCTTACCAAGAAGAAACTTGTTGACTGTCATCAGAATCCACTGTATATTATTTATTGCTTGTTGTATATAAATACGTATACTAAATTGTACATAGCTCTCATTTTAGAAAGTAAATTTAGCCACATTCTACACATCTGTTTTAGCATTCATTCAATAAATACTCCCAGAATGTATATGTATTTTGCCCCCACAGAAGGTGCCAGACCCCATTCTAAGAACTAAAGATGGAATTATAAAGAAAAGCAAGTAACTGCCTTTAAAGCACTTAGATTTGAGTAGTACCATGTGGCCTATGTCCATATCTGTTGCCTTTATAATATTTCAAGTTAAAAAGTGGCAAATACTGGAGTCTATATGACTATGAAAATAAAGATTCTATCATAGATTCATAACAAGGCTTAATTATGTTTGGTCGACATATTACATAAAACTGAAAAAAAAATTACATACAGCAGTGAATATCTTCCATAGGCCAAATGAAAGTCAACTCGTGGAGCCCATGATAAATAAATCATAGCCCACAAATCCCTCATTGATATCTTCAACCACCCATTTATTTATAACAAAGTGGTAAACAAAAAACTAAAATGACCCAAAGTGAAGGCCACAAATGAATGATATAGTAGAATTAAAATCTAAGGCAAATGGATGCTAATATCCTGCCATTTGGGAAGCAGAGGATAGAAAGCAAAAGAGACGGAAAATTCAAGAAATCTAGTAGAGGGCAGAATCTCCCCTCACAACCAACACTGGAGCCCAAATGAAACTAGAGAATGATGAGAATATATCTTTTTCTGGTCAAACACCACCTGGACTTCTATCCAGGCAGCTGATGATGATGGTGACGATGAGGATAGTGATGGCAGTTAAGATTCCTGAAGACTCATAAAGTTTACAACCAGAATATATACAGAACTTTTACAAATCAATAATAAAAAAGGCAAATAACCCAAAAATATTTCATGAGCAATGGATTTGAATAGACATTTTGCCAAAGGAGATACATGAATGGCCAACAAGCACATGAAAAGATAGTATCATTAGTCACTAGGGAAATACAAATCAAAATCACAAGATACCGCTTCACATCCGCTAGAATGGCTACAATCAGCAAGACAGACAAAATAGGATGTGGAAAACTTGGAACTCTCACACATTGCTGGTAGAAATATAAAAAGTTTAGTAGTTTTTCAAAATGTTACACACAGAATTACCATAAAAAACATATCTACACAAAGACTTGTACATGAATGTTCACAGCAGCATTATTCACAATAGTCAAATAGTGGCAACAACCCAAAAAAAAACATGAACTGGTGAATGAATAAGCAAAATGTGATATAGCCATATAATAGAATACAATTCGGCAATAAAAAGGAACCAAGTATTGATACATGCTACAACACAGATGAACTTCAAAAGAATTATGCCCAGGAAAAAAACCAAGACACCAAAGAAAACATATTGTATGATTCCATTTATATGAAATGTTCAGAACAGGAAAATCTATAGAGACAGAAAGTAGATGAGTGATTGACTTAGGCTGGGAATGGAAAGTGACTGCAAATGGGCAAGGGATTTCTTTTTGAAACAGTGGAAATATTCTACAATTAATCTATGGTAAGAATTATAACTGTAAATAATACTTTAAAAATCCTTGACTTGTACACTTAAACGGGTATGTAAATTATATCTCAGTAAAGCTGAGCTAAATAGAAAATATTAACATACTGCATGTATTGTGCACTTAAGCCCTGACATATTAATTATCTCATAACTGTACAAGGTAGACACTATTATTATTATCCCTATTTAAGAATAAAACTGAGGCACAAGCATAAGTAATTTGCCCAAAGTCACACTACTAGTAAGTGACAAGAGCCAGGGTTTGAACCCAGGGAGTCTGGCTCCAGTCAGTGAACACACAACTGAATTAGCTAACCTCTTACAGAGCCCACAGTAAACATTCTTAGGTAATAATGAATTATTAAAATTAAAGCAATTATAATCATCCTACAACAGTGGTTCAACCCTCAGTGTAAACGAATCCCCAGAGGAACTTCATAAAATTGTGTATTTCTCCCAAACCCAAAACTCAGAGATTATAACACTACAGAGATCAGGACCAAGAATCCAAACTTGCCACAAGCACTCCCAGTAAATCCGCTGCAGACAGACTGTGAACGCCACACAAAGAAGACCATCCCGGGGACACAGAATGCACTTGAAATAAGATTAAGTTATTTTCACCTCTTCCACTGATTTGCCTCAAAGAATGTGGTAGTGAGGATCTGTGTAGATTAATTTCATTCAAGAATATTTTACGCGTATTATTCTACTTAAGTTTTTGTGGATATGGCTTAAAGCCATGTTTTACAGCATAGCTTAGTAACATGGGGTAACTTTATACTGTTCCAGAATAAGCCCTTTAGGATTAATGAACTGAGGCTTCACTTATTTTGGAACCAAAGTGGCTATTGATAGTTTCTCCATTACATATAATCAATAAGGAAAGTAAAATTAAGTTAGTAATAATGAGACCTGAACATGAACCATCTAAACCTTTCTATGTGAAACTAGAGATGAATTTCAAAATGGTATTCAAGGATCAGTTTCCTAAAAACGACAAACTTCTGGAAGTTAACAAGGGTCCAGAAAACAAATTCACATCACCATCAAGCCAATAACTCAGGGTAAAGTGAATATAAGTTAAATTTAAAACCTTCCATTCTTTCTTAGTAAGTATGCACGTATCGTTTTCTCAAATGGTTGTGTTTAGACTTTGTCCCATTATAAAAATGAACAACCATTTTTCATTAAATTCCAATAAAAAGCAGGCCAATTACATGTGATTATGAATAGATATGAACCTTGTGGCTAGGACTTAAAATTTGAATTTTTAAAAAATGGCAATCTGAAATTCACAAAAGAGGAAACACGAACACCACATCTGAGTTTTTCTCAGAAACAGAGATGAATATGAGATCACTAGCAGAACTATACAAAAACAGCTAGTTAAGATTAAAAGTGCAATTTCTGGCCAAAAACCGGAGAAAAGACAAACAGCCCCAGGCAAGTATCAGGCCTCAGCAATGTAACAATGCTAACCTTCACAGGTTTCATGGTTCTCTAAATCTAATCCTGGAAAACCGAAAATAGATTTCCCTCAAACTAAGGAGCAACTCTCCCCACTACTCTAAGCCAAACACAATCACTGTAATAACAGCACCTATTATTTTTTTAAGTATCTACTATGTACTCACTAGTCTAAGTACTTTACACATACTCACTCTCTCCCACTAAGCAAGGTAACCAAAGAACCCCTCCCTAACTCCTCCCAGCTAGCCATGAAACAAAGGATCCCCTACAAAGGATTTGACCTCCTGAAATCTTGGCACTGTAAGATGCCCCAGAACCAAAACCAAAAACAAAAAAAAAACTACCCACAAGAATTAAGATAACATAACCTAACCATCACAGAATCCCTTCATGAATAGGAGTCAGGGTAGAAAATCCTCAGAGACGAAGGAAAAAAAAAATATGTATAGCATTTAACTGAACACACACATTATTAAACTTCCCAAATGTACCAGAGACTATAATAAAAAGATAAAGATGAAGATAAAACTGTCATTGCTTTCTAGAATCTAATTTTGTTGAGTGGGTGAAGGACACAGAGCTGGGGACATGGAGTTTGAGAATAAGAGGGGACAGATACACAACCATTTGCAATACAATAAGTGAACACAGGTGGTGCGGGGGCAAATCATAGGTCTCGAACACAGACATATCTGGGTTCCCCTCCCAACTCTACAACTGATCGTCTGAGTGAGGCTGGCCAAGTTGCTTGACCTCTTCTTGCCTCAATCACCTCATCTGTAAAAAGGACAAACATTACCTACCTTGTAAGGTTGTTGGAAGAATAAAATTGGATAAATTATGTAAGAGCCACATACAGTCTCCAGCTCACAGAATGTACTCAATCAGTAATTATGAATATAAGCATCAGACCAGAAGTACATCTAAAGCACTACAGGAATCCTCTTGAAGACATAAAATCTGCCTGAGGAAGACAGGGAAGCATTCACAAGAGGAGATGAAATCTGAACTAGGTCCAAAAATTAATCACAAGTGTGACAGACAGAAGGTGGGGGGCAGGAAGAGGAGTTGTTCACTAAACATCTAACACCCTGAATCCAGTCTGAGAGAAGGAAGGTAAAATGCTTGGTGAGGGCATCCTAAATTAGCATTTCTATATAGAATTCACCACTTTGTACTGAAATTATGTTTCAATGGGTGTACGTTTATGAAAGTCAAGAATCATGCTACTCATTTTTGTACCCCAGCACTTAGCAGCGCACGCAAGTATTCGTGCTTCGTTTGTTTAGGTATTCGACTTAACAAACATTCTGTACAAAATACAAACAGGTCTTTTGCTATCTAAAGCCTGAAAGATGTCTGACAGCAAAAAATTGCTATAACTCTGGAAATAAAACCATCAAACCAAATTAAGGAACGATAACATCTCGATAAGGTATACTAAATTCAACAGTGTAAACTCATGAACTCACTTTCTCTCCAAATGGTTCAATAGTTCTAACCAGAGGTGCTCAGTTCAATCATCTACGGAATGTTTAAAAAATATACTTGCCTCAGAGCTACCATTGACCTTCACATATAAAACAGGCTTTTAGTAAGAAAAAAAAAAAAAAAAAGTGTGTGCGCCGTGCGTGGCTGCAGGCAGGAAGTGCGCTGCAAAGCAAACCCGGCTCGTGTAGAGGGCTCCACAGGCAACTGACTGCAGTGTGCAGTACCTCCCTACACCCCGGACACACCCCGGGACTCACCCGTGTCCAGTTTTAGAACCTCTATTAGGTCCTGAGTGGGACTAGTCACTTCCCAGCTCTAATTAAAATGACTCGGCTGAGCCCTCCGCACCAGTACATGCACGCGGGTAACTGGGGCAGATTATATTTCTTCAAGATGGCTACAGCAGTACCTCCTGTCCCACAAGCTCTACTAGAACCTCCAAGCCCCTTTCACCCCCATCACCAAGAAAAGTCTAATTCCCCTCCCTTTGAATTGGGGCAGGCTTGTAACTCCTGTAACCAACAGAACATGGTAAAAGTGATGCATTAAGACTTCCAGCACGGGGTCATAAAAGGGGATGCAGCTTCTCTCCCTTGTCAGCTTGAACACAAGCGTTGGGAGAAGTCTCACTATCCTGAGGCTACAGGCTCTGAGGAAGCCCAGGCCACATGGAGAGGCCATGTGTAAAACTCGCACAGGACAATCCAGCTGAGCTCCTAGCCAACATCAACTCTCAGACGTGTGAGTGAAGATGCTGCCAGATGTTTCCAGCCCTCCACTGCTGGATCACCTCTAGCCTTTGAGTCTTTCCAGCTGAGCATCCAGACATTGTGAGGTAGAGACAAGTTAATCCTCCTGTAGCCTGTCTGAATTACTGACCCACAGGATCCATCAATGTAGTAATAAAATTTACACCCCTAACTTGTGGTATGGTTTCTACACTACAACAGCAACTGAACAGTCATAATTTTAATAGTTACCCTGAGTCACAGACCTTTCATTAAAGAAACAATTAAATGTTGATTCATCTGAAGCCTCAGAATTCCCTCTGTTCATCTCAATCAGTTACCAAACTAACTCCTGACCATGTTACACTTATAAATTCCACTTTACTGCTTCAACCATAGATTCTGAAACTTCCACCTACCCTCCAGTCAATTCTATTTTATTAACCCATTACCTTGAAACTTTACCTTCCTGAAATTTCACTCTCCAACTTCCTGACCACAGCCGTGCTCCCTGGCCTCTCGTCCCCAGAATTTGGAACCCAGTTGAACACAGTGGCTTACCCCATAAATTCTGGTCTGATGACATTATTCAGGAAATGAGAAGAAAAAAGAATCCAAGAGAAAAATGACTTAATTATGCTAGTTAAACTCAAATCTTACCATAATCTACCCATAAAGGCAGATCAGTAAACTTATTTACCCATATAATCCAAAACAGCAAATAATGAAACATATTTTATTATTTGTCTTTAAACTGCACTCTATGATTTCTAAAACATATCTTCCTTTCTGAATATTTATATTAAAATTATTTTACCTTCCCCAACAGCCACTAAATGACACTATGGAAAAATCAGTACAAGTATATGGTAAGAAGGAGAAATATGTTTTAGGAAAAAATAAATCAAGAATAATTCACAATCTCAACTAAAGAATAAATATCAATTATCACTTACATAGATAACTTTACATAACTAGCTCTTATTCACTAGCCAAACCAGAATGTTAAATTGATCAATAATAAAAATAACAATAAGTGTCTGATGAAAAACATACAGTAACTTTTATTTTTACCCTATTTCTTATTGATGTATCTTTTTTAAATTTATAAAATAAGAAAATTAGGAATATTACTTATAATTCATGATTCCAAAACATGTTCCTATAACATAAAAGCTAATAATCAAAAGACAAGAAGGTCAATAAAAGGCCTCATTAAAGCATCATTAAAGCATCACCTGCCAATGTTACCTTACAGAAATAAATGCCGGAGTAATGATGGTCTCTTCCTGTCTCACAAATGATACAATTTATTTGTATGAGGTTCTAGACAGGGCTCTAAGTTTGACCAGGTCATGAAATATGATATGAGGAGAAAATTCTATTATAATATCTAAGGACACTGTATTCACTGGGATAAATATACACAACTATAGACAACAAAAGTCTTTTTTTTTCAAATCCAAAGGCAGGTTAAGTCATAAAGAAACTTCTTTGGTTTATAAAAGTTCTTAGGAGAGATAAAAATATACAATCAGCACAAAATCGTAGCTAAATGTATAAGCACAATGAAATGCCTTTTATGGTTCTATTTTGCTAAAGCAGTTAGTTAATGGGAACTGCCATGTAAAATGATTTTTTTTTTATGAAACACATCTTCTTTATTACTAGCCAATCAAATTTCATTTTTATTACTGATGTAGAAAAGTTCAAAACCATGATTCATTTATAGAGCATACAAAAATAAGAAAAGTGTTCAAGAATAGAGGATCATTTACAAAGCATTAAAAAATTAAAACATGCATTTCTCTTACTGGCAAGGCAAATACTTCTACATATAAATGTCTGGAGCTGGATTTGCTGAATATTGTAACGTCTGTCTTTGAACAAAAAAATGAGAAGCCTGAATTTAATATCTCATCTCCATTTGATATCTTCAATCCGTCTGATAACTAGTTATCAAGAAATTTCAAAAATGTTTGAAAAATGTTAAGAAGTTTGATGATGTTTTCTTTCAATTTTCACTCAAATATGGGAAGCTTGAGCTAACGTTAATAACTCAAATGTCTTCCAGAAATGCGACTGAAAAATTTTATGGGGCACCCATCACCAAAATCTTTTAAGTTAAAAACTAAAAATCATGTAATTTCGGAGTATAAAATGTTAATAAAGCATGTAAGAAAATAAAAACTCTCATTATGTTTAACTATGGACTATTTCAAGATCCGAAACAAGCCTTTCAAGTGATCATAACATCATTATCAAAGTTTTCTAAAAGGCAACAAAACACTGCCTCTAAGAATTTGGCTTCCAACCTATTCATGACTACAAGTATGATAAACTACGCCACACTGCTGTCAATAAATTGCACTTTGCCTCTACTATGGATGACCATGCTTTGCTTCTCCATCTGCCCCTTCAATATCTACTTCACATGTGCCAGCTTGATAAGCACTACAGTACGAGACTATTCATGTAACTAATATGAATTTAAAAAGGTTCTCTGAAATGTGACAGCCAGTTCAATAACTTCTCAATAATTCCTCAGTGCCTTCCTCAATATTGGAGAATCCTCAGAATACTGAGCATAAATAACTAACAAAGTATCTTTATTTTTTCAATTATCTGTTGCAATTATCATCCTTAGATATTAGCACACACAGATACAAGAGCCTTGATTATCATTTTCTTCATTCTCAATAAACCTTGTGAACAACAGATCACTTCTATTTTACAAAGGACTTTTAACCTATGTTTTCCACTTCTTTGTGCCCCTAGAACCCTTGTGAAATGCTTTTAAAGTACAGATTTCCCAGGACTTCTGTGGAAGCAGGATGGAATAGAAACACTTTATTACTGATATAAAAACAAAAATTTTTAAACATGCCTGTTTTGATTATACTTACTTTCAGGATGCTTACATATATGGGTTTCATGGAACCCATAAAATTACTTTTCCAGATCATACTATAAATTAATGCTACTGCTAGACTGAAGTTATTAATAAATTTAAATAATTAAGCACCCACATGCTCACAATGAGATAAATGAAATATTCCAAGTCTTCTTTTTTCATCCTTTATATAGTTTTGAGCTTCTAAATAAAGAACAGACAGATATTGTCCTGATTTCAAAAGATTAATAATGACAGTACAATGAAATTAACCAATATGCTTAAAATATAGCAAGGCACTGGTAAAATAATAAGATCATTCAGAAAAGATGGCATGTGAGTTAATAAAAATAAAGACACTGGACATTTTCTGCTGTCTGAAATGGTAATAGGATAACATTCTCAAAGGCTCTTGGGTAATAAATAGAAACTACCATATAGTGAACATTTAATACATACCACTCTATACTAGGCGTTTAATATATATAATATTAAATAGATTATACCCCTTTTACAAATAAGGAAACTATGGCCTAGAAGGGTCTGCCCAAGACCATAAAACAAGTAAGAGGCAGAGCCGAGCCTAGAAGTCAGTTCCTCTGTCTTACGCAAATGATCTGGTTCCTAACCTTTATGCTCTCTTACTAAGGGCGCTTCCATTTCCTCATCCAAGACAAGACCACCACCTATCTAACAGGATCCAGTAGTTAGTATTCATGATTATGTATATAAATCATCTAGCACAGCGGCTCAAAACTGGACATTTACTCATAGTATCAGTAATCACATAATTATGAGTTATGTTTTTAAGCTAAAACTGTCTGACAATGTCTAATGAACAGGCCTCTACTGAAAATGACTCAGTATATACAGAGGGTGCCAAAAACATGTGTACACATTTTAAGAAAAAGACTGTATTAAAATTGTAATACTCAATATATACAGATAGCAAAAGATGAATGCAAGTCATGCGTATATATTTTTTGGCATCCCCGGTATATAACTATAACAAGAATTCAATTTTATAATGAAGAGAAACATGACTGGAGTTCACGAAATGTATAATCTTGAAATAAACAGAATAATTTGTCATAGGAGTAATCTTAATCATTGTAATAACTTAGATATTTTATATCATTGAAATAAATTACATATTCTATTTATAAATAACTTTTAAAAACTTGACCAGATTTGTATCTTCACACAGGAAGTTAGAGGCAAAACCCAGTAGAAGAGAAAAACTGACAGGTAAACAGCTCACAATAATATTAATGAACACCGAGTGCTTACAGTGTGCCAGACACAATCCTAAGCATCTTACATATTTTCTCATCATCTTTAAATAATCTATAATTATCTTCACCATTCTGCAAATAAAAGGTTTAAAAAGGCAAGTCATTTGCCCAAAGTCACACATTTAGTAAGTGGCTGAGTAAGTACCCAGGTCTGACTCGCACCCCACAGTCCACGGGCAGTGTGAAAGCTGAAGGAGGTGATAACACCCTAGGTTTCTCCTGTTTAGTGCTCAACACTTCGCTCTCTTTCTTTTGCATGGGTCTGGTGGCACTATGGAGCCCTGCAGCCTGGACCACTCCTGGCACAGGATGGGCAAGTGAGTCCGGCCTGTCCAGTGCAGTACTCCATCCTTTTGGCTTCAGTGACTGCTCCAAATGTGGTCACACAGCACAAATGCAGCTACTCAATCCTGCCCTAAATACACTCATACCCACTGACAACTGAAAAGAAAAAAACTTTTTTAAATAGAAACTCAAGTAATATATTGGAATATCTTGCCATTACAAGAAAAAAGGCAAGTCAAAATTTAAAATACACAGCCTGTTATAAAAGATTTTGAAACCCATTCAATATCCAGGACTATTTGTATCCTTTTTTTAAAGCTCTAAGTCTACCATATCATCATCTAGAGATCTAAATTACTATTTCAAAATCACAATTTACCATTCCTTTCCATATCACTAAGTTGAAAGAACAATTCAAATTCCTCGTCCACTTTCAGATCTTTATCCAAAGGAACTACTCAGCAGACACACATATGTCTACGCAAGCACTGCTGATATAGAGAAAAATCATATATACCTGTGCTTTAGGATGCATCAACTTGGCTAGACTAAACTACATTTTCCAGAATTCCCTTTCCACTATGCTTCTGATCAGGGTGAGCCACGAGGAATATTCTCTAGGAGACATTGGGAAGACAGAAGGGAGGCAATAGCCATTCTGTAGCATACAAAACACCTTCTCCCAGTTATTCAAACACTAACCTAGGAGCTGCTGTGAAGAGATTTTGCTGGTATAATTGAAGTCCCTAATCAGCTGACTTTACATTAATCAAAAGGCAGATTATCCTGGGTGTACCTGATTTAATCAGCTGAGATCAAACACTGCAAGCAGCACCTATGGACAGCACTGCCTGTGCTCTCCCTTCAGGATATCCCCTTGCTGGCTGCCTGCATATAGACTTGGTACTTGGTTGGTCAAGCCCCACAACAGCATAAACCAATTCTCTGTGCGTGCGTGCGTGCGCGCGTAGAGGCAGAGATCCTACTGCTTCTGCTTCTCTGGTTGAACTGATCAAAATAACACCCTAAATACCCATCAGAATAAGACGAAATAAATTATGGTTTCATTACAATCAAACACTATCCAACCATTTAAAAATGATTATGTATAATTCCATTCAGACATGGAAAGAAATCTCAATATGTTATATAACAAAACAGGCTATTTAAAAAAGTATGCATATTTTGTTATCTGTGTCATTTTTTAAAAATAATTTCAGGGAGAAAGAGCTAACTGCTCACCAAAGTTTAAATGATGAAGATGGGATTTTAAAGTCTTAATCTGGGTGTTATGATTTTAGGTGATTTTTACTTTATTCTTTATATTTTTTTGGATTGTTTTCATTTTCTACAATGGCCATGTTTTCAGGAAAATATTAAAAAAAAAAAAAAAGCCTTCCTCATTTGACAGGGAAAAATGTCAGGTAGACTTACAGGTTAAAATGTGCCCAGAGCCTTAAAGGACAAACAGGAGTTATCCAAGCAAAGTGGACATTTCAGGTAGAGGGCAACACGTAGACACTACAAGTAGGTTAGAAAGGCGAGTGTTCAAGGAAAGGAATGGCAAGAGATTAGCCTAGAGAGACAGACTTGGACTAATTTATAGTAAGTCTGTGTCTTATATGCCTCACTCCACCTTCTGACACTGGGGAACTAATGAAGGTGTTAAAACAAGAGGAGTCACATTTGCATTTTTAGGAAAATAAAAATAACACAAACAAAACCCCACTGAGGCCTGCAGTATGGAGACTATTGGAAGGATACCAGAATGGAAGCAGGGAAACAAATTCAGAGACTACTACAGTAACCAAGCAAGAAAAACAGTGGAGATGGAGAGAATAAGTCGTTGAGTCACAGTAAGGAGTAAGAACTGAGAGAACTTGGTGGGGGACACACTGGTAGTACAGAGACAGAAGCGGTTCGCTTAAACTGTGGAGTTCAGAGAAGCCATCCAAAAAGGTGTCCTTATGGAAAAGGCTTTCAAGGGGAGTACAATTTAGGTTGCTACCTAAATCTGTGTCTCCCTGGCTGCCACACTTTTGCTCAAACAAATAAATGCTTTAAAAAAAAAAAAAAAAAAAAAAGAAAGGCTTTCGAGGATATCACAGATATCCTTAAAGGCAAGATGCCTTTAAATGTTTCCAAAAGTAATATCAAACAGTATGTTGGCTCACACTCACTGAAAGGAAGAATAATAAGCAAAGTGTTAAATACATTAAAAATTAGAGCTCTCAACTACAAAAACAGTTATCATAGGACTACATATGTATATATCTCAAATCTTTTAAAACTGACCTCTTCCAACAAAATCATATTACTGCCAGAAATAGAATATTCTGAAGTTGTTGGATTTGAGTTACACTTATAAGTCACTTACAAGTCAAACATAGGGTTTCATACAAGCTATTATTTTAGCTGCCCTTTTTTTCACTGCTTGCCAAAACAAAACCTTTTAAATTTTTAAAATTACAATCACTTAAATTACAGAAGTAAAATATTCTCACTATAACAATTCAAACAGTTCAGAAATATAGTTCCTCTACCCTCTACCAATGCCCTTACCCTTATTACCCTCAAATCACTAATTAAAATTAATTGAATATTCTTCTATGTATTTTTTGCTTATATATGCATGTTTAAATAGGGTTTATTTATTTAATAATGGGTTCATACTATATGTATATTATTCTATAACTTGTTTTTACTTAAAATAAGCATAGCTTTCCAGCTAATATATTTAATAGGTGTACCTCTTCATTTTCAGTATCTGTAATAATGTGGGCATACCACAATTTGATATATAATTAGGACATTTCTGGTTTTTTGCTATTACAAACCATGCTACAATTCGTATCGCTGTATGATTCTCTGTTTTCTGCATATTTCTTTAAATACTGGTCCTTACGTTTCTATCAGATAAATGCCCTGAAGAATTTCTGGGTCAAAGGATTGCATTTTAATAAATATAGTGATATTACGTTCCCCAAAAGTGGTAACAATTTACAGACTCACCAATAATTTGAGGGTAACTGTTTTCCCATGCCCTTGTCAGTACTTCAAATTATCATATTCATTTTTCCCCATCTGACAAGGTAGAAAAACTGTCATCTGCTTTTAGTGACAAAGAGCATCTTTTCATATGTTCACTGTCCATTTGCATTTCCCCATGTAGAGCTTTAATTCATCTGGAATTTATTCTAGCAGTCTTATGACCTAGAAGTTGTCCCAACACCATTTATTGAATTATCCATCTTTAAATGCCTCCTCCTAGAGTAACAGATCATTACAAATAGCTAAGATGGCAGACAGATAAAATGCCTAGAAATTCTTAAACTTCACAAACTGAAGCAAAATTCCAAACTTATTAAAAGTTTATTAAAAGACATTCATCATTTTTTTCTTTAAAAGAAAGCACACATTGGAACACATGCATACAATATACCATCAGCATACACTGTGAAATGGTTGATTTTTTAACATAGCAGCAATCTAAAATAAATCAATGATGTAACTTTTTTAAATAAATGGTAAAAATATAGATAATTGTTTTAAATCTCAATATTATTCATTATTTCAGGTCATAAATATTTGAGCACGAACTGACAGGGGCACAGGGCACTGTGGGGCACAAAACTGGTATGATCCCTGCTTTCAGGAAGTTTGCAATCTAGTGGGAGCTTCCCTCTCTCCTAGAAAACAATGTATTTACTTTAAGTGACAAAACGAAAAAAGAAATGTATGTTCACACAAATGCAGGGCAATTAAAAACATTTTGGCAAATTTTATGATACACTCAGTATTTTCCATTTCCAAAATACTACCTTATTTCAAATGTATCTATTCACTCCGGTGACTGTTTCTACTTATACTGAAAACACTAAGAAGAGTAACTCCATTTAAAGATTAACTATTACTCATTAACCTACAATACATATGTCTAGTCTCCTCACTTTCTCAACAATATTTAATTTCTTTCACTACAGTGAATACAAACCTCAATAACAAAAAAAGTACAGGTCTATTTACATCAGTAATGTTCAGTCTATCAAATCAAAGGTGTTTCTCAAAAGTTCAGGTAGATTTAAAAATGTTTCAATTAATCCTAGAGACCTAGCAATGGCAGTATTGTGTCGCTTGGAGATGAAACAAGAACTGTGGTGGCCCCTCAATGACAAGAGGCTATTCATTAGTGACAATCACCTTACAGTTTAGGTCCCACGATCAGGCTGCCATCACTCTTACAAAGAAGCCTTGGGATGTTTGGCCACGCCCCCCACCTCAATCCCAACCCACGGCCTCCTCCACGCACCCAGCCTCTCCCGACCAAACAGAGAGCTGGACAAAGCACCGCCCAGGGGAAGCAAACGTGACTCCTACCACTGCAGGGTGACCTTGGCTAAGTGTCTCCTCCTCAGTTTTCTCATCTGTGATATGAGGCTGGTACTCCATACCCGCCTTCAACCGTAGGCCTGGGTCCAGCATCTAATGCCCACAAAGCAAGGGGAAAGCTGCAGCCCTAAACCCCACGCTGCTCTTCGCGGCTGCCCCGCCCCAGCCCTGGCCTGCGTCTGCAGTCCGCGGCCACGCGCTACCTGCGATCTGCGAAACGAAGGCTTCCGCCACTAGAGACATGTCGGCTGGGCGGCCCTGCGCCCGCGGGTCCTTCTCCCCGCGATTCTTAGCGTCCCCCTCCGCAACCTGGGCGACTTCTGGCAGCTAACAAGCCTGGCAGCGGCTCGGACATGCAGAGCCCACCACCGCGGCAGTGAAGGCGGCGAGGATCCGAAGGTTACCGCCAGGCCCGGACAGGAACTTCCGGCGCAGCTGACAGCGGCGCGCGAGCGCTTCCGCCGGCCCCGCCTCCGCTCTCCTCCCCCGGGGCGCGCGGGCCGCTAGCGCTGGGATCCCGGCCCCTGCCTGGCCGGTGAGCGGTCGCAGGTCCTTGGTTTCCGACGACCCTAGGGTGCGGGCAGGGGGACCCCAGAGGTTTTTAGTATCCTTTCTGTAAGCGAGGATTTTTAAGCAAGAACGTTTTTAAGCAACACTAGATACCAGGCACTTTAAAATATATATATATATATAGCATTCTATTTCATTTCATTTCATCCTCAACAACCCAGTAAGATGATATTGTTATCGCCATTTTACTGATAAGGAAACAGGCTCCGAGAGTTTAAACTGCCTGCTTAGGGAGGCCGCCCAGGCCCACGTTAATTTCCTCTGTTCCCCTATACTGCTAGGTTGATTAGTCCATGGACAGACATTAGTGCTTAATTATTACTTTATTTCCTTGCTTACCAGAGGGAAAGAGACTTGAGCAGCGTTTAAGCTGAGAGAGTTTGCCCTTCAACTTTGCACCCAAAATGAAGCTCATCTTGGAGAATAAATACATTCTCTAGTTTGACACACGCCGCTCCCCTTTTGGGGGGGCAGAAAGAGGAAAAAACACTAAAACCCCTAAGTGACTTTTTACCCCTTAACCTAATAACTTCTTAAATTATATACATACAATTAGAGAAAAATCAGAATATGTTACAGATTTAGAGGCATAAAATATTACAAGTGAAACAGACTTCAGAGAGCATCTGGTAGGCCATACTTTCTCTAAAGCGTCTAGGAAAGAATCTTTCCCCCTGCCTCTTTGTAGCTTCTAGGCGTTGCCAGCAACCTTTAGCCTTCCTTGGTTTTAAACATATATCACTCAAATCTCTTGTCTCCATCATCACATGTCATTCTCCCTATGTATCTGTGTCCAAATTTCCCTTGTCTTTTATGGGCATCAGTAATTAAACTAGGGCTCACCCTAATCCAGTATGACCCCATCTTAATTTCATCTGCAAAGACTCTTATTTCCAAATAAGGTCATATTCACAGGTACCAGGGATTAGAAACTTGAATTTATTGGTTTTTTGTTTGTTTGTGTTTGTTTGTTTTTTGGCAGCAGGAGATGGGGGAAAGGTGTACAATTCTACCCACTACAGTAAATTCATGTTTTTTAAGGATAAGTCTTATCAGTATTTGCAACACCCTCTGCAACCAGGAAACTTGTTAAATTAAATTTAAATTTCCCCACAAAGCTTTACATGGACATAAACAGAGCAGTGTTTTAAGAAGCAGCATCTTCTCACTGGCTGAGATTCAGAGTTGACAAGGCTAAGATAATAAGTTTCTGTTTGTGCGGAGGGAGGTAACATTGATAGTAAAGAGTATACTATGCCCGGTTTCCTCCTCTTTATCCCATGGGTAATATGAACCAAGAGAAATTAACTGTTCCAGGTATTTCTGTGTCAACCAAAAGAAAATCTTTCAGTTTCTGTCTGTTCTCTACACAGTGGAGAATTACATATAACCTTTAAAAGTGAAAAAGATCCATCACCTATTCAAGTACTACTATCAATTTTGGTTTATCACCATTAAAAAGCTGAAGATAAAATGTTTTGACACATGCGGTGTTTTTTAGATTTCTCCATGTCGTAGAGCCTGTGTGGGAACCTGAACCAAAGTCCTTAGAGAGTACTGAAAATTGGACTGAGGTAACCAAAACCCAACAAGTTCAAATAGCAGACTGACCCCCAATGTGGAAAACCATGGCAAGAGCCAGGGACCGGGCATACAGGCAAGAGAAACAGAGCGAGGCAAAGGCAAATGTCCCCTGAAATTTCAGTAAGTGTCTATGGCTTAGTGCATGGCACATGGATGAACTGGGGTGGCTGAAAGGTACTGGGTTGGGACTGACACCAACTCTGTTCTAGCAAGCTTTTGAGAAAGAACCGGGGATCTGCTGAGGGCACTGTCTGTGCTCAACCCTTTCTTCATTGTAGCCAGGGAAACAGAATCATCAGTGCCATATGTATTCACTTTTTCTCCCTGACTGACGGTTCCTTTGCTTCCCACACAGGCTAATTTAGGCTGGAAAAAATCTATAATGTGGGAGGTCTTTATTACTAAAAATTAAATCCAATAAAATGCAGATGTCTTGACAGTACCCACAAACAAGCTGTCTTTGTAATAAATAGCCAACTGGAGAAAATATATTTATGCATCTATATTAGAACAACTGGCAGCTATAAAACTGAAGATCTGTTTAAAATCACCACAATTAAGGAAAATATAAGAAAACAAGCCACTGGAATTTTTAAGAATGAGCTTATAAAACAAAAGTGCTAGGGAATCCATATGTTACTAAAAGGATAATCACACAATTACTTAAAATATTAATGCATGACTTTAACAGCCTTATTGTTTGCTCTAATAAAAATCACTTTTCTCACAAACCTGTTCTGTCATAAGAATATTTTCAGGTCTCTAATCTAGATTTTATATTACTATATTATAGAAAATATACAGCTATCATAATGAATATGAACTTTATTAAGATTAAAATACTAAGGCATTTTCTCTGAATTTCATTTTTCTCTGATAAAATGTTAATATGTTTTTTAGAATGCTAATTTTTAAACGTAAATATTTTCTTTTTTAAAAAATGCCTGTAAGAGTAAAATTTTGGCTGAGATGCCTTCAAAATTATATAATATATATGTCAATAATACAATAAATTCTGGCCTTTTTATGAAGTCAGTCCACCTCCCTCCCAGCCTTCATCAACAGAATTAATTATGGTTAATTCAATCAATCTAAGTAGAATGTTAACACAGTTAAAACACTAAGGTAGCCAGCCTATGCCCCAGAGTTTTTCCATTCGTCTGTTAATAGCTTTCACTTTAAAAACAATGGAACTGTAGACAACTACAAGCAATGTAACATGAGGTTTACAAAAACTTTTTTAAAGGGTACAGAAATGTGGCAGCCATTCCTCCTTATATTTTGCAACTTATCTTTCCTCCATTTTGTATAATTCCTAAGAAATCATGGCCAATCCAGGACTAAGTCCTTGCCTTTTTCTCACTCTCTGATCCCAACCTCCTGTATTTTAGGCTAGGACTCCCTCACATGAAATACAGGCATATAGAACGACACTTTGGCAAGTATCTACATTATTGATTATAGTGGGCCTAGATTCTTCGAATATAATTGGTTTTCAAAAGAAAGTAAAATGCTAAATTTCCAAATTATTCACCCAAAGTGGGCAGAATATGTATGTTGCCTCACTTTCAAAGCTTTATGTTATTATTGGGAACTGAGTCTTTTAATTATATCTGCTGAGGGTGCTCTTCACTGGTGGTTGATAAACGTCTTATCTGCAGTTACAGGAACTGAATTAGTTAGAACTTTTCTAGCTGCAAGTTATAAAAACACAATTAAACCTAGCTTAAATAAATTGAAGTTTATTGCCTCATCATGGTAGAAAAGACACCAGGGTAATTCATAGAACCAAAGGAATAACTCTAGGAACCAGGACCTTAGTGCTTTTGCTCTCTGTCTCTCTCTTCACCTCTCATCTCCGTTCAGCTTTGTTCCTTTTCAGGGGAGACACACCTTCTCCCAGGTGTCAGGAAATACAGCTGCTAGTAGCACCAACCTGACATCTTCCTAGCTGGCAACCCCACCTTCCATATATTAATCCCAGGGAAGAATTATAATTGCTTGAATGTTCTCACCTCTGGATTAAATACTTTATCCAAACGAATGGGTTCAATGATTGACCAGGCCAGGGAGGAATGAAACCAGTTACAAGAAGGAAAATGGGAGAAAAGATGCTAGACAGCCAAAACCATAGTACCACGGTCTACAAGAAGAATCAAGAGTGCTATACTGCGGCTAACGCTTTTTTTAAAACTAGAAAAGTCGTTTAAGCTCTTTAACATTTTTCATTTCACTTCACAAAGGAAGTAATAAAATGTAATGATTCCTTCACAGCCCCCAGGTGGGGGAGGGGAAGAGAAACTCCGGTGATTGTGTTAACTAAAAGAGAGAGCTGAGGATACCTTCAACAGAATTATTATATTTATTATTTATATATATTTATTATATTATTATATTTATGTGCAAGTAACTACTTTCACATACTACATGTAACGAGCTAACTCAACCCTAAATCATTATAGCAGTAAATTTACAGGTTTTCAAAACAAAACAAAAAAACCCACAAAAACTGTCTTATTCCTTGGGGTATATAATGTCCTTCCGGAGCTGGCTAACAAGTATATATTCTTTCTGAAGCTATAAATTATGTGTGTGAACATGACAACATGGAAAACATGAATGATGCAATGTTAAGTAAAAACAGCACAATGTGAAGTGTGTTTTATTGTGAATACAATTATGTAAAAATATGTATATAAAAACACTTGGTGGGATTTCTCAAATGTGTTGTATCAAGGGGGTGGGATTTTTATTCTTTTTTTATTTTTTTACTGTCTTCTAAATTTTCTATAATATTTTTACGCCATTTTTATCGTTTAGAGAAAAAGTGTTTTATCATACTGGAAAAAACTTTTTTAAAGGTGATATTATAGGAAGTGCTCTGACCTGTCTACATCCAGGCCTTGTTATTATACTGCCTTAATTATACTGCTAAGAACCTGTCTTAAAGGTTTAACTTCATGTTCCATAGCAGAGAGTCACTCTTATAGTAATAATAAGAGAAGAACATGTGCAGACAGAACAACATCCAAAAGATATTATTGTTTGATTATATGCCCTTATTTAAGACTGCAAATGGGCAAGACACTTCTCATTGTGAGACTCTTACTGTTTAATACAGGATGATGTGTTGAATGGGAATAACTGGCAAACTTTGTAGACTGGTTGTAGATACTCTTGCTTTTGATGATGGTTTGGCATTGGTGTTAGACTTTATCTGAGTTGTCATATTTTACCTCATAACCTTTAAACAAGCGGAAGAGTTGGTGAAGGTCAATTAAGGCACCTGTCTACAACATGTATGTCACAAACAACTGGCAAAGAGATGGGCCTAAGCAGAAACTTGGAAGGACTCCTAAGCACTTGGAGCCATTTTGAGAAAAATGTTCCCATGATAGAGAAATGGGTCACCTCTGATGTAAAGTCAGAATCTAGAAGGCTCTGCCAAATGAAATGGCTGTCACTATTTTCCTTTGCCTTCTTTCCAAATTAAAATCTATATCAGAGCATCAGTTTTATTCACTCATTCATTCATTCATCAGATAATTATTGGACCCCATTTTGTAATGCTGAGCCCACAGCTAGATCATGGAGATACCACGGTGCACAAAATTCAGTGTCTGCTCTGAAATACAATCTGAGAACATGGATACAATTGAGAAGGTGGACAAGCAAACAAGCCATTTCAACACAGAGTGATAAGGGCTATGAAAGAGCGTCCAAACCTATTTAAAGTCATAGGCAATGTTAATTAAGAAATGTTTTAAGTCGCTGTGTTGCCATAGCTACCACAATTCTTCAGTGTAAGCAAAATGCCCTTGCCAGGATACCGAATGCCTTTCTGAAACTTAGATATACGAAAAATAACTCCTTGAGCTAGGTAAACTACACTTTCAAGAGCCCAACAGTTCATCAAATATCTAAGCGTTCAAAGGGGTAATGAACAATTTGTCACGTGTTTGAACCTCACAATCTCTCAGAGACACAAGCAACATGCTTCTGTTCATGAGGATTTTTTTTTTCCTTTCTAGATAAAATGAAAACATCTCACTGCATAACTCTTCAAAATTAAAAGCAACCATTTTAAGCTGTTGCTCAGTTCAAATTTCAGTGTGAAATATTTGGTATCTTATCAACTTTCTTTCCTTTTTTTTTTTTTAACAGTATCCTAGAAATAAAACACAGGAACTCAAAAGGAATAAAAACAACTAATACTGGGTAGCAGCACCTCTTGCCAGTCATAGCAATGATTCCCATTTTCTCTCTGGAAAGTTTTTTTTAAGTGACTGAATATTCCTCTCTTCCCTGTTGAACCCCGTCATTCATATGAAGCTACATGAGTTTTATCTAGATCTTCTATTTAGTTTTGTCTGTATACTACTGTCAGTAAAGAACCTAACTCCAAGTATAAGAAACACCCAAAAAAATCTGCTTCTGCTTCGTTTAAAATTGTACCTATAGTAGTATCATCAAGCTACTACTCCAATTCAGGAAAAAGAGATATTGTATGTGAAGTACTCAAAGCACAATAGATGAATCTGAACTGGATTTTAAGGCTGAAGTATTAAAACTCAAATAAGATCTTTCACTAACTTAAGAAGGGATAAGAGAATTCGATTTCTCCACACAGGACTTCCTCTTCCAATTTTCTCCAAAGGATTTGTCATTAAAATCCCCCATACCTGAGAAAAGAGAACCTACCTATATATAATGCACCTGTGTACGTGTAGTTGCACACATACATAAACACAAATATGGAAAATAATCTCAGTATGTGAAAATGAGATGAATACAGAGTAAACAAAGATGATGTCTAAGAATAAATTTTAAAATAATTATAATAAATTTACTTTAGTATCTAACAACAGTTTAAAGATCATGTAAGTCACCTACATATTTTTCTTGTGATAAACTAAAAATATATCTTCCAATTTTTCTTTAATGCCCATTATCATTTTGAAGTGTATGTTTACAGCAAGACATAAGGCTTTTAGGAAAAGAATGGCATACTGGAAAACACTTCTAACTTATCAGCCCTGCCAGATCGTGTTGTAGTAAGAAAGCATATTAAGAAAAGTGGATGTTGGATTAAAATGCACTATAATAGGCCTAAAATTAAAATTAATATCATAGCCTTCCTAGTAGTTTTTAAATTTAAGTTTTTAAGTATTTATGTATGTACTCCTAATACCTGAAGTTATGTCCTATTTTATATCATTGTTTTTAACTTTTGTTTTGAATGTTAGATTTCCAGTAAAAGTGGCAAAAATTGTACAGTTCCCATATATCCTTCACTCAGCTTTTCTAATATTAACATCTAATAAAATATATTTTTGTATTTTATATAAATACAAAATTGTATTTATAAATGTAATGCATTTGTATTTGTAAAATGCATTTGTATTTGTGAAATTGTATTTGTAAATGTAAAATATATAAAATTATTGAAACCAAGAAATTAACTAATCTACAATCCTTATATTAATTTCTCCAGTTTTCCCACTCACTTCTACTTCTTGTCCAGACTCCCATGTTGCATTTAGTTGTCGTGTCTCTAGTCTCCTCCAACATGTGACAGTTGCTCAGTTTTTCTTTTTCTTTGACTTCCACGACATTGACACTTTTGAAAAATACTGGTCAGTTATTTTGTAGAATGGGTCTCAATTTGGGTTTCTCTGATATGTCCTTGATAAATTGAGGTTATGTATTTTGGGCAAGAGTACCACAGAAGTGATGTTGTGCCTTTTTTAGTACATCATATCAGGGATACAAGTGATACATCTTATTACAAGTCATGTTAAATTTGATTACTTGGTTAAGGTGGTGCCTATGAGTTTTCTCCACTGTGCGATTATAATTATTTTCTTTGCAATGAATAAGTAAATTATGAGAGATATGTTAAGACTATGCAAAATCCTGCTTCTGATCATACTTTTGTCCACTAATTTTAGGATCCATTCCTGACTCTAGTCTGCAATAATTATTACTTTGGTGTTTACCTAAGGGTGATTTCCTATTTTTAGCATTCCTTCAACATTTTTTAATTAGAATCCTACAGCAAGAAAAAGCGGTGCCTTATCCCTTTTATTTATTTATTTATTCAATTATTTATTTATATCAGTATGGATTCATGCATATTTATTTTATTCTATTGGTTATAATCCAAAACTATCATTGTTTATTTTATTACTCAGATTTTCCCAGATTTGCCTAATAGTACATTTTTCAAGTTGATTCCTGTGCCTTTTCAAATGCCCCTATCAATTTTCAAGGATTTCCTTATTTTCTAGCACTAGATGTTCCAGGCTTATTTTGTATTTTCCCTGCTCCAGCCATAGAATCAACCATTTTCGAAGGAACCTAGTTTCTGTTAGTGGAAAATGATATTTAGAAACCAAGACCTGGTTGCTAGCTATGCCAATGCCACTGCTTCCAGGCCCATTCAGTGGACAAAGGTAGAAAGTACAGGTGTATATAGTAACACATGCACACACACACACACACACACACACACACACACATCTATACTTATTTCTAAAACTACCTGTATGTATGTATGTATGTACATATATACCTATATAAGTGTATATGTATATACACATATATGTGTGTAAATATATAAACTCATGAGTTCATATTGATAACCTTCAATTTTAATCCAGCATCATAAAATTCATTCTAGCCTTTCCCCCTTTTTTCATTTGTAATTTCTTTCTCTGAAAGTGAGAAACCTGGCTTTCATTATTCACAATATATTTTCTTATTTGTTCAGTCATAGTATAGATATAAAGTAGTTTCAGAATTGCAAACCCATATCCCCCCATGAGAAACAAATTTACTAAGTAGACTACAGTATTTTTGTGAAGGATTTTTGTCTTTTGTCTTATAGTTTATAGTCAAAAAATGATTTTCCAACGTTAGTTAGGTTAGTTCTTTTCTTCCCCACCTACTTCATGTGATTACATTATTCACTTAATACACTTAAGTTCATGAATTGCTCTTCATGTTCCATTTGAGGTTTCTCCCAAGTCCTGACTAAGTTTAATTATTTATTTGGGGGGGGGGGAGCACATGAAATACTACAGTGGTTCTCAGAGTCAAAGCAATATAAAAAAACATACACAAAGAAGTGTCACCTCCCCCTCACTCCTACAACACATTCTATCTATTCATTCTCATCCACTCCCTGTAGGTAACCAATCTCATTATTTATGGTTTATACTTCCTGCATTTCTTTTCTACAAATGAGCAGATAAATGTTTGTTTTCTTTAAATCTCTTTCCTTTTACATGAAGTAGTTTATCTTCTTCAATGTCTTTCTTTTCTCATTATTTTTTAATGTTATCCTGGATATTCTTGCATATTAACTTTTTTACATAAACTTTAATATCAACTCATAGAGCTCCATTTTAAAAAGCTTGTTGGTATTTTTATAGAAATTGCATTAAATCTATAAATTGATTTAAGGAGAACTGACATCTTTATAATGTAGACTCATCCTATCCAAGAATAAAGAATGTCTTTCCATGTGTTCACGTCTACATTTTTTGGCTTTCAGGAGAGTGTTTTGAATTCTTCACATCTAGGTTTTGCATGTTTCTTACTAAGTTTATTCCTGAGTATTTAATCATTTTTATTGCTATTAAAATAGGGTTTTCTCTAACTTTATGGACTGTAACTGGTTATTGTTTGCGTATATGCACAGAAAGAGGTACATACTGTGGGAAGAGAAATGTAGACATGTTGAGTTTGAGGTGGCAGCAGAATATACAAGTGAAAGTATTCTGGAGGCATTTTGAGATGCAGAACTACAGCTAGGAGAGATATTAGGGATAGATTTTTAATTCATATATGGGTGATGATTGAAACCAGGCGATGGAATATGATCCCAAAGAAAGAGAATTATAAAAAAAAAAAAAGAACCGTGAGCTGAGGCCTAAACCTTGGAGAAACCCAGGTTTAGGACACAGAGAGGATGTAGGAGGAACCTCAGAACAAGGGAAGCCAAGAAAGAAGAAAGGTGCAGAGAGTAAAAGTCGGCCTCTGTGGCAGAAGTGGCAAAGACAATGAGGCCTGAGCAAATGCCATTAGATGCAGGTAATCCTAGTGTTCTCCAAAGCTTGGTCCCCAGCGTTCTAGTTCCTTCAGGATGACAATAGGTATTATCCAAAAATGTTATGGAGATCAAAAAGTTTGGAAAACACTGAAGTAATCAAAATTAAACAGGTTTCTTTACTGCAGGACTTCTCAGAGCTATTAACATGTTCCTATGAATTATGAATTTCCAGAAGAGAGACTAAGATGCAGACTTCTACATATTTTTTTAAACCAACTCACCTAAAGTTTTCTTAACCAATCTTTTTTCCAAACGGATTTCTCAGGATGAGGTATATCTTGGAACACACTGTGGAAATTTTAGAACACACTGTAAACCAATTTTCCCTAGCTTCCTCTCTGTCCTCAAAGTCAACACAGAATCTAGGAATTTCATTTTTGTTTTACAGGAAAACGAACCTTCTAACTCTGGAAGATTGCCACAAAGTTCTCTTAGTGTTGTCACACTGCGGCCCCAGTTGAACAGCATGTTGGAAATTACTCTAAAGCAGGCACCTGAGAGCCTAAGCTAGCAAAAGGGTGCACTGAAGCAGCAAGGGGTTCTGTTGAGAAGCCATTGGAGTGAAAAGGCCCAGGAGCACTGGGAAACTCACATGCAGTCTGGCAGCTCGCTCCAAACAGTCTGACCTGTGAGGTCAGAAAGACTCTGTGGTCCTCCAAAGCAGACCCTCAACCCTGGCAGGCCAGCAGCTGCCGGCTGTTTCTAGAAGGGAGCATCTCCTGCCGGGGACCATCTGAACTGAGCCTGTAGATGGGCAACAACATGGCAGACAGTTAGAATGGGGACCGGGCTGACTGGAATTACATCTCTCAAATGGAAAACATTCCAAACTCAAAAAATTTTAATTTCGTTTTAATTTTCTAAAGTGAAAAATGACCCCTCAAACGATACTTTATCAGCAAAGGGATAAGTGCTTTTCTTAATAAATATCTTAAAAGAAATTACAGTGACAGTGGAAGCCAGACAACAAAGAGTTGGATGAATTTATCATAAATCTGTTCATGGAGATGTAGCATTCATTGAAATAGAAATTATATTGTGTGCAAAAAGAAAAATGTTGCATGATATTTTATAGTGAATTAAAGGGGATGACAATTACTTTATTACCAACTACTAAGGTAAGATTCTTCGGTTTGTAAGTCCTAAAGGCATTTCACAATCTAGAGATCAGTAGATATATAAATACAGTCGGATGTATCAGTGCCTACCTCAGAGAACTTTACCCAACTTTAGGTCCTACATTTCCTCGGGCTCTGAGCAAGTCCTAACCAAGCCTGGAAGTATATTGGAAACCCATTCCCATCAATATGAAGGGTCTGGAATTAGTCTTGTTACTCTGTCTGGTATCCAGAGGACCCGTAGTTCAAACCCTGCACTACGTCCTCCCTGCTCCCTACCTTCATGTACGCCGAATCTGCACTATAGGACTGCTTTTCCAATTTGTTTTGTAACCCATTTCTCTCCTCGGATATACATCTGCCCTAAACACAAGCCCTCTTGCTACGGTCTTGACCATCACTCTGCTCTTGTCAATAGCTATCCTCCCCCACCCCCAACCCCCCCACCACCACCACTACCCCTACACTCTACCTGATCTGGGTTCTTGCGTCCAACTGGTTGTGGAATTTCACAACCACTGTTCTGAATCATTTGACTTAAATTATCACCACTTCATGCAGATCCCTGTCACTAGGTCTCACCCACAATATCTGACATTTTCAACATCAGCATTAATTGTATAGGATGGACATTCACAACAGTTCCATGGACATTATGTTTTGCGTGCTGGCAACGCCCAATCATCAGTCTTAGCCCTGCTGGTGCCCAAATAGCTCTCTGCGTAGAACGAGATCCCCAAATACCTTTTTAAATTTTTTAAAATTTCTTCTTTGAAGTCTACAGTTATTTAAATCAGATGTTTGGTGATATCTAACTAATGCCTCCATTAATTGAAGTTCTTGGGTGGTCTAATCATGCTACTTGATGTATTTTCTAATCTTCACTCATAGTAGGTATCATGCAGGAACTCAGCTCCCGCTCCCTGCACAAGAACGCAGGACACGGTGAAGCCAAAAAGGAACAACGGAGCCATAGATAGGGGAGTCATACCATTATATTCTCGCTGGTGGCTGGTCGAGATACAAAAGGAAACATCTGCCAGTACCCCAACAAGGGGTCTTCCTGCACTCCAGTCTCGCTGGTCGCCTAGTGAAACACAGGAAGTAGGATCCACACGATCTGCAATCCGCCATCTGCACTTCCTAACCCCACTTGCTAGCCGCGATCCGCCATCCACTTCTCTGCCAACCAACCAAACCCCTAGTGTAGCCCGGCAGTTATATTAGTGGCTAATGGCTAACTGGTTACAGCTGACGGCCACCCAGCCACAGCAGATGGCCATCTGATTACAGCCGAGCCAGCACCTTTCCACGTGAGGCTGAGAGCCTGGAAACTGCTCTCTGGGACTCTGTCCCCACAGTAGGTTATTTCCTTGTGTGTTTTCTAATTATAATCTGTGCAGCTTCCTCTGTAGAAATGATGTGCAACTAGGGTTAAAAAAGAGAGTTTTTGCATTTCCTTCTACAAAGCACTCCGGAATTTATAACAGTCTAGCCTACTTTTATTTATTTATTTTTTTTGGTTGATTTCTCAGTGTAGGGCGAGTTCTTGGACCCCCACAGATGGTGTAAATTCAAATGACAAATCCATATGAGGGTTTATGATTATGAACTTTAAGTGGATACTATTTTAGTCCACCCACTGCATAGGTGAAAAGCACTGAGCTCCTGGCTGCCTCCCTGTGTTGGTAAACAGATTTTTGCTATCTTGCCCCTTCTCTGAGGGCACAACTTTTCGGGGGTTCCAGCATTATGGGGGTATCTAACCTGACACTGGCCCATGGCTGTCATGTTCTTACATGGGATAATAAACCCAAGACTCTAGATTAACAAGACCAACACACTTTCCAGGGCAGCTATAACATCATCTTCCACCACATCATTTTGGTGTTCGATTCACTCTTCACTTTTGGTTTATAGGAATGTTTTCTTTTACCCTGATTTCCAAGTGTTTTGTAATGAGAGAGTTTTTCAAGTTATCTAAACCACAGTTTTGCTGGCAATAGAAGCGTCAGTACCTTTTTAACAACAAATAAAAAAATCAACTGTTAACTCTATTAGTGTAATTATATTTCACCTAATATGTTTCTTACATAAACAAAAAGTACCTTCAAGAATAATAATATAAGACCTCACAATGATGTACTTCAGAGACTCTTACTGTAGTTTATGTTTGTTATAAATCAGAAGGCCTAGAATGTAATTTCTGCTCTGTGAAATAATAAAACAGTACTTAGTTCATTATCTTTTTTCCATATTCTTTTTATATCCACTACCATTCTGGTTTAGGTCATTATCTCATGCCAGGATTTATAAAAAAGGTCTCATTGATTTTCCCATTTCCAGTCTCTCTCAACTCCAAATCATGCCATAGAGAACCACCAGATTAATCTAAAATGCTGCTTGTGCAGTGACATACTTTCTACATATCTCTGATACTTCTCTAGACACAATGAAGACATTTACTCCTCATCTTCCTCTACTCCTTGTTCATTCTTGCTGCTGTTCATAATTCTCCTCCGCCCTTCTTCCTTCTCTCTGCATTTCTAAACTCCTGCCCATTGAAATATTCTGTGTAAGTCTTTCACCTTGAAAAGTTCTCTCACCTACCCCTCAGAAGCAATCTTGCTCTCTTTAGTCCACCACCACTAGTGTTTAGCATCTGAAATATTCACTTAGCATTTAGCATACAGAATACAGAGAACCCCCAATTTACAAACTTGTTACATTCCAAATGTATCTTTGTACATTGGCTGCTTGAAATGCTGAATTCAATTTCCCTCAGAAGTCAGATTATAAGTGCTGGTTATATTTTGAAGCAGAAGTCACAGGAGTCTGTGAAACTGAACCAAAGTACTAATAGTACCAGTTCAAGAATCTACATATAGGTCAAACTTTATGCTGTCCAAAAAAAGCAAGAGGATGAATATTAATTTATTCCCTCCTTTTGATAAAGCAATAATTTCCACTCTCGGGCAAATTTCTACTTAATGTAACAAACAGTTATTGGACAATTACTAAGTGTCAGGAACTGTAGAAATACTGTGATCAAGACAGATACATTCCTTGGCCTCAAAGGTCCCCTGTCCCCACCTCCTTCTTGTATGCAGTCTTCCCCCATTTCATCACCACCCAAAGTTTCTGACCTTGTTACTGGCTTGTTGGAAGTAGTGCCATTCACCAAGGTGGGAATTGCCAGAGAAAGGGTAGGTTTGGTTTGGAGGGTTGGGTGGCTGTTTTTTTGTGATGGTGGTAGCAATGGAAGTGGTGTCTGCTTTTGTTATATTTTGTTTGGGAGAGAGAAGGTGTGTTGGGGAGAGATTCTATATTCTATTGGAACATAAAGTTTGGCATGCTTGTGGGATACCAGGTAGAGATCTGCAGCGCGAAAAAATAAGGGAAATAATCTTAGAGTTTATGTGGATAAGAAGTGACCTGAACCAGAGCGAGAGGTTTTCACTCATCAGTATACCACAGAAATCAGTTTCATCGTGGGTATGAATAAGGTCATTTTTGTAAGTGTAGGTCGCTTGAGGGTTTATTTTTTAAAGTGTTAAATTGGCTGTGTGATCTTGCTCTTTATTTTGTTTTTTTCCTTGAGGGCATTTTACAATAACTAGTCTTCTCCCTTAGGGCAAAAACCTTTCCAATCCAGCTTTACGCGCCATAAAGATTTGCACACTATATGGATTCAATAAATATTTGTCTATGGTTCCACTGGGTCAACATTAGATTCTGAGACACATCAGTAATTTCGCTCGGGTTAATAAAAGTAATTGTAAACAGCTAAGTAGTCTGATGTACCACAGGCCGGCTAAATATAGTAATAATAGCTACCACATTTGCTAAAATAACAGCTAAACTTCTATACACAATTTGGGATTAAAGATTCATTAAATAACAATACAATTCTTTCCAGCTATACTGGCCTACTCATTACTTCAAGACAGTCATTGAATATTTCTGTTCCCATGTTTCTGATGACTCCACTTATCCCCACTGGAAAGACCTGATTACTCCTTTGCAGAGGTGCACCCTCTTCTACTTCGTTAACCTCTCTCAAGTCCCATCCATGAAAGCCTTCCTAAACACTCTGGGCCCAGGTTATCATTCCCACCCAGTACACATTACCCTGTTTCCTTAATTTTACCTATCTAATCTATCTTCCCAGCCAAATTGAAGAGGAATCTCTCAAACTTTTTAATATCCCTCTTGCCTAGCCCAATATGGTAAAATACTGGGCACCCCATAATGCATTGCTGTTACTGATGATTGAGGGGTAGGCACCAAATAAGTCATAGGATCATAAACTGTTAGAGTTGGAAGGAAACTTTGGGTATTCGTGATCTCAGCCTAACATCTAATAGACATTGTGCATTTGTCCTCAAATTGACTACAGAAGCTAATTGGAGATTCTCAAGTAGGAGTCTCCAGACAGCGGCTAAAATGAGGTCCTCTGGTGGTGAAGCGGGTCAGAAAAATTAGTGGAACCCAACTTTCGTATTTTGAAAATGAAGAAACATAGTTCCAAAGAGCAAAAATTACTTTTCCAAGGTTGCACAATTGATAGAATGTGATAAAGTCTAGAAACCTAGTCTACTGACCCCTATCTTGAAGGTTTTGGCATAATGCCAAAGTATTTGGAAACTATGCCTTAGTTAAACTACCTATATAAAAGATATACACACTTGACAATTTTCCCTTACTGCTTTCAGTAATGGTATTTTGAGTTCAAAATCTATTGAATAATTGAACTAGACAGTGACTGGATAAAAACTGTCCTTTGGGTTACCCAAAATAACTTTGCACTTAAAAATGTTCTTTATGGTTATTACCACTGAAGCTCAACTCCAAATGGAGTAAAGTAGGAGAAAACTTCCAGAATGAAGCTGCTTCCACTATCCTATCCTTGCTACCACCTCCCACAAGGGCAAGGATTCTATGAATTACTAAATCCTCCAAAATACTTCTATAGCGTAGGTATGGCTTCTTTGATGTTGTGAAACTACCATGCTTCATTTTGTTTTGCACATCCTGGATAGAATTCAATCAATTATCTTAAAACATAGGAAGCTTTAAAAATGGAGTAAGCTATAACATAGTCAATACCTCAAAAAGAGAATTTATTAAGTAAATGAGCGTATTTAGCTTCCATTGTATCTTCTCAAAGGTGTGTAATGGGAGTAATCAATGCCAAGATAAAAAAACAAAAAACTATTCATTCCATATCTATGCTTATTAAGAATTTGCGGATACCACTTCAGTAAGAAAAATACCATTTACTAGAAGTATTAGTTTTCTTGCTCTTTCCCTTCCCCTATCTTTTAAACGAGCAATAAAAAAAGATATATGAATTTTACTTTTCAGACAATTTATTCAGTCTTGCTGTTGTTATGTCTCCAGGGACTAGATTTACATTTTGAAAAAATACTATGCTGTACAAATTTGCATACCCTACTCAGCCAACATATCACAGATACTGTATAATAACATGTGGGAATATTAAACTTTGCCTTTACTGGCAACTCAATTGGCATCTTTAATTTACATTGCAGATGTTTTATACTGGTGTGTTTTGGAAATATTTGAAGTATTCTCAAGGCAGTATTCTGAGGTTTCTGCAGTGGTCCATGTCAGTCTTTTGAAGTTCTCTAGAAAATAGGATACATACACAGATTTTCCAAAACATACTTTGGTGAGAAAAAAAAAACAGAGAGAAAAGTTCAAGTTGGCATTATCCAAAGCTTCCCTGAGTGGTCTGTGCTTAATTCCTTTTTGGCACTGTTGTTTTGGCAATCAGTGAGCTTTATACCTATCTGATACAACGGTTCCTGTTCCCACACTGCTTGTGGAATCTAAATCATTTTAATGCCTTGTACTTATGAACCACTCATATTTCTAAAGTACAGATATAAAATTTTAATTTTACCTCTGAACACATCCTATTTTGGCTGTGCATTATCCAGAGGGTAATGCCCCATGATAGCAATGATTGTGTGTGTGGAGATAGCTGATAAATCTGAGGCACAGTGGTGAGTCCTTCCACAGTATTCCCACTGAACAGTGTTCTTTCATTCAAGGCCTCTGCTGCTTCTGTGGAGCCTGCTCCTGTTTACACCACCGGCTTCTCAACTTGAGTACAGTCTGGCTTTTGTTTAAAAGGAGCTGCCTTAACCATCTGTTGCTAGCGTTTGCCAGTGGCCCACTACTGTGCCACATGCTGAAAATGTGGACTTTGGAACATTTTTAAAGCAGAGTTTACATATCCCCCATTTCAGTGTGATGTAGTTAGCACGTGGAAAGCACATAGACTTCGGGGACACATATACTTGGCTATAACTCCCAGCACCATTACTTCTAGCTGTCTGGCTTTGAATAAGACCGCTCTGTGGCTCTCAGTTCTCCTCCTTCTATGATGGAGACAGCAATATTTTCCTGATCAGGCAGCCGTGAGGATTAAATAAGAGGAAGTAGATAGAACACCTTCCACAATGTCAAACCCCTCTAGGGTGTACAATTGACATTCTCTGAACTCACTTGGATTAGCAAATGTTAAAATGCACACTGCTTCCATTCTTTTGTGTGTGTGGTAAAAAAAAAAAAAAAAAAAAAAAAAACGTACCATAAAATTTGTCACCTAACCATTTTTAAGTGTACGATGTAGCATGAGGTACATTCACATTGTTGTACAACCACCACCACCATCCATCTCCAGAACGATGGCATCTTCCCAAACTGAAAGTCTTTGCTCATTAAACATTAGCTCCCCTCCTCCTTTCTTCCAGGGCACTGGTAACCACCATTCCGCTTTCTGTCTCTATGAATTTGACTACTCTAAGTGGAATCATACAATATTTGTCTTTTTTCTTCAATTCTTATAAATTAGTACAATTTGGGACTTCCTTACCTTATCTTGGCATTAAATCATTAAGTTGACATTGCCATATGTATATTGCCTTCAAAATGTTAGGGTTCAAGCCAATGCATCTATATGTATATGTATCTTACTATCCTTCTGACAGGATATTAGACTACATGACGATGATGATGATGATGATGATGATGATGATGATTGACATTTCCACTGTTATCTCCCCAGCCTTCCCTTTTTGACCCCCTGAAACAATAATTCCATTGTTAGCAAATTCCTCTCATCCTCAGCCTCTTTACAAAATCTGACTCACCTCTTGCCTATGGAGAACTTGAGAATTTTCTGTGCCCCAGCAACACCCTGCAGCCCTCTGGAGTGGAGGCTGTTTATTTTCCATCCCTCATATTTAATGGGCCCAGAGGCTATACTGGTATTCTCCTAGTATTTCTGCTTTAAGAAGCCTTCCTCTATGATCTTTATTAAAAACTCTTTATCATTTGAGTCTCCTGTAAACTGAGATATCTAACAAGATTTGCTGAAAAGTTAGGTGTCAGGTGTGAAAAAAAAAGAGATGTCAATTATGGTACCAAGATTGGGGGACTTGCGATTGGAGTTGTGATTAACTAAAATAGAGAGGACTGAGAAAGTTTGGGGGAGCAAAAGGGAATATCCGGAGCTATGTTTGGACATGTTAAGTTTGAGATGTTCATTTGCCATCCAATGGGAGATAAGAAGTTAGCACTCTTGGGATTCAGGGGAGAGGTTCAGGGAGCTTGTGTTTTATCAGCCTGTAGATGGTATTTGAAGTCATGAAGTTGGATGAGATCATGTAGGGAACATGTGTAGACAGAAAAGAGAAGTTCAAGAATTGGACACTCCAACATTTCCAGGTCAGCGAGCCACCAGAGGAAAAACCAGAAAGAAGTCAGAGGAAAAGCAAACTAGAATGGTACCCTGAAAGACAGAAGAAAGTGTTTCAAGAAACAGGATCATCAGCTGTCAAATATTGCCAATGGGTCAAGGAAGATGAGGACTGAGAAATGATTATTGGTTTGGAAATGTGACTGTCATTGGTGACCTTAAGAAAAGAGCAGTTTCAATGCAAATCTGCCTAAAGTGGGTCCAAGAGGGAATTAGGAAGAGAAATTGGAGATGGCTGATATGAACAACTAATTCAAGGATTCTTGCAGAAAAGGGACAGAGAAGTAAGTATGCGGCTGGAGAGAGAGGGTTAGCCAAGAGAGGTTTTCTAAGATGGTATAAATGACAGCATGATTGTATGTGATAATAATGATGTAGTAGAGAGGGGGAAGGGGAATAATGATGCAAAAGAGTGGAGGAGAATTGCCAGAGCAACATCTTTGAATTGAGAGGACATGAAACCAGTGTATGCATGAAAGGATTGGAGCATGGTAATTTATCCACAAGGAACATGAGAAAGGATTGTGCACATGGGCACAGACAGGTAGATAAGTAGACATGATGGTGAGAGCTTATGAATTATCTTCTGATTCCTTCAAGTGTGTTGGTGAAGCAAAGCCATCAGCTGAGAGTGAGGAAGGGCAAAGAGGTGGTGGAGATTTGAGGAGGAGGTACAGAATAGTCTAGTCATTTAGAGCCTTGCTACTCAAAGGGTAGTCTGAAGACCAGGGCTTTTTTTGCAAATTCATTGTTAGATAAACTGTTAGAAATCAAGAGTGATCATTTAGAAGCTTTTATAGCAATTTGACAGAGTAATTTATGACTGTTAAATTTTATAATAAAATTTTGGGATTTGCATTTTCTATGTTTTATACTACTTCATTTTTCTTATAGCTCATTTTTGTTGTACTTTACAAAAGTATTATTCCAGGATGGATTTAAAATTATAAGAAGCTGGCCCTTCACAGATTGTTTGAGAAATATTTATTTAAAGAGTGGGAGAGAATGGACTAAGCAAATACAACTGCTGAGAAACATTAAGCGCCCACCTGATGTTAATAATCATGAATTTTAAACACACACAGTCAACATAGTTGTGTTTGTCTTGTCTTATTCAACAGCACAGATAAATTTTGATTGGTTGGAGAGTTGGATTTAAACAGGGTTTTTGTTTCTCCAGAGAGTACAATGAAAAGAGAAGGATCACGGGAGATAGTGTATAGCAAGGGACTGATTCTAAAGAGTTGACTATATAGTTGGTCAAAACTCAACGAATATAAACTTCAGACTTGTGTATTCCTTTGTATGTAAATTTTCCATCCAAAGAAGAAAACTGCACACAAATATTGAACTCAACTTTCAATATACATGCAGAAGAATTTAGGGAGAAAGTAAGGATGTCTGTAATTTACTTTGAAATGCATTTTTTAAAAGATAATTTGATGGATGGAGGAATGTCTAAATGGATAAATAAGTGATAAAACTTAGCAGTAGAATTTAAGTGATGTAGATATGGGTGGTCACATTTAAAACTGATTAGTGATGGTATTCAAGGAGGATTTTTATTTTCTAAGATTGTAAGGGTGTTTATAATTTAAGACACCCAAGCCCTTTATAGCCCTTTATAGTTAAGATTGTCCCTTAGTGACCCACATAAGGCTGGCTAAGCTCTGATAAAAGATTTGTTTTTCTTTTTTTTCTTTTTTTAACTTCTTTGACATTCACAGATCACTGTCTTATTTAGCAAAATCCATCCAAGGCTTTCAATTCTTAACTTCCAGTACAATATTTTACTATGTAACACCCTTCAAGTTCAGATTATAAATTACCATGCCTTTGAGTATGGCGTGAGTAAGGGGTTATAGGCTTAGGCTTCTGGGCTCTCGCCTATTTTCTCTGCTCTACCACTAGTTGGAGGGAAGCCATCTTCCTGAGCTTTAGCTTTTTTACGTATAAATTAAATACTTCCTGAAGTGTTCCACAAAGTTTTTTCACTAAGTGAATTATTATTTTGTAAATAGTTTGGAGAGTGTAAGACAATAAATAATATGTATGGTATTATATTTGGTCAAGTCAAGAAAAAAATACACACACATCTCATAGTTTGTATACTTCAAGAGACCAGAGATGTTAAAAATTATGAAAGAAATGAAATGATTTGGCAGAGCTGCTTCTAACATTGAGGAAAAAATATTCCTCATCTCCTACAAGCATCATTCCAGAGTGAGTTTCCATCTACCAGTGCCTGAATTTGCCATCCCTCTATTTTACTTATTTGTCGACTCTGTCAACACCTACCTTGATCTCTTAAAGGCCACATTTGTTACCTAAGTATCACAAAAGCTTATAAACACTAACTGCAACAGGTTTCTCCTGAATCTTCCAAGGATAAACTGAATAGATAAGTTGGCACAGCTGAAACAGGACTGTGTATAAATCTGCTTGGGCTGTCAAAAGAAAGAGAAGAATTGTGCAGGAGGTAAAAGAGTCAATGAGACAAATTAAAGGAAATAAAGAATTCTGGTGTGGATTAAACTGACAAACTCAAGAACAAAATGATAAAGACTTCTAATCACTTCAGAAAGTCTATAAAACTGTGTTAAGGACAAGGATAGAAACTGTTAATAATAAACCTTATCCTGTGACATAAGAGACGGAATGAACTGCCAAACCTTCAGAAAGATCAGCTGTATCATATATTGTATCTGTACTGAATGATCATACTGAAAACTAATTGGAAGTCTAATGAAGAATTTGCTTTGCTAAGAAAGAATGATCTCGCTAATGAGTCAAGTAATTTCAAATACGGAAGATTCTTGGACCCCCTATAATTGCCGTGAGAACATCTTTGGCCTAACCTGCTGTAGGATGAGACACAAGGAGACGATGAACCATCACACTGGAGTCCATCCTTGATCGGACAACAACTGGCCAACTAGTGAGCAAGTCCTAGCTGAACCCAGAAAAGTCACCCAGCAAAGCCCAGGCAAGATCAGTAAAATTGCTCAGCCAACCCAACAGCTCAGTCCCTCCATGGAAGATATCCCTTGTGAGGTGGGAGCGAGGGCGGAGTGAGAAGGCTACTACAATATACTGTGCTGACAGCTCCTAAACTACTACTGATCAATGCTAACATCACAGAAAGAGAGACAATCATGCATTATGTGGCTTCTGATGCGAACCAGAAGGGAGGACACAATATCACTTAGGAAGTTGTTTACCCAAACAATAGAACCTGCTCTGACTAAGCATCCAGATCTAACTCCTAGTTTACAAAACTACAGAAGACAGAAAACATATTAAACAATAACGGGGGGATACAGTCAGCAAAATCCAGAGTATGGAAAACTCTTATGGTACAAATTACCTGGTTTCTTCAACAAACAAAGAATAAGAAAAAAATAGGGAGGAGGTACTCTGCAAAATAAAAGATAGTCTATAGTCTATACACAAGTCAACTGTAAAAAAACACATTTATGAAACAATCAGGAAAGTTTTAGCAAGAACTGGACATTTAGAAATATTGAGAAATTTCTGAGGATTTTTTTAGATGAGATAATATTGTGGTTACTTTTTTTAAAAGTCCTTATAGAAATACATACTGAAATATTTATGGATGAAAAGAGATGATATTTGTATTTGCTCCAAAATAATTCAGTTAGGATGGGAGAGAAGATGGGGGTGTAAACAAAACAAGGCTGTGCATGAATTGATCATTGCGGAAGCTGGTTGATGGATACATGGGAGTTCATTATACTATTCTCTCTACTTTTGTGTATTTTAGAATTTTTCTATTTAAAAAAAATGTTTTAAAAGTATGAAAGAATATCATTTACATACAATACCTAACAGGGAAATGTTCATGGATATGGCTCTTCCTCACGATTGACAATCCCTACTATTGCAAAAAGCCCTTCTCCCTTCGCAGACCTCTGTTCCTCTGGAGACCCCCAAAGGCATTATTAATGCGAAAATCCCCCTGAGCTAGACAGTGGTGCTAACCAACTGAAGAATGAAATTGAAAGCATGGTAGAGAAGCATATGTACAATGTGTGCCTGTAAATTATAGTGTACATTTTAGTGTATATTCACTAAATGACTACCCTTTTTAATTAACCAGCTTTTAAATTATTAAAATAAAATCATGTTCCAGGCAAAAAAATCCTACAGAAGATGGAGAAAAGGTGAAAAGTAAAAGTTCTTCTCAACACCCAGTCACTCCCAGAGGCATCAAACCACCTAATTAACACACTCTTGAGTGTCCTCCCAGAAATATCCAATGCATAATCGTGTGTGCGCGCGCGTGTGTGTATGCGCACGCGCGTGTGTTTGGAAAAGTTATTTTAAAGAAATATTTGCTTAAGTATAAGAATGATCTGGGTTTTGGTTAATTTCATTATGAATAGTTATTAGTGAATATATAATACATTTTTAATTTGCAGCAACACTTTTATATTCACAAAGCTGTATATTCATAAACTTAATCAAAGCCCTCTTGTCACACATGATTTCCCATGTCATTCTAATATAGTTATTTATGTTTGTATTGATCATCTGAAAATATAGGGTGAAAATTTTTCACCCTAATATAAAAGAAGATACATTAAAATTAAAATAAATGAATGACTTATTTATCATTGCTTCTTTAAATCTTTAAGTTGAAAATGTTTAGATGAATTTTCCTTTGGGGCTATTATGGTTCTGTCCTTCATCAACCAAGTCATACAAAACTTTAGTGCATGAAAAGGAAAGAATGAGATGGGTATCTCTGCTTATTCTTATGTCATCTGCCTCAGTTAGGAGTCAAAACAATTATTTATAGATATATGCAACAAATTTTTCAAAATCTATTCAATTTGTGAGAGTAGCTTTTTTTATATTACCTCTCTGTAATTTTTAACCTTTATTTTTTTTAAGTTCTAAGGTTTACAGCAATAACCAAGTGTTTCATTCTATAAACATTTTTAATCCACTAATTTTCTGCACAACTAGAAATGATCACACTGAAGATGACTCTCAAATGAACACTGACTACAAGTTCTTTTTTTCCTATTAACTCTTTTATGATATTTCAGGGTTCTTCATCTCAGGCATGAGTTACCCGTGACCATCTTGCCTTTCAATATTGCCCCAGTTGGCATGTGCTCATTTTGTTTGTGCTTTCCAATGATGATTGATTTTTCAAATTACTGAAAAAGAAAAGAACTCTTACTTTAACTATATACAGGGCTGGTTTCATAGGTGTGTGACCTTTGTCATCACACAGGGTCCCACATTCAGAAGAGCCCCACACTTGGTTTAATGCTCTACTGTCACTTTCTTGAAGTTCATAATAATTTTATCTTTGAACTTGTTTTGCAATGAATTCCAAGGGGACAATGGAGCACTGCATGAGCAGATATATGTGTGTCCGTTGTTTCCTGCCACCTGTTTGCACATAGCATTCCTGATGCTGCAAGAGCACAGGATTTCAGAGGACCCAGCATGGGGGTTCAGCAGGACTCAAAGCAAATACAAGGTACGCATTTCATGGAAGCCATCGGCTTCCATACAGAGTTGTTAGAATGTGCATGCATCAAGAAGTGAAATAAAAAATAGTCAAGTTAGTTTTTGCAACATTTCCAGTGTTCTGGTAAGAACAAGACCCTGGCAGTTTGGGGGCTCTGACTGTATCCTATCAAATATATAAAGCATTCCCAAGAGATGACATAAAGCAGCAAATGCCCCAACCCCAGTGTCAGAGCTTTCCCATATAGGACAGCAGTGGTATCATAGTACGGTTCCCAAGACAGTCTGTTCTCTGGGGTCTAGAGACCTCCAAACAAATGACGCTTTATGATGAGATTTTCTTTAATCACTAGACTGTTCCTTAAAGTATCCAAAGCCTGAAAGTCTTAGATATAAAACTTGATTATAATATTGTAATTTAGATGTCAATATAGGTCTGAGATATGAGGACTTGGTTGCCTTGTAGGTCTATGACTTTTAAGAAATGGTCGCTGCCTGGGCAGCCTAGTCCCAGATTGCCTGGCCACTCTTGACAAGAGTCCAGGCTACATCCAGAGGAGGAACATAATGTTCTTCTCTCCAGGACTGCTCAGGACAGCAGCACAGCACCCATTCCAGGCCTCTCTTCTTGACCTGGTGAGACCCCACTAACAGAAATGTCACCTCACCTTTGACTGGAAGAGAAAGGATCCAGCTTTCTGGAGGACTCATAGCTATTGGAATAACTCAACTCACATTTTTTGCCACCAGCCTATGCCAAACCCAGTCTGGAATGGTGAAAACCTAGATCCCTCTATGGCCACGTCACCTTCTCTTTCTTCCAGAAGAGTTCTGGTTAGTGGTAATAAAGCTTCGTATCTGTCAGAGTCCCAGCAGAAAACAGAGGGTGCACTCAGAATGGGATAACTAGAGGAGAATGTAGGAAAGGGACTATTTACAAAGGTATGAACAACATACAGGGAATCAACAAGGCATGATATTGTAGTGCCCTGGGGCTGTTACCACCCTGCAACAACAAAGGTATGAAGAAGTTACTAGAACCTGAAGGTTGAGAGGTTGTACCCAGAGGCAGGAACCAGACAGGAATGAGGACACAGCCGGCCTGATGAAACCCCTTAGGGAGGAAACCATAAGTATTCTCCTCCTCCAATCTCCTTGGCCAGTAGCAACAGGAAGCTGAAGGGCAAGGGAGCCCTTTGATGCAATCTCTACAGATCAATTCTGATGCAGAGAACAAGATGGAGAAGGGTAGGAGTGGATCTCAGGGGTCAAAGGGAAGCTCTCTGGCACAGCTGTGCTTTACCCATTCTCCATGAGTCTGTGTCTGTGTAAAGGCCCACTCATTTCAAGTGAAAAGAACTTCCTTCTAGAATTAGTCCTTAGCAGACTAATACAGTGAGCCACAAGCAAATAGAATCATGGAATCGGGAACCTAATTACCGTGTCTCCCCGAAAATAAGACCTAGCCAGACCATCAGCTCTAATGCGTCTTTTGGAGCAAAAATTAATATAAGACCGGATATTATATTATATATTATATTATATTATACTGGCCTTATATTATATAAGACTCGGTCTTATATTAAAATAAGACCAGGTCTTATATTAATTTTTGCTCCAAAAGACGCATTAGAGCTGATGGTCCGGCTAGGTCTTATTTTCGGGGGAAAACTGTATTATTAGTTTCAGGTGTACAAAACAATGTAATAGTTAGACATCTATACCCCTCACAAAGTGATAACCCCCCGCCCCCAGTCTACTACCCTTCTGACATCATATATAGCTGTTATAGGGAACCTAAATTCTAATCCCACTTCTGCCAATAATTGACTGCGTGATGCTCAGAAAAGTAAGTATTCTGTATTTAGGCTTTCTTGTTTGTTTACTCTTCACTATCTCACGAGAGTATTGTGAAGATATTTGCAACATTTGATTATATGTTGACCACCTCTTTTTCTACAATCACTTTCCGTAACAGCTTAATAACCAGGAGCTTCCCTGGTTTTCTTTCTACTCATTTCTTCCAAATCTCTCTCCCTCTCTCTTGTTTTATATTCTTTCCCACTGTGCTTCATCTGATATTGAAATCTACCTTGTGGTGCTGTGCTATGAATACTGCTGTGCTTTAATTCCATGTTCATTGTATCTACTGTTAAGCTCTGTAAAAAGCCAATCCTTCAGGAACAGTGTGAATCACCCCAATGGCATTTTTTTACAACCCTGATACTATCACAACTTGCTCAAAACATAAATATTGTTCACAAATATTTTTTAAAATCTCCTTACAGAGTGGTTTATGACAGAAGCAGTAAAATGCCAGAAGTCACAGTATTCAAAAAACAACTGATTTTACGAGATTATAAGTATGATGATAATAACAATTACAAAAAATAATAGGTGTTTACATATTGTTAAATAAATAATGGGTGTTTACTATGTGCCAGGCACCTAGTAAGTACTTTACATATATAATTTCATACCAATTATTATTAGGTATTATTAGGTGCCTTTATTATCCCCACTTTGTCAAAGAACATGAAATGTAGAGAAGTTAGATAACTTCCCCAAGTTTGTAAAATATTACTCAGAGTCAGGACTCACATGCAGGTTTATCTAACTCTATAGCCTATGCTCTTAGACACTACAGTATTAAGTTTCAAAAAGGGCACATCATTTAAACGTCTAACCCAGTAATCACATTTATGAATATTTTTTCTAAACCAAAAGAAAGACAACACCATTCTGAAGATGGATGGTGGTGATGATTGCACAACAATGTAAATTTACTTAATGCTACTGAACTGTACACTTAAAAATGGTTAAAATGGTAAATTTTATGTAATGTATATTCTACCACAATGAAAACTTTTTAAAGAATTCACCAAGAAAAAAAGAAAGCAGTATTTTAAACTAAAAAAAAAAAGATTTTTGTAACATGTTGCTTTAAATTCTTGTATTACAAAATTAATGACAAAATTAAATATTATAAATACACATGATCTATTTTGTTTCCCTGTATAAAACTGTGTATTCAAGTTGGTTGAAAACTTTTAAACTACCTTCTCATTGGGAGAATTTTTCTTAACTTTGATATTGCTATATATTTGGCATGGCAGTTTTCAACCAAAAATCAATACCCATCTAAATTAATATTTAATGAAGAGAAAAATAAAGATAGCTTTGGACATGAAGTGACTCAGAAATTTTGTCATGTACTGACCACTGAGGAATATCTGAGGAATTACTACAGCAAATTGAGAACTGTACCAAGGAAGAGAATAACACGGGAAAAATTAAAGTGGTGTGAAAAAAAAAAGAAAGAAGACAGCACCACATACACAAGATGATGGTTGCTATGTTATTTTTAATTGTAAATTAAATAGCAAGTAAATAAAATGCCTAAAGAGAATGAGAAAATTAGCTAAATTATAGTACTTCCATTTGAGAGACTATTACATAGCCATTAAAATTATAAGTACAAAGATTTTTATAGCAACATGGAAATACTTATGGTTTAATATTAAATGAAAAAGTAGGATGCAAAATCCTATTCACATTATGCTTATCAGCAATATAAATATATGTGTGCACATGTAAAGCAGGCTGAAATAAAACATGCAAAAATTAAAGCCATGGTTGTGACTAAGTGGTAGAATTATGGGTGATTTTCCTCCCTCTATTTTCCAAACTTTCTCTAATGCCATTTCATTGTTGTATTAGTTATCTATTGTTATTAAACAAATTATCTCAAAATTTAGACACTTAAAACAACAGGTAATTTATTTTCCCACAGTTTTGTGGGTTAGGAATCCAGGCACAGCTTTGCCAGATGTCTCAGCCTCGAGGGTGACAGTCGCCAAGGAAAGATTCACTTCAAGCTCACTCAGGTGGTTGCTGACAAGATTCAGTTCCTCTGAGATAGTTGCATTGAGGGCCTGGGTTCCAACTCCCTGGCTGTCACCCAGAAGCCTACCTCAGTTCTTTGTCACATGACCTCTCCATAGGTCAGCTCAAACATGGCAGCTGATTCATCAGAGCAAACACTACAGCAAGCATAATGGAAGCCAGAGTCTTTGTAGCCTAATCTCAGAACCAAGATCTCATGACTTTTGCCTGTTCTGTTGATTGGAAGTAAGTCACTAGGTCCAGCCCACACTTGAGGAATCGGGACTCACTGGAGCCGTCTTACAGGCTGCCTACCACAGTGCTCATTAAAATAAAAGACTGATGAAATAAGAGCTCTTCTTTTCCCTTTATCATCCAGCAGGGTCTAAAATCAGCCCGTGACCCATTATTCTTGGGGAATAGGATTCAGCAACTGCTTTTAGCACAAGTATCAGCAGGAGAAAACTAGAGGCACCTAAGTATATTGAAAAGTTTATTCTTCTAGGCATGTAGGGAGGGAGGCCCCTTGGGCTGTTTATGGAAAGAGTGGAGGTGAGGACTGGGGGGGTACAGGGGTACAGAAACAGTCTACTACTGGTACTAAATACTTCAGAATAGAAGTATTTCTTTCTCTTACCTCTCAGATCCTAAAGGATTTCATTATGTTTTGCCCTTGACTGACATGTCTTTGAACCTTTTGACATGGGGAAAAACTCTTTGTATTATACATTTTAAAAAGTCACAGGCAGAATGAGAAGGCAATAAAGAAAAACCAAGCACAATCTGGTGTTTTGTCACAGCTACATAGGATTCCACTATAAAAGCTGCACAGGTTTCACAGAATGGTAAATTATACCTTTCCATTTGGGAGGCATTGGATATCCCTTGCAGGCCGAAGACACAAGCAGGGGAGAAAGGAGGGGTGGAAAGAAGAAGAGGAAATAGAGATGACCTCCTATCCCCAAATTATCAGAAAGAGAAAGAAAAAGATGCCTCGATTATGGAGTGATAGTAAGTATCTAGTTATGCCCCAGCTGCCAATAAAAGCCAGTCTGCAAAATTGCTCATCCTGGATTGCCTGTATAGTCAGGGTCTTCACACCTGCGACAGGTACTTACAGTGTAACTGCTAAAGAAAGGAGAGATTTATCCTGTTTTCTTAAACCCAGTTCATATTAGAATGATAAATATTTAAACTGTTCCCAACAGATACCGGTAAGAAAGTTGTTTACCCCAATTTACTATTTGAAACACAAGATGAACTCCCCCCACCACCAGGGACTCAGAACCCTATTTTAGCTGTGACCCTCACAAGTCTGGAATTCCTCTAGCTCGACAAGGCTCACTTGGATTCAAAACTAGTTGCTCCCAGTCCTCAAACCAAATGAAAATGCCTTCATTGAGGAGAGGTTTTATTTTATTCTTCCGAATAAGAGAAATTTGTTGCCCTTTTTTGTTGTTTGTTTTTATTTGTTTTGGGAGGAGATTTTATTCAGCCTGTGGTAGGCAAAGATGTCCGTGTCCTACTCCCCAGAAACTGTGACTACCTATGTTATTACAGAACAAAGGAGAATTCAAGTTACAGATTGAATTAAAGGTGCTAGTCAACTGACCTTAACATAAAGAGATTAACCTGGATTACCCAAAAGGGTCCTTACAAGTGGAAATGGGAGGCAGAAGAAGAAGCAGTGTCAGAGTGAGGTGATGTGATGTGAGACTCACCAGCTACGGCTGTCTTTGAAGATCATGAGCTAAGGAATACACTGCCTCCAGAAGCTGGAAAGGCCGGGAAACAGGTTCTTCCATAAGGACTCTAGAAAGGAATGTACCAACACCTTGGTTTTAGGTCAGTGACTTGTGACCTCCAGAACCATAACATAATAAATTTGGGTTGTTTTAAACCACTAAGTTTATGATAATTTGCTAAGGCAGTAGTAGAAAACTAACACAGGCCACAAGCCAAACAAATTGCTAAAGTAAAGCTGTTTAGTCTCAGTTAGGTTGAATGGTTGTTTACTAAGAGCATTGCACAGAAATCTAAGGATTCTTCTGGGCCTGGCTTATAGGACTACTGTGAAAGCAGTTTAAGCCTACTACTACAGTCATTAGAAGTGGTCGCAGAAATAGCAGTCTTAAATTTCTCATTGACTTCTCACATTGAGTTGTTACAGTAACTTTCATCCATTGCAGAAACTTATTTCAGTTAGTGAAGAAGCTGGAAAACATAGGCTTGTTTATTTCAATCAAATGAATGGAAAAATAAAGACATGTAACTGCTACCGATGCTCAGGCCATAAAGCTTGTCCTCGCTTAAGTCCAATAATTCAGAGATATTTTGGCCAACAGTAAAAAAAAAATAGTCCTAAAATGCCCTTGTAAATCAGAAGGGCATTTAAAGCTTGTCCTTCATGGGGTAAATTAGATGAAATCCCATTAATCTATTCTAGAAAGGTAAAAAGCGAAGTCCATCCTCCAGGGATGTGACCACGTGATTCCAAAGAGTTTAGCCATTGTAATGCAAAGGCTGTGGTGTGGAGAACTGGTAAGTGTAAAGAGATGAACTCCTCTTACTTGAAAATTCCATGGGATTTTCTTTCCTTTCCTGCCCCACTTCAAGAGTTTGTGAATGAAGATTGACAGATGAAGGTGGATGTTAAGAGGTAGACTCTTCCGATGATGCACTTGCTGAGCTTCCATTAACACTTCAGGGAATTACGTGCAACTATCAGTCGGAAAATAGATCCCTAATACTCTATTAAAAATTTTTTTTTCTATTAATGATGTGTAGTCAATCCCCGGCAGGATTTGTTGGTGAGATTGCTGGCTCCCTAATGCAAGCTTCTTTTCAGTTAGCAGAGCTAATGCTGATGATCTGTTTTCACTTGATGATACACTGTTAGATATATCCAGTGTCTACCTAAATGCATTTGTGAATTAAATCTTGTCTGGGAAGGCTTGCTCATTCAACCTAGGGATTAGAAATTATATTGACCCAAGGAGCAAGACTTGCTATATTTAATTTTGGATCAGGGCCAAATATGTATAGCCCGACCAAGGAATTAGGGGGCCCTGACATCATCTTTATTCCAGTGTCTTATAAACATCCAAAGTTAACAATTATGCTACATAATTTGAAAGATACAGTTCCCAGGTTTCAAATTATTTAAAATTTTGTATGCAGAGTCTCATTTTCAGATTAATGATGTTCAGTGCTAGAAGGGAAAGGAAGGGACTGAAAGGGGAAAGACTCAGCCTTTAGCAAGGACCAACTGATATTTGTATTCCCATTTTGCATTGGGTAAACCAGCCCACGCAGAGGCTAAGTAAATTACAGGAAGGTACCATCGAATTGGTAGCCGGATCAGTATTGCAGCCCAAACCTATCTGACTCCAGATTCCATGCTCTTGTTACTTTTCATCCATCTTGTGTGAGAGAAAAGGGTTGTGTATGTTTCATTTCAGCTGGAGAAGTGAGATCATTATATAATAATGGAATGAGTTCAGAATCTCCCAAGAAAAACTGAATAATAGCTTCTGACTCAAGCTTCAGTCCCCTTTTTAGACAATCATTTTCCTCCTCTCTGCCTTTCCTTCCTAATAAAAGCACGAATGAAATTAAACATTAAAACTCCAGGAGGAAAAAATTCTCCAGGAGGGCACAGATCGTCATTTATCTTTGTATCCCCAGTGCCTTGTGCATTACCTGGCCTAGATTAGGTGCTTGTCGATGATTTGTCATAGGGAAGAAAGAATGAATTAATAAACCAGTGAAGATTGTTCTATTTATAATGCTTATTGGAACTGCTGTGTCACTTTCAACTGTAGGAAAGTATTTTGTTATTATTTTAAGCCAGATGTTTTGAATATGTTAAATATTCCAAATTTCTGAAGTGTGTTACTAAAGACTGAATCTGGACATGGAACTATTTTTCTCTCCCACTATACACAGACATACATATACATATATATTTAGCATTAAATTTTTATTGTGCTTTCAAAATGATTTGAAACAGCTTATATTCAGAAGTATAAGTACTCTGGGGTCCCAATAACATTTTTAGAAAGGGCTTTTTAAAATTTCATTAATTAAAAATAAGATTTCTAAATTGAGGGCGTTCAAAGATCTCTCTAAAATGTAGGTATCTCTTGGGCAGGGTTTATAAATTGTCCAACTGTAATATGAAATAATTTTGAAAGCTTGGGTAGATGTGGATGATGTTACCATTAACAAGAAATTAAAAAACAAAACAAAACAGTAGTTCTGATGTAAAATCTGGCTGCATTTGAAGCAGTGGTTATAGGTGTATCTACACAACCCCAGCAGCAGTCAGAACTTTCCAAAAGTAATACAAATTCTTCTCAAGATGTACACTTAATGTTTCCCACATTAGATTTTTCTATAGAAGAAAGTGTGGTATCATAAGTATTTTTCTAGCAAAAAGCAAACAAATTTTAGACATTTTCTTATATAGCATTTGATTAAATGCTTTGTTTCCAAGTGAAAAAAAAATCCTGAGGACTTGTAATTCAATATAAGTTTTGCTTCGGTGAAAAGACCACTTCCAGAACTTTATTTCTATCAAAAGTAGGATATTCTCTATGAAAGTCCTTAGTTTATATCCTCGAGAATAGAGGTGTTTTTTTCATAATGTCACCTTTGGAGGATATAATGATATAATGAAAATGTCAATACACATAGGTCATATATGAGGTGTGTTTGGATTGATTATGTGTTCTAATAGCCTGAAATCTAAATGAAGAGGTTTTTTAATAAGAAGATAATAGGACTATAGAGATCTTTGTATGGCATAAAAAATACATGGGGAGGTGTGTTATAATGTGAATAAGACTAATTGATCGTCTTATTGGAGAAACACTTATCTCAAGATGAAAAATGGCCACATTGTCATTTGACATTTGGCTTGTCGATGGCTTGACCAGAAGAAACCTTAGTCAAACACTCCAGAGACATAAGCAGTTCAAGAGAGCAGTTGCATGCCAAAGGTCACTGACAGAATAATAGGGTTTTTTCTTCACAATCTTAAGAAAGTCATCTGATACTGCTTGTATCCCAGTGAGAGGGAACTAAAATGATGGCAAAAAGTAATGCTTTTATTAAAAATAATACCATTCATGTAACAACCCATATGACAGGACAAATTCCAAAATTTTTCCACAATAGAATCCCTAAATGCCCTATTTAGGCATATAACCTATACTTTGCTCATCTGATGTACATAAAAGTAAAATATTTCATTCGTTTTGAGAATACAAAAGCTAAGAAAATATTGAATCACTAGTTATCTAGCTTGAAAATCATTCAAACGAATAGGATTCTCAAGGTAAGTTTGGACTCCAATTTTTAAAAAAATTTCCATAATAAAAAAGAGACTTTAGGTTGTCTTAAAAGTATTTTTAAAAAGAAACAAGGAGCTCCAATGGGCCTTTCTTCTTTACCATGGAGTTAAGGTTTTCAGATAAAAGGTTGGTGTACGTTTTTAGTCATTCTATGCACCTTTACTAATTAGAGCATGTCCTATCCCCTGAAACTGCTCACATTAAGAACTTTAATTTTTAAAATGGTTTGCAATTTTAATACCACATTAGTAAATGAATTATTTAACAAGATGTTAGTAACAATGCTAAGACTACTGGTGGACATGAGGTTCTTCCAAACCTTGGACTTCTCACTGTTCACCAAGGAAAAGATTTCACAAAACCACAAATTTTAACAAATGTACAGTCACTCCACGGGACATACCGTATTTTGCTGTGTATAATGTGCACTTTTTTGCCCAAATTTGTGAGGGAAAAATAAGGATGCACATTATACATAGGTAGTACTAATTCTGTATCTATGTAAATGTTTTTAATTCTTTTATTTATGCTTATGAGTTAAAAGTATAACTCTAGAAATCAATAATGATATCCGTATGCAAAAAAACACCCTGGAATACAATAATCAGTTTTATTGAAGTTATGATAAACTTCCAACGACGAAGAGTTCTTGGCCTTCTATGGCGCAGAAATATTGTAAATTTGTTACTGGTACATCAAATTTCTTGTACCTTGCATCTGTTCTTGTGTTTTGCAATTATTTGTTACATAAAATTTCTTGTACAATATGTTAAAAAATAAAGCTAAAATTCCTTTATAATACAAAAACAAGTACCTAAATGTAAACAAATAAAAATTTGAATTAAAAAATTAAAAAGAAATAATTTTTTCCCTGAAAGTTTGGGCCAAAAACATCGATGTGCATTATACATGGGAATGCATTATACATGGCAAAATATAGTATGAGGCCTAGGACCATATCTGGGTAAATTAAAATTTCCCCACTGTCTCCCACCCCAGAATCTTTGTATAGTGGATTTAAAGTTAAACTATACAATGTGGGCAAACTTGAAAGCAAAGAGAAGTCAAAACAATACAATATGAAGCCTGAATTGTGTGCAGGGGAAGGGCAGAAAGGCAGTTTCATTCCCCTTTATCTTGATAAGAACTGGCTGTACATGAGCTTCAGCTTTCCTACCCCAACCCTGCTCCCACACAACAAATATACAGTCTTCCCTTGCCTATCTCAGTCACTCTATCACCAAAGGATTCTCTATTGCCCCAATTCATGCTGCCCCCTTGGACTGTTCTAAAAATTATTTGCTGGGATCAAGCTTGAAGAGATCCAAAATGGCAGAGCAGATAAACACTGCCTGCATCTTTCGTGAACACATTAAAATTATAACTAAATTATAGAACAATCAACCTGAGAACGATCTGAAGTCTAGCCAAACAAAAGTCCTATAACTAAAAATATAAAGAAGAAGCCATGCCAAGACTAGTAGGGGCAGAGACGCGGAACAGGCCACAAATGTCCATATAGCAGTTGAGAATCAGGAGGGATATCTCAGCTGCAGAAGATCCCCCGGAGGAGCAAGGGACCTGGCCCCATACCTCACTCCCCAGCCTGAGGTACTGGTGCCAGGAAGAGAAACACCCACATATCTGGCTGTAAAAAACAGTAGGGATTCCGACTAGCTGGGTGGGACAGAAGGCAGCAGAAAACCCTGACATCCTCTTCAGCAGAGGGATGGTGACTCGGGGGATGTCAGAGGTATACGGGGGTGGGGGATGGGGGGCAGACTGAAGTGTGAGGCTTTGAAACAAGGGCTGGAGGACAGTCACCATTTTCCCTGTGAAGAGCCATCTTCCCGTGCAGCTGGCAGGCACCATCTTTCCTGTGTTGAGCTCTCCCCCTATGCTTATGGCCAAATCTGAATCTAATTGGCCTGATGAGCTGTGCTGGGACCCCGCCGGACTCAACTCACCCAACCCTGGAGGCACTTTCTCTGGAGCAGCCAGCCCCGCCCACATTGTGCTCTTTCTTGGAAAACTATTGGAGTCTGGCAGACCCCAAGTGGGCAGCAACTGGCCTCAGTGTGCTTTGAGATTTTGCTGAGTCATCCCAGGCTCAGCACTGGCACCAAACTAGAATTTACATTAACCTGGTGACTACAACTCTTCCCACTCTAGTGACTCCCTGTGACCCTGCCTCACCCAACTTGCCTACTGCATGAGGCTCTACCAGCAGCTGAATGTTAAGGGAGCTAGCAGGTGGCAGCAGGCCTTGAGGTGTCCTGGCTTTTTGCAGAGCTACCACAGGCCTTGTACTGAGATAGCAAATTAGCCAAGGCCTTGGACCAAGGAAGCAAGTAATCCTGACTTGCTAGCATTTGGCCTCCCAGGACCAAGACATGAGAATCAGAATTTAATCAGAAATCATGTCTCATTCTCTAGTTTCATGATCATATATTTGGTAAAACAAATTATGGTAAAACATCAGGACAAAAAGGAATAAAATTTAGAATTATTTCATTTAAGGTAGATGCACAACTGGCAATGCCATTATGGCTTAACCCATTTTGTTTGGGGGCCAATAACATATTGTTCATAAATTATTAACTTTTTATTTCAGAAAGTACTTGTGTCAAAGACTTCTCTAAAATATATGGTAGAGACCCTGATACTCAGAAAATCTCTGAAAAGCAGTGTGAAAACCTTTTAAGAAACTACACAATAGTGAAATTTTAGCAGGCCTCACACCTGCAAAAACTTACAGATGAGCTCCAATGTCCACACCAAACAGTCAGAATTCAGGATTCATCCTTTAACTATAAAAAATTCCACAAAGAAGAACCTAATAATCCCCTGGGTCACCCAGAACCATTGAACACATACGCCATATTCTAAATATAACCCTTTGCATTTTTCCTTAGAGGAACACTAATCACATGTGTGGGCCATATGTTGCAGTCTAATATCTCGCTAATCAGCAAGGAATTTCCTCGGATATTTCATAGGATCCCTGAGGACCCAGAAATAGACAGCAGGAGAATCCAGTTTGAAATAATCATCTTAGATTGAATTAAATATAATTATATATGTAATGGTACCAAGATCTCTAGAAAAATTAGGGTGTACTACATGTTCCTGAATTTGTATGTTTCATCTATTTTTAATTATGTTAAATTTATGGGGGAAATCTCCCATTAAAATATTTTATAATTCAAGAATCATAAATAAGATCGTGGGCTTAAGGCCATAGTTAATCACCTCAAAAATGCTTACCTTATCTTCAAGGTGAGGAAGGAATGCACCAGATAACTCACAGACAGTGGGACTGCTCTTGGCTCAAGGGCCCCCCAACACAATCTAACTGCTGAGCATTCTCAGTCTGCAGAGGATGAAAGCTCTGGAAATTGCTGTTGGTGAGTCACCCGAAGCCCTGTATCGGAATCAAACCAGGAGCATGTGATTTACATCCATCTCCCAAGAGTTCTGAGCCACAAATTCTGAGGCTCCGGTCTCCAAGGCCTTCTGAGTGTAGAAATGCTCCAGGGTCTCAAGCTTTCTCAAAGTCTGTGGAGCTGGAGTGAAGGGAGAAGGGACGGAGAAGGGAGAGTGAGAACACGAGGAAGCACTCTTTGCCCATTAGCAGAGGTTGTTTTGAGTCTTTTAAATTGATAGAAGTTCATAGAATTACATAGTTTTTGCTTTTCTGTTACTCCAGTAAATATGTTCATTGCAATTAAATAAGATTTTGCAGTCCATTACCCTGTAATGGATGTAGCCTTCGGGTATTTTTGAAAACTAAAATTAAAAGAAAAATGAGCAAGTAAATGTGTAGGTGAATGCATCTATGAGGATCTTTGTGCTATCTTTTAAACAGACTAATGAACATTTTAAAGCAAAATAATAACATGAAAATAAATATACTGTGTCTTTGTAGTGATAAACCTGTGTTTCAAAACAACCACCAATGAACTAATACTGTGAAGCCCATTCCAAAGAAAGAGACAGTAAGACGTGAAGAGACCAACTTGCTGTCATACACAATAAGACGGTAGGAGCAGCAGCAGCTATCTAAAACTGCTGGCCCAGCCAGGTGACAGGAATTGCCAGGACATTTGTCAAAAGTTTCAATGTGGTACCCAATTTACTTAAAAGAAGAATCATTTTATTATAGTTTCCAGGCACAAGTGTGCTTCTGAGGTGTGTAGCTTTCTTCAGGGGCTGTGCCTTCCTGATTCAAGCTGCCTTTCCAGCCCTCAGTAAGGGCAAGGAAAGTGGATGAAGCTCGCTGTAGTGTCTTCGTCCCTCCCAACCTCAAGGCCGGTTTAAGATCTCCCTCCAGATGCCACCCCCATCTCTGTGTTTCTTCTATTCCTGGGTTAACTCACAAGTAGGATTAGAGTTGAAGATGGGTGTGAGAGCCAGACTCCAATAGCCTCGCTTCCTGGTTTTCACCCCCTTGTAGAGTTCCCTCCTGCACTGAATCAGAGCTGGCCTATGTGACTGACAGAACATTCTGAAGGGATAATGTGTCATTTCAGAGGCTAGATCATAAAGACACTGCAGCTTCCGCCTTGGTTTCTTGGATTGCTTGTTTTGGAGGGAGACAGCAGCTATGTCATGAGGACACTCAAGCAGCTGCACAGAGAGGTCCACATGGAGTGGGCTGACCCACCAACCCCGTGAGTGGACCACCTTTGGAGTGACTCTCCAGGCCCATTCAAGCCATCAGACTGCTGCAGCCCAGCTGACGTCTGGCTGTTGACTCCTGAGAGGTCTTGAGCCAAAATCACCCAGCCAAGCCACTCCATTTATTAAACTGTGAAGTTTAATAAATGATTATTATTGTTTTAAGCTACTAAGCTTTGAGGTGATTTGTTACATTGCAATGGATAACTAATAGAGGAAGTTAATACGCAACCCCTCTTGAGGGGCATTTATACTTTAATCAGAGTCTTTTACTAAAAACAAAAAAGGGTGAAATGACAGCCCCTCCATCACCAGGCAGCCCCTTCCCCTACTCTGCCTTCTCAATAAGTCTGTCCTTTCTATTGTAGGAAGCTAAAATGTAGTGCTTTGGGCATCAGGTTACATTTTCTTTCTCAGGCCTGGGAAGAGATTCTTGATTATAAAAAAGTGTTCTCCCGTCCTCCTTACTTTAAGAAACCCAGAGATCCAATGGGGACATAAAGGATCTGATTATTGTAGCTCCAATCCTGGCTCTAGATTGTGCTTCAGTGCTATATTTCTAGGTCTCCCTTTTTTCCAACAGTAAAATGAGGATGGCTAACATAGCTTTAACATAGCTTTACCAAAACCCATTCTTAAATACTCTTTATATATTGTTTTATGTAATCTTTACAACAATGAACAAAATGAACCACTTTGTTCATTTCTCCATAAGGAAACTGAAGCACAGAAGAGTTCAAATGACTTGCCCAAGGTCAAACAGTAAGGACTGGAGTAGAATTTGAAACCAGGCCCTCTGATTGCCAAGTCCACGCTCTGAGACTGGACTAGGAAATCACTAAGGCTCTTTGCAGCCCAAACACTTAGGATTCTGTGCTGTGAGAGCCTCCTCCTCTACTCCCTGCCTCATCACACCTAAAGCACCACCCACCTTTAGCCAGGTTTGCTGGAGCCATACAGCCATCCTAGGTGCCCGTCTGCACAGGAGGTTTGGGAGAGCCCCAGGCCTGCCCTGGCCACATGTGTCTCACCTCCTCCTCCCTCAGCTTGCCACTCTCCTGAAGTTTCCATTTCCACATTGACTCTAGGACTCATTAGGGTCTATTAAAAAAAAAAAAAATCCCTGGTTAAAATGTAAATATGTTATCCAGGAAATGTCCAGCCACCTATGTCACCATCCTTGGCCTAGTAGCAGAGAACAGAGCCCAAAAGGAATAGGAAACAGGGAAGACACGTTTGAATCTGGGGGGAATTTGAGAAAGATCTAAAAATGCAGCATTTCTGGCTATTGGAAGGCCACTTGAGCAGTGGATTATGCAGTAGGTGAGCAGAGAGTACCCCCTTGCACAAAAATACCCCACTCACACCCCACATACAGAAAGAGAGAAAAATTTAGCTTCACTTATCCAGAAGTTTGCAATCAGAAAATTCAGAAATATGCTTTTTTCATTTAGGCATATACGTAATTTGGTATCATTTTGAAAAACATGATTTTATCTTAAATGACTTGTAATAGAGGTGAGGCCCAGCAAAATCATTTGTTTTGAAAACATCATGCTAATTGAAATAAGCCAGATATAAAAAGACAAATATTCTATGATTCCATTTATATAAAGAACCTAGAATAGGCAAATTTATAGAGACAGAAAGCAGAAGAGTAGTTACCAGGGGCTGGGGCAGAGGGAGAATAGGGAGTCATGGTTAATGTGTACGGAGTTTCAGTTTGGGAAGACGAAAATTTTCTGGCAATAAATAGTGGTGATGTTTGCACAACAATATGAATGCGTTTCATGCCACTGAATTGTACATTTAAAAATAATAAAATGGTACGTTTTAATTTATGTATATTTTACCATAAAAAATTTTTTAAATCATTTTGTTCCTAGAACTCCAAAGCCTGTATCTGGTCTTATCTCTCCTCTTTGGCATCAGTTACTAACTCCTTCCCATTTTTCCTCCAAAGTGTCTGTTTATGTTATTCTGTCTCCTTCGTTACCTCAAGCCTTCATCATCTCTCATTAAGGCAATTGAAATGAAGGCAATTAAATGGCCTTCCTGACTTTTGCCTCTTCCCCTCTAATCCGTCTTACAACAGTGCTTTCTATGTCATCTCAGTGTTTAACAGGCTCAGTGTCTCATTCTTGCCTCTAGAAGAAGCTTAAAACATTAAAATATTCTTGTCTCTCATTCATAGGCAAATCCAGTGCTATGTGTAGTGACGGACACATGTTTTTAATGTGCATTATTTCTGTTATCCTGGTTGTGAAATATAGCATACATTCAGAAGGGGGTAACCAATCAGAAGAGACCACTTTTGTAAACAGGTTAAGATAGAACATTGTCAGTTGGTACATCAGAGCTGACTTAATCCACTACCGACTAGAAGATATGGTGAGGGTTGAGGAGGTAGTAGCAGAAAAAGCCTCAGGAAAAGAAGATATAGAGACAAACTTCTCTCACTTTATCATTTTAACCGAGGCATGGGAGGCAGCACTTTCTAGAAGGACTGGAGTGGGGCACTTGTACAACTCTTTTTAAAAATCTCTTCAGTAATTATGGCAGATAGAACCACCACACCACTAAACATAGCAAAAATGGATACAGTAGAGATCCAGAGTTCAGAAGATGAATATATTGCAGCTCCTGCCCTGGAGGAGATAGACATGAACGCAGATCACCGCCATAAACAGCAATCATTCTATAATAAAGATGTGTATAGAGATGTGGAACACAGAGGGGTTTGGAAACAGAAGAAATTAAAATTAACCAAACTATGAAGCCATGCTAGAAGCAATTGGTGGTGGGATCTTTGTCATCAAAATTCCCACTTTGAGCTGAGAACGTTCTTGGGAACAAAAAAAGATGAAGGAACAAGAAACCTACTCCACTTTCCCATTGCCAGAGTCTATGGAATTCCCTTCTCTAGAGACCTTATGATTGACATTGAAGGCTTATGTAGTCGAGGGGCTGCCAAATTTGTTAAAGCAACTGGATGTGCGCCAGACTGCCACTTCATTTTGTGCTGTGTAGACACAGTCCTGAGCACGTGAAGCTCCCATAAAGCACTTAATGTTATTTTTGGACTTGTCTGATGTCCCTTACTACTGAGTTTATAAGTTCCATGAGGGCAGTGCATCACACAGGATTCTGGGAGATAAACATTACACCCACTCAAGCTAGTTTAAATGAGGGGGGAAAGAAAAGATTGACTTTAGTTAACTCCGGGAGGGCCACAGAACTAGGCTTGGAGGTGGCTCCACAGCCAGCCAAGAACAGCACCCTGCACATAAGCCAAGCACAGGCCCCAGAGCTGACATCACCACCATGGGCACAAGAATCAGCCGTCCTTTTCCCCAGAGCAAAAGTAAAGAAGGTTTATTAGAGGAAGAAGGAGTGAATGCTGGGCAAGCCAAAACACATACATAGCCATGTAGTAGATGCGCCACAGAATTTTAACAATTTCAGCCAAATTAAGACAACTAAGACAGATGTACAGAGGGTGCCCAAAAACGTATATACATTTTAAGTAAGGAAAAAACTATTAAAATTGTAATACTCAGTATATACCGATAACAAAAGATGACTACAAGTCACATTTGACTTCTGTAATTACAAGAGGTGCTCAAAGTGGTTACCATCAGCGTCCAGTCACTTCTGATTATGGCGAACTACTACTTGAGCAACGTTGACCGAAGTGTCCACTTATATACATTTTTTGGCACCCCCGTGCCAAAAATATATACCATGTATATACACATTTTAGTTTTTCTCATCCATACCTAGAGGTATCAAGTTGCTAGTGAAATAAGACAACTTCAGTGAAAGAACCAGCATTTTCTCATTGTGGTTATCTAACCTTTAACTAGCTTCCTAGGGGCTTAACTAAACCTGTTTTGTTTTGTTTGGGGCTTGTGGGGCAGGGGGTGGGGGGGTGGGGGGTAGGGGGCGGTTTGTGTGTTTATCTCACAGACCACTGTGAAATTTTATAAGCCTTTCTACAACTGATATACATGATAGAAAGCAAAGACTATTTTGGTGCTGCTCTCCAAATAAATGCAAAACCTATTAAGAATACACATTCTTATTAAAAGTTTGCTTGTATCTTTATAAACTTGCTTTTAACATTAAACGCAGCGTTTTTTTCATTTTGCTTTATAAGTATAGAAAACATGATAATCCAAAATATCGTTTTCCATATTTCTTGGTTCTCCATTTTATATAAGCTAAAGATACTCTTTTCTTATTCTTTTGCTAATCATGAATTCTGCTTTTATCAGCACAATTTGGAGCTTGTTTCCAACTGGTAGGATGAAAATTGAACATATGTGACACCCAAGTGCTGAATTCCCTGTTGAAGAAATGAATGATAGACCTTATCTATCATTTATTTGACTCGTGTGTACACCCATGTATATTACAGACATTTTTATTTAATTATTCAGGAATTGGCACATGAGATGCATTATCTAATTCCTCTGGGGTCTCCCACTGGCAAAAATAAATGCAAAGACTGTGGCTACCTAATGCATTTTTCCCTTTTTCATATATTTTAAAGTAATGACTTTATTATCTCTACATTTAATGATTTATTATTTTTAAAATGTTAAGCAATATAGAAAACTACTACAAAACAAAAATCAACAAAATCCTACTATGTAGAAATAATCATCATTAACATTAGGTGAACATATTTCTCGACACAGAATCTCTGTGTAGACACAGACATGAAGAGTGATGAACATAGGGAGAGACAGTTTGGTGTGCAGCAATCATTTTATAAAGATGGGTCCATACATGCATGTTATTTTTAAAATAAAAATATTACATTTAATGCAAGAGAAACAGATGAAACTAACAGATAACTGTTTCTTCTTCACTAAGAGAGTAGCCTCAAAAAGAGCCTTCTGATATTAAGAGGGAAAATAATTAAAAGTTTGGGTTTTTCTAGCAATCCAAATGTGTTTTTGAATTTTATTAAAGTGTTCCTAATACAACATAATCTTAATTAAGAAAGCTTTAAGCTAACTCTATTTGTCCTATGTTCAAAATGATAATTATGTTCTATAACTGTAATTGGAGGGGGAAGAATTGGAAAATATGAAACTTTTATTTACAAAGAACCTGGAGCTAGCTTGCCTTTGCCTTTGTGATACATATTGAGTGAGGAACACGTATAAAGCAATACCTTTATTCATTTTTGATCATTCAGAATGAAATTTATTTGGTGTAATAAAATATGTAACTTACAATAGTTTGTGTTTGTACAGGACCAGTTAAGAAACCTATGACATTTTCTTGTAAAATACATAAATTTTCAAAATCAAGGGCCAAGCAAAAAATCACAAACCTTCAATAAAAGTGGACTTGGACATTTCTTGGGTAGCGTCACTCTGTGACAAATTCCAAAGTATCTTCAGAGATTCAAATGCAGATGTTTTGAAGTTTGCAAAGAAACCATATGCTGCTAGAAAAACTAAGATTATTCTGGTTACATGTGGGTTTTTATTTGCAATCAAAACAAAAATAAATTGGGCTTCTTGACAGGATAATCCAAAGAAGTTTAAATTGCTTTTAAAGTCGATTGAAGATTTTAGGAACAAATAGCATGCTATTTTTGTCTGAATGAGAAATATTACAGTTTTAATTTGTCCTTTGGAGCTCATTTTATTTATTTACATTGAATCTATCTTTTCTATTATTCTTTCATAAGCTAGTAATTTCTTTTCTTGACCTCTACAGTGAAGTCAGCGTACTTCATGAATTTGAAATGTAGATCAGGTTTCAAATGTAAGAGGAGATATAAACATTTATATATGATAGAGTAATCACTCATACAAGCAATTGGATACTAACACTATTTTGACAATTAGGTCATAGGCATTTAGGAAAAATAAAATACTTTCTATTTACATATGACTATCCTTTGGCCATTAATTAGACCTCAAAGTGTTCTTTTTGCAGCAAGCTTTTTTTTTTTTCCAGTTTAACAGCAAACTTTCATAAATCCACAATGGAAATAGTTTAAGGTTTATGTGTAGTTGAGAAAATTCATGATTCCCCACTGTAAGAGTAGGTAGAGGGAGGAATTCCTTCTTTCTGCAGCAACAGAATCAAGAATGCGGTTGATCCTATTCTAACTTTGATGTCCACAGAACACAGCAACCAGAGTCTCTATTTTTAAGGATAATAAATTCAACCCAGGGAGGCACCACCATGTAGGAAACTCATGTAAATCATCACTGCATTCTAATTTATGACACCTGACCCTCAAAACACCATGTATGTGAATTCATATGTCCTTCTGGATAGGGAAAAATTGAGAAGTGTGATAGATATGTTTTTTTGCATTGCCCGGAATGATCCAGTAAAATGGAAGCAGTGTTTAATGGTCTAACGCCCCTTTTGTTCAGGCTTCCTCTAAGGTCTTGGATTCTCACTTCATTCAGTGAGTACTCAGCCATTGCACTCATCAAGTATCCATCAGCTACCATTTTATTTTTCTCTGTTGTCATGTACAACCAATATTTTGCTAATTTTATCAATAGCCTTGGGGCTTTACTTATTCTCTCCAACCTGATTCCCTGCAATTCTTGTTCCCTTCTCAATATCTCTTCAATTCTAGTTGTTAATAGTCTGTGCCTGGCACCTGGGAGCTCAAGAAGTATTTGTTGTATATATAAATATTTCTCTCCCTCTCCCCGTATCTTTCCATCCTAGCTGCCTATTACAACTCTCGTAATCTATCCTATCTTAATAATTAGCAAATGTGCATTAAGCATCAGACATCGTGTTAGGCAATCTGCATGTATGATCTCTATTCACCCTCACAAGTCAATGAAATAAGGACGTTATTATTCCCATTTTTAAGGGAGGAATGTGGAGCTCAGTGACATAGTATCATCTGTCCCAGGATTTGCACCCAAGCCTGTCTGCCTCCAAGGTGCACGCTTGTAACCACTATATTCAATTGTCTCCAGACCTTTCTTGAGAAACCCTACCGTAGACCTTGTCTGGTTTCAATAGTCCTTCTCCAGTGGTTTTGTTCCCATAAGGTATGCACATGGCAGTAGCAAGTAACAAATGCAATATATTAAAAAGGCTCAAACAACAACCAAAGTGCATTGTAAGTTATATTCTGTAAGGATAAAAGGGATCATTTTAGATAACATTCACACTCTTTGTGGGTACAATGTATTCAATCAAAAGAATGTTCCTTGAAGTACAGGAGAGAAGTCTATAGCTCTCCCTTCTTCACCTCCTAGCCCCCTATTTGTATTTTATTGTGTGGTCAAGACTAGCGTATGTTCTACTGTAAATAATACTTCACTTAGTGAAGTATTCTTTAGATTTCATTATTTACAGTAGAACATACATAAGAACATACATAAGAAGAGGTACTTGATGAGTAGCAGTATACGCTTTGATCTAATAAAACTACATTCAACATTCAGCAAATACTATAGGATCACTATTATGTACAAGGTACTCAATGAAAGATAAAATATATATCCATGGAGCGAGAACTAATGGAGATGGGGGAGAGAGAGGAGGTGAGAAAGAAAAAGAGAATGAGAGAATGAGAGAGAAAGAGAGAGAATGGCAGGAGACTGTAAATGCTGAGTGAGTAATACAAACAATAAATGCTACAGAAACTCAGAGAAGTTCACTTGATTTTTTTTTTTAACAATTGAAATGATTTAATTCAAATCAGAATCCCACTACAGGTATGGCAACTTGCCATATTACTAGGTATTTTAAAATGCTAGATTTTCTGGTACATAGCAGGCAAAACTAGCACTGGGAGATAACATTAAAATCATACTAAAAATGTCCTTATTAATCTGGATTTTTAAAGCCATTAAGTGCTTAATAAAGAATATTGTATCTTATTCTGATTTTAAAAAAACTGTTTTAAAATATGTACTGTACTTCAAATTTAGAAGTGAAATTCTCCAAGTAATATTTAATTCCCAGAGACTGAAAGGAGTGATTTTCAGAGTAAAGAATTCTGACTCTGGTACTCAATTTCAACATTTAAAGCAGTGAGAAAATACAACTTTCCCCCTTAAATGTATGGATTTTAAAGTTCTCATATGTATAAAAAGGGCATTTTTACCCTTTAGGTTATTTATTAGTAGCAGAGCCCACATTATTTACCACCAGTAAAAATAATTTAATTAGCAAGATTTCATTTCAACTTTTTGGAAACCTACAGTGTTGCCTTTTAATATGAAACATATTAGAGTACGCCATCAAAATTTGTTATTAAAACTAAAGCTATTGACTTTTTCCTTCTCTAGAAAACAATAATAATAATAATAAAATCCATTTCTTTTTTCCAGAGGAGTTCACTTTAAATCTGGATGGTGCAAAATCCTACCACAGAGGTGGTAGGATTTGAGTTGTGCTATAATATAAAGGAGGACTTGGGATAGTCAGAGCAAAGATAGGAGATAATTATGAGAAGAGGAATGGCATGAGAAAAGTTTCCAAGGCAAAAAAAAAAGAAAGCATACATTTCCTTGGGTAGCGAATAAACAGACCATACTAACTGGAGTGAAGTTTTAGTATCAAGAAAGGGTATGAGATTAACATGAATAGATACAGAGGTTGAGGGACTTGAATCTCAGGCTATAGCTATCTGAGTTTCTCCCACTGGCAACCAGAAGCTACCGAGAATTTAAAGTGGAATATGATGAAGCCAGGGCCCGGCAGTGCATTGGCTGGATAGGAGACGGGAGGCATCCACTGCATGTCTGAATGAGATGACAAAGCTGGAGTCAGTGGAGAAGGGAACAAGGAGCACTTGGTGACTAATAGAAAGGAGGAGTGATTTGGTTATCCATCTCTCTTTTCTTCAACAGAAGAGAGCATTTATTTTGCAACCCCACGTATCTTAGAGGAAGAAAAATTCAAAATCATTTCTCTATTCTGAAAGTTGTCAACTTTGAAGTATGGAATTAAGGAGAAGGAGACCAAGAAGCTGAACGGGAAATGCTGACACCCGTTTAAAAAGTTTCTTATTAGATCTTAATTTATCTATTCAAAGGGAAGTGGTAACTTTGGGGTCGGTCATGGGAGGCATGACCATTGTTAGCTTTTTTTTTTTCATCAAGTCAAGACCAATGAGAAACATTATCTAGTTCACACAAACACACACATACATGTTCTAAAGCAAAAGGGATGAAAACTTAAAGGCCTCAGATATTACTCCAATAACAGCCTCTTTTTGATGATAATCTTACACAGCTTCAACATTGTTAAATACACTTCCAGTAATAACCAGCAGAGTAAAGGATTATTGAAGAATACTAAGGATATGGACACTTAATGATCATCCAGACACACTCCCTTTGTCTTATAGGAAAAACTGAGACCAGGGAAGTTATTTTCTCTTTTAATCAGAAAACACAACTAATACTAAAATCCAGGCTTCCTCCCTTAAGAATAATGTTCTTTTTAACCAGTCGTTGACCTCAGCCCCAGTGATTCCGTCCTTCTGGGAAATGCTTAGAAGCTAAGAGCATAGCTGTGTCACCTCCAGCTCTATATTTCTCTTCTGTTTCTATCATTAAGAAAGAAACACACAGAAAAGGCCCTCCAGGATGAGAGAGAGCTCCCATTCCCAAGGCAATGAAGTAATTCAGTCAGCCAGCAGCCTAAAGCAGAGTGGGACTGAGAAGCTCAGACTGTAGAACAGAGCCCCAACCTGCCCCTGCCTGCACTATCTACTATTGGATACACTTGAAGAAGCACAAACAGTAATTCTGGCTCCAAGATGTTGGAGAAGAGCAATCACTGCTATCATCTCACAGGCAATGGCTGGGTAGTGGGCATGAAGCAATTATTTCAGGAAGGAGCAGAGATAGGTTTACCATGAACCCACAGAAACTTAAGCGTCACTAATTTGGGCACTTCCAGGTTCTGGGAGGTGCCCTACCAATTTTGTATTTATGATTTTGTATTTTTTTTCTTAAAGAAGACCCCTCAAATTATAGTTTAGGTTCTACACAACCCCTAAGGGTGAGATGTGCTATATAGTCTAGCACCCTCTAGAAATGCCTCAAAAGTGTCAGTGACCTGCTTTATTAGCTGTTACAAATCCCAATGAGCACTCTTTGGCCATCCTTTCCAAATTATATCAATAAGACTATTAGAAATGGAAGAGATAATGTTTAATCTTCACAATCTAAGTAATAAAACTACTCCGCTTCATACCAATATTTAGGATTGCTTTCCTCTTGGTTTATTATGGCAAGATTTAGGTAAACAGTTTCTATTGAAATTATATTTCTGAATATAAGTATAACTTATAAGTGATACTAACTTAGAAGTGAAATATTAAATAGAACTATTTTGTATATTTGTTGCATGTTCATGCCCTGGGATTATGCTATAGAAGTCAAAACCATGAAAATCTTGATTTCAATTTAGATGGAGATTTATCATTATTTGTGAGATGTGTCCAGTATGGTTTCACTTTAAAACCACAAATAAAGTTTTAACAATGGGCATATTTCTTGTTGAGAGGTCTGTGGTCGGACTAAGCATCTGTCTGAAACTGATTAGGTCCTGAGGTTTTCAAATTCAATATTCAGCATAAATAGAACATTTCTTTGTCCATAAGAAATAATTAAGAACGTCAGAGCTAATGAAACGTTCCTGAGCCTGTCCCTCTTTTCTGATGACATGATATTTGGACATAATCTCTTCTGGTCTTGGGCCTTACCATATATGAGATTGAGGCAGAATAAATCACATACAATTAATCTAGGTGACATTGCTTTAGGATTTTACATCAGCAAGTCCTTCGTTTGCTAGTACTCAAACAATGGAAGTTTTATATGTTATTAAATGCTTTATTTCTTCTTCCTCACTCCCAACTATCCTGAATCCAGGAAAATAGACCCATGGTCATTCTGTGAAGACAAAGGAACATTGAATAGTTAAGCAGAATTGTCCACTGTGTATTCATTCTTGCAATGGATCGCTGGAGGGTGAATTAGCATATTTAGTTTGAAATCATGTAAAATAGATTTTAGCAGTTGCAGTTTGTGCAGTAACCATAACACTTCATGAAAGATCTGACTCAAGATAACACAAGGCTCTGAATAATGAGAAGGGGGATATTCTATAAATACTCCACATGGACTAGGTACCTCCACTGGTAAGATGGATTTGATAATTTCTAAAATACACTTTACCTGTATAAACGCAGTATCACTGTAATCCTGGTGACTGCATTTGCTTTCTTAGAACCAAATTCTCTTTCTTCCAATGATAGACCTAAAATAAAACATGCAGAAGTCATTGAATTGTTTCTGTAGTATTTTCATGCTGGAAGGGACCTCCAGAGATCACCTAGTTCGTCCCGATCTCCAGCCAGGTCTTTCCTTAATACTGAATATAGCTATATAGTGATCTACATTAAGAAAGCTTTTAAAGATCCCCAGGGTTAGTAAAAAAAAAATAGCTAGTATTGGCCTGATTCATAGAACAGCATTATACGTATGTCAAAGTAGCCACTTTCATCAAGTAAGACATCCATCAGGGATAAGTGCTAATAGTAGCTTCAAAAGGAAAAGCTTTATTTTTCTTAGAGAAAAGGGTGGTAGATTAAGGAAATGACCAAGCTGTGTTGATATTTTTTTATTTAGGTGTATATTTGAATTCTTATCAAAAGGGAAACATTGTCTTGTCAAAGACCACTGCAGGAGAAACCCAGAGGTAGCTTTAAGCAAGCAGATTACAACTTTTAAGTCCTTTCAGACAGCTACAGAGCTCAGAGGGGGAGCTGTTGTTTCAAACAAGATCTGATTAGCATCAAGTTAGTGAAGGGCAGATGTCTAAACACAAGAATGATATTGACAGACCTGCTTTTTAAGTGATATCTTTCCCCCCTAATCAACTGAGTTTGTTAGGGCTGATAATTTTATTTCTTCAACTCCATTAAACTGTGAGCTCAAAGGACAGGAATTTTATTATAATTTCAGTCTTCTAAGATAATCACATTACTGTTTTATAAGGAAACTAATCCTCCACAATCATTAGACCTCTGAATTATGGGATTTGAGGCACTACCCTAGTATCTCGAAATCCTAGCTGAAAGGAGAGCTGAGGTTCTTGTCTGGATTATTTGGGCCATTAAGCTTTTCAGTTGAACTATGCAGGGAATTTAAAGATCTAGCTATAGCTATCTATATAGTAAGGAAAATTACGTACCCTGACAATTGTCCCAAATATCCACTTGATTTTGTTATAACATTGCAGTGTTTCAAATATTTCTGTAAGATTACATAAAAGCTTGGTCAACCGCGAGTGCCTTAAGGGCTGGGCACTAGGGGAATGGATGGAAATAAGTTTAGAGAAGAGGATTTTACCACATACCTTCATGCCAACTTTCAGATTGTGTGCTTGTACTTCCTCCTACAAATTCATTTGAAATTGTTTCATTTCAAAAACGAAAGGCATCTCTGTGCTATCTCTTGTAAGGCCGGATAGATGCTCAATCTGGGTTACAGGAAGTGGAAAGCTCTTGACTACTGGCCTCTCCCAGCTTGCTTTATAATACTTGACTTTGGAAATGGGAATTCATTCAGCCATTGAGAACCTTTGATGTGCAGCTGCCTTTCTCAGAGAACATTAACCAACTAAAAAAGTCTTCAGGCCACCCTTCCTCCTCCTTTTGTGAGACCAGAAGACATAAGGACACGGAGATCTCTCAGCAGTGTCTCCTTGGCTTTACAACATGCCCACAGTGGGCACCAAATCTTTGAGTTACACATTCGCCATAAAATATGACATTTCCGGTCAGGAAGTACTTCCTAGGTTATTTGGATATTTGGCAGAGTAGTTTCTTTCTCCCTTAAAAACTGCTTAGATAACTGTCCCTAACTTGCTGTTTGTTATTTTTTAAGGATATCAACCTAAACAAATTCTCATAGCAGAATCACGAAGTTCCAAAAAGACACCGAGTCAACATGAAAGAAAGATAATCAAAATGAAAGGTGAGGAAAAGCAGAGTGTAGTAGATTCTGTAATTTTTATTATAAAAAAAGTTCAAACCTTTTACATGCTATGACATTAAATGTCATATATGTTCATTGCAAGCAAACCTTTTTTAAAAATATACATACTGTATATATTTACATTCAAGTTTGAGTAACTGATGTCAAAGTGTAGTTCAGGTTCTACTCTTTACCCACCTTGTGGATTTGTTCAGCTACTAACTAAACAGTGATTGTATCTTCACTCAGGCACATGGAGAGGTAGAAACTGCTTCTTAAAGAAAAACAAAACTGGAGTGCAAATGTGAAGATCATCATTGAAGCAGCTTAGCTACATCAAGGAGACCCTAATAAGCTTTGGGAATCTCAAGAAGCCAAATACATACAGCCTCGTCCTTTAAATTAAAACCAGAAATACTTTGGGTAGATAGATGCTCTTTTGAGCACATCAGAGGGTTGGCAGAGCTCAGCAACTAATGCTTTGCCACTCTAAACCCAACAATTGCATGTGACTAAGGCAACATAGCAGCAGGGCTGGGCTGGCAGCTGGGCACCTTTTCCCCAATAAGACAAATAAAACACACAAGTGGCTTAAGAGACCTCAAATTAATATCTGTACACACACAGCCTGGAACTCAGAAGCCGATTAAGATACTTCCTTTCCCAGGTGAAACGTCTATTAATTTCTGTCCATGCCCACCTCCATCCCAAACTAAGCTAGTAAGTCTAGATAGGGGCGGTAGCCTATGACTTGTACAGGCCAAGGTTCTTATAGCCTGAAGGCTAAACCTCAGGAGGGCTCTTGGGCCCGAGAAGGGCTCCCAGGGCTCTTGCCGGACTTGGTGGGGCTCGTTCCTGAGATGGGAAGTTGGAGGGAAGCTACAGGTGTGGCAGAGGACAGAAGCCCTTCTCTTTCTCTTTTCTTCTGTTTCATCCTGCGGTTCTGGAACCAAATCTTGACTTGGGTGTCATTCAGCTGCAAGGAGTTGGCTATCTCGATGCGTCGGGCTCGAGTTAAGTACTTATTGAAATGAAATTCTTTCTCTAGTTCTGTCAGTTGTTTGGTGCTGAAATTCGTGCGGATTGAGCTGGAGGGACTAGCGGCTCCATATTCTGAGAGTTTGCCTGCAACGTAAAGACAGGGCGTCAGCGGGGCGAGAGGACGCGGAGACCCAACACCAGCCGAGCCGAAGGGCTACAGTTACAAAGTCACTGCGCAGCCCTCCTGGGTCCCAATGAACACAGTACTGCCAAGATAAACGCTCCACGAAGAGCCCCTTCCTGGAATGTTCTCTATGCCTGACACATTTTCCGAGCTTGTATTCGGGGAACGCTCCTTGGAATTCGCCTGCTTTAATAACGCCTCGGGACGCGTTTCCTCCATAGAACCCAACCCGCCGTCTAGAGAGACGGCTGCAAAATGCTCCCAGCACAATTTTGGAGGAGGCCCGGTCCCCAACCCCAAGGGCGTCATTGCGTGGCTCAAGTACTTACTTTTTTTAGGGGCGTTCCTCTTCACTTTCATCCACTCGAACGTGCTGAAGGCGGAGGGGAGGCCCGAGGCTGGGGAGGCGGACTTGGGGTAGGCGCCAGGGGCCGGGGACGCGGTCTGGAAGGCCCCGGAGTGGCCGTCGGCAGGGTCTTTGAGACACGCCGGGAAGGGGCCGGGCTCGCTGAAGGCCGCGTAATCTGCCTGGCCGCTGAGAAGCAAGGAGCCGCCACCCGAGAAGACGGCCGAGGTGGCGTAGTGGACGTGAGCCCCGCCGTCGTCTGCTGGCCGCCCGAGAGCGCACGGGAAGTCGTATGCAGGCCCGGGCCCTAGAAAGTCTGCGCCCCCCGCCGCAGCAGGTGCGGCGCCCGGCTCGTAGGCACTTTCCAGGGTGCAAGGCGCATACGGGGGTGCGGGGGGCTGTGCGGGGACTGTCGGAGATGAAGGTGCGCGTCGGGCGGCGGCCAGGGGCAGGCAGCTAACGAAGGCGCCGTCACCGCTGCCCAGGGGGAAGGCGGGCTGCAGGGCCACGGGCCGGGCGTCGGCGCAGCGAAACTTGGGCGCGAAGCCGAGCAGGTCGCCGCCGCCCCCGCCGCTGCCGCACGACACGTACTCCAGGTAGGAGCTCATGGTGCCGGCTCACCTACCCGAGCGCGCGGGCGAGGGCCGGGCTGCGCCGCTCTGCCTTTCCTTCCCTACCCGAGCTGCCCTAGCTGAGCCATAGCGAGCGAGCCGAGCCGGAGGTAAATAGTGGCTTAATATAGAGGCGGGGGTGGCCACGTGGCGCCGGTAGGCCAATGGGCGTCTTCCCCGCACGGCCCCGAGCTCCACGCGCCTATTCTGCTGCCAACTTTGCCGAATCTGCGGGAGGCCGCCGCCCAGAGACCCCGGCCCGGGGGAGAGCCAGCATTGCCTAGGGGCAGCCTGGGGAAGGGCGGGGTAAGAACGCGGGCCGCCAGCCTGGAGCGCCTGCTCCCCAGACAGGTATTGGGCGAGGTGGGGGGAGAAAGGCAAAACTGGTCGCTCGGGTCAGGGCGAGAGGATGGAGTGGGCAAGCGCTTGTTCTGGATCCGGGGTGACTAGTCCCTCAGGTGCGGGTTGTGGGCGTCGCGGTGTGGAAGGGGTTAAAAAGCGAGCGCGGAGCTTGGCGGTCGGGACTTCTCCCAGCCTTTCCCCTGGGAAGGTAGTTATTCCTTTTTTCTCTGGGTGCTATGCGCTTTTGGTTTTCTTGGTACTGGTGTTATTTCTCTCCTAAACCTGAAGCTGAGGTTGACTTCCCACCTCCCCTCCGATCTGTGGTACTAAATGTTATGTTGTAGGTGCTGAGTATCTGGGGCGCGAAAATTTTTCGGTTTTAGATTAGATTCTCACTTTACTTCTCAGCATCCTCTTCGGCTTCTTCCACTGCTTCCGTCTGTGGCGGCAGAAGTGCGAATGTTGGAGTGCCAGGTTGTGATTTGAAAAGAAGATGAAGTTTCTGCCGTGTTCGGAAGTTTAGCTGATTTTGCCCTCTGATTAGGTTGTCAAAATAAAGAATCTGCCCTTGTGACGGAGCGCTCGCTGGTTGCCCTCCGATCTAGGACGCTGGCAGGTACAGCGATGCTGGGCACGCTTGCTCCCAGGCGTTTGGCTCCAGGGCGCGAAAGCTTCCCAGGGGTGGGTCAGATCTGAGAGGTTTGGACAGGCTTGTACCTCGAAGCAATTAAAGCTTCTGTTCCATGAGATAAGTGCTGCGTCGTCTCTTGCGAGTGAAATCTGAGGGCTCACAATGTTAATGGGCTCAAGTCTTTCCCTTGATAATATGGTTTTGTTTACTGAGTGTAGAGAGACGGGAAATAAAAGTGCAGTTGGCACAGGAAATGAAGAGTAGAAGGGTTACAAAGACAAGCTTACACTGACACACTTTCCAACTTCCTTGAACATTTCTTTTAATGTTTCCCTCTTTGGGGCTGTAGGAAAATAACAAACACATAAATGTTATTTACACACAGTAATAACGAAGGAGGATGGTTTCTTAAAACTCTGCGTGAATAAAGAGTCTACTCTTGGCTTTTCAAGTGCCCTTGAGAACTTGATCTATTACAGCCTCTGAGTTATGGTGACCGAGGTTTTATTATTGTTTTACTGATCCAGTTGTCATGAAAGAGCGATTGGGCTCTTGCCTAAAATTCCATTCTGAGGAAGTCTGGAAAATAGGAGCCATCACAGTCCAGGGAGCCAGTTCCTTACAGGGATATGAACTTGTGAATAAACAAAACCACACCAAAAGTGTTACTGCTGGTGAGACCAAAGTTGAGCCATGATGGGTGGGGGAGGGTTGAGCCAGGATGGGGAGAGGGTAGGTAGAGGGTAGACAGCTAGGAACAAAGCTAAAGGGGTCTGGGTTTCCTGCACTGCTGGAATTCTTGGAGAATCCTATGCTGAAAATAGCCCTTCAAACTTGATGTTGCTACTTCAGTTTTCTCCTGTAGCCAATCAGTTGACAAAGATCCTAAATAGTTTTTTAAAAGAGAAAAATAAAGGCTCTTTTCTAACATCCTGGTCAGGAAATAATAGAGCTCTTCAGAACTAGCTCAGGCTTCATATGTAGATGCATTTCTTCATTGTCCTCACTCTGCACTCTTAATGCAAAAGTATCAGCAAGTCAGATTCTGCTAAGTTTACAGTGTCCCCACAGCCACCCCTGGCTAGACTTTAAGAGCCAGTTTTTACCAGCATAATGACCCAGCTCTTACACTCCTATCTCAAAAGTATGAGGCCCTCTCTCAAAAGGTACTCATTTAATCACAACTTCTAGGCCCAGAGGCCCCAGGGGGTCATGAAGGAAGAGTAGCCTTGTAAACCCCTCTGAAGAAGATGTCCAGCTGGCTGCAACCCAGGATATAGGACAGAAACCCAGCCTGACTGTCCGGAAAGTCTGACCAAAACCTATCAAATTAGGGGCCTTTTCTCTAAGGTTTCATGTAAAAACAAGGCAGCCTAGGTACCTTGGCAACCTTCATTGCAACAAGGACCAAGTTTTTGTTGCCAAACATTTGGGACAAAAGTTGGGTCCTTGCTATCACAAGTAAGCATTGATTTTTATGTACTCGTGAGCTATCTATCTACACTATGTTCCTGAAGCAAAATTTTGGATGAGCTTTTGCTGAGGGAAGAAACTATCCTAAAAGAGAATTTTTTAAAGACATTTTTTAAATTGTATTGTTTTGTTTTCAAAACTGTGGGTAAGGTGTTCACTATTTGTTCAGACCCAATAGCAGTTCCCTGCTAATTGCATACAAAAAGCTACATTCGGTCTCTCTACCTCCTTTGACTCTCCCAGTCTTTGGCATATCCTACACCTTGGGGCTCTCAGAGTTGTCATCTCCACTCCTGGACTCTTTCTTGGCTTGCTCAGGTTAGCAGTCAAGACTCTGGTCATCTCAGACTCAGATTCAACAGTTGTTTGCCAAGGACCTACTATGTTAGAATATTTTATTAGGGGATGGTTACCCTGGGGGAAAAGATATTCACAAACCAAAGGAACAACGAATTCATTTCTGGCACAGGTCTTAGCTGTACTATAAATCTACTCTAGAAGAATTTTAATAAATCTACTCCAGAAGTATTGTAATTTCCTAAGGAAAAATCAGACGATATTATTGGGGGAAGTGCGTGTAGAAAGATGTGAATATAGGATATTTTGAGTAACTTTCAAGTTTGTTTCCTACATGTTCACAGGGCGTGGGAGAAATGTCTTACTGATTTTATTGCTTGTTCAAGTCATGAATTCCCGAGGGTCACTTGCCCTGCTATGTCCTGGTGCTATGAGTTCTCAGCAGGAGGTGACAGCAGTGGGGCCTGATTGCCAGGTTGTGTTTGATGTAGGAATGCTTTGAAATCTCTCCCGTCCTGCTCACCAAAGCAGCCACCCCCTGCACACCCCATGACTATGTTTCTCTCCTATTTGCAAGACAAGCTTCTTTTCTGCAGACAGAAGTGATGGAGGGTGGCAGTCTGGTCTTCTGTGTGTTTACAGTTGTTCCTAAGAAGTGTCTTGGAATCCCTCTCCACAGGCCTGCCATGTTACCCCTTGGAAACACTTGAGTACATGCAAACTCTTGGCTCCACAGCCCCAAAGCATAGAAAGGCTCTTGCTTGTTTGGGGTAAAAGGAGGTGGGGGTGTCTTTTCTCTTAAGCAAGATTTGCAGTTCTCTGCAGCATCCTTTAGTCATCCCAGGGTGGAGATGGAGATGAAAGTGATCCTAAGGACAGTAATTCTAAACCTATGGGAAGTCTGATAACATGACCCTCTCTGAGAAAAACAGTTTAGAGTGTTGTGCCTTTTCCTGAGACCTTTGTGAATGAAAGGCTCATGGGTCAAGCTTGTGTCTGTCACACAGCAGGCAGTCAGTAAACGTTTGTTGCACAGAAATAAAGAATGGACAGAATGGTGTATCTTCACCATGACTCATATTGGGTAAAGGATATCCTTAGATTATTCACTCCCCAAACCCCTTCATGTGGGTAGGAAGCACCCTAGGAGCTTATTTAAAAGTGTAGGGATTTTAATCCAATAGGTCAGACTCAGGAGTCTTTATTTTTAATAAGCATCTTGGGTGATTCTAAAGCAAGGTTCTTAGGAACCACACTTTGAGTATTTCTGCTTTAGGAGCTAGGTTAGGGGGAATCCGTGTGGGAAAAGACAGGTGATTGGGGCGGTGGGGGCTGAAACCACCATGATGAGAGCTCATGGCTAGCTGGAACATGAGTATAGCTGAAGAGTATCCAGAAGCCTATTGAGTAGTAGAGACAGAGAGGTCAATTTCAAGGTCAAACTTAAGTCTAGTTGGGTTGAAGTTCTAGAAAACATCCTTAAGAAGTAACCAGGAGTTACCCAAGTTTTGCTGACAAAATAGTGTTTTGTAGACTGGGCTCACTTCTGCTTTCCTTGCCACCTCCTTAACTTATCTTTGATGATGCCAGTGGGGTAGGAAGTGAAAGGGATTTGTCTCTCGCAGTCTCTTCAGAGAAAATTTAGAGTGGTCCTGAGTCAATGGGAAGAGGAAAGGAGTGGGAACAGGGATCTCAAGAGGAAGGAGCCAACCCTCATTTCTTTCTACCTCCCCCAAATCGTCTGAAATGAGCATTTCAGTCTCAGGGATCCAGAGAGGGTGAAATGTCCCTTGGCTTAGGCTGTAACTCTTTCCCTGGCTAAAGGCTGACTTTTCACAGCCTAAGATGTTGATGCTAGAAGGCTCCTTAGAGGTAAGTGACATCAAATCCCTCATTTTAGAGAGAAGTCACTTTACTCAGAGGTCGAAAGGCAAAGCCATCCTACAAAAATGAGGGAACCAACTTGGGTCTCTGACTCACCAGTCTGTTGCCTTTCCACAGTCTGCAAAAATCAGGGAGTAAGGCAGCCCCTCCTCTGCAATGTGGCAGCCTCAATGCTGAGCAAGCAGAGCAGTGATCAAGGAGGCACCCTCATTTCTGGAAGACCATATAGCCAGCGTGGCTAACTGAGAAGCTTACTGCCCTCCTTTTGCTAAACTTGTGCCCCAGACTTCTGAGAACCCACCTTGAGCTACTCCTGCAAGACAGGGCAGTGATGGACCTGGGTCGCCACCCCCACCACCACACGAGAGTAAAGGATCCCCTCATTTCCTACTGAGCTTGATCAGCATCAGGGCTCTAGGGGTTAGGGAGTGGGGGGACAAAACAAAAAGTGTCCCGAGGTTAATATAGCTGGATAGAGCAAACACAAATAAGGACATGTGTGAAGACACAAGAGACACCCAGGTCAGCTACACTTGTACTGATCTTTTTCTTTCTCCTTTATTTTTTAAATAGATGATAAATTTAAATGTACATGGTTCAAGTTTCAAAGGGTATCAGTGAGAGTCTTTGTCCAATCTGTTCCCCAGCCACCTTGTTCCCCTTCATATAGGCAGCCAATTTTATGAGTTTCTTATATATCTTTCCAGAGATACTTTATACACATACACACACCTCCACATTTTTTACACAAACAATAGCATATCAGATAGACTCTTTTGCACCATGCTTTTCTCCCTATTGTATCTTGAAGATCATTTCATATAAATGCATACAGGACTCCCTGGTTTATTTTTATAACTTCTTGCTGTTCTACTGTATGCACTTACCACAACTTATTGACCCAGTCCCTTATTAATGGGCCTTTAGCTTATTTTCAGTCTTTTGCTATTACATACACATGTACACGTTTCTACCTATTAGAAAAATTCCTAGACATAGAAATTAGTGAAAAGTATGTGCGCTGGCAGTTTTGATACATATTGCCAAATTGTTCTCCATGGAAGTGAATCAATTTATACTTCTGCCAGCAACAAATGAGAATTCCTGTTTCGTCACACCTTTGCCAAGTCAGGGGAATTAGAGTTTTTTATTTTTGCCAATCTGATAACCTGTTACTTACCCTTAGAGGATCTCCAGAAATGTCATTTTCTCCCTTATCTAATGTGATCTTTCCATAATTCTATGTTACAGATGGTAATACTGACACAGAAAAGATAAGCAACTTGTAGTCACACGCATTGTAAATGGCCAAGGTCAGAGGCTCAACACTTTTTCCTATACTATGCCACAGGGAAGCTTAAGGAGGTTCAAAGAGAGTGTGTGGCTCCAAGCATTTCCCAAAAGATACATGATATAAAAACGCACAGAAGCTTTCTGACATCTGCTAAGAGGTCTCCTATTTAGTGGTCTCATACCAAGACTATCTTTCTGCATGTGTCCCCTGGAGACTACCCTCCAGAAGCAGAGGGGCTCTGATTAGCAATCTGATCTGACCTAGTCTTAAGCATTAGCTTGGATTCAATATCTGGGAAGCAACAGGGTGTTGTTTTTAATTTTCCTGAGGCTTATTTCTCACTGACCACCAAGGACCTAAGTATTGATCATCATAGTGTGCGCAAAAGGATGTTTTTCCTAGGTTTGAGCTTTGTATAGGACACTCACTTGGACCTGGTGACTATAGTACCTAACACAAGACACATACACACACACACACACACACACACACACACACACACACACACACACACACTGCTCTAATGATAAACTTATGAGATAGATATCTTTACTGACTGTTTCATTGATGATGAAATTGAAGCCAGAAAGATTAAGTGAATTGCTTAGGATCACACAATGTATCAGTTAGCAAAGTGGAAAACACAATTGTAGACCTAACATTGAACTCATTAGTTTCCCCTGCAAAGTCTTCTATTCCCCCTCCTCTATTCATTTTGGTGAAAGACCTGACCACCCACTCAGGCCCTCAAAACAGAAACCTAGGGATTAACATCCACAACTCCTCTTTCACTCATCTAATTGATCACCAAGCCCTGTGAATTCTTCCTCCTAAATGTCTCTCCTCTTCATCCATATTATGCTAGTTCCTCTCTAGGCTGGATTATTGCAGCAGCCTCCTTCTTCTTGCCTCCTAGCTCTCCTTTCTCCAATCAGACACAGTAGCCTCAAGAGTTAGCTTTCCAAACAGATAACCTCACATCCCAGCTTATAACCTTCAGTGGCTCCCCATTACCTACAGACTTAGTCCAGACTCCTTTCTATGGTCCTTCTACCACCTATTTTCCAGCCAGATGCTCCACTTCAAACTATTCTCCTTGTTCCAGGTCCAGACCTTGCTCTTTCTTCCCTCCCTGCTTTTGTATGTGCTGCTTTCTCCACCTGGTTCAGCCCTCCTTCCTGGACCTAAAAAAACTCTTATCCTTAAGGACCCAAATTCAACCTCCTCTGAGAAGCCTTTTTCGACACTACTGTCAAAAAAGGTACTGTTAGTGTCACCAGCTCTTTATTCCAGGAACATTTTGGCCACACCTCTGTTGCAGCGTCTGTCACACGGTTTTAAGATTCTTTTTCTCCCCCAGTAGCTGGAGGGGAACACACCATTAGTGACTCGTTTTTTGTACGCCAAGGCCAAGCATAGTGCATCTAGCAGCTGTTCAGTAGGTATTGGTGGAAAGACAAGGAAAGAGAGAGACAGATTCTGAACCAAGGACAACAGGACAAGTATCTTAATTGCTCAGAGAGTTCAGGACACTGTGCAAGGCTTAATGCTTATATATATATATATATATATATGAAGCAAACTGACAGTAGAACATTTCTCCAAAGCGAGTAAATTTCCATCAAGAGGATTATGAGAGAGAAGAGGACTGAGGAAGCGGGGAGAAAGCTGGGACTTTCTGTCCTTTAGAGACTCTTTCCTATGAGCTGAGGCAACGTATTTAACTAACTTCAGAAAATTTTCACCTGGTAGCACTCAGAAAAAAAAAAAAAAAGGTAAAAGGAGGCAGCCTGGAACTTCCTTAGAATTTACCAAGAGGACAGTAGGTACCACTCAAGAGGGAGTAGATGAAGGCTTCCCCACAAGCTCACCCAGGCCCTCCTGCTGGAAACAGCTCTAATGCTAATGACTGCCCCCCACCCTCCAAACTTGCAGTCTATCCCTTTATGGTGTTTTTAAAATGAACCCAAAAGAATTGAAGTAAAAACAGTAAATACAGCATAGTGACTATAATAATACTGTATTTCATATTTGAAAGTTGCTAAGAAAATAAATCTTAAAAGTTCTCATCACAAGAAAAAAATTGTAACTATGTATGGTGATGGATGTTAACTAGACTTATTGTGGTGATCTGTTTTGTGGTGTATATAAATTGTCAAATCATTTTGTTATACTGAAAGTGATACAATGTTATATATAAATTATACCTCAATTAAAATTTTTTTTCTAAATACTCTTGTCCTGCCATCACATCAAAAAGAGGAGAGTCATGTCATTGTAGTTGGTGTTTTAAGTATGTATTGTTATTTTAAATGGAATTCAAGTCTAGTTCCAAGTTCAATAGTGGTCTTATGCTGCTTCCTCCCACACAAATACTCCTGCAGATAAATAGGAGAACTAAACTAGTTCTGCGGCTCCCCTGAATTCTAGTCCCTGGGGACATCTTTTTTAAACTCTTAAATAAAACAGTGTCTGCAAGACCCTTCTGACCTATTGGGATTTTTCTTGCCCTGTCTTCAGAGATGAATTTGGCCCTGGGTGGGGGGGGGGAGTTGAACAGCATTTAAGGGTGTCCTTTGGGCAAGCAGGAGGTGTGGGGGTTGGGGGGGTGCAGAATCACTTAGGGTCAAGGGCCTGGGTTGGGGCCAGCATGTCAGGTGGGCACTGGGCACCCTGAGTGGTCCCAGGACTAGACTGGCGCAAAGCAGTGCTGGCCATGGTGTGAGGAGGTGACAGGCCTGTATTTCTTTCCGGCCTGGCACAGCGGCGTGCTGGCCGGGCTGCGAGCTAACAGTGAGCCAGTGCAGAGTGGCGGGTCGTGCCCTGGGTTGGTGCTCACCCTGCATGCCTGCTTCTCCTCCGCCTGCGGTTTCTGGTCGGTTCCCAGCTGGCCCAGACTTGCTCTGAAGGAGGAGCAACCGCTGTCGAGCGAAAAGTGCACACCGGGTGATTGATGAACTCTTAATAGGACTAACCTCTCCCGCTCCCCACCCTAGACACACGCAGAGAAATCATTCACCCATTCTCCTCCCCAGACCTTCTTGCTGGCGAGAGGGGATGTGGCCACCAGTGGGTTGGGTGATTAACTCCCCGTTTGTCCGAAGTGTTCCAGGTGGTTTCACGAACACCCACCCACCCCCAACCTCAGCCTGGCTTTGCCGACTGCGCCCTGCCGCGGGGCTGGCTGGGAGAGCTCCAGCAAGCGCGTGTCACATGGTGGCAAGGCCTGAGCTGGCCTTTGTGCTGTGTGCTACTGCCCAACCGCTGGCTATTGTTCCCTGCAGGGGAGGGAGGTGCTTCGACTCGGGGTCCCACCAGCCCCCTCCCCAGAGTGTCCCTGGTCAGAGAACGGGTGGGGGCTTCCTTTGTGTGTTCTCTGCCTGTGGGGCCAAGATGGCTTCTTGCTGCCCCAAGGGGCAACAGATGGGGTGGGAGGGGGGGCAGGAAGGTTGGTGCCAGCTCTGCCACTTCCTTAAGGTCAGCTCATTGGACCCAGTTTCCCTGCTTGGCCCTTGCCGAGGAGGTGAGGAGTGATGTGGTATTTGTAGGGCACCACTTTGAACAAACAGACCTCAAAAGGCCTTCTCCCTGTCTCCTTATAAGTCAGGATGCTCTTCCTTCTTTCAAAAAGGCCCTGGCCCAACAAGTCCTCTTGACCTGGTTTGAGGCCTGCTCCCCCAGCAAAAACATTTCATTTGTACCAAGGTTCTCCGTGAATCCAGATTTAAATTAAGATCTCCTCCTTGGGCTCTTACTAATGTTAAAACACTATTTTCATGATTTTCCAGATATTATTTTTTCCATAAAAGTGATCCAAACTACCTATAGGGATCAGCCAATACATTTTGCCGTAAGATCTAGGACAAGAAGACTTACGCAATATCTCGTGGGGACCCTTCACCTGTTTCTGCTACTACAAATGACTGGACATCCATTGACCCTGGCTCTTCGTTCATGTGTGGAAACCTGGCCTGAAAGTAGGTCTTTGGACTGTCTTTGTACTTTTCCAACTTGCCAAGGTGGGTATGAGATTTGAGGGAAATGTTTAAGCATAGGCTGTAGGCCAATTGTATAAATCCATTTGGCCCCCAAAGATGAGGGCATTTGTAGCTGGACTAGAAGACAAGGGAACAATGAGAACTAAGATTTCGTTCTGTGATGATCCTTCCCACTACCAGGCAGCGCCACCAAGGCAGGAAGTGCATTTGATTCCTCTACCCAATCTTTTCTCTCTCCTTCCAGGCCTTTTACAAGAGATCTAAATGACCCAGTCCTCAAAGGTGGTGAGGGCATGGCTGGTAAGTAACTCAGTCTCAGCTCCCAGTGCCTAAAGTGTCTAGGGATAGGTCTGCGCACCCAGGCGCTAGCTATACCCTCTCTGGGAAGGGGCAGTGCCCTCAAGTAATCAGGCTGTAGGCCAGTAGCGACTAGGGAGCCTTCTGCCCCTCTTTATTTTATTTAATACTCACAAACTTCTGTTCACTCTATTCTTTTCTTACAGTTTCTGAAAGAAGGACTCCCAGATGCCAAGAATTCCCAGATGAAGAGGACTTTCCTAGATCTGTTACGGGGATTAACCAATTCTTGGCTTCAGGAGGAAGTTTCCACTAATTCTCCAGATAAAGTCAAAACAGGACTGTCCCTTGAATACTGAAGGTGTAAACAAGCTTCTGGCTTCCCTAGTTCAAGCAGAGAAAAACTTTAGTCGAATGTTGGGTTCCTTCTTTGTTATTCAAACATACACCCACACACACATCCTCTTTACCCTCCCTATTGAAAAACCTCAACAGATGGAGAGCCTAGGCTCCCAAGCCTGCTGGCTGAGAAGATGCACTTCATTCAAGGGTCAGTCAGCTGGTACAGATTGGGGGAGGGAGAAGGGACGATTAGTTAGTATAGGGAATCACTATCCTTTAATACTCCTTACTACAGAAATTCAAAGAATGTGAAGGTTAGCAGCCTCTGGGGCCTGGAGAACCAATTTAGCTGATGTGTCTGTGATGGGGACTAAGCTTGGGGCTGCAGCACGGGGAAAGGACTTGTTCTATATTCTCTCCCTTGCTCTCTCATTGGAAAGCCGTACAAAGAAATGATACAAGTGAATGGTTAAGTTAATGATTCCATCTGAGGTGGATTTTTTTTTTTCTGTCAGGTCCCTGGATCAGGCTGAAAGGTACCAGTAGGAGGCAGAATATGTAGTTAATCGCCCATTCTTACCGCCTTTCCAGGGGCCAGGACTACTCTTCAGGCCTTTTCCTCTGCAACTTCCCCACCCTCTGGCTAGCTCAATTGGGTCTCCTCCTATCACTCCAGGCTGGGTCCTGAGTTTCTCCTGAGCCAGGGAAAAGTCTCCATCAGCCTAAATCTCTTTCCCACCCCCACCTCCCATTTTGCAGTGGGTGTGCCTCACCTCCACCCTACCTCAATTCACATCTGATTGTCTGGACAAAAGGACTGCCACTACGACCGCCATCCGTGAGCCCGGGCTTGCAGCCCTGACCCCTTTCTTCAGGCCTCAGGAGGATCCCCCACAACCTCCCTGATCTCTACCTCCCTGAAAGCGGTCTTTACAAGAAAAAAAGCAGAGCTGGCCAAGACCTGAGCCATTTGCTCCCCGTAGGCAAACGAGATGAACCTCCCAGAGACCAATGCTCAGAGCGACACCCGGCCCTTCCCCACCTCCAGTTGTCCGCCCAGCGTCGCCTTTGTGCGGCCTTCCCCGCCGCGGAACCTGTGGGGAAGCTGCGCACACAATGGCGCAGCGGCTCTGGTAAGACCCGGCTGCTCAGGGCGCCCTCAACCCAGCGCCAGGCGGCGAGGGCCAGCAGCCTCGAGGCCTTGGTGCGTTCCCCATTGCCCTTGCACATCCATAATGGGCTAGAGTGGAGGTTTCCCTGCCAACTTGCCCCTTCCCGCTGTAGGTCCTCGGGAGAGGAGAGGCCTGGGCCCAGGGCGCCATTGCCGGGCCCGGGCTCCCCTCCCCCACTCTCCTTTCTCTGCTTCACAGAGACCGGGGTGGGGTGGGGGGTTGACGGCAGGCGCCTCCGCCGATAGAGCAGCTATTGTGACCTTCCCTCGCAGAGCGGGAACCCAGCCGAGTGTGTACCACCAGCGGTAGCGGGGGAGGAGGCGACTAAGTGTGCAAACCTCGGGGTGCGGAGGGAGTGGCCCTGGGAAATAAAGTTTGCAACCTCGGGCAATTGGGCCCTTCTGAGGGCGTTTGGTTGTGTTTAGACTCCGGTGCTTCCTAACACTAATTGCAGGCTCAAAAGGAGCAGAATTTATGGCGAAAGCCAAGGCGGCTTGTTTATAATTTATGAAGTTCTAAATGGCTGTGTCTCAGGCCCGCTCTTGAGCTGGCCTTGCAGGAAGCGCCCTCCCCAGACTCACTGTGGCCCCCACCCGTGCCAAGAGCGACCGAGGGTGCCCATCACATGACATGTCAAGGCAGGAACGGATCTGAGCCATTCTCAGAACCTTTCTCCAAGAGGTGAGAGAAAGCCACAGATTTGTCCCAAGCGAGCTCCCCCACCCCTCTAAAGGGGGTGCCTTGGGGCGGCGGCGGCTGCCTGGAGAGGGAGCCCCTAACCCCGAACTTCTCTGGAGCCTGAGTTTGAGAGGAAGCTGATGTCAGCCGGGCTAGACACCGTTTAAATTCTAATCCATGAAACCCTAAGCCGCAGATGACACTTGGGGCCTTGCAGACACCCGCAGACTCAGCAGATCCTCCTGCGGTAACACACGGAGCTGGAAAACGCCTGGAGCCATGATGCATTATGTATTTTTATTATTACTTATGGTAGGAAGAGAAGATGAGGGGAAAACCGGGCTGAATCTAAACAGCCTGACAATTCATCTATTTAATATTTAGCCAGTTAAGAAACGTTGTTATCTCTGCAAGGCAGCAAGCTCTTCTTTGATTTCCCTAACAGTTTAAAAAATAATTTCTTACAAGACAATTAGAAATTCTGCTTGTGGATGCAAATTTCATACAAAACAAAATTAAGCCTTGAAAGTGGGTAAAATATCCCTTCCGTTGAAGTCATTTATTCTGTTGATACACTTCTACAACATGTATTCTTTAAACCTGCTCGGTAAGGTGAAATTTAGCAAAAGGATAACCCCCTCCCACCCCTAATCTAACATGCCATTTTAAAAACAGCACAAAGGAACAAGGGAACTAAATATTATTTTGAGCCATCATTATTTAGCGAAACACAAACATCCAAATAGAAACGGTTGTTGTTCCACCAGAAGATCAGAAGTTAAATTATTTCCACACAACAGGAATTTCACCTCGTGTCACCGGGGATGTAGTAGGAGTTGCATTATTTGTCAAACCAAATAGAGATGCGTGGGCAGACTTTGCCGAAATACAAAGAATTGAACCTTATTTGAAGGCGTTTTCCAAGTGCCTCCTCCCAGAGAAGCGGATGTAAATTGTCCACCCTTAGCTAAAGCCACGCTAATATTTACAAAATGGTTATAAATCCTTGGAGACATTTTTTGCCCATCTTGTACAAAGAAACAGGAATAAACAAGGTGTTTATACTTATGTTCCATTAATGAAACTTTTACTACTTTACATCATGGGGAACGCTTGTTTTCTTTAGAAATGAACCACCAACCACTATAAAAGTCATGACAGCATCTCCTAGAGAAAAAGCTTAGGTGCGCGTCTCCAAATGATCGTTTTTTTCCCTGCACCTTAGCTTTTTCATAGCTCAATTCTTCTTTTGACTTCTCTTGTGTCTTTTCTTTGATTGTCAGTTTTCTTTCAAAGTTTATTTTTTATTACTTAACGCAGAAACGTAAGCTCTGGCCTCTCCAATGTGAATGCAATCTTAGAAAGTCAATTTATGTATAGAAAGAGGGAGGTAGAAACAGCAAAGCAGGCGCAGCACAAAGCTCTACCCAAATCATCCCTCCCGGAACATTTCTAGGTTTGCATCCTCGGATTTTCCCCCCTAATGTGAAGAGCTGGGATGTAATCAAGTATCCCCAGAACCAATGTGTGTACTAGATTCCACATAAATTAAAAAATATATTTCAAAGGGTCAGCCTATTTGGGGGCCTAACACGGGGATTGTGGGAAAGATAAAGGCAGTGATCTACTTGCAAGTGTGCGTGATTAACACAGATACACTTCCGACTGAGAAATTTTTTTTATTCTAAATATTTGTTAAAATAGTACCAGACAATTTGAAGTCAATAAATTGTGTCGAGTGGGAGGGCTGTGGCTGTTGAGAAATGAGTTACGGGTGTTGTGCCCACGCCATGGGGCCGCCTGACTCTACCCATGAAGGACAATTTGCGGTCTTAATCCTTTACATCAACTACAAACACCAGCCACGGTTACAACTGTTCAAAACTACTCTCTCAACTAGTTCGGACCAAGGGGACTAAGGTGAAATGTGGCCCCCGCGGCCTGGGAGCGCGTTCCTAAGGTCGGCTGGAGAATTCTACAAGTATACACATAAATACATTAAGACGAGGATAAATAATCAGGGAAACGAAATGACTCGCTTCAAATAATAAATACAGATTGTTGAGTCCGATGCAATCCTTACGGGGACGGGAAGGAGCATATAAATTAAGGTCTCCGCAACTAGGCTACACGCAGGCCAGGCCCGGGGCTCTCCCAGCTCCGGTCCCTCTGCAGGACGCGCCGCCGGTGGATCTCAGACTTACCTTCGGGACACCATTACCAGATTTGAGTCCCTTGGTCCGCACATGACACTGTCAGGCTTACAGAGGAGAATCCTTGCGGCTGATTTATGGCAAGTCACCCCAAAGGAGTACGCGCCTGGAGGGGAGGCCCAGTGGCTGCGCCTCGGCCGCTACTGGCCCGAGACCCGGGGGGCAGCAACCCGGCCAGAGCTAGGGAGAGGATTGCCAGCTGCCCCGTGGGCCCCGCCCGCCACCCCAGCCACCAAAGCAAAAGAGGTAATTGCGCCACGAGTTCCGGCCGGTGGCAGCCGCTACAGATGCGTCAGTTTGGGGGCCTCGGGCAGGCGTCCCTGAGACGAGTGGTGGGCAGAAAGATCTGTGTAGGTGGGATGAGGGTCGCACGGTCCGTGGTGGTGGTTGCCGGGAATCTGCGCGGCGCAACTGTAGTCCACGCTGGCCGAAGACGGGTGTGAAAGGTGGCCCAGGTTGAAGACCGGCCCGGACGCGGGTGCCATGGAGTCGACGAAGTTGCCGCCCACGTACACTGGGCTGCCCTGCAGGTTGGCGCTGGCGAAGCCGCCGCCGTTGCTCGCCATGGGGTGGGGCTCGAACTCGGGCGCAGCGTAGCGCTTCTGCTGTGGCAGGCAGCTGCTGAGCGGCGCCGTGTAGGCGGCCAAGCCGTACATGTTGGGCTGAGATTTGGCGAAGGCGGGCGGCGAGGGCGCGTCATAGGCCAGGCCTGGCACCGGCGGCAGCTGGCCTGAGTAGGCCACGTGGCCGGCGGCGCCGCCGAGCGGTGGGCTGCGCTCTGGGGACTGACCCGCTGGCGAGTGCAGGATGCCCTTGGCCTTCTGGTCCTTTTTGTACTTCATGCGCCGGTTCTGGAACCAAATCTTGATCTGGCGCTCGGTGAGGTTCAGCAGGTTGGCCATCTCCACGCGGCGTGGCCGGCACAGGTAGCGGTTGAAGTGGAATTCCTTCTCCAGCTCCACCAGCTGTGCGCTCGTGTACGCGGTGCGCACCCGCTTAGACGCTGGGCCTGGCGGGCTCTTGTCCTCGCAGCTCTCTCCTGGGGGGAGAGAGAGAGAGGAGAGGAGAGAGGGGAGAGGGGAGAGGGGAGAGGGAGAGGAGAGAGAGAGAGAGAGAGAGAGAGAGAGAGAGAGAGAGAGAGAGAGAGAGAGAGAGAGAGAGAGAGAGAGAGAGAGAGAACGCTGATTGGGAGAGGTGGGGAGGACACCCAGGGCTGAAGAGGGGTGCTTCCCTGGCTCCCTCTGCTTCCTCCTTCCTCCCCCAGATTTAATCCTGGCTGGCGTGGGAGAGGCGCGTTTGAGAGATGAGACTCCAAGGGGGAACTCACCGGCCCCAGGCCTACCAGTCAGTCGCACCTGAAAACCCCATTTGCCTTCTGAGGTCCGATTTCCTCTGCCCGACCCCTCCCCTCCAGCCTAGTCCATCATCCCGTCCCAAAGGCCGTGGAGGACTTTAATGGGAGACTAGTAGCAGCTGGTAAAGCCTCCCCCCTGTCAAAGAAGGGCCAGACTTCTTTGAACACTCCTCGTAGCCTTTGCTGAGGAAGAGGGGGAGGGGCAGCCCCAGCCTGCCTTCCTCAAGGGCTGGTTCCTGGGCAAAGCACCCAGGAAGCGTAGAATGAGGGTAGAGATCTTGGCACCTCATTCCAGCCCCGCTGCACCCAAGGGCTCTGCATCCAAACGCAGGGAGGTGATAAACCATAAAAATACTGCCCCGACTTTTAGGGGCTCCAAAGCCAGGCTGGGAGCATTCTGAGTATTGCAGTGCAAGGAGCAGCAGCCTCAACACTGGTTTCTACCACCCCTGCCACCTCTCAGCAGCTTGTCCACTCCTTCACTGGGAAGACAAATGGATTTCTCCAGGGAGGGAGGGCCTGAGCCTGCAGCTGGGAAGGAGGGGCAGAAGGAGTCTGCAGGCTGGGAGATACTTTCCCCTTAGGAACAGCAGTCCCAGAGAGCAGGAGGCAACTAGAGACCTGATAACAAGTTAGCTACATCCCAGGCTTCAAACTGGCCCTGAACCTGAAAGCAAGTTCATCCACCTGAAGATAAACTGAATCAGAGAACACAAAGCCAGAAAATTTCAGGAACCGAGCAGGCCAAGAAGAGAGAGGCAGCAGGCTTCAGAGCTCCTGTACCTGACCATCTTCCACACACCCTGACAGGACATACGGAAGATCTTCTCAACTGTAGGGTCTCCCTTTCCAGGGAGGGAAACCCAAGGCTGCTCCTGTTTCAGAGCATATCCTCTTCTAGTAGGATATGTTGGAATGGGAAGAATTGGGCTGGAATGAGCCAAGTAGAATCCCATGGTTATGCCTTAGAGGCCCTGGTTGGATTCCAGTGCACCATTTTGTAGTTTTATGATCTTGGGCAAGTCACTTATCATCTCTAACAGTTTCCTTATCTGTAAAATGGGGATAGTATCATACGAGGTCTGACAATTAAGTTAGCAAACTTATCCTAGAAAAAGTGCTACACACCTCATTGCTGAATATCACTACAGTCACCTTCGAAGTACTCCCCTTGGGAAGCTATGCACTGATGCCAGTGCCTAGTCCACCCTTCAAAGCAATTTTGAAATTCTTTTTCTGAAATGGCCATCAGAGCTGTCGTCGTATTATTCTTGATATACTGAATGTCATCAAAATGTCTTCCTTTCAATATTTCCTTTATCTTCGGGTAAAGAAAGAAATCATTGGGGGCCAGATCAGGTGAGTAGGGAGAGTGTTCCAATACAGTTATTTGTTTACTGGCTAAAAACTCCCTCACAGACAGTGCTGTGTGAGCTGGTGCATTGTCGTGATGCAAGAGCCATGAATTGTTGGTGAAAAGTTCAGGTCATCTAACTTTTTCACGCAGCCTTTTCAGCACTTCCAAATAGTAAACTTGGTTAACTGTTTGTCCAGTTGGTACAAATTCATAATGAATAATCCCTCTGATATAAAAACAGGTTAGCAACATCATTGCAACAAAGTTTGCGAACCTAATTGTCAGACCTCATATACCTACCTCAAAGGGTTCTTTGGAAAATTAAATGCTTGTAAAGCACTTAGCATGGTTCTTAACATAGATGCCATAGACTTTAGTGCTTATTAATTTAAGGGCGTGGGGTTCATGTGATATGGACCACATAACCCCCTGGTCTTGGGGATCATACCTGTCTTCAAGTTTTGAAGAGCTATTTGATGGTAGAAGAAGCTGAGTTATGACCAGCAGCCCAGGAAAGCAGATATTAGGTCAGTATGAGGAAAAACTATCTATTTATAACCATGAGACTTGATCAGCAATGGCACCAACAGCCTGGAATGGAAGTGAGTCCCCTGTCACTGTAAGGGTATGACCTCCAATCAAGAACTCTAAAAAGAAGGGATGTTTCTGCATCAGTAGTTTAGACATATGGCCTCCAAGGTTGCACTTCCAGGCCTGAGTCCCTTGGTTGCTAGGTGAGCTAGCCTCTTGGTGTCAGTTTGAATGGGCCTTAGCCTAGGGGTGAGCCCCCTCAGAAAGCTACCTGCAGTGGCACAGCTGTTCTTCTGTTTGGAGTTCTGTCGGGACTCTTTCATCCAAGGGAATATCTGCTTGCTGATGGTGGCTGAGGAGCCAGAAGCATTGGGCCCACCCTTGGCCTTCTTAGTAGGTACTCCACCTCCAGGGTTGGTGGGTGAGGATGGAGCCAAGGTCGGTGGTGGAGGAGGGGGCTGTGGTGGCTGCTGCTCTGAGTTGAGACCAGGAGGTTGGCTGCCACCACCCCCACCCTGGCTGCTCCCAGTGCCAGGCCGCATGCAGCTGCCATTGAGTTCAGCCCCCTTGTGGGCTGGCGCTCGCAGAGGTGCAGAGCTCTGGATGGAGCAGGCAGAACCTGGGTAATCAGTGTCCAGAGAGTTGGCAGCAGCAGCGGGTGGATAAGGCTGATGCGGGGCACTGTAGCCATAAGTGTCAGTGGCTTTGCTATAGCCATAGCCTCCAAATAGTCCTGGGTTTTCATAGTAAGCAGCTTTCTGCATCGTGCACTCAGGAAGCTCCAGGGCCTGCTGACCCTGCTCAAATAACATTGACCACCACTGTCTCCTTCACCGCCACCTCCAATGTCTGCCAAATCCTGAGACAGCTGGGGCAGCCCCAGGCTCCAGGTGACCTGTGGAGAAGAAAAGTGAGAGGTCCCAGTAGAATCATCATTGGCAAAACCAATCAATATATAAGGACTAGCTCAGGCTCTCTGCTTCTCACCCACTTCATGGTGGGAAATCAGGGATTTTAAAAGGTTCAACTTAATTGAACCCTTGGAAAAGTCAGAAGGAATTTCTCATAAACATAAGAAAAGACCTTTCCTTCTCTTTAGCTTAACTCCATCCAAAGGAAGGAGCCTTTTTTTTTCTCCAGATACAATTGTCTTTCTCCAAGATTGTCAATTTAGCCTTTGAAACCACACTGGAAAGCACTTACGGCCTCATACATTTTAATAGCTGATTTTCCCACTCAACTTTGAGCTCCTTGCGGGCAGGGATTGTGTCTTATTCGTCTGTATATTCCTAACATCTAGTCCGGTGCCCCACATGTAGTTAAGTGCAATAAATGCCTTTGAATGAGTAAATGAGTGGATGGGTCAATCAATCATGGGGTCATCTCAGGATTTTGATGGGCAAAAACATGCACTATAACATACTAAGAACAACCAGAGCTTTCAAAAAAAGTATCTCCCCACCTGGTTTCAAAATCACAGCATCTTTCATGGAGACTCAGTCCACTTTCCAGTGATAGAGTGAGAATCAGCCCAGTTAGCTCTGTTCGGACAGCACTGTGACATCCACTAAGAGATAAAAACCAAGAAGAGGACTTAAAGACCCTAGATTTATTTTGAGGCTAGAAAATGTTTCTTCTCTTTCATCTACAGTTTTCTAGACTCTTTACTTTGTCCTCCACTACTTTTAAATGGATACCATTGGAAATGGGTGAAGAGATTTAGAATTTGAAGTGCATGGAGCATGGGTGAATGGAGAATGCTTTACATTATAATGTTATCATTTTTATCCTGCATCTATTGTATAGATATTATTATTGACCTCTGCTCTGAATCATCCATTCCACTCCCACCCTCACCCCCACCCAACTCACAACTAGTGAGAGAGCCTCTCTTAGCATGATGAATGGGTCCAGAATTAGAAGGAAAAAAAAAAACTAAGAAAATTTCTACCCCTTTTGTGCCCTCTGACTCTTGATGGAGGTTTCCCTTCTTACCCACCCACCCCTTCTCCTGAAAGGTTCCTAAGGAGTTAAAGTATAACTAATACCATTCAACCACTTTTGTCTGCTTGATAAAGAAAACTTAGCTCCCTGGTTTTAATTCTTGATCTAGTCTTTCAGGCAACTTTCCTTCCCCCAAACTCCTTGGCTTCCATCATGGTCATCATGATGGACCACATTATTTAGACAACTTATGTGGCCCAATGGATTTGGCCACTAACACCAAAACCACTCCTCCAGTCACTCATTTGCCCTCCACTTTCACCAAAAGTCTAACCCAATAAAAAAAATTACTCATACTAGCCTTTGTTTGGTTGTATTGTTGCTCATTTTTGTTTTAAAATACAAGTGAATATGCCATTAATCTTGATAAGAGACAGGCCCTTCTCAATGGGATAATAGAATCCTAGGATGTTTTAGGAATTGTTTCCACTATTGTTCTTAAATGGATGCAGTTAAGATACCTACCCAACAAAGCTGGTCTTAATCTTGCTCTCAATTCATTTTCTATATCATTCTCTGACAATTAAAGTTACTGAATATCAAATGGATAGCTACCTCCTCATCCTGTGACCATATTTATATGTGTTTGACCCCCAGCAAAAGCACCAGGTACTCTGGATTTGGTTAAATTTCTGGACATTTCTGGGATCCAGCTTCCAGTCTTAAACCTTGGGCCCTCTGGATGTTAAAATGGTCACATTTGACACTCAGACCACCAGAACTCACTGCTGCTTCTGTCATTCCATGTACAACTGTGGAAGCAAAACATCCCCCTCTTGCCTCCAGGTTGATCAAGTTTATCTTGATAGGTGGACCAGTCACACCAAAACAGCATCTTTAGGAATTGACCAGGTCTTTGAAACAGATGGCTTTACATATATATATTCCTACGGCATCTTCCTAGAAAAAGCTCTGTGTACAGACCTCAAAAGTGCAAATACAGGGCAGCTTTATGCATAACCACAGAGTCTGTTCTCCCGCCTCTGTTTTCATTGTATTAAGGAATTTCAAGGCCCACTCAGTGATGACCCACCACCTCAATGCCCATTTCTCCAGAAGCCAGGACAGTAGCCCTCTGCTAAATGGGAAGGGCTTTGCAGCCTTCACCACCGCCGCCCCCCCCCCCAAAAAAATATAGTGCCCTAAAGAAGCCACCTTTCCTAAAACAGAACCTGAGAATATTGTTACAAAACTGTTTTAAAAAAAAAAAAAAAGCTTATTTGTTTCCAGAAATCCCTACTCCTTGTGAACTCTGCTTGAACCTAAAAAGAAGGAATGGGTCATAAATCACTTGGACAATGGTCAACTGTTCAGTGGCTCATCTTTTCGATCACCCACCCTCTTTCTTTAAGGCTTTCTTTTCTCGCCCTTTGGTACTTCTGCTCTTTTGGGCTCCGGGACCCAAATGCCTTGGGGTGAAGACAAGCCCCTGTGTGTGGGGGGGGAGGGGCGGTCTTCGAAGTCCTCAGCTGCCCTTTCCTCTCACTCTTCCCCCCCCAACCCCCAACCCGGGGAACCAGCCCCGGGTAGCCTCCCTAGAACCCTGCCGGCGCCATCCCCTGCCCCTCCAGGGAAGGGGCGCCAAACTGGGGGTCTGGCTCGTCCTTTCTCGAGGTCCCGGGAAGTTGCCCAACTTAGCTCGGAGGCCCAACCGCAGGCGGGGAATACAGCGCCAAACGGTCCCCAGTCGGAAGGAAGGCAGCCTCTGAGCGACCACCGCCCGCTCCCCGGGCCCTCCGCGCTGGCCCGCCGCACCCACCGCACCTCTGAAACAGCGGGATCCAGATACTTGCTCACTGCACTTAATTCTGCCGGGGATCAATACCTAATATGATACCGAATAAATAAAAGGCGTTCACAGCGGCCAGGGGACGGGGTTATTAAGCAGCTGGAGCTCTCACGGTGCATATCAATGCACCTGTCATTGTGGTTTGTAACAAAATTTATGACTGCGAGCACCGCGGCAGTAAACGCTTCAGTAAGGAATGAAAAGAAAAACACTTCCCCAGGCCCGGCACTTTTCAGAAGTGGAAAACAGGCTCCGCGTAGGAGGAAGCGCAGCAAAAGAATGCACTGCTCCGCACTTTTGCTGGGCCCGCGCCCCCGGAGCAGGGGGATTATATAAAGTAGCCGGGTGCCCGCCTCTTGGAGCAGCTCTGCTCTGCGGCGGGACGCGGGACGGGACGCGCGGAGCCTCTCCGGGTGCGAAGACCTGCTGCCTGCCTCGGCCTGGGGACGCCAAGAGGCTCGCCGGACGCGCGGAGGCCTACCCGGCATTCGCCGGCTCGCGGTGGCGGTGGAAAGGCCGAGGGACTTAGGGAGGGAGGGGGCGGCCGTGGCCCGGCTATGACTAGCGCTGCGGTGGTCGTAAATCACGGAAGGGTAAAGTCAGTCCATGCAAGTTGGAAAAGAAGGGGGAGGAGATGGTGTGCTGGTTGCTTGTTAGTATCAAATTTTTCTAAGGTTCGAGTTGGCCTCGGCTCCTCTCCCTGTTTTGCCTAAACCAGGGCCTTGGAAGCCCACAGATCTCTTCCTGGCAGACACGACTCTTGCTCGGCACCCCCATTAATTCACTGGAACCGAGCAATGATTCTTCCCTCCCTGTTGGCTTTGCTACTTCAGGATTTCGGAACTACTCCTTTTCAGGTTTGCCCCAAAAGGGATGTATTTATCTATCGCAGAGCTGGGGGCTTTCTGCCCAAGTTCTGCCGATCTCTCAGCCTGAGCCTCTTCTGCCCTATGGGAAGCCCTGGACGGACCTTCTAAATCACTCTTACTTAGCCCAGAAAAGTCAGTTCGTAATATACCCTGCATTTAAAGCACTGGGCTCACCCCATTAAAGCGCCATAAATTTGAAGGCCGATGATCGGTTATCATGTAACCGGCGGCCGTTCACACTGAGGTGATCCACTTCAAAGCCGCCCTTTGTTTTATGTCTTGATGTATGTATGAATCCTGAGATGGCTACCTTGCGTTGTAGGACAGATGGAAATGTGAAAATAATTTTTTTAAAATTATGCCACTCACAATTGTGTGTGTACGCGTGTGTGTACGCGAGTTTTCTCGAATTTTGTCTCTAACTCTTTTTGTAGGCTCTTCGGGTTCCTTATGATATTCTGTTCAGGTGGATCTGGAACAAAATGGAAAACTCAGTGGCAGCCGGTTCTTTCTTACAAACACATGTGGAGAGGCTTTATCCCCTTTAAGGGTGTCATAATCAACGTGGCTATTGTAAAATGTGCCTGCAGCCATTCAGGGCGCCTTTTCTCACGCAGAAAGGAGACTCGGTTGGCTCTTAGGGAGCGAGTAGACTAACTCCAAATCCTTGGCCAGATGGGGGAAGGGAGAACCCCGACCTGAAGGAAGGGCCACACCCTAGGGCAGGGGGTGAGCCAAGCAGGGAAACCAGTCCCTCCCTCTCCTCCTACTCCAACCAAGCTCTAAATGATCCAGGTGCCCCAATCCCCCAGGCCTAGCCCATCCTTTTAAAAGCCGAAGAGAAGGACTGCGCAGAATTGGAGTGGGAGGGGGGCTACAGTATAGCACCAGAAAAGGAAGGTGAATATGTAGATATAAGCCTGAGTGGGTCCCAGTCAACCGCTGCCCGAGGCAGCCCCAGTGAAGAGGGAACTAGGCGATATTTCCCGGTTTGTACATTGTATCAGTGGTTTCCCTGAGTTTATTTTATTCCAGTAAGTACCCACCACACTCCTGCCCTGGGCTGCCCACACCTGGGTAGGAATCAGCCTGCAAGCCGCCTAAAACAAACATCCCTTCCTACCTTCACCCTAAAAACAGACCTAGCTGCCCACCGCTGAAGGTGCTCAGAAGGTGCCTGCCCCTGGTCAGGTGAAAGGAGAGACACAATCACCCCTCTAGCAGCTGCCCTGTGCAATTTGTCGACTCAGTAGTTTGCAAACACTAAACCGCGCTGGGAAAGCCCCACACAAAGCGTTCCGGGCCCTTCTAAAGACCAGAGCGCGAAGCCATAAGCCTTTGAAGTGACCTTTGGCTCAAGCGGCAATAACTCACCCTTAATGAACACCCAACGGAAGCGCCTCGGAGAGATCCCGGCCCGGTAGAGCTCCTAACATCTCGCCTCGACTTCAACTTCCCAGTCGGCCCGGACCCAGGGGGTCTAGTCCGCTGGGCCGGCCCGGAGGACTTCGCGATGGAGGCGCGTTGTACCCGGGCCCACCGACCCAACCGGCGAATCCCGAAGCCGCTTTATATGATACATTCACGTGGGCGGACGTCAACTTTCGCTGCTTGGTTTTTTATTTATTAATTTTTTTTTAAAAAGGGGGGTTCTTTAAAAGTAGGAGCTTCCCCTCAGAAAAAGGGATAAATTGGGAGACTACCCAGGGCCACGATCCCCGGACGCCGGTAGCTAGATTTTATTTTCCCAGCCACGGAGGAACAGGGTAAGTTTGCTCCTGGGCTTTCTGGGGAACGCGGTGCTCTCTGCACTCTGGGCGCATGAGGCTTGGGAGGGGGAAAGAAAAGAGGATCCCAGAGTGGCCAAAGGTGGGCAGCCCAGAGCCCCCACCGCCTTCTCCTGCGTTCCCTCCCAACTCCCCCACCATCCAGCATGGGTCCGAGTTCAGCCTCCTGCTTGTCCAGAATCGCAGGCTTAACCTGGCTGGCTCTGGGCCACTAGCTCAAGTACTCTTTCCACAGCCAGAAATGGGGGAGCGGGAGGGAGTCCGGTCTGTGAGCTGTCAACTAGGAGTTGGTCCCGGGCAGACCCGGCCTTACACCCCATCCCCCACCAGTAACCCTGAAAAGTCTTTAGGATAAGGAGCCTTGGTGCGGATTATTGAAATTTTCGGGGAAGTTATAAGTGAGTGTTCCATGGGGCCAAATGAAATGCTGCTCGCAGTAATTGGATTCAGCTGACTAAGTTGGCAGGCGCGCAGCTCCAAGGCAGCAAGCGAAGAAAAATGTCCAGCGACTTTAAGTTCTGATGGAGCCAAGCACAGGCGATTGACAAAACAACTTTACTGCTCTCCTTTAATGGCGACGCCCCTGGATGTTGGTCCTTCTCTTATTGGTGCCCAGTCCCAGCCTACGCTAAGGGAATGCTCCTTGTTTTCTGGGTCCCTTCCCCACAGAGGCCCAGTCTGACCTGGCCCTGTGGCGTTCCCATGAGTGTGGAGCGGTTCACTCCGGCTCATGGAACTACTTACTCAGGCTTTGGCCTCCGAAGACCCAGGATGGATTGTCCTGTCCTCCCCCAGCCAGGAGCCACAGGACATAGTAAACAAAGGATGGATGGGGTGCAAGAGTTAACATACGATTTAGCTTTCATTCCAGGTTCTTTGGGGAGGACCCAGAAGCCCTAAACCTTTTCTTTGCCACTATTGCAGTCAAAGCCCTTGATTAGTGAGGGGGAATGTGGCTGAGACTCCCAAACTCTTCTGGGTAGTTTGGGGGTTCTTTTGAATTTGGGGAGAGAATCTTGAGTAGCATTTTAACCTTCCGAGAAAAAGAAATTAAGCCAACAGCAAGAGATAAAGGCTTGAGTATGTGCAGCTAGCTCCCAGAACAATGCAAGGAGCTGGCTGGCCACAGAGTTTATTTTCAATACATATAAATCAACCTGCCTGCGCCCAACCCGACAGCCCAAGACACGGAATTAATATGACGCTCCATCTCACTTTGGCAGTGACAGTGTAAAAAAAAAGTTTCTTTTTATTCATTTCATTTCCAGCCCATTCTCATAACTGCACATTTACCCCCAAAATACTTCCTCCAGCCGCCAACCCCTTCACTGACCCTCTCTTTAAACTGCCACCTTTCTCTCCCCCACCCCATGCCACCGGTCACCCTCCAAGCCTGGCAAGGTAGTGTGTCCTCCTAACCTTTGGGTAGGCAGGGAGCATTCCCACAAAGCGCCACTCGTCACGATTAATCACCGTCCTCAATGTATATGTAGAAGTGTATCTAGGTCTAAGCCGGCTGCCTCACCAATTGGCAATAATCAAGATCACAGATTACACAAAATAAATCATATTTAGTATCTCCTTAGGGCAACAAGCAGCCCTGTGCCCAAAGATTTCCATTTTGTCATGCAATTGCTTACCTGGATCCCAATTTATCATAAACCTGGTGTCCTCGGCCTCAGAGTGGGCGCCAGTGGGGGGCAGAGCTAGCCTTCCCCCTTTGTCTGCAGACAACACTGTCCCAACCCTGGTCTTGCGCGCTCGCAGACGCGGCCATATACCCGAGCACACGGAATTCCCGGTAGAACGGTACCAGGCTGAGGTTCAACTACCAATAAACGCAGGAGGAATGAGTTCGTAGTCCCCGAGCTGGCTTAGCCTGCGCTGCGCGCCCGTCGGTCCACCCGCCTGCCTGTCTGCTCCCAGGCCCAGAGAAGCGGCCACCCGCGCCCCCACCCACTCCTGGGTTCCTGCCCAGCCCTCCCAGGCCCCCCAGAGCTCGAGGTTTGTTTTGCTTTCGGAATGTGGTCCTTTCTGGATTTGGAGAGCCCCGGAAACCCCCTCAGTCGGGAAATACAGACGCTGCCTTCAAATGCAAGCATATTTGTTCACGTGACCCTGAGGAAAGATTGTACTGATTGAGGCTGAAACTTTCACAGCATCCAGCCCGGAGCGCAACCAGGCCTGGGGGCTGGGAGGAGGGGGCGGAAGGCATAGGATCCGGGCCCCTTTCCAGGGGCAGACAAGGGTGGGTATGGGGGATGAAGGAAAACTCCCATCTCAATGCTAGGGACCGACCTGTAGATTGGGGCGCTGAGAGTCTCTCCCCCATGACCTCTGACCCTGGCCCAGCCTTCCATCAGACTGGTCTGGGGATTGGAAATTTTAGAGGTCACCGGTCTTAGAGGAGTCTCCGAAGGCGGCTGTGGAGCACCAGAGGCTCAGGGTTCCCTTGGCTCCCCCGCTGTGCCCAGTTCTCCGCATCCGCAAGCACCCCGGCCACGTGCCGCCTAGGTGGACCCACCGCTCTCCTCCTCCCCGGACGAGGCGATTACGTTGTGACACAGCGCAGTCTCCGGCCCTAAGGTGGGAGCCTCCTGCTTACAGACCAGGCCGGTCACCCTGGGAAACCCCACCATCACATCACCACTGCTTGGGGCCTTGGCTCTTCCGCGGACGCCGCAGACAAGCAGCCACTTCTGAGAGCCAGAACAGACTCATAAGCAGCCGGCCAGAACGGGGAGCGGTCTTCCCTCTCTGCATCTTGCTCACTCCACCGGGTCCTGCGCGGCAGAGCAGCCGAGATGCCGAATCGCCGTTTGCGGTGACCTGTGTGCCTCCGGATCCCGAACCGGCCCGCGGATCCCGCAGGCCGGGCGACCGCTAGGCCTCGCCTTCCCGCTTCCTGCGGCGCCTCCAGAAAAAACACATGGGGGCTGCGGAATCAGTCCTGGCTGGGCTTATCTGGGGGACGAGGGAGCTTCTGTTTTAGAAATATTAAATCAGGACAGATTCCCAGCACTTTCCAGTGAGTGGTCGGGTCAAATTTACGGTAGCAATTCTGCACTGGTCACAAGAGTTAAGCTCCCGGCGGGCCGAAGGCCAGTGGGTGGCCTCCAGCTCCTGGCTCCTGGAAAGCCCCCACCCCCTCCCCAAGTCCGACCTGCACCCGGAATCCCACACCATGCGAGGGTCTCCACCCCATCCCCGAAGTCTCGCTTTCACGGCCAGCTCTGCTTCTCAGTGGCAACGGTTACGGAGCAGAAACCCTGTCACCGTTCGCAAGGCCTCCGACAGGTGAAGGTGAATGTGCCCCACAGCCGCAGAAGGGCCGGGGGAAAAAGGAGTAAGGTCCTCCGCAATCCCATTCCAGAAACCAGGAAAGTCCCAGAGGGCAGGTCATAGAAAGCCCCCAGACCTGTCAGTGAGCCCCTCCTTTTGTTCACCTGGCTGGCCTGGCTGGAGGCCCAGTCGGGACGCCTCTTGTAGCCAGACCATGGGTGCCCCCATTTCAACCCCGCCAGGAGGATCCCGCCCCCTAGACTCCCGCCGGGGGCCCAGCAGCCCGCCCGCAGCAAGTGTTAATCTCCAGCCAAAGAGGCGGGCCGCTTTGCGGGAATTTGTCTCCAGGAAAGGATCTAAGCCTTCTTCAATCGGAGCATATGTTCATAGAGCAATAAACCGGAAAGATTTACAGTCCTCGCCCGGCCCCCAACAGCCTCGCACCCTTTCAGGAATTACTTACGATGATTTATCACACCAACCCGGGCAATTGTCACACTGATAAAATAGCCCGGGCCGGTGGCCGCCAAGCCCAGGCCTTGGGAGGCTGCTAGCTGCCAGGCTGCCAGTGGGGCTGGGGAGGCTTTTTGTGGGTTCCTCTCCGGGCCTACCAGGGGATGTCGAGGTGCGTTGGGGTGAGTGGGGTTGGGGTGGGAGGGGAGCCAATTCTCATTGAGAAAAACGCGAACAGCTCAGAGAAAGAGCCGGGAATCTGCTCCGGAGTCACTTGCAAAGCACATAAACATTTGTCATCTTTGAATAATTGAATTAATGTGTTATTGTTTGAATGTATAATTCATAACGGAGGAAACTTTGTCTCTGTCTGACGGGGAAATATACACACACCAAAAAAGAAATCAAAACACACACACAGTCCCAAAACAACCACCAAATGCAGCCAGCCTCAGCTCGAGGAAATCATCCTCAACGCCGCCGAGGAGGGAAGGAGGTGAATAAAGAACCTCTCTTCCCCCGATGCCAGAGTTTCCAGCTAGAGAAGAGGAATGCCCACTGCTGCCCTAAGCCCAAGCTGGGGGGCGGCTTGGGGTGGGAGTGGGGTGGCTCTGGGACCTCGAATCTCCTTGGGGTGTGGGAGAAAAAAGGCTGAAATGAAAGCAAGCAGGAGAGACAGCCTTGGCATGCATCTCGCCCTGGCCTCTCTCCGCATATACCTTCCTCCAGGCTTCCGCGGGCCGCCAGGTCTTCTCATTCGGCGGAAGCGACTTTTTCCCTCTGTCTTTATTTTAGAACTTCCCCCCAAATTAAAAATACAGAAATAAAACGGGAGAAGGGAAAACTATCTGGGGTGACAGAAGCTGCAGAGCTTGGGTGGAGAGGGCGGGGAGTGGAAGAAGCAACTCGGAAATCATTATCCGTTGGTTAAAACCTGCCTGGGGTAAAATTTCAACTCGATTTTATAGCCTTCTATTATGACGCAAAGAAAAATTTACGACCCTCGCTTGAAAAGAGGGCTGGGGCCTTTTCTCACCGGTTTAAGAATAGGCGGCAGATGCCATGACAGCGACCATTGTTCCCGGTAGACACAGGCGACCGGGCAACCTCGGCCCGCGTGCGCCAGGCGCGTCCCCCAGCCGGGCGGGTTTTTACAATTCCTGTTGTCTCCGAGCAGCCCGCGCGCACCCTCGCCCCTCGCCCCCGTGTCCCCTCGCGTCTCTCTCTCTCTCTCTCTCTCTCTCTCTCTCTCTCTCTCTCTCTCTCACACACACACACACACACACACACACTCGGTCTCTCTCAGTAATTTTTCATAAGTGCAAAGCTTTGCTGAACCAAAGGTCACCATCCAAGCCACTAACAACTTCTCGCCGGCGCGCGGTTCCAAATCAGGAAGCAAAGGGAACTATTTGTCAGCGGCCCTGACAGCTAAGTTCATTAAGGATTTAAATCTGAAGAAATAAAAGTCGCCAAAATATTTACCTGCCGGCCGCGCTCCCGCGCCCGCGGCGGGGCCGGGGGTGGAGGCCGGGGGCGCCGCGCGGCCCCCCTGGACGGGTGATATTCTTGGGATCCCTGCACTTTCCAAGTCGGAGAGAGCCCTTTGCGTGGCAGATTAATGACGACTCCGTGTTTCTTAAGGGACGTGCTGAATTAATTATTTCGCCAATCACGTGGTCGGGACTTGTAGAAATCTATTCTTATCATCTTCCTCGCACTTTGAAAATTCTCCGGGTTATGAAAGGCCCTCCCCCGGTTGCTGGCGAGCCCCGGCCGCCCAGCCCGGCGCGGGGGGCAGGGAGGGCTCCCCAACATGGCGGGCGGGCGGGAAGCGCCTTCTGCCTGCGGAGGGGCCCGATTTACTGTACTGTACGCAAGCCGGCTCGGCTATGGACTCGCTTCCTCCTCATCCCTGCCGGTGATTCAATACATACAGCCGTACTGATGTATTGGTGGGCACAGGAGGAGCCATTAGCCAGAAGACAGGCAGAGGACAATCATAAAATGTGTCCGAATATTTAAACTTCTGTGCACTTATAAATACACATGTCCACGCATCTGAGTCGAGCCCTTCCATATATTAAGTACACGTCTGATTTTACGCATTCTGCTCATTTCCTGTCAAGAGCAAGCCCCCCCGCCACACACACACACCCCATCTACTTTGGGACTCCTGTCTTGGCCCCTCTTCAAGGAAAGCCAAGATGTGAAAAAGCCCTCGCGATAAAAATAGCGCACGCCACTTTTTATAGTGGGGAGTGTTTATTGTTGTCTGGAGGGCGGAGGGGACGCTGGGGGAAGGAGGGGCAGGTGCTGGAGGCCCCAGTGGGACTCAGCAGCACCGGAAAAGTAGAAGGAGCCCAAGACTGGAGGCCAGAGGGGTCGTGTCCGAGCAGCCACTGGCCAGTCCCAGGTCACCCCGAACCCAGCATTAGACACTCACTCTTGGAGTTGGAGGTGGGGAGGTCTGTTGCCCATCACATAACAAAACAGGGACTGAAGGAGTCTGGGGGTGACTGGGGCCACACAGAAAGCCAATCTGGAGCCTCCTTTTAGCCCAGTAACTTATTTTCCTTTAAAAAATAATGCCCACCCCCAGCAATCTGAGTTCAACCCCAGGCTTTTCAATACTCATAAAATTTGGTGGCCAAATTGGAACTATGTATATATGGGGGAGGGGATAAGGATAGAATTGCTTCACCTTACACAGTTTAACCTTCATATGCTAGGCACACCGCAGAAAATTAAAAAAAAAATAGTTTATATTGAATGTTAGCTTTCATAAGACTTAATGAAGATGCTTCTGTGGAGGCACCAAACAGGAGGGCAATTTTGCTATACCTTTTATTATTTCAAATATAGATCAATGAATTACATCAAAACTACAGGCAACAATTAGTATAAATAATACTTTAATCAGTGGCAGCAGAACATTGGTCCATTCTATTTAAAAAGCATCTTGTGTGAACAGACACCATGGACTGACAATGTCATCTCCCAACAAAAGGTTGCAATGGACAAAGTGAGATGGGAGTCTGAGGAGCAGTGCCCTCAGCAAACATTTCAACCCCCCCACCACCCCAATCAGGACCCAAACACAGCCAAAAAAACAAAACACTAAACAAACACTTCTGGCTCATATTTGGGGGAACAAACTGGAAACAAATAAAAGCAAATGGGCACTGAGACTTTCCACATCTAGTTTTCTCCAGAGCATGTTCCCAGATGGAAACTCACTTCCTTCCCTGACCTATGGGGTCCCCTGCTTCTTCCCTGACCCACTCCTGTGGGCCCAAATGGACAGTGGAGTCCAATTGGGACCTCAGGGCTGAGGATTGCCCTCTGGGCCATCCAGGCTCCATTAACATTTCAAAAGACAATCCCTAGAAGCTGAGAAGGAGAGCTGAGACTTATAAACAAAGAAGTTGTTTCTCTTATGAAGTTACTTTCCTAAGTTGTGGGGCTATGTTTGAGAAGGAGCTTGGATTTTCTTCATCAAAATATGCCTCTTGGCTCTCTTTTGGGGCAGGGGTGAAGGCAGTTAAGTGGTTTTGGCATTTGGTCTGAAGCTGGGGTAACCTTAACTTCTGGGAAATCTATATAATAATCTCTCTATAATATATAGTAGTTGGATGTTGTGATAATATATGCTTTTCCTCCTCTCAAGGAGAAATTCAATGTATTCACAGATTTGGGTTTTAGGAAAGAATTTTAGCAACTTTCCAACTTGCCCAAGGATAGCAGCTCTTTTCAAATGCTACATCCAAAGACTACTTTCCGTGTTAGAGGGGAAAAAAGAAGAGAAGGGTAGTTAGAGTCCAAAAGGTTAAGGGTTTAGAGGTCAGTCCTCCCGGCTGAAATACAGCTAATCGAATAGAAAATTTGTCCTCTGGATGAACCTGATTCTGTAAATTAGCCGAACTTCAGTAAAATACCTTTTCAGCTTCTCAACGTGAGGGCGTCAGAAAAAAGACATCTTGACTATGTATGAACTCTGTGCTTTTTGTCATAGAAACAATGATGTGAATAATGCAGGAATATCCATCTTTAATATCCCGACGTGCCGATATTCAAGTATTGCCATGTGCAAGTCTGAGAGCCAGGCTCACCCCAAGGAGGAACAAAGAGCTGTCCCCAGGGTCTAATACAAAAGACCAAGGCTTGGAAGATACTTTAGAGAAGTGGAATTTCAGCCTAGGGACTCCAGTGAATACCTGCCCTCAGCTCTCAGGAGACACCAAACCAAAGAACAGGCCTGCAGAAAAAGTTTTTTCCCCCCTCCACTTAAACGTATTTTTAAAATTACCATTGAAACTTTCCAAAGTGTTCTGAAACACTGAAAAAATAACCCCAATTCTGAATCTTCCTTTCAAGCTCACCCTTTCTCCCTCCCGCTTTTTGTCACTTTTCGATAGCTACAACCAGGGGTTTCTTTTTGGAGCCCGAGGCTTTGGGGTTTAAACTTCCAAAGCCTTGTTTCACTTGAGTATATGAACTCTGGTCATTACCTTTGACTCTCTCTTTCCCCCTTATCCCTAAGGGTCAGCATTTTAGAAAAATGAGCTTTGAACCCTTCCCAAGCAAGACATAAGAAAAATGACTAAAGAACATCTCTCCTGTTGTTTGAGTGATTGTTTTAAACCACTATTCTCAAAGCAAGGGAGAGGGCCTGAAAACTTTTATACTTTTACCATTTCTGCTTCTAATTAATACGCTGAGAAAAACTTCCTTAGATTTGTTTAAAAAATAAAAACTTCAGGGAAGAAATCAACTTTTGTGGACTTCTGGATTTAATTCATTTTTTCTTTCTTTTTTAAAGCAAGACTTCCTCATCTTGCCACTTTCTCCCCACTGCCCATCCCCTTTCCAATATAGGCCATACACTAATTCCTATAAAATACTACTATGTGGGGCATTTGGGCATTTGGAATCCAGTTGGAACAGAAAATTCAGTCATTATCTAATGACCCAGAACACAGAGGTTTTGTTTTCTTTCCCCAGAAGGAAAATGTTGGACCATTTGTTTCTTCCTTTTTTTCCTTTCCTTTAATTACCCAGAACTGGTTGTAAGCACAATGCTGAAAAAAGCACATGTGAAAATATATTTTCAAGAACTCAACTCTGAGTGGACCCTTTGCTTCCCTCTAGAAGGGTTAAGGGTCTCCTACACATATTTCCCGGGAGTGGGGAGGGGGTGGAGTTCAAAATGCCGGTTAGAGCCAGAAGTTAAGTCCACACATCTCTGATTCTGCTCTCTGAAACTCAGCCCCTTTCACAGTCTTAAGGTTTTTGGCATTAAGATGTCAGTTATTTCTGTATTCCCTGCCCCAACAAATAAATATTTAAGCAAATATAATCTAAACATAAAATAACCCGTTTCCACTTCCTTCTCAGACTCCTTTCTTTGGGCATGGGGCTACTAGGAGCAAAATATATATGCATTTTTTTCACACTGGAAATTATATAGACAACCCAGAAAGTTCAGAAATCCTGGCCCAGCTCTCCTGCTTCCATGAAAGCACCTAGCACAGGGGTGGCCAACCTTCTGCTTCAACTCCCCCACATTATTAAACCACAAAGCTCCCTGGAGGGGTGGGGTGGGGGAGGATTTTCAAATTCACACTGGGATAAAGCATTCAACCTTCATTTGCAAATTCAAAATCCAACAGCAGAGATTTTCATGAGTTTAATGACTCGCCAAGGTTTTATGTTTCAGTAGCTCCTGCCATGTGATAATATACTTAGAGAGAGAATCCCGCCCCCCTCCCACCCCCATCCCAGCTCCAGGGAGGGGGCTGCCCTCGGGCAAGATGCTAACCTAGTCCGAGGGCGGCCTGCAGGTCCCAGGTCCACCCGACAGTACCTTAGAGCCCAGCGAGGTGACAGCAGGCCCGGCCTGCCCCCGCAGCTTCGGCTCAGCCGGGAGTGCAGGAAGGGATGGGCCCAGGGTCCCCACTTCTATAAGGTCGTCAGGTCCGTGTGGTGGTCCTTGGCCAGTGGCTGCAAATGCTGGCTGGGGGTGGCTGAGGAGGAGCAGGAGGAAGACGAGGACGAGGAGGACCTGCCTTTGGTGTTGGGCAGCTTGTGGTCTTTTTTCCATTTCATTCTTCGGTTCTGAAACCAGATCTTGATCTGGCGCTCTGACAGACACAGGGTGTGAGCTATTTCAATCCGACGGCGCCGAGTCAGATACCTGTTAAAATGAAATTCCTTTTCCAGTTCTAGGACTTGCTGCCGGGTGTAGGCCGTCCGAGACCTCTTGGGCTCCCCGCCCGTGTAGTTGGGGTTCACTGCAAGACAAAACAGACAGCACGGTCAGGTCAGGGCCTGGCCAGTAGTTAGGCCCCCAGCCACCACGCTCACTTCCTGGAGCTCCCCGAAGCCCGAGGCCCTCCCCGAGCTCCAAGCTTGCTCTCCCTCCCGCCTGCCAGTTCTCCCCAGCACACACGCTCACTCCTACCCACTCCCTGACACCCACACACTTCCCCACGCTCATAAGTGGGGATCCCCAACTGTGCTCCCCTCTCCCTGGACCACCACAAGCTCGGGAATTTCCAAGTATTTTGGAAACCCCCTCTCCTCTGTGTTCCTTGCGCTCTGAAAATGGAGTTGACCCCCACCCCACCCCCATCTCCACCCCCTTTTTAGCCCACAGACAAGCAGCCAGCCACATGGTCCTGGCCAGCTCCCTCAGCTATAAAAATTTATGGAGAGAGTAATTGCAGCTCCCACTGAAGCCCCACATGCCCCCACCCACTCGCATCCCTTCCCGGGGCCCAGGCCGCCGGGCTGGAGTGGGGACTGGGAGGTCGCTGGGCCTGCGCCTTACCCGAATTCACGTGCACCTTCTTCATCCATGGGTAGACCACCGCCGACTGCTTGAGTGCGGTCCCGGGGGGCGGCTGCTTGGGACCGCCGGGCTGGCTGCAGGCCCGGGCGCCACCAGGCAGGGGCACGGGCGGGGGTGCCGGGGGTGCCGGGCACGGCTCTCCTGGAGCGCTGTAGTGGCCACCGGGTTCTTGCCCGTGACCCCGATTGGGCAGCGCCGAGCCGGGCCCGGGACCGCCGCCTCCGAAGGTCTGCTCACCGAAGTCTGGCCGTGGATAGAGCCCCGGGGGCTGGAAGTCGGCACCCTGCGTGCTGCCGCCGTAGTAGTCGGCACCCTGCTCGCCTAGGTAGCCGCCCTGCAAATATTCCTCACACGGAGGGAACTTGGGGTCCACATACTTGGAGTTCACCATATACGAACTCATGGCCATTAATTTCAGAAGGTAGAAAATACTAATTTTTCTCGTGTTGTCTTTTTTTCTCCTTCCATAGGGCCCTCCTACTTGCTGTCAACTGAATAAAGTTGGCGGCCATGTGACCAGGCCAGCCAATAGAGAGGGAGCGAGTTTATCACCGGGTTGGTGAGCATCTCATAATTTTTACAAATTTAACTAAATAACATACGTGTAATCAAGTGACTTGCTGTGGCACATTTGAGGGGCCCCAGCACATGTTAGTGTAGTTCTCACCTCTAGCATCCTCATTCCCCAAAGGTAATCACAGCTTTTGTCTGCCACTGACTTGGCTAACCTCGAAGTACACTCTCACCCCACCTGAAAGCAGCTCCCCAAAACAGGTACAGTTCAAGGGGGAATGAATCCCCATATCTGTTGGTGTGTAAAGCACCAAAAGGCAGGTAGGTAGACAAGGCAGCTTCTGAGTTAGGCAGAGTACCCCAGGCAGGCCAGGCTCTAGCCCCGCCACGGGAACAGGGACTCTGCCATACAAAGGCCGAGTCCCGGCTTTGTCTTCGTCAGGGTCACCCAAAAGTTACCACAATCTAGCTGGCCAGAATCAATTTAGGCAATGAGTAACCGCCAAGCTTTCTGCGAGTGCCCTAGCCGGGGTGCATCTAGTCAAAGCCGGGCTTAGCCGGTACAGCTGAGGGGTGGGCCAGGAAGGTGGTGAGGGTATCTGTACCTCACCCAAATGAGCCCCAAAGGACCCTGCATGCTTTCCCATTTGCTTCCTTCCCATGCGGCAGTCCCCTCACTGGCACCATCTGACATACTCTTCCAGGGCACAGCTGGGGCTACCTGGCCTCCCATTTCACTCCCCAGTCCCCCGAAACCTAGCCCTTTCGCCCTGGATTCGTGCAACCAATTAGGGGTTTACACAAGAGACTCTGTTTAAAAGTTGAGGAGATTCTCCAAGAAAAGGGTGCTCTGTGACACCAGGCTCAGTCGATCTTGCTGGAGTCCAAGGTAATAAAACAAAAAGAGGCAACTGACCCACCCGGCTGCTTCTGGACTATCCTTCCAACTCAGGCTATTTTGGAGAAATGTGAAGTTTTTGCATCGACCATATATTCCCCTAGAATCGAATCTGTGACTATGTGGATACCACACAAATTCGGTTCTACAGGGTATATATAGACAACGTTACTACCTCCGGGTTCCACCCAAATCGGGTACCCAGACGGCTGCCAGCCCTGGCCTCGGAGCCACCCGCATTTTCAGAGACGGTTCAGGTAGCCTGAAGGGCTGGGTGGCAATTTGCAGCAACGAGTTCCCCATCCTTGTACCAGGACGGGGGTTACCCAGCAGCCAAGGAGCCAGGACAGTCTTCTTAAGAAAAGAAAGAAGGAAAAAATAATCCATCCCAGAAATGGAGGTTTTATTACCCCCCTCTCTGGATCCAAATACCACCCCCTATCATGTGGCATTTTCCAGAAAGGAGCAAATGCCCTCAGTGGCAGAAGAAAGAGGCAACAGGGGAATATCCTCCATCCACTGCCCGGGCAAGCCAGGTTGGCTGACAAAGCTATTTCTCCACGAAGTCGCACATTTACCTTCCTGGGCCCTGAGTCCGGCTGGCCTCTCCATCCGGCGGCTGCTGCTGCTGCAGACCCCCGAGGCAGGCGCTGCTTGCAGGCACCGAGCCGCCCTGGGCTGGGGCCGGCACACTAATGGTGAAGGGCAGGGCGAGGGGTCATTCGAAATCATTTACAAACATATCAGAAAGTTTCATTATTTTTGCGTTGCCGACAGCAGCACACAAGAGTACAAAAGTTCACGAATTGCACCCGCCCCAGTGCCTGGGCGCTGTCTGGGGCTCACCCCTCGGTTCAGGGCACCAACAGCACAGATGCACTAGGGCCCTGATGGATTTCAGGGGCAGAGAGAAACCCTGGCTCAAGTGGGGCTTTTGAATCACTGATCGTAGGCCAGAGGTGTTAAAAAATTTTTTAATTGTTTTGATTTTCCCCTCATGATTCAAAAATTAGTTTCAAACCTTAGCCTGGGCCTGGTAGGATGGAGCAGGGAGACTCCCCTCCGCTCCCCCAGCCTGGCAAAATTGTCTGCCTGCTTCTACTCTGCACTTTGCACATTCTACCCTATACCCCAATCTTTTGGTTCCAGTGCTTTGGCGACTTTGTAGGGGTTTCCTAGGTGCCAATTCTAACAAGAGCTCTGAGGCTGCCCCATGCCCAATTCCCTTGTCCGAGAGAGGTTCCCCCAACTTCCCCTAATGCCAAGTGCTCCCAACAATCCCACCTTCCTGGAGACACTGGGCCTAGGCTTTATCCAGACAAATTGGGGGAGCCTGCTGGGCCAGGTGGGGACCTGGTGAGGGTACACATTTTCATATTTGTTAGACGCTGTGACCTGCATTTCACCTTATTGCTCGACTTGTTCAGACAGGTCAAAGCCAACGAGTTATTGATGAACAAAAGCGTTAAATATTCACCTCCTGCACAACTGCTCATACGAATGCTTTTGATCTCTCCGGTTTTTGTGCTATGTTCAGCTACAGGGCGCCGAAAGTGGGTTTTCAAGCAAGGAGCCTCAGCAGAGATTAAGCACCCCAGAGCCAGGGTAGCGGCAGGAAAGGGGCAAGGCAAGGGGATCCTGGAGACACCAGATATTCCAGCCTGGAGCCCAGAACCCGGTTCACTTGAGCTAGCCTGATTTGTAGAGGGGAACTCTGTACTGGTGAAATCTCCATTTCTCGGGTTGAGCGCAGCACCCAGGGAGTCTACTAAGCTGACAAGCTGGATGGCAAAGAAACCTGACCTAGAGCCATGTCCCAGCATCTCTGACCCTGTAGAGAGAGTGTCTCACGAGAGAGGGAGGGTGCCAGAGTCCTACCACCCTCACATATTCCATCTCCCATCAAAATAAAACTATCTCCGTTTTGCAGTGAGGGAGGGGCCGCTGTGTTTTCCATGATTCTCTTGCCATTGCCATCATCTTAATGAGACAGTCTTCCTGGAGACGTCACGGGCCTCCTCAGAAATGTACCTGTCTTCCGCGGCATGTGCAACTCAGAAAGATCTAACTTCCAAGCCCAGGACCCCAAGAATGTATGCGTCCACCTCACCTCTCCCAATCCCTTCCCTCTCCCCCAATATTTGCCTGCAACACCAGCCGCTCTGGCTCAGAAATTATCGAATTGCAGTTACAGTAAAGCAGAGGTGACCAGGAAGGGCCGTATTCCTCTCTCCTCGCTCGGCCCGTGTCCCCAACCCAGGGCCCAAACCGCGGAGGCTGGGGCCGGGGGAGGGGCGAGCAGGGACCTCTACCTAAAGCTCAGAATCGCAGCACTTGCCAGAAGCGGATCCACTCAACACACCCGCCATAGAGGGTTACATTTTTTCTTTTGTCTCTTTTTCTTTCTTATTTTTATAAAACACAAGAGAAGGTTGGTCCAGGCAGGACCGGGTTAAGCTGGGCTGGCCTGCGGAGGGAGATCGCGTCGTCTTGGTGTTTCGCACGTTGGTCCTAGCAGAAGGCGATACTCGCCGCAACTTGTTAATAGGGCGGGCTGCTAATTAGCTGCAAGCTCTTAACAGAAGCGTACTCCGTGGCAGAGCTGCACCTGTGCGAGCTGGGAAGACCTGGGAAAGCCCAGAAGGTCCAGGGAAGCTCAAGAAGACAAGGGCGAGGGCCCGCGGCACATTTCCTTAGTTAGGTGACTGTGAACTAGGCCCCAAAAATCTTTCCAGGAACTCAGCTTAGAGCCTCCACCTCCAAAGCGAGCTTCCCTCCAAGCGCCAGGCCAGGGGAGGCTGGGCCGTTCTTCCACCCGCCCACTCCCCTGGTGCGGCCCTTGCCCACCACCTCCCCAGCTATCAATACCGCCTCCTCGCGATTCGGAAGAAACGGGAAGGTACTTACAGCGGCGTCTCTCGTGGTCCTGAACCTGTTGCAATGAAAACGGGGGTCACTTAAATTACACAGGATAATAAAGCAGAGAGATGATACACAGAAAAATGACAAGGCCCAGACACCCCACCAATACCCAGACCTCCCTGTTTCGGGTGCCCACCCCCAAGAACCATGCAAAGTTTTCCGCGGAGCGGGAGAACGCAGTCTTCAAGGGCAGACCCACGGAGTAGGAGAGTATGGCCCCAATCACCTCCCTTGGGCAAAACCTGACTGGTTCCTTGGCCCTACTCAGTCTGCTTGTAACAGAGTTTCCCCAGTGGGAAAACGGGAAACGAGGAGAAAATGGGCCTTTTGTGTGTTTCCTTCTGCAGAATCGGCTGGGTGGGCTCAGGTCCACTGGGTAGGGAGCAGCCGCTTCATCTGTCCCCAGCCCCAGCTTCCCGTTGTCTTGCGTTGGGAGCAATTCAGCCCCCTTTTCCAGTTTCAGATTGTTTTCAAATTCCCCAGCCCCAAACTAGTGCCCCCCAAACCTGTCTTCTCCTTCCCAAAGAAGGACCAGGTTTGGCTGGGACTTGTCTTCCCACTTCTGCTCCAATTCAAAACAAAGAGAAATTTCCAAGGGAAATGAGGACCCAAATGATAACCTAGGAGGAAGAAAATCGATGGATTTAAAGGTAAATGGCAATGCTTGAGATTGTTATCCAGCTTTATGGATATGACATCATTTTGTCAGCATTGCTGCTGGAGAATCCAGAAAGCAATTTTACAAAGCAGAGGTCCTCACAGGGGCTGGTGTCCAGCTTTAAGTTATCAGTCTCCTCTAGTTTTATTCTAGGATGGCATTCTTCTCTGAAAAATCTCAGAGGCAAAGCCATCTCCATCCTCATCCTTTCTCTCTCCACCTGGACTACCACTGTCTTATTCCACTTCTGAAACAGATGCTACATATGGGGAGGAGAGAGACCGTAAGTCCCTCTTGTGAGGTGGGATCCCTCAACTCCTAACTTTCTGTGTCCAGAGGGAGGGGAGAAAACCCCCGATACCCTTTCTATTTGTTAATTTAGGTTTAAGCTAAAATTAGAATTAACTTCGATGGGATTTCTCCCCACCCCAGGTGGAAAAGAGAGGCAGATAAATCCCCCACCCCTGGAGCTGTCCTGGAAAAAGTAATAAGTGACTTACTGGTTTTCCCTCCTAGTGGGCAGGGGAGCTGGGAGTAGAACCGCCTCCTGAGCCGGGTGCTAGCTGGAGCCTCTCACTTTCCTATCGCTGCTCCAGGAACCAAGCATCTGCACTTGTATGCTCTTAACCTAATTTATGGTGGGAATTATATTTTGGCTTGTCAACTCTCAAGCCATAAAACAAAGTTTATTGGAATCACGTGCTCGTAAATAGCCACTCAGGTCCCATCTCTGCAGAACCATAAATAACCTTTGGCTTTAAACTTTTATTCACTAAATAAAGGTTCATTGCAACTGTTCTCTCACATCTAAATAGTTCCAAATATCCAAGATGAGGGGGGAGGGGTCATATTCATATCAATACCCCGGGCTTTTCAAATAGCATCTTTTCAGAGATGTCTGTTTAAGTTGGGAGATAGTGCTATTTGGAAAAGGCTGGTTTGGGCATGTCATGAGTCTCTGACTGCATTCACTGTGAGTACCATCACCTCCTTTATTGCAATCATTTTCTAGCTCTGGATGTGGTAAACAAAGAGGAAAGCCAAGGGCCACTTTTTACTGCTTATACTAGAAGTTATTTGAGATTTTGTTCAAGCTTCAACAGAAAAAAGATGGTTAAGGAGAGGCTGGGTGGGCTTGGGGGTGGGGTGGCAGTTGGAGTTAACACTTGGCTCTGTATTGTTGTGCATGGGCTCAGCAAAGTTGAAGGTAGCTGCATGCTCAGAGGTTTCTATAATTTGCTTAGATCTGAAAGGAAAGCCTTTGCAAGTGACCAAACTGCTTAAAACAGCAAGACTTGGGGTTTGGTAAAGTGAGAAAGTGGAGAATAGCCCCATCGGAATCTTTGGCAACTGAAGCTTTAAAGAAGGTTATAAAACAATAAAACAGCCCTGGTGTGAAGGGGAGAGGGTGTGAGGAAGCAAATGAAGCTCTGAAGGAACCCAAGCCCAGGAAGTCAGATGTCCCCACTCCCACAGTTCCCCAACCACAGGGCTCCGGGCTCACGTTCCTGTCCAGGGCCCAAACCTGGGTGGGTCCTATCCTCCCCTCCTGCAGTGCCACACTCAGGAGAGGGAGCGCCTAAGACAGCGGAGAGCAGGGAGGAGTGTACTCTCCTGTTGAGAAAGCCAAGAAAAGGAGCTTGGGCCTTAGTGCTGCTCTATGGAGGAGTGTGATATTCTGTGCTTGGGGGAGGTGGAGTGGGAAAGCTGCCCTGAACTCCCACCAACAGGAGTAAATAAAAGAGGACTGACCCCCAGCATCCTGCCATAGCCTGCCAGAGTTGCCACCAAACAGTGTGAAAATGTGTGATTTTTATGATTCCAATGAAAAGAATGGATGTTCCGTGGAGATTTGGGGAGCACATACACATATGATTTGTGAATCAAATTTAGTTGCAAAAGTTCTCATCTGCAAGTCCCACTAAGCCCATGAAAGAGATCCCTCTCTACAATTAAGAGGAAATTTGCCTCCTAATTTCCACCTACATATGCTCCGTGCATTTCTAAACCCATTTCCTGATTTGACTTTCATTAGCTAGAAAGCAGGGGGCTGTAAGCCCAGACTGTATGCATGCGTCCCTGCCCCCCATTAATAACTTAAGAGGATTTTTTTCTATTTCACTTGATAGCATGTTTTCAAAATATGCATAAATACCAACCCTTTAAAAAATGGTTTCTGATCCTGTTAGCACTAGGTGAGCAGCTTCAAAATTAGTCCTTGTTAAACACTGTAAAAAATAATAAAAGTTTGAGGGGTGGGAAAAGCTTCTTGATTTTACCTTAAGTTAATATAACAATTAGTTAAAGGATGTATAACTTTCTAGGCAATTGTGATGAGCTTTTTATGGGGGTGGGGGTGGGGTAAGGCTAAGGAGACCAGGATGAGGAGGTAGTGTTTGAAACAATGCCTGCCTGGCACCTAGCTAGTTGGGGCTTAGCAGATATTTTTTTGAATGAATGGTAATGAAGGATGGTGATTGGGACTTTCTTGCAGTCTTCACTGTGGCTTACATAAGAAGATACAACCAAACAGCCTACTCTGTATATTTAGATAATAACAGGAAACGAGCTTTGTGTAGGGAACAGGAGGAAAGACAGGAAGACGTTGAGGCAGACATCTTCAATTACTTTCTAATCTTAGGACAGGCAACGTAATTAAGGAGAGTATCCCCCTCCTACAATCTTCCCTTGCCCCATGTCCTGGGCTTCTGTAGATGAATGAGAGAGCAGATATGGGGAAGAGCAAAGTTGGTCTAGTAAGAAGGTGGAGCCCCAGGGGAACAGCAGACTAGCTTAGGCTGATTTGTTGGGGGTTTTCCCAAGGACTTTCAATGGTGGTGGCAGTGGTTATGAAAGAGGGGGTAGGGGAGGAGAGGTCAAAGCCTTATGAAAAACCTCTAAGGAATTTGTTTCTGGGTAAAGTGAGATTCTAGTCACTGTCCCTCCCCATTTAGCTGGAAAAAGACAGTCCTGGGAATTCCTGCCCAGAGAGCTATCAATGAGATAGAGTCCCTGTAGGGATCCCCCTGACCCAAAAGCCAGAGCTGCATCAGCTGCACTCAAAATGTAAGGAGGTCTGCCCTCTGCCCACCCTAGGGTTCCTGCTGTGTGGCAGAAAAGAATATTCTAATACTGGCTTTTAAGAGTTTTCTTGCCCAGAGGAGGTGTTAAGCTCTCCCCTTAAACTAAATGTATGCACAACCAGGATTGGTGTGGATGCGACTTTAGATGAACTCCCTAGGCCAGGGACAGATGGAGGAAGGAGACTGCCCAGGCCTGGCACTTAGGGATACAGGCTGGGTGTGGAGCCAGAGAAGAACTGATCAGGGAGTCCCAAGCAGGACAGAAATATGATTCCATATTCCTGGCACTGTGCTGTGTTACTGAAAGAACACTTCTCCTGCTACCCCCACCCTACCCCCTACAATTGAATCCACTCATTGGCGCTCTGGCTTGGTGTCTTTTGGGAAGAAAAGGTGACTACAGAAGAAAACCTCAATGAGAGATGAGATCCAAAAGAATGGGCCTTGGGACAGAATCTCATGGTGGGGGCAGGGGCTGGAAAATTTTCCAGTGATCCCAAGAAGAGCAGGGTCTGGGGTGTCCATCTAAGGTTATATGGCACAGGAGTTGGGGGTGACTAGGTGGCTACAGTGCTGCTGTATGCCATGGGCCCAACTCCACCTGATGTGGTGGATAGCAGAAGAGACTGTGTGTTTTGAGAGAAAACCTGACCAGGAAGCTTAGCCAAGGGTTACAGAGGCCCTCTTAGGAAAAGTCTATAGGCAGCAGTCATGGAAGCCAGGGTTGAGGGGGTGGAATCTGGTTGCAGGGCATGTGTCCATGTGTGCAGGTTGTAGCCTGAGGTAGTATTTACATAACTTTTTAAAAGATATAAAGAATTTCAAAAATTGGAAGGGCTGGAACAGCTGATGGTGATTTAGGGATAAGGCCTCTCCAAGACACCTTAGCATCACTATGGCCCAACGTGGGATCTATGGTTCAGCCATGGCCCTGGAACCCAAATCTTGGAACACAAGCAGATTATGGGGGAGTGGGACACTCCTGGTCTCCCCTGCTGTTGCCCACCGGCCTTTTGCTTTTCCACCCTACCCCAAATTTCAAGAAACTGAAAAGAGAGTATTTGCCCAGGGCCTGAAAAAGAGGGTACTTGCCCTGGTAGGTGTGATGATAGATGGTGGAGAAGGTGACTTCAGGGGGTAGACAATGGGGCCTGCTCTCTGGAAAGGCCGTAAGCCCTCTGTATGAGTCACAGATGTGCCTGTGTGGGCGTGAGGCCTCCCCTACCTGACATCTGCCCACTGAGGAGCTTGGACCACTTTCCTCCTGGATATGGCCCTGAAGTCTACCTGTAGACATGTGCCAGACACTGAGACCTAAGAAGGCAGGGGCTATGAGGCCTATTACAGCAATAGGAAGAGTCCCAGAACTATGTTCTCCTGAGTCTGCCACTTCCTGTGTCACAAAGGCTAGGCTTGTCTTCTCCATAGAATTCAAGGATTGGGTGAGTAAACCAGGTCTCTTTCAGCTCTAAAAGTCTAGACATGATTGCTGAGCAGAAAAGGGATATTGATGATAAGGAACACATATTGAATACTTGTTATGTGTTAAAACACTTTTAAGTACTTAACCAGTGAGTTAATGTATGTAAAGCAGTTAGAATAGTGCTTGGCACATAGTGCTGTATAGGTAAAAATCCTCATAACACGTGAAGGTACTCTTATTATCCCTACTTCTCAAATGAGGAAACAGGCGCAGAGAGTTTTCCCTACTTGCCTAAGGTCACACAGCAGGTAAGTGTTAAAAATTTGAACCAACGTAATCTGAACCTACTCACCTCTGAAATCTCCAAGTAAGCTAGAGATCAATATCACTTTCTCCAAATAGGAGCAATTCCTCAACCTATGGGATAGGACATTATAAAACCCAGTTAGGGAGGGAGCCCCAGAAACTATGGGGAGTCCTGAGTGGTAGAGGGAATGTGGCCCCTGGAAACAGGAGAACCATAAAAGAAGGAGGGACTGTTGGCCAGTAGTTCTCAAACAGAAGTGTGCATCCTAATTGCCCTTGGGGGAGACTGTTTACAAAATGCAGGTCCAGGACATTATGATATAGTAAGAAATCTGGCGTGAGACCCAAGAACCTGCATTATAAACAAGATTTGAATGCAGGCCTTCATTAAGAATCACTGCCTTGAAGTAGAGAAAAGAGGGAGGAAAACGACTGCATTGCCAGGAGACAATGGAGGATCGATCAGTGGGGTTGGATCAGAGCCAGTTGAAGTTGGGTGCCACTGCCGGTGCAAGAAACGCCCCAAGGAGCCCACCATAGGCCTGTAATGGGCGCAATAATGAGAGAAGGGTGTGTGGCCGGTGTGGTACAGAGTAGAGATGAGCAGGGTTCTTAAGCCGAAAAGTCAATAGGATAGGCCATGGCTCTGAGGGAGCCTCAAGGAAATTCAGAAACTCAGGTATTGCTCTAGGTGAGCGATGGCGAGGCCCGTCAGCCTGCCGGAGGCGCCGAACGCTGTGCTTTTCAAAGTTGCCCATTCTGGGTACCAGGGATTGCAGGAAAGGAAAGTGGCAAGAACAGCAGCCCATCATGAGGGGGATCGCTGGGCCCCCGCGGATTAGGTACGCCTTGCCCTATCACCGGACTCTACTTTCCTGTTCTTAAGAGCCCAGCGCGCGAAAATCGCGCCCCCTCCGGGAAGGCAGAGAAAGTGAGGTGACCTGCCACCCCGGAACCTGCTTTCAGGCTCCCGGGCCTCGGGCCTGTCTCTGCTGCCCATCCCCGGATGCAGCCCCTGGAGTTGGGCGCAGCGTAGCCAACCATCAGAGGCGGAAAGCACTTCGAGAGCAGAGGTGGAGAGCGGGGAGAGGGAGGGGGGGTCACGTGTCCTCCCCTTCCTCCTCCCCCCTCCCGCTCGCGCCCGGGGCTACTCTTGCGCTGCCGCAGCCTCGAGACGCTTGTCCTACAGCGCCTCCTCCTGGACAAGGCACCAGACAGCTGAACAGAGGGACTACGCCAGGCCCGGAAACCCGAAGCCGGGGATTCTGCGTGGGGGCGGAGGTCTCCCCGCACCAGAGGCTGTGAGCTAGTCCTGCAGTGTCCCCCGCGGCGGCAAGAAGGAATCGAGAGGGCATTAAGGCCGCCCCCACGGCACTCCCTCCAGCACTGACAACAGGCCCGCGGCCCAGAAGCGTGCATCCTCCATTAATTAGATGAGCCCAAGCGGAAAATCCCTCCAGTTTGTCCGTGCATTTATTTATTTATTTGACCGCTCTCCGCTGAGCCGCGTGCCCCCCGCAGAGCCCTCGAACGTGCTGCGCTGGCGTAAGAAGATCCGGGAATGGTCCGGCTGAAGGATTGGCTGAAGTTTGGCGGTTTGAACAAACGCCAAGAGGAAAGGCTTTTCCCCCAAAGCAAAAGCACCAGGCTGAAAAAAATCTATACACTTCCCTGAGGATTTCTCTCTCTCTTTCTCTCTCTCTCTCTCTCAAAATCTTCTTTTAAGGTGTTAAGTATATGTGTGTGTTTTTACTTAACACCTTGAAAGAAGATTTGGTTTCCCTTTGGCCACTAGCTCATACTTGCAGTCTCTAAAGTACAGATTTAACTTAAGGTGGGGTGTGAGTCAAGATGATTGAAAACGTGGTCAAGGGCAAGATGTTCAGCTATATTTAGATTGAAGGCCGGAATAAAGGAAAGATGAGTAGCGAATCCTGAGGGAGGGAGGAGTGGAGAGATCGGGTTATATCTTCCTGCTGAGTCCACTTATCCCCTCCCCCCCCATAGTGCTCTGCTGGTTGGATCCCCAGGCGGGCTATTTCACTGCACATGCGCCGCCGGACGCCGGGTGAGCGTGCGTGGCAGGCGGTTCGGGGCTATGCGGGGTGCGGCTCTAGGCATTGCTTCAGCGCCTAACTGCAGGGGAGCTTGGATGCCCTATATCTAAGGGACAGAAAATATAATTTTCTTTTCTAGGAAAACTTGTATTAAAAGCGTCAACCGTCCTTTCTGATTTGCAAGCCATGTTCCACGGAACCAGCAAAATCGCCACGTTACCAATGAACACTCATAAAGTTGTCATTTGGATCAGCAATTTCACATCTAGTCACGATATCTCCTGAATCATTAATCAAGGCGAGGAAAAACACCCTACGTTTAGAGAGCACAACTTCTCCCTCATTCTGCACAACTATTAAGTCTAAGGGACCAGTTCCTAGAAAGAGGGTATCTGTTCATACCAATTCCGGAAAAGTGGCCCTAAATTGGACTTAAATCGGAATTCCGAGTTCTTGGTGGCTTCTCCTCAGCTTCCGGTGCCCCTGCGTGCCCTGCCCGGCGGCCGCACTGCGGCAAGGCCGTAAATACCTCTTAACAGCTGCCTGCCAGCCCAGAGTGAAATACTGTCTTTGTTCCGATTTCCCCAGCTTCTCGAGCTCAGAAAACAGAATTTTGGCGAAATATATTTATTTGGAGGACCATCTGACAGGAAAATACGTTTGTTTTTCAGCCCTGGTGCTTGGCCACATTTGCAATAGCGAGCTTTCCTCTTTTTCCTGGTCCTCGGGGATAGCGCAAGCCCAGCTCACAGCCTGACCCGTAGACACCACGGCCCAGACATGCCATCGGCTCCCTGTCTATAAATGGATAGAGGTTCAGGCCAAGGATGCTGGGAGTTACACTCTCTGGCTTGTGAACTCTTAGGGTCCAAGTGTTTTTTATTTCGTTTATTTTTTTTTTTTACTGGCTTAACAGGGACAATGAGAACGTTTCCGGCAGTGGCAAAAGCGTTAACTAGTTTCCTCGTGGACAAGGTGGCCTGAGTTCAAATGTGATTTGAAGATTATTTATTCCCTTAGATGCAATCGACCATTTAGTTCCAATAAGCTCTTAATGCTACCACGGGGACTTACAAAGAGCCCTTCAGTCCTCCATATCTATCTGCCCATGACATCACCCTCTGCTGCGTAATCGGACCTGCAGCCTGCCCAGGTTCCTAGTCACTTGGGCGTGCTCAGCCACAGAGCCCAGGGAAAAACGACTGAACTTCTGAACACCAGGGCTTGGCCATCATGGCCTTAGCTCCTCCCCACTCCCCATCGTGGTGGCAGCCAACCTAGGGGATCCGCAGGCTTTGGAGCTGCCTGGGGAGGGCCTAAGAGCCCACGACCAGGGGCGTGCTTTTCAATAGGTAATGCTTTTGACCAATATGAAAAAATAATCTCAACACCCATTGTACCATAGTAGAGAAACAGTTACAAAATACAGACATTACAAATTTTTAAAATACTCAGTTTCTTATTTGTGAGTGATCATAGTGATCCACCACAATTTCACAGACCTCAACTAGCCACAAATCGTGGCCCTCCATTTTGAAACGAGCGCGATTCCATCGTTAATTGCTATAAAATACCTTTCTAAAAAGATATTATGTATTATTCAGAAATGCTTTTACGGCCAACAGGCCAACACGGTTACAGCGGAATATTTGGGGCAACATTGAGTTAGATTTTGCCACTGGGTGCTTTGGAGACCATACTCCGCCATGCTCAGGTTCATGCCATGCGCAATGCGGCAGATTGTCCAAAGGTTTTAATATTTCATGTGTCCATGAGTAAATAGGAAATAGGATTTAAGAACTACATACTCAAGTACCGTTCAAAATCAGTGGGAGAAAATAGCATTCTTTTTCTACAAAGGATTTTCTTTTAACTCAGATAATATTTTGGTTCAATAATTTTAAAGTAGAGGGGAAAACGTTGCTATATAATATTGATTTGTAGGCAACAAAAACCACAACACAATTGTACATTTAAAGAGCAAAATACACTTTTCTTAATATGGCAAATAAACATAATGTGATGTTTGAACTTAGATATGCTTCTCATTTTTGAAATGTCTAATTGTTTTTTTTCCCCAAAACCTGCACCAGATTTTCAGATACTGTAACCTACCAAAATATGCATCCATTTTGTGGCATAAAATAATCCAAGTTCACCTTTCGGATTATTAGATGTGGGAGGAAGCTTTTTTGAGTTGTTACAAAAATTCACTAAGAACTAGAGAAACAGTTTAAAATATTTAAAACTCCATCTCATACACAAGGCCCAATAAACCATAAATCCTAGAAATGAAGTCAGCATCACCCACCGAAACCTAGATTAACAAACTAAGTACATCCTGGATACACAGAATCCACCCCACCCCCACCCCAAGCCCCAATCCTCAAAAAACACCTGTTTGCCTCCCAGGTACCTCTGACCACAAACAAACCGCAGACCTCTGCTCTATACTACAGAGTGCTTTTAGGGACCCCCAGTAAAGCCGAGACGTCCAGGAACCATCTACACACTCTTCCCAGGTTGGGGGATTGACGGGCTCTCGATACAGGCGGTGGGATCCTGTCTGCCGCTATCCACCTCTCGAAATCTCCAGAGGAAATGGGGCTTCTCTTCGACTTCTGAGCTCATCCAGACCCCACCCGGGACCCTTGGGGACACCCGCTCAGACATGGAGTGATTAGGGAGCAGAGGGACGCAGACAGCCACCCCCAAGTCTCGGGGAAGCGTAGGTGGCGGGGAACGGGACGACTCTTACCCGGAGACTGCCGAGCTCGAGGCGGGGGGTCGGCCGGGGCGGCTGCTGTAATCCTTTAGGCGCTGCCTGGCTGCACGCACTCTGGGCGGCAGGGACCCGCTCATGCTGGAGAACGAGCTGCGTCGGAACCGCGCGGCTGCGGTCACCCGGAGCAGGCCGGCTGCTCCTGGCGGGCGGTGTCGGCGCCAGCGGGGGCCTCGGCGCCTGGGGCTTCTTCCGGGCTCTCCCGCCCTCCGGGCTCCCCACCGGCTCCGGAGGCGGCAGCGGTGCGCCCGGAGCGAAGCCACGGTAGGGCCAAGTTGAGCGCCCGGTGGGTTCCGAGGCCGCCGTGAACCCCGCACTCCTGCAGCCGACGACTGTAGCCCACCTCTGCAGAGACAAAGGTTAGAAAAAGAGGGGGTGAGGCTCTAGGAAGGCAGAATGCGGGGGGAAATTCGCCTGGGAAATCAGGAAAAGGGCCGTGAAGGCAAGCGGCGCCTGCACATGACCAGCCGCAGCCAATGACGACCGCAAATAGGTCATAAAAAGGTCTATTACCAAGTTGTAAATTTTCTTCAAACAAAAAGGAATTTACTGCAATTCCTTGCGGATTTTGCACGTACAGCTTGCAAGCGCCATGTTTTTTTCCTCTCTTTCTCTCTTCTCTCCTGTTCTCTCTCTCTCCCTCTCCCTCTCCCCCTCCCTCCCTCCCTTCTCTCTCTCTCTCTCTCTCTCTCTCTCTCTCTCTCTCTCTCTCTCTCCCCCCATCTACCCCCTTCCTTCCTCCCTCCTTCTGTCTCTCTTCTTCATCTTCCTTCCTCCCTGCTCTCTTCTCCTTTGCTCTCTCTGCCTCTCTTGCCTCAGTAGTTCCTGACTCTCTCCCACCTTTTCTAGGAATTATTTTTTTCTTTTTTGGGTTGGCTCTATGTGAGAGGGAAAATGACTGGGGTGTACGGTGTACTGACCAGGCGCCTAGATTGGTGATCTTGGCAGTCACCTCCCTCCAAATCTCCCCTTACAGGGGGCACTCGACTTCCCCTCCCTCCCCTCACAAAGCCCCCGCTCTGGAAGGCAGCCAAGCACTTTCGGGTTTTGCCCCTCTAATTTCTTGGCAAGACAGCGTCAGTGATCTTGCGCGGGAAACCTGGAATCTGCAGGCCAAGAAATCAAGCTCTCCTTCCTAACCCCTCTCCAACATAAATTGGGGGCCCTCCCATTTCTTGGGGTTTCTGGGGTAGGAGAGTCACCAACCAGCTCAAAGGCTGGAAATGGTTTTAGATACTTGTCAACTTCTCCAAAATAACAGTTTGAGCTCCCAACGTCTGGCTTTTATCTGAGCAGAAACACCCTCCTGCTCAGTCCTGGGTTAGAGGAGAAGCCACCTTTCTGGACCCCCTCTGAAACCCCTTGCTGTAAGTCTCCTCTAAGTGCAATTCTCATTTCAATGGAATTTAGTTCTAGTTTCTTCCCTCTTCTCTGGCCCCCAAAATGTTTGCCCATTATAAAGCCTATTCAATGCAGTATTGAAGAGGAGAGAGGCTTCATTTATTCAGGAAAAGAGGGACTCCCCAGTTTCATCCTTAGGGGGGAAAGTCATTTTTCTTCAAAGGCAGGGGTCACATTCCCTTAGCACCTCTGATATGAGCTGCTCCAGTGAACCTCGGCTGAAAGTAAATGTCCTTGGCTGGCCCTAGCAGTCCCTCCATCATTAATGCACCGGCATGGCCATCCAGGCTTCAGAACCTTCCTGAAAGAGGTAACTCCTCCCCCGACCCCCATCCTTTCAAGGACACTGTCTTTAGACTTCTAATATGTTTATAAATATTTGCATTGGATATCTATGTGTAAGTTCTCTGCTATTTAACATCCTCACACCCAGTAACTACCTAAGTGGACGTGGACTTAAGCAGGAAGTGCCTAGCACCCTCTGCAGATGGCCATTTATATTCCTTGAAAAAGTTTCGATGACCTTGGATGTTTCTGATTAAAGGACTTCTGTTGCCATCTGTCAGCAAAAGTCATATTCTTTCTGGAAAAAGTCAGTGGGTTTTAACTTTGCTGGAGGGAACCATAGCAGCAGCCAGAGTCCATGAAAATGTTCTCTCTTCCCCTGTCTACCCCCAGATGCCCAAGGATTCAGCAAACAGGGGAAGTAAAGGACACAAGTTTGGGTGTGAAATAACACCACCTTCTGCATTGAATAATAAGACAATGTTTTTAATTACACAGAAAATGGGGCAGGTTGTTGGGTCCTCCCAAACTAGAACACTTTACACTGGTCTATTATACATGTGGAACAGAACAGAGATTGTTCAATTCTAAAATTTTCTGAGATATAATCTCAATTGTCAATTTTCCTCTACCCAAATAAAAGCAGAGCTTTATGGCCTTCCTTTTCAGCTTGGGGAAGAAAGGCTAGGAAAAGACTCTTTGCACTGAAAAGGCAGCGACATTTGCACTTTTCCCCCTGTGCAGAAGTAAGGGGTGTGCTGAGCTTTGTGGAACCTCACAAAATGGCAGTCCCTGAACTGACTTTTCTCTAGGAACCATTGAAACCTACACCCTCTTTTGTGTGTTTCTGGTCCTTGCAAACAGAGAAACTAAATCACTTAGAAGGCTTGGTTCTTTCATTCAGTGTTAACATTAGAGGGTTCTGTTTTTCTCTAAATGGTTTACAGACCTCTCTAAGAAGACTCCCTAAGCAGCCCAAGGCAGAGAAGCAGTCACCTGGGTTTGCAAAGGGTTCTTTCAAAATTTATGCAAATTTCTGCAGCAAAAATATTTGCTCGTTTGTTGCCGCAACCCTTGAATGTTTACAGATTTGAGCCAATTAGAAGGGCATCTTCTGCTCTCGTCACCGCGAATCTGTCTGCATGAAACACCGGGATGATGGGTTTCTAGCCACTGTAGGAAAAAAAAGGTGGTGTGTGTGATGTGTAATTCCCCAAGCTCTGTATTTGGAGATAAATCTATGCTTTCCACATCTACAAAGGAAACATGTATCTACATTTATTACCAACACTTTTTGCACATGTGCAATCTATGTATATGTACAAATCCACCAAATATATACCAAAAACATTACCAAATTTGTATATGTACAAATACTCAAATATACCAGTAATTGCAACAGTTTTTCTATACATAAGCTACGATTTTACCATGTGGTTAGGGCGATGATGGGGCCAGAGGTACAGCACTTACAGAGCAGCACAGAACACAGAGGAAATAAGGACATTTTTACCTCCCCTTCCTTCCGTTATTTCATCCATCCACACACCAGGTCCCCCATCTGGTAGAGTTCTGCCCAAATCAGTGGCTCTAAACGTAATATTGGGGGAGTATTCTTGAGGCAGCCAATTTTGCTAATAGAGGAATCCTATAAATGGAGGGCAGCGGGAATTTAGCCAGCACCAGTTTCTGGCCAGCTTACTGTCCCCCCACCCCCAGGCTGTTCCTTAGCCATCCTTTAAGGTACTTGGCATCCTTGCTGTGTGTCAGCCAACAGCAGTCTCAGGCAGCACACAGAGCGAAACGTTTCCAAATCCAGCATGCACGTTTGCAGCTGTCTCCCCTCGTGCAAATGTTTCTTAAGCCCTGAGCCACCCTTGACTTAAAATTGTCTTTCCTGGCTCAGGTCAGCCAATGCCACAGCCACAGCCTCCTCCATGGATAGAAAGTCAGATGGTGCTTTGCCACTGGCCTAATCAATGCCAACATTTCCCTGGGCCTTAAAGTGGCATGCAAACAGCCCGCCAATGCCTGAGGGGGTGATCTAGGCCTAATTTCATTTTCTAGGATTCCATTTTCTTACCTCTGCAATAAATGCCACTCTGGAAATTAAAATGTACCTCTTTAAAAATAAATGCATCTAGAAAAAGCAGAGAGCTCTTCAATGTCTACCTGATAAAGGTGCTTTCCCTTTTGCAGGGAGAAATGTCAGTTTACTTGAATTTCTCGTGTTCGCTCCTGCCCCTCTTCCCCCTCCTTTTCTCTCATAAAATGGCAGCTGCAGGAGCAGCCTCGAATGGAAAATGGATATCTTGTTAATAACAGATCCCAAACCCCAGCATCAGTGTGGGCTCAGCGGAATAAGCTGTGGTGTAACCTGGCTCCGGGTTGTCCCTCACTGGGCCTACAACTCGAGTCCTTTGTGAAGTTCAAAGCTTTCACAGTATCTTAGCAGGGTTACTTAGAGCAAAATAAAGCTAGGCTAGCCTAGCCAGTCCTCTCTGGAATGAAAGAAAGCGCCCCCTCCCCTACATTTATTTATGTATTTTTATAGTGTGGGTGTATGTAACCCCCCACCTCTTTTTTTATCAAATAGAAGCTTTAGCGGGACATTGCCTTCATGTGAGCCCAGGCAATTGTTCCTGACTCAGGAAAAGAGTTATTTGCGGCGCTCAAAGACACTAGCTCTAGAAAAAGATTCATTTCTTTATTAAGGAGCTAGCTAAGTTCTGGAGCGGTTGTTTACACTTGGATTTTTCTGCATTTGCTCTCAGGGCTTGTTTCAAATAGGTGAAACCATCCTGGAGAACAACAGAGGACGTACCAACCGACATCTGAGACACACACTGCAAGTTGGCTCAAAATGGGCGTGCAAACAAAGCGAAGGGAATACAAATAAATATGGCACCTACTCAAAAAACAAAACAAAACGGAATCACAGCGGTGGCCACAGTATAGACACCTAGCATTCAGGGAACACCAAAACGAAAGCAAGTTGAGAAAGCAGAGGCATTCCACAAAGCGACTTGCCAGAGTGAAAAGTTAATGAGTGAAAATGTTATAATTGGCTTTTCAAGTATTCATTCACTCTAGATGATTACATTGTCATAATTTGTATAGATTATAGAAAAATCATTAAATGTCAACTTTGACATTGCCCTGAAACTTTTGTCACTGGCCCAACATTTTCCCCAAGTTTAAGGAAGCTGCAGAGCCGGGACTACACACTACACTCTTCAGCTAACATGTGCTTTTCAAATATTTGGCCCAGACTTTTCCCAGAGATACTACATTTACAAAATAAAGAAACCTTTTAGGAGTAAACAAAAGGCACCCGAACCGTTATTACAAAAGCAGAAGGAAAAAACATAAATAATACATTTTAATCAAAGTAAATATTCTGCAGGCATAATTTTTTAAAAAAATTAATAGACTTCTTTTAATTTACTCACCATAAAGAAAAGATTCAAAATGTTCAAGTGCACTTGTTTGATTAATAAAGCATTTTATATTCAATTATTTAGTGCTAATCATTAGGAAGTTTATGTTGTTGAGGCAAATCACCAGCCCAAACATTAAAAACTACCATTATAAAAATATCGCTACAAGGTAGGATCAAATTACCCTTATATAGGACAGCTCAAGTGCTGCTTCTATACCACACTAGAAACTTTTTTAAACACCCAAATCCCTCTCAAAGCGCAGAAACCTCAAGAGCAGTGACATGAAGGTAGCTTGAAATACACGTAAAGTCTTTCCAACAAAGAAAATAGGTGATGTCCACCAGCATATGTTGATCATTAGCTTTAATAGTCAATGGTAGAATTTTAAAGGTCGAATTTAATTCGTTGGGCCTTCAGCTCTGTCTTCCTCCAGCTCTTGGGCTTCCTTTTTAGTTTCCCCATCCTTCACCTCTTGTCGGGAAACCGGGAATTTGTCTTTGTTGTTCTCCTTTTTCCATTTCATTCTCCTGTTCTGGAACCAGATCTTTACCTGTCTCTCGGTGAGGGCTAGGGCGTGGGAAACCTCGATTCTTCTCTTTCTGGTCAGATAAGGGTTAAAAAGGAATTCCTTTTCCAGCTCCAGGGTTTGGAAACGACTGTAGGTTTGTCGTCCTCTTCGTCTACCAGGAGCTGCTGATTAAAACAAACAAAAGAGGAAAATAAACGTTTTAAACGTGTAATCGTGCCTCTGCAGGTTGTTGGAGGTTTCTGGAATGGGTTTAAGGGATGGAATATGCACAACTCTCTTCAGTTGATATATACAGAATATGCAGGCAAGAGAGAGAGAGAAAAGGTCTTCACAATTATTCGGTCCGCATCATCTTGGTTTCTCCTTTAAGGGGGTAAAAGTCTGTATTACTTTATGAATAAGAGCCACTGTAGGTACACAAGTAGAAGAGGGAGAGGAAAGGGAAGTTTTAAAGCTAGAACGTGAAATGAAAGAGTTCTCCCCTTCTCCCCGCTTAAAAAAAAAAAAAAACTGCATCCCAACCTTGTGGTCTCATCCAGGGAAACATTTGAGAAGGAGACGAGCTCTGATTTAAGTGGTCTGGGTCCTCGCCAATATTACCACTGGACGATTTACAGTCAGGATATTGTACCAGCTCGGCCTCTTGCTGGGTCGTAAAAATCGGCTGTCTCTGTAAGTTATCGTATCCGTAAAACTTCGCGGGCTCCCCGTGACAGGCAATCCCGCCGCAGGGGGGAGGCGGCGGCGGAGGCGGAGGATGCGGAGGAGGAGGGGGGACGGCCTGGTAAGCTGCGGCCGGGCTGCCCCCGCCGGGGTGGAAGTAGTCTTGGCCCGGGCCCGGGACGCCCCCACCACCGCAACCCGGCCCGGCGGGCGGTGGCGACGGGTGCGGGTGCGCGTGCGCCTGCGGGGGTGCGTGCGGGAAGCCGGCGGCGCTGTTGCCATAGAGCTGCAGGGCGGCGGCGGCGGCGTGGCGGCCGCCGACCTCAGGCGCGAAGTGACAGTCGTAGTAAGTGGGATTGATGGCCTCGCCCGCCGCGGCCGCGGCCGCCGCAGCCGCCGCCTTGTACTTGGAGTACAGCGGGTTCACGAAGTACGAGCTCATCGGGGCGGCGGCGGCCGGGGACCGAGGGAGGGCGGCCCCGGGCGGGCGGGCGGAGCGGAGCAGGCAGGGAGCGCGCCGCAGCGCGGCTGCACTGCCGCGGGGGCCTCTGGGGCGGCTGCTCACGCTGCTGGGGCAGCCGGGTTACGTTGCTGCTGCCGCCCGCCCGCCCGCGCGTGGCCTCTGAGGCTCGGCACCCGCGGACGCTCGGCTACTGGGCGCTCATGCCCGGCTTTCGCGCCTGCCGCCTCGGCCTCGCGCCGTCCCTCTCGCGGGTCGCGGGGCTTCACCCAGCCCCCACGTTCACCGCCCTCCCGGCCTCTCCCTGCGCGCGCCGGCTCGGCCGCAATTTAATCGCCGACGCCCCGGGTGACCTGCCCTGCTGCCTCCAGTTTCCTCTCAGGCACCAGGCGGCCCTGTACGCACCGGGACAAGAAAAAAAAGTGCGCCCGGCCCACGGGGACACTCTTTGGCTTCGGTTTACAAACCCCCGCTCTGAAGGGAAAAGAAAAAAAAAATCACCCTCTGCCCGCCACCTCTCACCTCGCCCCCCCCCGCGGCCCCCTCCCACTGCTCTCGCCGCCGCCGCCGCCGCCGGGGCTGCCGACCCGGTGCGCCCCGGCGAGGCATTTTCGCACCACGCCACTGCGCGGAGAGGGAGCCAGATGGGGGTGAGATAACCGCGCGGAGGGATCCGAGGCGATAGCGCTGCTCCTGATGGGACGCCTCACACTGGCAGGGAGATGCCTCCGCCGGCCTTAAAGGGGGCCCATAAAGCCGCACTGCCAAGGGTTCGCCGTGCCCCCGGGGCCCAGCGAATGTGGGCAGCGGCCGGCGGAGTGGGGGCGCAGCGGTGCCTTACACTTGGGGGGTGGTGGTGGGAGGCAGGAAGGCCACTCCCAGGAGGGTGCAGAGCAAATGACTCCCTCCTCCGGCCCCTAGAGCAGCCCCGCAGAAGTTGGCTGTGGCTTTTGCACTTCTGGACGCGCGGGCGCAGCCTAGGAAACATGGGCAAGCAGTGTAGACGGAACGGACCGTACTTTTTAAGTTAGATCCTATCCAAGTGGTTTGATTAAAAGCCACAAGGGTGACCCCAGAACCTGTCATTATCAAAGCGAATCTAAGCCCTGTCCAGCCGAGCGGGCCTTGTGGAAATGAGATGTACACTTACCCTTGACGCACTGCATGCCTGGCTGAGGCTCCCAGGTTAATTGATATTTAATGGAAATCATGCCCATGAATATAGTTTCCATCATTTCAGCCTTGATAGACGTCAGCACCAAGCGCAGGGGGGAGGCTGAAGAATGTGGGGAGGGAGGCATTAGCATTGCTGAGGGAGTAAGTAGAAAAGCGGACAGAAATGTTCCAAGGAGGGAAGGAGGACTCACGTTGGGGTGCGTGGTATTTCCTTGGGCAGGACGCGCGGCTCCCGGGTTTCAGCCCCGGTGTGGAGCGGACCAAAGCAGGCAGTGACCCCGGGCGGAGCACGGGGGACCGACGCCCGTGAGTCCCCCCATTGAGCCTCCGGGGCCGGCGTTCGGATCCCGCCGGTTCCAGGCAGTTGCAGGCAGCACCCATCTCCTGTTAACCATTCTAGTTCATCAGCCAAGCCTGTGTAATTACTACCAAGAGCGGGCGCGGGGCTGAGCTTTAAAAGTTACTATTAATAATTTTTCCAAAAGAAAAGAGAAGGTTCATCCTAGCTTGTGAGCGATGAGAAAGAGAACTGTCCTGAGGCATGTGGGCCAGTCGAGTCGAGTGTGAATCGGAAAATATTCCTGATTTTTGAAGCTCGCTCTAAAGCCGCTTTGCGTTACACCACCAACCGCCTTGTGTCCCCCACATATTTCCCCCCTCTCTACTCCCGTTTTAATGTCCAATAAATGTAATAGGTCTCTGTTGAGTTTTCCCTCACCTACTTGACCATTTTCCTGTGCTCTTTGGGTGACCGAGCCCCTTTCCCTTGGGGATAATCCATTGTGAGGACGCCAGGCCCACGGGCCTTGGGAACCAACCTCGAAAACACGCCCTGAGCCCATCCAGGACGCTCCTGCTAACGATGACACACACTACCGCCGGCTGTTCACGCCAAATGCAAATGTCTGAAAATCCCAGACGGCCCCCAAAGGAGCAGCAGGCGAGTGATTTCAACTAACCCCACTCCTTGTGGGTTGCCCCAGCCTGAGAGTGTGATCTTGAGATAAGTCCAGGAGAGCTAAATATCATATTTTGCAAATGAAAAAAATAAGGTCGATATGGAAAGGCATAACAAGATAATAACGTCTAAGACTCTTTCAATTGTTTTTACAGGGAAGGGCTGGAAATGGTTAAAGTAAACGGATTGCTAATACATCTCCAGATGATAAAGTCATGGTTTATTTAGTTTTTAAATTAGTGGAGTGCAGGAGACTTGTGTTTTGCGCGTGGGGGTGGGTAGGGTGTGTGTGTGTTTCTGCCAGTTATCCCCAGGTGAAACTTCCTTTAAATCCTATGGCGAATGAACCGGATTCTGACAGTTAATGATTTGTATTCCGGTCTTGCAAATACCCAATTAAAAGAATATTATTTTCAGCAAAGGTTTCGAAGTAACTTTGTATCGTGCCTTTTTTATTTCACTGTTTGGTGTGTGTGTGTGTGTGTGTGTGTGTGTGTGTGTGTGTGTGTGTGTGTGTGTGTGGTGTGTTTAAACACTCGATAAAAGAGTGGGTTTTGAAATGGAATGGAGAAAAGGGAGAGTGAACCCAGATCTCAATAATGCAAGGCACCATCTAGATCTGTGTGGTTCCTGGAGGATGAAAAAGAAATACAAATACAACAAAATTCATTTCTACACATTCTGGCCTAATTAAGAAAACATTATTACAACACAACGTTTCCTCTTGGGACAAAACACTTAGTTTTTCTTTCAAGCATTTTATTTATAATCTGAATGGGAAAAGAGAGCGATTAACTTCGCAAATAAAGATCTATGCTTTTACAAGCTTCTGTTTTGATAGAACGCATTAACTTACCATAACGTTTTATAGTTTCAGCTGTGCCATAGTCCAAATTTTCTGAAATCCTGACTAAGCCAAAATTTTATACCTAACAAACATGGCTACAGAATTTAATAGTGCACATTGCTTCTTTATTTGTTAAATTTATCCTAATTTGGAATTTAAAATAAGATTATAAATATTTTTAATCAAAACCTTCCTACACCCCCAACTCTTGCTTTACGAGATCACAAAGTGGAGCAACGGCGCTCTCTGGTGGCCAAATGCCACCTGGAGCCGACCGAGTTTAGCTTACCTTCAATTCGACTCAAACTATTAATAATTCCAATCTTGTTCTTCAGTTTGACTGGGGCTTGGATCGCTGACACTAATAATGCTTCATCCCTGTGATTGTCAACAAGTGAAGAGCAGCAAACAGGGGCTCCTGAATGCCAAGGATATTTGTGCTCCCAAGAGCTTCTAGTAGTGTCTTTTTCAAAAGTTTCCAGCCCTTCTTTTGCCAGACACAGTAGGTCCCCATTCTGTAATCATCCACAACTATAGGTTGGACTAGATTTAACAAAAATCACAATTTTCTAAATATCAACTGCAACAGGATTTTTTTCCCCCAGAGGAGCCAGGCACTTCAAAAAATAAAATATAAATTTTGTGAATTTTTTCTTTTAAAACTGTCACTTAGCGTTGAACATGAATATTTGCTATTTTAACTTTGTAATTTTAATTCTTCAGGCCCATTTCTCTGGGCAATGGGATGGGGGTTATACAGACCAAATTAAGAGCTTTTTGCTAGATCTCAGTGGTTGTCTGGAAAGGCCCCCTGGGCTGTGTTCATTGGAATGTCTATGCACAATAAAGGAGATTTTAAGTTTACATCAAAAGTCAAAGAATGAAATAAAGTGACTAAGCATTCTACTTTAATTTTTTTTTAAAGCAAAGACTTTAATCAGCTTAGGTGTTTCCTGTGAGGTTCATCATTTTTCTCATTTTCAAAAACACTTTCCTCCAACTCAGCAGTAACTATTATATTTTCTATAAGCAAATAGATATAATTTCCAATAATATGTTTGCTATTGAGTTTGGAGTGGAAGGCCAGATTTTTTTTTGTAAAAAGGCATTTAAGTAACTTCATCTTTTCCAGCCGACCATGAGGCTGGGAGACCCTCGACCTAAGTAAATGACCCAAGATCACTAACTCACCCACCCCCAAATAAGAGGCCGATTTAAAAACAAAAAGAACAAGCTAGACCACGGCCATAGTCAAATATTATGAAGAGGCACCCACCGAAGGCTAATTCTAATACCCAGACCATTTTAAAAATCAGAAATACATCATCTCCTCCTTCCTACCCAACCCCGTTTTAATTTCCTAAGTGCTCACACCTCACCGGGCGTTCCCAAGCCCCTGCCTTCTTGGTCCAACGCAGTCTTGTTTATATTTTATTGTCCAGATTTTAAGACCTAGTTTTGTCTGCATTTTTCCTTTCCTCCTACAAACACAAACATCAAAATGAGATGATTTCAAAGCGAAGCGCCGGGCCTGTCGTAAACTCATTACCTCCAGACGTCTCGCCGGCTCGATGGCTTTATGACACCTTGGCTCTTCCTGTTTTCAAAGAGCCCTAGGTATCGGGTTGGCCGCAGGGGTGGGGGTACGCAGCACCTTCTGCCGGATCTGGGCCTTGGCTTTCCCTCGCCGCCCCCCTCTGCTTTTCCTTCAAGTCCCCTCTTTCATCAGGAACCCCCAAAACTCTGTCTTCGCCCTTGCCTTCCGCCCAGCTCAGGCCGCCCGGCGCCGCCGCCTCTCCGGCCTGCAAAAGCTGTGCTGGGCCCGAACCCTCACTTACAATGACCTTCATTTTAGCCTCTGAATGAGGCCCTCAGAGGGCCAAGCTGGGGGCTAAACGAGCACAGAAACTGGGTGAGGGAGAGGGGGCGGTGGGGTGAAGGTAACTGCGGAGGAGAGCCTTGACCATTTTGATCTGCTAAGGTCACACTGGGGCTCCTGTGGGGAGGGGCGGAAGCTCACAGCCTGACCGGCTCAGCCTTCCGGGAGCCAGACAGACCCGCCGTGCTTCAGGAGTTGCTCCAGAGTGCAGAGTTGGCCTTTCCCTTGTTTGGAGAGGGGGTCGATGGCTGTGACTACATGATCAGAGAGAGACGTGGGGTATGGTATGCCAGCGCCCCAGCAAGAGGCTGCCTGCTTTCTCGGGCCTTTCGGCTCCTCTGTGCACTGCTGCAAGGCTGACACTGGTTCCAGGGCACAGAGTTCGCTAAGGTGCTGGAAGCAAGCTGAGGGAGAGACCGGACCGCCACCCCCGCTTCCCTCCCCACACACACCCCGCCATGGTCTGTGCTCTAAGCTGGGTTTGTCCACACAAAGGGAAACTCGGAGGCAAATCAGAAACATCTCTCAGGTGGAAGGACCCGGCTTTTTAGCAATGTCTCACTCGCAGAGACGGGAAAGAAGTTCCTGAGGGTGATATTTTGCAGAAAGACAGAGAAAGCAGGCACACAGCGTTACGGGCCAGCGTCTGGGCTCCATTTGATCAGATCAGCATTTATTGGTAGGAAGCGGTAACATTTACAACTGGTCCTCAGGCAGGAACCCGGCGGGCCTACACCCGCGGCCGCCCACGCGAGGCGAGCCCTCCCGAGGGCAGCGGCTCCTCCAGTGCACTGAATAATCCCCACCCCGCCACTCCAGAGGCCCTGGGCTCCTCTTTCTCTCTCCTTCCAGGTCTCAGTCGAGGGCCGCGGGCTTCCTGAGGAAAGGGGGCTTTCATAACCGGTGGGCTACCCGGCCGGGCCTCGGCGAGTCTCCGCACTGCCGTCGCTCTGCCTTCATTCTCGCAAGTGGGGCGCGCGTGGCCCTGCTTGAGCAGCGCTGAGGACTAAACTACAGCACTTTTCAGAAACATGGAAGACATTTACAAAGGAGAGGGCTGCTCGAGCCAGCGTGCACTCACAAAATACAGCATTTCCTAAGGAACCAATGGGGCAGGAAAGGGAGGGCACGGGACAGGGCAAAACCCCAAAGCCACTTGGTTTCTCCAACACATAAGCGAGCACATATAGAGTCCCCCAAATACCTCACAGAGACCAACCACACAGTCACTTCTACCTAAAAGGTGTGTCTGTGTGTGTGTGTGTGTGTGTGTGTGTGTGTGTGTGTGTGAAATGTCCGTATCGCGGAGAGTTTCTGGAAATCAAGCACCCACAAAGAAAAAAACCCACTGCCTTTGCAAAACAGAGCGGTCCCGCCGGCGCCGTGCCGGGTCAGTCTCCTTTGGGACATTTCTCCTTGCTCATCTTTTTCATTTTCATCCTACGATTCTGGAACCAGATTTTGACTTGTCTCTCTGTGAGATTCAGAATTCTTGCCACCTCGTAGCGCCGGTCCCGGGTGAGGTACATGTTGAAGAGGAATTCCTTCTCCAGCTCCAGCGTCTGGTACTTGGTGTAGGGACAGCGCTTTTTCCGCGTGGAGCGAGCGTGGATCCAGTTTGCTGCGGGGTTGTCTATGAAGAGGGGGGTTTGGAGAAGGGGAGCGAGGGGCGGAGGGGAGGCAGGGAGAGACGACAGGGTGGGGGAGAGAGGTCGTTAAATTAATTTCACCAAGGATGGTCGCTTTTCACAACTTGGGGGAATTATCATAAAAAAACCTTAATGCCCGCGCTCTGTTTACCGTACAAACCGCGCACCCAGGGTAGGTGGTTATGGGAAGCTTTTTTATGGATGTGTGTTGCTCGCCTAGGCTAAGGTAGGCGTCTAGACGTTTTTATAGGTTAGTAAAACTATCAGTTTTGCACATTCGAGCCTTACAGGTTTCAGCAATAAATCAGGGGGCAATTTCTTTTGCACTTACTTGGGTCAAGTTGCTGCTGTGGTGGCTGCGGATGCTGCTTCTCCTCCTCCTTCAGCGGGCAGCCGGGGCTCGGGTGGTCGCTGCAAGCCGAGGGCTCCGACGAGCCGCCTGTCCCGGCCCCAGCTCCAGCCCCGATCCCTGCCCCAGGCCGGGTTCCCCCAGTTGCCGCTGCCGCCTTGTCCCGTAGGAACGAGTTGCACGAGAACTCGGGGCCGCCGCTCCCCTGGGACTCTCGGGCCGCAGAGCACTCAGTCTGTTTGGAGGAGGAAGACGAGGAAGTGGAGGAGGAGGTGGAGGTGGCGGCGGTGGCGGCGGCGGCGGGGGTCGGGGCCGCTCCGGTTTCAGGCTTAATCCCGTAGTGGCGCCTGTTGGGTGGGCCGCTGGAGCCAGGGCTGGGGCCAGGGCCCTGGCCACCGCCGCCTCCACTGCCGCCGCCGCCGCCGCCGCCCGCGCCGCCCGGGAAGCCGGGCAGCGGTTCCATCCAGGAGCGCATGTAGCGGCTGGGCTCAGAGGCTGCGGCGGCCAGGGGCGGCGGGGGCACGTATGGGTGGTAGAGGCCGCTCATCGCCGCCGCCGCCGGGGGCTGGGAGGGCACCGCGGACCACGAGGCAGAGAACACGGCCGATTTGGGGGCAAAACTACACGAGGCAAACTCCGCGGCGGCGGCGGCCGGGCTGTCGGCCACACCTGCGGGCCTGCCCTGCGCGCCGGGCCCAGGAGGTCCGAAGCGCGCGGCGAACACCTCGTCGCCCTCATGTCCTATGAGCGAGTCCACGTAGTAGTTGCTGAGGGTGCCACTGGAGGACATTTTGAAGCACCGTGCGCTCCCACCCAAGGTTACACTGCCCGCCGCCGCGCCGCTCCCCGCCGGCGCCCGAGCCGCCGACTAGTTCGCAGGCTGCAGCCTCCACCATTGGTCGCGCGGCCCACGTGATCATATTTACCAATACCAAGAGTAAATCAGTCCGCTAAACTGGGGGCTGCTGTGATTAAAAAAAAAAAAATCATCATCAACATAAGCCATGCAATTAAAGCCCGCGGGTCCCGGCCAGTGCACCGGACTTGGCACAGCCTGGCTCGGCCAGCTCGGCAGCTACTGGGACCACACGCCTGACTGCGGCCGGAGGAGGCGCTGGGGACTATTTGTTCGCTTCCTTTTGCCGCCCTTGGTCTTGCAGTTCGGTCCCGGCTCTGCCTCCCCAGCGCCTGGGCTCCCAGCTACCGACTGCGCGTCCTGGGCTCACCGAGAGTTTGGGCACAGCCGGGAGCAGCCGGGGTCGCGCAGGCCTGGTGCGGCCCCTAGCAGCCCGGCCTTCAGAGGCGGCCCCCTGGCGCCTGAGGGGAGTTCTTCTCCCTGTGCCTCTCTCCCTACTCAAACCCACCCCCTCCTTACACATACCCCCCCACACACACGCTCTCTCACAGCTTGTCGTGTTGTTTAAAACAGGTGGAAGACCTCTGTAATGATATTATGCCTTTCAATAAAAATTTTATGAGGTGTATTTGATTATAGATTAATGTGTCCCTAATAAAACGGACGGATGGAGCAGCTTGGAGGGTCCCCTCCCCCTACGACACTCACACACGCCCGCGCAGCCACACACACCCCCGACGTGAGGCTGAGCACACGCCGCGGCCCGACGGGTGAGCTGGAGCGGACTTGACCCGCGCGCGGGCTGGGCGCAGCGGCGGCCACAGACGGAGCTTCTGTCTGCCCTCGAAGCGGCCGGCAGGCTGGCGAGTCGGCACCGTGCGGACTGTGGCGGCCAGCGTGCCTTGTCTTCTCCGGGGCTGCTAGAAAGGCCCTGGAAGAGAATATACCATAGGGCAGAACCCAAATGGTAGCGCAGGCCCGCGCCCGCCCGCCGCCCAGACCCTCCCTCCAAGTGGCCAGCAGGAACCTCATCTCCCGGGGCAGGGCCGCTTTGCCTGGTTCCCACTTAGAGGCCTCCAAGCCGATGCCTGAGATGTCTTAAAAATGGCCTGGTCCTTGGGCCACTCACTTCCGAAATCTTTTCTTTTCTTCTTTTCTTTTCTTTCTCTTTTCTTCTTTCTCTGTCTTTCTCTCTCTCTCTCTTTTGCCTCCTGAGGTAAGGCTAGGCAGCCTTGAATCTGAGGCAAATGCCCATTGTCACTCCCAAATCCATGGTACAAAGCCTCGGAAACTCGGCTGGGAGCCGAGACAAAAGCAGCCGGCAGCGGAGGATATATTCCTCGCTCTACAAGTTGCTCAGCGCACCCTTGGAGGGCTCCCAGCCCACCTCGAGCCCAAAAAGAAGGGGGGAAATGGCTACTTCTGGCCTGATTGTCTTTGCCAATGGCTTTCTAATTTTGTTCCAGTGTTGCTGCCTTTGGCTGTAGCGCGGGTTTTCCTCCGAGACATGGACCCCTGTCAACAACTAATGAAGCTCCCCACATAGCGGAGGAGACCGAGAAGTCAAAATTGCCCACCTTCTCCTGCCCAACCAGTGGAGATCTGGACAAATGGATTCCAGTGTTCCCAACCTGGCATTCCTTCCGAGCAGGCTCTCTTCCACCCTTAGGAAATGGATCCTCTAAAGGGTTCTGTCTTGGAACTGGGGCAGGTTCTTGGTTTTGAGGAGGAAATTTAAAACTCTGAATAAATACGGAGTCTGCCAGACTCCCTGGATGAGGGCTGTAAGGCTTAGAGCCCATAAATATATTGTTTTTAGAAATGAAGAACAACGTTTTTTGTGAAGCTGCTTGAAGCTGTTGGAGACTCTTTGAAACTGCAGCACAACCAGGGGTAACGAATTCTCTGTCAGCAATTCTCCCCAGGGCTTCTCCTCCCTTCTCCCTGGCAAGACTAGATAAGTCTGCAATCTCTTGGGCTGAGGATCCTGCAATATATATACTGGTGAAAGCTGGAGTTTTCCAAGCCATGGTGGCAGCTGAAACATTGGACTTCATAGGAAGTCATGTTTATGTGCAAATTGTCTTTCGGTCACCCTTTATACATTTTCTTGCCTCCCAGATACAGTGGCTCCAACCAGCATTTTGTAATTAAACAGAGGAAGGATTTACTGGGGAAAATCTTCTTTTCCTTAAAAACAATTTCATGTGTGCCACTAATAGGTAATGACTGAGCATAAAATTTTTCCATAAGGAAATTAGGGCAAAGCGGGATGGCAAAACTCATCCATCCTCTGCTTTGCTGTGGCCTGGCTGTCTTGTGCTTGGGATGAGGGTGAGCATGAGGGAATGGGGGGCAGAACTGAATCCGATGCAATGCTAAACGGAGCTTGTCCTTGCTCCTGCAATGGAGGCCATGCAGTTTCCAGGTGGTCAAGACTGGTTTCAACCCAGCCCCTGAGGATTTCACGCCAGCCAGAAATTGCCAAGACCCTACTGAAAGCATTAAAAAGAACACAACTGAAACCAAAGAGAGGGAGCTCTGAGGAAAAAGCAGCTTGGGCACAGGCTTACTTACTCACCAGGCTCGGGCTAGAGAGAAATTTACACCCATTGAGAATTCAATTCAATCGTTGGGGGGTAGGGAAAAGAGGACTCTCTTTCCTCCCAACTATGGAAACAGCACACCCAGGCTGGGTATCACTCCCCCCACCACTGCCAAATTTCAGGACCCTAGGCCTGCTCCAGCTTCTCTCTTCCACATCCCTTCCCCTGCTCTCTATGCCTCCCCTCAACTGCCCCAAACAAGCAGTTTGACAGGAAGAGAATCTCACCAAAAGTTTTCATTTCCACTACATTTCCATTTCAGAAAGCAGAAGGAGCGAACTCATTTCCAGAGTTTATTGCATTATACATGCGACCAGAACATGCACAGAAAAGACAGGTTGCTGTTGCACGCTATCAAACCACAGATGCACCACAAGGAAAGGCTACAAGGCATAAATCGTCAATATTCCATCTCACCAAGGACAATTGCTAAATTCATTTGCAAAAAGATACATTGTAATGTGCTTTTTAGGCCCCCTCCCCCCAAAACTTGTGGGTTTTCTTAATCTTTTTTAAATATATATGTAATTTAAGTACTTTTAAGTACTGATATTCAAAACGCCATGAGCTCATGGACTAATCACACACAGAGACCTTTTGTGTTAGGAAAAACATGAAAAAGTCACATTGCTGGATGGATGAATGGATTGATGGATGCTCTACAGTTCCAATAAGTTAAGACTCAAATGAAAATGTGCAGTAATAGTTACCCTGCATTACGATGAAAAATAATAATAAATTACACGTGCTAGTTTTTTAATATATATATATACATATATATATACTCATAGGGATTACAGATCACTTGCAGCACGAACAGAATGACCCCAAAGTCACATTCTAGCAGGAAAACAAAACAAAACAAAACAAAGAGCAATGAAGGTTTTGTTTCCGCCTTCCGAGTCCTCCAGCACTCGGCCCTGGAACTCAGTGCCCCCTCTTTGATCCTGGCCTTCCACGGGCCTCGGACCTAAGAGAAGGTGAGGTTGGCGGTCAGTTCTCGGATCCGGTTCTCTCGGCTCATCTTCTTGAGTTTCATTCGGCGGTTTTGAAACCAAATCTTGACCTGCCTGTCGGTGAGATTAACGCTCTTACTGATCTCTAGGCGGCGCTCGCGGGTGAGGTACATATTGAACAAGAACTCTTTTTCTAATTCCAGCGTTTGGTGCTTAGTGTAAGGGCACCTCTTCTTTCTGCCACTCTTTGCAGTGAGCCAATTGCTGGTTGGAGTATCAGACTTGATTTCCTCTAACAAAATTAAAGGGAGAAGAAGAAAAAAATCAAGAATTTTTTTTTTCTCTGTCTGTTCAAATGTACCCTTGGCCATGACCCCGCTGGCAGCCAGGCTGCTTTGGGAAATACTGGTATTAAACATTACTCACATGAGGTGGGCCCTGGAAGGGATTTGTAATTGATGCCAGATTAGTTTAAATGCCCCAAATGACACGATGGGCGGATACTCTCGCCCTCTGTGTCAGGGTTCTCTCTCTCAAGTTTCTGACCTGCACAAAACATTAGTACAACAGTAAACTTTCAGGATCTCCCCAGCAACATTCTAAGTGGTCAGCTTATGACAAGGCTGGAGTGGAAGAAAGCAAGCCACAGCCTAGACAAGCCTACCAACCCCATTGCTCCCTCAGGTCCCCAAGTCAGCCACGTTTTCCCCACTTCTCCGAGTCAGTTGGGGGAGCCCCATAGGTGTCCATTCTGTTTCAATATATAACCAAGGAACTGAGTACACTCCCTCAGTCCTGCCTGGGCATTGTTACATTCCCCAGATTTTCCTGAATTCTTCTGCCTTCTTGCCCTCACACAAAGGCATTCCCCTAGAAATATAGCTTCTTCATGTGGCCTACCTCTGGACACTGGCGGAGAGGCTCACGGGCAAGGTTCCTTCTCAAAAAACCAGAGCCCCTGGCTCTTTGCCCTAGCCCAGCCCTAAGGCTAGCTCTGTCAGGTGGGCCATGCAGATTCCATTCTCCCCTCTTTCGCCTTTGCCCCCTTTGCAAACGGATTACAAAGCTTGCTGCACTTTCCCCCAGACAAAGCCAAGGTTACCTAGCCCCACAGAGGCAGGGAGCTCTGTTCCCCCGGCCCAAGCGCCAAACAGCCAAGCCATCTGGTTCCCCTTGCCGCCTCCAAGCTCGCAAGATGCGGGGTGCATACACTTGAACACGAACACGGTGCCTTGGACCACCTTAAAATCATCATTGGGTGAAAGGTAAAGCTGGGACTGCAAATCTGAGTGGGAGAAAGGAGATTCTGGGGCCGTGTTTACGAGCCGCAGGTTTCATTTGCACTCCTTTGTTGCATTTCAGATCTAGCTCAGGAAAAATAAACCCGGCAAGCCCTTCCTCTGCTCGGGCGCCATCACGTAGGGCCAGGACTAGCCAGGAGGGCCAGGGCAACCGCGGAGAAGCGGAGACCATCTCCGGACTGAGACTGCTTCTCTAAAAGCTGAGAGGAGCTGCACCTGCGAGTCGGCCCCACCTGGGCTGCCCGGGCGGCGCTGGGCACCCAGGTGCTCCCCCTCTGCCGGGCTCCCGGGCTGCGCGCCCCGCTGGGGTGACAACTTTGCTCATACCGACCTTTGCTTTCCTTCTCCTGTACTTCGGGACTGGACACGGAGACCTCAGCCAGGCAGCTCCTCTCTTCTGGAAGGCCACCCTTGGCCTCGGGGCTCTCCACCTGGGAGACTTTGGTGGGCTCCTGGCCGCTTGCAGGCTCGTTCATCTTCTTTTCCATCTGCAGCTGGGCAGCCGAAAGCTGCGGCTTGGCCGCGCCGCGAGGGTTGAGCTGGAGCATGACTGTGGAGCTGCCTTCGGGGCTGTTATTGTACTCTTGGGTTTTCCCGGTGGCGTAGGTCTGACTCAGTCTAAAATATCCAGGGACAGGAACCTCGGGGTTCTCAACGGGACAGGACTCAGGGACCAGCCTCTGGTACGAAGGGACCTCGGCAGAAATGAGTTTGTTGCGCTTATCAGAATACATGCAGCAATTGGATTCTTCCTTAATGTTGGTGGTGAAGGAGCAAGTGGGGACTTGCTGTGTAACAGGTTGCTCTATTCGACAAGATCTGTTCGGGTCTGTCCAACTGTCTACTTGAGGTATATAAGGATGCACATTCATACCCATATTTTGGTGGTTCACTTCTCTTTTGGCCAGAGACGGGAGCAGTCCACAGGTTTGCATTCCATAGGTCCCCATGTCTGCGCTAGGTGGTGGCATGTACATGCTGGCGCTGCTCGAATAAAAACTGTCACTCCTGCAGGCACTGATCAAGGAATCTACTAAAAAAGTATTAGCAGCAGGAGAGCTGTTGGGAAAGGACATTTTGGGGAGGAATTTGAAGAAGAGAGATTGTGTCCTTTGTAGGCTGACATCTCTAGGAAAACATTCCCCGTGTAATTGTGGATGCCTCTGCCGACCACATGACAACCAAGCCAATGAGATTTGAAAATGGCCTTGAGCCGCAGCCTCCTCGCAGGTCACGTGCTCCAGAGCCCGGCCGGCCGGCAGCGTAAGCACGGACAACAGCGACATCTACTACGCGCCCGAGATAGTGCGCGCTGGAGACAACCCACCCAGCACTCTCCGCCGCCCGCCAGCTTACCCGGGGCTCGCTTGGCCCGCTTGCCCCACTCGCGTCCCCAACTCCGGCCTTTGGGCCCCGCTGGCGGAAGGAAAGGCTCGGCCGGAGGGGCTTCCGGGAGGATACTTTTGGGGAGGGAAGCCGGAGTGCGGTGGCGCCAGCGCACAGAAGCGTTTCCCCCCGGCATACACCCAGGCAGAACGCGCCCGAGAGGACCGGGACCCGGGCGGGGGTGGGGGCCCAGGCTGGTTAATTTTGTCCCGGGAAGCCTGGGAAGGTGAGTCGATTCCCTCGGCTCTGAGACATCCACCCCAGGTGTCCACAGAAAAACTCTCGCGCAAAGAGGCGGCTAAGGTATCCTGGGGAGCAGAGGCAAGAAGGGCCTCGAGGGCGGAGAGGCCAAGTAGCTGGCCGACCCCAGAGCCTCGAGGACCGGCTGGGCCCCGGCGCTGTCCTCTCCTTCGGCCTGCCCGCCCGGCCTCCGGGCCCCTCCGCGCCCCGGTGAGTTACCCGAGCCTTGGGCTTTCTGAGGAACCACACCCCGACCTCTGCGGGCCAGGCCGCTGGGAGCTTTCAGACCGGAGACAATCCACTCGTCGAGCAGTTTGCAATCCGCGAAAGAGGCCCTTGGGTTCCCAGCAGGAAAACTAAACTGAGGTTCTCCTCCCCACAAACCCTGATAAATGGAGGGCAAAGAGGAAGGAAGGAAGAGAAAAAGAAAATAATTTTTTCAAAGAGGAAAACTCTCGCCCTCAGACTCTAGAAGTTTTAGAAAACTGACAGGGCCAAGCAGGAGAGAGAGAGAGATGCAAAGGTGTCATTTGGTTCTTCTGCAAAGAAAAATGTTTTCCTTTTATGGATTTTGTAAAAGCATTGGTTTCTGACAAGTGCAAGGTACAAAAGGTTGTGGAATTTATTAATACATATTAAGGAGAATCAGGGCGATCAATAAAATTCTCATCTACATTCTTGGGCTACTTGGTAATTTTCTTGCTTTTGAAGGTTTTTAAAGAGTTATACCCGCTGTTGCCACACACGGGAAGATATTTTATTAACAAATCAATCGAGACTTTGTAAAGGATAAGATTAATAGTTAAGATTTAGCATAATGGCGTTCGCTTTATGAATTATTGAAAATTATACTATTGATTTTCCCCTTCACTACTAACTAAGGAGGTCAATTTTTGTTTTAACACAAATCGTCAAATATTAAAAGCTATACTTTTGTCAGAAGTTGAGTTTTATAGTTTTGGACAATTCCTAAAATTATTTGACATGGTTTTGCTTGGGTAAGGGGAGGGAGAAAAAAAAGGAGGTGGGGGAAGAATCTTAGTCCCCTGTTTCCTTTGGTGAGAGAAAGTTCTATAAAGAGGATTTGGTCTGGGGTTGTGGTCGAGCTCATTAAAGAACAACCACCATCACCACCATGGAAACTCGGAGTTTTATGAGAAACTTCTCCAACAACTTCCTCCCTCGTTCTCTGGTTCCAGGCGGGTGAGCAGCCTTTCGGAAGCTCGGGCCTCGAGGCAGCAGCGGGGAGCTTTAACCTTGATTTCCAGAGGCTTGCCCCGGTCGAGGGGCCGGGCCAGGGCGCTGGAGTCGTCCTGTGGCTTCCGGATCCCCTTCTCTGCATCCGAGAGAGGAAAAGGATCCCCCCCACCCCAACTCTGATCATGAACCAGTTCTCTGTCTGGGAAGGCATCCATGTTTTCTTCTCCCCACATTCCCTGTCATGGGTTGGCCTTGGATTTCAGGCCCACAGACTGAACTTGTGGGCAAATTGGGTTTCCACCTCAGCAGAACATTTCTTTGGAGCCCGATGCTCATTAAGTGCCCAGCATTCTGCAGGACCTAGTAGCCCCGTTGCTCCTTCACAAAAACGTTTTCCAACAAACTCTTTGTCCCCTCACCCCAAAAGGAATCTCCCCTGGCCTGGTGGGAACAGGGGTTGGGAATTATTTTCGGCCTTGGGACGGCTTCGTCTGTCCCCTCGCAGTGCCCTCGCCCAAACAATAACCCCTTTAAAAAAAAAAACAACTCTGCGGTGGCAATGAGACAGACCTTTTAAACCTTTATGCAGCTGTTCAAATACAACATCATTGTCAGGTTAAAAGCCTGGCGTCTCTAACTGCTCCGACTGCGACTGCAGGGCCGGCAAAGTTTGAGGTTTAAACATTACATTACCTTTCGGCAGGGGTGTCTGTTTTTAAGCTTGGGGGAGAGGAGTGAGGAAGGCAAAAACAAAACAAAAAGCAACTTTTAACTCCAGTCTGCTAAGATCCTGTTCAAAGCTAACAGCCACTGACCAGCACCCCGAAAATTGCTTTCTCACAAGGCAGAGATCATTATCCCAGCCACAGCTAACGGTGCCCAGGGCTGGACAAAGTGCCCGCTACCCGCGCCCTCGGCAGGCGCCCTGACGCCAGCCTGGCGCTCCAGCACCGTCCCTGTGCACCTCGGCCAGGGCAGCTGCCAGGAACTCGGTTATCCAATTCTCCCTGTACCACGCCAAAGGCAAGACTGTTCAATCTAATTGGGAATTTTATGCCCATCAAATGCCCTTTCATAATCTTTATTTATACATGAAGAAAACATGCAGGCTAAAAAACAGCGATTCCTCATGGACCGGGTAGGTCTTCGGTGAGCCAGAACAGGCAGAATCTGCCTTCTGAATGTGAGGGCTTTTCTGTTTCAGCTCCTGGTGGCTTCGAGCTCAAAGTCACCCCCCCCATTGAAATTGTTTTTAAATAGGTCTTCTTCACTCGCAAAAAAAAATGTGTATCAGATATAATTTTGAATCTATTATCACAAATCTAATTTATTCTTTTTCAAACTTCTGCCCTCACATCACCTCCTTTACGCCAGAGACTTCCACTAGTTCAGAGAGATTTTATCATAAAAATCAAGCAAAATAGTTTTAATACAAGAGAATGATATGGCAGGGGAGGATAGAAAGTTTGCCCAAGACCCTAAGGCTAAGATGAAGCAAATAGAATGAAAAGGCAGCGGCTTTCAAGGCCAACCTTATTTTGCTTACGAGTATCTAATGTAGCTGCATAGCCACTGTTCTCGATCATCCTTAGATCAGTGGGAGCAGTTACCATTAATAATAAATCAATATTGCACCATAAAGGAGATGAATATCCATGTTTATACCAAACATTCTTCTCTCCAGCAAAGTTCTCCCCCCAAAAAAAAAAATGAAAGGGTCACTTTAGCAAGAAATTAGTATTTGTAATCAAGGAGTGGCTTGCATCTGTGCTCTCCTGTAACCGGGAAGAACTGCAGCAGCCCCGGGCCTGAATGGACTTGGGTGCTCCTAGGTTCACCCTGAATTTGGGCCCTGAGCAGCCTGGCCTCAGGGTTGTGCCACTCTTTGGGGGCAGAGTGGATGGAGACAAATTTTAAAAGTTGCTTCCCCCAGGGGCCCCTCCGGGTTGCACGGTGCACCTCCCAGCCAATGTGAAAAGAAATCAAGAAATCAAGGGAGCAAATGGAGAGGCTGGGGAAGCTACCACCAACGCGAAAAGGGGGTCTATGGAGACACGCAAAAGGGCCAGCAGCCAGGGAGCCTCTTTCCATTGTAGACACAAAAGACTCCTACTCAGCGCATTTCCCCTCCACTTCAAGATCTGAGACTTTGGCTACTCAAGATACATGGCCACCCTGTATAAGCCCCATAGCTCTGAAGATCAAAAGGGCTCAGCCTGACCCCTTCTGTCCTGGACCTACCCCCCTCCCCCAACCAAAGTCCTGGTCCAATCCCCTGGCCTTTTTCAGGTCCGTCTTAGGTGCCACAGGGAGAAAAGGAACTGCGTTCTGCTCGGGGAGGCTGCCAGTCAAAGTCAAGAGGCCCCCTGCAAGGCCACATGCGCCCCCCTCTGGAGCCACCTAAAGAGGAACACAACGATATTTGGGGAAGGGAGTTCTCACCCCACGTGGACTGAGGTCCGAGTTAGGCCCCGGAAAATGTAGCTTCACAATAGCCAAGCTGGACCCACAGTCTGACAGGCTGGAGCCCGGGGTTCCCACAGGGAACACCCACGCCTCTGGCTGGCGCCTCACTGGGGTGCTCATGGCGCCTCAGCCACCGCTGAAGCAGATGCCAGCTCTCAGGGGTGGACCCAGGGCTTTTGATCCAGGGCCTGGAGGGAGGAGACAGAGACAGCGGAGTCAACCCAGGCCCGCACTAATTCCGGGGCTTGGGTGCGCTTCACTATGAACTTTGGGGAAGGGACAGCCACCCATCCTAGGAAGCTCACGTCCTGGAGCCCTCCCTTTTGGAACCTCCCTTTTGGACCTCTGATGGTGACACAGGCCCACCCCCATGTCAGGAACTTTGCAAAGGGGACACGGGCTAGAATGGCTCGCGGCAAGAAAACTGCTTCCAAGAGCTGGTCCCAAAATCGAACTCCGTGCTCAAGGCCAGCAGGCGACTTGGTAGGGTGTCCAGGAGTCTGTCAAATGCAAAGCCCGTTTGCTTCAAATGTATTCCCCATTCCACGACGCCTTGGAGTATAAACGTATCCCGGGACAGTCTGCCGATTCCCGCCGCCGCATCAGCTCAGCCTGGCCCTGGGCTCCCCAACTCCTAGTCCTGCCTGCGCCTCCCAGTCGCTACCGGTAGCCCCTGGCGCCAGGCACGACCCTGGGGGGAGGGGAGACTTCCTCGCCCAGAACGACCCCCTCCGTTCCGACGCGTCCCTTATTTTCTGGGACCACACTCAGCTAAGTTGCCGGCGCCCTGATCTGTTTTAAACAAAAGCCTTTTAATCGTCCCAGGAGGTCGGAGAGCGCGCAAAGCAGACGCGGTTTTTGGAAGGGGGTGGTCCTATCCTCATATCACTCTCTGCACTCAAACCAGTTAGAATATTGATTTCCCCTAATTGAATTAACGCGCAGTCGCATTACTATTTCGAAGTGCACATATTTGCCTTTTAAAAATCTCTCCTCGATACCACCAAGTTATAACAAGGTATTCTTTGCAACAGCTTTATCTTTAAGGAGACAACGATTAGGAGATCGCTTTTTCAGAAATCTGGCTGGTTCCCTTATCTCTGTCTTTATACAACTTCCCACACCTCATGGCTGCTTAGCACAAACCAACAGCAAACAAACACCTTAGCGGCCGCCTGTTTCTAACGGGCTGATTGCTTATTAGAATCCAGTAACGGAAAGACTCGGTACCACAGCCTCTCTGCCAAACGCGGCTTCTGGAACGTGAGCACGCCCCCGTGTGGCTGTCCAAGGTCATGCAAACGGGAAATGGTATCGCTTGCCTAAGGTGGTGGACATACAAGCTTGATACAATTAGCCGCAGTTAAAAAAAAAAAAAAAAAAAAAAAAGGAAGAAAGAAAGAAAGGATACATGGAGAGAGAAAGAAATAAACCATTTTAAGCTCCTGGAATGATCATACTACTAGGGCACTGACATTGTAACGGACACCCAGAATTCCAAACAAAGGAATCCCCTTCCGAACGAAATTATTCAATTGTAGGCTTTGTGTCTATTGCATCTTTCACCAAAGGTTGTGCGACGCTTTTGAGAACAATATATTTTCTTTTGTTTCATATCATAGAAAGCGCAATAATTTATTTGACAGTGTGACAATTTTTTTTAATATAACGAAGGTGTAAGTCTGAATAGAACTTCCTTTTCAAATGTCTGCTTTTTAAAAGCAAGGTTCTTCTTTAGAGCAAAGGGGACTATCTATGACCCCCCAAAAAACACCCCAGCATTTTCTAGCTGTATTAAAAACATTCTGGTAGACATTTTAATCAAATCAGTATTTGAAAAAGAAGTCAATTGCTATTGAATTACGCAAATGTTTGAAGGGAAATTAAGCTTATTGATCCTGAAATTAGGAATTTGCTTAGATTTATGGTGAGCCCCCATATAATTCTGTGTGGTCATAAATGTGTGTGGGGATCTGGATGTGTGTGAGCATGTGTGTGTGAGAGTGGGTGGCGGATGAATATCACAGAAGAACCTTAAGGCGCCTAATTATTCAGAAAGGTTAAAGGTGATGACCTTGACATTTTGGAAGTTCAAAGGCATACACTTATGCACTTATGTTTTTCCTTCCCCCCCCCAAAAGCTTTGGCAATTAAATTTTTTTTTGCATTTAGAAATGCTTGCCTCTTTGGAAGAGGCATGCGATGCGTCTATCTTATGGATTTTTTTTTTTTTTTTACTTTGGGCTTATGCGAAGTTAAGAGTCATAAGATTCACTTTACTCTTTTCAGAGAAAGAAGCTTTCTCTCACTCCTCCAGTTTATTGCACATTGCGGAAATCTCTTTTGGGCCCACCAGAAGGTGTATAATATAACCCAATTAAGCTGTTTAGAACTTTGGCTTTTATGGTGTTGTCTAGACAGTTCAAGGTTTTGTAAACAGCCTGGCCTGGCCCTGCAACATAAAGTGCAGTGCAGCCCCCACCACATTCTTTAACTTGAAGGGATAAATGTGGTGAGAAGTGGGTCTGCAGCCTCGGGCCCTATTCCAGGAATGGGGCTTATCTTCCCTGGCTGTGACACCGGCAAGCACCCCAAGCCCTCTCTCCCCACTGATAACTTCCTTTCAGCAAACTATTTTTTTCAATGGAGGGTTCTAATTTTGGTTTCTTTTAAGGGACATTGGATCCTTGATACCTTGTTAAGAGTGAATTTAGATTTTCTAACCAGTTTTTTTAAAAATGGTTTTTGTTTTTTCAGAAATTCCAAGTTTGCTAGAATGGGGTGGGAGCAGTGTTGTTTTATAGGTTCCTGCTGCCCCGACCTCATTGCTTGGAGAAGGCAGCACCTGGGACACATCTTCAATTCAGAAATTCACCCCTAAAATGATTTTTAAAACCAGGGTGGCCTAGGTGAAGTAGAAAGGAACAATTCTTATTTTAATGGAATTAAAAAGCATTTCACTTGATTTTCAGTTGCATGGGGGTGAAGATTTTGGTCACTAAAATGTCCTAATCAGACACTAAACTTATTCAAAGAGGAAAATTCATACAGTGTATTGAAGCTGTAACCTCCATTTTACTAGAAACCATTTATTCACACACAAGACAGTGACTCATGCCTTGATACGACAAACCAAAGGTACATTTCCCAGATTTTAAATAATCTGCGTTCACCAAGTGGGAAGGGCAGGGTCCCTTAAACTCAGAACAAAAACAAGTGCCTTGCAGCGCCGGCCTAACTCTCTACAGATCCCACAGCGTCCCCACGCAGACCTGGAGAGAGGGAGGGAGAACAACAGCACACTGGCGGTAAAATTGTAAAGGGACGTTTGCATTTACCATTTTCCCCTTATTAGGATCCGTTCGGCCAAGTCCCCGGCCTCATCCGCAGGCTGCAGTGGTCGCTGGGAGGTCCCGAGTTGACCGTGGGAAGGAATGGTGGAGTTCCACAGAGAAGAGGCGTCATTAAACCCAAGAACATTGGGCCTGCCGAAGGCAGGCTGGTGGGGAGGAGGGTGAGTGAGTGGGGCTCAGGGGAGAGGGGTGCTTCCTGGAGCTCTCAAAATAAGGGATTTCCAGTGAAATACTGCAGACGGTCTCTGTTCAGTTTCTTTTCCTTCATCCTGCGATTCTGGAACCAAATTTTGACTTGCCGGTCAGTGAGGTTGAGCATCCGAGAGAGTTGGAGTCTTTTCTCTTTGTTTATGTACACGTTAAAGAAAAACTCGCGTTCCAGTTCGCGGATCTGGTACTTGGTGTACGGACAGCGCTTTTTCCGGGACCGCTGGGGGGCCACTGCAAGGCAAACAGACCAAGGGGTGAGAGAGGCCGCTGCCTGCCAACCCCCGCCCACCCTCCCGCCCAGGCCCGCGTGAGGGCCAGGCCTCGGCCCTTTGGGGACGTCCCCTGCCGCTGCTGAAAGGCCCTGCCTGCATAGTGGGGGATGATATATGGGCGGGCACAGGAGAGAGTGCGGGCGTGGACGTGTGTTCACGCCCGGACACACACACACACACACACACACACACACACACACACACACAGCCTGGCACCGAGCAGAGCGTGAGGCAGGCTCTGAGCTGGAACCTGAAGGGAGAGAAACACGAGCACACCGGGGCATCTGCTCGACTCCAGCCTGCAGCGCGTGTCAGCCAGAGGCTTGGATAAAGTCCAGTTCACGGATCAAACTCTCCCCTCCCCATCCCACCCTTAAAAACAGGAGGCTCGAGTGTCCACACTCACAGGTTGGCTTGAAATCTCCCCTCTCTCCCTCCATGGTCTCTAGCACACACACACCCCAAACTGAGAGAAAGCTCTCTGCAGCGATTAATGTCCTCTTCGAAGTCTACCTTAAGCCCACCTAAATTGGTTTCCTATCGTAAACACGCTTTACAACGGCCGGGGAAATCTTATAGGATGTATAAACCCCTTCGAACGCTTATAAAGTAGCACATAAAACGGCGCAAGCAGAGGGAGGCCCCCGCCGCCCCCCCGCACCCGCGGCCCCGGGGCCCAGCCGCCCACCCCGCGCTCGGTGCCTACCTGTGCCGCCGCTCTTCTCAGCCCCCGCCTCCCCCGGGAGCCCCTCGCGGTCTGCACCGCCGGCTTCTGCCGCCCCCTTCGGCTCCGAGCCGGGGGTCGCCTTGGTGCACGGACTGCCCCCGCCGCCACTGGTCCCCGTCTTGGGGTCGCCCTTATCGACAGCGCCCTCGGGCTGCAGCGGCGCGGGCGGCGGAGGGGGCTGCGGCCCGGCGAACGGGGGCCCGGGCGCGGCCTCGTAGAACTGGTCGAAGCCCTGCGGCAGGATGCCGTTGCGGCCCACGGCGCTGTAGAAGTTGGAGGCGGCGCCCGCGGGGCCGTGCGGCGGCCCCGGCGCGGCGCACACCGGCTCCGGCGCCTTGAAGAGCACGTCCGGCCGGCGGCCCGCGGGCGGGAGCAGCTCGCGCTGCATGGCTGCCTCCTCGGCCGCCGCTGCCGCCGCCGCTGCCGCTGCCGCCGCCGCGTAGTAGGGAGCGTAGCCCCCTGCGTTGCCGCCGCCGCCCCCGCCCGGGCCGCCCCCGCCGCCACCGCCCCCAGCTCCGCCGCCTCCACCACCACGGTACGGCCACTTGGCGCGCTCCAGGCCGTAATCGCGGAAGGCCACTTCACGCACGGGCTGGACGTGCGGCGCCAGGTTGGAAGAGTAGGGGAAAGTCATCTGGCAGGACGACGGTTGCGACAGGAACGACGGCTTGCTCGCGAAGTCCGACGGGGCCACATAGTAGGCGCAGCCGGGCAGGTACATGCTGGCTGCGCTCGGGCCGCACTCGTCAAAGTCGTTCATGGCTCCGGGGCGTGCGCGCCTGCGAGCCCCTGGCCGCTCCCCGCGCCGCCAACCTGAGCCATCGATTGCACAAGAGGCTTGGGCCAGGATCAACTAAGCAAAAATCCCCACCGGGCGCTGACGTGCAATTCATCTTGATTGATTCTGGTGGTAATTATGTCACGTGACGCCATGGAGAGAAATGTCCTTATATCTATATCAACGCTCGCCAACACACCCCGAGACGGCTTCTGGCGCCGAGACGCGCGCGCTGGGGGCGGCTCGGCCTCCTCTCCAGCCAGCTCTCCCTGTGCGCCCACTGACCAGACTGCTCTGCAGGCCGGTCACCTGTGCGCCGCCGGCGGCTGCCACTGCTGGGTGCATCTGCCACCGCCCGGCTGGGCCGCCCGCCCGCGCCCGCCCGCCCGCGCCGCTTTAAGTACGCGGACCCAGGCCGGCGGGGAGGAGGAGGGAGGGGGAAGAAGGGGGAGGAAGGGGGAAGGGAAAGGAGTGGAGAGCGGAGGGGGAGCCCCAGCCCTGGGCACAAGGGACTAGGTGTGAGGGTGTGAGGTTCCCATTCCCCACACCCCTTCCTGCAGCCGCTCCCTCCCCCGCGACGCCGCCACCCTCTGCAGCAAGCCCGCCAGGAGCTTGTTGCTTCTTGTTCAAGGGGCGTGATTGCGCCGCTCTGGGGGCGCAAAGAGCCCTGATTTACATAGTTCTCTGCCAGGCGCGTTAACCGCGGAGTAACTTGGATCTCTTCACTCCTGACCCCAGGAGCTCGAGTGCCAGCCTCAAGAAACCCACGCCAAAATCCTACCAACAGCTCACCCGGGCCTGGGCCTTGGTTCCCACTCGGCCCTGTCGTCCTCCTCTCTCTCTGTTCCTGTCTTTCACCTTCCTTCGTCTCCCTGCAGTCTTCTCACTTCTTTCTCTCCTGTACTCTCTTCTCTCACTCCCCCCTCTTGTTTCCTCTTTGCTTCTTCCTTCCTCTTAGTTTCCTGTCTCCTTTCTTCTGTCTCTCTGTCCCCTGATACTCTCTCCTCCTTTCCCTTAGCTGTGTGTCACAGTCTCTATCTCCCTCCTTGTCGCCTCTCTGCTTTTTTTCTCTCCCAGTGCTAAAGCAAAAAGGGAATGCAGCCGTCCAAGATACCCTGGGACCCTCTAGAAGCTGGGAGGTCTGATGAACAAAAGGATCTGGAGTTCTGTTCTCAGGGTGCCCAGCTTCTGTCCCCCGCCCCCCCCCCTCAAAAATCAGACATAAACCACCGGCGCCTCTGTCCTCCTCACCCTCTCTGCTTTCTGGCCTGGACTGGAACCAGCCCGCCTCACATTCAGCCCCTTCCCTGCGTCGGAGCCCCGCCAAGGCCTACGCATCCGCCGCATCTCCCCTAGTCCCCTGCCGTACTCTCGGGCCGTCAGGGTCACTGCGCCACCCCCTACCCAGGTCCTTTGGCTCTGGGGAGGGGGGTCTCATCAGCTCCTGCCTCCTTGCTCAAACCAACTCTGTACCACTTAGCCCTGAGGACCCCCGCCCCATCCACTCGCCCCAGGCCTCACTCTCCTCGGTGGCTGCTGCGTCCCTCTTTCCTAGCCTGGGGGTCCAGGCAAGGCCTGGGCTCCGGATTCAGGGAAACCCAAGGCTTTCCAAAGGTAAAACAAGTCTCTCAGAAAGAAGCTCCCCAAATCCAAATCACAGCATCCAGGGCAGGAAGTTGCCCCTCTCCCCAGGATTCCTCTGCCCAAGTAATCAGGAACACTGGGTCTTGGGCCTTAGCCCTTAAGCCCAGGGCAGGCGGCGCAGGCTGTGAAGCTGGTTCCCTCCCAGGACCCGGTCGCCGCAGTGCGGGTGCGGCGAGATCTGCCCACCATGTCGACAGAGGAAAGGCGGGTGATCGGAGCTCATATCTATTTTCTGGCCGAATTCTCCCCCTTCCTCTTTTTCTCCTCCCTCCCATTCTCCCTCCCACTCACCCTCCTCCGCCTCCCTCCTACCTCTGCTTCCCTCAGAATACTGCGCAAACAGGTCGGTGGCGACAGGAGGGCAAGGAGCCTCCCCGCCCTCCCAGAACTGCCCATCCTTGTGTGCACCCTTCTCGCTGCTGGCACCCTCATCCAGATTCCAGCTCGCCCGCCCACCCTCCGCCCCCCGCCCCCCGCCCCTTCTCCTCAGCCCAGGCCGCCAGCACAGTTATCTGCCTCCCTATCTCCATCCCCGGCCCAAGCCTCTCCCTTCCGGGCTCGCAGTCGACACCCCTGATCTCTCTCCTAAAATGGCTCCCCGGACACTGCACGCTGGCCCTGCAGTGGCTCAGGACCCAGCGCAGCGGCGGCGGGCCCCCCAGCCGGGTCTTTATTGTCTGGGGGTATGCAAAATTCTTGCACCTCTCTTTGCACCGGGTGGGGCGCAGGCAGCCCACTACCCCTAAAGGAGAGCCTGCTGACCGCCTTAGAGGGAAGTGGGGAGGACGAACCATTCAAGTTCAACGACATGGCGACGGCGGCTCCGGCTGGAGCCGCGCTTTGGCGGGGGAGGGTGCGCCAACCGCAGCGGCGCGCGGGTGCATAGAGGAACCGGCTGGCTGGCCCCTCTCCGCACATTTGCACGGCCCCCGGCCCCCACACCCACGCCAGAGCTTTCGTTCTGGGCTCGGCCCGCCTCACCCTTTGGCTCCAGCTCCCTCGTCGATCGTCACCGAAACCCAAGGAAAACCAGACTCCCGACCCGCACGTCCCGCTCGAGAACCTACCGTGAAGACCTCGGCGCTGTGGCCTTGTCCTTGCCTGCGCGGCCCCATTCGAAGCGCAGGGAACGCACCGGACCCTCCCGGCACAGCCAGCAGCTCCGCGAGTGGTAGCTTTCCGCGCAGCGCCGAGACGCGATGCGGTAATTTTGAGCCACCCAAGATAAGACACTAACTTGACCTTAACTTTGTCAGGCCGCCCCTGGTATCTGGAGAACGTGCACAGACACTGTCTGGCAGCTCTCGTAAAAGCTGACTGGGGAAGGGATTCTGAGTCATTTCATTTATTGCCACTACAGTTCTGTAAGAAAGCTTTTCCTCCCTGCCAAACTTTAATTATTTATGCTCTTTTAGGAAACGAAAGAAGAGGACAAACGCGGGGAAAACACCAAGAGCCAGTCCCTTTCTGCAGAGCCTTCGGAACGGGCTCCTTACGGACTGGAGAACAAATGTGGGGAGATCACCTTTGTCCAAGGACGATCGGACAGGGGCCGTGCCTCCCCCCCCCAAAAAAAAAACGCTCAGTAAGGTTGGTGGTGGATGCAGCTGTCGGAGGCGGGGTGAAGGGGCACCCCCCCACACACACATGAATATTTACAAAGGTTCTGGATTTCTTCTCCACCCGCCAGCCTCCCGGAAGCCTCCCCAGCCTGCCTTCCTTGGGGAGAGCCCCCAGGCCTTAAAAGCGTCCCCCGTAGGCCCTCTGAGCTCGCAGCCGATTGAATGCCAGACGAAGCCGTTTTTTTTTTTCTCGTTTAAAAACATTTTTTCTTGGTCAAGAGGCCTGCAAGGACTACAGCATTTCCGAGGACGAATTTGTCTTTGTGCGAGAGAATGTTGAGCACTCAGATTTCAGCATCATTTTTTTCTCCAGTGTTTGTTTCTTATGAATTTCGTCGTGGTTCCAAATCCCTGCTGGAACCTCTGCTAGGAAGGGAGAGAGGACACCGCCGCCTTTGTATTTGCGTGGATCAGTAAAAAGAATAGACTTAAAAAACATTGCCAAATCCCCAATCCACAGACAAGATTTTACACTTAGAATAGTTTCAATCTCTTTGAGGAACGGTCTCCAAGAATATCTCCTCCCACCCCGCATCCCAGGCTAAAGAGAAATAACACGATGATTTAATGGTATATATTTGAAAGAAACGGCTTCCATGTGTTGTCTTAGGGCCTGGGTCTAAGTCTGGTTTCCTGGTCCTTTACCCAATCCTCCCAACTTGAGGTCTGAGTATGGCCTCTGCCTTTGTTCAGATGTGTTGAGAACCAGCTCCGAGTGCCACTGCCTCCCTGAGCCCCAGAAGGTGGGGATACATTTCTAAAGAGAGGGCTTCTGAAACCTCTTGGTTCCTACACACACACACACACACACACACACACACACACACACACACACTCCCCGTTGTAGTTTTTTTTAAGGAGCTGTTTAAAATATATTTTTAAAGTACACATCAAATTCGCTTCAGGGAAGGGAGTTGGAACCATTTGAATACTCAGTATTAGAGATTTGGCGATTTTGTTAATTGTCCTACTTGCTAAAATTTAACAATTCTCTATTTTCCATCTCCCAGCTACCTGGAGCTGGGGTTTGCAAGAGGATCGTGAATATTGAGCAGGCTCGAGCATTCTGCGCCTGAGCTAGAGGCTCTGAAGGCCTAGGGGGTGCAGAGGCCACATTTACCAAGGAAATCTGCTGGGCTCCAGGCAGAGGTGCCTGTATGGAGGTTTTCCACAGGGCATAGCCTTTTAGAGAGAAGCTTGACAAAAACATGGCAGGGAGATATTTTTTTGTATTGAAATCTGAGGAACCTCATATCTTGGCAGCCTCTTGATAACAGCAAGCTTCCGAGTTTGAGAATTTAGACAAAACACAGAAGCCTCAGCCTGCAACAAGATGACGGTTTGCTTAGTGTGTGAGACACACTCAAATCTGTCCATGATTCCCCTCTTTGGATATTTCATACACATTTTGTTCCTAGGCTTTTATATACCATTTCCGTACTGACTTGGGAGCCATTTTCTCATTTAATGAATAGTCAAGTCAATGCCCACAGCAAAATCGCAACCAGGAAAGGAAAAAAAAAAAAAAAAAAGAATTTCGTGGCCTGAAAACCATTAGGAGGGAATCTGAAAAATTTTGAGAAATCAACATCAATCCCTTGACAGCTTGGGTGGGACCTGGATATTTATTTCCACTCAAAACATTTCTATGTGTCTGATATATACAAGCTATTGTTTTTTTTTTTATAACAAACTCAAAACAAAACATGCATGACAACTATTAGATAGCAGAGAAAATGTAATTAATCTAAACATAACTGAGGTCAGGTGGGTTGAGACTCAGGGCTCCCTGTGAGGTGCCCACTCTAGATCTAGTGCTTGGTCCTCCACTGAAAACAAATCATTGGACTTTGGGAAGGAATCTTCAACTCTTTGGCTGTCGTGCATCTTGCTAGGAGTTGGGGGCGCTACTTCTCAAAAGGAGGGAAAAAAGAAGCAGGGATGGTAGGAGTTTAGGCGGGCCCTCAGGTTCACTGAGGTTAACGTAGGACAGTCCAGCACACCTAGAACAACTCCATCTGGAATTCAGGAAACCCACAAAGCAAGCCTAGCAGGGCGCAGGGCCTCACAAGCTCCGCTGGGGCAGGCCAGAGATGGCCTCAGAAATGGCAGAATGGCTGGGCCCTAGTGGAGTTGACAGGTGGCGAAGAGGGGAACTTCCCCTCTACTTCCTCAAGAGCAGTGATGAAGGGCTGAGGATCTGAGGGGCCTCCTTCCTCGCCCCCTGACTAGTGGAGGAGCTTTCACCTCGCCCTGTGGTGGCCCATTACTGTAATTCAAGAAAGAAAGACACATATCGACACCTTTACCCACCTCAACAGGAAAGCCATATTTACAGTCAGAATGTAGGACACACTCCCTCTCTCCTTGCTCACTCTCTTCTCCTGCCCCTGGACATTTTCCCCTCCTTTTAGTGCAGCCCAGACTCAAAGCAGACTAGCAGCTCCTCACCAGAGTTCAGCTCTGGGGGTCCAATTACAGAGTGCAGGGCTCTGGCCTAGGCATATGTGAGGAGGTGAGAGAAGTAGGGGAATTTTACCAGTCTTGGCTGGGGATTGCAGTTTGCCTTGCAGCCCCAGCTTTCCTTGTGCCGTCCATGAGAAAGAAGTATCCAGTCCATTCTGCCCAGCTGCAAGGGCCAGTCCAGCCTGAACTCCGAGGTGTCTCCGAGTTTGTCCAGCCACCCTGTCCCGCCCTCCCAAAGTCTGAAGGTCTAGGGCAGCTTTTGTCCTCCTGAAGCAGCCAGAGCAGAAAGGAGGCGGGTGTTGGCGGCGCCCTTTCCTTCATCCAGAATTGAGATTCTAGCTTTGCCACAAGGGGCTTTGGCTGCAAAGACACACAATTGTGCCCGCAGCCCTTTCCACTCTGCCCTGGGGGGTCTTCCTTAATCCAATTCCACTCTGAGCTCTAGCTAGATGCCTGCTTAAAGCAGACAAGGTTAGGGAGAAAGGGAAAAGGAGACTAACCAGGTGAAAGCAGAAATCCAAGTAAAAGGGAGCTAGAATGAGCCGCGGGTGTAAATGCCTCAGCCAATAGCTAAGACAGGTCACCCCACGGCCCCACATGGGAAGCCTCAGGGCCAAGATTGTGCTGCAACTTCCCAAGCTCCTCCGGGAAAGGGGAAAACGTGGAGGCCAAACTGTCCAGGTCTCCAAATCTCCTGCTGGCTTCTGGGGCTGCATGCAGAATGAGAGGGAGGGTACCTAGGACCAGCGAAAGAGGAGCGGAAGGAAAAACCCCAGTCCCAGCTCTTCCTCCACGTCAGGCTTCGGCTCAAAAAGGCAGGCGTGGCCACGGCCAGGCCCGGGGCTAGTATAGAGCCAGCGCCTGCTCCCGCAGCACCACACGCTTCTTCTTCATACGCCGGTTCTGGAACCAGATTTTGACCTGCTGGTCGCTGAGGTTCAGCCTGTTGGACAATTCCTTGCGCTTCTGCCGGTTGATGAATTCGTTAAGGAGGAATTCGTTCTCCAGCTCCGCAATCTGCTGCTTGGTGTAGGGTTTCCGCTTCTTGCGAGCCCTCCCTGGGGCCGCCCCCCACGGCAGGCCTGCAACACAGCCCCAACCCAAGTCAGCCCAGCCCGCTCCCTGTTGCCTGTCCGCCCCCGGAGGCTCCCTCCCCCTACACACTCTCCCCTGCACCCCACCTCCCATTCCGGCCCAGACTGGCCCGGGGAGCATGGCCACCGTTTACCGTCGGGCAGCGAAGGTCGCAGGCAAGAAGCGACGCCCGCTGCCTGCACTGTCATGTTCAAGTTGAGCGGGCCCTTGGCGTCATCCTTGAAGCCGGCGGCGCAGGGGGTCCCCTCGAGCAAGGCCGTAGAGCCTGGCGCGGCACGGCCCACACCCGCGTAGTCGTACTTGGCCACTTTGAGACCAGCAGCCCCAGGGGCCAGGCTAGATTCGGGGGCAAAGGGCGGCCGCGCGCGGCCACGCTCCTCAGGCCCAGCGGCCGCGTCGGGTGTATAAAACTTGGCCTGCTCTTCAGGTCGGTCCTTGGCGCCCAGGGGCTGCAGGCCAAGAGGCCCGGAGCCAGCCAGGTAGGTCTGCGAGAAGCTGCCGAAGGTGGTGGCACCCGCAGGCTGCGCTGGGGCGCAGGAGGCGGGCGTGGTAGCCCAGGGAAGTGCGCCGCGCGGGTATGAGATAGGGGGAAGCGCGGCCAACTGGCCTCCATTCGGCCGCAGGTTGGAGAAGTAGAAGGAGTCAGGCGACTGCAGATTCAGGAGCGAGCCCACATAGCCCGCTCTGTAGAGACTGCGCTCACACATCTCCAACAAAGGGCTTCGGCTGCGCTCGCAGCAGTATTTAGTTACAACCGGGAATAAGAGGACAGGCTCAGACGATTGGACGAAACTTTGCCTGCAGGTTCTTCAAAGCCGGCCATTTCAGCACCGCCTACATCCCCCGACCCGTTTTCCCCCCCTTCAGCGTATTATGATAACACCCGAAATATTCGATGGCGACGGACAAGGCTGCCAGGCACAGCCAAGGCATGTTGAGCGAAGGTGAAGCCTCTGCGAATTTCCGGGGCCAGCGGCAGGAGCTGAGGCCATCAAGCATAGGGTGCCTTTACCCCAGTGTCCCTTGGGACCCTTCTTGGTCTTGATTGGCTTTGCACTCCCGTTTTCCGCTGGCTACCTGGGCCAAGCTTACTTCTACCTGCTTTAAGTTGCAGCTGAGGCCTTTTCCAGTATCGAGTGACTCTTCGCTTGTCCGGACATCTCGTGGTCTGATAAGGCCACCAGCTCTGCCCCTAGACCTGAGCAATGCTATTCCTACCCCGTCCCTTCCCGTCCTGTCTCTCTGGAGAGGACTCTTCACGCGTGATCTGGCAGCGAAGAACCACGCGCTGCCTGAGCCCTGGGTCCCAGGCTGCAGGCACACCTAGTCCAAGAGGCTTACTGATTGAGAAGCGCATCACAAACTCTACCCAAGTTTGGCGCACAGGAACGAAGCTTCACACCACTCCTGGTGGGCTTCTTCATGGCCAAGTCCTCTGCTCCTGCGGAAGTCGCCATCCAGGTCCAGGGAAGCCCGGGACCCGGCAGTTTGATGGACCAATCATGGCCAAAGGCTATATTCCTTTTATCGCTAGGAGTCACTTGGCGACTACATACTGCAAACCAGAACTCCAAGGTGTTTATCCATTCTGTGACGGGCAGAGCAGGACGAGCTCTCCCGTCCTGGTGTGGAAGGAGAGAAGAGCCAGAGCCTCCGGTCGGGAACAGCGGGGTACACCGAAGGAGACCGCTATCAGCATTCCTCTGCTCAGCGCCTCCAGGGGCGCGGGCGGCTGGCAGATTCCGGGGTCTGGAGAACAGGGAGGTGGGCGGGGCAGTGCTCAGTCGCCGGGAGCAATGTGGCAGCCCCCGCCGCAGGCCCTCTGGTCTAGTCTGGCCAGAGGACTAAGGGTCCTCCTCTCTTGCCTCCGGTCCTAAGACCCCCAGCGACCCCGTGACTGGAGCCCTCCCCAGCCTGCAGCCCTCTTTGCAATCCCGAGCCAAGCTGGAATTGGTTAGACCGCCAGCTCCGGCACCGAGACCACACAGGCGCCGCCGGAGGGCAAGGCTGACCACCGCGCTGCGACTTTATTGTGTGAGTTATGGCTACCAATTGGGCGGCTCTGGGGAACGCAACGGCCTCTTCCTCCAGCTCTAGGGCGGGGTAGGGAGTGGAGGTGGGCAAGTCGGGGGCTTCTCAGGGCTCTGTCAGTTTCCTTAGAAGCTCAGGCATAGAGGCGCAATCCACTCTCCGTCCTTTTCATGGGTGGAGGCGAGGTAGACACAAGCTGCAGCCTCAGTTCCTAGGAACTTAGGGGACCCAGGCTCTTATTTTTGGAAACTTGCCCTGTTTTTAAGGAGCTACAGCCTCCCCAGACCCAAAAGCTCTAGCTCCCGGGGTCCCCGCCGTCTCCTCTCCTCCCGTCTCAATATACAGCAAATTCTCCGGTATTTCCAAGTGTACTCCGGGCTCTTAGGTAGCCGCACAGCTGTAGTTTGTCTCTCGGGACTAAAGATATAAAGGAACTAAGTGAGACAGAAAAGACTAGAACAACTAGACTCCCTTCATTTCTCTTGACTGAGAATGATACCCAGCCGCCCACCTCATCTCCTGGGTTTATGATTTCCGAGGTCTCAGCAGGCAAAGTTGTATGACTGGAGGTGGGAGCTGGGGACAGGGAAGGAGGGAGGCAAGGGAGGAGGGGGCAGGAGGCTCGACTGGTGAACTGGAGATTGTGAAAGGAGGATGTGGCCGCGGAGCTAAATAGCGAGATCTGCCAATGCCGCCAAGTGCCCAGGAGATGGCGAGCGAGCTCCACGCCTGGCGAGGCGCAGCCGCACGGTCAAGATCAACAGTGAAGGGCGGCACAGCCAGCCTGGAGTCGCCAGCCGGTGCGGTCACGGCCCGCTGCCAGGCGCGGCCAAGCGTCTTGGAAAACCCGAGATCCTGGCGGCAAGGCTGGCCGGGACAGCAGAGCCAGAAGGACTGGGCAGGCTGCCAGACACGGGGAAGCGTCGCGGCCGCTCCTTTGTGTGGCGGTGTGTACCTAGGCTCCAAAGCCTCCTTTGCCTCTTGAATCACTCGCAGACGCGCGGGCCTTGATTCTTCACCAGCGGCTCTCGAAACCTGCCGGGTTTCGGAGGCGCTTTCCTTGCGGCCTCTCATTGTGCACCCGGAAGAACGGCTTCTCCGCGAAGCTCCCTTCACCTCGAGGTTTCTCGGAGGCCTCCCTTCCAGCGCTTAGGCCAACGACCGGCTCCTCGTCTCCCTCCTCAATTCGGAATATAAAAGGAATGCATATAAATAACAAAGTCTTCATCTGTTAGTGATTTAGCTCTCAATTCAAATTCCACTGGAGAGTGTTTGAACGCAGTTTTAATCTTCAGCAAACCTCCGATTTCTCTTAGGCGAAGGGAAACTGACGGGCAAACTACAGATGAAAGGAAAACCTCGGGGCAATCCCCCCATCCACGATAGGAAACCTGAGAAAAGGACCCGGAAAATGGAGTGCGGCCCTAGAGTCTGGAAGTTACAAAAAAGAAGGGAAAACGACGGTGGAGAAGAAAGGAAAACAAGCCCGTTTCGGATGAAAACACATCGTGTGAAAAAAAACAGAGAAAATGTTAGTAATTCTTCCCGAAGTGAAAGGTCCAGGACAGTGTGGCCCCATTTTCATGGGTTCTTTCTTCTCCACACGTTGAATCGTGGTCATTTTCTTCTCTCTCTCTCTCTCTCTCTCTCTCTCTCTCTCCCTCCCTCCCTCCCTCCCTCCCACCCCCTCTCAAAACGAAGTTGGCCGTCCCGCAATCAGTTGCAAGATAGGAAAGAAATCAAGTCCGGCCAGAGAAAACGAAACTGGCTCCGAACCTGGGATCTCTGCGTTGTTTTTTTTTCTGGCAGATCCATAAAGAAGTCCTCCCGCCAGAAGAGTTTATGTATTGTGTGAGGTTCTAAACATCTGTATTTAACTTACATACCAAAAAGTTAGCAACCACTAAATTGTGCCTTGGTGCTAACAACGACGAGGCACCGCATCACTCAGCTGCCATTTCCCTGAGAGGCAAAAAGGCCTCTGAAAGAAATTTCGTGGTGCCTAAAAGTTGCGTCTATAGGTTTAGGGTGTATAATCATGGCTTCGGTCTTCATCTGTTGTGTGCTGGCTGCCCTGAGAAGGCAATAAGGCATAAGCTGAAATGTTTCTTTTTCGATTGCCAAATATGGGTATGTCTAATTTCAAGACCTTCCTAGAGTAGATATTTATAACGGCCTTTCTAGGAAGAAAACCTGCAAGTGAGCACGTTTTGTTATATCCATGCTCATACATACTGATTTAAAAAATAAAACTGTCTGAATAAATTCATAATATTGAAAGAGAAGTTCAATTTTATTGGGCATGTTTTTGACGTGGTCTGGTTAAAAAAAATCATTTTAGACACCACAAATTATATCGTCATTTAAAGACATCACTACTTATGTTAAAGCCACGGGAAAAGGGTGATGATGGAAGTGGAGAGCCTGAAGGTTTCAGAGACCAGAACTGATGTTTTCTTCATCTATAGAAAACATCATAGTTACAAGATTACAAGGTTTTATAATAAATAAGAACAGTTTCTAGAGGCAACACAAGCTTGGAACAGAAAACAAATGTATAAAGACTCAGAAGAAATGAGAGTTCTGTTTATTTGCATCTCCCTAGGAGTAAAAAGTGATTTAAATGCCTGAAGCACTGCCCATGTATCCCAGCTCACAGACATTTCATTTACAAAAATAATCTCTCAGTTGTATAAATATGCAGCACTTTAAAAGTAGTTATCGCCACTTTCAGAAACATTGTTTTTTTCTTCTTGGGCCTCAGAACTCCATAATGTTCACGTTTGTTAGATGTTTTAAAGCTCTGAGAGAGACCCAATACATTTGTTCAGACAGTCAAGTTCTTCACTGGGTTCTGGATAAAAGTTCCCACCAATGGCCACATTGATTCAGCCTTTTTCAGGGACTGAGGAAATGGCCTCTATTCTAGTCCTACAGACCCAGACCCAAGGCCAAGGAAGGAGGGTGCATTTATACCATCCACGGATACCTCTGACAATTGCAGCCATTTAAATATTTGCATCTAGAGCTGGGGAAATTAAGGCAACCATGGGGACACATTATTTTCAAATTAAAGATTATAAAAGCACAAATCTACAAGATGTATTAAACACATACAACTACAACAGCAAGTGAAAGACCCGAAGTCGGAAAGATCTTCGTTCCAATATCGAAACAAACCCTATTTAATAAGGTAGCTGCTTTTAAAGCCATCACGGTACCTCCAGCCTCCTGTTTCTAGACATTCGCAGTGACCCTAGAGCACTGCCTGCCCAGAACTGTTTCCACTTGCCTCAGGGCGACTGCTGAGAGCTAATGATTCAATTACAGAATCACAGGATATGAATGACTGCAAATCGTTCTGCCCTAATAGATTATGAAGATAATCAGTGCTGAAAATAGGCATATAAAGTGATTTAAAAAAATAAAACCCTAAAATCAGAATGGCACTTCTGAAATTTCATTTGGGGGGGAGGAATATTCAAAAATACTTCAAGTCCTTTATACTGGCCTGGAGGGAGAAACAGAACATTAAAAACGTCAAAAAAATAAACCTAGAAAAGAACAAAATCAATAATAAACAAGTAAGAAACAGAATTACAAAGTCAGGTTGGGCAGCACAAAGTTTTAGAGCCAGATAAGGGGAAGAGAGAAAAACAATTCACAAAATTTGCCATCACTGGCAGGGGGGTGGGGGAATTAAATACATATTCAAGTCTTTCCAAAGGTCTTTTGGAGACAACGGAAAGCATTTAAACTTTCTGTAGCCAATCTGGCCCACATCAGGAGACAGTATCTTTGAGCTTGGAGACGATTTTCTTGTCTTTCACTCTTCGGTTCTGAAACCAAATGGTCACTTGTCTTTCGGATAGGTTCGTGGCAGCCGAGATCCGCCGCCTCTTGTCCTTGTTAATGAACTTGTTAATGGCATACTCGTTCTCCAGTTCTTTGAGCTGCAGTTTGGTGTAGGGCACCCTCTTCTTCCTCCCCCGACGGTAGACACACATGTCTGGCTGATTTAGAGCCACATCCCCTGGTATAAAAAACAGCATGGGAAAAATTAGACAAGAATATCTGGAAAACCCAGCTGGAGACTGTGTGTGTACGTTTGGAGGGGCTACAGGGACTAAAGAAAGCCAGGCTGTTTACATTTTATTATTATTTACACAGACGTATTATTTACACGTTATTAAAGAAAGATTATTTACACTTCAAAGTGAAGGCCTATTTGATGGAGCATCATGGTTTCTCAAACCCGCATCTTAAAAAGTCTGTGATTTTACGGCCTTGGTACTGGGGACGCTCATAAGGACAATTTCTGCAAATACCGGCTGCGCACATACAAACACACACAGACTTTAAAAATAAAATCCAGACTGTTTGTTCAAGCTTTGATTTCTTGTGTTTCTGTGTTTAGAGCTTGTGATCTTTAGGGGTCACCCTGGGGCATTCAAGTGCTTGAAGAGTAAGGCCCAACTCTGTGACACTTCTTTGGGGAGGAGGGGCCAAGGCGTGAGCAAAAAGCACCCAAAGACCCTTAACTTTAGGAGAAAAACAGGCCTGTGCCCGGACACGGGAAGAAAAGGGTTGTGAGAGGGGCAGTTTAAATCAAAGGAGGAAGTTACAGATTTCACACTAACTGGAGGGACTGTTGCACTGAGTTAATTTAACCCTGGTTGGGCAAGGAGGACAGGCACCCACTCTCAAGTAGGGGCGTATACTCCAAGTCCTTTCTTTTCTTTCCTTCCCTCCCTCCTGTCCTCCCCTTTCTTTCTAATGTCCCTACCTGGAAAGGATGATTTCCAAAAGTGGGAGCCCTGTGGCTGGTCCTTGGCGCAGTACACCTGGCTGTTCCACCCGTTGGCCAGCGTCCAGGACTGGTAGCCCTCCATGGAGATGTATGCCTCGTGCCGAGGCTCCCCGGAGCCGAAAGTAGACACCATGTCTATATAGCCTGGCACGTGCTGGTAGGGGCTCGTGTAGCCTTGGTAGAAGGACACTTCCTTGGCTCTCGCGGGCACCTCGTTGGCCGGTACGCTGCTGCTTGCCAGGCCCGACACGTCCATGTACTTCTCCACCGGAAAGCCTCCCAGCGAGGCGTGCGGCGAGGACTTAAGAGCATTTTGCTGTAAGCCCACGCCGTGCGACATGCGGCAGCTATAGTAGCCGTTGCCGAAGTGGTAGCCGTATCCCAGAGCTGGGGCACCCGGGGGCGCTGCAGCGGCCGCGCCCGGCGCAGGGCACTCTTTGGCGGAGGGAGCTTCCGGGCGCGCTGAGACCACAGCCGAAGATGACGACGACGAGGCGGAGCCCGCGCGCTCAGAAGTCCCCGGGTACGCGAAGCCAGAAGCAGCTGCCGCCGCGGCCGCCGCCGCCGCCGCCGCCGCCGCCGCCGCACGCCCGGAGTGTGTCCCGGCGAACACTGGCGCCGAGAGGAAGCCGCGACACTGGCCCGGCGCCGCCGCCGCCACAGAGGAGGAGGAGGAGGAGGAGGCTGGGGCCGCTCCGGCGGCCCCGCCGTCCGCCCGAAGCCCGTCCATGTCCCAGCTCCCGGCGCGGCTCATGGCCCGGCCTGGCCCGGCCCTGGCCCTGGCCCTGGCCCCGCGCAGGACACCATGGCGCAGCGCGCCTCCTCCCTCTTCTCCTTTCTCTCTCGTTCTCGCGCTCCCGCCCTCTTCCTCTCGCCCTCTCTCCCTCTGCGAGCCTCCCGCCTCCCGCCCGCCCGCCCTCCAACAGGTTAGCTCATCGCGGGACGTTTATAAAAACGAAGTTCAGGTTGGGAGGGGGCCTGGGCCGGTCGGGGGGCCGCCTCCCTCCCCGAGGACTCCCTCTCGGGGCTGTGCCATTGGCTGCGCGAGGACACGTGGGGGTGGGGGCGCGGGAGAGCCTGGCTCCTGGCCCCGGCCCCGCTGGACCCACCCACCCACCCCGGCCCCCAGCCCTCCCCAATCCCTTGTGCAGCCCACCGCCCCTTCCCGCCCTCCCGGGAACCCTGGCGTTTGCGCTGCAGCCACCCCCACGAGCTGATTGCGCGACCAACCATCCTAGGCCCTGTTTGTGACTGAGGCGGGCGCGGAGGCCTGCGCCTTGTCTCCGCCAAGGCTGTTTTTGCCACCTCTCCTTGGCTCCCCAAACTGCACAATTAAATGAAGGCGAACGACAAAGATGGTCAGAATGATGTGAAAACAGACCGATTTTTGATTTTGTTGCTTAATCTCTCCCATTAGCTGATCTAGACCTCAAACCCGAGGGAGCTAATTTTCCAGTCTTTGCTACCGGGCAAAGGCTTTCACGCATGTTATTCCAGGGGATCCTCCGAATTAAGACCAATTGGAGCAGACCCTCATACACACGTTGTCCGCCGGGAAAATGCCCAAGAAGCGCCCTTGGGCCAGGCACAGAGACTTACAAATAAGTCAAGTAGATGAAAAGAACGGGCCTCGGCGCAAGAACCTGACGATCTTCCTCAGCAAAAACGACTCGATGCCTGGTCCACGCTATTCGTCTTTACACTCAGGCCAGCCGGGAGTCGTCTCCCATGCTGGGCTCCCCAGGCCTGACGCAGCCTCCCCGCGCGCGCAGAAAGACCCAATTGGGGGCGCCGGGTGAAAGCCATTCCGCTGCCCGCCGCAAAACTTCTGCGCCTCGCCTGCAGCCGACGGGCCTCTTGCATTTTGCAGCCACTACCCACCCCGCCCGTTACTCACACCAATTAATTGAAAACTTCACTTTCCCAGGGACCTTTGTTTCGCTTTCTTTTCCAAGCTGCCAACTTCAGAGAACTGAAAGGGACAAATTAAGAGGGCGTTTTTGTTTTGTTTTGTTTTTTCCCAAGCAAAGTTGGGACATGTGATAGGAGCAGCCCAGAGCAACGGGGTCTGACTTAGAGAGGGTAGAGCCGGCTCCCGACAACCCCGCCAGGGTGTCAGGATCCCAGCCCTGACCCCTCTTCATCCCTCCGTTCCATTCCTCAGTCACAGAGCCCCAGTCTACTATCCTCCATCTCAGCCATCAATGAGGAGCCGGTGTGAGTCCTGCAGTGAATCTGAGGCTCCACTTTGGGAGTGACATTACCTTCCATTAGCTGAGGGTTCTGGGGTGGGTGCTGGAACCCTCAGAGTGAACCCATTTCTGTAGCATCAACACCCCAGGCCGGGCCTATCTCCAAGAAAATCCCTTTCCTGTGCCTGTGATTGGTGAGGCCAGCTGGTCACCTAGCCACACTGTTTCTGGGCCCAAGACAGGATCTGGATGGGGTAGAGAAAAAGAGCTGGGAGGCCCTCCTGGGCCTGGCCTGGCATTGCAGGGTGGGCTGCTGGTGTCGGGAGTGTTGACATGCAAAACCCAGTAACCATAAAAGGCTCAAATAAAGGGAAAGTTATGAGAGGGGTGCTGGAAAGGAAAAAGCAGGAGAATTTGTTTGACCTTTTTGAAGTCCTAGACATGTTCATGATCAAATTTGAGACAGGAGGAGCCCAAGCCTTCGCAGAAAATCATAGAGAATAGACATTTGCTGATGGGAACAATTTTGGCTACTTGAGAGAAGGCAAAAGTTAGCAATGGAAGCTGCATCGGCATTAAAAAAAAAAATGCCAGCCAGGGCCAGGTGATAGAGTTACTGACTTTTTAGAAGAGTATGGTTGGGTTCTCTTTACCTAACACTTTTAGTGCCAAACCAATCATGGGATGCTGCTTCTCTGAAATGCTCTTATTTTTCCTTTGTCTCCCTTTTTCTCAGAGAGGGAAAACATGAAGATACTTCTAAATTCTTTTCTGTGACCTCAAAAAAAATTCGTTGAAATATTTCTAAGGCATCATTGGAACCAACGAATGTTCAGTCTCTTAAAACTACATATCCCTGTGATTTTGTGCCCTGGGACTTCTGTGCGATTTTCTACTTGAGAAATACCTTTTAATGACTGACTAATTATATGCTTTAAAAAAATGAAATTAAGATAGGAAGGAGGAACTTGTCAAGTTTTGCTGTTTTCAGACAGCCGTTTTGACTTAATTATCCATGCAACACATTACGTTCTGCAGGACTGGGAGGAAAGTCTGAATTAATGCTCTGTTTGAAAGACATTTCTCAGTGGTGGTCTTGCTTCCAGTTGCCCTGTGGGACTCTCTCATAGGACTTGGGGTTTGTCTGCCCAACCTCAGTGGTGTTCAGACACCCGGGAGGCTTTGAACAATAAGGAGGAGCATTGCCTCTTGCTATCCTGCCCGGAATCTTTGAGTATAGCCTTCCAGGTCCTGGCCTTGGGGGAGGGGATACCCCTTAGGAAAGAGGCTCTGACTGGACCTTATGAGGGCCCCTAAACCCAGCACCCCAGGGCAGCTGCTGTTATTGGATTATAGAGCTGTGGTTGAGTACCAGGCAAAGTCAGGGCTGCTCTTTTTATGAACTAATAAGACACATAGTTTACAAGAGAGGTAGTTAGGGGAGGAATTTTGAGGCTGAATTTGCAGAAACATTTCATTTAGCTTGTGTATCCTGTGTCCGAGATGATTTCAGGTTTCAACTTATTAGGAATAATTTTCTTAAACTGTCCAGGAGCACAGACTGATACCTGTGTGTGCGTGGGTGTGTTAGGTTGAGGCTTTAACAACAGAAATAGTCTTTGTTAAATGAAAATCTTTTGAAAGCATAAATGTCTCCAAACACTGATATGTTATTCTGTGAAACTAGTTTTGCCACCTTTTCTGATTTTGGTGAGAAACTCAGGATGGCCCTTCTTTGTCCAAAGCCCCACTCTGCCAGAAGGAGAGGCAAATCAACTCTGCTCTCTTCTCCCATTACTTGCTCCCCTCCTTCCTTTTCCTCCATAAACGCCCTTTTTGGGAATCGGTGATGCCCTGAATGTCACATTCTCTTTTCTTCCTTGTAGATGATCTTTCGGAGCACGTCTCTATCATGGGTTGGGGAATGGGCAGATGCAGGCTGCAATTTAGGTTTATTGAAAAACACAAGTTTCTCTGCTTGCCAAGACAGCAGTGAGCTCAATTACCACATAATCGGTGACCATTAGGGCTAGGACAACAATTGCCAGGTCCTATCAGAGTGGAGTCCTGGGGACTCCTTTGAAAGTGTCATTCTTGATGGCCACACCAAGAAGTACAGTACACCCTCCTAATTATCTTGCAAGAAGCGAAAAAAAATCAGTGTAGAAATAGTCTTAATTCCAAAGTAAAGACTTAAATTCAGTGGATCTGGCTGGACAGTGTTCTGAACCAAGTCTGTGTCCTGCCAACTTTGGAACTAATCTTTCCTCTGCAGACAATACTCAGTTTCACTCAGGCTGGAAATAGCAAAAGGATTTAAAAAAACAAACAAACGAAAAAACCTAAGGTGAATAAAGTGGTCTCAAGCAAAAGCCAAACAGTGGAATCCTGAGTTGAGCACTTTCTATGTCTGAGATTTATTCCATTTGGATTTAACAATGCAACTAAGCTTTATTAAATGTAAATTTGTTTGCAACAACAACAACAACAACAACAAAACACTCTCCATACCTTAAGCATTATTTGGTGAAACTAGGTTTGCTTCCCACAGGGCAGCTGGCCCTTGTTTTGGATGGAGAGAACTCCTCCAGTCCTGGCAGGAATTATACACAGTGAAAGTCTTCTTTCTCAGAGAAGCACTAATCTCACTGCAAATGGGGGCGCTGGAGGGTGGACCCAGAGCCTGGGGATCCCGAGACTTGTTGCTTTCTTCGCAAAACAAAAGCTGGGACACGCAATTTTCTGCTGTTTTGACCAACGTCTCAAGATGTGGGATTACCCTGGGAATACACTTGTCTAGCAATGTCATTATTAACTGAGGTCCAGAAAGTGCTCACGCTGCCCTTTAGGATGAAGGGATCTCTCTCTCTCTCTCTCTCTCTCTCTCTCTCTCTCTCTCTCTCTCTCTCTCCACAGCCCGCTGTCTCTATGGAGAATCCACGTGTGGTTACCTACAGGGCAAAGGAATGAAGGTTAGGGAAATGCCTAACCACTAAGGGGCGGGCGGGGGTGGAGGATCAGAGGGGCGCAGGGAAGGAGGGGAAGGGACAAGTGGTCAGGCTTTGCTTCCCGGATCGGCGGCGCGCAGTTCCCCAGGCCTGGCACTAGATGTCCCTGCAAGTTTTCCTGTCGCGTCTCAGGGTGCAGGAGCTTCCGGCAAACGGTATGGCATGTCTGGGTTGCCCCAGAGTTCAGGGAGAAATTACCCCTGACCCTCCATCCATAGCCGTCCCTCAAGGGGCGCGGGATTGTAGAGGGAAGGGAGAGGAGAAATAGAAGCAGCCAGAGGACCCGGGAGAGACAGGAGAGCTCCAGGCTGGCCTGCCAGGGATGGCAGCAAAAAGCTGCCAGTACAGAGTCCGGCCTGTAGTCCCCAAACCAGCGTCTTCCCTTATAAACCGAAACTTCCAAACGGTGGGGACCGCACTTAGCCAAAAGAAAATGTTCCTGGGTGTCAGAGAGCCAGGCTCTAGCTGTCCAGCGGCGCCACCACACTCAGAGGCCCCAGTCATTCAGCGAGCTTGCGTCCCAAAGCGGGCCCGCAAGGTTTTGTTCCCCCTTGTTCCTGAGCCTTCTGCGGGAAAATGGGAGCCAGTCCTCGGTGGACTCGGCGCCCCTCCCCTTTGGCAGCGGGACACATTTTTATTACCTTCAGTGGAAAGCCTAAAGTGGAGGACCCGCTGCTGCTCAAGAAACAAATATTTAGTCTGAAGGCCTAACAACAACAAGAAAATTAGGCCTCTTTCATGTGATTCCTCTTTTTTGAGCAAAAAGTGCTTTTCAGTCCATTTGGAGAAAATGCTTCCCTAACTCTCACCCGCCCCCCATGTATCTTAAAAATTCCTGTCAAACCATATGGAGTGGACACTTGACCTGTTTTATTGTCCTGTACCTTCGTAGTGGGTAAGAGGCCTTGATGACCCAAAAGCTATGTCTAAAAAACGGGGACATTTGACAGGCCTGATCCCAGTCTCAGCGTCGACTTTCTAGGAGAGGGGCACGGTTTGGGCATTTCATTAATAAACATCAACAAAACTGTGTTAATCTCACTACCCTGCACAGGCTCAATGTCTTTGAGGTAGGCCTGAACTTAAAAAGAAGACATATGTAAAATCATAAAATCAAGCAAAAATGTTGCCCCAAACTTTTAAATACTTTATAATTTGGATATTATCAGAGATAAGTTTAAATCGGGAGCAAATCCTCCCACCTCTCTGTGTGGAAGGTTTCTCATCTCTGAGAAAGGGGTAATACAATTGATTTCTAGAGTTGCTGTGAGCTTTAGACTTGATACTATATGTAAAACGCACCTGTAATTTCAGAATAAATATGTAAGTTAACCAATATTACTACTACTAGTAGGTGTGGAGTCTAAATAAATTAAGGGGCATTTAATATTGTAATGGACTCTTCACTGCCTCCCATGAAACATTGCTAAATGTAGTGTAGCGAAAAATATTAGGTGCCTTCTACTGTGAGTAGTTTCCCCGACAGGGTCTCGAAGGTACTTCTCATAATAAACATTCTAGAATACAAAATATCACTGTTATTTAAAAGGTGCAAAATAGTTTTCAAAACCACTAATGAATGAAGGTGTCGCCGAGAAATAGTGTTTTCCCTTTTCAACAGAATGAGGTACGGTTTGGCGCAGGCTTTGGGACCAGAGGTGCGGGGTCCCAGAGAAAGATAGGAAGTGGGAGACTCACTGGCTGGATGAAGGAAGAAAGGGTCGCCATCCGCACCGCAGAGTCCAGCGGCCGCTTTCGCGATTGAAGGCGGCTCAGAGCCGCCGAAACCGTGAGGAAAACAGACGGGGGCGCCAAACGACAGCAATAAAGGCATCCGCGACTTCCGCCCAGGTCGCGCCTCCGCCCAAACCCACCCCCCCGCCGGGGCCTGGCCACCCCCAGCCCTCACCCCCTGACCCGAGCCTGGACCGAGATATCCCATTCAGCCCCCAAAGCAGGTGGAACTGGGAGAGGGGTCCCTTTCCAGGTTCCTGGGACAGCGACTCTCCTCGGATGGGCGCGGCCTGCCAAGGGTGGTGGAGCTGGGTTCCTGGGCTCTGGAGCAGGGAGGGAGAGGTGGGGGCATCCACAGCGAGGCTGAGCTCTGACCTCGTGAATGGCAGGAAAGCCGGCGTGATAAGGGCTCGTAGTGCTCGGAGTTGGGTAGCCTCTGGGGCAGAGGCGGAGGTGTACATCGTATCCAGTCCTCCGCCTGGTTCCCAAAGCCCTCTTCGCGTTCCCGCTCCTCACCTCCCCAGCCACTGCGTGCCTATCCAGCTTTTCATTTCTCACCTTGGGGGAGAATTCCATTTATTACCTTACAGCGGTGGAATTGATTTTCTAAGCAAAGCTCGCGTTGTTGAAATAAGTTGGCGCCGAGGGGAAAAGGAGAGAAACTTTTGGCATTGACTATGTATATAAATGTATATAAATATACTTCACACCTCGCCTCCCCTTACATTCCTGACGCGCCCCCAACGGGTCCAAGGTTAAAAGGAAAGCGCCAACAGAGAGATGGACAAATAGATCTGGAGTTTGCCCCTAACACACCCCGATGTGCTGGGTGTGGCGGCAGGGAGGAAAGGGGGGGCCTGGGTTGGGGTATGGGTTGGTGCTGCTGAGGCGGGGATGCAGGACCCGCGCTCAGCGTCCAGATTGCCAGGGTCTCTCGGCCGCTTCGGAGGCTCGCAGGCCGCCCTCCGTGTCCGTTTTCCAATCTTCTTTTGTCCCCACTGGTAGCCGCGGATCTCTCCCCTTGGGCTGCTGGCCTGCGGACCTGCACAGTACATTGGGGGGGTCAGGGCAGGGTGGGGCTCAAACGCGGGAGGAAACGTGCAACGGCCTTCAATAAAGATTGATCTTCGTTAAAATGGTTGCCACCGGCGTTATTATGACCATCAAAGTTATCGCCAAGAGGCTCAGCCGCCAAGCTCAGGCCGTGAGCAGCACCAGCAAGGCTGGTCCGAGACTCTCCGCGTCTGGACTCAGCGCGGGGAATACCCGGGGACACAGGTAAGGGGCTGAGGTGGGCGAAGGGAGGGAGAGAAGAGCTGAGTGGGGAAGGGAGCGCAGCGGGATGGTAGGGGAAGGAGGCTCTCTTCTTTGCCCCGTTTGACCTCGAAATCCGGCAACTTTACCACAAAGAATTTGATTCGATGAGGGAGGGGGAAAGCTGGCAAGGTACAAAGTGGATTTGGGGCGGCCCATATGGTGCTGTAAATCGCGTCTGTGTTTAAAGTTAGCTGTCGAATTCTGCTATGAAATCGTCCAGCAGAGTTCATTTCCCCCAGGGAAAATGCGTAGGCGAGAAGGCTATCCATCAGCAAGATTATAAAAGTAAAAAACCCGGGACTTCAAGTTCAGAACTTACTCTGCAAACGGTGTTAAAAAATCAGGGAGGACCTAATGATTTCCGTTTGGAGGCGCGGGCCTAACACACCTCCCCAGCCACGTAGTAGTAAACTGCTTTCAAAAGTCTGCGAGATCTCTCTCTCTCTCTCTCTCTCTCTCTCTCTCTCTCCCCCCCCCCCAGAGGTGGGAACAGCCAGGCTGAGGCGAAGAAGTGGGGGAGAGAGAGAAATCGGCGTCCTATTTGTTAAATAAAATACACGCTTGGTTCTGAAATTCAAAAGATAAGTAATCTAGACAGGAGCGCAAGGTCTTCTCCTTACGCAACTCTTCCTACATCCTCCCCCTTGTCCCCCCTCACCCCCCTCCCGCTTGTAAATGTTTTTTTTTTTTTTTTTTAAACCTTCCCGACGATCTACTCTGGAAAATCAAAGCATTATCTATTATTTAACACGTATCTGTGTCCGAGGAAAAATGAGGAAGGCGCTGTATGATTAGGACCTAAGGGGCAAACCAGCAAACTGAGAGCGTAATGATGCCCCTAAATGAAGGGGGAAATGTGCCGCGGAGCGCTCTATTAATCAGACTGTCAATTTCACCCCCGAGGCCAAACCCCCGGGCGAGCAGAACCGGCTCTGAGCGGGCAAAGGATCGGAGCCTTCCTCCTCACTTCTTGTCTCTTCTCGCCTCCTACCTGGATCTATTTGTCTGCTCCGAAGCCGCCTTCATTACCCACTGACAGGAGCGTGTATTTATTTGCTTATAAACCTGTTACAATAAATGATTATTCGAACGGCGTCATTCGTACCTTAATGACGAGCGAGTGCTACTTTTTGATGAATGACATCTCGGGCTCGGAAGGATGTATGGGTCATTTTGACCAGTCATTCCCTCGCTCTGGCATCCCACAATTTTTCCGCCTCCCTCCAAAAGAGATAATAATATTTAGAGGCGCTCGCTGGGGCTGAATGAGAATTAGCCCTAGGCGCAGCCCATCATTAGGACGGGACAGCCTGGCCACTGTGACATTTTTTAGAAAGCTGAGATGATGGAAAGAATAAGAAAAGAGATGATTCTGATGGAGAGAGGGCTGCACAGCCCCACCGCCGGCAAGAGGTTCTCCAATTTGTCCGACTCGGCTGGCAATGCTGTACTCGAGGCCCTGGAAAATTCGCAGCACCCGGCTCGCCTCAGCCCGCGCCTGCCGTCCGCCCCCCTGCACAGCGCTCTTGGAGACCTCCCAGCCAAGGGCAAATTCGAAATAGACACTTTGTTCAACCTGCAGCACTCGGGCAGCGAAAGCACCGTCTCCTCCGAAATCGCTTCTGCGGCGGAGGGACGCAAAAAGCCGGGTCATTATTCAGAGGCGGCCCCAGAGGCGGACATGAGCAGCGACGTGGAGGTGGGCTGCTCGGCGCTGCGTTCCCCCGGCGGCCTCGGCGCCGCGCCGCTCAAGGAAAACAATGGCAAAGGTAACTGAGCCGCCCGCGCCGCGCTCTCCAGTCCCTCCTCCCTGTTCCTCTGAGGCCGCTGCCGGCCGTTCCTGGTGCTTTTGCCCCTCTCCCACCCTCCGCCAGCAAGTTGTAAGGAGCTGGCTCAGGAGGGGCAGGAAGCATGCGGGGGACTGTGCTCTCTAGCTCTGATCTTTGAGTTTCCCAGAAAGGCGCAGGCCTGGGGCTCCAGGCCCGCCCGCCGGCCTGCCCCTCGCTTCTGAGTCCGAGAAAATGTTTCTGCGAGCAGCTCTAAAAGCCGGTGCGAGCCGACCGGCCTCTAGCCAGCCGCTGAGTCGCGCTAGGGGAAGAGTGCCCTAGGCAGCTGCTCTAAACTCCGCTGCCTCTGAGCCCCCAAGGCCGAGTGGAGGGGTCACTCTGAGTAAGTCGGAGGGAGCCTCTCCCGGTGCCTTTGGGAGACCTGCTTGGGTCAGCGGGAGAAAGTTGAAAAGTAGAGTCCACTCCCTAGTGGTTCCGGTTTGAGCAGTTGCTGACTTTCGAATCTTAAAATTTTAAACAAACCCAAAAGACTGTCAAAGAAAGGTTAGAGGCCGTACAGAAAGCGAGCTGCTCTGTGGGCTCCAGACCATGGCAAACCCAGCACTTCCCAAACTGTGCCTAGATGTAGGCATTTTCCCTTGGTCAATTCTCCTCCAGAATTGAAATTTTACAATTATTATTTTTTAAAAACCACCCTAATTGAGTTTCTATTATTTGCTTATGAAGTGCTCTCCAAACTTTATTGATTTCATTAACGGCAGCAATTTGTAAGCATGACAGACCCCATCAATTCAGGCAATGCCTCGTCTTCCTCGCCCGGCTTCCCCCATCCGCGCGCAGCTCCAGAGCGGGGATCTCGGCCCTACAGTGACTCATGCGCTGTCGGCCGTTTGTTTGCCAGGGTACGCGGAGAGCGGTTCAGCCGCTGGCACCACGACGTCTGCTTCCGGCTCTGGCCTCGGCAGCCTGCATGGAGGCGGCGGCAGCGGCGGCGGGGGCGCGGCGCTGGGCGGCTCCGGCTCTGGCGCCGATCAGGTGCGGCGCTACCGTACCGCGTTCACCCGCGAACAGATAGCGCGCCTGGAGAAGGAGTTCTACCGGGAGAACTATGTATCGCGGCCCCGCCGGTGCGAGCTGGCGGCTGCGCTCAACCTGCCCGAAACCACCATCAAGGTATCGATTCCAGCGCGCGCCTGTTCTAGCCTCCCTAGGGGTGTCTGGGTTGATTTTTGTTTCTCCTTTCTGGGTGGCTAGATTTAGCTGGGGCCTGAAAACCCGCAGGGGAGAGACACCGAAGGAATTGGCATATTTATTTCTCAGCTGCCAAATCCGAAGAGTTGGCCGGCCTCGCTGACCTGGGAAGGTCCCGGAATGGTGGAGCCAATGCAGCAAACACTAGCTTGTGCCCAGGTGCCCCTAACCCATATCCAAGGCCCCATTTTCCCCTTGGCGGCAGAGCCAGCTCGTCTTTGTTCCTCTGGTACGAACCAGACGTGAAACTTTTCGTTTGCTCTTGATCTTGGAGATTTATTTTCACATAAATCGTTACAACACGAAGAAAAGGATACTGTATTTTTAAAATCGATTGGGCTGATAGTAGTTTCCTAACCATTTTACTCCCGGGCAACGGGTAAAGGGCAACCTCGGGGGGGGGGACGCAGCGAAATTATCCTTATTTATATATTTTTAGGCAATTAATTTTATTATACGTCCGGGAGGGAGAGATGGGACGTTGGGCGACTTGGTGAACACTTTACCGAGAATCTGACACTCTAGAAAAAGAAAAGAGGAAACTACATAGGATAGGGGAAGGGTGTGGAAGTCTCCCTTCGGTTTGTTCAGGCTTTCTTTAATTTAGAGTTGTGACGAATGATGTCTTCATTAGATACTGGGTTGAGAGGAGTAGAAATGTCCCCTACCCAATTTAAGAGGATGTAACTTCCGCCTCTCATTTGAGGCCAATGATTCCAACAAAATCATCCCTTCGATATCAAAATCGGACCCGTGTTCCTCGGAGCAGGTCCTTGCAGCTCAGAGAAGCAACACCTAGCGCGGTGACCGTTTATAAAAGCTGCCGCCGCAGCCTCTCTTCAAAGGCGGCCTAGAATCCCTGTGCAAATCCTGGGATTGAGAAACCGGTACTCAGCAAGGCCGGATACCGGTGGGTGGCGGGAAGGAGGGGAAAGGTGGGGTTGGGACGAAAAAACGCTGCAAAAAGTAAGGGAGCACAAGCCCGAGCGGCCGCAGCAGTCGGACACCAGGGAGAAGTCTCTCTTCGATGAGAAGGGTGTGCCCACACTGTGCCAGCTGGGAGAGCAGAGGGGAATGGGAGTTGGGCCCGCTCAGAGGGGAGTAGGCCAGGTCTTCCAGAGGTCCGGGAGGGACCTGGAGGCTCGGGGCGCGGGCTAGGGCCTCTTGGCCCTTCCTAACTCGGGCACCCGCGCGGCTCTTCCCGCAGGTGTGGTTCCAGAACCGGCGCATGAAGGACAAACGGCAGCGCCTGGCCATGTCGTGGCCGCACCCGGCAGACCCCAGCTTCTACACCTACATGATGACGCACGCGGCCGCCACCGGAAGCCTGCCCTACCCCTTCCACTCGCACGTGCCCCTGCACTACTACCCGCACGTGGGCGTCACTGCTGCGGCCGCGGCCGCTGCGGCCTCCGGAGCAGCGGCCGCGGCCTCTTCGCCCTTCGCCACTTCCATCCGTCCTCTGGACACCTTCCGCGCCCTCTCGCACCCTTACTCGCGGCCGGAGCTACTGTGCAGCTTCCGACACCCCGGCCTCTACCAGACGCCTGCGGCCGCCGCAGGGCTTAACAGCGCGGCCTCGGCCGCCGCGGCTGCAGCAGCTGCGGCGGCTGCGGCCTCTTCCGCCGCGGCCGCCGGGGCGCCCCCCAGCGGCGGCTCCGCGCCCTGCTCGTGCCTCAGTTGTCACAGCAGTCAATCTGCGGCAGCCGCCGCAGCAGCAGCCGCTGCCGCCCTGGGGTCTCGCGGGGGCGGTGGGGGCGGCGGGGGTGGTGGCGGCGGCGCGGGGTCCGCCGGGGGCTCAGACTTCGGCTGTAGCGCCGCGGCGCCGCGGTCAGAGAGCGGCTTCCTGCCCTACTCAGCCGCTGTGCTTAGCAAGACCGCCGTGAGCCCGCCTGATCAGAGGGACGAGGCGCCGCTCACCAGATAACTACGTCGCCACCGCCAGGGGGCCGTGCCCACCGTTCGGAGTGTGCCGGGGAGTCCCCGGAGCGCCCCTCGCGCCCTTTGTGTGCCCACGTGCCCTCTGCGCGCTGCCCGCTGCTAAAGCTGCCGCCAGGGGGCGCCCCGGGCGCGAGAGGCCGAAGGGAACCTGCCGGCATTGGGGGGCGGGAGAAAGCTGTCGCGAAAGCCCGGCGGACGTCCCCCCAAATTATTTCTATTTTTGTATTTGCTACCCACCCGCCTCCCTTTCTCTAAGTATGTTTCCCGCCGCCCAGGCCCTGCTTCCTGCCTCTGTCCTGAGCTCTTAGTCTCTCTGAAGACAACCCTCTCACCCCCAAATCACTCTTTTGGAGTCTGGGGCCCTGGCTGTAAGCCCTCAGGGCCGGGTTACTCGTCTGAACCACGTGGCCAGAAGCAACCGAGATCCACAACAAAGAGAAGGGCTAGTGCTTTGTGCGGGAGGGAAAGTCACCCCTGAGCTTCCTGATGCTGCTCCTTTTCTTCCACCTTTTTTCTTTAAACGAGGGTGAGGGGAGGTGGCAATTTTTCTCTCAGCCTGAGCTTGTTAGGGGCCCTGTCCGAGGAGAGCGGAAGAATGGAGGTCTGAGGAGAAGGCCAAGAGGGCGGATGGAGAGCGCGGGCAGCTGCGGGTGTGTTTCTGAGATTGTTTACTGCGTGCGGGAGCGAGGCCGGTGGGTCTGTGGCCGCCTTCCCTGGGAAGGACAAAGCGGAGGTGGGACTGCGTAGTCGTCTCGCCTCCTC